>NC_081419.1:20188167-21466902 GCF_949786415.1 Peromyscus eremicus | reverse complement strand
GCCACACAAACATAACACATATGCAGAGGACTAGTGCAGACCCACGCATACTCCATGATTGCCACTACAGTCTCTGTGAGCCCCTATTAGCCCTATTTAGTTTAGTCTGTGGACCTTGTTTTCCTGGTGTCCTAAACCCCTCTAACTCCTACATTTCTTCCTCCCTTTCTTCCACAGGGTTCTCTAAGCTCCAAGGTGAGAAACTCAATAGAGATCTACAATTTGGACTCTCACTGCCTAGTGTTTGGCTGTGGGTCACTGCATCTGCTCCTATCAGCTGCTGACAGTAGCCTCTTTGATGATGATTGGGCTAGGCACTTACCTATGAATACATAAGGATATTGTTAGGAATGATTTTATGATTTTTTTTCTACAATAGGACTCTGGGCCATATAGCCTCTGGTTCCAGGTCATCCAGACAATGTTGGGCATGGTCTTTCTCTTGTTCTGTGAGTTTCAAATCAGACCCATCATTTCTTGGCCACTTCCACATGTTCTGTACATCCATTGCCCCAGCTCATCTTGCAGGAGGCATAAATTATAGGTCAAAGTGGAAGCCTTGCCTGGTTACAAAGGATGATTGGTTCTGGCTCTGAATCCTCTTTTACTATAAGTCCTCACTAGGTTCATCCTCGTAGAATCTTGGGAGTTTCAACTGGACTAGGTTTTTAAATAGATTTCCCCAAATGCTCTCGAATTCCAGTGCTTTCTCCCAGTACTCTCTCCCTCCATCCACCCACACCTGATTCCTTCTGATCCCTTCCTCACCTGCCCTAAGTCCACACTCTCAATCTATTCTATGTCCCTTTCCCAGGGAGATCCAAGCAAGACTCCTTGACTCCTTCTTGTTAGGTAGCCTTTCTGGGTCTATGGATTGTAGCAAGATTATCATTGTCTTAACAGCTAATATCCATTTATAAGTGAGTACATGTTGTGGAACATTGTTTTAAGATGTGTTATATTTGTTTATGCTGTGGAATATTTGTTTTAATGATGCAAAGATGTGTTGTGCTCTTTTATATTATAGTTGTTTAACTCTGTGAAGCTGTGTTACTTTGCCTATCTAAAACACCTGATTGATCTAATAAAAAGCTGAGCAGCCAATAGCAAAGCAGGAGAAAGGATAAGTGGGGCTGGCAGGCAGAGAGAATAAATAGAAGGAGAAATTTAGGAAGGATAGAACAAGGAGAGAGAAAAGAAAGGGCCAGCCACCCAACCATATAGCCAGACAGAAAATAAGAAGGAAAGAAAAGATATACATACATAGAGAAAGGCAAAAGTCCAGAGAGAGAAGGTAGACAGGATAATTTAAGTTAAGAAAAGCTGGCAAATTATGGGGTTAGGTTGAAACCTGGTGCTAGGGTACATCCCAGAAATCCAAAAGGATGACCCCAGCTAAGATTCCTAGCAATAGTGGAGAAGGTGACTGAACTGGCCTTCTCCTGTAATCAGATTGGTGACTACCCTAATTGTCATCATAGAATCTTCATCCATTAATTGATAGAAGCAGATGCGGAGATCCACAGCCAAGCACTTGTCTGAGCTCAAGGAGTCCAGTTGAAGAGAGGAAGGAGGGATTACTTGAGCAAGAGATTTCAAGATCATGATGGGGAAACCCACAGAGACAGCTGACCTGAACTACTGGGAGCTCACAGACTCTGGACTGACAGCTGGGAAGCCTTCATGAAACCATACTAGACCCTCTGAAATGTGGGTGACTATTGTGTGGCTTGGGCAGTTTGTGGGGGCCCTGGCAGTGGGACTAGGATTCATCCCTTGTGCATGAACTGGCTTTTTGGAGCCCATTCCCTGTGGTGGGATACCTTGCTCAGCCTTGATGCAGAGGGGAGGGGAGAGTTGCTCCTGCCTCAGCTTGGTATGCCAGGCTTTGTTGACTCCCCATGGGACGCCTTACCCTCTCTGAGGAGTGGATGGGAGTGAGGGAGGGGAGAGGAAGGAGAGGGAGTGGGAACTGTGGATGGTATGTCAAATGAAAAAAGATTTAAATAAAAAAAAGATTTACATACTTCAAACAAAATGTAACAAGTATAAAAGGTTAACAGTCACCAAAGGCAGGTCAAAGCCCACGTGCTAACACTCAGGAATCAAGCATGTGGCAATGCTCTAAAATAAAAAAAGCTAGCAAGAAATAAGCCAAACTAAGGTAAGCATTTATAAGTAAGAATAAGTCTCCATTGTATTTATTTGGGAACTGGGTGGCAGACCCCCCCCCAAAAAAAGAACAAAAGAGCAAAGAGTAAAAACAACCAACTACAAGTATATACCATGTATGTCTTTCCAGGTCTGGGCTACCTCATTCAGGATGATTTTTTTATAGTTCCATCTACTTGCCTACAAATTTCACGATGTCATTTTTCTTTAAAACATCTGAGTAATACTACATTATGTAAATATACCACATCTTTATCTTCTCTTTGGTAGAGGGACATCTAGGTTGTTTTCAGTTTCTGGATATTAAGAATGAAGGCACTATGAACAGAGTTGAGCAAGTATTTTTTTATGTAGGATGGAACATCCTTTGGATATATGCCTGAGTGGTATAGCTGGGTGTTGAGGTAGATCAATTACCAGTTTTCTGAGGAACTGCCATATTCATTTCCATAGTGGTTGTATAACTTTGTACTCCACCAAAAATGGAGGAGTTTTACCCTTGCTCCATATCCTCTCCAACATGAGTTGTCACTTGTGTTTATGATCTTAGCCATTCTGACAGGTGTAAAGTAGAATCTCAGAGTCTTTTTGATTTGTATTTTCATGATAACTAAGGATGTTGAACATACATAAGTGTTTCTCAGCTATTTTGGTTTCTTTTGTTGATAACTGTATGTTTAGATCTGTACCACATTTTTTAATAGATTGTTTTCTTGATACCTAGTTCTTGAGTTCTTTATATATTTTAGATATTAGCTTTCTATCTGATGTGGAGTTGGTGAACATCTTTTCCTATTCTGTATGCTCCTGTTGTGTCCTATTGACAGTGTCCTTTGCCTTACAGAGCTTTACAGTTTCATGAGGTCACACTTATTGATTGTTGTACTTAGTGTCTCTGCTATTGGCATTTTGTTCAGGAAGTTGTCTCCTGTGCTAATGTGTTCAAGGCTATTCCCCACTTTCTCTTCTATTAAGTTCAGTGTATCTGGATTTATGTTGAGGTCTTTGATCCACTTGAATATGAGTTTTGTGCCAGGTGATAAATATAGATCTATTTGCATTCTTCTACATACTGATATTCAGTTAGACCAACACCATTTGTTGATGATGCTTTCTTTCTTTCCATTTATTTCTGGCTCTTTTATGAAAAATCAACTATACATAGGTGTGTGGATTTATGTGTGGGTCTTTGATTCAATGCCATTGACCAACATGTCTGTTTTTATGTCAGTACTATGCAGTTTTTATTACTATAGCTCTGCAATATAATTTGAAATGAGGTATGGTGATAACTCTGGAAGTTTTTTTAATTGTTCAGGGCTGTTTTAACTATCCTGTGTTTTTGTTTTTCCATATGAAGGTGAATATTATCCTTTAAAGGGCTATAAAGAATTGTCTTGGAATTTTAATGGGGATTGCATTTAAATCTGCAGATTGCTTTTGGTAGGATGACCACATTTACTATGTTGATGCTAAGATTCATGAGCATGGAAGATCTTTCCATCTTCTGGTATCTTCTTCAATTTCTTTCTTCAATAACTTGAAGATTTATCATACAAGTCTTTTGCTTGCTTGGTTAGAGTTACCTCAAGATATTTTATATTATTTGTGGCTATTGTGAAGCGTATTCATTTGTCATTTGTATATAGCAGGGCTACTTATTTATTTTGAGTTAATCTTGTATCCAGTCACTTCTCTGAAGGTGTGTATCAGCTATAGTAGTTCACTGCTAGATTTTTTTTCTGATTGCTTATGTGTACTATCATACCACCTGCAAATAGTGATACTTTGACTTCTTCTTTTCCAATTTGTATCTCCTTGACCTCCTTTAGGTGTCTTATTTCTCTAGCTAGAACTTCTATATCTACTATATTGAGTAGATATGGAAAGAGTTGACAACCTTGTTTCTCTAGTTAGGGTTTCTGCTGCTTTGAAGAGACACTATGATGATGACAACTCTTATAAAGGAAAACATTTAATTGGATTGAGGCTGGCTTACAGTTTCAGAGCTTTAGTTCATTATCTTCATGGCTGAGGCAGGCATATAGTTTGCTGGAGAAAGAGCTGAGAGTTCTACATCTTTATCTGCAAGCAGCAGAAGCAGCTGTGTGTGTCACACTGAGGGTAGCTGGAACCAAGAAGACCACAAAGTTCATCCCCACAGTGACACATTTACTACAACAAGGCCACAAATACTCTAACAAAGCCACACCTTCCAATAGTGCCACTCCCTATGGGGACCATTTTCTTTCAAATCACCACACTTATTTTGTTCCTGATTATAGTAGTATTAAGCTGAGTTTCTCTCCATTTAAATTTATATTGGTTTGTTGTCAATTGCTCTTATTATGTTAAGGTATGTTCCTTGTATCCCTACTTTCTCCAGAACTTTTATTATGAAGGTGTGTTGATTTTGTGAATGACGTTTTTGGCATCCAATGAGACAACCATGACTTTTTTCTTCAAGTTTGTTTATATAGTGGATTACACTGACTGATTTTCATAAATTGAACCATCCACACATCTTTCGAATGAGATCCACTTGGTCCCAGTGGATATTTTTGATGGGTTCTTGGATTTGGTTTGCAAGTATTGTATTGATTATTTTGGATCTTTGTTCATAAGAGAAATTGGTCTGTAATTCATTCTTTATTGAATCTTCGTGTGTTTTTTATATTAGGGTGACTGTGACCTCATAAATTTTTTCAAGGCTCTTTGTATTTCTATTTTGTAGAATAATTTTTGGAGTATTGTAATTAGGTCTTCTTTGAAAGTCTTGTAGAACTCTTCATTAAAACCATATGGTCCTGACCCTGTTTGTTTGTTTGGTTCAGTTTGGTTTGTTTTTTTTTGGGGGGGGGTGGAGGGGGTTAATTGTTTTTTGTTCGTTTGTTTATTTTAGTTTGTTTTGGTTGGGAGAATTTTAATGACTGCTTCTATTTCCTTAGGTTCCATAGGTCTATTTAAATTATTTACCTGATTTTGATTTAACTTTGGTAATTGGTATTTATTGAGAAAGTTATCCATTTATTGTAGATTTTCCAGTTTTCTAGAATACAGCTTTTAAAGTATTACCTAAATATTCTTTGGATTGTCTCAGTGTCTGTTGTTATGTTCCCCTTTCTATTTCTGATTTTGTTAGTTTGAGTATTCTCTCTGTGTCTTTTAGTTAGTATAGGGAAGGGTTTGCCTATCTTGTTGATTTTTCTGTTTCATTGATTCTTTGTATTGTTCTCTTCATTATTATTATGTTGATCTCAGGACTCAGTTTGATTATTTCCTGCCTTCTACTACTCTTATGTATGCTTGCTTCTTTTTGTTCTAGAGCTTTTGGGTATCCTGTTAATTTGCTAGCATGACATCTCTCCAGTATCCTTATGTAGGCAATTAGTGCTATGAACTTTTCTCTTAGCGCCACTTTCATTGTGTCCCATAAGTATGAATTGTTGTGCATCCCTTTTCATTGAATTCTGGGAAGTATTTAATTTCTTTCTTATTTCTGCCTTGACTCAGTAGTCATTCAGTAGAGAGTTGTTCAGTTTCTAAGAGTTTGTAGGCTTTCCTTTATTAGTGTTGTTCTTGAAATCCAGCTTTAATCTGTGGTGGCCTGATAGAATACAATGGATTTATTTCAATTTTCTTATATCTATGGAGACTTACTTTGTGACCTATTATTTAATCAGTTTTGGAGAAAATCTCATAGGGTGCTGAGAGGAAGGTTTTTTTTATGTATAAGTGAAATATTCTGTAGATATTTGTTAGGTCCATTTGGCTTATAATATCTGTTAGATCAAATATTTCTGTTTTGTTTTTGCCTGGATGACCTGTCCGTTGATGAGAGTGGGGTATTGAAGTTTCCCACTATCAATGTGTGAGAATAAATGTATGATTTAAGCTTTAGTAATGTTTCTTTTACAAACATGGGTGTCCTTGAGTTTGGATCATAGATGTTAAGAATTGAAATATCATCTTGGTGAATTTTTTCCTTGGTGAGTATGAAGTGTCCTTTCCATTCTCTCTTGATTAATTTTGGTTTGAAGTCTAATTTGTTAGGTATTAGAATGGCTGACCAGCTTGTTTCTTAGGTCAATTTGCTTGAAAAATCTTTGTCTAGCTCTTTACTCTGATGTAATATCTGTCTTTGATGTTGAGGTATATGTCTTGTATGCAACAAAAGGATGGATCTTATTTTCAAATCCACTGTGTTAATCTGTGAGTTTTTATTGGGGAATTGAGTCCATTGATATTAAGAGTTATCAATTACCAATAATTGTTATTTTTGCTGTTGTTGATGTGTGTGATTGTGTGTGTGTGCGTGTTTCCTTCTTTATGGTTTTGCTGGTGTAAGATTATTTCTTTCCTAGGGTTGGAGTTTTCCTTGTAGTACCTTCTATAGGACTGGAATTGTGAATAGATATTGTTTAAATTTGACTTTATCATGGAATATCTTGATTTCTTCTTCTTTGGTGATTGAAAGTTTTGCTGGGTATAGTAGTCTGGGCTGGAATCTGTGGTATTTTGGAGTCTGCAGGCGATCTGTCTAAACCCTTCTGGCTTTCAGAGTCTCTATTGAGAAATCAAGTGTAATTCTAATAGGTCTGCCTTTATATGTTACTTGGTCTTTTTTCCCTTACAACTTTTAATAGTTGGGGTTTTTTTGTTGTTCTGAATGTTTAGTTTTTTGATTATCATATGGTAAGGGGACTTTCTTTTCTGGTCCAATCTATTTGGTTTTCTGTAAATTTCTTGTACCTTTATAGGCATTTTCTTCTCTACCTTAGGAAAATTTTCTTCTATGATTTTTTTGGAAATATTTTCTGGGCCTTTGAACTGGGATTATTCTTCTTCTATTGCTATTATTCTTAGGTTTGATCTTTTCAGAATGTCCAAGATTTCCTACATGTTTTGTGTCAAGAATTTTTTAGATTTAATACTTTTTTTGATCCATGTATTCATTTCTTTTATTGTATCTTCAATGTGTGAGATTCCCTCTTGCATCTCTTGTATTCTCTTGGTGATGCTTGCATCTGCAGTTCCTGTTCACTTACCTACTTTTTTTTTTTTTAACTTTTAGAATCCCCTCTTTTGGGGTTTTCTTTATTGTTTCTACTTTCATTTTTGGATCTTGAACGGTTTCATTTATTTCCTTCAACCATTTGTCTTTGTCTTGGGTTTCCTTAAGGGATTTATTCATTTCCTTCAACTTTTTGTTTGTCTTTTCCTTGATTTCTTTAAAGGAGTTATTCATTTATCCTTTAAGGAACTCAATCATCTTCACAAAGTTGGTTTCTAAGTCTTTTTCTTGTGCTTCTGTTGTGTTGGAATATTCAAGGCTTGCTGTAATAGGATAGCTGGTTTCTGGTGGTGTTCATATTACCTTGGCTGTTGTTGATTGTGCTCTTGGATGTCCTCTAGGCATCTGGTTTTCTGGCGAATTGTTTTTGTTGGACATGTGTTTTGTGCCTTGGTTTCAATTTCTTCTCTTGTCTTCTAGTCAGTGTGGCCTATGGTTAAGCAGATTATCTCCACTCAAGTTGGTAGCTGGAGTTCTTGTGGCCTCTGATTGAGCAGAGGATCTCTGCTAGAGTTGGGAGCTGGACTTCTGGCAACAGGCATGGTCTCTGGTAGAGCAGGAAGTTTCTGTCCCGGTTGTAGGCTTAGACATGGCAAGAAGGATGTGCAGGACTGGAAATAGAGTGGGTGAACCCCCAGAGAGTGAGAGCATGCTGAGGGAGTTGGTCGTCATCAGGAAGACTATCTAGACTTCTAGTAGTCTGTGTGGTCTCAGATATTAAAAACAAAAAACAAACAAACAAAAAAAACTTTTTTGAGACTCATAAATCTTTTATCCTTTCTTAGATTGATTCAGAAGCAGAAAAGTAACCTCAAGTTTGTACAGTAAGAACTTATCTAGACAACACTTCAACCAAGAAATATTAGCTGTTTTGATAAAAAGAAATCTTATTTAGTTCATTATTGTGCTAAGTCTTTCCAAGACCTTTCCATAATCATGTGTACTGCATCTTGTCACTGCTGTAGTGAAAGGTTCAGAAAACATAAATTATGTGCTCTTGATTAGTTTGTATCACTCAAAATACTAATGCTCAAACAACACATTTGAATAAAATTACATGCAAGAGATCTACTGAAATAGGATGAAAGAGTGGGTAAGAAGATGCTTAAAATGTCTGTGGTAAGGTAAAGTAACAGAATAGAGTAGAAATCTCAGACAGATACACTATTCTGGGAAGCCTTACCTAACTAAATGGGCCATCCTTGCTCCAAATCTAAGAATAGATGGCGTGAATTGGGTAGCCTAGATCCCTGAATATTTTAATTGAGAGTAATATGGCCTGTGAGGACAAATGCTATGTCCTATGCCTTTAAAATAATGGGTCCCTGGGAACTAGCTCTGTGCTGTGTGTCTTTAGAAGAATGAGATCTGTGGAATCCAGTGCTGTGCTGTGTACCTTTATAGTACCAGGGTCTGTGGAAACTTGCACTGTGTTCTATGTCCTCATCCTGAACTCCTAGTACTAGTCAGCCACATATTTTAAGACATATTTATGCAATTGCTTAATAAGTGTTTGTCTAATGAATTAATAGTTTTTGACATTTTTTAACAAGAGAAAGAAAAATTTAAAAAAAATCATTTTCTTATGTTTTAAGCCAGCAGAAAGGATTTTTAGAGAGTCATCTTGTTTTTAGCCCCATAAACACAATGCATTTGTTCCCTGTTACCTGTGTTTAACAACTCATATTTGTCATTTCCTTGAGTGATTTAATAATAAACATTGAAGGCTAGGTGGTAATTGGGTATGTTTCTGGTTTCTTTTATGTTCCTTGAAGCTGAAAGTCCTCTGTGATGGAAAATAAAAAGATGATCTAAATCACCACCTTCTCTGTGGTGGAAACTGATGTTGTTTCTAAAAATAACAGTACCAGGTATGGTGGCATACACCTTTAATCTCAGTACTTGGAGTCAGAGGCAGGTGATCTCTGAGTTCCAGGCCAGCTGGTCTATAGAGAAAATTCCAGCCAGGGTTACAGAGAGAAACCCTGTCTCAAAGACAAATAAATAAAAATTAAATAGATAGATAGATGGATGATAGATAGATAGATAGATAAGGAAGGAACAAAGGAAGAAAGAAAAAAAGAAAAAAAGAAGAACAAAAGAAAGAAAGAAAAAGAAAGAAAAGAAGGAACGAAGGAAGAAAGAAAGAAAGAAAGAAAGAAAGAAAGAAAGAAAGAAAGAAAGAAAACTCAACAATCAGCTATTACGTAGGTCCATGATCAGATCCACACTTCTGTCTTCTGTGAGGAAGAGGCACCACTGACCACTGCAAGACCTAGCTCCAAGGAAGAGCAGTTGCCAATGAAGTAGAAATGGATATCAACAAGAACACCTACCACACTGCACAGTCTCTCTGATTTTCATGCACATATGACTTTAGAAGTATTCATTGTAACACTTGATTATAATCAAAGTGGGGAAAAGGACCTGGGGAATTCACATAAAATTGAATTAGTATATATAGCTATGGCTGTTTGGAGCTGGCATAATTTATGTATAATCAGAAGAACATGTTTGAGCTTCATGGGATATTATGCACATTGTTCTCTGTAAACTTGATCATTAGGTTGGGGCCCATAGTCTAACATCATTTGAAAATGTATTATAATATGGAATTTCAGACCCTGTCCCAGGTCTACCAAATCAGAGCTGGTTGTTCATAATAACAACAGGGAATTTTAGCTTATTAGGTCTGAGAAGCAATGCTCTAGGTCTGAAGCATGTCATGAAATTTGTACCTACTATTTCTTTTCAAGGCTATACAACTTTTTGCTTTTCCCTTAGGTTTTATGAATCAATATTTCGGTTCCAATTCTTCTCAATTTCTCGTAATCCAGCTAGACATATTTGACTCTTCCTCTAATCTATACTCTATGCAAAACTCTAACAAAGAAAACCACAACAAATTTCAGTTTGAAACTCAATGAAAGGCTCTGGATCAAGCAGATGACTTTTGACAACTATTTTATCTAAATGAATATGCATTATCAAATTTGGATAATGTTCAAAGCCAATGATGGTTACAGATGATTGATAAAAATATGCCTTTTCTTTTGAGATGAGATTAATGGTTAAGAATCCTCTTTGCTTACTGGGCAGCTACCATTAAGAACTGTACTTCCACAGAAGAGCTTTATGTGCAATTTTCCCCTAAATGTAGAGACTTCTCCTGAGCTTCATTATATCTGGTATACTGAGTAAAGAGACTTCACAATCTGTGTCTTAAAAAATAAACATATTTAGATTTGTCTCCCAAGACCTGAGTTTATTTTTACATGTTACCTCAAAGTGTTCTGAGTAGAAAATAAAAGTACCATTAAGAGCTTCCATGGCGTCCTTGTTTTGACAATGCTCATGATCAAACAATAAAGGCATTGTGTATCAGGCTCATGAAAAGGAGTTAAAAAAATAGGCTTTTAGTCTTAGGGATAGCTATGCTTGTTGGTTGTATTAAAAAATATATGTTTTTCTTCTCAAGAACGCTACAGAGCCCTTAGCTGTTAGAATTAAGGATGCCCTGTTGAAATGTGTGTCACTGTTTTTGATCTAAGGGATAGCATAAAATGGTTTCTGATCTCTTAGTGTAACAAGCGCTGTCACGGTACACAGGAGGGAAACTGTAATTTAATTTTGCTGAACTGTTTTGCAATATGAAGAAAGCTTTATGAATATTGAAAAGCTGTTATCCTCTAGGGTTTAAAATGAATATGCTTATCTCAGTGATTGAGTCTTCAGATAAAAACAAAATGGACATCTTTTCTACTTACAGTTTGTAGGCTTAAAAGTACAGCAGATTTTTACATAAAGTATCAGTAAAATAAGTCAGCTAATCAAAGTAGATAAAGATGGATGAGACTTCACAGTTATCCATGATATTTTGATAAGTTCATGGTTCATCCCTCAAAGAAGTCCTTGACTACTTAAACTAAATTTGAAAGTAGCATACAAATTTCTGTCTCCAAGTTTTTCTTGATGCAATTGTGATTTTTTTTTTCTTCCAAGCCTTTATAAAGACTTCCATTTCCTGGGAGCCAGTGGAGAGAAAGACTGTACGGTTATTTTAAAAGGTGCAAGAGGGAGAAGCAAAGCCTTCTGTGGTATTCCATTTAAACCTGTAAGAGTGTCAAAGAATCCTTCATTTCCTTGATTACCTCTCAAGTGTTTCTTGACTGTATTTCTGTTTATTTGTCTGTTTTATGTTATTGTTTTCAATCTCTATGCTTTAGAAAACCTTTGAATTCCCCTTCTTTAAGGAAACCATTCAGCTTCGTGTAGCTAAAAGCAATATTTCCTTCTTCCATTTTAACGAGCACATTTTTTATCCCTAACTCTTATATAGAACACATAATTCATTTCATTACTGCTTTGTGAATATTTGTATTCAGAACTCATTTTTCAAACTTTAATATGAAACATCATAATTTATATTCACTGTATTTAAAAGATGCCTCAACTTATCTGGACTAATTGTAAAGGAATGTTTAAATACTCATGTGGATGAACTTGTGTTCATTCAAAATAAGTCTGCTTTGATCCAGGCTTCTAAATCTAATTCAAATGACATCTTAAGTTAATTACTAGCTGTAAGACATTCTGGCATGCTCATATTATAAGAAATGCATTGTGTATTTCTATAAATAGGTACCACTATTGGTAGTTCAAAGGTCAGATCACCAAAAGACACCTAGGCCATGAGGTCACATTGAGAATCCATAGTCACAGACATAAGCTTCAAAGTGAACTACTGGCTACTGTCAGGTACTGAGTCTTATGCTAGGCTATTTGTCTTATAAAATTATTCTTAAGTTTCACAACAAACTTGTTCATTTCTTACTTAACCTATGTTTACCTAGAATATTATAATATATTGTCCAGTACCAAAGCTGGATTAATAAATGGCAGCATTAATTCATACTTTATTGTGTTTGACACCCATGTACACCCCCTTTCCATTACCATTCTGTTTGGAAATGTAGGTTGGAGATCATCTTCACAGGAGACTGTTGTGGACTAAATTGTGTGTGCTCCAACCCTCAAATTTTATGTTAAACTTATAATGCCTGTTGTATTGGAGACAGGGTCTTTAAAGCAGTAATTAAAGTTAATGGAGAAAATATGATAGGAGTCTAATGCAATTTGACTCAAGCAAGCACGTTGTATGCAGAAGATACACTGTCAGAAGAACCAACATAGTCCAGATACTGAACGTAAACATTCAACCTCAAGAAGTGTTAACAAATAAATTTCAGACCAGTCACCTAGTTTAGATAGTAATGTTTTGTTAACAGCAGTTGACTATAAATAAATGCTATAGCAATTGGAGAATATGCACAAAGAAAATTTTGCAGAAGCTAGAAATACAAGGTCTCTGTTTTGTTTTATAGTAGACTTGTCTTAGTCAGTGTTCTATTGCTGTGAAGAGACATCACAGCCATGGAAACTCTTATACAAGAAAGCATTTAAATGGGTCTTGCTTAGAGTTTCAGAACATTAACCCATTATTATCATGGCAGAAGTATGGTGGGGAATCAGAGTGTCATGTGGGCAGACAAGGTGCTGGCGTAGAAGGTGAGAGTTCTACATTGGGATCCACAAGCAGCAGAAAGAGAGACATGGGGCCTGGTTTGGGCTTTTGAAACCTCAGTGCCTGTCTCTAGTGGCATACCTCTAACAAGAGGACAGCTCTTAATTTTTTCAAATAGTGCCATCCCCTGATGATTAAGCATTCAAATATTTGATCCTGTGAGGGCCATTCTTATTCAAGAATAAGACCGAAAAAAGAACCTTCAATAATTGCAAATTAATCTATATCTCCTGAGCACTTATATTACATGTGCCATGTCACTGTCCCCTGCAAAAGACTAGCTTCTTGATGTTCCTCTTACCTCTTTATGATCATGCAGAATTCCTTCCATAGAACCACATTCCTAGATAGCTTAATGTGGACATTATTGCACTTCATCAAATTGAAACACCACCAATTTACATTGCTTTATCAGGATGTGCTAAATTTTGAATATGTGTTCTAGAGCTAAAACTCTAGGAGGCTATGCATTTCTTCCTACCCATAAGATCTCTGGGGGAAGATGAGATAGACAGAAGAATCCTTAGAGACTCATCAGCAGCTGTTTTTGTGTGCACAGTAGACCTTATGTCAAATATGGTTACAGGCTTTGTCTAATACCCAATGTTATCATATGTTTACTTCTACAGGTGTCTGTTCAAACATGTACATGCACATAATACACACATACAGAGTACATTAAATGAGCTTGTGTATTTTTTTTCCTTAGATAGACATTTTCCTATTCTTCTCTGTGCATATTCTTCCAATAACATCTTATTTACAACTTGTGGCCCTTGATAATTTATTATATGATTTTTTTGAGAATTTCATACAATTTATTTTGATCCTACTCATGCCTTTGTATCTTGTTCACTGTTCAGTTCTGAAAAGGGACACCATGACTCTCTTAGTTAGGGTCCCATTGCTATGAAGAGACACCATGACCATAGCAACCTTTATTAAAGAAAATATTTATTTGGGACTGGCTTATAGTTTCAGAGGCTTAGTTCATTGTCATTATGGTGGGACATGGCAACATACAGGCAGACATGGTACTTGAGAAAGAGCTAAGAGATCTATATCTTGATCCATAGGCAGCAGAAAGTGAACTGTGTCTGTCCCAAACTGGGCATAATTTGAGCATGTGGGACTTTAGATCCTGTCCCCACAGTGACACACTTTCTCCAACAAGGTCACACATAGTAATGTCATTCCCTTTAGTCCAAGCATTAAAAAAACATGAGTTTATGGGGGTCATACCTATTCAAACCACCCCAATAGCCAAGGCAACTCTTATTTTTGAAAAAAAGTACTTAATTGGAGGCTTGCTTACAGTCACAGAGGTTTTCTCTATTATCATGGTGGGGAGCATGGTGGCATGTATGCAGGCATGATGGCAGAGAAATAGTTGAGAGCTACATCCTGATTAGTAGTCAGAGAGAAAGAAAGTATGGGCTTGGCATGGGCTTTTGAATCATCAAGGCCTACCCCTGCCCTCCCCCACAAGTGATGTGCTTTTTCCAACAAGGCCACACCTCCTAATCCTTCCAAACAGTTTTACTTCCTGGTGACTAGACATTCATTTGACACATCTCGTGTTAAGTATATTTCTATGGGTGTCATTTTTATTTCAACTACCACACACTGCCTCAACTCATTAATTTTGAGATGTAGTTCCTACTTTGGATCTTGTTTTGTGGTAGTGCATTACCTATGGTTCTTTCATTGTTATTTATCTATTGACATGCATTATTTAATACAAAATTTAATAAGATGCTCTATGTTACTCCCATGTAATGTATGTTGTATGTTGATCATACCCATCTACAATTCTTCCACTCAGGGCCCTCTCCTGAGCACCCTTCCCAGTGGTAATCTCCTTCTTGAAGGTCAAGTTCCTCTTGTTTCTACACTTAAGGAGAACAGGCAATACTTTTCTTTATGCTTTATTAGTTTGCTGTACAAATGATGTTCTCTACTTTCATCCACTTTGCTGCAAGTGACAGAAATTTGTTTTCTTTAAGTCTGACAGTGTGGCATTGTGTATGCACCAAGTGCCCTTTATCCATCTGTCTCTTGAAGGGCACATAGGCTGATTCCAAATATTACCTAATGTTGCTAATAATGAATAATGTTGCAGTAAATATGGTGTGAAGGACCCTACTTCCTAAACACCACAATCAGGTGTCTACATTCTACACACTGGCAAGGTAAAACAGTATCACATCTTTACATAATTAAATAAATGCAACACATCTTTACATAATTAAACAAATGTTCCATAGCATAAATAAATGTAACACATCTTTGCATAGTTAAACAAATATTCTACAAGACTTAACTGTGGATACCCAGTTTTCCTAGCAATATTTATTAGAAACTTTTCACACTACGCATAATTTTGACATCTATGTGGAAAAAGAAGGCTGTAGCCATACAGACTTACTTTTGAATCCTCTGTTCTGTTCCCATTGATCTACATGCCCTATGTGTGTGTGCACGCGTGTGCATGTGTGTGTGTGAGGGGGGGCATTGTTTTTATTACTCAAGTTCTATACTGTTATTTGAAGTCTAGAAGTGAAATACCTCCAGCTTTGATGATTTTGCTCAAGACTGCCTTAGTTCCCAAGGGTTACTGTACATTTGCATTTGAATTTCAGGATTTTTTTCTAGTTTTTAAAGAATATTAGTAGCGTTTTGATGAGGATTCTGTTCAATCTATAGATCATTTTTGATAACGTATTTATTTCAATTAACCACATCAGTTCTTTTAATCTACAAATATTGGTGGGTTTTCTTCATTTTTGTTTTCAGTTTCTTTGCTCAGACTGTTGTAATTTTCTTCAAAGTTATTTTATTTCCATACTTAGGTTTATACCCATGTTGTCTGTGTGTGTGTATATGTGTGTGTGTGTGTGTGTGTGTGTGTGTGTGTGTGTGTGTGTGTGTATGTGTATGCATGTGCATGTCTGTTCATTCATTGTAAATTAGGGTGTTTTGTGATTTCTGCTTCAGTAAATTCTTACTGGTATACATAAAGTCAATTAATTTATATCTAATGGATTTGCATCCACTGGCTGTGGGTTCTGGAATAACATTCTTTTTCTATGCTGATGTCTCACATCTCTGGATTTTGCAGAATCACTTTACTCCTGTTTAACAGTGCACTCTCAGCACTCCATTTACACATGTCTGCACAACTAACTGCATTGCTGTGAGCTCCAGGCGTCATCTCCTCTGCCATCTTGCCTACCTGGACTATCACCTCTTTCATGTTCTACTTACATAAACTGTTCCTCAGAAGTGTCCCCTTTTAAATGACACCATAAAAATAAAAAAGAGATCAAGAACTTCTGACCTCAAAGTTATTGCCTCCTTAGTTCAGCCTGACAGAAGCCTATAGAGCCGATGAGAAGAGTCCCCATGGTGCTGAGGCTGTTAAATGACATGACAATGAAGACTTCAAGTGCATTTCTGATTGGAAAAGACAATCCCATAACTAGTCCTGTGGATAATATAACATCAGGAATCAAAAGAACTTGACTTTAAAAGGCGCAGAATCTTCAGTGGGCCGTTCAGCACAGGAGACAATTCCTGTCACATTCATTAGTTGCAATGTAAGCTCGGAGAGGGGAACATTTGTAAAATTAGTAGTGATTACTTCTCTTGTCATGAATATGGTAACCTATCCAAATTCTTAGAGACCATTCCATACATTAAACTATATGATAGAAAATAACAATATTTGCGGTTTTGATCACAAACTTAAAAAAATGTAAACACAGAAAGCCTATGGCTACTAATACAGTGATATGAAAAGAAGACAGAGAGAAACTGTAGTTACATTATTTGGCAGAAACTTTTCCACATTTAGCAATATCATGTAATCCCAGAGTAATGTAAATAAATAAACAACAAACATGAGCAGTCAAACATAAGATAATTATCAGAGCAATACACCCGGACTCTGATCAGTTGAGAATGACCATCAAATCGTAAAGTCTTACAAAGCACATCCAGCAATTTCCTTCTGGATGAAAGATTTTGAAAAGGCTGCCACTGGGCTCAACAACCAGCTGAAAGTAAGAATGCTTTCTAGATTGAAGTACATTTATATACTGTACTACAGTTGACCCTCTCTTCCAATAATTCAGAGTGGTAGATGCCATTGTATTCATTTATCACATTTGTAAGATTTCTTTAAAACGTTATATACTTTATCCAATCAATGTCAGATTTAAGGCTAACATTTGTTCATTTTATTTTAAATTGAACACACTTTGTGGAAGACTGTGTTAATTTTATTTAGATAACATGAGGAGGTAGGGACTGGGGCTTTCTCTGTGATAACACTGGGACTTTCTCTGCTTTTTTATTCTAGAATATGTAACCTTTAAATTTAAGGTTCCTGGTTAGGTTAGACTTGCTAAGGAGTTCTTGTAGAAAACATTTTAAAGCCTTACTAAATCACAAATTAATCATTTTACAACGTAAAACAAATCATGTAAAAACACTTCTGGTTTCATTTTAAGCTATATATTTGCTGGAAGTATCTTAGAAATTACATTTCTTAGGCAATGCTAGACTATTTTACAATTCCATGAACATATTGCTGATCACGAAGCAATGTGTTAGTACTTGGAAGAAGGGTGGAGGAACTTATCCTTGAAGAAAGTTTTGTAAAGAACACCTCTTGGTGCTCAAAGATCTTGGGAAAGTCATCAGAAGGCAAGTATGCAAGGCAACCTCTGAAAACTTTACACCCTGAATTGTTGTAGCACCTTTAAATTGTGTTTTTATTTAGAATCTATAATGCATAATGTGAAAATGATTATATGGAAGAGACTGAAATGATAAATTGCTGAGCAGTCTTTGTTTTCCACTTAAAGCAGAGGTGAAAAATGTTAAAAATGAGGATGATAATTGATTTTGAATCTAATGCCAACTCCCTAAATAGGCGAGCATGTCTTGGAGACATCTTGGTTTTCTGATGTGGTGATAGTGATGCACATTCTGTAGGAGCCAGATTTTGCATTTGAAATTTTTGACTTTTCCCTGACTGTCTGACATCAAACTAAATAATATCTTCCCTAATCACAGGTCTCAGTAGATGTCACAAATCTTTATCTTTTAAATTTTTATATCACTTTGTTCAACTGAAGCTACACACACACACACACACACACACACACACACACACACACACACCTTATAAAGTAGAAAGTGTACTTTTTGTAAGGTGAAAAATATTTGTTCACCAGTTTCTTCAGTTAATTTTTAAGTATTTATGTTGTAGTCTTTGTATGCCAACTGCCAAAATTTGTTTTCTGTATTTTTGATTGAAATGCTAAATAATGGAGGGAGCTCATCATGTACTAAGTACTATCCTAAATTCATAAGTGATGTCTGCTGTCTATCACTATAGCATTATGAGGTATGATTATACTGGCATCATCTTATAGGTGAGCAAAATGTGTCTTGGAGAGGCTCAGTACAATATGCTGACTCACTTTGTATTTAAATCAGGGCTCAGGTTGAGGCATATCTTCTAAGACTTACTGCTTACTATTAAGTGGTAACATAAGATAAGGATGCTGTCCCATGCCAGAGCCTCTTTAGTTAAGTTCCATTGCTTTTATTGAGGCTTTCACATTATCACAACATGAGATTATCATTGCTGTCTACCTACTACTCAGAATATTATTCATAAAGTTTTTCATTATTCTCCTCCCCTTGGCAAAGTTGCTTCTTTTCACAGTTTCCATAATTCTTTCAGTTTGTTTTAAATTGAATAACTTATAGATGGTTGAAATGCCTAAAGTTTTGGAGGCAGAGAAACAGGAGGTCAAGTTACCTGTAAACTGATGTCTGCTGAGGGATCTTTACTCAAAAAACACTTTCTTGATGCATAAGTAGTTCAACTGAGATGGTGAGGAAGTTCATGTAAGTCTCATTTGTAAGGGCATGAATCCCAGCTATGGAGACAGAGTCCTCATGACTTGGTGTCTTCCCTAAGGTCCTAACACTTAATATTATCAAATCAGCTTGCATTTCAAAATGTGAATTTGACTGAGGCCAATAATGTTCAGTACATATTATTCATACTTCTTTTATAGGTTGTCTATTTGTTGTGAAAGAAGATACTGAGTGATTAAAAGTATGCAAATTAAATACATCCACAGAGTTTTTAAAAGCAAAACAAAAAAAAAAAGTTAGTACTTCAGTATTCCTTGATATTTAGAAGAACTCAACTCACAGTTGAAAATAACACAGTGTCCCAGTTTGTTCTGTTTTTGTTGTTGTGACTGATGCTGTGACACATACCATAACAAAAAGAAAATTAAGGAGGAAAGGGTTTACTTAATATGACAGGATACATTCTATCATTAAGGGAAGATGAAACAAGAACTCAAGCAGGAGTAGATGCAAGAACCTCGGAAGAAAGCTGATTCCTGATTTCCTTTCAAGTTCACATTCAGCTGTGCAGCCTAGACTATTCTGCCTATGGAGGTACTGTCCACAGTGGTCTTGGTTCTTCTATATCAAAAGAAATCAAGAAAATGCCATACAAACATATCTGCAGGAAAATCTGATGAAGATAGTTCTTCAGTTGGTTTGCTATCTTTCCTAGTGTGTCTGATTTATAAACCATAATTAGGCATCACATATACGAAATTAGAAAACAATAAAATAGACAACTACCTCTTCAACTGTATAGAGTGCTATTAAAAATCCAAGCTTTGGCATAATTACTACCATGTGCTTAAAAAAAACAAGTTTCGGATGAAGAGTGTATTGCATGGATTTGAATTTCAGTTGCCAAAGTCTACTTAGCTTTGATCATTGTTTGATATAAAAAATTAACACGTATTATAGCGTCTTATATAGTTTTCAGAAAAGATCAAATTTTATTTGTATTTGCTACTTATTGCTGTGTCAGATTCCTGAAAGAAGCAATACAAGTGTTTATTTTGGCTCAAAGTTGTAGGCGTCTCTATCATACCAGGGGAGGCATGACAGCAGAATCATGAGCCCACATTTTCAATCAGAA
This sequence comes from Peromyscus eremicus, assembly GCF_949786415.1. Classification (NCBI taxonomy): domain Eukaryota; kingdom Metazoa; phylum Chordata; class Mammalia; order Rodentia; family Cricetidae; genus Peromyscus; species Peromyscus eremicus. The sequence continues at coordinate 21,447,039 of NC_081419.1, read as the reverse complement.
AACAGATATGTTAAGTGCTAGTCCCAGTTAACCTTCTCCTTTTCTCTTTTTAATTGCCCTACCATCCCAGCACATGGGATGGAGCTACCTGCCTTCAGAGTGAGTCTATCTTTTTCATTAAATGTTTCTCTAAACAGCATCAAAGGTTAACTCAGAATTGTGTTTCCTGGATAATTCCAAATCCAGTCAAGCTGGTAATGGAAAGTAATCAGCTCTCATCCTTTACCAGGGATCTAGGAACTTCCTTTTTACAGCAGCAGAATTCTGCTACAGAGATCCACAGTGTACCATATTGCAAAGGGTAAGTGACCATGGGGTTCACAGTCCCAAGTACATCTGCAATGCAGCCTCTAGACAAAAGGATGAAGGGACATCTAAGAAAGTTGATTCAGAAAGATTGTAAGACCCAGTGGACCAAGATGCCTACTGCTAGATAACGCATTCTAGACAAGACAAGAATGTTGCATTTATGAAATCTAAATACTGTGGTTGCCTAAACATGGCCTGTATAATAACAACACTATGCATAAAGTCAACATGGGAAAGAAGATAGAGGAAATTTTCCAAGGCCTCACTGCTAGATGAGGAACGAAAAGCAATCAATGGCTGCTAAAACATGGAAAAACCAGTCTTCCCCAAGAATAACGCCCCCACCATGAGGTTAACCAACCCTAAGTGGTTAGGCCTAAACAGATGTACATAAATTCAAGGCTAATTGGGCTCAGTAGGTTTATAGATAGATAGATGATAGATGATAGAGGTGATAGATAGATGTTGTATAAAATGATAATTCTTAAAAATTGTTTAAAAAATAGAAATCACAAATTTGTGAAGGAATGAGGAGACAGTTGGAGGAGGAAGAGAGTAAATATAGACATAAATAATTATATGTGAAAGTCTCAAAAAAGAAAAAAAATCTTAAAATAGTGACCTAAAATTCAAAACAATTTTAATAAAAAGAAAGTTAGACCAATCCTTTACTCTGAGATAATGGTCTTTCTTTGAAGTTGAGGTGTGTTTCTTGTATGCAGCAGAAGGATGGATGGAATCCACAAGGATGACTCCATCTAAGATTCCTAGCAGTAATGGAAAGGATGCCTGAACTGGCCTTCTGCTGAAATCAGATTGGTGACTACCCAGTTGTCATCAGAGAACCTTCATCCAGTAACTGATGGAACTAGATTCAGAGATTCACTGCCAAATACCAGGCTGAGCTCAGGGAGTCCTATTGAAGATAGAGAAGGATTGTATGAGCCAGGGGGTTCAACAAAATGACCAGAGGATTCACAGAGACAGTTGACCTGAGCTCCTAGGAGCTCACCAACTATGCACCAACTGCTAGGGAGCCTGCAGGGGACCAACCTAGGCCCTCTGCATGTGTGTAAGAATTGTGTAGCTTGATCTGTTTGTGAAGCTTCTAGCAATGTGATCAGGACCTGTCTCTGGTAGTTGAGCTGGTTTTTGGGAACGAATCCCCAAAATGGATTGCCTAATCTAATTTTGATGCAGAGGAAGGAGCTTAGTCATGCCTCAACTTGATGTGCCATGATTTGTTGACTCCCATGAGAGGCCTGCCCCTTTCTGAATGGAGATGGAGGAGGAGTGGATGGGGCGAGGAGGCAGAAGGGAGGTGAAAAGAGGGAACAGGAGGAGAAAAGGGAGGGGAAACGGGTTGGTATTAAAATAAAAGAAAAACAATGACAAAAATTTTTAAAAAGGGAAGGTAAAGATTTGTGTGTGTGTGTGTGTGTGTGTGTGTGTGTGTGTGTGTGCTAACACTCACACATGCACATAAAGGAGTATGTGAGGAGACCAGACGAGGTCATTGGATAGCTTGAAGATGTAGTTACTAGCATTTACAGGATTCTGCACTTGTTAAATGGATACTGGGATCCAATCTCTGGGTTCATGATTTTACAACTACTTTTACACACTGTGAACTATTCTGTCCTCTGATGATATTTTTAATTGAAATTTTGAATCTATTCGTTTGTCATTCCTTCACTTAGTTTCAAACATCTGCAGCAACTATGATATACCAGGAATCTCCTAAGTAATATGTGATGACAATTGCCATCTTTTTTTTATTACCCTAATAATTGGGTAACATTTAAGTACAATCAGCCTTTATATGTAATATGTAAATTTTTCTTTGAAGTTTTCAATGGATTTTATGTTGTTTGCTTTAAAATTACAATACATGAAAATTTTTAGTACAGAGCATGCAATCAGTAAATATTCTCTTAATTATTTGTGAAAGAACAAGACAAGCAGCAGGTTGTTGTATAGACTTGTGCTAAACAAAGACATGAATTGATGTTAATTTTTTGAAAGCAGCAAATATTTGGAATCCTCCATATTTAATGTCTTACAAACTACATTATAGGGTTGTAGAAATGGCTCAGCAATAAAGGGAAGACTTCTTTTATAGAGGAGCTGAATTCAGTTCCCAGCACACACATCAATATACAACTGCTTGCAACTCCCACTGCAGGGGATCAAATGCCTTCTTCAGGCTTCATGAACACACACACACACACACACACACACACACACACACACACACACACAAACACACACATGTGCACACAAACACACGGCATACATTCACTCAGACATACATGCACATTCTTTAAAAAAAAAGAAGCTATATGACTTATTTGATGAATCTGTTATAAGATTGGGCCAACTTTATTTTTTAATAAAATTATTTTATGTATGAGTGTTTACCTGAATGTACATCTATCTGTTCACCACTTTTGAGCCTTGCCCTAATGGAGGCTAGAAGAGGGTGTCAGATCCCATCAATCTTAAATTATAGATGGCTGTGTACTGTAAGCAACAAAAATATATGAAGTAGGATTTAAGCTGATTATGACAAGCTAATACCAGGAAGAAGCCAATGGCCTTCCAGAGGTCAAGCTAAGGCTTAAGAAGTCTTGATGATATTGGCATATGATTATTAGCCATTTACAACTATGAATTTCTCATGTGCTATTGTAGCTTTTCCATCATTCATTGGGCACCATTTCCCCTCTACTAAATGAATATTTAGATAGCCTTCTGTGCAGTAATGCAGCCAGGATCCCTAATTTCAGGCCTTTCTGTCATTGTCATCATTAGCAGCATCCGGCCAGGACGATCAATGGATGAAGGAAAGTATCTTACCTGAGATACCTCACAGATTCTCTAAGAACAGACTTAAGCATCCAGACTAGCTGTTTGAGAAGGCCTAGTGGATATGCCAACTAAGCTTAACTTTCTCCCTTTTCAAATTCTTATTTCTAGTTTTAGATCCACCCTTAACAATTAACTCAGAACTAAAGGTTTCCACCTTACATGTACATTTAACTGTGATGGAAGTTGCCTAGCCAAGTTGCCTAGTGACTGAGCACACTTGCCAGAAACACAGAAGCAGAGATAGTTTGGAGAGATAAAGGCCAAAGGGATAAAAGACAGTTTTATTTTCAAGGGATGAGAAAAAGAAGAGAAAAGAGAATGGAGAAACTAATGGGTAAGAACTGGAGAGGAGTGAACTGAGATGGGGAAGAACTAGATTGTAGGGCTAGAAGAGAGTACTAAAGGAATGAGATGGAAGATGAAGAACCAGGTGGGGAGGAACAAGATGAGGAGGAACAAGATGGGAAAGAAGGAGATGGGAGAGGAGCTAAGATGGGAAAGAACTAGACAGATGAGAACCTAGATGGGGCAGAACTGAGATGAGAGAATTAAGAAAGAACTTAGAAGGGATAGAAGATAAATTTACAGAGAAATCAGGTAAGAAAGGAGCTAGGCATGAGAGCAGAACAGAAGCAGTGTAGAGAAAAAAAACTGACTCAGAAGAATAAAGTGTATGGACTAAAGAGGTTCATGTACATAGATTCACTTCATATCACCAAAGATTAGATTATTAGCTATTTGTAGATTCTTCCCGGACCCCGGGAGAGAACTATTGAGGGGCAGGACCCTCATAAACCCCGTTAGTTGTGAGCTACCACATGGGTGCTGAGACTCAAACCCAGGTACTCTGTACAACTCTTAAACTCTAAGACATCTCTCTAGGCCCTGGGACAACTTTCTAAGCTAAATCCATTTTTTTGATTAATTTAGTATAGACTGATTTAATGATTTCCATACCTGATAAAATATTTTGACATTGACATTAAACCAACCTAGATGACATGAATACATAAAGTTTAAAATGCTTTGACTTCAATATGTATTTCCCACTGAAAATGAAAAATAAATTGGCAGATCATGGCTCATTGATAGTCACAGAAAATTTTAGAAGATCAAAAGTGAAGAAAATATACCTAATTTTATTAGTAATTCTTATTATATGTTATAAATAAAGTTATTCCAAGTAATAATGGAGCTACATGAAACTAAAAAGTTTCTGTATTTTGAGGAAAGTTGTCAGCAGAGTGAAGAAACAGAATACATCATGGGAAAAAATACATTGATATCAGACTCCATCAATAAATACAAAACAAAAACAAATAAAAAACCCACACCACAAAGCCTCCAATGAACAAAGGAGCTAATGAATGGACAGCTTTCAAAAGAGGAAACACAAATGACAAAGAAATAATTAAAAAACAAACATTTAACATACCTAGCCATCAGCGAAGTGTAAATTAAAACTTTGCGATTTCCTCAAATCAATTCAGAAAAGCTTTTGTCAAGAAAACAAAAAGACAAATAATATGTTAGAGAGGATGTGAAGAAAAAGGACTGTTGCCCCACGATGGTAGGAGTGTAATGTGGTATAGCCACTACGGAAATCATTTGGGTATTCTTGAAAACTTAAAAGTAGAAACACCCTGTAACCCAACTATATTATCTTAGGCATATAGCCAAAGAACTGTGCATCCTATCCCCCAAAGACATAACTGTATTGTTATTTCTTCATTTCACAATGGCCAGGAAAGAAATGGAACAAACCCAGATATCTATGTACAGACGTATGCATAATGAAATTGTGGCATCTAAATATGTTACAATTTTATGCAGCCACAAAGAAAAACGAAATTTTCTGGAAAGCAAATAGATCTGGAAAAATATTATGTTAAGTGAGGTGATCCAGACTCAGAATGGCAGAAATTTCATGTAATCTCTTATGTGTACCCTAATTATTAATGTTTATGTGTATGCAAATAAGAATATGTGAATGTAGTACAGACTATAAAAGAAGATAGGAAATCACACAGGAGTGGAACAAGAGGCCATGAGAAATGCACTGAGGCAGAGAGCAAAGGGTGTGGTGTCGTGTGACATAAAAGCAGGACTGTAGTACTGGAGTTTAGAGAGCAAAAGGGTTGGTGGGGGATGAATATGGATGGCAGAGAAGAGAAACAACTAAAGTGAATTTTGTTTGGAAAACGTCATAATTCAAACTAATTTCATGCTAATAAAAACTTAAAGTTAAAACAAGAAATAATTTGCTTGGAAAAAATTACAAATTGGTACAGACTTGAAAGAAAAATTTTGACTTAGAGGGAAGTTAGATAAGAAGTAGGGCTCAAAATGTCCTGAAGTTCATTGTTTTGTTTTCCATGCTGTCCCGTGTTTTGCTATTATGCTCAGTTCCTGAGAGCTTGAAGTTTCAGTCTTCTTGGGTTCTGGGTTTTCTGTGGTTGTGTTTATGTCTTACTGATTTTGAGTTATGTCCTCTTCCCAGAACCACTCTGACTGAATAATTGAGTGGTTGTGGTGAATTGTCCAAGGACTATTTCTCATCCTGAACCACTTGAGAAGCCCTACAATTAGCGTATGTCCCAAGTTAGGGCCTCACTTGATAAAAGAGATAATCAATGCAGTGAAAAATATATTGAAGCCATCCAAAAATGCTGGTCTATTGTTTCATTTGTTATAAGGAAAATCTGGGGGAAGTGAAGGGTGGATATAATTAAATTGCATTGTATGTGTGTACAAAGTTCTCAAAGAATAGACAAATAAAATAAAACTTTGAAGTGTATATCTCTGCATTTGAGGTATACATTTATAGCTAAATAGAAGAATATTATGTAGCCATGGACTTTGGAACATTTTCAAACTTGTTTGTCCTTAGAAATACCTGCTGTTGGTTTTTTTTGTTATCTAGAAACTAAAGACATTCTCTTCATTCCTAGCACTAGTTCATTGCATACCACTTTCTCCCTTTGACTTTCTCAATCACAATATTATTATGAAAATTATTTTCTAGTGCTGTATACCAGAATCCTTCCAAGCATTGCTAAAGCTGTTTTGTCTGAAAAGCTCAGGTCATCGAAGCTGGCCTGCAATCTACTCAAATAGATGTGACATTTATGTATGGAGCAGCCATTTAGCTTTACAGATTTTGTTTTCACTATACAAGATTGGCAGAAAAGGTGGTGAAAAAAATAAATGTTTTCAATCAACATGGGAAGGAAAGATACAGTTACATTGGAAACAGGTTTAGAATAACCTGTGTTTTCAATGCAATCAGTAAGAACTCTTACTTAATTGAGAAATTAAGAACAAGAGAGTTGTAACTCTGGAAGATATTAATTACTTGAACTGTGGGACAAGTAGAGTTGTTTGGATAGTTTGGAGAAATAAAATACCAAGGTCAACTACTGACTTTACATACTTGAAAACAATCTGCATTTTTACTATTTGAAAATTGAGGGAGACCAGCTCCCACTTTTTTCTCCCAGGGTACTCTTGAGGAGGGAAGGAGACGTGAGAAATATTTAGATAGAAATATAGAGGCAGAGAGACAGTTAGAAACATAGGATAGCCTCGGGGAGGGGGGGGCTGGGTCAAAACTCACCAGCTCCTTCTGTCTCCACTAAGGGGCTTTTAAAGGAATGCAAAGGGGTGGAGCAAAAGACCTTCCCCCTAGCAGCACAGCCAAGTGCAGACCATCCCAAACACCTGATAACCACACACATGATCAAGCCATCCCCTAATGCAGCCCTGCTGTGTAAAGCAAAGTCAGATCTCACTAGGAAACCTCTGTGGGCTCACACAGAAAATACGAAATAATTTGGACTAATTATTTGCATATATTCATCATATTCCTAATTCCAGATATTTACACAGAAAACAACCTATAATTATTGAGCATTTCCTCTCCCAGTTGTATGACATAAGTTTTTCCTGAAGACTGATTTTCAAAATATTTGCCTCTCTACCATAAATGTGACTTTTTATTCTATATGTGACATTTTGTTTAGTAAATTAATCAAACTGATATATTATCACCAATATATTAGATGTGAAGCAAGAAACTCTTTTATTTATTTTTATCTTCTTTTTATGTGCATTGGTGTTTTGCCATGGGTGTCAGGTCCCCTGGAACTGAGATTACAGACAGTTGTGAGGTGCCATGTGGGTGCTGGGAATTGAACCATGGTCCTCTGGAAGAGCAGTCAGTGTTCTTAACCACTAGACCATCTCTCCAGCCTCACAAGAAAGAATTTTAATCATATTTCATAAATTATATTTTAAGGCCACAGATTTACTATTTCATGGAGATATAATGATTAGATCATTATGGATGAGGTATTTAATGCAAGTTCCACAGGCTATGTACATGTCTGCAAACTATGAAGTATAATTAAAACAACCAATTGTCATGTCAGTATGTATGTGACTGGTATCAAGTAATCCTCCTGAGGCAGAGGCATGTTCAAATAGTGATTACAGACACAAATTGATCACTTATTTTCTGTTGATGACAAAACAATTTCTTTGTGCTTAGCTTTTTTTTTTAGTGAAATAAGAACAATAAAACGTGTCTCATAGAAATGTTATATATTCTTGGATACTATAAATAAATGGAGACAGCCTATTTACTATAGAAAGGGTTAGGATTCAGCAAGTATGTATCACTGAACATGATTCAAAGGTGTTTTTAAAAGGAGGGCTGGTTTACTACACATGACTTAAGAGTACCTGATGTCATCATGCTTCTGAATATTGTCCTCCTATGTGTAATAATAGCATTGTAATTGTGTTAATGTATTAATGTATACTTTGATTTCTTTCTTCCTTTCTTTCTTTCTTTCTTTCTTCTTCTTCTTCTTCTTCTTCTTCTTCTTCTTCTTCTTCTTCTTCTTCTTCTTCTTCTTCTTCTTTTTTTTTTTTTTTGAGATAGGGTTTCTCTGTGTAGTTTTGGTGCCTGTCCTGGATCTCGCTTGTAGGGTTTCTCTGTGTAGTTTTGGTGCCTGTCCTGGATCTCGCTTGGTAGATCAGGCTGGCCTCGAACTCACAGAGATCCACCTGGCTCTGCCTCCTAAGTGCTGGGATTAAAGCGTGTACCATCATTGCCTGTCTTACTATGATTTCTTAAGAGAACAGCACAAATACTGGGAAGCTGGTTCAAGATTAATATGAAATATATTTCCAATGTACAGAATGTTCATTCATGCTTCTCTGACATGCCTTGACCAATTCCAGAGCTCTTGGAAAGACAGAGAAGAATAAAGTTATATAACACTATAGCAGTATGTAAAATACTTGGGATAGTACTTCCTGGTCATGTACAATTCATACCTCATATCACAAAATGTTATTCATATATACTGAATCTTCATTTGTACTGATCTTATTTAGAGCATAACAAACATTGAATACCCCAGAGTCTCTAATTCCTCCTCTTTAAAAATTCCTTCTAGTAGAATAGTCTTTTGTCCACATTATATAGCAAGTGGTTTGAATTTTTAGCAATAGTTTCTTTCCAGACCAAATTTTCTAAATCTAAAGACTCTTGAGTGAGATTAAAAAGATGCTTTTCTGTACTTAGAACTCTAATTCACGCTAAAAGGGAACATCAGCTGATGAAATCATAGGGGGGGAAAGAAAACAAAATTTGTATGAAGAAACTCAGATGAATAGGAGTTGGCTTCACGTCTGAGCATCTCTAGAACACTTAAATTGTGAGCTCTGCTTTCTCTAGCAAAATAACTTAGACTGTGCAATTCCTAAACAACAGACAATTATTCTCCACCATTCCAGTAGCTGTATTTCCAAGAACAGAGTCAAAATATTTGGGTCCTGATAAAGACTCTCTAATGGGTTGCAAATTGACAAACTTCTTTTGTATTGTGTGTATCAGAAAGAGTGCTGCACAATTATCTAGAGTCTTTTGTAAGGGCACTAATTCTATGTATGAGTCTTCCAGGCTTATGACCTAAATTAGCTCTCAAAGGCCCTATTCTTTAATGTTATTACACTCAAAGTGAGGACTATAAGATAGGAATTTTTGTGTTTGTAAACATTTCATTTGTAAGAACATCAATTACCAATTAAAACTACCAGAAAATTCTTAAAGCATATAGAAATCTGGGGCCTGCTAAACTTTTCATTCTAATTAAACAATTTTCTATAAATTTTATTTTTAAATTTTCATTTTGTTAATTGTTTAATACAGGCTTGTTTGGTTAACTTTAGAATGTTTTAGGGGGTAAGTCTTTGAAATGCATTTCTTTAAGAAGCATCTGTATTACAATTCATTCTGCTATGAGATTATGTATATATAGTCACTCCTGAAAGGGACAAAGGCAGGTGGCATCATCTAAGTGGCCTATGATTCTTCCACATTTTGCAGCTGGCTAAATTCATGATGAAATACAAATTTTGATATGACAAGAAAGAAGTCATCTAAATTTCAAAGTAATTTAAAAATTCATTAAACATCAGTTGATAGTCCTTAGAAAGGGCCAAACAATTTTCTTCCATTATATTACCTGTTAAATAATGTGAGGATGGTCTACAACCAGGTCAATGCATAGGCTTTGAAACAACCTTTTAAAATTCTCCAATGTTCTTTCAAATGATAGATTTAATTCAATAAACCAAATTACTTTCGTAGAGCTAAAATATTCATTTGTTAGGTCATAATTCACCATAATTATGTGGTATTATCTTCTTTCATCACTGCTCTGCAATAATCATTTTCAGCCTCCTTTCAAGAATCAGCCACACTGTGGGGGCTATGGATACCTTATTCTGCATACTATCCTCACTTCAATACTAACTGTAAGTTTGATGGGTTCTTAAAACCACCCCACGTTTTGATAATTTACTATAGAAGTTCACATATGTTCACAATTACAAGTTATTAAAGGTAAAAAAAAAAATCCAACCTGTTAAAATCAAACCAAAGAAGAGTTGTGTTGGGAAAACTCCCAATGCAAAGCTTTTGTTATCCTAGGATGCTGACACTCTCTTGTTCATGAAGTATGATAGTGTTATATTATTGCCAACAGGAGAAACTCACCAGAACTGCCTTCAACAAAGAATTTATTATATGTGTTTTGTTGTTGTTTTTGTTACATTGTCATGATTGATTGACTCAATTGTCCTTTCATCAAGAGTCAGTTCTACCCTATGTCATATAATTAGTCAATCTATAGTGCCCAGATGTGACACTATAACACATTATTATCAGATCTGATTAAAGTTACTTTCCAGACAACTTGGACTTTAGACAAAACAAAACAAAGTTCTTTACTAAACATTTCTCCCCAAATACTGTAACAATCATTCATTTATTGTTATTCATTAAGAACAATTAATTTATAGACATCTTAATAAGAACTTTACTAAGCACTGAGAAACAATGAAGGGAGGACAGACAGCTGTTATAAAATTAATGAGGTAGAAAACAGTAAAATAAAATGTACTGCCAAACAGTTTGAACTAGTGATGCCTAAGATGAAGGGAATCTACAGATTTATGACTAAATATGGCAAGGACATAATATAAACACAGGGCTCAAGGAAACATTGTGGAGAGAGATACATGCAAGTTTATATTTAGTGCCCTGCAATTGACAAAAGTAAAATTAATTGAATGATGCCATCCATAGTCTATTTTCAGATTCTACTGGGTAGTTAAGTTATATGATTTTCCTTCAAAATAAAATAATTGTTCTTAGTACTTCATTCAAGCCAAGAATCATTTAAAGATTTATTTATGTGTGTGTGTATGTATGTATGTGTGTGTGAATTATTGAATGCATGTATACATACCACCTGCATGAATGGTGAGCATGATTGACAGAAGACCATGTTAGATCCCTTGGAACTGGAGTTATAGAGGATACAAACTGTCTGATGTGGGTACTCATTAAGAGTAGCAAATGCCTGTAACTGTTAAGCCATCTCTCCAGAATAAACCAATATTATTACATATATCAACAACTTGCTATTTTGTATATATTTCAATGCAATTAGAAATCATGTATTAAGCATCTATCATAAACCTCTTCTAGTCTTTGAATAGGTGGTCATTAGCGAACAAAACAGAATAAATTGTCTTCCATCATGAAGCTAACATTCTGTCATTTAAACCCCTGAGTTTATGCAATGCAGTTTAGAATTTGAGATCTTGATTTTGACTGGCTTCTTAATACTAAAAGTATTGCAGAGTATCTATGTGATTATTTATTCTCTATATGCTTAAATTTCTTCATGTTAAAAATGTCAATAACGAAAAATAATTATTTCTTACTCTTTAAAAAATAAGCCAAAAAATAAAAAAATAAAAAATAAGCCAAAATTAGTCAAATACTAAGGAAATTTAATATACTCTTTTATATTTACCATGTTGGAATATATATGTTATATTTTTCTAACTTTTTAATTATAAGTGATAGCATTCTTCCATTTATGTACAATCTTTTTTGAAGTTTTTATTATTATTTTATTAATTTTATTTTATACATAGGGATGTTTTGTCTGTGTGTATGTTTGTGTGACACTTTTGTGCCTTGGACCCACAAATGTTAGAAGATTGTGTTTATAGATCCATTGAATTACAGATGGCTGTAGGCCAACATGTGGGTGTTGGGACTTGAACTCAAAAACTCTGGAAGAATAGGCAGTTTTATTAACCACTGAGACATCTCTCGAGCCTAAATGCAATTTTAAAACTTGAAAATATTCATGATGTTTTATGATCATAGGTAGGATACTAATTTCCAGATCTTGCTGGATGCTTTATACATAACTTTTAGACAAACCAACTATTAAATAATAGCTACTCTACTTTGCTTTTTTTGTGTTAGCTAAAAATCTAAAATTATCCTTTATCAAACACTTTGATATTTGATTTAAAAATACTAACACTAAACTGTGAGATTACATAAAACTAAGTCTGATTATGATTAGTGTGAGCTGATGATTTGTGATGAAATACAACTGATACATTGAAAGGAAGTAAAGAAACCACACTATAAAAACAAAGAAATCCTGTGAAAACAATAAACAGGGTATTTAAGACCTGGCCAACATCTTACAGACACAGTGGCTAGAAATGAGATTATAGGAAAATTAAAACTTCAAGTAGGGAAAATGTTAGGTAAAATCCATTCATGGATATACAATAAACATTAGCTATGATACTTACAGCTGTGATTGTAGAACTCTGAAAAATATCTGCTACCATGTCATAACACAAAAATATCATTCACATCCATAGAGGTAGATTGACAGACATCATACTAATAAGAGTGAAGTGGCATGGTGCCTACATTTAATCCTGGCATTTAGAAGACAGAGGTTGATGAATATCTCCCTTTTCCAGGTCATCTTGCTCTACAGAGCTAGTGCCCAGCCAGCCAGGGCTACAGAGAGAGACCTTCTCTCCAACAATAACAGCATCAAAATAAACAAAGAATATATTCTACTTGTAAATGTATGATTGTAAATTTATTATGATCAATACCATTAAAAGAACTTGTTAAATTTTTATACTTTATATAAACAAATAAAAGTTGTTATCAAAAGTTATTTAGCAAAACAATTCATTTTCAAAAATGGTCTGAGAAGAGAAAAAGTATGTAAAGTAGAAATAATCTCTATTTTCTTTAAATATGTATTGGAAAAATCTGATTAGGCTATTTTTTTTGCAAACCACATTTCTAGATTTACTAGCATGTAAGTTTTTAATGATAAATGAGAAACTCTATTACATATTTAAAGTCTTTTAGAGCATTTTTATTTCTTTAAATTATCTTTAGGGAGAATTTGTCTATGTTAATCCTAATTCAGAGTAAAATTTTCCAGCTGTTAAAAGATATAGTGAGAATCCTGTCATCATTTCTATATTTCAAGAGCTTGAGTTTTTAAACCATCAAAGTAATGTAACAATGACAGTTATTTTTGAAAAAGAAAGGATTTTTGTTTAGTTTCCTCAATTCTTATAACTTTTATTACATTATTGATATTTTCTCTTTGTTTTTTCTAAGGTTTTAAATATAAGTTTAATAAATCTACAGTATGATGTAATATTTCAACTTAAAAATACTCTTGAAACTTCTATATATATATTTTAAATTAAGACTCTAATAGATTTACATCTACATATATATTAACATCATATTCATATTAGTTCAGTTAGTATTTTCTTATAACTTATTATTTTAACATTTTCTACCATAAATAACATAAACATACCTACTAATTAACATAAATATTTCACACTGATTATTTTTCTGGAGGAAAATTTGTAGATCAATGACAATGTAGTCATAAGACAAATGATTCATTTTATAACATTTTTCAGTTGGTTATATTCAAGGAATATAGCAATATAAATCAGAAAAAAGTAGGCCTGATGAGATGGATCAGTGAATAAAAGTACTGGTCATGTGAGCTCTATGATCAGTTGGTGCCTATTACTGTAGTGAAAGGAGAGAAACAATGGCTAAGACTTTGTCTTCTGACATCCACACCCATGAGATGTGTGAGCAGCACCATGAATAAAGCAGAAAGACCAAACCTCCATGTTAGAAAAGGAAGTGCTCTGCTGATCATTGATGTTGATATAACTAAATTTATATCCATAATTTTCTCAGATACTTTTGATTCATTTGTGTGACAGTTTCAGTGTTTGCATGGTCCATGCTTATTGTCATCATGGGATATCCAAAAGCTGTGCTATGCCACATTGTAGATGCCTGATTCTAATGAGGCAGGCTTTGTAACATGGTGCCACGGGGATTGGAAAGATCAGTGACAGAGAGAGTAAATGACATGAGAAGGGAAGACAGAAAAATAAGGGATATTTTCTTCAAGAGAGACAACAGTAAGCTTACATTCTATATTGCTGTAGGCAAGTGTGGGTCCTATTAGCCTGCTTCTTATTTCAGTGAGCAATTAATAATCCCCATGGTTGTTTGAATGTAAGTGGCTCCTATTAGCTCATAGGGAATGACACTATTGGGAGGTGTGGCTTGTTGGAGTAGGTATGGCCTTGTTGGAGGAAGTGTGTCATTGTGAAGGCAATCTTTGAAGTCTCATATATGCTAAAGCCAAGCCCAATGCCTCAGTTCACTTCCTGTTGCCTGTAAGATTTAGGAATCTCAGCCCCTTTTCCAGCACTATGTCTGCTGATATGCGGCCATGTCCCACCATGCTGATAATGCACTAAACCTCTGAAAATATAAGCCACCCCACTAAATATTTTCCTTTAAAAGAGTTGATATAGTTATGGTGTCTTTTCATAGCAATGGAAACCCTAACTAAGACAATCTCCTTTGCTGAAAAATTTACCTGCTACTTTTCAGTGAAGTTTCTTCAAAGCAAAATGACTTACATTTCACTCCTTTACAGAAATCTTTTAATATCTCAGTTAGAGAGTAGAGAAACCTTTACACAAACACACTTAGTAACACGTTTTACATCTTTTAGAAGTGGGAAAATTGAAAAGACCGTGGAGAGGATATGCATATTTGCTATATTCAACTTCCCCAATGAATAAAGAATGCTTATTACAGGTAAGTACCAACAATGATTCATTATTGTTCATTAAAGCCCATAATTCATTAAGATTTCCTTAGTTTTTATCCAATATGCCCCATCTGCTCCAGGCCTCTTCCCTGAATTTCACTTACAATTGCCTGTCTTAGCTTCATCTCGGTAGTGACAGCTGCTCAGCCCTTGACAACTGGCAGTTTCAAGCAGTAGCTGTTATTGCTGACTTTCTCAAGGCAGTACTGGAAAAGAATGAGGGAAAATGCCGTTCTCACCACAGCAAATCAGAGGCACCTCTGTCAGTGTGTCTGCCTGTGGTCACTCCCTTCATCATCTGACTAAGCAGCTTTGTCCCGTTGTCTCCTGAGAAAAGTGGTGCTTCAGCTCTGCTAGGATTAGTTATTTTCCATCTTTATCTCTTCTGTTCTAATTATGCAACTCTCACAACTGATTTTCTTTCATTTTCCCATCACATAAAAACAATGGACATCAGAGGACAGCACTGGATGACTCAGCACCCAAGCTGCTGCTCATGGATTCTTTCATTTGGAGATGATCCGCTAAATATTTGAGCAATAAGGAGTATTTGTAATAAATCAACATTTTTTTCTAGCTGAACTAAAATTTTTGTGATTTAATATAGCATAATAAAATGTATCTGAAGGATAATGGAAAGACTGCTTTAGTGTAGCCTTGAGACACACTTTTAATGGTGTGACTTCATTTCATATATTTATGTGAACTAGGCAACAGTGATTGAAACCAACTCTTTAAAACATATTTAAGCAGGAATGATTGGTTTGAAAATAATAACATTTCTAAGGAAACTGCATTACGAAAATATTATATGCAAAATATTGATTTTATACATGCTGGTTTCTATATTAAAAAGTAAGGCATTTTTGTGACATCCATAAAACAACCTTCAGAACATTCCTGTATTGATGGAGAGTGAACTTTTTCCTGATATTGCTATCTAGACAAACATTATCTCATCATAAAGTTATTTGCATGTCCACCAGGAACATTTCTCCTTCTCATATTTATATTTTGATCAAAATTAGAAGGGAATTACTCTTCTACTCTCTCAAAAGTAAGAGTGGTAATGTTGCATTTGAAAAAAAGCAGTTTTAACAGAAAAATAACTGAACTTACACTTACATATGTAGATAATGTTTTTCAGAGACTCTTCTATTGCACTATATTTGAAACATGATGGTTTGCATTTGTTTGGAGGCACACATCTCTAGTATGTGTGCATTTGCTTTGGTACTTTGAAATTATCTCCCTACTACATGGGAAAAATCAGGTGCTTGATACATGGTGAAAGTTATCTGCTTGCCACTTCTACCCTAACATGAAGTCTTTATTCATGATCAAAATGAAAATAGAAAGTCATTTGTTTCTTTTTTTAATTCTTCTCTCATACATTATAACTCTCCTGCAGTTTACCCTCCCTCCACTCCTCTCAATCCTTTCCCACACTTCCCCTCTCCTCCAGATCCACCCAGATCCACTTGTCCTCCTCATTTCCCTTCAAAAATAAAAGTAAAAAAGTAAGGAGCAGGCTTCACAGGGATATCCACCAAACGTTCCATTGCAAGTTACAATAATTCTAGGTATAAGCCCTCATATCAAGGGTAGACTAGGCAATCCAGTAGGAGAAAAAGGGTCCCAAGCATAGGCAAAAGTGTTGGGAGCCATGTGACTTCTTCAGGAGACAAAGCCTGAGAATAGTACAAACAAGCTCTCCTTGTGACAAGGCCCTGGAGAGACCCTGACCCATTTGGCAAAGCTGGTGGACAATTAGCTGCATAATTCTGGGCATGACCTCGGGATCCTATGTGCTATGTGCTCTTCTTACTTTTGCTCTGCTATCCATATTGCTGGCTACCTTTACTTTCACTTTCTCAGTTATAGATAAAATAGTTATTACAAAATGAAAACTTCCTCCTGATGACTCTCCTGTGGGTAAGCCAGAGCGAATGTTGTTAAAAATATACAGTGGACCTGATTTAGCCCCGAAAGCCTTTGATGTTTCAAGTGTGACCATGAATTCAGGCTTCTTAAGAATAGGGTCTTGCCTTATGAAAGCACCATATAACTAGCCTGAAGGAGTCACAGTAGCTCAAAGTTTAATATTACGTATTGCATAACTGTTCTAGAGAGAATGATTTTAACCTCAAGAGTCTAGGAGAGATGCTAATAAATAGGTGATATCAAGAGTTAATGGGAAGAGTCTAGGAACAGGGAATGAAGCAGAATCATAGAAATCCTCAATGCCCTCATTTCTAATAGCTGTGCCAATACCCCAAGAAGTTAAGAGAGATGGGCATGAGAACAAGGGATAAACAGTGCCAACCATGAGGAGTAAGTTTCCAAGTTATGATGCCTATAGAATAAATGGAAAAACCTGGTATATCCCCAGAGGAGATGGAGTAGTACAAAATCTAGAAAGAATTGATCCAGCTTTGGCTGGTGAGTTGATTGTGAGAACTCAGACCCTACCAGATATACTATTAACCACTAGAGACAAAACTGTCTCACCCTGCATGATGTTGTGACTGCAAATGCTGCCAACTGGGCACTCTGTTCCACCTGTAGGTGTGCCTAGTGAGAAAACTTCCTTGGTGGCTAGCAACAATGCTTATGCTTCTAATGTTAGAGCTATAGATTAAATAGATAATGGTTACCGGTGGGAAAGTGGGGGGACTGAAGGGGAATGAAGCAAAGGAACAAGTTGGCAATTATTGTAACCAGTTTTAGAAACATAAAGGAGCAAACTGAATTGTAAAACTGTTCACGCAAACCTCTGAAATTGTATAAATAAAAAAAGCCCAAGTTATCCAGGGCCACTTGTTTGAAACAAGTGGTCACAGTTTATTTCGCTGACTTCACATATCCGTCCCAGGTTATCAGACCCAGCTGGAGATAGACTTCCAGCACAAAAGAGTCAGAAACACCACCTACTCCCACTGTGAGGAGACCACAAGAACATCAAGCTATACAACCGTAATGGTTATGAAGAGGATCTAGCTCAAAACCATACAGGGTCCATGTTTGTCGCTCCAGTTTCTGTGGGCCCCTCTGAGCCCTTCTTAGTAGATATTGTGAGTCATGTTCTCATGGTGTCTTCAACCCATCTAGCTCCTACAACACTCCATCCACAGCTAGGGTTTGTCTGTGGTTCTCTGCACCTGCTCCCACTAGTTGCTGGATGATTCCCCTCTGATGACAATTGGGCTAGTCACCAATCAATGAGTATAGCAGAATATCATTAGGAATCATAACATTGGCTTCTTATTCCCCGGATGTGTTTGGTTCTATCCCAGGTCTTTGGGCTGTTCTGCTTCTGGGTACTGGCCATCCAGGCAGTGTCAGGCATGGGCTCATTCTCGTGGTGTGGGTCTCAAGTTAGAACAGTCATTTGTTATCCATTTCCACAAGTTCTATACCACCATTACCTCAGCACATCTTACAAGCAAGACAGATTGTAGGTTGCAGTTTTTATGGCTGGGTTCATATCCCAGTCCCACTGCTAGGAGACTTGTCTAGTTATAGAAAATGGCCAGTTCAGGCTCCATACCCCCTGTTATTAGGAAACTTCACTAGTGTCACTTTCATAGGTTTCAAGGAGTTTTCATTGCGCTGGTTTCCACATTGCCCCTAAATGTCCACCAATTCTGGTCATCTCTCTTCCTCCAGCCCACCCAAACCCACCTGATATCTTCTGTTCTCATTCCCATCTGTCCCCAGTCCACACGTAAAATCTCTTCTATGTTTCCTTCCTAGGGAGATACTTGCATTCCACCTTAAGCTCTCTTTGTTACTTAGCCTCTCTGGGTCTGTGGATTGTAGCATGATTATCTCTTACTTTAAAACTAATATCTACTTATAAGTGAGTACACATCATGTTTGTCTTTTTGGATCTGCATTACCTCACTCAGGATTTCTTTCTAGTTCTATCCATTTGCCTCCAAATTTCATGATGTCATTGTTTTTAACAGCTGAGTAATACTCCATTATGTAAATGTGCCACACT
The DNA here is from genome assembly GCF_949786415.1 of Peromyscus eremicus. Taxonomy (NCBI): domain Eukaryota; kingdom Metazoa; phylum Chordata; class Mammalia; order Rodentia; family Cricetidae; genus Peromyscus; species Peromyscus eremicus. The sequence goes on along the minus strand of NC_081419.1, from coordinate 21,428,268 downwards.
TTCCTTTATCCATTGTTCAGTTGAGGGGCACTGAGATTGTTTCCAGGTTCTGGCTATTATGAACAACGCTGTAATGAACATGGTTGAGCAAGTGTCCTTGTGGTAGGATGGAACATCCTTTGGGTACATGCCCAAGAGTGGTATTGCTGGGTCTTGAGGTAGATCAATTCCCAAATTTCTTAGGAACTAAGATATTGACTTCCATTGTGACTCTGCTAGTTTGCACTCCAACCAGCAATGAATGAATGTTCCCCCTTTTCTGCATTCTTGCCAACATGAGCTCTCACTTGTGTTTTTGAGTTTAGACATTGTGACAGATGTAAGATGGAATCTCATAGTAGTTTTATTTGCATTTCCCTGGTGGCTAAGGATGTTGAACATTTGAGATTCCTCTGATGAGAATTGTCTGTTTAAATCTCTACATTACTTTTTTTTTTTTTTTTTTTTTTTTTTTTTTTTGGTTTTTCAAGACAGGGTTTCGATGTGTAGCTTTGGTGCCTTTCCAGGAACTTGCTCTGTAGCCCAGACTGGCCTCGAACTCACAGAAATCTGCTTGCCTCTGCCTCCTGAGTGCTGAGATTAAAGGCATGTGCCACCACTGCCGGCCTCTACCACATTTTAATTGGATTTTATTTTGTTTGTTGATGTCTAGTTTCTTGAGTTCTTTATATGTTTTGGATATTAGCCCTCTGGCAGATGTGGAGTTGGTGAAAACCTTTTCCCATTCTGTAGGCTGACATTTTGTGCTGTTAAAGTGTCCTTTGGCTTACAGAAGTTTTTCAGTTTCATAAGGTCCCATTTATTGATTGTTGCTTTTAGTGCCTGTGCTATTGGCATTTTGTTCAGGAAACTGTCTCCTGTGCCAATGTGTTCAAGCTGTTCCCCACTTTCTCTTCTATTATTTTAAGTTTATCTGGATTTATGTTGAAGTCTTTCATCCACCTGGACTTGAATTTTGTGCAGGGTGATAAATATGGATCTGTTTGTGTTCTTCTATATGTCAGCATCCAGTTATGCCAGCACCATCTTTTGAAGATGCTTTATTTCTACCAATGTGTATTTCTGGATTCTTTATCAAAAATAAGATGTCCAAAGTATGTGGATTTATGTCTGGGTCTATGATTTCATTCCACAGATCAACCTGTCTGTTTTTATGCCAATACCGTGTGGTTTTTATTGCTGCTATATCTCTGTGGTACAACTTGATATCAGGGATGGTGATAACTCTGGATATTCTTTTATTGTACAGATTATTTTACCTATTCTGTTTTTGTTGTTGTTTTTCCATATGAAATTGAATATGGTTGTCACAAGTATTTAAATAACTGTCCTGGAAGGGGATGGGGATCCTGTTGGATCTGTAGACTGTTTGTGATACTATGGCTATTTTTTACTATGTTAATCCTACTGATTCATTTGTTTCATAACTTCAGTTAGGTAGCATTAGTATTTCTTTTTATACATTAATTTACATCCTTGTTGAGCCACTGATACCAAGTGAACATTTGAGTCCAAATATTTCATTAGGTCAAAGATAATAAATTTGCCTGGCGAAAATGAAGTGAGTTAGAACTAGCTATATGAGGATGCTTGCTCAGAATCTCACCTAACTCTGCACATTGCTTATTGAAGCTGTGGAATTCACTGTTATTCATTAGCCTCATATGCTGTAATCAACTTTGTATTGAATAAAGTAAAAAAAAAAATGTCATTGATTCTGCTGTTAAGTGCCATAGGTAAAACTTACTATTAGAAGAATAGTTGTTTTCTATAAAACTAATACATATATATTTAAGTTAGATATAAGTAATCAATACAATTTTTTTTCATTAATTGTATTTCCTTTGAATAATCCTCTTTCCAAGTCATCTAATGTGTTAAATTCTTTATCTGTTGACATTTTCTCTGGGAGATACCAATGCTTCCTGAACACAAGAACAATTTACACTTAAAATTCTTTAGAGAATTTATTTTATGTTTCACTCATGAAGCAGAAAGAAGAAGTTAATAATCAAATGCTATGCAATCTTGTAAACCACTAAAGGAGTTTTCATTCTCTCAGTTAGGAACTTGGAAAACTAATAGAAATTATTTGACCTCACTGAATCTCGATTTCTTCATCCATGAAACTGTGAAACATTTGTTAAATTACCTCCCAGATTTGCTATGATGATTAAATGCATATGAGCATGGAAAGAGATGGGCTTAGCACATTTTTAACACTAGTAAGTAACAGATCTATGAAGTGAGAAGAGGAAGGTTTTCTGAACATCCCAAGGGGTCCCTAGATCCTCTTCATCCTCATGACCATAAACACATTTCTATTGTGCTTTGGTTTACTATTCTATCATTGCTCAGTTTAAATATTTTCATTCTATAATCTCTAAAACATGAAGAAATAGATAAACATATTATAGTCACAGGAAGAACTTTTAGGTCATATGCATTTTTCCAATTAAAGGTCTTTTCATTTGCTAGTATAAACACATAACTGTAACTGTGTGATATAGAAATGCTTCAATATTAAATACAAAACTGAAGAATTAAAACAATGATAATGAGGCAGGTCTAGTCCCCTCCTCCCTTCACCCAGGCTGAGCACAGTGTCCCTGCATAGGCCCCAGGCTCCAAACAGCCAGCTCATACACTAAGGACAGGTACCAGTCCCACTGCCTGGGGGTCTCTCAAACAGTTCAAGCTAATCGACTGTCTCACTTATCCAGAGGACCTGATCTAGTTCCATGGGAGCTCCTCAGCTATTGGTTCATAGTTCATATGTTTCCACTAGTTTGGCTATTTGTTCCTGTGCTTTTTACTATCATGGTCTCAACAATTCTCCCTCATACAATCCCTCCTCTTTCTCGCCAACTGGACTCCCGGAGCTCCACCTGGACCTGCCTCGACTGAATCTACCAGGCTGAGCTGAATCCCCAGGGGAGTCTTTGCCCTGGAGGAGATGGGAATGGGGGTGGGATGGGGAAAGGGCGGGGGGGGAGGAGGGAGGACAGGGGAATCTGTGGTGGATATGTAAAATTAAATTAAATTATAAAATAAATAAATAAATAAATATATGTATAATATGAAAAAAGAAGCAATGAGTAGTATTTGAGCATTTTTAATTGATGTGATTATTGTGTGTCATTTTACCTTTAAAAAGCCCCACCATTAATTCACTTTTGTACTTTTAAGACTGTGATTCTCAAGAATCTTTTATAATTATATTAAGAAAAACAATAAACACATGTATAAACACACAAGACTCAAGTCCAGGTATTGATCACTCTTCAGTGGGCATGAACTTCAAGATGCATCTCACTAACAGACTCTATATCATAGCAATGAGGAAATGGCAAGGCCTCTGTTCTTGTATCTCTTTTTTTTTTTTTTTTTTTTTTTTTGGTTTTTCGAGACAGGGTTTCTCTGTGTAGCTTTGTGCCTTTTCCTGGAACTCACTTGGTAGCCCAGGTTGGCCTCGAACTCACAGAGATCCACCTGGCTCTGCCTCCTGAGTGCTGGGATTAAAGGCGTGTGCCACCATCGCCTGGCCTCTTGTATCTCAAGGAAGTGTCAGGACAAGGAGTTATAGGTGTATTACTACAAATTTGAGAGTTTTGTTTAGAACTCTGAGTAATTACTAAAACTTGATAATATTAAAACATTTTGAGGCAAAAGTTCAGAGCCTTAAATATTGAGAGACTCAAAAAAGCTAGGCGATGAGAAATCCATAAACCCCTTACTTAGAGACACTTGTCAGACTTTCACAGTCTCTAATAGAAAAACCCAAAGAACATATCTCTGTCTTAGCTAGGGTTTCAACTGCTGTGATAAACTCCATGACCAAATCAACCTGTGGAGAAAAGGGTTTATTTCATGTTATAGCTTGTAGTCTATCATCTGGGGAAGTTAGAGCAGGAAGTAGAGGTAGGAGATGATGTAGCTTGAGTTTTCCTGCCTGGTCCACAGTCAGGACAAATCTCTATCACCTGCCAGTCCCACAGCCTCAGACCTGACCAAGTAAACACAGAGACTTAAATTGGTTACAAACTGTATGGCCATGGCAGGCTTCTTGCTAACTGTTCTTACAGCTTAAATTAATCCATTTCTATAAATCTATACCTTGCCACATGGCTCATGGCTTACCAGCATCTTCACATGCTGTCTGTCATCGTGGCGGCTGGCAGTGTCTCTCTGACTCAGCCTTCCACTTCCCAGCTTTATTCTCCTCCTTGTCCCACCTACACTTCCTGCCTAGCCAATGGCCAATCAGTGATTTATTTATTGACTAATTAGCAACACATTTGCCATACAGAACATCCCACAGCAAGATGATGCATAGACCATGATGGTTTCTCCTCCTAGCTTGCTCAATCTGTGTTCTGGACAGCACACAGAACAACCAGCCCAGGGGTGTTACTACCCATAATGTGCATCCCGCTTTAAAATGGGCCAAGGGATTATCAAGCTGGTGGGACATTTTCTCAAAAGAAATTCCCTCTTTCCAAATGATTCTCTCCTGTGACAAAGGTGACATGTAACTTGACAGCACAGATTATCCCTTGTCAACTTGACACACATCCTGTTAAATCATATGTTTCCTTTATTTTTCATCCTCAAGATCTCATATTAATATTATCATGATATAAAATTTGCAGATTTTAAAATTTATGTTATTTTTTATTACAAATAGATTGATTTATATAATATATTCTGACCATGGTTTTACCTCCCCAGCTCTTCCCAGATCCTCCCAACATCACCACACACAAAAATCCATAGCTATTTTTTTCTCTCTCTCATTAGAAAAGAGGCAGAAATCTAAAAATCAAAACAATCATAGGAAAAATAAACAGAAAGAGCCTAAGGAAAAGCACAAGAAATACAAACATAGGGACACACATTCACCCCCACACAAAAACAGAAAAGCATAAAAATCACAAACCACAATATATAAGCAAAAGATTTATATGCCTTAAAAAATTTACTGCTGGACATGGGTCTGCACACAAGTGTGGTTTGTGTATCTGTGGTACTCTGTGGGAGGAAGAAAACTCATTCTTCCTTTGTGGGCAATTATCAGTTGGAGCTGGGTTCTGGGTTAGGGATGGGGGCTTGTGTTCACTTCTTCTTTCAGAACTGGAACCCCATTTGGCTTAGACCTGTGCCTTCCCTGTGCATGCTGCCACAGTCTCTGTGAGTTTGTATGTGCCTAAGTCCTGTTGTGTCCAGAAGGCCTTGTTTCCTGATGTCTGTCTTCTTTGAGTTTTATTGCTGTGAAAAAACACTATGATCATGGCAACTCTTACAAAGGAAAACATGTAATTGGGCTGGCTTGCATTCAGAGATTTAGTCATGGTGGGAAGCATGGTGGCATGCAGGCAGACATGGTGCTGGAGAAGGAGCTGAGAGTTCTACATCTTGATCTTCAGGATACAGGAAAAGACCACCACATTGGGTGTTGCTTGATCATCGGAGACCTCAAAGCCCAACCTGTAGTGATATACTTCCTCATAGAAGCAACACTTACTCCAACAATGCCATATCTTCCAATAGTACCAGTCCCTATGCCCCTATGGGGACATTTTCTTCCAGATTACCAGGGTCTCTTATCCCCAGTGGCTCTTGAAATCTTTTTGCTTGCTTTTCTGAAGATTTTCCTGAGCCCTGAGGTGAGGGATTTGATAAGACATCCCATTTAGAACTGAGTATTCCAAAGTTACTCACTCTTGATAAACTGTCCAGTTTTGAGTCTCTGTATTTGTTCTCATCTACTGCAGGAGGAAGCTTCTTGGATGATGGCTAAGCATGGTACAGATATGTGGGAACAGCAGAATGTTGTTAAGAATCATTTTATTGCTATGTTCCTTTGGCCGAACAGCAGTGGTTGGTTTTCTCTATGCCCATGACCTATCTGTTCTCAGGTTCTTGGCCCTCAAGTTGTGTCTTGCATAGGTTCCATCTCAAGGCATGGGTCTCAAATTTAATCAGATAGTAGATTGTTACTCTCACAACTAACTTTTATGCCACTATTTCTCCAGTGTATCTTGCAGTCAGGTCACTATTTTAGATCTAAGTTAGTTGTCTTAGTTACTGCTTCTGTTGTTGTGAAGAGACATCATGACCACAGCAACTTTTTTTTTTTTTTTACAGAAAAACATTTAATTGAGGTGGCTTATAGTTCAGAGGTTTAGTTCATTAACATTATGGTGGGACATGGTGGCATGCAGGTAGACATGGTGCTGAAGAAGGAGCTGAGAACTCTACATCTTGATCTGAAGGCAACAGGAAGTGAACTGATACACTGGAGTAACAAGCATTTATGAGACCTCAAAGCCTGCTTCCACAATGATACTGTTCCTCTGAAAAACCCATACTCACTCCAACAAAACCGCACCTCCTAATAGTGCCACTACCTATGAGCTTATGGGGCAATTAACATTCAAACTACCACAGAAGGGTTTGTAGCTGGGCTGCTGCTCGTATTTTTCCCCTGGTAGCAAGAAGACTACCATCCAGGACCGTGGACAGCAGTTATTAAAAGAAGGCTCTAATTAAGCAAAAGCTCATCTTCCCTGTGTTCAACTGGGTTCAGTGAGTTATACAGGTGTTGTATTCTGCAATAGGATCATACCATCAGTTTGTGAAAGGTAACCGAGCATTGGCAATTACTGGGTTGTTTGGGGAGTTTGATGGAACCACCTGACTAGATGTCACCCATTCCTGGGACAGACATTTCATTTGGTGGCAAAGAGATGTCTAGTTGGGGCTTTATCTCCCCCATTATTTCATGATTCCATTTAGACTTCATTCATATGTGTATATTTAAGAAACTTCTACTGTATTTGGCTTCTGTATGCTCCTTCAAGTGGCCCTTAGAGTTAGCTACCCTTCCCTTCATTCCCCTCCGTTTCCCCTCTTTTTTCTTCTTTCTGTTTAATACTCCCATTCCAGTCCCCTCACTCATTCATCTAGCTATATACTCCCTTCTCCCTTTCTCAGAAGATCCTCTCCACTTCCCAAACTTCTTACTCTATAACCTTTGTAGTTATATGGAATGTAATCTGCTTATGAAAGATTTAACAGCTAACATCTAGATACAACCAGATACATACAGTATTTATCTTTTGGGGTCTGAATTATCTCACTCAGGGTAATTTGTTTTTTACTCAATTCTTTTACCTGCAAATTTCATGATAATTTTTAGCAGCAGAGTGATATTCCTATGTGTAAATGTACCACAGTTTCTAGAGTCATTCATCCAATAACAGATCTTTGGGATGTTTTCAATTTCTGGGTATTATGAATAAAGCAGCAGCAATGAGCATGGTTCTGCAAGTGTCTCTGTAGCAGGATGTAGAGACTTTTGGGCATATTCCCAAGAGTGGTATATTGTTATCTTGAGGTGCATCTATTCACAAATTCTGGAGAAACCACCACCTTGATTTCTATAGTGATTGTACATGTTTGCAGTCCCAAACTTGCCAATTATAAAATTTTCTATTTTAAGCTTTCAAACACTTTAAAAGTTCAGTATTTTTAAAAGAACCAAGGATTTCTAAATTTCAAGCATTTTGAAAGTATCCTTAATCTCATTATAGCATCTAAAATCACTCTGAAGCTCCAAAGTCTCTCCAAAAGAAGAAATCTCTTTAAAATTTCAAAGTCTTTCAACTGTGTTCTCCTGTAAAATATAATTCTTTAAAAATGTTAAACTCTTTATTATTCCAAGAGGGAAGAACCATAGGCTTGCCACATAACAGTCTGGTGGAACCATTTTCTTTATTGAGATTCCTTTTTCTTAAATGTCTCAAATTATGACTCATATCATTTCCCTCATAGTCTTGATATATGAGTAAAAGTATAAATTTTTCCTCTTAAGTTGTCTAAAACATATAGAATAATTAAAAGCACAAATGTTAAGCTGCTCTCATAAGGTTTATGGTCATTTAGATGTAGTGTACTAGGCAGTTGTAAAAGGAAATGCTGAGTAGATGTACAGGCAGTGATGAGTTTGGACATATAGAGACCCATATGTGTTTGCACTGTCGGGACAATAACACTTGTAAAACTTAGGCAGCTCTCTCCTTGTTTTTCTCTCTCCTCGGTGCAATCAATCAAAGTAGTAGGTTTAAATAATATACATGGTGACAAATTTTACATCTTCTACAATCTCTGACAATCCAAGTTCCAGCAATGCATTTAGAAGGTACTATGAAAACAACATCACTGAAAGATGTCCATAAAAATTCCATCTTCATATTAAGTGCGAACTGTAGTTTAAGTTTCTAGAATGCATATAGAGCAGATATACTATCTACATGTGATTTTTTAAGTATAAATATGTAAAGAGGCTGAAATAAAATTGAATAGCAAAAAAATAAAAAGTCATCAGAAGTCTGAGAAAACTAAATAAATATCAGTAAAATAAACTTCAGTTCAAAAATAATTCTTAGTACATAAAATGAAACATTTCATTATGAAGTCAGTTCCCTATGAAAATATTGTCACAACTTGCCTAATAATAGAACTTTAAATTCATGAATGAAATTGATAGAATTAAAGTCAGAAGTTTACAGCCATAATTGAAAAATTACAGTTTCTCTATATCATTGATTTCTACAAATCCTATAAAAGAATGAATTAAGAGTGACATTGTTCCCATTCCAAAGTCAATGCATATACTAAGTCATGAAAAAGTCCTAATTCCCCTTAAATAGTTCATATCATGTAGCATGTTTTCCCTGTTCACAATGGAAAGCAATTAAAAGCAATAAAATAAGAAATGTATGATTAACATGGATCTATGTTGGTATCTAGCAGTCAGTAATCAAAAGCAATCATTGAATCAAAAGAAAAATTGAAAGAGGAGTTGAAAATGTTTGAAAGGACAAAAAGGCATGTTTTGATGCTTTTGGTAAAATGCTGCTTCGATAGGTATCGAGAGCTTTGAATTCTTATATTAAAAAAGGAAAATAAAGCCTATCAGTGACAACTTGCTTCCCCAAATTTCTATAAAATTAATTACAAGGTGAAGGGATAAAATAGTGGATATAACACAAATTCACAAAAACAAGCAAGCAGTAATAAATGTTTATCAACCTAACATCTGGTCCTTTGAAAATATTAATAAAATTAATATCCACTGGAACGAATGTTAACAAACATGAAACCCAAATTTTCATCATTGGGAAGAAAAGACAAGTCATCAATTTAGGATCAGCTGTCAGCTTTTCCATAAAGGTATCCCCAGCTACCTGTGGCTATTTAAAGTTAAGTTAATTAACACTGAATAACATGACACATTCAGTCCCCCAAGTCTCACCTAGACACATTTCCAGCCCTCAGCAGTCACACTTGGCTGACCAGATGTAAAATATTTGCCTTATGACAGCAAGTTATTCTAGGCAAGTTCATCTATGAATAAAAAAAATCAGAGATTATTGTAAGTCAGGTTTATGAACAAAATTGACCACTTAAAAGTCAACAAATTTATAAAGAAAACACGTGCAAATTCAGATTTTGATTATGAAAAGACTAACATCAAAACCTGTCACAGACACTGAAAAAAATTAAAAAGCAAAGACAGTAATCTTTATGAATTCAGCTAATACAGTTGTAAGAAAATCCTTAATGTGATTTTAATGAATCCTTAAATATCTTGTACACTATAATATACACAGAATTTATCTTAAGAAAGGAAGGTAAGCCGGCCGGTGGTGTCGCACGCCTTTAATCCCAGCCCTGGGAGGCAGAGGTAGGCGGATCTCTGTGAGTTCAAGGCCAGCCTGGTCTACAAAGCAAGTTCCAGGAAAGGCGCAAAGCTACATAGAGAGAAACCCTGTCTCGAAAAAAAAAAAAAAAAAAAAAAAAGGAAGGTAACTTTTACATACTAAAGACACATAATTTATTCTTTAATGAGAATGTTTAACAAATCAAAAATGCAGAAAAAGTCTGACAAAATCTAATGCATGATATTAAATCTAAAAAATTTAAGGCTTGATAGCACACGGTTCCCCACAGCAGTAATAGAATGCTCCATTTCAAGAATAACCATGTGTTTACTTTGAAACATTGTATATGTGTTATTAACATAAAAAATAAGAAACTCTTATGTAGCCGTAAGTTTGCTTAGGTCCCACCAGCCCTGTTTTCCTCTGTTCCCGCCCGGTCCCTGCCCAGTCCTCGCCACACCCCTGCAGTCCCTCAATTGCATATAAAATAATCATTCAGAGGCTTAATATTAACTTAACAATGGCTGACTACGAACTGAAAGTCCAAGAATCCAGTAGTTGCTAAGTCTATGAGGCTGAATGTCTCAGCTGCTCTTCAGTACATGTCAGAATCCCCAACAAAGTATGCTCTACTGCCACTGAAGAAATGGACTTTCTAGCAAGGTGACAGAAAGCATGCAAAGAGAGAAAAAAAAAACACTTCCTTCTTCCATGTCATAAAGGCTTCTAGCAGAAGGCATGGCCCAGATTAGAGTTGAGTTTTCCCAGTTCAAAAGATCTGGATTAAAGTGTCTCTTCCTACCTCAAAGATATGGAATAGAAGTATATCTTCCCACTTCAAAAATCCCCACAGGTGTGTCCTCTATTTGGGGGTTTTATTAAATTCAACATGTAGTCAGGTTAATAACCAAAAACAGCCATCACCAACCCCATTTTTTTTTTGTTCAAGTGTGTGAGTTATACCATCTGTCTACCTCTTTGCATTCTCATGTACTTATTAGAAACATTATATATTCTTTATATTTGCTCTAAAAATATAGATGCCATCTATTCTGGAGAGTTTCAGACTGTTGCCTCTTTATATTATTGACTAATTCTTATGTATCATGAGAGTTATATTGTTTATACACATCCTGTCTTCCTTCCAAGAATCCATGGAGTAGGCACAACTGATCTCTTTGCTGCTGTTGAGGTGAAAAAAGGTATGGCATGGTTTCAGTTACATTCTCATGTCATTCAACTAATATTAAGTTGATACCAAAAATTCAGTGTCCTCAAATATAGTACCATACACAGAAGATTCTAATTATGGATAATGCATCTCACTCTCTGGAGTCCTGACTGTTTTCTTGATGAACATATATCCTTAAATAACTCTGCATATAAGGAATGTGTATAGGCACTGTGATGTACATCTACAAAATGAACCCTCATATATAACGAAATATACCTTATAGAAAAGTAGCTGCTGTCTCCTATGATCAGATTATGTCTAGATTTTTCATCCTAAAATATATATAAAGTTAATATTCTTGTGACCACATTACAGATAGGAAACCAAGACATAAAAAGATCAGATGACTGATTCAGTGCAGTTCACAGAGGGTCAGGAGATGCTATTAGTTTCAGACAAACTATTTGTTTTCAAGTAGAATTTAAACACCACTCTGCACAGCTTTTAAAAATCACTTACATGCTATTCAGATTGTTTAATAATGTTCTAATTATATTTATGTTCATAATATGAATATTCTCATGTTATTATTAAGCCAGGTTACTGACTGGTTTGTATATAACGAGTTTAATAATGGTAATATACACATTCTCTTTATCTATTTGAAAAAACCTTCATGTGATATAATCTCATCAAATAAGGAGACATTTTATAATAATAATTATTAACATCATTTAATCCTTCATTAAGCAGTATACTTATGTACATGAATATCTGCACACTTGTGCTGATTTAGAATTAGTGAATAGCATATTTATAACACATTTAGCATATACTCCCCAAGTCTATTTCGACTCCTACATGAAATCTTTAGACATTTTTCTACAGTCTGTATTCTACTACCCAGAATGAATTTTGGACCCAGGTGGGAATCTGAAGGCCATTACAGTTTTGTCACATTGTTTTCACATGTAAAAGATAAAGCAAATAGAACACACTAATGTAAGATAAAAACAAGCTGCATTATTTCAACACAGTGATTGAATTCTATCAATCAAGGCAACTTTTGCTGTCAGAAAACAAAACATGAAAGTCCTGTATGGATAAAAATAAGGCTTTGGGTAAATTAAAGTAAAAAATGTTTAATCTTTAAAAGAAATGTGTTTCTAAAATTGAGGTGTATGAACTAGGAAAAGCAAACAGTATTGGATAAGGCCTGTCTAGACACTGGTATCTGGAGTATGAATATTGAATAATAAAATTGAAATGAATAACATTATGATACGATCAGGTAAATTCATGAAAATATAAATCAGAAAGCTTGTCACTGTAAGGAAGGAGTGCAAACAAAGACTGTAACTTTCTCATCATTAAATCACTTCATCATGCCGACTGTGAAAGTCACTTTTTTCTTTGTAGTCAAGTTTAATTTTAGATTTTAGAAGCTCTCTTCATCACTTCATTTTCTGACCATATTTTACTTTCATTTTCATAAAGTGTGAGTGTTGTTGTGGCTTAGGTATGAAGGATCTTAAAGGGCCCCTTCAAAACCTGACATATGGAAGACATGGGGCCCCAGCCGGTGGCTTCATCTGACAGATCCTAGAAATATTGGGAGCTGTGTGGGGCCTACATCAAAGATACAGGTTACTTGGAGCACTTCCATGGGGATTTGAACCTTGCCCTGGACCTTTTTCTGTCTCCATTTCCTGTCAACAAGCACATTTTCCTTTGTCACACATTTCTTGCACCTTGTTGTTCTGCCCATGAGCATGAGTCCAAGCCACCATCAACCAATTACTCTGAAAATGTGCACCAAAATAAAGATTTCCTCCATGGTTTAAAGAGGCATTTTGTCATTGCAATGGAAAGTCCTACTAAAATGCTTATTTATCAAAACTTGGAAATTTTAGAAGTATTCAAGCAATAGCAATGAATCTCATGCAATCGAAATTGCTCTTGTTGTGAGACATGAATGCTTTCCTTGCATGACTTTAAACAAGTCAGTATTACCCTTTTGCAGACATAAAACAAAACAAAAACATGAAAAATTTGATATTTTGCAAAATGTTTTTGGTATTCTGAGTGTTTAATTTGAAATATAAGCTGATATGTTAGATTTCAATAGCAGAAAGAGACATTAGGGGCATATAAAATATATTTGTAATGATAAATGGTTAGAAATGACTAATTCAAATGTCATATAAACTGTATCATGTGTTTTCTGAAATCAAATAGTGCTGTAGGATTTGCTCTCTTTTCATCAGCCCTTGGGGACTGTGCAGTCACTCTGTATAAAGGCAATGTTCTTGAAGGCTCACACATGTGTGTCTCAGAGAACCTGTTAGAAAGTAAGTCAGATGAAGTTTAAGAATGGTCCAAACTACAAATGGTCTTTATACAAATTTGAAACTATCTGTGATCTTGGACTTTTTTTTTCTTAAAGGGACTCACAAGCTTTACCTGCTGATCTGTATCATGAGCAGAAGAGAAAAAGGACAAAGGTCCAGAAGCTAGGATCCATAGAGGGAGGCAAACTGTGTAAGAAAACGTGTTTCCTGTTAGTGTAGTATTCAGAAACTATTCATGGGTGCATAAATATGTCCCTCCCTTCTAATAAAATGAAAGAAGTATTTTTCAGCATCATTCTCAGGCTGCGCCTAAAACATATGAGTCATTGTCGTAGGGTTTCTACTGGGTTTCTACTTTACGAAAAGCAAGTTGGGGAGGGAAGGATTTATTTGTCTTACACTTCCATATCATTTTTCATCATTGAAGGAAGTCAAGACAGAAACTCAGACAGGGCAAGAAGCTAGAGGCAGGAGCTGATGCAGATGCCATGGAAGAGTGCAGCTTACTGGCTTCTTCCCCACAGTTTGCACAGTCTGCGTTCTTATAGAACAGAAGTCCACCAGCCCAGGGATGGCACCACCTACAATGGTCTGGGCCCTCCCACATCAATATATATATATATATATATGAAATACAAGCTGATATTATATATATATATATATATATATACATATGAAGAAAATGTATGGATTGTAGTATTGGTCTAAAATAAGTATTCAGAAAGGGAAATAAGAAATTGCAATGAAAAGAGATTCCCTCAGCTTCCATGGGTCTTCCATCCACCAGTGGAACTGCGAAATCAGAGTCCTTTTAGCAGAAAAAATGAAAAACTAAAAGAAGTCCACTGTGAAGAGTGTGTTCAGCTCATTAGTCTATTCATTGTTGTGATGATTTGGGGTGCTCTGTGTGTGTGTGTGTGTGTGTGTGTGTGTGTGTGTGTGTTGGCGCATGTTTCATTTTTGAAGAGCTTTGTATCTCCTATATATTTTTTAAATATCCAAAACACATAGGAGGACTTTTATTCTTCCAGTTTTAGCATGTAGTTAAATAAGGGAAATTTTAAAGAACCCCAGGTTCTCTCTCTCTCTCTCTCTCTCTCTCTCTCTCTCTCTCTCTCTCTAGTTATAAACCACCTGAATTTAATTTTATATAGAGACGCTGCTTATAAGCTTATATATATATATATATATATATATATATTTATAATTTAATTTAATTTTACAAGTCAGCCACAGATTCCCTTGTCCTCCCCCTTCTCCCCCTCCCTGCCTTCCTCCCATTCTCATCTCCTCCAGGGCAAAGACTCCCCTGAGGATTGAGTTCAACCTGATAGATTCAGTCCAGGCAGGTCCAGTCCTTATGCAGGGACACATCGCTCAGCCTGAGAGGCTGCTTTTTGATGACCAAGTAGACTTCAGTGGATGTTGGTTCTCTGTGTCCTATTCAGAGGGTTCATAGCTCATGTGTTTCCATTCGTTTGGCTATTTGTCCCTGTGCTTTATCCAACCTTGGTCTCAACAATTCTCGCTCATATAAATCCTCCTCTTTCTCACCAGTTGGACTCCCTGAACTCCACCCGGGGCCTGGCTGTGGATCTCTGCATCTAGTTCCCTCAGTCATTGGATGGGGTTTCTAGCACGACAATTAGGGTGTTTGGCCATCCCATCACCAGAGTAGGTCAGTTCGGGCTGTCTCTCGACCATTGCCAGCAGTCTATTGTGGGGGTATCTTTGTGGACTTCTGTGGGCCTCTCTAGCACTTTGCTTCTTCCTATTCTCATGTGGTCTTCATTTACCATGGTCTCCTATTCCTTGTTCTCCCTCTCTGTTGTTGATCCAGCTGGGATCTCCCACTCCCCCAGTCTCTCTTTCCCTCGACCCTTGCCCTTCGTTACCCCCAATCATGTCCAGGCTGTTCATGTAGATCTCATCCATTTCTCTGTCATTGGGCGATCCCTGTATCTTTCTTGGGGTCCTGTTTTCCAGGTAGCCTCCCTGGTGTTGTGAGTAGCAGTCTAGTCATCCTTGTTCCACATCTAGTATCCTCCTATGAGTGAGTACATACCATGTTTGTCTTTCTGAGTCTGGGTTACCTCACTCAGGATGATTTTTTCTAGATCCATCCATTTGCCTGCAAACCTTATGATGTCATTGTTTTTCTCTGCTGAGTAGTATTCCACTGTGTATATGTACCACATTTTATTTGTCCATTCTTCAGTTGAAGGGCATCTAGGTTGTTTCCAGGTTCTGGCTGTTACAAACAATGCTGCTATGAACATAGCTGAACAAATGCCCTTGTGGTATGATTGAGCATTCCTTGGGTATACACCCAAGAGTGGTATAGCTGGATCTTGGTGGATACTGATTCCCAATTTTCTAAGAAAGCACCATATTGATTTCCAAAGTGGTTGTACAAGCTTGAGTTCCCACCAGCAGTGGAGGAGAGTTCCCCTAGCTCCACATCCTCTCCAGTATAAGGTGTCTTCAGTGTTTTTGATCTTAGCCATTCTGACAGGTGTAAGGTGGTATCTCAGAGTTGTTTTGATTTGCATTTCACTGATAATTAGGGATGTTGAGCATTTCCTTAAATGTCTTTCAGCCATTTGAGTTTCCTCTGTTGAGAATTCTCTGTTTAGTTCTATAGCCCATTTCTTAATTGGACTGTTGGGCATTTTGATAGACAACTGACAAACAGGCTGAGAAGGATATCAGAGATATATCACCCTTTACAATAGCCACAAATGATATAAAATACCTGGGGTAACACTAACCAAGCAAGTGAAGGACCTATATCACAAGAACTTTAAGTCCCTGAAAAAAGAAATTGAAGAAGATGTCAGAAAAATGGAAAGATCTCCCATGCTCATGGATAGGCAGGGTTAGCATAGTAAAAATGGCAATCTTACCAAAAGCAATCTACAGATTCAATGCAATCCCCATCAAAATACCAACACAATTCTTCACAGACCTGGAAAGAATAATACTCAACTTCATATGGAAAAACAAAAAACCCATAATAGCCAAAAGAATCCTGTACAATAAAACAACCTCTGGAGGCATCACGATCCCTGACTTCAAGCTCTACTATAGAGCTGCAGTAATAAAAAGAGCTTGGTACTGGCATAAAAACCGACATGTGGACCGATGGAATCGAATTGAAGACCCTGACATTAATCCGCACACCTATGAACATATAATTTTTGACAAAGAAGCCAAAAGTGTACAATGGAAAAAAGAAAGCATCTTCAACAAATGGTGCTGGCATAACTGGATATCAACATGTAGAAGGCTGCAAATAGATCCATATCTGTCACCGTGCACAAAACTTAAGTCCAAGTGAATCAAAGACCTCAACATAAATCCAGCTACTCTGAACCTGATAGAAGAGAAAGTAGGAAGTAGTCTTGAACACATTGGCGTAGGAGATCACTTCCTAAATATAACACCAGTAGCTCAGACACTGAGAGAAACAATCAATCAATGGGACCTCTTGAAACTGAGAAGCTTTTGTAGAGCAAAGGATACGGTCAACAAGGCAAAGCGACAGCCTACAGAATGGGAAAAGGTCTTCACGAACCCCACATCTATCAGAGGATTGATATCCAGAATATATAAGGAACTCAAGAAATTAGGTATCTCCTATATATTAAGCTCTTGTCTGATGTGTTCTTAGCAAATATGTTTCCTGTTCTATAAATACTCTCTTCACTGTGTGGATTATTTCTTTTGCTGTGTAGAAATCTTTAATTTCTTGGAATTCAATTTGTTAATTCTTAGAATTATTACCTGTGCTATTAAATATCTTCATATATCTTTGCACATGCTTATATCATGAAGTAATTCTTATGGTTTTTCTCTAGCAGTTTTTGTTTTTGTTCATTAGTTAGTTTGTTTGTTTGTTTGTTTGTTTGGTTTTTCGAGACAGGGTTTTTCTGTGTAGTTTTGGTGCCTGTCCTGGATCTCACTCTATAGACCAGGCTGACCTTGAACTCACAGAGATCAGCCTGTGTCTGCCTCCCAAGTCCTGGTACTAAAGGCGTGCGCCACCACTGCCCAGCACAGTTTCAAAGTTTTAAGCCTTATAAAGGTTGTTGATCCATTTGAACTGATTTTTATAGAATAAAAGCTATATCTAGTTTAATTCTTAAACACATGGAAATTTAGTTTTTATGCTTTGTTGGCTCGAGACTTTTCTTTAATGTATTTTTAACCCCCCCCCTTTTTTTTGTCAAATATTGGGTTGCTGTAGCTATGTAGATTTTTTTGTATCATCTGTTCCATTCCATTGGTCTATGTGTCTTTTTTTTCTGCCAATAGCAAGATACAGCTTTTGTATGTTTTGGTTTGTGTGATGTGTATGTTATGTGTGTGTACGTTAGTATGTTGTATGTGTGTGTTATATGTATGTGTATGTTTATATTGTATGTGTATATAAATGTGGTGTGTGTGTGTGTGTGTGTGTGTGTGTGTGTGTGTGTGTGATATAGGCACACATCCCTATGCACAAGTAGGAAATCTGGGAGAACATTCTGTTGTCCCCTACTCTATCACTTTCTGCCTTATTTTTTGAGTCTGAATTTCTTACCGATCTTGGAGAGAAACTGGTAAGTGAAACATTCGTGTGATTGCCCAGTCCTCCTGTCCCTGGTCCCACGATGCTAGGATTAGAGGCACATGGGGCCATGCCTGGCTTTTCATGAGCATGGTCAAGACTTGAACTCAGTTCCTCATGCTTTTTCAACAAGCACTTATGCAAGCAGTTTTCTCAGTCACAGCTAGGTTTGTACTATGACTAACATAATGTAAGATAAAATGGACGGAAGGACACTGTCTTGTGTTTGTTTTTTTATTTCCTTTTTTTCTGTTTAAGATTACATTGGATATTTTTGTGCTTCCACACAATTTTGTCCTTTGGATTTTATGATTTTATTCTAAGCCTTTGAGGAATTCCATTAATATTTTGATTCAGATTGCATTGTCTATATTGATCAATTTTGTCAGGGACAAGGATAGAATCTCTAGTTAGTGGAAAAATACAGACCCCCAATAAGACAGGGAACTAGATCATCCTACAGTCAGGTTGCCTAGCAACAGGACATTGAGTCAGAGCCCTTGACTCTTTCACCCTATAAACATCCTGCATAAACATCCTGTTAGCTTGCCCCACTCTATGCAGATAACAGCTTTTTGCTCCCCCCACCCCACCCTGCAGGAACTATATAAACCCTCCTGGAGAAAAATAAAGTTGCACCTTGACTTGGTGTATTTTCTTTGTGTCTCCTGTCCCTATCATTCCGTCCTTAGGGTGGTCGAGAACCCATTGAAGCCCTGCTGGCGGGGGCACAATTTTTAGTAATGTAGTCATTTTCACAACATAATTCTGGCAGTCCATGAGCATAGAATATCTTCCAGCATCTTGTTCAATTATTTTCAGTGTCTTAGAGCTTTCCTTAGAAGAGCCTTTCACACCCTTAGTTAGGCTCATTTTCTATGGGTTTTTATAGCTCTACTGAGAGAAATAAAAATTAAAACTGATTTGAGATGCTATCTCACTTTAGTCAGGATTGCTATTATCAAGAAAACAACTGACCACAAATGCTGGTCAAGATGTGGTAGAAAAAGAAACTTTTACGTTCTCCTTATATATAAAATTATGTGGCCACTATCAAAATCAACATGAGAGCCCTCAAAAAGCTAAATGAATAACTACCAAAGGCCCAGCTATAGCACACATGGGTATTTACTCAGCAAATTCTAGAACAACAGATACACTTGCGGTACTTGACATTCATGTTGATTGTTGT
Organism: Peromyscus eremicus; assembly: GCF_949786415.1. Taxonomy (NCBI): domain Eukaryota; kingdom Metazoa; phylum Chordata; class Mammalia; order Rodentia; family Cricetidae; genus Peromyscus; species Peromyscus eremicus. The sequence goes on along the minus strand of NC_081419.1, from coordinate 21,409,211 downwards.
TATTTTTCACAATTAACAAGAATGAGAACCAGCCTAGATGTCCATCACCAAATGAGTGGTTAAAGAAAATGTTGCACATGTACTCACAGTGGAATTTTAGCAATCATTAAGAAAAATGAAATCATGACATTCATAGGAAAATGAATACAATAGGAAAACATCATTCTAACCAAAATACATGAAAAAATACCACAATTTATCTTGTATGTAGAATCTAGATTTAAAATCATGTAAGTGTATTTTAATACATGATTATATATTTCTGGGTACATACATGTGTAAGACACAAAACCAGAAAGAGAATGGAGTGAGGAGAGAAAGAGATCTGTATGGGGGTGGGTAATGGAGAGGGTAAGGAAATTGAAATATGTGTGCAAAGAAATTATCAAAGAAGACTAAATAAGAGAAGAAGAGCAGACCGGTGCAGGAAGGAAGGAAACTTAGTAGAAAGAGAATGAAGAAGAGAAAAGTGTAATGACACAGACATATGAAGATAACCCACCATTTACTATGTTAAATAAATCAACAAATAAAGCCTGGTTCTGGCCCGGTTGACCATTGTATATCTGTAGTTGGAAACTATACTTTTTCCTCGGCTTCAGGTTTGGACATTCTTATCCGAAGAAATCAGCTTCCTCTATGAAGATGTTTCCTGAGGGAAGGTAACAATAAACCCATGGAAAAAGGGGGCACTCTCCTTTTAAAAGCAGGATACACTGCTCTTACTTTGCAGAAGTAAGATGGCAGCTTAGATGATTCAAGCTCTGTTTTACTTATCAAGCCACATGGCAAAGTAACATTAGTTAATATATTTATTAATTTATTTGAAAATCAAAGGCCAAAGTGACCAGGCTCTAAAGTAGTACTGTACAAATTAAATCCACAACCTTACTCTTTACCTGACTTATGTAGGTAATATGTTTATCTTCCAAGCCAGAGACAGAAAAACAACAGGCTCTACCTAGATTACAAGCGGTTTGAAGAATCTCTCTTCTTTCCATCCTTTGCTCCTCTTTTTGTTCATTTGCTCCTTCCTGCCCTCCCTCCCTCCTTCCTTCCTTCTTTCTTTTCTTTCTCCCTCTCCTCCCCTCTGCCTCTTCCAACCTCCTTTCTTCTATAGGAATAAAGAATGATAACATTTGTTGAAAATGTTAAATCAATAAGATATATAATTGGGCTGGAGAGATGGCTCAGAGGTTAAGAGTACTGGCTGCTCTTCTAGAGGTCCTGAGTTCAATTCCCAGCAACCACATGGTGGTTCAGAACCATCTGTAATGAGATCTGGTGCCCTCTTCTAGAGTGCAGGGATATATGCTGGCAGAACACTGCATACATAATAAATAAATAAATAAATAAATAAATAAATCTTTTAAAAAAAGAAGATATATAATCATGAACACATTTTTTTTAAAATATCAGTATAATGTCAAAACTCATTAACATTGCCCAAGATGAGAAGCATTTGGGATATAAAAACGTTACTAATTGAGATATGTAGCAGAAAATCTTTTTATTTTTAGTTTCTCCTATATATTATTAACATCAATCATATATGTTGATAGTATTCACTATGATCGTTCAATTATTTCCACTTGAGGTGATAGTGCTAACTATCAAGCCCAGGGCCTTTTCATGCTAGGAAATATTCTATGTTAAATACTATGAACAGTCTCACTGTGATACATCCACACATGCATTCATCATATAAGGATCATGTGATATTTTCTTTAACCACCCCTTTGTTGAAGGGGAGCTAGGCTCATCCCAAACCTTAATCATTTTGAATATTCCTCCAATGAACATGAATTTGCAGGTAGAATTACTTTTATATGCTGACTTTATTTTCATTGTATATTTAATGGGACAGTGTGGGAGCTGAAATGTATGTTAATTTCAGATTTAGTTTTCTGAGGAAACTTGCATACTCTTTCCATATTCTCCATCCTATTATAAATTATCACAAAATGTGTTTAAATTTTTCTTTTTCATCATGTTAGCAGACTCTAATCCTTGTACAGTGTGTATAATGAACCTCAAAAACGAATAAGAGATAATTAGGATTTTTATGAAGTTTGACTCATTCTTAGAAATTTAAATTTTCTCACTGTATCCTTTCATTGAGAAGATAAAATTGAGTTGTATTTGCTTAAGATAATGGGTTCTTCTTATTATCAAGGAGTATGTTTTTTATTATTCTTACATATCATTAAAATGTCTATAAGATTATTATCTTCCCCCAAGGGGGTTTGAAAGTTTTAGTTAGCCTTTCAGTATGCAAATTTATGTAATCTGCCCAGTTTATGTAAATGGGCAGCATTTGTGGTTAAAACACTAATTTCTTCCTTAATTGGCTTTCTATATATGCACCTCTAAATAATAATTGGATCATGTGATCTTTTCTTTAGATGGGAGTTTTCCTCTCAGATGTTTCTCCCTTGTTGATAGAGGTAGTTTTTGCCTGTTAGATTGTTTGACCACCATCAAAGGAACAATACAGTGTGTGAGTAGGTGTGTCTCCATAGGTTGAAGTGTATTGTTTAGACATATATTTCACAAGTTTGCAGTCGATTATCTCCAGATGTGTTTCCTAGATTTGTAGTTGTCTGTTATCTTTCAGCTCTTTAACTTTGTTTTGACCCACACTTAATTTACCGCCTGGGAGAATATTTCCAAGTGTTTCCACAACAGTTTTCACAATTACACTGAAGGCAAGGGAAAGATTAAGAGAGAAATCCACTGTAGACAGTCTGTAAGGGGAGGGCATCTACAAAACACAAGAGCTGGTAAAATGGACTCTCACAAAGAACCCAATCAAAGGTGGAAGAGTGGTGTGGTAGGCTATAAGTTAAACTCCTATAAAGAAGCTCTCCACATTTTAAATTCATCAGTCTAAAATAAAGCATTCATAGGTATATACATATATAAGCATATCATAGTATTCAACTGGTTCTATAGTTCTTAAAGTTAAACAGAGCAGTCATCTCCTGTTTTAGTGGCTTCCCTTATTCCTATCCCTAAGGATAACTTTCTTTTAGCTTTGCTCTGTTCTTGGTTCCATGTCCCTGAAAAGCAAGGGTTTCTGCTGGTGCCAGCTGACATGTAGATGGAGATGCTGTCTAAGAGGCTCATTCTTAAAGCAGACTATTGTTGATGTAGAAATTGGCTCTTTACCTGCTGCAGATGGTTCTAATGTTATTACATTACAGACAGCCATTAAACTAGGACAAGCATATTGGCATCTGCGCACATTCTCCAAAGCTACATCTAGTGTACTATCAACACAGGTCTTTCATCGTTCATAAATTCCTTGGTGGCATTTCCATCAATTTTATATATATGTGTGTGTGTGTGTGTGTGTGTGTGTGTGTGTGTGTGTGTGTGCGTGCGCGTGCGCTCTGGAATAGGCTGGGTTGTATACCTGTCACCTGGGAATGTCCCATCACCACTGTCCTCAGAAGTACTACATTTGTTCTTATTTTAGTTACTCTATTTTCTGAATCATGAATCTAAGTTCACTGATGTTGAAAAATTTTTTAAAAAACTGTTTAAAAGCATTCTAAGAAAAGTTGTTTTGCTGATAATTTTCTGCTGCTTTTGAACATCTAAAAATAGTATTTTTCTCTGAATTAGTAAGTCTATATTATATATATATATAAATATATGATAATAGAAATAATGTATTCTATTTTTATTTTTATGTATTTATTTTGTTTGTTTGCTTTGTTTTGTTTGGTTGAGACAGGGTTTCTCTGTGTAGCTTTGTGCCTTTCCTGGAACTCACTCTGTAGCCCAGGCTGGCCTTGAACTCACAGAGATCCACCTGGCTCTGCCTCCAGTGCTGGCATTAAAGGCGTGCACCACCACTGCCCAGTTTCTATTTTTAGATACTGCTTCACTGTGTTCAAAATTCCAATTTTATGACTAAAGACTTTAATGTTATCAAGGTATGCCTTCTGTTCTACAAGGCTGACTCTTGGATTTTTGTTAGCATTTTTGTACATTTGTTTGGTTCTTCATTCGGATTAGTTTATGTATGTATGTATGTATGTATGTATTATTTATTTATTTATTTATTTATTGAGGCAGAGTTTTGTTTACTCAGATTGACCTCAAACTCATCGAATAGCAGAGGATGACCTTGAACTGATAATCTTCCTGCCTGCATCTCTCAAGTTCTTGGATCACAGATGTGCACTTGGTCTTACATTTAGCTTTCATTAAGTGCCCTTCATGTACCAAATCATTTCAACAGTCCTCTCATGTTGTGCAATGAATAATCTGTGTAGTTAGATTATCAAAACCTGTACCACTATCCCTCCCATAAGCATCAACCTCTAGCATGCATTTATTTTCTTAATGCGACAAACACTGAAATAGATAAGTCGGTCAATACTCATTTATTTCATTTTTTCCACCTAAATTTTGTTAATAGATTTGTCTGTTGCAATTTTATTTATTATTCACCTTTCTTTGTAAACTTAGCTTTTCTTGTTTCTAGTTTCCACTTTGGGAAATAGGTCAGAAGATGTCATTGGGCTCAACACAAATGTCTTCTGATATAACATGTGTTATACCCTGTGTTGAATCATTTTGTTTGTTTTTTGCGTCCTCACAGTATTGAACATACAAATATCACCTCAGGTTTGTCAACATTGCTTCTCAAGGATTGGCTCACTGTTGGAGATTTTAAAGAACAATGTTAACTCATGTAGGGAAAGGTGTTTTCTTCACATTCTGTAGAGATTTGCTTATAGATATTTCTTAAAATATAAATAAGAAGAAATTCTGCTAGGAAAACTAAACTCCCTATTGAAGAAGAGATGACTTTAGTCATGTTGCCTCCCCTACTCTAACCTCATAGGTAAAATTACAAACATTTTTCTTTCACATAAGCTGTACACATGTGACTGAGTTGTGCTTTACATATATGTAAGTAGTATCCTTCTGTAATCTACATGAGTACAGTTTTCTTCACTATGTGTTCTTTTACCTACATTCTTCCTTGAAATGAAATATTCCCTTACTGTGTACGTGCAAGTTGTACTTGACTGTTATGTTTTTCTAGGCATTAGTGATACAATTATTATTAAATGTACTAATCACGATAAAGTCCTAATTTGTGTTAATTTTTATTACCAAAACTAGCATCTCATGCTGTTAAGATATGGGTGTAGTTTAAGAATATTTCTTCAAAAGTTTGTGTGTTGGAAATTTGGTCCCCAGTGTGGCATTTGAGGTGTGATAAATTTTAAGAGTTGAGGTATACTGGTACAGCTTCATGTGGTCCATGGCACTGTCTTCTGAGGTACATTGTTTACATGGAATGAAGTCTTATTATGGAAAGTTTTATAAACTTTTGAGTTGTGTTCTGAATCTTTACTTGGTTTATTAGTTTAAAATGTGATCTGTCTATCCCTCATATCTTCTGGCTTTCGTAGTACCATCTGTCATGACATCTTTACCAAAGCTAAAGGAGGCCTACCATCAAAACTGTGAGGTAAATAAATCACTTAGCTTTATTTACCTCACAAATATCCAATTTGTTATATTTGTTATAATAACAGAGAAAACAAACTAGTATACAGGATTACTGTAAAATTTAAATGTGAAATACCAATACAACCTACATGATACTTCTAAATATCTTGGCCTTACTAGAATAAAGCACTTAGTAGTCATCTTTCTTTCACCTCATTCTTCCTAAACTGGTTGGTGGTTCCATATTTACATAATCCACTACAAATTATAGAGATTTTATATTCATTAAAATTTTATATTTATAACTCCCCAAAAGAACTGAATTAATATGAATCAGAATCTAACCCTTGGTAACATTAGAAAGGTGAATCTCTTGAGAAGGAGTATTGATATCTCCTCACTTGAGGTTTAAGCAACTTTATGATACCATGTATGCCACGGTTCAATCTTCAATATAAAGTTTTGATTCCCTTTAATAATTATTAAGGCAATTGTCATCTCATTAGTGTTCTCAACAGCTCTGTTTCTAGAAGAGCTTATATAGGTTTTCTTTTCGCTGTTGTTATTTTGTTTCTGTAGCTGGAGTCGGAAACCAGAGCCTTGTGCTTTCAAAACAAGTACTCTATCTCTGAACTGAAACTCAGCCTAACCTTTTTCTATGTCTAGTTCTAAGGAAAAAAAACTAGTTGATATACTCTTCTGTGATATCATGTGGCTTAATTGTTCTTTCGACGAAAACATTCAGCTAATTTTGACCATATTTAAAGTAAAAATTGAAGTTTTGTCTTTTTAAGGAGGGGATCAGTGAAGCTGTCAAATATATAGAGCTTTTTCACTTTTCTCTTCTCTTTTCAACTCAGAAGAATCTGTGATAATAATACTCTTTTTGCTTTGCTAATATCTTTAATTTGCCAAAATTATGTAATTTAATTCATAGGTTTTCAGGTTGTTTAGTTTAACAATACCATAGAACACATATTTGCCAAATAAAATTTAAACTAATTTCTAAATTCTACTTCATTTCAATAAATAATCATTTTTAATAAATAATCATTTTTAATAAATGCTAAACTATAAATGTGGATACAGTAATGCATTTATAAAATTTATATACTACAAAGTCAAAAAACTCATAAATCAACAGTAAGTATAGATAGATATTTTCTAATTTTTAAATTAAAAAATGGCATTCTCTAAGCACTACTTCTATTAACATTCAAGTAGGAAAAGACATGAAGATTCTAAAATTAATGTGGAGATAAAGTAGACCTAGACTACTTAAAATGCTAATAGAAAAGGCCATTGTAATGAATCATATTGCCAGACTTCTAAATTTCTTCTTCTCCTCAAGATACTAGGATGCTGAAAAGAGAATAGGCATGTGGATGAACAAAACATAAAGTTACAAAAATGTGTCCAGCACTATTTGCCAATCTAGAAAACAATTTTTAGTTTCTTCTGAAGTGAAATGTTCTCTTACGATGTAACTCAGAAATCTCAGACTTATTCAACTAACATTATAATCTGTATTTATACAACACATACTTCAGTGTTAATATAATTCTGAACTGAAAGCAACTAAATGTGTACCAGTTTGTAAACAAATAGACTGTAGCATAGCCATCCAATGGAATACTATCAAAAGTATAGCCTAAAGACAGATAAGTGGGTCTGATGTGGAAAAATGACCATTACTTATGCCCAAGAAGTAGAAACTAGAAGAAGTTTGATAGTGAATATTTCCCTGCTCTTGGAAGTACTAAATGCTCTGAAATCTGCAAGGAAGAGGAGATTTAAAATACTATTGATTCATAGGGATTTTTTTATTATCTCAATATAATACTCTACTTACTGCTAAACAAAAATATAAAAAGTACAAGTGATCACAGAGTTTGTATGAATTAACATTTTTTTCTTCATCTTATTTTTTTTCTATTTTCTAGTAATATGAATTTAAAAATCTACTTAATGAATCTAAAAAGTTCAAAGTTAAGATGTTACAAGGCTACATAATACTTGGAAATTGTTAGCTTGCATTAGATAATATATGGATCTCTTTTTAGTTTACCACTTTGACCTTTTTCTTTTTCATAATTTTTGTAAGGTCATTGAAAAGAGTCCTTAAAATAGATCAAAGTAGGAAAGTTTTCATCAATTGAATCAGATTGAGTCCTTGAAATACTAACTTCTCTCTTTAATTGAAAGAAGCAATCATGTTTTGTGACAATATTGAAAATTGTGATCAGATATGTCTAGAGGTCCCAACTGGGTATCTTACTGATTTAGATTTTTGTAGTCTTGCTAATTGAGTCTGAGACTAAATCCTATGATGATAGCACATGAGCCAGTGACTCTGCCACATGAAAGGCATTCTAGAAAAAAATAATAATTAAGCATAACATTTCTGTGGTACTTGAATAAACTTTCTAACATGGGTGATTCATTGTTAATTATATATACAGGAATTATCATTTTGCCTATAATTAAACATAGATGCTATGTAGTTCAGACAGATAACTTTACAATAATTAATAGTGGTTTTATAAACAAGTCTAATATTAAATTTCAATTTCACACTGCCAGTTCCTCAGAATTATTTGTGATCTCTTAGCAGAGTCTATGTTTAGCAGTTACCTACAATTCCATGTGTTGTTTGATTGTCTTCCTTCCTTCATCCTATACATATACATATCCTTGTGAAGGGACACCAAGTAGACTCAAATATACCTCTGATTTCTTTCTATATTTTAACATTAGATCACAAACTGGGTTTAAAGTCTGACCTTCTAGATACAGTATTTCTCTGTTTTTTATTTCTTCTTGTCTGCCAATCCTCCCCTCATTGGAAACTTTCCAGTGGCTCACATTCCTGTCCCATAGGCATGACACAATTAGAGGGAGTCTACAGATGAAACAAGGAATATTTGGGTTTTCTATTGTGAATTAAGACATTAAGGCCGGGCGGTGGTGGCGCACGCCTTTAATCCCAGCACTCGGGAGGCAGAGGCAGGCGGATTTCTGTGAGTTCGAGGCCAGCCTGGGCTACCAAGTGAGTCCCAGGAAAGGCGCAAAGCTACACAGAGAAACCCTGTCTCGAAACCCCCCCCCAAAAAAAAAAAGACATTAAGAAGGAGAAGCTGGAAATGAGTATTTATTCATCATTTTCTTTTAGTTGGGCTACATTTTTATAATTGTTCTCTATGATTTCATTATGATGTGTGTGTGTGTGTGTGTGTGTGTGTGTGTGTGTGTGTGTGTGTGATATATATGCATGTGTGTGTGTGGTGTGGGCACAAAACAGTGTGCCTCTCTGCATTTAGCTGTCTGAATACCCCACACAGATGCCGGAGGAAGGTAGCAGGTAATTTTCTAATCTTATTCATTTAAGGAAAGGTCCCTACCTGAAACTCACATTTTTCCTTTTGGTTGACAATCAGAAATCATCATAGATTCTCCTGTTTCTGCTCCCCATAGCAAAGATGATAGGCCCATGTGATATGATTTCTGGCTTGTTATGTATGTATTCGGATCTCAATTCAAGTTTTCATGGTTGCACAGCAAATGCTCTTAACCACTGAGCCATCTCTCCAACCTTCCATTCAAAGTCTGCTTGAATTCAGTTTTTCACAACTATTTCTGTGATGCCTTTCCATATTTCTTATTCATGAATGAATCCTTCTCTTTGTAAATCAAAATCAGTGACCTTTTGTGTATTCTTTTGCCTCATGTTACAACTAGTATTTACAATGTTATCCTTTCTACTTGACCCCATTCACTACTGTGACATTGCTAAGGGCCATGGGAGCATGCAGCAGGTGACAATTAGTGTTTGACAAGTCAACCCACCAGACATATAACTCCCTGATGAAGAGCCCCATCTGGCAAAGCCATGGGGTCACTAGCTGTAGAAACTGGTTGTTTTCTGTCTGTAATTTTCTCATATGCCACCATTATGCCTCCTTAAGAGAACAGCTGTGGCATTCTTTCCACAGTCCATTGGTAGTGTGTTTTACATATTTGGGCATACTTATAGTTGTGGATGGTTAGGTTATGATTTATGTTTAAGCTGTTTAATTCTGATAAACAGATATATTATTAAAATATTCTTCTTTATAGTCACAGGAAAGTAATATTATTCTCAGTCTCAAAGAGAGCCTTTTACACATTTTGCAAAGGCCTTAGAACAAGTCCAAAACAGACTAAACTGCCCCTGCAGAAAATACACAAAGACTAATTCCTAGGTGTTGTTTATTGATAAATCAAGGCCAGGCTGCTTACATTGAGATATATCTCCTTGCAGTAGCTCTATTTCTTCTTGTACCCTGACTACTCAAGCTTCAGCCAATTGTTTACTGTCTGGGATCCCTCACCAACTTAGAGCTAAGCACATGGGTCAATGTGCATTATTAGCCTAAGAGAAACTAAGTGACTTATCTTGTATTGAGAGAATGGGTAGGGCCCTGAAAATATAACTTATAATTGTCCAGAGTTTGGCTGTGAGCAGCAGCAGCAGTATGGAAAGAGACAACTGTGTAGAGCTATGTGAGAGTTGCTACAGAATGTGAGTGAAATGTGTATGTGCTGAGTGAGAGATGAAGAAGAATGAGAGAAGTGTGAGGGAGTGAGCGGGTAGAAGAGTGAGTGAGTAAAGGGTGAGTGAATAATGTAGAAGTATGTATGTGTGAGTGTGAAAGAGACAGATGTAAATAATGTAGAAGTATATATGTGTGAGTAAGTATGAGAGAGAGAGAGAGAGAGAGAGAGAGAGAGAGAGAGAGAGAGAGAGAGAGAGAGAGAAATGTCAAAGAGCTGCTGTGCCTAGGAACTGTGTAAAGTGCTGTATGGTGAGAGAGCTTGTAAATGAGATGTTTAGCTTTGGCTGTAGAAGATTTGTAACTGTGTGGATGCAAGGAAGATGAAGCTGTGTAGAAAGAGATGTAGAAGAGGAATTATGTAAAAGAAAGAGGTGTAGCCATGTGAAAAGATGTATATATGTAAAGTTATGTAGCTGTATGTGGCAGTGTGGAGATGTGTAGCTGTGTGGGGACAGAAAGAGTCAGAGACTATTTTCAAGAAGTAAAGAGAAAGTTACAATCAGAAGGCATGTGTGTTTCCTTGTTTCATCAGTCATACATAGATTAAAGCTTATTCCTTAATAGCCTCAGTTAAAAATTTTCCTATCCCTTGCTACTCTCAGGCATTCTGTTTTATTACCATGAGCTAACCATGGGCACTGGTCTCCCATGGTCAATGTTATGCCATACTGTAAACTGATACATGAAGCTACACAACATTTTAGAAAGTGAACCTACACAGAGTGTTTAGCACTGGATGATTTCTCAGGGAGCACAGGGGGAAGTGCCCTGCAAATTGAAGTAAAGTTTGGACTGCTTCCACTGAGTCACAGTTCAATGACCCAACTTTGGGAGGTAAATGAACTATCTTGTGGGTTTAGCTAATATTAATTAACTGGAATTGATAACTAATGTTAATTCTCATTTTAAAGTTAAGGTATTTTATTGATTTATTGATGTAATACCAATTATTACTACTTTCTGTGTCTCTAGAAACTAATTACTAAAGTATAATTAACAATAATAATTTATTAATTAATTAAATTATATACCACCCTCAATCAAATAGTCAAAATTTAGACAGTTCTCAGAGAGGTTTGCTGGTAGACTGCCCCTATAGTGAAGTTCTCTCCTACATTTAGCGTTGAATACTGTCCGAGCTTGCAGATACAAATCCCTCCTCTAAAATACTATGAAGGTTCAAAGAGATTTCTTTTTTAATTAATTAATTTATTTTATATACCAACCACAGTTCCCCCTCCTTCCCCTCTGCCTGAATCTTAAATTACCACCAGACATACTAAGCAGAGATGAGTTAGAAGAATCAATTACTCCATATGCTGAATTGGCATTCTTTAGATAAAAGGCATGGTCATTGTTCATTAAATAGCTAATAATATCTATATCCATATTTTATTAGCATGAATCCAGTATTTGAACTACAAAGTAGATATAGTTGTGTTTTATATAAGTTGGAGCTACATTAAGAAAATAAAAATAGTTATACATAATTCAAAAAGAGAAAATTTAATGTAATAATTTCAATTTTATTTATTATTCAATAATACAAATTTCAATAATTATTTGGTTTATGAAATTTAGAAAATGAGGACAACAAAACTAGCCTTCTAATTCAAGGATAACATTTATGTTCCAAACAACAGAGTTCACAAACAGACAAACAAACCAAAAAAATACCACAGTTTCTGCCTTGGCATACTACATCCTCAGGTAGATAAAATGAAAGATAACTCAACAAATAGTCCATGAAATTGGTGGAAAACCAAGTACTAGTTATAGTACTAGTTATACTAGAAGCAGAATGAGCTGAGAGTTGGTCAAGTCAAGTCAGGGTCATGCAGGACCAATGCACTTAAAGCATGAAGTTCACTAGGACTTCCTATATGAGCCCTGAAGGTAAGTTAATGAAATAAGTTTAAGGTAGAAATACATGAAAAAAGTAGATATATACATAGTTATATGCACCTAGACATACACATAGAAAAAGAAGAAATAGAAGAATTGGCAATAGTGATGGCAGAGATGGGTGAGATGAAGTCTAAGGCCTTTGTAATCTGGGGACATAAAAGGCAGTTTGGTACTGAGAATGAACTAGTGTAACCTTCAGAAAACCTCTTCTATAATAGGCAAAAGTATATGCTTTATGCTTTGAGGGCCTTTTGGTCTCTGAGGTGGTATGAAAACCTTCAGAAGCTGTATGTAAATAATGAGTATGGCTATGTTCCAACAAAATGTTTGTAAATAGCGTAAGGCTTTACCTTGACAACCCAGACCTAATATAAACAAAAAATAATGATCTGGAGGGGAAGCGGAGCACAACTTAAGCAACGGCCTTGAATAGGAGAGAGGAGGCAGGACTAGCAGAGAAATGGCAGCATGGGGACTTTGGTTATTAGCTCAGCTAAGTTTGAAATGCAGGGGGTCAAGAATTTGTGCAGGGGAACAGATTACAGACTGTAAAACTAGTAAAATATCTTCTGACTACTCTTGGTTCCAGAAAGAAATAAGAAACTAGGATGGCGTGAGTGAGTAAATATTAGGAAGGAGGTTTTGAATTTTAAGAGAAGAAATATGTTGTAATTGAAAGTAATTAAGGTAAGGGAAGAGTAGAGGCAATTATATCCTACTAAAATATCCAGTGTTCAATTCAGAATGTTCCAGATACATTATTTTTATTTGTTGTCGATGTTTTTGTATTTTATAAAGCACCAACTAAATTTTTGGCAAGGAGCATCATATTTTTACTCACTTAACTGTAGTCTTCAAAACTTTTATCATTCATCCTATGGGAAAATTCTATTGCTATAATACATTAGAACAAACTTTTCAGGTCAGATAAGCAGTCATGTCTTCTACTGAAATATTTTTCAAAGCTAGCAATTCCTACTCTCATTAGCAACTGGGCAATGTGTGCTCCTATCACCTTCTGCCTTGTGCATTTATCACAATGAATCTGAATTTACTTGGAAGATTTGCTAACTTGTGCTGTAATGATGTATTTCTTCTGAAAGAATTCAAGCATTATGAAATAAATTATGTCTAGTATTTCCATGATATTTTTCACCAATGAAAAGTAAATTATTGAGATAGAATATACTCACATTGATTTTATGCAGGTTACACATAGATTGGTAAATCAAAACAAGCTTCCAAAGATAAAAAATCAATTGATGCATCAGGCAGAGAAGACATAGATGGGGAAATGAACCTTCACACTGACACTTTTCCTCTTGAAATAATTTCATTTACCAGAATTTCAAAAGACTTGTTATTGGAACACAGTAATATTCTAACATGCTGAAAACTGAACACCCATTGACATTAACTGTTGTTACCAATCCTTCAAATAAATGTAAACCAGTCTGTTTTTAAGACAATAGATACAGCTTTCTCCTTGGTTCAACTATGCTTAATATTAGTAGTATTTAAATTTAAACATTTGTATGTACACAATTTGATACAGAGGCTGTGTATTTTTTCCTCTACAGAACTGCTACCCAGTTGTCAGCAGCTGAATTGCCAGTTTAAATGTGCAGTGATCAGAAATATTACAAGATGTTACTGTGAAGATGGATTTGAAATAACAGAAGATGGGAGAAGCTGTAAAGGCAAGTATGAAATGTAACTTTCTCTTTACTGGTTGGCATGTAGCAAGTACCAGAAATAACCACATTAAGAAGAAGGAAGCTGTATTTTGGCTCACAGGTCTTGAAGCTTCAGACCCTCTTTAAAAAGCAGCATAGCATTTGAATACAAGTGCACAATAAACAAAGCCTTCTCTCTGTGCCATGAACAAATAGAGAAATGGAAAGTGGAGATCCACAGTCCCCTTCAAAGCAGTATTGATAATCCAAGACCACCTACTAGACCCCATTTCTCTAAATATTTCCCCACTTCCCAATACTTCTATGTGTCAAGTATGAAGCCTCTTTTTCATTCTCCTTGAGACACCATTTAAAATCCAAAATAAAATAGTATCTAACACTTGTGTATAGGCTTGGTTGATAGAAATTTAATTAAATATCTGAAAACAATAATTTGTCATGTTAAATTTTTACAATTCTTTTCTTCTTTCTTAAAATATAAAGGCTAGCATTACCTATAAAATATAAACATTATGTATGCATTTGTACCAATTTTCAATTTATTTTGCAGTAATAGCAAAATTTGGAAATAACAGTAGTATTTTTTAGTACTCCACTACCACACTAGATTCAATTATGTTAACTTCATAATTAGTTTATGTTTATCATCTTGCTGCAGTGTAGTAGATATGCCATTAAATAAGTTAATTATTATGTATGCAATATTCCTTAAGGTTTTGACATCAATAACTTTGAAATCTGACATTTTATTAATATGACAGAAGTCAATATAAATATTGACTTTCACATCATTTCCATTTCTTAATTCTAGTTTGGGGGGGCAGGCATTGGTAGTGCAATGCTTGCTAGCATGTCTGAGTTCCTGGGTTTGAATCCAGCTCTCCAAAGGGTTAAGTGGTCTAGATTTTCTGAGTATTCTTCTGCAAATGGTCGTTCTCCAAAATGATTCATTTGCAACACTGAAATAATATAGGTCATTGCTCTATTGTTTTGATTTCAATGATATGTACATATATTGACATATGAATAGTCTTTATGTACTTAAAAACACAATATGTTGTGTGCATTTACATAATACCAAATATACAAATATTTATACACACATATATGCTTAAATATGTTGATTATATACAAAGACATATTTATAAATTATATAAATGCAATATATAACAAAAACAGAATACTGCATTGTGCAAATCACTAATAAACAAAATATTTTCAAAATAATTTAGTTTTTTCTGAAGTAATTTTACTTAGATGATTATTTTTCCACTTTTGACTTAATACAGAATTTTAAACTTAAAAGAATTGTGAAAGAAAAGAATTTCCAAAATCCTGATGTCAAAATCATTAAAAGTGAACTAAGACTATTTTAGTGACTTTTCTGCTGCTGTGATAAAATACCATAACCAAGGCAACTTACATAAGAGTTTATTTGGGCTTATGATTCCAGAGGGATAAGAGTCTATCACCAACATGTCAAGCAGTGTACTGGCAGGCAGGCACGGAGCTAGAAGAGTGAGGTCCCATCTTAAACCACAAACAAGAAGCAGAGAGAGCCAACTGAAAATGGCGTGAGTTGTTTAAACTTCAAAGCACCCAGTGACAGAAACAACACCTCTCATCTCATCACTCATCATTCATTCAAAACAGCACTGCCAACCGGGGATTGAACATTCAAATGAACAAGACTATGGGAGGTAGTCTCATTCAAACTCAAAACTTTAAGTCTACAGGATCGATATTCATCATGAAGAAGCTCTTTTTCTTTTGAAAAATACTTGGGACTTGACTTTTAGGTTATTGTTTGTTTTGTGTGAAACACAAATGTTACAAAAGCATTCATAATCAAATATTTAACTTATCCTAAATCTGCCATAGGAAGACAAAATACCATTTTAAAATAACCTTTAAAAGTTAGAAGACTATACATGAAAGTTCACATTTTTGAATAAATCAGACCAACACTAATGTCTTCATAATAATGAAAGTCAGCCCAAGATAAGTGGTTCAAATATAAGCATCTATGGACATGCTACAGTTTTCCAGTTCAGACCTGATCTCACTATTTATGCTTGGGGCTAGGAGATGGACCTCTGGGCATCCTTCTCTCTCAGTAAGTACTAATCCAAAGGATTCAATTTTGTGCTTTTTGGAGCAAACGTAGAAGTGAATTGAAGTGTAGGAATCTTTAATCTCATAATTAATGGTAAAAGCTCAGCCATAGTCACTTTCTTTTGTTGAAAGAAGGAAAAAACAAAGGCAAAGATATGGAAGTAACTCATAGAAAATGAATTCCTTTTATTTTGCTTGCACTATTTAGTGGCCAAGAATGTGGATCAATTGTTTCTCTTCAACTGTATTTCCAGAAAATTTCTTGCCTTTACATGGAAAAAGAAGGCAACATCTCAAGAAATGGCATGCCTAGTCTTCTGCAGCCAATTTTGTGGAGTTACATGAATGCCACAGCAATATGTTCTGCCTAGGTTAAAAGAACAAAGGGAATTATTAATCACATTTCTCTCTGGGATACCATAATCATATCAGTAAAACTAAAATAGAAACCAATAGTATTAAAGTTGGAAAACCTGTGAAAGTAAATAAGCATCATTACTGCAACCAAGAGCTGAACTTTTCCAAATGTAAAGCTAAATTTCTTTCAACATTACTGTAGACATAGCTCCAAACACTGTTCTTTCTATCCCCCAAAGTACTTACTTCAAATGAGCCATCCATGACTGCAAGTTATTATAGGACTATAAAGAAATCCAAAGTCAGAGGAAAGAATTCCATATAGGTTAATTTTTTCCCAACTTAAATACCCCCTTATGCTACACAGCAATGACTTTTGCTTTCCCTTATTAAATTCCTTTATTAGCTTTGTTTTGCCCAGATGCGAACTGTGAAACAAGAATTCAAATGTAAGTTTATTTTGTTTTTTTTCCTGTGTTCTCTATGTTTTCTTCCTTTCGCTTCCCCTTCCCTTTTCTATTTCTTCTTTCCTCATTCTCTCTTTCCCTCTCTCTTACTCCATCCTTTCCTTGTTTTATCATAATGATACTGAGAGGTGATCACAAAGATAAGCATACTAATATTTGAAGATTTAGTATAGTCACAGTAAATTCTGACTGAAATCTAAATGTGTGGTAAAATCTTGCAGAAGGAAGGACAAAACAACTGTGCTTTTTTTCCTTGTCATTCCAAAGAGTAGATGGTTGTGTTTTGGAGGTGAGATCATTTCTCCATCTTTTTTGGACTGCCTCCCTGCTGGAGCTTCTCATGAGAAGGAGAGCAAGGTTGTCACAAGACCCTGCCTTGTGAAATTGCACTGAAAGACCTTTGGAAAGTGGGAAGCTATCATCTGCTACAGGTTTCTTGAGAATCTCTCTCTAAATTAACCCATGGAATTCTTTATTCTCCTACATTATGCTTTAGTTGTCTGTTTTCCTTCAGCTTTAGTCAATGGATTTACTTTTCTCAACACAGATCGTTGTAGGTACCCTCTAGTACCTATAAATCAACTTACTCGTCTTACCTTTCCTGACTTATATATAACACATCAGTATTTCCTTTATTCTCATACAATCTACTTCATATATTCACTCTTTCCATTTTCATATTTATTCAACCTACTTCATGTACTGGTTAATGTACTCTCCAGTTTCCACCTCTCTTACATACCTTGAAAAACTGCTCTTTGCTGGCTCACTATGCAGTCAAACAACATGCTCATATTCTTCCACATTACAAAAGAGAGTAAAAATAAATAAAGAAGGAAGGAATGCAGGAAGAAAGAAAAAAGAAGGAAGGAAGGAGGAAGGGAAAGAAGGAACTCTCAAAGGTCTACTAAGAACTTGCCTCTGTTTGCCGTCATCAATCACATCATAGCTGCCGTCATCCTTCTTTAATATCCAGATCTTCTCAACTGACTACATTGTGTTCTTAAATTTGTTACTTCTATTACACTTTCATGCCTTGATGGCTTGTAACCTCATTATTCATTTAAATCAGTTTTGAAGATCATCTTTCCCTTATGGCTGAGAAAGGCTAACCTTTTCCTCACTGCTCCTTGTCATATCCCTAATACTTGACATGTTTGAAATGTCAGCATATTTCTTAGTATATTCAGACATCCTCTGTTTCAGTTACCATACTAAAAACTATATACTTACTATAATTTCGAGGTCATTTAAAGAATTTCAACATCCTAGAAGTAAAAGCTTTTGTTTGTATATGTCTCACAACACAGTGTGAAAGTCATTCAAGTAAGGCAATTTCTGTACATACAGTACATGTTAGAAAATGATTTAGCATGTAATATAAGAGTCTTATATTATTCCAAGATCAGTACCCTATTTTCTGACTCTCAAAAACAGTTTTTATTGGATTCTGTTGGATTTTTAATTCTGATCATTGACATCCTTGAAAAGTTCTTGTTTATAATATCCTCAAAGATAACGGAGTCCCCTACAGGGCATCTTCATGGAGGTCATTTCCTTACCTGTCCTCCTGACATTCAGATACTATTTTATACCAGATAAATTTGTCTTCAGATTCCTTTCACTGTGGGAAATAGGCGATTTTTTCTTTTCTTTTTATGTCTAGTATTAATATACTACTAACTTCCAAGCCTAGGTCAGAGGTCAGATCTCTCTCTCTCTCTCTCTGTGTCGCTCTCTCTGTCTCTCTCTGTCTCTCTCTCTATCTGTCTCTGTCTCTGTCTCTCTCTGTCTCTCTCTCTGTCTCTGTCTCTCTCTCTCTTCCTCTCACATCAGTCCTACATTTTCCATTGCTTTTTGCACATTACCCAAAGAATACCCTACAGACACCTGAAACATTTTTCACAAATATAACTTATAATCTCCCTCTACTCAAATCCACACTTCAAAAAATGTGAGAAATGACAGAAACAGCTGGCTACCTAGACAGTCAACCAGGTTTCTTTGCAACATTGGGATATCTATCTTTGCCCTAGAGGTCTAGAATATCTGATATCTGTGAATCAGGATTTTCTGAAAGGCTGTCCTACTTTGTCTTGGCAAAATTCAACAGTCCTTTCTTTTGTGTCCTGCTTGTCCCATTTAGATAGCATACTGTCAGCAGTCAAGGCAAGGGCATTTTCTTGCCCAATGGCTAACTTTGGCCACAAAGAAAGTAAACCCCATGTGGAGTTTTGCCCATCATCTTCTCTGAAGTAGATTGGTGTTGCCAGGAACAGATTTGTCTAATTGTCATTAAAAAAAAGAACCAATGTTATTAAAACATCTTACATGCCATATTCTGTAGATCCCTGAAGTGTTTGAAGACCACCTGTCTATCTACAGTATATCCATTTGACTTTGAAAACATACCTAATATGACCACAAGTTTAATCATAATAGGTAACTAACTACTAACCTGCATTTATTTATTAACCTAAATAGTTTGTAACAAAAACCTCAAGAACTAGCAGTTTGCATTATATTGTTAAATGAAATGGATAGGTACAATACCTTGAACAAGATTAGAAATGTATTACAGTATGTTCTAACAAAAATAATCTTAACTTTGTATCACAGTATGTTCTAACAAAAATAATCTTAACTTTGTATCAATATACAAAGATCTATATAAATATACAATATTTAAAACAAGCAGTTACTTTTTAAAAGTGGATTCAAGCCGGGCGGTGGTGGCGCACGCCTTTAATCCCAGCACTCGGGAGGCAGAGCCAGGCGGATCTCTGTGAGTTCAAGGCCAGCCTGGGCTACCAAATGAGTTCCAGGAAAGGCACAAAGCAAAGCTACACAGAGAAACCCTGTCTTGAAAAACCAAAAAAAAAAAAAAAAAAAAAAAAAAAAAAAGTGGATTCAATAGTCTACCCTTTTATGCTATCATTTCAATATCGCCCTTTTTTCTTTTCAAAACAAGAACCCAGAATCTAAACTACTTTGTTCAGCCTTTTTCCAGACCATTACTAATAACAACTTGTAACCAACCCCCTAAACAATGACAAATATCCACAAACCAATGAATAACAAAAAACCACCCATCTCACCTCATGGGAATGTAGGCATGATGTTCTTAAAATTCCTTCCTGCTGTCTGGGGGCAATGGCATCTGTAGGGGATCCTGAAAAGAAAATTTTGAGTCAATTGTCAAGTCCTGCAAGAGGTAGCTGTATCATTTGTTGTCCAGTGGGGCAATCGGAAAGTGCAGAGCTTATCTCAAGTCCAGGGTAGTGTAGTCTGTGAGGCTGGATCATCTCAGCTAACCACCTCAAAATTATCCTGACTGAGCAATTTGCAGTCTAAAGCTGATCTTTGGGTTGTGTTTTTCAGCCTAGTGGTGTTATCATAGTCTATGTGGAATCTTCTTGTGTAGCCCCACCATCCTTTTGAAGACTTCAAAGGTCATTGTTAGGCATGGTCATGGTTCACTGCAGAAAACTTAAACACTATAAATGTCATATTCAACAGATCTCAAAAAGGTTAAAAGATCAATATTAGTTATGTACATCCAGAGTACAAAAACTTAATTCCTAGTTACCTTATAGAGACTGAAACCTGAAATCACATACAGGAAACTAGATGAAGCCTTTTTCTAGACTTAGTTAGTACTCTATATGACAATTAATATCATGACAAAAATTTGGACACATTGAATGCCAGATGTAGTGTGAATCATAATTGGTACTAACAATAAAAACCTGGAGTCAGATATAGGGGTTAATGCTAAAAGATCAGAGAGACAAAGAAGCAAGCCACAGCCACTTCTTACCTCTACTGAATCCTCAGACCAAAAAGGACAAGCTCCTGTTTCCACCCCACCTTATCTCTTCCTCTTTCTGCCTAGCCATATCACTTCCTGTTTTCTCCTCCCAAGTGCTGGAATTAAAGGCATGTGCCTCCCAAGAACTAGGATAAAATATTTAAAAATAATAACATTTTTAGTTTCAACAAATGTCTGATAATTTCCCTTTTCAAAATAGTGAAGATTGTTTGCATGGTTTGGCTCAAAACTCACATTTAATCTGAAGACCAGAAGACTTCTACTAGATTAATTCTTAGATAAAAGAGTGAAAAGGCCATTCCTATAAATACTGGAATTATTTAACAAATATATACTAAAGTGCATTTTACAGCATTATAAAGACAATCATGTTTGTTTAGTTAGCATGACCATCACAATTTAAGTCTGTACCCTTTTGTAACAAATAATTTAATATTAAATATGATCTTTTTACTTGGTAAATGTTAAGAGAGCAATGGGCTTGACTTTCAGTTGAAATTATTTTATATAGTTTTTTTTTTGAATTAGCTCCCCTTTAAAAAAAAATAGTTTATTTGAAAATAAATATTTTCTTCAAGGAAAAATTTAAATCTCCAAGCATAAAGTTGCTTAGAAATGACATTAATTTTTCTTTCAGATCAAGATGAATGTAGCATTTATGGTACTTGTAGCCAGACCTGCAGAAATACATATGGATCCTACGTTTGCAGTTGTGTAGAAGGCTATATAATGCAGTCAGACAACAGAACTTGCAAGGTTAAAAATGGTAAGTGATGGTCTTTTTTCTTCCAGAGTTTCTTTCTCTCTTTTGGGGGGCTTTTCTTTTGCAATGTGGTGAAGTTATGTGTGGTGGCTTTCCCTCCTGTGAACACACTGAACATACTAGAAACTCAGAACAATCCTTCTGACAGTTGTTACTCTTATAAAACCTATTCAAGCCTGACAGTGGTGGTGCATGCCTTTAATCTCAGCACTTGGGAGGCAGAAGCAGGCACAACTCTGTGAGTTTGAGGACAGCCTTGGCTATAGAGTGAGTTCTAAGAAAGGCTCCAAAGCTACACAGAGAAACCCTGTCTCAAAAATAAAAAAATAAATTAAATAAATTAAAAAATAAAAAGAAGCAATCAACTGTCTCACCCATTCAGAGGGCCTGATCCAGTTGGTGACCCCTCAGCCATTGGTTCATAGTTCATGTGTTTCCATTTTTTTGGCAATTTGTCCCTGTGCTTTATCCAACCTTGGTCTCAACAATTCTCGCTCATATAAACCCTCCTCATTCTCACTAATTAGACTCCCAGAGATCCACCTGGGGCCTAGCCATGGATCTCTGCATCCAGATCCCTCAGTAGTTGGATGGGGTTTCTAGTATGACAATTAGGGTGTTTGGCCATCCCATCACCAGAGTAGGTCAGTTCAGGCTGTATCTCGACCATTGCCAGCAGTCTGTTGTGAAGGCATCCAGGCAGTGGGACCAGGTCCTGTGCTCATTGCATGAGTTGGCTGTTTGAAACCTGGGGCCTATGCAGGATCGCTTGGCTCGGCCTGGGAGGAGGGGACTGGACCTACCTGGACTGAGTCTACCACGTTGATCTCAGTCCGCGGGGGGGGCTTTGCCCTGGAGAAGGTGGGAATGGGGGGTTGGCTGGGGGGAAAGTGAGGGGGGCCAGAGTGGGGAGAACAAGGGAATCCGTGGCTGATATGTAGAACTGAATTGTATTGCAAAATAAAAATTAAAAATTAAAAAAAAGAAATAAAAATAAAACCTATTTAACAGGAGAAATGTCTAATTAGAAAGTAGGTGGATTATTGGATTTTAATTACCAATTCTTTTACCTCACTCTGTAATATAAGTGGGTTCTGTAGACTTTTGCTTTGAGCCTAAAATTTCTATTCCATATTCTGAAGTAGTCTGCTAAAACTCAGTTTAGTTTACTCTTTTACTTAAAATTTGTCAATAACTTCCTCCCATCCTGAGAATAAAATGTGAGCTGCTTGAAAGAGTATGAGGGTCTAGCCATCTAATTTACTATTTACCTTCCCAATTCTATGTCCCTGTCTCTACCCCTGCCCCGGCCTCCACCTCTTCAGTTCTCTATCCCAGAAATTCTGTTTTTCTTCTTCAACTGTACTGAACTTGCCTTGAGTCATTCCACATGTGAGGCTGCAATGCACTCAGCTACCCAAATCATGTGACTGTTCCCTTCGCTTGCAAGGCTCAGTCACAAGGTCAACATTCAAATGATTTTCCATGAATATTCCATGTATAGGTGTATATTCATTCCATTACTATCTTTTTTTTTTTTGTGTGTGTGTGTGTGTATACTCTAATACTATATGGATTCCCAGCATCTTTGTATTTATTGCACTACCATTTGAGATTAATTTTATTTCTAAATAATTCTTCGTGGTTTATATGAAAGGGAAAGAGGAGGAAAGACAAAAAAAGAAGGAAAAAGAGAAGATGGAGAGATGGAGGGGGACAATGAGAAAATGAATTTAGCCTCCACATTAAAATTATACAATCTAATGATCCATGCTTGAATATTTAAATCCCATGTGAAGAAACTGCTTCTTTTTTTTGTTACTATTTACCAGCAAATAAAACTTTTAGTTTTTACATAGCTTTCAGCAGACAGTAAACACTTGGTGAACATTGTTGGTGTAATGAAGTATCTTGGAGACACACTAGTAACAAGAAGGTACTGCTGTAACTTATGTGGCTGAATTATCTCCAGAATACCATGAAGGAATATTACAGACAATATTTCACCTAGACTGGTTAATTTCCCTTAACCATGTTTTCATGTCGTGTACTTCAAATTATGTTGGAGAAAGAAGAGTGCTCTCCTAACCCTATTAGCAAGTATTGAGTTACAAGAGGGACATATGACTTTTTTGAAGCTAAACTGAGTGAAACTCAGTAAATTGCTGCTCTGAGTTTCTTTTATAAACCTCATAGCATGTTTGACCATTTCCTTGAGATAGCATGTAAGTTGTTTTGTAAAAAATATTTGTATATAAAATCTTAAAGAGAAACTCACTCCATTCTTCATTTGTCTCTTTGAATTAGCAACTTCATATACACAGCCCTAATTATTTGAGTGTGGGATTCGGACTTTTAAAACCATTAACCCATGTCCTATGTTCCCAATTTCCCTTTCATGAAGCGTTTTAATTCAAAATATTGATGTACTGAAGAAAGCTGATTCTTTGCTGTTTCTATTGAGTCAGACAATATTGCCTGGGATACTCAGGGAAAATGAATTGTGATAAACCTGACTCAAGAGAAACTGCTTCCCTTTCTGCCGAAAGAGCTTATCTGACAGTAACAGGATATGACTAGAGAGGGGTGGCACATGGTAATGTCACACTGTATCAAGGAAAGGTGATGACACTGGAATTGATAATGGAGTATACAAATCACCTCCATGCCCTTAGCTTGAAGACAATATCTGCCTACAGAGTTTGAAAAACAAACAGTTGCTATGGCAATATTGTTCTGGCTTAACGTTTAAGGAAAACAAGTTGCTAAGAAAGACCTAAGTCTATAACAAAGAGCAACTACTTTTGAAGGTCACATGAATATTTGATTCCATACATTTGCACAAGCCAGGAAGAAAGCCGTCAGTTTTTTTAGTTTTCTTGCATTTAGAGCAAATGAACCAGAGACAGTAGGTAATTTTGGTTACACATACAATTTCTACTTAATTCACCACATTTTATACACACACACACACACACACACAGAGAGAGAGAGAGAGAGAGGGAGAGAGAGAGAGAGAGAGAGAGAGAGAGAGAGAGAGACAGAGACAGAGACAGAGACAGAGACAGAGACAGAGAGAAGAGAGAGAGAGACAGAGAGAGAGAGAGAGACAGAGACAGAGACAGAGATCCTTGAGGCAGAGGCTCTTCTAAGTACCTTGGAACAGGTAGTTAACTGGCTTGCAAGTTGCTTACAAAGGTGCTGAAGTTCCAACATGAATTAATGTTGTGGCCTTCTAACTCTTTACTTCAAAGCAAGCCTGTGCTGTCTTATTGTCAATCTGACAATCAATAATAATTAGGCAATTTGATACAGTTAATCGGTTATGTTGTCTTTGTAGTATCATGCCTGAGCACAAGTAAAATTTATAAGCCTTAAGAACATCTTAATGAAGCATGCCTGATGGAGAGAGGCACAGGTTGTAGGCTTTGTGGTCAAGAGGAAAGGGAACAACATTAAGCAAGAAGCTATAGTTCTTAATTTGTGAAATGGAAGATTTCCTCCCCCCATATGTTTCATACTTTGTGTCAATCAAACATTTCTTTGTTGGAAACCTCCATAGGCAATCTTCTTGCAGTCATACTTGATACTGCACACCACTTAACCCAATAGGAATAGTTTATAAAAGAAAATCAGTAATATACATTTGTAAAGTAACAACAGGCATGAATACTGGGGTAATCCTGAACTGTAGGAGGAGATTCACTGAAAGCAAGCGAGATGAACTAATGTTTATGACTGCAATGGGGTTTACACTAAGGGCTAACAATTGTCTAATCAAATACTAAGTTCAAAACACCACCCATTTAGAGATACTGGTGAATCTTCCTCAATATTTTGACGTTTGTTTTAGAAACGGAATTCTGTTAGTGATAACATTTTATTTATTAAATGTACCTTTCTTTTTAAAAATGTTTTAAATTGAATTTGTTATAAAACATATGATTATGGGTATACTTGAACTTGGGGTTTAAAATGGGCTCACAGAGTACCAGTTCTAATAATGAAGAAAAGTGTTTCATTTACAGGCTTTTAGTAGCTTTACTTTGGAAATATTTAGGCTGGTTGGTCTGTTTGTTCTGTGTCCTAACCAACTACGCAAAGCAGATCTCTTGTACCAGTGGAATTCCACTCACTGTCCTGGAACACTGGCATCATGAAGAGCCATGCACTGATAGTATGCTCATCACTGTGAAGGAAAGTCGGGGAGAGTGGTCTTCTTTTAGTGAGTGGAGCAGCTGAAGACTTTGGAGATGTGTGTGTCCATTGACTGGCTTCAGGATTCTTTTGTAGCTTATTTTTAAGTGTTTCTTTAGTTTTTTGAAATTATAATATTATTTTATAATTTCCCACTTATCTTTCCTCTCTTTAAACCCTGACACATTCCCCTTCTTGCATCCTTTCAAATCCATGGCCATTTTTTCATCAGTTGTAGTTGTTGATCTCTGTGTATGTGTGTGTATTCCTAAATATATAACTACAACCTACTCAGTCTGTAGAATGTTACCTGCTCCTATGTTTTCTGAGTTGACAATGGAAGAATGCATCTTTTATTTGCTGCTCACTGATTTAGGGAAACAAATAAACAAATAAAAATAAGCCAGAATGAAGTGAAAACATCAATAGGTACTTGAAGTTTTATCTTGGTCTCATGCAATGCAGTGCATTGCTATACAGAGCTGGGACAACAACACACTTATGCTCCTTGCTGTTTCCATCACTATGGCAGGGAAGATAAAAGTAAGAGAGGAAGAAAATGAAACTGTAGCTTCCCATCCTCTTAATTAAAACGATGGAAATAATTTAGCATTTCCTTATGCAGTAATAATTTATTTGAAGTTGGAGAATCAGTCACCAATGATGTCAGGGCTGTTTCTGCTTTTTAGACAGCAGGTGGGATCCTGTTTAGCAAAGATCTGTCTCCCTCCCAGTGTTGTGTGCAGCTCAGTTATTAAGGCATCCTATGGTTACTTTTTAAAATTCACCTCACATTAAAAGCTTTCTTATGAGACTAATGCCCCAGAATACTGTATATCTCAGAAATGCTTCTCGGGAAAGATCAGTGAACTAGATCAAAGTTGCATCAGGACTTTTTGCTGTTTGGAAGGGTCCTTTCACTGACCTGTAAGTGTGATTGGCATTTGGTGACATGATGAGATATGAAGTGTTCTTAGCTAAGAGTGGTCCCAGTTGAGCAGCATGGTACAGTAACTGGGTTTGTTCTTCTTTATGTGTCATATGTAGGTAGATGACATTATGAACATATAGTAAATGTTAGTGGCAGGAAATAGCTCAATGCTTAGAAAAGATTATGTACTTCCTTCATGTTCTTTAGAAGCTTCTGAGAACCAAGATGAAGAGAAAGGGGTATAGTTGAGACCAGAGAAAAGGGGAACCAACAGCCTGGATGTTACTGTAAGGAAAATTACATATTTTGCTACTTTTGCTGTATTATTTATGAATGACTATAATTTCGAGGTGATATTAGCCCCAGAGTGGTTTGGGCAGCTCTGTTTTAACTCTCTTGCATGTGTCATCCTCACTAATGTCTCCCTTTCAGAAAAACCGGAAATGTTAGAAGGGCTGTATGTGAGCTAAGGAGAGTCCACAGTAAGATGAACTCTCTTCTGAACAACTAAGCTGTATTCCCAGAAGCTCTGTCCTGTGGGAATTCTAGAATTTGCCCAAATATCTGAAATCCGGAGCAGGTAGCCTGGTCATAGACAAATATTTATTATAAGGAATTATTTCTGTTACATGTATTATCTGTCCCACTGTGGGATTGTTAATTAATTTCTGTGGGATGAATTGGATAAAAATTTCCAGTGGCATTTTCATTTCCCAAATTACATAATATAGATTTTTCCCCCTTTGTAAAAGCTGTTCAAGAGTAGAACAGCACAAGACATAATAACTCCTGATGAAAATTTTCATGGCTTCCTTTGTTGTTTTTGTTTTTGGCTGGAAGACATCATCATCTTCATAGTCTAGCACATTTCTTAACATGTCTATATTTTTAACCAGCAACAAAGTTACAAGATGAATAAGGGATAACACAACCAGGGAATCTTATGTGCTATCACACCTTTGATTTACATCTATTTGGGGAAGTATTACCTATGACAAGGAAGCATATCCTTCATTAGCTTTTGAAGATGTTTCTTTCTGCAGTTTATCTGGGGCCTTTTTCTGATATAGAAAAATGACACATTTATAAGCTACAAATGTGACAATCATAAATTTTGTTTTTTTAATCAATGACATACTAGATACAACTTTCTTTACATTCTTTAAATGTTTTTGTAGAACAGCTATCAAATCATTACCTAAATTCTCAAATTAAAACACTTAATAAATTACACTATACCTTACAGGTATCCTTTTTAAAATATTGGACAAATTTAATGAATAATGACAAAAATGGAAACACTTAAGTTTGTAGAAATGACAAGTGATTGAAAGATAGATGGTTTATAGGTATAATTATAAGGCATTAGTAATATGTTTAATATTATGCCCATTTGGCACAGGAATGCTAGTAGGTCTACCCCTAGCACCTAGGATCTATAGAATCTATATTCGTGGCCACCATATTAGGTTTCAACTTAGAAAGTCTTACATTTTATCAAAGTAGTTGGTTCCTCCCATGATGCTTGTACCACTACTGCACTACTGGGCATATCTTTGAAGGGCAGTTATTTTTGTGACTTATAGGCTTCACTACTGGGTAAGAAGAGTGATTGCTTTTACCTGCCAATAGTATGTATAGTACCTTCCAGCACTCTGAAAACTAGCTAGTAGGGATTAAGCTTCCAGGTCAGTATGCATTTGATTTCTCCTTGTTCTTTAAATCAAGTGTGTCTTATCTTCAGCAATAAGAATGATTAAGAGCATTGGCAGTAACCAGTAACTTTTGGGGGTCTATAGGATACAACTTTCCAACAACTCCGGAAAAGGTAACCCATTCCTGGCATTGGGGATTTAATTGCTAGCATGTGGTGTCTAGTAACAGCATTATTGCTTCATTATAGGACAAATTATTTTAAATGGTTTTTATATGTGTGTATATACAGTTTGCAAAACTTCTATAATACTAGGCTTCCATATAATATTTTTCAAAGTATCTTTAGTATTGCCTATCAGTTTCCATATCCTCTCCTCCACTCCGGCCTCCGATTCCCCCATTAGAACCGTACTTATTCCATTATTCTCCATCCCCATTTATAGCACTGTGTCTATTTCCCTTCACTAGAAATGCCATCCATGACCTTTTGCTAATTTCCTTTCCTCTGTGATTATTCTAAATGAATCACACATGTGATTCAAAACTAGCATTCACAAATTAAAGCATGCAACTTCAACTTTCTGGTTCTAGGTTACTTCACTTTAGAATAGTTGTTTCCAGTTCCATTCATTTTCCTGAGAATGTGATGAATTTCTAACATAATTTTTCTAACAGCTAGACAATACTCCATTATGTGAAAGTACCTCATTTTCATTATTCATTCATTAGTTGATGGGCATCTAGGTTGTTTCCATTTAGGAAATGGAAAACTATTGTAGAAATGGAAAGATATGGTTCACAGAGTAGCAATGAACATGGGTTAACAGGTATCTATATACTAGGATATAGAATCCTTTGGTCAAATGCCTAGTATATAGTATAGCTCTATCATGTGGTAACTGTTTCTAGAGTTTTGAGGGATAGCCACACTGATTTCCACAGTGGCTATATCAGTTTGCCCTCACACTTATACCAGCAATAAATGAGTCACCTTCTTTTCCTCCATCTTTGCAAGAATTTATCATCATTAGGTCTTTTGATCCTAGCTACTATGACTGGGGAAGGATGAAATCTCAAGTAATTTTAATTTTAATTTATCTGTGCCTAAAGATGAAACATTTTTTAATGTTCTCTAACTGTTTGGTCTGTTGTTTTTTGTTTGTTTGTTTTTGTTTTTGTTTTTGTTTTTGTTCTGGAGAACTCTGCTTATTTCCACACCCCATTTTTAACTTTCTTTTTGCTTGCTTGAAATCAGGTATGGTGATACTTCCTGCAATTGTTTTATTGTTCTGGATTGATTTAGGTATCTGGGTCTTTTGTGTTTACAGATGAAATTTAAGATTATCATTTAAAATTTTGTGAGAAATTGTATTTGAACTTTGACAGGATTGCCTTGAATCTATAAATTACTTTGATAAATGGGCATTTTTGCTATGTTAGTACAACCAATGCATGAGCATTTGATATATTTGTTTTCTGGTTATCTTCTTCCATTTATTTCTTTGGAGTACTAAAATTTTCATTGTACAAATCTTTCATTTCCTTGATTAAGTTTAACCTAGTGCATAATGTTGAAGCTATTGTGAATGATAGTTACCTTGATTTCTTTTTCACCAAGTCTTTTACTTGTGTATTGGAATTATAGGAAGGCACTGGTTTTTTTTTTTTAATTATTTTTACATTCTGCAACATGGATGAATGTGTCCAGCAGTTGTAAGGTACTTCTGGTGGAATCTTTAGGATCTTTTATGTGTAGAATCATTTTATCTCAATCTTCATCAAAAATGCTTCTGTTTGCAGCAGATGGCAATTAACACAGAGACCCACAACTGGCCAAGATATAGAGAATAAGAAACTGTGGAAAGCTCAGTGCTAAACTGTTTATCTGCATCACACTCTCCTCCTTTGAAGGCTCAGGATCATTACAGAAGAGGAGGCAAAAAAGTCATAAGACACAAGGGCAGTAGGTGACTATAGGAAATAGTGTTTCAGGACACAGAAGGAAAGTTGCACGTATGAAGTCATAGCAATTTAGCTGCATGCACATGACCTGTGCAAGTTTAAGCTAGATAAAACCCTACCTTTGAGAGGGGAGATGAGCATGAAGTCCCACCCCAAACTGACAAACTATTGGAAATTCACATCTTCGGGGATAGGGCGAGACAGTTTTCTCTAAGGCTTTGGTATCTGCTATGTCAACCATTCTCCAGTAGATAGACACACATACAAGGGTATATAGACAGTACAAATTGCACATTATGGGCTTGGAAAAGAGAGGGCACTGACTTTGGTGGGTAGGGAAAGGTGATGTTTTATGGAAGAATTCTAATATAATCTTGATAGGACTGAATATAATCAAAATACGTTGTGTTAAATTCTTTTAAAAAAACTAATAAAATAAAAGAGAAAAAGGATAATTTGTTAAATGAGACTAAAATACACATATGTAAAAAATGTATACCTTTTTTAATGTTTGAAAAAATTTAAAACTTTACAATTACTTAAAACCTCAGGAGAATAAAAAGCTTAAAGCTTGAAAAGTAGAATAACTTTGTCTTTTTATATAAAAAATAATTTTTCTTTAGAAAGCCTTCAAGGCATAGCTTGTATCAATTGCAATCAACAGAGTTTGATAAAAAAATCTAGAGCAATAATAGCAGTTAGAGAATACCCCTTTGGCAGTTCTCTCCCTGTACCATCCTGGGCTAGGATGATTAATATCCTGGTATTCTCTCTAGTCATGCTGCCTACAGTCTTTTCGGTTTTTAAAGGAGAAAATCTGTTGCATTGATTTCATTTCTAAATGCATGAAAGTGTTTCTTCTTAGCAATAGGACCCAAGTAGTACAGATTCTGATGGTGCCTTCCACAAAACAGAATCCTGTGAAAACTATTAGCTAAATTGTCCCTAAATGCTCTTCTGATGTTCAGAATAGTATACTATTAAGTTACAGAGGACGTATCTGAAAATGAAGTTTGTTTGGTATATAATTGAATACTCAGGACTTAATCTGTCTTCATAATAGTAATGTATAAAACTGTGATCTTAAATGCAGGTTGCATGCTTACATTGGTAGGAGGCCCTGTAAAAAAATACTGAAATAGTTTAAATGACCTGTCCATTTTCTCTCTTCTAGATAATGAGTTTCATGTACCACCTTCCTCCTCTTTACTCTGAGGTGATCTTACTTCACATATCCTTGAGAAAGTACAAGTGATTAAAATAGAACTTTCTCAGGCCAAGTTCATTAACACAAGACTCTGCGTGGCCCCACAACACATAAGTTTACCTTCCTCCTACTTGATTTGAAGAATGAACCAACATTTTTCCTGTTAGCGAAGACTTTCTCGTTCCTCAGTTCTTCCTCTAACATATTTAAAGATTAGCCTTATGCAGTTATCTATTTTTTTGAAATCACTCAAATTTTACTGGTTGATTTTTTGAATATTATTTTTATTAGTTTGCAAAGTCACATATTTCTATATGTCATTTCCAAATATACTTTGTTGTGGTTATTCCTGGGTACTCCTGCCCTCTACCTTGTTTTCTGTACTCTTTAACTTTCAGTATACCCTTCAGTGTTATTGTTTGGTCCTATCCACTGCCTTCCTTTAAATCATTCTTCCGGTCCTGGATCTCGTTCTACTTGCCTGATCTTTGCCCACACTACTGCCACAAAGATGTACATTTAGTGGCCAGGGCTCACATATGACAGAGAGCATGTTGTATTTGTCTTTCTGAGCTGGAGTTATTGTTCCCGGAGAAGTTGAGGTTCCCTGTTTGGATTCTTCATCTTATCAATAAAATAATTTAACAACAGGCTTAGAAAGGAGCTCAAAGACAATTTCATTAGAGATAGAAATAAAAACAATGGGGCAAGAAAGCTGCAAACTCAACAACTGCTCAGTGACAGAGAAGAGGAGAGAAGAGAGTACCAAGAAACATGGTATGTTCAGAAGTAGAGCTCCACAAAAGGCTGTATGGTAGAAGGCTAAGCAAACTACAGAGAAACTGAGAAATTTCATGTAAGGGAATGCATGCTTGGGCTTTTGGCAAGTATTCAAAAAAAGAATAGGAAAGAAAGAATGAATGAAATGGAAACTTTACACTCAACAGAGTAGCTCAGATAAGCTGCCCAACTTAACTGTCTTCCACAGCAAAAACTATGTTTGCATCAAGCAAATGGCTACTTGGCAGGAAAAACACATTATCTCACTAAGGGGATAAGAGGAAAAATGATCTTCTCACAACATATTCAGGTGAATCAAATGGAGTAGTCTCCTAGCTAGGTGAATGACAGGGCCATCTGGACCAATAGTTAAACCCAAGAACTGAGGTAGAAATCAAGCCCCATTATTTTCACCAGGAGGGAGAGGAAGGACAGTTATAACACTCATTATTATTGTTTTAGTGTTACCAGAGAATTGGGAAATGCAATTCAAATCTAAGACAGAGGGTTCCATCCCCAATAACATCCAAGGCTACTGTGTTGTCTGGTTTTGTGTCAACTTGTCACAAGCTAGGGTCACTTGGAGAGGGAGGAGCCTCAGTAGAGAAAATTCCTCCCTGGGCTATTGGCTGGCCTATGGAGCATTTTCTTAATTATTGATTGATGAGGGAGTACACTTACCATTGTGCGTGGTGACACTCATGGGCTGTTGGTCCTGGATTCTAAAAGAAAGCGTGCTGAACAAGCCATGGGGAGCAAGCCAGTAATCAGCACTCTCATATTGCCTCAGCAGATGCTCCTACTCCAGGTTCCTGCCCTGTTTGAGTTCCTGTTCTGACTTCCTTCAATGATGAAAAGTGATGTGGACATGTAAACCAAATAAACTCTTCCCTCTCCGATTTGCTTTTTGGTCATGGTGTTTCATCCCATCAGTAGAAACTCTGACTAAGACAGCTACTAATCACCATCTGCCACTTAATATTCTGCTGAATCTGTTTTCTAGTTCCATCCATTTTCCTATACATTTCATAATGTCATCTTTCTTTATGGCTAAATAAGATTCCATTGTGTAAATACATACCACATTTTCATTATCCATTGATTGTTTGGGGGGGGGTATCTAGGTTGGTTCCATTTCCTTGCTGCTGTGAAAATAACAGCAATAAATATATCTTTGCAATTATCTGTCATGGGATGAGGAGGTCATCGGGAATTGACTCAGAAGTGGTATAGCTGGGCCATGTGTTTAGTTTTTTTAGTTTTTGAGAGGCAGTCAGCCAAACTGATTTCCATAGTAGCTGTAGTTGCTGTATTTTACAGTCCCAGCAACAGTGGATAAAGTTTGTTCTTTCCTTATATCAGCTTTAGTATATGGCACTGCCGAAATACTTGAGGAAACTAAATGGCAAAAAATTTTATATGATTTTGTTTAGCAAAATTAATATTGTGAAAATGTCTATATAACCAAAAGTAGTCTAAACATTTAATGCAATCTTATCAAAATTCTAGTGGCATTTTTTACAGAACTAGGGAAAAAACCCTAAAATTTGTATGGAAGCCCAAAAGACCACAAATAGCCAAAGAAATTCCAAGTAGTATGAATATAGCCAGAAATATTATATTACCTGAACCTGACTGCATTACAGAGCCATCGTGACAAAGACAGAAGGATATTGGCACATAACCAGATAAAAAGACCCATGAAACATAACATAAGGTCTGAAGGTAATCCCAAACAGGAATGAACACCAGGTGTTTGACAGCAGTTGGAAAAACTTCCATTGATGAAATCACAGCCTTCTCAACTAAAGGTATTAGCAAAATTGGATACCCACCTTTGGAAAAATAAAATTAGATACATATATCTCTTCCCTATACAAAATCAATTTAAATTTGATTCAAGATCTTAATCTCAGTCTAGAAACATAGAAAATGATGAAAAAAAGAAGAAAAACATGTTAGGCTTTAGGCACATCAATGAACTCACTAGTGTTTTAGTCTGTCCTAGATCTTTGCAATTAATGTACCATAAAGATAAGTGTAAAAACTCTCTTTAGTGCCATGTTTTTCTCTAAGTTTTGTGTTTTTCTCTTTTCCAATAAGAGTAATAATCCAAAGTGTATAATCATTCTCCACGTTTCCTCTTCTCGCTTGAACCTACTTTCCTAGATCTTAATATCATTATAACTCTCATGATTTATTACCAGTGGCTTCTATGTCATTAATCATTTATTGGTCCTCAGACTATGAGACAATTGCCTCTTTGACTATCCTCTCACTTATACAGCACTACCTTAATGGAATTAGATTCTAAACTTCCTGGACTTTCCCTCCAGCTACTTTCCCGACTCATTCTTTTTTCTGGTACTTGTCATTCCTTTCTCTCGCCTTTTACTGCATTTTCTTTCTCTAGTTAACTTCCTGAGTCATCTCATTCTTTGATTTGGATTTTAAAGCACTGCCTATTTTCTGGCTTTAAAAATTACATGAATTCAGAGGTTTCTAAGATTTTTACCACCAGTGCTCAACACTTGATTGAACATAATAATAAACTGTTATGTTCACTATTTCCATATCTATATTTATCAAAAGGTTCAGATTCCATGTATGCAAAACTGACCTCTTTAGCCTATTCCATAGCAATGCTTTTTTTTTTCAGTATTGCTTGTCTTTGTTACTGTCACCTTCTTTTACCTCATTTTTAAAGCTAAGCATTAGACTCACAGTTGACTCCATTCCTCCTCTCAAACACTTTATTTCCATCTTTTTTGTTGATTTCTTATGGTTATGTTTTCCATATCTTCATGACATTTTTCACTGCCTAGAAATTTTAACCAGTATTTGCTTAGTGCCTTGCTTAGTGTATCAGTTACTTTTCAGTTTCTGTGGGAAAATACCATGGCCAAGACAACCTAGAGAAACTAGAATTTGTTTGAGCTTACAATTCCAAAGGAATAGTATTCCCTCAAAGTAAATTTTAAAAGTTTCCTCATATTAGAGACATACCAGCAAGTAGCAGGCATGTGGGCAAGAATCTAAGAAAGCACATCCTCAACAGCAATCAAGAAGAGGAAGACAGACTCTTAAGTTCACAAAGCCCTCCCACAGTGCTGCATTTCCCCAGCCAGGATGCACCCTTCCCCAAAATGTATTCCCAACTGGAAACTAAGTGTGCAAATATCCATGCTTAAGGGAAACATTCTCATCCGTACCACAACATTCCACCCTCAGGCCCCCACAGGCTCTTGGTCATGTTATAATGCAAATAATACTTAGTCTAATTTCACAAGTCCCTGTAGACCTTTACAGTCTCAACAGTTTATATGCCCAAAATCTCCTTTGACAATCAAGGAATATCTCTTAATGATGACCCTCCCCTATAAAATAAAAAGGCCTACTCTTAACATATAATGTCACAGAATATGTACTTTCTTTCCAAAAGAGAAGAGTGACAGTATAGTGAAGAAATATTGGATCAAATCAAGACCAAAAGCCAGCATGTCAAACATCAAATCCTGTCCTTGGATGTCATTATCAAAGGGCTTGAATGTCTTTGCACCTTTAGCTTTGCTACCTACAATACAACATCTCCCTTGTGGATTGTGTTCATTTCCTTGATAAACGTGTCACAACTCTGGCATGCCCAACATCTTGAATTCTTCCCTGCAAAGCAAGTTTTATTTTCGCAGCTTCATGCTATGGCCTTTCTGGGCCTCTTGCCTTCTCAGGACTTTGGCACAGGAATGCCCCTGCCATACACTGGCTGACTGCAGTGACTCTCTGTAATTAAGGAGGCAGAATCCAGGACCCTGGCTCCCTTGAATCACATAGACAGCAGTTTTTATAGTAAGTAGCTTTCAAGAGGCAGAAAATTCCTTAGGCTCTTGTTCACAAGTTGGAAGCTTATCAAAGTGAGGTCTTGC
This sequence comes from Peromyscus eremicus, assembly GCF_949786415.1. Taxonomy (NCBI): domain Eukaryota; kingdom Metazoa; phylum Chordata; class Mammalia; order Rodentia; family Cricetidae; genus Peromyscus; species Peromyscus eremicus. The sequence continues at coordinate 21,373,343 of NC_081419.1, read as the reverse complement.
CCTGAGTGCACTGTTCCCTTTTTCCACTGCAAAGCAAGAGGCCTCTCCTTAATGACACTAATCTCCTTGACAATTACAGCCTCAGTTGCAACACATTCTCTGACTGCAACATTAAGCTTCCTAGTGCTCCTTTTCTCCCCAAACTGTACATTTTGTACTTCTTTCTGACCTACTTGCTGTTTTCATTATAGACCTCTAAAAGAGAAATTATTGACAGCCACGCCACATATTCACTGTTAAACTGTCTTAAAAGTTCTTCTGCCAAAGAAAATAGCTCACCACTTTAAATCTAGCCTCAAGCCAGGTCTTATGATAAGAGCAGAAACCACCAAATTTCTTTGCCAAAATATCCCACAAATGGTTTCTAGTACCATTGCTTTTAAAGACCTTTCTTCCTTGTGAACTTTCTTGAGCCAGGCCTACACAGTCTACACTACTATCAGAGTTATAGTCTTCTAGGCTCCTACAAGAAGGGGCCATTATGCAATGCTTATATCATTCAAACTGCTTTTCTTATCCAAAGATCCAAAGTCTTCCACATTCACAAAAAAAGGGAAAAAGAAAAAGAAAAGAAAAGCAACAGTCAGGTTCCTCACAGCAGCAGCCACTACTCTGGTACCAACTTCTCAACTAAGTTTTCAGGTGCTGTGATAAAACACTACGAAGAAAATAACTTAGAAAGGAAAGTTTATTCGGTTCCAGAGGAGTTAGTTCACCATGAAAGGCAGATATGGTAGGGAGCAAACAATAGGTGTGGTGGCAAGTACAGGAACCTGAGAGATCACATCCTCAACAGGAAGCAAGAAGCAGAGATGGCAAACTGGAAGAAGGACAAGGCTGTGAGCTCTTAAAGCCCACCCCAGTGATGTTCTTCTAGCAAGGCTGCAGGTCCTCTGTGACAGTGCTACCAACTGGGAACTAGGTGTTGGAGCACTCAAGCTTATGAAAGATACTCCCCATTCAAATTACCAGACCAAGTAAAATGTATGCTATAGGAAAACAGTAATGTTGTTAGCTTTACTTACTGTTTGTGTGTCTGGAATGTACATCAAGTCTTGACAAAAGTTATCCATGTTCAATAAATATTTGTTGAACAATAAAATAAATGTTGGTGTGGCAGTTTCTTCCTTTGTAGCAAAATTACGTGTAGTCTTCATAAGAACAGGTTTGAGACAGGAACTACTTTATGAATAGGAGGCATACAGAAACATTTTCAGATAAACAAGTATATATTATATCTTAAACTTGAATGTTACCTAATTTAATCATGGAAGAAGAAACCTGTCTGTGTTTTGAAATTATGCTTGTATAGGTAAGGTAATTCCTATTGACCATAATTAGAAAGGTTGCTGGGAGATTTTAAAGTTGCCATTGGCCATCTCTCAGTAATTCAAATAAACTAGACATTTCTATAGGCCCTGCTTCTCATCATACTCATTTTGTAACTTAAAATTTCAATGAATTATACTTTGAGATATGGAGATTTACTATGACATCAACTACTTAAAAGTCCAGTTTCTTTTCTCATTGTCTTGGTTATTGTCAGGATCCAACTTTTCATCATCATATTAAAATTGTTATTTTTAACTTAAACGTTCAACAAAATATGTATAATATCATGTCATCTGCAAGTAGTGATGCTCGTTTATTTCCTGGTCCTGTTTAACTGGAGTACTTTTGTTCATGGTCTCATTCTAAGGCGGTGCCTATCTTTAATGCTAAGATGTGTGTAACACAAATCTTAAAAGGTCTTATTAATAAAATCAAACCTAAACCAGGTATTGGGGTGAATGCTGGAAGATCAGAGAAACAGAATAGGCCACAGCTTCCTCACCTCACCAATTCCTCAGCTGATGCTGTTTCCTCAGACTGGATGCCTTTGAGTCCTCACCCAGAATGAATCTCGGCTGAACTGCAGCTAAAAGCCTAAAAGCTTAACCAGCTCTAGTTCCCAGTCCTCACACCTTATATACCTTTCTGCTTCCTGCCACCACTTCCTGAGATTGAAGGTGTGTGTCACCATGCCTGGCTGTTTCCAGTGTGGCTTTGAACTCACGGAGATCTGGATGGATCTTTGCCTTTGGAATGCTAGCATTAAAGGTGTGCGTGCCACCATTTTCTGGCCTCTATATCTAGTGGCTGTTCTGTTCTTTGACCCCAGATAAGTTTATTAGAATGCACAATATATTGGGTTACACAATATCACAATAGATGTGTTTCTTGAAGACAACAGAGATAGGTGATTTTGTTTCTTGATCCACTCAACAAGTCTGTATCTTTTGATTTGAGAATTGAGGTCAAATATTTAAATTGATTACTGAAAAGTATGTGTTGATTGCAGTCATTACGTTGTTGTTTTTTTGGTGATGGTGTTTGTGTTCTCAGTAGTACTTTGTGTTTCAGTAATTATACCTTTATTTGTTATTTTAGTCTCTTAGCTATTCTTAGTCTTCTCTTTAGTCTGAAATATTATTACTGTATTTTCTTTTGGTTTGGTTTGTTGGATATAATTTTAAGCTCTTTATATCGTGGGAAGTTTATCTCTCCATTAACTATGGCATATAAGGTTTTTTCTTATTTTTTAAAATTATTTTTTCATATACTATGTTATGATCTTGGTTTCTTCCTCCTCTACCCCTCCTAGCTCCTCCCCAACTACCTACATTCCCACACCCACCCTTCTTTCTTTAGAAAAAAAAACCACCACTTCATGCCTTCTTTCTCTCTCATTAGGAAAGGAGCAGTCAAGCAAAAATAAGTAAATAAATAAAAGTAAATAAAAATAAAATAAAAGACGTAAGAAATACACAACACAAGACACAAAGACACAAACATGAAATTGGAAAACATAATATAGAATGAAAAGACCAGTAATACAAAAATTCTCAAAGAAAGCAATATGATATTTTTAACAATTACAAAAAATACCATTAAATTCATTTTATTTTGGCTGTCTTCTGCTCCACTTGGGCCTTATGCTTAAGTGTGGTTAATATACCAAAGAGACTCTGTTGGAGAGAAATGTTTTCTTTTCTTTGAAAATGAATGACAATTGGAGATAGTTTTTTGTTTAGGGATGTGAGCTTATCTATGTCCACTTCCCCCTTTCAGTGCTAAGACCCTATCTGGATTTCTACCTTGTATCTGTACAGACCATGTGTATGATATCACAGTCTCTGTGAATTCCTATATGCATTAACCCTGTTGTAACTGGAAGGCACTCTTTCCTTGGTGTCTTCCATCCCTATGGCCTCTTACAGTCTGTCCCTCTCCTCTTCTACATAGCTCCCAATATCCTGAGAAGAGAAGTTTGATGAAGGCATACTATTTATGACCGAGTGTTCCAAAGTCTCTTATTCTCTGCATATTGTCCAGTTGTTGGTCTCTGTGTTAGATCCCATCTATTGTAAGAGGAAATTTTTCTGGTGGTGACTGAGTAAGCCACTGATCTTAGGTATAGCAGATGGAGTTAAGACTCATTTTTGTATCACCTTCCTTTAGCAGAACAATGGAATTTGATTTTTTCCTATGCCGATGGCGTATCTATCCTTAGAATCTTGGCCATCTGACCTGAGTCAGGCATAGGTCACATCTCATGGAATAGGTCTTAAATCCAGTCAGAGAGTGATTGGTTACTCCCATAATATTTGTACCACCATATCATGCATGCAAGTCACTGTTATAGACAGCAGCACTTGTAGCTAGATTGGTGTTTGCCTTTCTCCTCTGGTAGCATTCAAAGAACCCTCCAGTTCCCAGAACACTAGACAATAAGAGTGAAGTCTCTACTTAGAAAGATAGCTTTGTCAGATACACCATTGTAAGTTGCAAGCTATAGTATGTTAGGACTTGAGGTACACTGCTCAAGAATATTCTGGATTTCAAATTTTCCATTGTGAAATCAGCTATTATTCTGGTGGGTTTTCCTTTATATGTGACATTTTCTTCTCTCTTGCAGCTTTCAATAATATTCTTTCCTTCTTCTGTACTAAACGTTTTAACTATGATATGTTGAGGAGAGTTTTTTTTTCCTGATCTTAAGTATTTGGTGTTCTGTGTACTTCTTATAACTGTATGGGTGTGTCTTTCCTTAGTTTAAGAAAGTTTTTTTTCCAAGATCTTGTTAAAAATCTAGCCTATTACAATGACCTAGAATTCTTCTTCCTCATCTATGTCTATAATCTAAGGTTTTTTAAAAAAAATTAAATTTTTCATTCTTTTTCCTTATTTTCTCCATATTCCCTACTTTATTCTTCAACCCTGGTATTCTGTCTCCTGCTTGATCCCTTCTACTTGCAAGGCTTTCCCTTGAGTTTTCGAGTTGAGTTGTTGTGTGTTTCATTTCCATATCCATTTAAGTTTTAGTTCTCATCAGTGTTTCTATGTCTTCATTGAATTCTCTTTTCAATTTCTGCACTGCCCTTGTCATTTCCATCAGCCTTATCTTTGTATATTCTTGGCCATCACTCAGGTATTCATTCTCTTAGAGTTCACTGACCTGTTTCTTTGTGTCTTTGTTAAATTCCTTAAATTTGTTGATGAAGTTTATGATTGTTCTTTTAATATCTGAGACCTGTCATTTGTCTAAATCAGTGTTTATCAACCTATGGGTCATGACCTCTTTCACAGGTGTGGCCTAAGACCATCATAAAACAGATATTTACATTTAGATTCATAGTAATAACAAAATTACAATTATAAAGTAGCAATGGAAATAATTTTATAATTGGGGGTCACTACAACACGAGGAACTGAAATAAAGGATCACAGCATTAGGAATGTTGAGACCCATTGCTCTATGACAAGAGACAGATAACTGCTGCTGGAGTCACTCCAACCATAAAATTATTAGGAAGCATTAGGAAGGTTGAGAACCACTGGCCTAGGTAATTCTCGCTCGAAAGCATTTCTACAGGACCAGCTAGAATCTGGTGGAAAATACATCTCTAATTACTTTATCAATCTTATAATTCTCACCACCATCTCTTTGTAAAATTCCCACATAAGCCTTGGATCCATCTATCTTACTATCAACATTGTTGAAATCATCACATTTTTGCACATCTACTAAGTAATCTATTTCATTCTACAGACCTTTATTTAAATCGCTTATCAGCACTTCCTCACTCTGTTCTTATTGCCCAATTTCCAAGGTTGAAAACTGAATTTCCATTTCAATAGTCCATATATATTCAACATTTTCATAATTCACATTCTGTTACTAAATTGATATTAGCATTATTATTTACATAACATGCAGAATTTAGGATACAGTAAGATTCCAAAGGTATTGTTTTGGTAATTTCTGAAAATTCTCTGGGGCTTTTGTTTCTCTAATGATCAGTGCTTTGTGTAGTGCAGATGCTACATGTAACTCTTCCTGCTGTCCTCACAGAAACAAGTATCCTCCTAGCTCAACTATTTTGCAGTTCATTCCAGGGAATATATATGTATAAAGAACAATTATGTTTTCCCTTACCATCTGACATGAATTATAGTGGTTCACTTGAAAAGTAAAAGCAAAACCATTAATTTTTGAGGTACAGTGTGTATTTATTCATTTTCCTGAATTCTACTAAAACACAGCTATACTGCATACTATTTCTGACTTTGTCTTATTAAAGCACAGTTTTGATCACATTATAACCTGCATCTAATTAACACTGGCTTCCCACTGAATCCCAAATTAAAACTGTCCATCATCCTACCATTCAATAAGTCACACTACATTCTTAATATTATTTTATAAGTTTCTAAAAAATATATGATTTTGAATCCAATTCTTCTACACTGGTTATATGATCTTAAGTAAGTTATATAACATCTCAACATTTTCATTTCTTAATATGCATTATGTGGATAATATTAGCATCTAACTCATAGTCATTAATATGCACATTGCTAAAAAAAATAGGTACATGTATTACCTTGTCTGATTCCTGAAATATCCTCTTCAGTGTCAGCTCTTCCATCTATCATTGTGAAGTTCTTCAGTCCGTCATGTGTTGCCTTCAGAAAACTAAAAGACTGCAGTCATTATCTCTCCAATGTATGTTCCTCATTCATCTACTCTTTTCTTATAGCTATTTCTTCGAAAATAAGTCCATTTTCTTTATTCATACATATCAAATTCTTGCATTTTAGTTAACCCAGGAATAACATAAAATACCATCAATATTTGTGTTTTTTAAAATTAATTTAAAAGAAGTATTAACATTTTTAACATCCACAATACTAGACATCTTTTATAAAAAGTAAAAACCTCATTTTAAAGCATAGCTACTTGAGAACATACCTTAATCTGTCTAACAGTTAAATCTTTCTGCTAGACTGATGCCTTTTATTTTATTTGAATACTTAATATCTATAAACACTAAATAAATTTGTTAACCAAGAAAGTATATTTTCACAGAGATAAGTTTAGAATAATTGTATTGTAAAAGTAAAAAATAAAGCAAAATAGAGTATAATTTAGATAAATAATATAACGCTTCTTGCTCAGCCCAATATTGCTTTTATTGGATTTTCTTCACTTAATTTTTGTGGAATTCTAAGTTTGTAAATGAATAGTAACATATCATTATTATTTACTTCAGCAACAATTAAACTGAGGGAAAAGAGAGAGATTAATTTATTTTAGGAAGGAAAAACTATCACCATATATTTTCACTTTTGTGGGGCAGAAGGCAGTGCTGGAGGTCAGACTCAGAGTGTCAACAATGCTTTCCAACTGTTCTGCTCCTGAGCCAGGCTCCCAGTCCAACCCTATTTCCTTTCTGCTTTGGTGGCATTACTTTCCTGAATGTGTTTGACAGTCCAGTGCAGAGGCTGAATCAATCTGGCTTTCTTCTCTAAGGAGGAGTGTTGATGACTGGTGCTTTCTTGAGTTTCAATCTCCTCTGTGTGAAAGGTTAATGTTTATTACATCTCACTAAAGTTTGATTTGGGTATCTCTGTGATGGAATTCATCAAAAGTGTTTTCCTACTGCTCCTTTGAGAAAACTTTCAATTGACTCTAAGAATGACACAGAGTAATGGCATCCCATTATTCTGGGCAGCCTTTCATCTTCATTAGTGAAGCTCTTCAGTTAGCTTTGGAGATCAGGGAAAGTGCAAGGGGACACATGTAGTAGTCTTTACAGGTCAGTGCTGGCTTATGTCATTAAGTCAACCTGAGTTCTATCCTTAGATCCCACTGATATTCAGCATTCCTGTATTTCAGGGGCATTTCTCATATGCCAGATATTATATTCATCTGTCCAAAGGAGGCAGTTAATAGTTAGCAGGATATATAGATATTATTTAAAGCATTTCATAATTAACATTCTAAGTATCCTTCCTCCAATATGCCATTTGTATTTTTAAGACCAAACTATTCAAACCATTTCACTGTCTTTTTGGTGTTTTCTATTATCTTGGAAAAACATTTTATAATTTGTGATATGCATTTTTATTTAAAATAATCAGTCCCCTGGTTAATTTAAAAATCAGCTACAAAAATTAAGTATATATGTCAAATAATTGTTCCTATATTGACAAACCTCAGGGGACTCTCATCTTTCCTTCACATTTCCAGCTAGCTAAGAAGAGGCTGTCAAAACCTAAGATTTGCATAAATCTTTGTGGTAAAGAGGCTTTCCAGACAAGCTCATTTTGAATGTGAGGCAAATTCTCTAAGTTCATTTCAAATGTCACAGGAAGACAATAAGCACTGACATTACTGTGAGCATATCTTTGTAAATCTGGTAATAAGGACATCTCAGACTCTCTAAACTCTGAAATCTGTAATCTTACAGGTTTTTCTGATTCCAAGGTCACAAAGAAAAGAATCAATCCAAGAGTATTAAAGAACAACTTTACTGGATTCTGAACATCAAGGGCAAGTGTGACATAGTCTCAATGTTGAATTACGAGATTTTCAGAGAAACCCAATGACTAACAGGGCTCATATAGGTTCTGTAGACAGGGTTATACTAAGGACACATGCTGTACCACTTGCCTTAGGTTCCTGGGAGATTTCTTTGTTGTAGAAATTATCTCGGCATTTTGAGGCTTCCTATCTGTTGGTTTATACTCAAGCATTTCATATAGTCTGTGTTGGGCTATTTAGTTTTATAGTGTTTCTGGGCATTTTGTTATTTTCTTTGCGATGTTTCTTTTTTTAATTTCATTATGTCAATGTTTAGAGTTTTCAAATATAAAACTAAGTCTATGGCTTTACAGAGGTAATTTCTTAGGAAAAAGGATATCAGTACTCATGAAATGCATTGGACTGAATTCTGGGCTTGATCTTTCTAACACTGTGAGAAAGGACACCAGCTTCATGAGAGAGATCTTCTACCTGGAGGACCTGATTTCCCTATGATCACCATTAATAATGAGGACCACTAAATAATACTGATTGGAAGTTTAGATTTGTATAATTACATGGATTAACATACGATGAAAGCATATTTTTCGTACTTCACATTGCTCAGAATGGTTACTTAGTGCTTGTGACTGTTTCAATATTCAGTATTTTTCTAGATTCCTTTCATAAACTAAAATGTACTTAAATGTTCTATATGTTTCCTTTTAAGATTCACAGAACGTTTCTAAAGTATCATAAAGTATAAAAATTCTATTATGTTTGTTTATCTGAGCACTATGTTATTCAGCCTTCTTCCTGGATGCTAGAAAGGGAAAAAGTAAGACACATAAATAAGTAAATAGGAAAATACATATGCTGCAGGAGTGATAAAAAAGAATCATTTTATGAAAAGGAATGGAGGAGGATACTTGCAACTTTTCAAGATGTAACAAAAATCCTCCTCCGAAAAATGACTTCTAAATAGTTGCCATAATGAAGTAAGAGAGGCAACCAATGTGTAAAAAATAAACGCTATTCAGGGAAGGGGTCTGTGTCATGCAGTCTCCCTTACTTATACAAGGAACACCACAGAATGACCTTTCTAGAACATGATGACAATGAACAATAGTAATGGGGACATGAAGGAAAAGACATAATAAGAAGACATCTCAGGAAAGCTCTCAAGACCTGTTACTGGTCATGATTTCGTTTTGTGTGGAGTGAGCTTTGTGGGGACCAAACAGAAACTGGTGTTACCTACACTGTGTTTTGCTGGCATAACTATGGCTGGCATGATGGAACACATTAAGCAGAGGCAAAATAGGAGGGAAATCAGCTGAAAGGCCACTGGAATAAATCAGGAGATAGATGCTGGCAGCTTGATGCAGGATGTGGTGGTCATGGCTAATGTTAAGCTGGGGATTCACTTTCTCATGGATTTGACATCAGAGCAAAAAAGATTTAGTAATACATTGCCTAGGGCTCATAAAAGAGCTGAAATGAAGAATGGGGACATGTATTCTCTATCCCTTAACTAACAAAACTAGTGTGGTCATGTAACCAAGCTCTGGAAACGCTAGTTTATTACTACCTTTGAATGTCATTACAAGTCTGGACAATTTCAGTATGCCCATCAAAAGCACATCAATCCTATCATCACCAAAACTGTATTGTCTAAAAGCATGGTCTTGAACAAGTTTGTTTTGCATCTAGAATTGATTGTTTGGCTCTTTGGTCAGTCTGGAACCACAGAGGCCAAGGTTACAAATTCACGTTGCTAGGAGCCTGAGTTTTCTGTGTTCCACTCCAGAGAGTCTATTTCTGACCTTTTATATTCACTTCCAAATGCATGCCCTTGCTAACAAGAGAAGTTCAGAAACTGTATCATGGGGTCATCCAGATACATCGTTGTTGCTAAAACAAAAACAAAACTCACACAGCAAAGCACTTCCTTTATTTACCGTTGATGAAAGTAAACAAGATTGCTTTCACATTAAGACCACACATTATGACTTAGGGAATAATGGAAGCAAGTGCTCAGACAAATACATTTTCCCAGAGAGTGAAATGACTCATGAAGTGAGGCATGTGTATAACTTATTGAAAAGGGTTTCATGTAAGCATTCTTTCTATTCAAGTGATATTTTACAAGTATAAGAGTAGCTTTTAGTTGATAATGCACCTCTTCCTTAACACAAGTGTTCTGTATTTTATTCCAGAACCTACAGATAGACCACCAATTCTACTGATTGCAAGTCCTGAAACAATTGAAGTCTTCTACATTAATGGAAGTAAAATGACAACTCTAAGCACAGACAACAGAAATGAAATTCATACTCTAGATTTTATTTATAATGAAGAAATGATTTGCTGGATTGAATCAAGGGAGTCTTCAAATCAACTCAAATGTGGCCAGATGACAAAATCAGGAAGATTAGCAGATCAAAGAATAATCAACATTCTTCAATCCTTCCACAGTAAGTCTTTTAATTTTGTTCATTGCCCTTCAATAATTTTCTTACAGACAAACACATGGAATTCTTATGTCTCTGCCTATCCTAGCTTGAAGAGCTGCATATGTGAATATGAGTGTACTGGGTATATGCTTGCATGTGCTCACAAGTACACAAATACAGGTTCAGTAGCTCTTTGTCCATAAGTACAAATTGCAGTGTTTCCTGTAATATTTCTTTAGTGATGCCTGGAGGGTCATCTTGCTTATAATTGACATTTTTCACTGAGATATAGTTCACAATGTGACTGCAAAAATAGAATTTCAATAAAAGCAGAAAACAAGAAAGTTATTTTGATAATTGTCAGTTAATTGGCTGTAGTATTTATTTCAAGTGCATTGAAAACTATTAGGTTTATGCCAATAGGTAGAAAAATATCTGTGTTGAATTTAATTAAAGCAAATCAGTATTTTTTATTTATTAAAAATTGATTATTGATTTTTGAGTTTGACTTTTCTTGACTAAAAATCACTCTTCTCTTTGTGCATAGTCCTACAAACTGAAGTCATGTGGTTACACAAATATGCACAGTCCATACACTGTATCTCTTCCCAAATTCCACATGGGTGTAAAATGTATTTACACATGCCAGGATTGCCTTGCATGAAAATTTTAAAATTCATCCAGTTATTTTATCATCTACAGAAAATGGTGACCTCATAAAACATAAATGGAAATACATGCATTCAGTAAGAAAAATCTAGGGGGGAATAAATACAATTTGCTGCTGAAAAACAATGATTTGGACAGCCAACAACAAAAATGGTATTCCAAGCATATTTCACACATGGATTCAGACAGGAACTGAATTTGAACCAAGGAACCAGCTTTTTGCCATATTTTGATTACCACATTTAATACCAATGTATTTGTCTCCAGAAATAGCATAAAGAGTAGTCAAATAACCAGGAAATTTCATAGCCATGCAAGGTTGTCCCCAACCTTACATCAGCACTCTTTTCCCTACATTTAACATTTCCTAAACATATTGATCTCTTATCAAATAAAACGTTGTTTTATAGACCCAAGGAACATAAGAGAATTGCACATCATAATGGTAAACATGCCTTTGTAACTTACTATATTTGATTTATTAAATAAATCAAAATATCTACCCAAATGAAGATTACTTTTGTTAGGCCATTCATGAAATGCTGACTAGCATATTAATTTTGAACTGAACAAAAGAAATGCACTCTAATTATTTTATTTATTGTAAGTAATTTTTTATGAAGTTCGGTTTAAGTCATGTAATTATAGAGTCACTTTTAATTTTAAAAAAGTGTTTCAATTTGAAGAAGTCATGTAATGATAGGGTGGACAGAAATGTGGGCAAGGTTAGCTGGCCTGTCTCATGATTGTAAGTTGTGCATTTTAGCAGCTTGTCATAACACAGCTGCCATCAAATATTATGTGTTCCGCGTTTACCATGACAATTCGTGAGCTGATAATGAAGTTTGAATATTCCATGCATGTATAATTATGTAAAATCTCTGTCACACCATATAAGTTAAAATAATGAACTGGTGGAAGTCTGGTTAAATGTATGCCACCATTGATTCTTCCAGAGATTGTTTCTGCAATTTTTTCAACCATTATTTTTAGGTGCCTTTTATTTGAACTTATTTAGAACACTTTCTTTTTAGAAAATACTTTTAAAAATTTATTTCAAAGAGTTCTGTGCAAAAAAAAAAAAAAAGTCAACCAAGACAGATCAAAATGACTTGTGTTGCAAACTTGTATGACTGTGGTAGGCACTGCTCTAGCTTTCAAGTCATTACAGATTTATTCTTTGCATATACAACTCATCTTCAATTTAGCAGGAGAGATAGGTCCTTTCTGGCTTATAAAAGATAAATTTTTAACTGAGAACATAAAAGTGTTACATAAAATTAAAACAGAGCCCTGCCGCATCCCCCTGCCTGTCGCCATGGCCGCCTACAAGCTAGTGCTGATCCGGCACGGCGGCGAGAGCGCCTGGAACCTGGAGAACCGTTTCAGCGGCTGGTACTACACTGACCTGAGCCAGGCGGGCCACGAGGAGGCGAAGCGTGGCAGACAGGCGTTGCGAGTTGCTGGCTATGAATTTGACATCTGCTTCACCTCCGTGCAGAAGAGAGCCATCCGGACCCTCTGGACAGTCCTGGATGCCATTGACCAGATGTGGCTGCCAGTAGTCAGGACTTGGCGCCTCATTGAGCGACACTATGGGGGGGTCTGACTGGTCTCAATAAAGCAGAAACTGCTGCTAAGCATGGTGAGGCACAGGTAAAGATCTGGAGGCGATCTTATGATGTCCCACCACTTCCGATGGAGCCTAATCATCCATTCTACAGCAACATCAGCAAGGATCGCAGGTACGCAGACCTTACTGAGGACCAGCTGCCTTCCTGTGAGAGCCTGAAGGCACTGCCAGGGCACTGCCCTTCTGGAATGAAGAAATTGTCCCCCAGATCAAGAAGGGGAAAAGAGTCCTGATTGCGGCCCATGGCAACAGCCTTCGGGGCATTGTCAAGCATCTGGAGGGTCTCTCAGAAGAGGCCATCATGGAGCTGAACCTGCCAACTGGCATCCCCATTGTCTATGAATTGGACAAGAACTTGAAGCCCGGTCAAACCCATGCAGTTCCTGAGAGATGAAGAGATGGTGCGGAAAACCGCGGAAGCTGTGGCTGCTTAGGGCAAGGCCAAGAAGTGAAGGCCAGCAGGCCGACTCCTACCCCAGTACCCTCCTCCCTGTCTGTTGATGCCTCCGGCACCCTTCCGCAACACCTGTCACGCTGACTACATCTGTAGGATCTTAAGTTTAGGTTGTAGCTGCAGGTGAGAACCTGCAGCTCCCATTTTCATTTTAGTATTTTATCCCTGCACCCACTCCCTTCATAGAATCTAGTCAGAATAACACCTCTGGGGTGCAGGATCCTGGGCCACATCCAGGAACAGCTCCCCTTACCTGGAGAGTTGAGAGGTAGCAATTACAGTTTTTCTTAGTCCTTTGTTTACTAAGGGTCTGCTTTAGGAAGAGGTCTGGGAGGAACCATGCTGTGGTATGACCAGTGAGAAGCTGCAGCCCAGTTTTGTCCCTGGAGCCTGTCCTGCACCCTTGTTAGGTAACTGGGGGCTGCAGTCATTCCAGTGGAGGGTGAAAGTGCATGGTGCATGGTGATTTAAAAGATAGTACCTTCCTCTCTGACTAAAGGAGCTGCTGAGCTGCTGGCCCCAGAAGGTTGGGATCAATCCTGTCAAGTCTACATGTTACATTCACTTTTACCAAAAAAAAAAAAAAAAAAAAGTACATATATATTTATCAGCACACAAAAGCCCCTCTGAGGTTTTTAGTGGTGAGTGAAATAGTCCCATGTGGTCACCAGAAAATAAGCCATTCCTCATAGCAAATGGGATAAATTCCTTGTCTTTAAGGGGCAGGAGTGCCTCTTGCTGTGTTTTAGGAGTCCTCTGCCTTGTCTTGTAGCGGTGAAGTGACCCTTGATCATGTCCAGGTTTTTGTCTTTCACTGTCTGAATCATGTTCTAGCTGCTTGACCCTATCATGTGGGTTCAGAACTCGTTTGGGCATAAATACTAAATCTCTTTTTCCAGATCAGTATAATAAAAGAGTGATGTACAATAAAAAAAAAAAAAAACAGACAAACAGACTTAGGAATCTACACCCCCTGTTTGTTTTCTGGTTTGTTTCTTTTTATGCTACAAAAAAAAAATGAATGTATCACAAATACAGATATTAACATTTTATTGATCACTCTAAAATGTTATCTGTGTAATGGGAAGCTTTGTTTATACAGCTTTTTACAGATTGAAAATTTAGGAAGTTGGATAATATCATATAGAAAGTATGGACCGCTAGCTTGGATTTAAATTAGATTTCATTGCTTTTCCAAATATGTCTTTCTGTCTGCATCTTAATCTTCCATACTAACAGACCAAATGATTAGACTCCTAATACTAGTTTCAGAAAGTCAGCATCTTTAAAGGTTGGAAAAGACGTGGAAAAAATGACTTACAAAGACTTGTGTTGTTTAAAAATTCCTACAATTGCTTCTTAAGTAGTTCCCATAAGAGTGTTTCCTCTTAACACTTAGAACATGCTTAAAACAGTATTGTAGAATAATGAAAAGAGTGGAAAATAATGTGCTTAAGAAATCATATTAATTAAGGAACACTGGAGAAAATGATAGAGTACACTTTTACTGAATGTTATTTTTTTGTTTTATGATACCTTATGTTTCATATTTAACATTTTAGTCTCTAAAGCATAGACTTGGAAGATTTTTTTATAATTAACTAATTTCCAAATAAACTTGATTTCAATAAAGTGTTTTAACAAAACACATTTGTGGCAGCTAATTATTTTCTAAAACTTTTTTTAGAGAGTACTCTGGTAGGAACAGATACCAAAATCAAACAAGCTAGTGATCCCATCAGATACTACATTCAGAAGTGAATGTAGTAGGAAGGGAGAGTTTTAATTTATCTTATTGTTAAAGATATATTATCATAGATACTTTCATTCCATTGTTATATGTGATTCTCAAATATTCTGAATACTCTCCCAGTCTCTTGGCCTGTCCTAGCATGGACTTGGCTTTTTCTCAGGATCCATTCTTGGTCTGAGTTCCAGTCAAGCAGAATGCCTACCTAAAGACAGTCTTGCTGGTGCTTCCTGGACTTCGGCTTCTGAATTAGCTCCACGCTGCTTTTATCTTCTCTCTAAGCCCATTTTCATAGCAAAATTTAGCTCTTCTTCTATTTGAAGATCTGTCTACACCTGGTAAATCAGATCTCGGACGGATTTTTCTTTGGTTTTAACAGCTGATTTTTGTCTTTATCTTAATTCTTTTTCTGTAATTCTGATCCATAATCCTTAGGGAGAAAGTTTGCCAACTACCCTATTTTGTTCATTTGCAATCACCAGATATTGGTACTGCCGATTGTACTGAGAGATGGATCCAACATCTTAAAATACGTGTTTTCTACCACTAAGCTATATCTCAATCACACACACACACACACACACACACACACACACACACACACACACACACACACATCTTATGAGTAGTTGGGACTAAAGGTGTGTACCACCAAGCCATATTAAATTGTTTCAATTTGCTTTCACACTGTTAACTAGTGAAATAGTTAAGTCCAATAGAGACTTGGGTGTCTGTTTTGTTCTTTAAAATTCTGTTGAATTGATTATGATATCTTATCATTTAAAACAAAATAATATAGTAGCCACTCCTTTCTCTTACCAGGTAAAACAAGGCTTTACCTTCTGCCTTCTCTGTGGGCAGGTGCCCTGCCCTGCTTCTCTATCTCACGCAAATCCTGTGTTGTACAGGGGAGGAGGGCTTGCATTTCCTCTGATGAAGTTTAATCTTTCATTTCATTCTTTATGACATCATATTCTTTCTGAGCATATTCCAGTTTAGTAGCCTACGCTAAAGCTGGAATTTATGCTTTTCTTTTTCATCAGAGATGAAATGCATGTAACAATTAGATCAGAATCTAGCATTCTGTTGGAACATGTTAAGAGATCCAGGAAATTCTAGTAAAAGAGACTTGGAGAAATGCCGGTGATGACCATCCTTTCATCATATGCTCGTAGGATTTTTCAAAAACAATATTTTCCCTTTGGTTGTTCATGTCTTCCCTCAGGCAGTTCCCAGAAGATGTTTGGCTTTTATCTGTTCAGAATTTAGAATGTTTTTATTAGATTATCTTGTGAAGTAATTTTTATACTAGTAGGGTCAAATAAGTATTTTTCTATTTTCCTGGCCAGAGAGCATCTTGTGCAGGAGTTTTACAACTCTATTCCCACATTGTCCATTGATAAACTTGTATTTAGTGAGGAAATGCATGATATCTTAAGCACTTGATATTTTTAAGTCTTTTATTATCTATTTAGCATATTTACATAGAATCATTAAAAGTGAATTTGTTTTTGTCTGAGACAAGAATTACCACTGATATGTGTTTAAAGCTAACTAACACACTGCATTCGTGCAGGAATTTGGTGTGTCAGGGAGGAGAATAGACCGTTACTGGGATTTTTCTTTTAAACTGGCCAAAGATGCTGATTTGAGAACGTATTTCCAGAGAACTTTTAAGATACTTTTTTTGATAATACATTTGTACCATCTTCTTTACCTTTTACAAAAATATTAGAAAAACTGGCTTTGACTCATCCTGGGTAGCATTTGGTACAGAGCCATGGAAGGTCTTCCTAAGTGCCTAGATAGAAAGGAAAGTAAACGAAAGCAAAAAAATGTGTTTACACTCTGCTTTTCTGTACATTTATCCTTCCTGATGGATCACCTCTGTGGTTGTCAGGCATAAAGATTGTGACTATCGCCGGTCGGTGGTGGTGCATGCCTTTAATCCTAGCACTCGGGAAGCAGAGCCAGGCAGATCTCTGTGAGTTTGAGGCCAGCCTGGTCTACAGAGCAAGATCCAGGACAGGCACCAAAACTACACAGAGAAACCCTGTCTCCAAAAAAAAAGACAAAAAAAAAAAAAAAAAAAAAAAAAGATTGTGACTATCTCACTGCTATTTGTCAGCAAGCAAGCAACTTGAAGAACCAGAAACTGAGGACACACCAGCCTTCAGTGTTTATAGTCAGTTTTTCTCTGCATTTGCTAAGCTATTTTGCACACAAAATACACAAATGCACACACATTCAAATTGTACTTGATGCTGTATAAGTCTGTTAAATTCCGATTACTAATTTTTCCATCTAGATTCATACATCTGTTGTTTCATAAGCTTTTTAAAAAGCATTGGGTTTCACAATTAGTGTTGTTCAAATCCATCATGTACTATGACTGTATTCCCTGCTCTTTACCCTCCCCTGCCTGCCATGCCCTTTGCTGGTCCTCAGTTCAATTTCGAGAACTCCCACTATTACCAAAAGCTGTATATATGGTGTTTATACAGAATATGTATAATATGGTGTAATATATTTATATACAGCATTTATGTTATATATTAATATCCTAAATAACTCTGTTTTATGTTATCTGCAGGGAGAATATTTTCAATATGCATAATTCATTCATAGCATCACAAGGGAACTTGAAAAAATAACTAAACATTAACAAAAATGTAAATAAATTCTTTTTTGTTGTTCTTTTTTTATTTTATAATTTAATTTAATTTTACATATCAGCCATGGATTCCCTTGTTCTCCCCGCTCCTGCCCCCCACCACCGCCTTCCCCCCAGCCCATCCCCCATTCCCATCTCCTCCAGGGCAAAGACTCCCCTGAGGATTGAGTTCAACTTGGTAGATTCAGTCCAGGCAGGTCCAGTCCCCTCCTCCCAGGCTGAACCAAGTGTCCCTGTATAAGCCCCAGGTTCCAAACAGCCAGCACATGCACCGAGGACAGGTCCTGGTCCCACTGCCCAGATGCCTCCCAAACAGATCAAGCCAATCAACTATCTCACTTATCCAGAGGGCCTGATCCAGTTGGGGGCTCCTCAGCTATTGGTTCATAGTTCATGTGTTTCCAATCATTTGGCTATTTGTCCCTGTGCTTTTTCCAACCTTGGTCTCAACAATTCTCACTAATACAAACCCTCCTCTTTCTCGCCAATTGGACTCCTGGAGCTCCACCTGGGGCCTGGCCATGGGTCTCTGCATCCGGTTCCCTCAGTCATTGGATGAGGTTTCTAGCATGACAATTACAGTGTTTGGCCACCCTATCACCAGAGTAGGTCAGTTCGGGCTGTCTCTCGACCATTGCCAGTAGTATATTGTGGAGGTATCTTTGTGGATTTCTGTGGACCTCTCTAGCACTTTGCTTCTTCCTATTCTCATGTGGTCTTCATTTACCATGGTCTCCTATTCCTTGTTCTCCCTCTCTGTTCTTGATCCAGTTGGGATCTCTCGCTCCCCTAAGCTCTCTTTCCCTCGACCCTGGCCCTTCATTACCCCCACTCAAGTCCAGGTTGTTCATGTAGATCTCATCCATTGCTCTGTCATTGGGCAATCCCTGTGTCTTTCTTGGGGTCCTGTTTTCTAGGTAGCCTCCCTAGAGTTGTGAGTAGCAGTCTAGTCATCTTTGTTTTACAACTAGTATCCTCCTATGAGTGAGTACATACCATGTTTGTCTTTCTGAGTCTGGGTTACCTCACTCAGGATGATTTTTTCTAGATCCATCCATTTGCCTGGAAACCTCATGATGTCATTGTTTTTCTCTGCTGAGTAGTATTCCATTGTGTATATGTACCACATTTTATTTATCCATTCTTCAGTTGAAGGGCATCTAGGTTGTTTCCATGTTCTGGCTATTACAAACAATGCTACTATGAACATAGCTGAGCAAGTGCCCTTGTGGTGTGGTTGAGCATTCCTTGGGTATATGCCTAAGAGTGGTATAGCTGGATCTTGGGGGAGATTGTTTCCCAATTTTCTAAGAAAGCGCCATATTGATTTCCAAAGTGGTTGTACAAGCTTGCATTCCCGCCAGCAGTGGAGGAGAGTTCCCCTAGCTCCACATCCTCTACAGTATAAGGTGTCTTCAGTGTTTTTGATCTTAGCCATTCTGACAGGTGTAAGGTGGTTTCTCAGAGTCATATTGATTTGCATTTCCCTGATGATTAGGGATGTTGAGCAATTCCTTAAATATCTTTCAGCCATTTGAGTTTCCTCTGTAGAGAATTCTCTGATTAGTTCTATAGCCCATTTCTTAACTGGACTGTTGGGCATTTTGATGTCTAATTTCTTGAGTTCTTTATAAAATAAATTCTTAAATGGCAAATTCTTGAAAAATGTTAGATGATTTCTCTAGATTATATATTTTTTCTCCAAGAGAATCATTTACCTATCAAATGCATTAAAATTGTTGCCAGGTTATCTAGAAGTCCATATTTTTCCATTTTTTATTATTTTATTTTATTATTTAAAACAAATTTTAATTTAAATATAATTTAATCATATTCTTCCATTTCCTTAAGTCCTTCCAGATCCTCCTCTATCCACCCAACTTCAAATTCTTTCTCAAAAACAACAAAAACCCAATTCAGTAATAAAACACACAAAACCTAGAAAACAAAATACATCAACACCAAAAAATAACTTAAAAAAACCCCTAAAAACAAAACACAAAAAACAGAAAACAATTTTCAAACAAGTAAAAGCACAAAAAAATAATTGTGGATTCCATCATTTGTTGGTCAACAGTCTCTGAACTTGAGATCTTCCCTGGAGTGGTTTGTATATCCAGTGTCATTCCATTGGAGAAAATTGATTTTCCCTCTTCCAGAAGGTAAAAAAGACAGCTTAGCTGTAAAATTTTACCCTCATCACTAGGTTTTCATTCATTCATTCATTCATTCATTCATTTTTTAAAAATACAATAAAAAAGAAACTATCACGTAGAAGTTAGACAATTCAAGCCAACAGAAGGAAAAGAGCCCAAGAGAAGGCATGAGAGTCAGAGACCTATTCATTCCTACACTCAGGGATTGTGGGAATTCTACAGCCACAAAAACAAATGAACTGGAAGCCTTAACATAAACACAGAGGACCTGGTGCAGACATTTGCAAGCCTGATGGTTGAACAAGGCACTGATCTATGAGTATAGCAGAATATCATTAGGATATACTCCATCATTACATATATTTTTTTCTTTTCTTTTAAATCAGAATTATTTGGCTCTTCCCTAGGTGCCTGGGATATCTAGTCTCAGGTCCTTGGTAACTCAAGCAGTGCCAGTTATGGGTTTCTTCTTGTGGAATGGGCCTTAAGTCAGATCAGTTATCAATTGGTTACTCCAACAGGTGACTCCATTGCCCTAGCATATCTTGCAGGCAATACACCATTTCATATCAAGAGTGTTTGGCTGGTTTGTTGTTTACATTTCTCCTTTGACAGCATGCAGAGTTCCTTCCCATACCAAAGACACTGAAACACTAGGCTGAAGGCTTTATGTAGCCACCAGCTCTACACTTCCATATTCAATTAGTTGTAGATGTTACCTTTAATAAGTGGGCCTTGCTGTCAGCTGGTGGAGGGCCTTGCTGTCAGTTGGTGGAGAGCACCCTATAGTGTTGGCAACAGCATGGGATATTTGGGGATTCCTGTGAGGGCCCTTTGGCCAACCCAACTACATTTAACCCAAACCTGGTACTGGAGCCTTCATTTGGTAACAAGACAGGCCAGCTGAGACTCTGTATCCCCCAATATTTGGCAATTTTATTTAGATTGCCTTCATATACGTATGTATTTTAGGAAGCTTCTACTGTATGTGGTTTTCATACTACTCCTCAAATGAACCTTAATTTTAGCTGTCTTTTCCCATATGCTCTCTCCCCACTCCGCACTTGGTCTTCCCAATACATCCATAAATATCTATTTTATATTTTTTTCCTACTGATATCTGTCTGTTCCCTCTTGTACCTACTCTATATCTACTCTCTGTGGTTCTTGGGATTGTAGCTTGGCTATCATTGACTCCACAGCTAATATTTACATATAAACAAATACATACCACATTTGTCTTTCTGGGTTTGGGATACTTTACCAGAATGATTTTTTTCTATATCCATGCATTAGCCTGCAAATTTCAGTATCTCAGCTTTCTTTTTCTTATGGCTCAATAATAGTCAATTGTGTAAATGTACCAGATTTTCTTTAGCCATTCTTCTGTTGATGGACACCTAGGTTGTTTCCAATTTCTGGCTTTTATGAAGAGAGCAGCAATAAAAATGGTTGATAAGTGTCTCTGTGGCAAGGTGAAATATCTTTTGGGTATAAACCACCAGGAGTTGTATAGCTGGATTTTGAGGTAGATGGATTACCATCTCTGTCAGAAAACCCCACACCAATTTTCACAGTGATTGTGTGAGTTGGCATTCCCATCAGTAAGGTATAGATGTTTCCCTTACGCTACATTCTCACCAGCATGAGCTGTCACCTGTTTTGTTGATCTTAGCCATTCTGACAGGCGGAAGATGAACTCTCAGTGTAGTTTTGATTTGTATTTCCCTTATGGATAAGTATGTTGAACATTTCTTTAAGAGTTTTTCAGCCATTTGAGTTTCCTGTATTGAGAACTTTCTGATCATTTCTGTACCCCATTTTTATTGGGTTATTTGTTTTCTTGTTATTTACTTTCTTGAATTCTTTATATATATTAGATATTAGTCCTCTATCAGATGTATAGTCGATAAAAAAAATCTTTTCTCGTTCTGAAGACTGCTCTTTGTCAAAAATAACAGTATCCTTTCTCATGTAGAAGTTTCTCAGTTTCCTAAGGCCCCTTTATTAATTGCTTGTCACAGTGACGGTTCTACCTGTGTTATGTTCAGAAAGTCTTTTCTTATGTGAGTTCAAGGGTATTCTGTACTTGTGCTTCTGTCAGTTTCAGAGTATCTGGTTTTGATTCATTTTGATTTGAGTTTTCTGCAGGGTGATAAGAATCTATTTAGATTCAGATGTACAGAGGTGTGTAGATTTATATCTTGGTCTTCAATTCATTTAATCACTGTATCATTTTTGGGTCATACCATACTGTTTTTTTCTTTTAATTACTATAGCTTCATAGTAAAACTTTAAACCAGTAATCATAATACATAACCCAGCAGTTCTTTTATTATTCAGTATTGTTTTAGCTATCTCGGATATTTTTAGTTTTGTTGGATTTTGGTAATGACGATCATCATGAGTCTTGTTGTTGTTGTTTGTTTCTTTGTTTGTTGGGTTTTTGGATGGGTGTTGGTGTGTGTGTTCAGTTTCATATGCAACTGAAAATTATCCTTTCAAGTTCTGTGAAGAACTGTGCTGTAGTTTTGATGGGATTTTATAGAATCTGAAGATTGCTTTTGGCACATTGACGATTTTACTATGTTAATTCTTCCTATCCATGAGCATGGGAGATCTTTCCATCTTCTGACGTCTTCCTCAATTTCTTTACTCAAGTACTTGAAGTTTTATCATATAAGTCTTTTACTTGCTTTGTTAGAGATACCTCAAGATATTTTATATTGTTTGAGGCTATTGTGAAAGGTGCTGTTTCCCTGATTTCTTTCCACGACGGTCTTTTGTTTATAGGAGTGCTATTGATTATTGTAAATTAATTATATATCCAGCTACCTTGCTGAAAGTATTTGTCAGCTCTAGTGGTCCCCTGGTGGAATGTTTAGGGTCATTTTTATATTCTGACATATTATCTACAAATACAGGTACTTTGACTTCCTCCTTTCTAATTTGTATCCCCTTGATCACTTTCAGTTGTCTTACTGCTGTAGCTAAGACTCTAAGTGCTATAAAGAATGGGTATGGAGAGAGTGGACAACCTTATCTTATTCCTAATTTTAGTGGAATTGCTTTGATTTCTCTCCATTTAATTTGATGTTTCCTATGTGCTTGCTGTAAATAACCTTTATAATTTGAGATATGCCCCTTGTATCCCTAATCTCTCCAGGACTTATTCATGAAGAGGTGTTGGATTTTGTCAAAGGGGCAAAGGACTTTCCTGCATCTAATGAGATGATCGTGTAATTTTTGTCTTTTGGTTTGTTTATATGATGGATTATATTTATTTATTTTCATATACTGAACCATCTCTGTATCTCAGGGTTGAAGCCTACTTGGTAATGGTAAATGATCATTTTGATATATTTGGTTTCAGTTTTCAAGTATTTTATTATTGAGTATTTTTGTATCTATGTTCATAAGGTAATTGGTCTTTGATTCTCTTTCTTTGTCTAGTCTTTATGTGGTTTGGGTATTAGGGTAACTGTGGCCTCATAAAATGAACTGGGCAATGTTCCTTCTGCTTCTATTTTGTGGAATACTTTGAGGAATATTGGCATTATCTCTTCTTTGAAAGTATGGTAGAATTCTGTACCTAAACCTTCTGGCTCTGGGATTTTTTTCAGTTGCAGATCCGGGTATGAGACTGGGGGTTTGATTTGGAATAGCCGAAAGAAAGGTAAAAGTCCTCCATTAGCTTACCTATTTCCATGGACAGAGTATGAAAATATTGTTTTAAAGGCCTTGCAGCATGGTTAGAGTTTGATTCTATCATCGACTTTTCTACCACTACCACATTTGTGGATAATCCCATGAAAGGTGTACATACATGGGCATTTATGAAATTTCTGTAAGTAATGTTTTCCTGCCTTTCTTTCTGAATAATTCAACATTCACATTTTGCACAGAGGTTTCAAAGACCATAGTTCAGAATGTTGAAGCCAGTACCTTTGTAGGTATAGAAGCTTAGAGTAATCAAAATTGTGATCAAGATTTGAATACATTGAAACTGATTTAGGAAAGGACTGTGTCTGAAGTATGTTTTGTGGTAGAGAATAGCACATAATACAGTCTGGAGCTAATTTAGAAATGTAGTGGGTATTAAGCAGGTTTTAGTTAAGTGTTAGAAGATTGCACCGCAGCAGAACGTCTGGACAAGAGGACAGCAAAAGGATGGCATTGTTGTGTAGTATAGCATTGTATTTTGTACTCATTCATAAGTTAATCAGTTGTCAAAATGTAGGATTTTATAGGGAAACACTATTATTTCTCTAAGTTCCTCATAAAACTTAGAAATCTTACATTTTGGACCTGTGCAATTTTGACTGCTTTCATTTTATGTTTTTAAAAATTTAGAGATGGTGTTTCAGAACTTCATATATGAGTGCTGCATTACATCATTCCCCTCTCCTTCACTCAGTTCCTCCTGTATGTCCCCTGACACCTTTTCAAATTCATGGCATATTATTCTTCATTATTTCTATATATAAACACACACATACACACACACACACACACACACACACACACACACACACACAAGTTCTTTTTGTCTTGCTTATGTGAGTTCAGAGCTGACATCTTGAGACTTGCATGATTCATCAGGGGCTCCTCCCTGAAGTAGACTGTTTTTCCCTCCCTTAGCAACCACCAATTAATAAACTGCCTGTAAACTTCTTCTGGAGTAAAGCCTTTTGAAAATTCCCCAACCCACATTGCCATATCAATTTTATTTTTAGAGATGGTTTATGTTGTATTGTTCCAGCTTTGGAATAGCTAGTGACAAATTAATCAATTGGCATTCTGGCTGATAGTCTCCCGAGAGTGTGATAAGCATGAAATAACCTCTCAAACATGATAATACATTAGTGAACAATGCACATAGAACTGTTCATATTGAAAACTTGTTAATTGTGTTTTGAATCTGTGGACATATCTCTTATGTACAACAATTATTTTAATATTGTTCTTGAGATATTTGTCCTTATTGTTTTAATGATTTTATGGTTTGAATGTGAAGTATCTCACAGCATCATGTATTAGGATATTAGGTCTCCAGCTGGTTGGTGCAATATTTGGAGATTGAGGAAACTTAAATAGGTGGTGTAGGAATTTAGCATGGCCTTGCTTGAGGCTAAGTCTGTCCCAGCTTCCTGATCCACTGAGGTAGAATGACCTAAACCGTGAGCTCCTGCTGCCATGGACTAAATACCTGGTACCATGCTTTCCCCAACAAGTTAACTATATTCCCTTAAACTATTAGCCAAAAGGAACTTCTCCATTAAATTTATTCTGTTGTGTATTTGGTCACAGTGACAAGAAAAAGTAGCTGTTAAAGAAAATTAGCTCTTACAGGTAATGACATTGCACTGATAAGCATGACTATGTGGGTCATAGGATATGAAAAATGAATTGTTAGAAGAAAGTCTAAAAGTCCAAGTGGAATGCTAGAGAAGTCTCAGGATGCTATAAACAGTTTAATGAGGTGGAGGTGTGGAAGACCAGAATGTCAGCAGAAATGCAGTTACTTAAAAAAAAATATTCTGAATGCTTCAGAAGGGACTGATTAAATACTTATGGCACATATACAAATTATTCTTAAACAATAGCTTAAAATAAACAGATAAAATGCATTAATCTATACATTAAAATAATGTATTTTCCAGAGGATCATACAGTTTATCAAGTAGGCATTATAATTTGTATAAAGTACTTTGTACTTTTACCTGATAGAGGGAACTTATGGGAAGAAAGGGTCTTTGGGATTCATGGCTCATGGGGATGTAATCTGTCATGGCTGGGAAGGTATGGCAGCTGGAGTTTTGTGTGTCTCTGCAGAAGCTTGCACTGGAGCCTGCTGTACCTCAGTGAGTCAGGAAGCCACAGAGAGCTGAGGTCAGAAGCAGGCAATCTGTAACTGTCTATCCCATCTCTCCATGACCCACTTCCTCCAGTGCAGTCAGCTGTGAACAGACTACTCACACACATGAATTGGGAGGGATATTTTACATTGAAGCTATGTTATTCCTTCTCTGGTCCACATAACTTGTAGTTATCTCATAATGCAAAATATAATCACTCCTATTATAAATGTCCCCATATTCTTAACAAGCAAAACACTTTTCAAAAGTTCAAAATCTTTTCTGATATACATGTGACTCTCTTAACTGTGAGTCCCTTATCAAAATGAGTTTTATAGTCCCAAATGCACAGTGTCACAGAATAAATACCCCCATTCAATAAACACCTCCATCCAACAGGGAGGAATAAGAGAACAAGGAAAGTAAGACTGAAACCAGCCACAAATAAAGACCGTGTCTAGCATTCAGGCCTTTGTGGTGGCTTCGTCTGCATCTCAATCCTTTGTGTAGTCCCAGAAGCTGATAGCCTGCTCTTCAACTTTCTTTGACAGGCCTTCTATGTGTGAATCTCAAAATCCTGGAATTGATAATAGGAACTAGGCTCCACTTTTGCAGATTAATGAACAGCCCACACATGAGTTCATACCGGATATTGGGCTCTAGTGAACATTGCTTAGCTTCAGAATTCTGTTGTTTGCTTATTTATGTTTGTTTGTTTGTTTGTTTGTTTCGCTTTCTTTTGAAGCTTGCTGTAAACCTCTATGGTTACTCACTCATTTACTCTACACTCCTACGACACAGGTGGCTTACATTAGGGTCTCAAAATTGTTAGAGGGCATAAACCAGAGAATTAAAGAATTAGTTTCTCAACGTATAATCCAAAGCAACATAAAACTTTAGGAGCAAGTGGTTTTGAGGTCATCATCGAACTATTGTGGCAGGTTCTGAATATTCTAGAAAGTGTAGATTGCACACAAGTGCAATCTAAGAGTCAGAGAGGGCTAAGAGGAAGTCAATTCATGGTGTCTGTGACAACCACTACAGCGCGTCATAAAATGAGCTAGATAATGACTACAGAACCACTTCTTTTAACAAGTATCACATGTTTCACAGACATTCTTACCAGCTGAAAAGAGGTAATCTGGACAGGAACTCACATCTGCTAGCAAATTTGTAAACGCACATAAATGAGCATGCAAAACCTACTTCTTAAATTGGTTTGACAGGAGTGTGACAAGCTGAGTTTGCAAGAGCAGCCCAAAGTAGTGCTAGCAGTTGTAAATAAACACTATATCAATTCTTTCATAATAGAAATCCTTTTCAGTGTAGCCTATTTATATGAAGTGTGGCAGGACTGGGTTAGGGAGTAGTTGTCACTATACTTTTTCTCATCTTAACCATACTTTGTTTACTACACGTTCCCCAGGGAGTACAGGAGTGTTCTGACTAAATGAATGTGTGTATATGGCATATGTATGGGAATATTTGTGTGGTGTGTGTATTATGGATGCATGTGCTTGTGTGTGCATTGTATGTATCTGTGCATGTAAAGAGTTCATCCCTTTCTGTTCTTATTTACATCATATCATAATATGATTTAATAGTTCAGATTTACCTTAAGGTCCTCAGAGGGTTGTTTATTGTTCTTGTTTGTTTGTTTATGGTATTGAAAAATTTAGCTGAGTTTCTCTGATACCAGTCAGGTGCACACTATTACAGTCTCATCCCTACTTTTGAGTTATTTTCATTTTTAATATTATTTCTTTTATTTTTGAGGTTATAATTCCATCATTTCCCACCTCCATTTTCTCTTTCTTTTGAAATGGGATCTTGCTGTTTCTAAGGCTGGCCTTGAATTCAGTTCCTTGGACAAGCAGCCCTAGAACTTGTAGGACTCCTGTTTCAACCTAAGGATTCCATTCTCTGCTACTTGATTCCGCTGGGTCATTGATTTTCTTGAAAAAAAGACACAGAGTTGACCCAGTCTGCTGTTGCCTCTCTGAAAGCATTGGGAGCTCTTCAAGTAGTCCATCTTCCTTCAGACTGATCAAAGGAAACCTCATGTCAGGTAGGAGGAAAGGTAGTATGTGGAATTCCACTGAAGTACAGAGAGGTAGGACTTGAAAAGAAATTATATATTGTTTTAATCATTTTCCACTTTATCACAAAGGTAAATTAAATTGTCTCTCCAGTTCTGAACAGGGACCGTTTCAGTTATTTTTAATAGACATATAAGCGATGAAATAAAGCTTCTCTTTAATTTTTCACTGGATTGGATATAAGATTTACTCTGCCTTATAGTCTTAAGGATTTGATTTTCAAGAAATATAATGGAATCAAATTGGAACTGTCAAAGGTATCTCTACCAAGATTTTGGACTTACAGGAATAAACCATGATTATCCTTCCTCATGCAATGTGCCAAGGGGAATTACATTAAGGGCTCACAGACTGTGTAGAAACATTTGTTGGTAAATCTAGATGATAGAAGTAAGATGCTTTCACATGTAGATTATGCAAATAGTCATCTATATTCCATTCCATTCTGTGTGTTTACCCTTAGCTTTTATTTAGGCTCTCAAGTACTGTCCATCCATATTCATAAAATCACATGGAAGGGCAAGGTCATTGTCCCCATAACTAAAACTCCAGCTCTGTCTGTAAAATTTCACAGATAAGTCATTTTTGTCCTCACTATCATATTTATTATCTGATTTATCTTATTATTCATTCAATAAAGTTAAAACTTTTGGTAAAATTATCTTCATTTATATCTTGGCTTATAGAGAGATCAAACGGTACATGTACGTGAAAATCATGTTGGGGAATAAGAATTGTTTATATTACCTGATTTTTAATACTATTAATAGAATAGAGTACCTATGGCTGGGTAGCGTTATAAAGAAAAGAAGTTAACTTTGACTCGTGAATCTGAAGTTCAAAGTTAGAATGTTCTTCTAGTAATGTCCTTCTGGCTGGGAGAGGGGTTGTCCTGAAGTGATTTAGGACATCATTTGTTAAGAGATAAGGAGTTTGCATGATGGTGCATGTCCTATGGTCTCTCTCTCTCTCTTCTGTTTTTATTGAGAGTTTCATGTATTTGCATAATAAATATTTCAATGCAGTATAATTCCTAAGGTGAACATACATCTCTCTTATAATGCATTTGCCATTATTAAATTACTTTAAACAGGTATTATTTATAGTGCAATATTAGCAATTATTTACAGTTGAAAATGGATTTGAATATTGATTTTTCTACTTGATCTTACTATTTTTACTGACATCTGCCACTGGAACAGCTACTTGGTGTACTTTTGGCTAAATTTAAGACTGTTTGAGGTGGAATGCTATGAACATCTCACTCCCCAACCATCCTTGGTGCTGACTGTCCCCAGGCCATCCCCAATTCCAGGACTTCTCAATGATTTTCATGTTCATCAGTGTGAGTTTCAACAATAAGGCTTACCCATACCAGACAAATTTTACAAATACAAATTTACTTTCAATTTCACTCTGTTAAAACAAAATACATTTATTAATTTAATGTTTAAAATTATATTAAATTATTTTATCTATGTGCATTAATTTTTTTCTGCGTTCATGTTTGTATACAACCTGTGTGCCTAGTGCACACAGAATATGGGATCAGATCTCCTGGAACTGGAGTTACAAAAGGTAATGTAACTGTTTGGGTTCAGGGAACCAAACCTCCCAGTTCTTTGCAAGAGCTATAAGAGCTCTTAACAGCTGAGCCATTTCTCAGGCCTCAGACATTTATTAATTTAAATTTCATATCTTTCTAAAAAAAATAAACTCTCATTGGGTACCATTTTGTCATTAATCTTGACAGTAAAATAAGGTTAATATCTAAAATGTTTATCAAAAGGAGAATTGCTAAGGTATCATGCTATAAATATTTATTTAGTCATTGAGTTTTATGGTTAAGGCTCCTGTTATTTGACTAAATGAAATTGATAACAGGGAACTAACTGAATTCTTTTTGTACAGACTCACTCCACTAAGTATAGGTCAGTTCCATTTTTTCTTCGGCTGTTGTATGTTCATAGCAATATCCAGGGGAAACACATTTCACTTTCTGATTTTTGTGATTCAGACTGAATTGGTAACTTGAGTGAGTTAGGCGGTATGACAAATGGGAACAAACAAAGATAATGATGTAGTCATATGTAACATATTGTGAATGTCATAATTGCATGTACAATTTAAAATGGAAAAATACTAATAATATAATAATGCCTTCGTCAATATTCTCTTTGAAGGGCAGGCTATAAGTCACAGCTTTTCTATAATGTTGTAATATATGCAGAAAGAAGTAGTCAGGATTAATCAATAGTGCCAAAGGAGAAAGCATGCTCATGTTGGAAAATCCTTACTCAATTGAACAGAAACTAGAAACACAAGATCTTCTAGTGTGAGAGTCAGACAGCCTCTTGGTTTTTGTGCATATTGAAGGAGACTAGACCATTATGAGAATTACTTGGGCTGTGGACTACAGAAGTCAGGATATGGTGCTTTAATGCACTCATGTGGCAGTGTTTTATCCTCAGGACATTTTTCTATTGTTTTATTTCTTATTTCCTCCTATACATTCATGCACATGAGCTGTCATTACTCTTTTGCATATTGTTATGTGCAGCTATCATCACTCACTGTCATTATTCCCCTGAGGATGCACCTGCAAGCTGTGGTCCGCTAATTGTCCTTTCACCAAACTACTTATTCACATTAACTAGGTAAAATCTTAGTGGCACATCAAATTTGAACTCATGAGGAACTAATGAAAATATTTCAGTTGATGAAAGAATTGCAGCTGATTTCTACATGAATGGATGAACAAAGAAGAAGGATGGAACAGTAGTGTGTAGTCACAGGTACTTCTTCTTCCATAGACCACAATCATATCCAGGTCTTGGATATGATATACAGGATCCCTGATCATATATGTCTTACATTTCAAGGAAAGGAGACAGAACACTAGTAAATAACTAATTAGTCATTGGTAAATATTACAGAAAAAAATAAAATTCAGGCAATATTACACAGACAGGGACTACCACAATGTATGTTTGTGAGTGTGTGTGATTTGTGTATGTGCGTGTTTGGGCACATGCAAGCATGAATGTTTTTATGAATACTTGCTGGTATAAGGAGACTTTTCTGAGAAGTGATACTTGAACATTTTTCTGAATGAAGACAGAGCATAACCATTGATACATCGAGTATAATTTTGTCATCAACAGCAAGTAAGACATCCTAATGAAGACACATTCTTGGATGATTCAAGGAAAAGTGAAAAAGGCAAGCGTGACTGCAGTAAAGTGAACAAGGACATTATGAGAAAAATGAGATGATTTTTCACAGATGGAGTTTTATCTAAACCATGGTAGGGTACAATTGAGATTTAAGTATAGGACTGGTATTTTGGAAACTGAAAATAGAGACCAAAATTTAAGAGTAAAAGCTGTTTTTCACTAAATTGTAAAGACAAAATGAAAACTTAAATTTTCTGTCCAAGTTATTTAGTTCCCAAATGGTATGCATAGCAAACATTCTATGGAAGAAATTATCTATAATCTTTTCATTTAAACTGACATAATAATGTTTAATATAATGCACTGGCATAAAGGGTTAAGTAGAAATAATGAAATAGGAAGGTTTAAACTTGGGTGGTGGAACAAAGAGTTAGGTAGAGGGTAAGCTTGTGGGGAGTTATATAACACTAGCAAATTAAAAAAAAAACCTGCTAATGTTGAAGCACACACATACAAATGCACACACACACACACACACACACAC
Source organism: Peromyscus eremicus (assembly GCF_949786415.1). Classification (NCBI taxonomy): domain Eukaryota; kingdom Metazoa; phylum Chordata; class Mammalia; order Rodentia; family Cricetidae; genus Peromyscus; species Peromyscus eremicus. Next base: position 21,342,025 of record NC_081419.1, on the reverse strand, counting down.
ACACACACACACACACACTTGAGTTACAATTACTATCTGTAACAAGTTAGTAATGCTTCTTCTAGAGGTTAATAAATAAAACCATGTCCTTACTATTAGAGGTTAAGAAATAAAAATCCCATTCCAAGGAATGGAGTATTCATTTAGAGTTGTTTTTCAGTAAATTCCCATAGGAAGCCCTTGACACTGAAACATTATAGACTATTGCTATAGATATTGGTTACTATCTAGAACTTGATAATAAGACCTTATTGCTGAAGACATCATATATTTGAGTAAAAAAAAAATATTGGAGTCAAGCTGTGGTAGATCTGGAAGCTTCATCCTTACTAGTTACCTTTTGTAATGATAGAAGGTGATATACAATCTGCCAGAGGATAAAAATAACCATCAATCACACTCACCTGTGAACCCTTCCAAATACAACAGCTGGCCTGGCAAGGCATGTCCAACAGCACAATGGTGACATGAACATCATGGAAATAACCAACCACTTTTTGATTGGATTTATCTTGCTCCACAAGACATAGTTGGGAGGGGAGGAAATGGGAGCTGATTCTGGAAGAGTTGTAGAGGGTCAACATGATCAAAACATGTTCAAAACTTTCAAAGAACTAATGAAAATGGAAAGAAAATTCAGATATTTTTACTGATACTAATTTACTTTTAAAGCATTTGTGAAGGCAACAACTCCTCAGCATCTCTCAGTTAGGATTTTCCTCCTCTGGCAATCAACTGCAACAGACTCCTAAATGCAAGGAGGGCAGATTCCTTCCTCAGTGTCATCACATAATTTGTGTTTACAGTTATTTCTCTTAATGTTTGGCAAATGATTTTAATGACATTTCCTCAATTTAAGAAACAGAATTAGAGTCTAGAAGGATGCTGTCTTATAGTAGGTACAGATAATATCTTCAGAAAATGAACCAGACAAAAACGTTGTAGTAGACTGAAGGCACATGACTCTAGCCCCAGCTCTTCCTAAGAGACAGGAGGATGGAGAGTTTGAGATGATCTTGAGTTACAGACGGAATGACAGTCAAGCCTGAGTTTCACAGTAGACCAGGGGCTCAAAGACCAGGAGCTCTAATGGTAACTTAACTGCAGAACAATTCTCTAGCACATGGTCATCATAATACTATATTTTTTTAAAGGAGTAAAATGAGGAGGAGAGGTGTTATCAGTGATTTGGAGGAGAGTAGAGTTTTATAATAGTTAAACAAGAGGAATAATATATATACGGAAAATAGTAGGGAGTCTGTAATTTAAAAGCCTTAGGATTTTCCAGTAGACTGAATATGGGAGAAACTAGCGAACAATATAAATACAAACAAAAATTAATACAATTGGTTTATGAGTCAAATGAGTATGTAATATCTTCCTAGAGGGAAAACGACACCTATATATAAAGCATGTTGGATGCTGTGGGAATGGGATGACCCTGGCCTCTTCTCTGAAGCATGCTCAAAACAGGATGTAGTATTGGCTTGACACTTATGCTAGAAGACAGAGAAGTGGAGGAAAGGGAAAAAGCCCAATCATCTACTGCACACCTTCCCCCAACCACAGAGCAACAACAGCCAAGAACAGCGGTGCTTCCCACCATTGCCTTAGTATTGCCACTCGAAGTAGCTTATCACGGTTTACTATAAATCAATGCAGAGTTTCCAGGTGAGCCTTTGTGACTGCTCACAATCAAATATCTTCAATGTGCATTTTAATACAAGCTATACATTTAAGAAATAGAGTCAGAGCCCAGAACTAGACAGTCTTTCTGTGGCAAAGGCAGTGCAAATGCTCTATAGTGAGCCACTAGTCTGCCCCTGTCGGGTACACTCAGGTTAATCTAGCATGTTAATGGTTGCATCAAGCTCACAGAACCTCTCTTTGCTCAGCTCACTTTGTTTCACACGAACTAGAGATGAAGTGAGTGTATATTTTCTGATAAAATTTATTGTGTCATATAAAAATAAATGCTGTTTTATCGTCTTATCGGTTATGGGACATTTTGAAATGTTGTGGCAAAGGGAATAGTATAAAATCTAAATGTTAAATTACTTCTTAAGTCATTGAAGATATTCAAGGTAGAATATGTTTCTTTACAAACTTTTTGCCTTTAACTTTGGTGACTGAGAGGCAAAAGTTGAATAAACATAACATTCACTTAAAATACTCAAATATGCAAAAAGAATAGAAACCTGGCTAGATGTTATCTTTACTGGGAATTTGCTGGTTTTCTATGAAGTCTTCAGATTTTATACTTTGTTTCTTAGCTTATTCTGTATTTCATTTACAGTGAAGCCCCATATGGGACATGACTAAGGGGAAGTGTGAGGTCCAGGCTATATTCCTTCACAATTACCCCGCCACTCCTTGAAAACACCGCCCCTGCCCCTTAGGCCGGCTGCTTTAAAGTTCTTTTCCTTTATCCACACAGAAGCCAGACTGACATTTTTAAATTGATAAACACTTTCACTCTTAAAGCTATCCCTAGAGACTTCTCTCTGAATGTTGCCAATAAAATGAAGGTGGGATGGGTTTGTGTATAGTGGAAAGACGGCTTAGTTGTTAAGAACACTGACTGCTCTTCTAGAGGACCCAGCTTCCATTCTGAGAAACCACATGGCTGCTCATGGCTGTTTATGGCTCCAGTTTCAGAGGATCTGAAAGTCTCTTTGGGCACCAGGCATGCCAATAGTGTATAAACATCCATGTAGGTGAAGCACCCATACACTTAGAATGAGATTGAATAAATCTTTTAAAAAAGGAATGAATGTGGGTATGCTTGTGTACACACAATTTTAGAAAACAAAATGCAGGTGATTGAAACATAAATAGGCAGGATTAGCATTCTTCTGCTTTGCTGAGTTAGTGCAGGTAGCATGTCAAATTAAAATGACCTCAAAAGACTAAATATTTAGAGACTTTGCGCACTTCTGAATGTGGGGTCAAGAAAGGAGATCATAATAAAGAAATTGCCTATTGTGAGAAGATTGTGTGCAGTCTAGGGTCCTTCACAGCAGGAAATGCCTGACCCAGAGAAAAGAACTTGCTTTAGATCCTGAGGGCAGAAAAGCCTGTACAAATTCCGAAGTAGGATCACAGGCAGCTGGAAGGATGCCCAAAGTGGAAACAACAGCATAGAATGCAGGGATGGGTTTCTAGTGGAGAAAGAGTTTTAGACACTTATGTAGAATTATGGAACAACAAATCTTTTTACAAAACCCTGTAGCATACACCAAGTAATTCTAGAAAAAAAAAAAACATGTTCTTAAGGAAGTATAATCATATTAAAATTACTCACCAATCCACAAAATTTACATGGTCATAATTACATAAAGACTTATTATTATTAATGATTTATTATTATTATTGTTGTTGTTATTTTGAGACAAGGTGGTTTTTTTTTGTTTGTTTGTTTGTTTGTTTTGTAGCCTTGGCTGTAGACCAGACTGGCCTCAAACTCACAAAGATCTGCTTGCCTGTGTCTCCCAAGTGCTGGAATTAAAGGTGTGTACCACCACCTCCTGGCTCACAATATTAACTTTTGGCATTTTCTATAGTAAAAGGGCAATATATTACATATAAATTTTAAACCTTTAGAAATAGTAAATGTAACATGTTATATAGAATCATGAAAGAGAGTACACACATTTTAAATAGTTAAAAATGTTGGAGGACCTAGGGAAAATAAAGGAACAAATTCTGTTTTCTACTGTAAGCTTTAATGATATGTTTCTTTGTAAGGTATACATACTTACTATATGATACCATCAAAAGCACAGTTGCTGTGTAAATATTACCTGAACCCTACCATCTTTCCAAAGTTCATATCCCTGTTCTGATCTTTTCTCCTTATCTGACTCTACTCTTCTTGAGACTTTGACTACAGACATTATCTGTGACACGAGATTCCAATAATTTATTAGTTTTAACCCAAAGCTACTTTAAAATTGGAGAAAAATTTCAAGATGGGATGTGTTTACATCCATTAAAGTTCATTTGTAAATATTTATTGGGTGTATTTTTGTGGCTTCAGCATTAAAGCTATATAATGGGTAGTTTTAAAAAGCCAAAACCATTATTCAGGTATCATACTGACAGCTAGATTCTGAGAAGTCAGGAAAATCTAAAATTTGCAGGAATAGGGCAATATTATCTATTGCTGTATAACAAATTGCCCCCTGAATTCATAGCTTTAAAATAATAAATACAATTCTGGAAGTTACCCTGCATCAGAAATTCATGAGTGCTCATGTTGGTGATTGAGTCACAAAGCAAAGAGGCTGTCATTGAGATGTGCAGCAGGCAGACATTCCGTCCTTTACTGCTACCCTTCCAAGCATGCTCCTGAGATTTGGTGACAGTGACCTCATGGCATAGCTATGGGTTCTAATAGAAAGAGGACCCAGAATAACCAAAAAATGGAACTACAAAGTGTTCCTGAAACATCACCGAGTCTAACTCTACCATATCTACCAAATTCTTTTCAGTAGTCCAGCTAGCTTTTAATTTTGGCACTCAAGAAGCAGACAAAGTTGACTGTGAGTCTGAACCTAGTCTGTTCTAAATAGAATGTTCCAGGAGAGCCAGACTACACACTGAGACACTGTCCACTAAAGGGGATCCCAAGAAATAGTTCTTATTCAAGAAGATAATTAAGACCATCCCTTGAATCATTAAATCAAAGAAATCCTCTTGTATCAAAGAATCTATGGGCATTATTTACAAATTATCAAGACTATCAAATGTTTACCTTCTCATTAATCAACTTAATGATTTCTTTTTTAAACAGTCTACTATAGGGATATCACGAACAGTCACAAATTTGTAAATTAACGTGCAGTCCTTTAGTTCCTTCTGGAAAGCATGGGCTACCTGTGGAATACTTATTGCATGCCACTGTGTGCAACTTGTCTAGTTAGATTCCTGATTTAATGCATGAGCATTTTCTAAACCTGATCTTTTATCAAATAGAAGGACAGGACACTGAGATTTTGTAATTTTTCTTTTTTTTCAAGCAAAAAATAAATTGTGCAACATAATAAGTTTGTTATGACTTTTTCATACATCTATATAATGTACTGATCATTGTATTGATCCTCATTTTTTTCCCTTGAGGACAAGTACTTTCATAGATGTTTCTAATCTTTAATTAGAGTTGGAAGGTTGAACTGAATAATGTATAGTTATTGCTTTAGCATGATAACACTGATGGCTTTTAATTCAACATGGCTACAGAAAATTTTTGCTTAATACCCATAATTTATTATTTTCACTTAGGTTTAATTTTTTAGATTTAATTATTTTATAGTATGTGTATTAGTATTTTGTATGGGGCAAACACTGGTCAGAAGAAGGCATTAGATCCCCTGGTATTGCAGTTATTGATGACTGAGAGCTGCTGTGTGGGTGCTGGGAATTGAACACAGACTCTCTACAAGAACAAGTACTCAGAACCACTGGGCTATCTGAATAGATGCTTTAATGTTACTGTTCATTTAGATTGGCCAGGGAGCTGTTAGCAAGCTGTGCTTATGAATTGCATATTTCTGATCCTCATAGACTTTCTGCCTCATTTGTCATTTCTGCTTCATTGGAGACCATACAGCAAAACTGAGCATCAATCATTAATACCTGTCAATATATAATTTACAGAACGTTGACAACATGACTTATGTCAATGCACTTTCTTAGTCAGTGTTCTATCGCTGTGAAGAGACACTGTGTCCACAGCAACTCTTATAAAGGAAAGAATTTAATTGGGGCTCGCTTACAGTTTCAGAGTTCTAGTCCATTATCATCATAGTAGGGAGCACTGTAGCAGACAGGCAGACATGGTGCTGTAGAAGGAACTGAGAGTTTTATATCCAGATTCATATGAAGCAGAAAGAGAGAGCCACTGGGTCTGGCTTTGGGTTCTGAAACCTCAAAGCCCAACTCTAGTGACATGTGTCCTCCAACAAGTCCACACCTACCCCAAGAAGGCCACAACTCCTAACCCTTCTAAGTAGTGCCACTCCCTGATGAGTAATCATTTAAATATATGAGCCTATGGGGGCATTCTTATTCAAACCACCCCATGCATAATGGATGCCCATCAAAGATGATGAAAGTATGAACTTTAGGTTTATCTTTCCTGCATAGTAGAAACTATTTTCCTCTTATCAAGCTATAAATTATTATCTATATTGATAAAGAATGGGGCTTACTATGTAACTAAAAAAATGAATCAACTGTTTATTTCCCAGAGAAATACATTAGCCCTTAGATGAGCCTATTTGACAATGGTCCACAGTGTCATTGACATGCTATATCAATATCTCTTTAATGAGTTTATCACCACAGTTTGCACTTGTATTTAATAATTTTAAAGCACAGAGTGCTCTCTCAAACAGTACATGAGTAATTTTATTATTTGATATACTAGTCATAATAAAATACCATTTGTGGCTCAAACAATGGAAATGGAGTCTAGAAAGTTCTGTAAGCCTAATGCTCACAAATAGAATGTCTCCAGGGCATCTGGCCTTGGTAAATGCTGGCATGTCCACGCAGTGTCTCCATACAGACTTTCACATAATTACCTCTTTAGAGACTGTGCCTCCAAATGTACTGAGATACTGAGGGCTAGGGTCATAATATAAAAATTTGAAGTACATATAGCTCATTTCATAACAGCATATTACACTTTTATAAAACTTAAAATGTTTAAGTCCTATACTCACAATTCAGGTAGTATATGACTTATCTTATTATATGGGAGGAAATCAGAAGCATCATTTTTAATCAGCGTTGAATTGTCACATCATTTTCTCTCATCTCTTGAATTTATATGCGATGTAATCTGCACTGAACAGATAAACTGTGAGTCCTAGCAAATAATATACAATTAACCAAATAAGCTAGATGGTGTTGCGATGTGTAACTGATGCCCACAAAAGACAATGAAGGAACAAACTTGAGACTTATCTTTTCTGCGTGGGGAAATTATTTGCATCTTGAAAGTATGGTTATATTTTTGTTCATATGTTCTCTACATTTCAAAATGCTTTCTGTGTTCTGTATTACCGTTTCACATTGTAAATGTATTATTTAGACTTACTACGTGTTTCAGAAAGTGGGTGGCCATCCTCTTCAACTATACTCAAGATATATAGAAAAGCTCTTAATAATTTTTGACAGTCAAAAAAATTATAAGTGACCTGGCATGGTGGCACATGCCTTTAATCCCAGCACTTGGGATGCAGAGACAGACAGATCTCAGTGAGTTCGAGGCCAGCCTGATTCAGATCGAGTTCCAGAACAGCCACAGATGTTACACAGAGACACTCTGTCTCAGAAAAACACACAAACACACACATATATATATGGATGGATATCTATCATATATGTATATGACTCAAATCAGAATCATTTAAATGAAACAATGAAATGAAATCTGAATATTCCTTAGTTGATGGAAGAACAAATTAGACAAATGTAATAAGACATGTAAGTTTGTTCTGTAAAGTGCAACAGGCATCTTAGTTGACATTAAGTGGTATCTTTGTCCTTAATTTGTTACAGTTATCTTAAAGCATGTCAATAAGTTTTCTTCTACCTTAGCAAATTAAAAATGAAATACTGACTATTTTTTTCTGGAAAATTATTTGTCTCCTAAAATGTTCATATTATTTCTGCAATTCTGGAGACAGAAATAATGATGTGTTGGCAAGTTGGTATCGAACACAGAGAAATGAAAGAAGAGATGGGGTGAGGAGAGAGGAAAGAGGGCAGAGGAGAAGAGAAAGGGAGGGAGGGGCAGAGAGGAAAGAATAAAAGAGGAGAGGGGAGGGGAGGATAGAGGAGAGGGACAGAGAGGAGAAGAAAAGAGAGAGAGAGTCCGGAGGGAAAAGGAGATGCTTTGGGTTTGGGAAGCATTTAAATGCTTAAGTTGGGCAAAATTCATCTGCCTACCTACCACTCATGTACCAGACATAGGTACATGTCTCTGTGATGTCAGAGAGTGAAACTGAACCAGATCACAACGATTGCTCCTAGTAACCTAGAACAGCCCGGATAAGGCAATCAAAGTTAGAATATCTTTCAGACAAAGAAGAAAATGAAGAACCAAGAAAAGATTGCATATTAGAATGAAGTAAAGCTAGGGAGTCATGTCTACCTAGCTGCAAACAAGAAAGAATGAAGGGCTGTATGCAGCCACAGATTCCTTGCAGCTGTCACTGAGGGTTAAGGGACAGTACAGCTGAAGTGAGCATCTCATCACACACAATACTATAAGTATAAGAAACCAGACGCCACCTCTCTTAGTGTGATTTTTGTTGTTATTGTTAAAATATTGTTGTTGTGTTAAAACCATGATATGAAGCAATTTGAAGAAAACTGAGTTTATTTTATCTTACAACTCAAAAGTCACAGCTGATCAGTGAAGAAATTAGGGTAGGAACTCAGGGTAGGAACCTGAAATCAGGAACTGAATCTGAGAGCATATGGGAATGTTTGCTTACTGCCTTGTTCCCCATGACTTCCTCAGCCTTTCTTAGGCAACCCGGCACAATTTTTCATGGCTGGCACCACGCACAACAGGCTGTGCCCTCGTACATCAATCGTTAATAAAGAATATGCCCTACAGACTTACCTACAGACAATCTAATGAAGACATTTCCTCAATTAAGTTTCCCTTTCCAAGATTACTCCAGCAAGTGTCAAACTGACCAAAAAAAAATCATATAGGACAGGATGATTTCATATGTGTTCTTAAGAGAAGGTGTGTGTCTGAATTACATTGCCTGTGATAACAGGTCCAGGTGTGGAAGCCCAACTATGCCCATTGAGTCTAGCACTGTTTGTGGAAAGGTATATCACGTTCATTTATGTGATGGGTTGAGTGTGCGTGTGTGGACCAAGAACTGGGGTGTATGCTTCAGATAGAAGAGGCATAGCTCACTGCATCTACTATTGCCAGTAGGCTTGCTCTCTCTTTTGGTCTCTAGGAGAAATGTCTAACTTCATTTACTGTGGTTGACTTACACTTTAACTTTCTAGACATTTGCGAAATACTGGGATTTTTCCATTGATTATTGGAAAAGTCAGCACTTGAAAATCTTCTGCCAAATGAAAAGGTCTGTACTTGGAAATTTGCCTCCTCTTTTCTTGATCCTCCTGTGTCTACCTATCCCTACATGAACTTCACAGGCAAAGCTGTAGTTAGAAAAGGGAAAGAATTTTAGATTAAGGAGATGTTGAGATATTCCAGACTACTTCCTCTTTGGAAAGTGAAGGGAACGCTTTGTTCATGTGCAGGGGTTATAGGAATGGGCAAAAGTATGTGTGTGAAGGTAATGGAAGATTGTAATGGGTTGGGTAGGTCAAGGCTGCAGGTCTTTGGCAGAGCTTCAAACCATATTTTCTGTTTTAAATATATATTCTAGCCTATAAAATCAGAGATGAATATAATTTTAGACTGGAGTTCCATTATATGTAAATATCATGGTTTGTAGTAAGGTTGAGCTGTTACAGTGCAGGGTAGTTCAGAAGAACAAACACTATACTTTCAAGAAGTAGTAGAGGGGTTGGAATGATGATATCTTAGGGTTTCTATTGCTGTGAAGAGACACTGTGAGTATGGCAACTCTTACAAAGGAAAACATTTAATTGAGGTGGTGGCTTACAGTTCAGAGGTTCAATCCATTATCATCATGGCAGGGAGCTTTGTGGCATGCAGACAGACATGGTCCTGGCTACATCTTGATCAGAAGGCAACAGGAAGTAGACTGAGACATTGAATATAGCATGGGTATATATGAGACCTCAAAGTCCACCCCCACGGTGACATACTTCCTCCAACAAGGTCATACCTACTCAAACAAAGCCACACCTCCTGATAGTGCCACCACCTATCAGTCTATGGGGGCCAATTACATTCAAACTACCACAGATGGCTTAGATAGCTAACAGTGTGTTCTTCTCTTCCAAAGGAACAAAGTTAGAATCCCATTACCCAAGTCACGTCACTCACACCCACCTATAACTCCAACTCCAGGAGATCTGGAGTCTGTGCCTTCCTTGAACATACATATGATATAGTATCACACCAACACAACACACACACACACACACACACACACACACACACTCACACACACACACACACAACTAAAAACATAAGATAGGCTTAACAGCTCATGAGTTTGTCTTCTATCTTTTGGCAGGAGTGCCAACAGTCACATGATTTCCTCTTCCAGTTTATTCTTCCATTTTGGGGAAGTCTTTCTAGTTATATTGGTGTTCATGAATTTGGGGGCTAGGAAGATTGTTAGTGTGAGGTATCCATGATGATCTACCCTTTGTCCTCTGGTAATCCTAGTCTCACACCCATATTGCTAGCATAGCAGGTGGTGGAGGAGGACATGTGGTACCTTCCAAACCCATCACACAGATCAAAGTAGACACTTTTATAACAAAACATAGGTAAGCAAGTGAAAATCAAAGACGTTTGTAAATTTTGTTTTTACTAGCATATATTTTGGACATAGTGATGGATTTGATAGAAAATTTTATCAGGCACATCATGTATTTGATTGTGTTTATACCACTTTACTCTCTGCTTCCACACCTCTCCTCCTGATTGTCCTTTTCCTTTGCCAAAATAATAGCTTCCTTTCTAATTTCATTTCATTTTTAATATCAATATCCATGTATAAGTTTATTGGGGCAGCTACTTATAAGAAAAATGAAAACACGGTGTTTGTCTTTCTGAAGCTTGCTAATTTCACTTATTATGGTGATTCAAGTTCCAAATATTTTCATCAAAGATGATTTTGTTCTTTTGATGGATTCAAATAAAGCCTCCATTGTGTTTGAATAGCACTTTCATAATCCTGTTTTAAGATACCAGTGTTGACGCCACAGCATGGCTCCTGTGAATGGTACTGCTGCAGGCACGGATGTGCAACTATCTCTATGCTCTACTGACTCATGCTTCTTTGAGTATATTCCCCAGAGTAATATAGCTGGGTCATGTGGTAGTTTCTCTCTGTCTCTCTCTGTCTCTCTCTGTCTCTCTGTCTCTGTCTCTGTCTCTGTGTCTCTGTCTCTCTCTGTCTCTCTCTGTCTCTCTCTCAGGATTTTGATGAATTCACATAATAATTTTCAAAGTATATGGGCTAATTTGCTAATTTTTTGTCAACATTAGCAGTATATATGGAGCTTCTTTTCCCTATTTCCTCATCTGCATTTGTTGTTATATGTTTTCTTAGTATGAAATAGAATCTCCATGTAGTTTTGATTTTAATTTCTCAAACGAACGTATTTACTCCACTTTCTATGAAATGAGAATTTTCAGAAATTTAGTACCAAGCTGGATGCCGGTGGCACATACCACCAATCCCAGCACTCAGGAGGCCAGGCTAGTTAATTCACCAAGACTCTGCCTCAAACAACAACAAAGGGAGACACCACACCGGATGGCAGCCTTCTGAAGTGGCTTCTTCTGTGCCCCTCAGTTTGATCTTGACTTGAAATTACATGCCAGGGGATGCTCTAATAGGTAAAGACTGGGAGGGGCACTCAGTGAGAGCCATCTGTCCAGAGTCCCCTTGCCCTTTCTCTGTAACATTTCTTCCTCCTAGCTGGAGACAGGACTCCTCTGGAGTGAAAGCCTGATGACCTAGTAATAGAAAAGGTAGGTCAGAGACTTTCTTAGTAAGCAGTGTCTGTTCAAAAGGGTGTGGAATATCCGAGTTATATTTTAAGGTTTTTTTTTTTAAATGTTTTTCATGAAAATAAAATGACACCACTCTCCACCTCTTTATGAATTGCTTCAGGAAGCAAGATTTCACCTTATGATTTGCCTTAGGAAAAGAGTGATTCCACCTCTGTGACTAATTTTTGTGAAATGCGGAGAGCAAAGCAATGGGCTGGAGAAAGAGAATTTGCTTCAGAGATTTTCTAGTCTCCTTTCGTTCAAAGCACACTACAGTTTGCTTGCCATTTTCTGATCACGGGTATTTCCTGTATCTGTTTATTTGCTAACTTGCTTGCCTCAAGGCTATGTCTAATTGCCCAAACTCTCTGATTTAAATACAAATTACACTAAAGACAGAAGGAAACACCAACAGCATAAAAAGAAACTAAACTAATTCTCACAATTACTAACCATTCTGCCAATTAGACTTTTTTCACTGAAATCACACTGCTTCAAGAGTAGCTAGGTGTTAGTTAACAGCACCTATTCTTCCAGAGTAGAGAATCTTTGGGAAGTGATGAATTACAGAGAGATGTGGACCCTGCCATGCAGCAGCTCTTTTGTCTAAAATCGCAGTAGCATGTACTGAAGCCGCCAGTTTTGCAGCATAAGGGATGGGTGGATGAAGGGGCCAGGCACATACCGGATCTCGAACCAGAATATCTGACCTGCAGCTGACAGAAAAACGCAAGCACACACCAAATCCCAGCAAAACCTAAGACCCCAGATTTCTTGAGATGGGAAAATAATCGAGACTTTTTAATATCCTGAGTGCTGGACTGGCTGAGGAAAAATAAAGTTTCTGGTATTTTAAGGAATATTTAAATGTTTATTGTTCCATAAAAGCTGTATAATGTGAGTGAGACTGTTACTGATGGCCGGCAAATGTATGTCCAATGGCTTGCAATATCTAATTTCTGTTTATCCTCTTAGGACAGGATAGAAATTCCCACACAACTGCTGCTGTCTCTCTTCTTTTTTTTCTAGCAATATACCATTGTGAAAGATAATGCTGGCGTGTTTGTCAGTCAGTGTTAGTCTCTCCACTGAGAGAACATCGTTCACGGAAGTGGCCTGCTCTGAGGAAGAATTTTGGAGCATAAAGTAGGAAAAATGTTTAGGTTCAGATTACAGAAGGAGGCTTTTAGTGGAGAAGGTGTAAACACAAAAAAGCACAACTCTTACTTAAAATTGGAAAAGAGAGAATTTATTCCGTAGCAAAATATGAGTGGCCATATTGTTATAATATGGTGCGGGTGGGCGGCGGCCTTGGCAGGTTGGAGCCGAGGGGCCCTAGAAAGTCATGCCACCCAACAGAGCTCACATGGAGAATTTATTGGGGTAAGGGACAGAAAGGAAGAGACGCAGAGTGTGCCTCTGGAGACAGCTGAGGAAAGGAGAGAAAGAAGAGAAAGACGGGAGGAGGGGAGTGGGAATGAGAAAAGTGTGAAGAGAGAGAAGGAGAGCAGGGCCCTGCCATTTAAAGGGGGCTCAGCACATGTGCACAGAGACCACGTAGGAATGAGCACATGACGCTGTGAGGGCCCTGAACAGGCCTAAGTACTGCCTCCGTACTGGAGAGCACATGCACACAGGAATGATGCAGCCTGCCAGCTACCTAAGGGGCAGACTAGGCATGCCTGAATGCCAGCACATATCCTAGGAACAAAAATCTAAATTATCCCAAACACCACATTACAATGCACTTATCTTTCCATCAGGTTTTATTGTAGCAGAACAAGTATAGTTAAAACCAGGGCATTTTTCAAAATACATTGCTGAAAAAAAACAGCAGTTGGATTGCAACAAAATGGGGAAATCTCTACCACAGGCTTCAGCTGCTGCTGCTAACGGTCATAGCCTTTGATATTATGGATGTGTACATCCAAAAGGATTTATCTAACAGTTATATGGACATTAATAAAAATCAGAGGTTGGTAATAAATGACTACTTAAAGGCTAAGAAAACCAAAGATAATTTGGCTCTGGACCTGCGATATTCCAACTCTCAAAATCATTGCTATTCTAATCAGTTAATCATCTTGGTAGAATGTGTGCTATAAGTATAATTTTTTTCTGGGAACTTAAGTCAACAAAGGAAAAAATTCCTTTATGTGGCTAAGTTTCTCAAGTGTAGACATATGCAAATGTGAGCAACAAAAGAGATTCACAGAGAAAAGCACTTAAATGACAGAGAAGCCCCTAGAGGAACTGAAGACATGAGTATTTTCATACTAGATTGATGGGGGAAGGAAAGTCATATGAAGACATGATGGGCATGTTTGTGCACTAAAGATAATAAAGTGCAAGAATCTTAGTAATTAGAACAGTCTAATAATCTTTTCCAGAGGAAATATAGATTGCACCTCTCACTTGAAGGTCTTCTGACCTGCCTCAATTGGTGTGTGTCAGAGAACACTCTTGTTCCTCAAATTCCTTCAGCTTTAACTATCAAAATTTGCAGGGGTGACTTTCCGGGTTTGCTTTTCTGCTGCTGTGATGAGATACCATTACCCACAGCAACTTGAAAAGGAAAGAATGATTTGACTTACAGCTTACTGTCTGCCACTGTGAGAAGTCAAGTCAGGAGCAAAAGACAGGAGCTTGAAGTGGAACCCACAGTTCATCCTTGAGTAAAGCCATAGCAAGACATTAAACCGAAGCAGAAATAAGTACCAAAGAGAAATCCTGCTTACTGGCTTGGTCCTGGATTCATGTTCAGCTGCATTTCTTATACAGCCCCAACCCAACTGCTTAGGAATGGTAACACCACAGTGGGCTCTGAGTCACTTAGCAATCACCATGTGTCACAGATGTACCTGAAGGTCAATTTGATAGAGTCAATTCTTCAACCAAGGTTTCCTCTTCCCAGGTGTACCAAGTTGACAGCCAAGACTGGCCATTGCAGCGCCCTATTCTGGGGCAGTTCATTCTGAGCCATACCACATCCTTTAGTCAACTGATCACAGATAAATATTAAGGGAGGGAGTATTGAAATGTATACTAGGTCCTTTTTAGGTATTGTTTTACTATCCATAATTCTAGGTTCCTGTGGCCAACATGAATCAAGAGAGTACCATAAGATAATTTGACAGATATGGAGACAGAGACTACATTGTCCTAAATTTTATTACAACATGTTACTTCAATTCTATTTTATTGTCAATTGTTAATTTTCTTTCTTTTTTAATATATAAATTACCATGTACCATAGAAGTATATGTACACATAAAAATAAAGTATTCCTAGGATTTCATTCTAACTGTAATATTATCAATTATCACTGGGGCCTTGGCATGTTTCTGAAACATAGGTAGGGTACAGTAATTTTTAAAAATTAAAAGCATGGAAACCAAGACTGAAAATGGGTACATGATTCATTTATGACATTATTGAACGAGCCAGAGCAATACTAGAAGTCTAAAAGCATTGGAGAACTTGGTACCCAAAAGTACTTTTATTTATTTGGGCTTTTACAGTTTGAGGGTAATTACACAGTGTCTCATGTAGCTAAGAAGGCCTCAAACTTGCTATGTAACTGTGGATGACCTTGAACTTTTCATTCTCCTGCTACTGCCTTCCCAGTACTATGATTACGGGCATGCACCATCATGCCTGGATGACATGATGCTGGAGACTGAACCCAGAGCCTTTTGCATTTTAAAAGGTAGATATTGTACCAATTGAGCAACATCTCCAGCTCATTTTTAATTTAATTCACTTTTATGAATATTAAAAAATATTAACTAGAGAATTGTGGAATAGATGTAAGCCCTTAATATCTCATAATGTTACAGTGTATCTTTGAGATTATTTTTCCTATTACTACAAATTATACACTGCAGATTTACACTACCATATAAAACTACACTACAAGCAACAGTGTAACAGCTATGGAACCATAAAATAAAAAATGCTCAAAGAAAATGCATATACTTTTATATGGCTGCTTTATCCATTGTATCCATTAGCAATCAGTTATTTGAATTTGAAATGTATTACCTAAAATACAATGTACTGATGATTCATCTTCCAAGAAATAAAAGCTAACATTTGAAAAAGATGGTGGCCTCTTTATTAAATATAGCAGGTATGAAATAGTTCCATCCTCTTTATACAACATGGTATTGGAATAAAAAGAATAAGAATTCTTAAGCCTTTTCTTCCCTTTTTTCTTCAGTGCCTACGTATGCCATTGAAGGAATCTGTCACCCCTCCTTGGCTTTATATAAAAATTTTTTGGTCCTTTTATGTAGGCAAAGATATCATAAAGCTTTCTTTTCCTATCATTTCTACATCTTTTCTATTGTTTTGTTAGTTTTTATTGTTTGAGAATTCTATATATCCATATAATGTGTCTTGATCAAACCCATACCCTGCTCAATTTCTCCACTATCTTTCCTATCCCTTTTTTCTTTGATGTAGTCTGTTTTTTCAAACCTATGAGTCCACTTAGTGCTCCCTGTATGCTTTTGGGTATAGTACCACCCACAAAGAAACTGATATGCCTAACAAAGGAGCCATAAGATTCCAACAGACCCTCAGACTAGGTGGGGTCTTCATCAGTGCCTGACCCATCCATGCTGGGTTTTGGACTGTCTTGGTCTTGTACAAGTCTTGTGCATGGACTCACAGGTTCTGTGAATTCATTGTTCAGTGGCTATGTCATGCTCAGAAGAAGGAATTTGCTGCAGATATCAATTTACTGACTCTAAAAATTGCTCTACCCTCTTCAGCAATGATCTCTGAGCCTTGAAGGAATGGGGAATAAATTAGATGGCCATTTTAGAGCAGAGCACTACACATCTTATTCTCTGTACTGTTGACCAGATGTGGTTGTCTGTATTAATCACCATTGTGTTAGCCAGGGTTCTCTAGAGTCACAGACCTCATGGAATGAATACCTCTCTCTCTCTCTCTCTCTCTCTCTCTCTCTCTCTCTCTCTCTCACTCACTCATTTGCTCTCTGTGAACAGGAAGTCCAAGAATCTAGTAGTTGCTCAGTCCCATGAGGCTGGATGTCTCAGCTAGTCTTCTGTATATGCTGGTATCCTGAAGAAGTAGGCTCCAATGCTAATGAAGGAATAAACGTGCTAGCAAGGCCAGGGCAAGAGGGCAAGGAGAGAATGACACTGCACCTGGCATGAACACCAGAAACCTCAAAGCCCTCCCCAGTAAAATGCTTCTTCCAGCAAGACCAGACCTACTCCAACAAGGCCATATTTCCCAATGTGCCCTTCTCTATGAGCCTGTGGGGAAATTTTTATTCAAATAATCTACTGCAAAAGAAACTTCTCTCGTGAGGGTTGAGAGATCTTATATAAAGAGAGAACTTATGGATATGAAGATAAGAATGTAGGTAACAGTCTGCTGATATGTCCATTCAGCAAAATTATAGGATTAGGTAGGTTATCTTCTACTGCCTATGACCTTGTTACCCACTAAGTTTTTGGTCCAAGTAATAGTACCAGGCATGACCCTTGTCTTATGTGTTGGCTTTAAGTATGATAAAAATGTGTTTACTCCCATAATATTCATTCTACTATTGTACCAGTGGTTCTCAATTAACAGACCAGTCATTATTTTATCTAACAGCATTCATAGATGAGGGAAACTGCTGAGTATTTTCTCTCCCAATTGTGTGCATAGAACCTTTCAGCACTATGAAAGCTATCCAGGTTGGTACCAGCTTGATATCTCCAAGTTCTATCATTCAAGTAGGTGGTGTCTTTGGAAGTAGGGTCTTTCCATCATCTGATGAGCAATCAAGTCATATGGTAATACCTATAATGTTTGGAAGGTTTATGGGACCCCATTATCCAATAGCTCAAAAATAGGTAATCCATACTTGGCACTAGGCTTTGTATTTAATGGCCTATTTATTTGAAAATACCCTTTTCTTCCTATTATAGGGCAGATTCATTTTAGATATATATGCATATGTATATATATATATATATATATATATATATATATATATATATATATATATATATAAAGTTGCTTCCACAGTAGACTATCTTCCAATGGCATTTTCTTTTTTTTTTTTTTTTTTTTTTTTTTTGGTTTTCGAGACAGGGTTTCTCTGTGTAGCTTTGCGCCTTTCCTGGAACTCACTTGGTAGTCCAGGCTGGCCTCGAACTCACAGAGATCCGCCTGGCTCTGCCTCCCGAGTGCTGGGATTAAAGGCATGCGCCACCACCGCCTGGCTAGTGGTGGCCACCACCGCCAATGGCATTTTCAATGGGCATTAATGGCAGTTAATCCCATCCTGTATTCTTTCCTATCCTATCCTCCCACACTCTGTGCATTTACTTCTTCATGTTCCCTTGTTCTCCTGTTCCTCTTTATACTACCTGATTTTTATCTTTCTTCCCTTGAATTTCCAAAACCCCTTCTTCCTTTTTTTAGAGATGACTGAGAACAAACATTCACAATAGATATTCTCTTATTATTACAAATCAACCTTATTATTGAACCTCTTACTTTCATTGGATGAAGTGAGATATTTTGGCAAATTCAGAAGAAATACTACAATGTTAATACCTACGTTTTAAGAATGGAAACTTTCTTTTTTCTAAGTCAACTTCAGTCTTCAGTCTTTACATAGCAAAGAGATAGCCATGGAGTAGACAATATTTTACATATTACAGTCATTTATTTTCACATTGTTGAAATTTTTCTTTGATATATATATATACACAAAACAGAAATAAAAAACAAAAACAAAACAAACTAACAAAAATCCTGTGTTTTAGTTCTGCTCTGGGATGGCTCGGGCAGACTTGTATATTCTGGCTATGATTAAAAAGTTTGTTTCTGTGACTAAGTTATTCTGCATATGTGTTTTTCAGATGTGGAACAAATGGCAATTGACTGGCTTACCAGAAATCTCTACTTCGTGGACCACATCAGTGACCGGATCTTTGTTTGTAATTACAATGGCTCTGTGTGTGTCACACTGATTGAATTGGAGCTTCACAATCCTAAAGCCATAGCGGCAGATCCCATCGCAGGGTAAGAACATCACTTTCAGCATGCCAGGTTTAGAAAAGTTCCCATTAAAAAGGGATCAAAGTCTAATATGTGGTTTTGTAGGAAGTAAGACATTAGCATTATTAAAAAGAAATGCATTGATTTTAGTGCTAGCATTGCAGGAAGAGAAACAGGCTAAAAGTCAACATTTGAAACTTAGTGATTATCTGTGCTTTTAACAAAGTGTGATACTGTAGACCTTGCCTGAGACACCAACACTCTTCCCTTTACCTGAAAATTGCTTGTGGTCTCCAAAGAACCTCAGTGGAGTGTCAAGTTCATTTTGATGCTCAGCAGGGAACCTTAGAGTTAGCAACTTGCACAAATTCTTCTTGAAACACTGTTAATCTACTTGAGTCAGCATAACATTTACGTTTTTATAAACAAAATACAATGTATGTTCAAGGGTACTCCAACATTAAGGATATATTTGTTAGTTTAGACTATTTTTCCTGTAAATACTGATCTTTTAGCCTAATAATATTACTTGATGAATGAACTCAACAGAATTCACTTTTTATTTGTTAGCTTTTTAATTTGTGATTCATTTTATTGATTTAAAAACAGTTCTTATAAGACTCTTTCTTAAATAATAGAATAATTAATCTTAAAAAATTTACAGCTTGTCAAAATATGATCACAAATGTTTAAATTCCCATGAATTTTGTTCATATATTGAGAAAAATCTACATAGAAAAAAACTTGCTTTTTTTTTTTTTTAACAACAATGGCAGTATAATTCGAAGGGTTAAAAACGAAGATGCACCAAGTTCCCAAATTCACCTGTTCATCAGTCAGTGGTGGCCAAGGAGACTGAGGAATCCACAGCCTAGAGTGCTGCTTTAGTTGAAAGGACTGTTGTTTTTGAATATGTAAATTGTAGCAGATTGAAAACTGGAATTTTATTCTTACTGTCATTTCAATAGTCCTCAGGCAGTTCGGCTGAAATGTCTTATGGAACTTATCCTAAACTGCCATAAGCCTCCATTCAATAAAGGGGAAAATATTTACTGAAGAAACAGCTGTCATCCATATGTGGACTTTTGTCATTCTTTACTTAAAGTCTGATTGAATATTAAGATGCATCATCACAATGGTTCTGATTTTGACAAGAACAGCTTGCACGTAAGGACTTTGCGAGGAAGGCTGGGGAACATAATTCTTGAATGAAGCTCTATTTGTGTTTGGAGCAGATGGTTCCTTGAGTGTAGCGATGCTTCAAAAGGCATTAGTAAAAGAAGTTGTATTTAAACTGATCTGTTTGGGTGGTTGGATAAGGGTAGTAAGAAAGAATTGGAGATTTACAAATGTGCTCACGGCATTCTCTTGGCATCCTTTTTTAGAAATGTATGTGCTTGCAAGTTTTTCTTTGATGGCGCTAACTGAATGGCAAATTGGCTTTCCAATAGTCTTGTCTATCTAAATGTTGAGAGGTGAGGCTGCTGAATTTGTCCTTTCTAGTCACCACATCCTTTGCCTTTCTTAAAAACAAAGATGCTGTGACTCTTTCCAATAAAGCTGCCAACTGAAATGTAACACGTGTGAATGTTGTTTCTCATTCTCAGCAACAGCATGCTTTATGTTTGCAGGCAACTTATTTCTCCCTGTCATTACGAGAAAGAGCCATATTTTGTCATTTTGTCAACAGAATTAGGAGTAGAAAGCCCCACACTGTTTGCACACATTCTCTGATGGGTTTCTTGGGACGCTGTAACTGCTTAAATGTAATTTTGCTGTTTCATTTGTCACAGTAGGTGCTCTGAAATGTTTTTTGTGGTCTGGCTCTAACTCTGTTTTCACTCATGATCACAGATATCAAAGCAAGAACTACTCTCCTAGTGTGTGAGTAGATATGGTTTGCCGGTGAACACTTCAGCTCAGCTCCTCCTATGTGTGAATAGCCTTTTGACTGAGAGTGCAGTGAAGCTTGGAAAAAATGGAAGGAGATTCCTCTTCCATCCACCCTAGGACTTGTTCTGGAGAGAATATCTATACCTGAGCTATGAATAGGCCAATTTTATGCTATATCATCTCCCCCTCTTTTTTTATTTTAATTTTTCAAGACAGGGTTTCTCTGTAGCTTTGGAGCCTGTCCTTTGGAACTGGCGCTGTAGACCAGGCTGGACTCAGACTCACAGCGATCCTCCCAAGTACTGGGATTAAAGGTGTGCGCCACCTTGTAACATTTTCCTTATTTCTAATTGTGCAGGGAAATGTGTCTTTGCCTCAGTATGTTCTATTTGTTCAGAAATATGAGACTATATCAGTCATCTGACCAGTCTCTTGTGTCCTAAACTTAGGAGGCTTGGAACACAATCAAAATGTTCTCATGTCCCAGAGGCTATATAGAAGGAAGACCACTCTTTTAACTCTTCTCACTCTCTTTTTTCTGTTTGCACACCATGACTGCTCCAAGATTAGAATCGTTATCTTTCAAATTGTATTCTCTGTTGTTCTTAGTTCGTTAAGGCTTGGATATAGAAGTCTAATGTTTTGTGGACTCTCATTATGCCTGGAGCCAATCTCAACAAAAATATGTCAAAAAGATGTTTCTAATGATGTTTATATATTGTCTTCAATTTTTAATTATTTACTTCAACTTATTATTTCAGGCTATTTTTCAGAGATATTTCTCAAGGCTTTCCTTTCATTTTTCAGCAATATTCCCTTACAATGGCTCTTTGAAAAGCATCTATAAATTATTGCTGAGGAGTCATTAATGTTGGAGGGTGGCACAGAAGGTCATATTCAGACCAACATTAAAAACAGCCAGTCTTTCAGCTTGCCACAAGATTCTGCTTGTTTAATAGTAAAGAACTATATCTTACCCCCATCATAGACCATGTTTCATTTCTAGCAGATTCTCTTTCTAGTGACCAGTCTTCTCAAAGAGGTTATTTCATGTGGACTACATTTATTTATAATAGGTATTGAGGAATATAAGACAAATAGGAAAAATGAGATATCTCTTAGGAAGGAACACAAGCTGGTATTATGGTATTGGAGGAGAACTGCAGAACAGCTGTGGGTATGAGAATGGAGGCGAGGAAATACCCTCATGTATTGCTACACTTATAAGTTCTTTTTTTTTAATTTTTATTAAGCTATGAAATCTTACATAGGATACAAAGATTTTGGTAATACCCTTCTAGTGTTGTTATAGAAGAAAAAAATAATTCTGTTTCACTATTTTTCTATTTTATTGGGAACAATTTTTTATATAATATATTCTAATCACTTCCCCCTCCCTCAACAATTCCGAGATCTTCCAATCTCTCCACACACCCAACTGCATGCTATTCTTTTCTCTCATTCTCAAACCAAAAACTTACGTGATATTAACAAGAGAAAAGCATTTAAAAGTGCTGATTACTTTCAAAATAATATAGGAACTTTCAAAACTGAAAAACAAACTACCTGTGAATTTTATGCTACATTTAAAGGACTCCTGTACTTTTAGATTAGTATGAATAGGGCGAAGGAGGTTATTATTTGATAGTGATTAACTGGGTAAGTGAAAGCTGTGCTTCTTCAGGATCTATGTCTTCAAAAGGAGGGACCAGGGCTGAAAAACAGAATGTGAGTTTGTTTGGTTGGTAGGTTCATTGTTTTGTTTTGTTTGTTTGTTTTTAAATTATTTTTTTTTTTATTCTACTATCTCCTCAAATGCTAAGATGACATCTTGTGGGCTAGCGTGATCTGAACCTCACTAAAGAAGAAGGAAACAAGAAACTACTTTAAACAATTGTGTACTCATGGATTTACATTGACTTCATCATTTTCAAAACAAAGGGGTAATGATACGATTTGATAGTAGATGCTTATGTCTATGCACACTATTGTAGAAGGCTTGCTTCAGTGCTAAGTAGTAGCTGGGTCCATTGGGTTTAACTGAGATCATGGGTGAGCCAATTCGGGTTTTTCTTCTACTCTAGGCCTTCAGACCTATTGAAAAAGTCTCTTAACACCAGACTCAAATAGGGATGAATTTCACCACACATGAAATTGTCAAAATACTGCTGAAAACTGATGATACCAAATAACCTAAAACTATGTGGTTATTAGAAAAGCAAGTTACAATATTGGATATGTATCCCAATCTATGACCCTTACTTATAGATTTCAGGGCTGAGATGCTGTTAATGATTTAATGAATTCAAGCATGAAAAAGTTGGTGAAGGCAAGACTCTATGTAGGTCACAGCTTTGGCAGGTGGTGTGCTCATTTACAATCCATGAATTACATAGTTTTTGAAATCTTAATTTGAGTCTGTACATTTTGATCTCTCCCTTTGTAAGGGAAGGCTACACCTACTCATATCTGTAAGAAAAATCTAAAACATCAACTTCTTAACCTTCTTCACAAGTCAATATAGTCATAGTTCTGATAGCTTTTCACAATCAAGGGTACATCCTTATTCAAAAACAGTATCTCTCCTGTCTTTCATATTTTTTTAAAGTATATATATATATATATATATATATATATATATATATATATATATATATATTTCCATATATCTGAGAAGTACAGTGGGATCTGGTGATAAAGTTGCAATATATAATGATGTAATGATGAAAATTAATAATTAGCATGTCGTAAATATTTACTATTGCTTTGTGTTGAGGATATTCAAACTCCTCACTTCAAACTGTTTTGAAATTATACAAATACATAATTGGTGTAACTATTAATTGTAGCCCCTCACATACTATAAAATATTAGCATTCATTCCTTTATCTAATGGTAACTCTAACCCAGTAACAAAATATCCTCTTCCCAACAATCTTCTTGGCCTCGGAAACTACTATTGTCCACTGTACCCACAAAGGATCAGTTTCAGTTTCTGTATATGAAAGAAAATACATACTATTTGTCTGATTACTGGCTTATTTCACTTATATAATGCCCTTACAACTCATCCATGTCTCCATAAATAACAAGATTTCATTTTTATCAATGGCTGAATAAAATTCCACTGTGTGCAAATATATACTTTTTTTTATTCCTGTGTCCATTGATACACTCACAGACTGAACAAAATTTCTGGTATTATGAATCCAGTTACAATAAATAATGCAATGCAGCTGAATCTTCAGCACCCTGTATTGCTTGAGATTGCTGCATCTTATAATATCTATTTATCCTTTTAGATTTTTGAGGACCCTCCATACTAATTTCCCTAGTGCCTGTAGAACTTTATGTTCCTACCAACAACATTTTAAGTTTCCTTTTTCATTATAGTTTTTGGACAATGTACTGTCTGTCAGAATCTACTTGTATATTCCTCTTCATTGGGAAATATTTCAGATTAAAACAGAAGTATATTGATTTTTTTTAAGTTACTCTCTATAATTCATGTGTTTATCTGTTGTAACTTCGGTCCTAAGTATCTACAATTTAAAGTTTCTTTGAAAAATGTTTAAAGAACAATCAGTTGGTAA
Organism: Peromyscus eremicus; assembly: GCF_949786415.1. Lineage (NCBI taxonomy): Eukaryota > Metazoa > Chordata > Mammalia > Rodentia > Cricetidae > Peromyscus > Peromyscus eremicus. The sequence goes on along the minus strand of NC_081419.1, from coordinate 21,317,797 downwards.
AATTGTATTTGGAGTGATAATTGTACTGTTGGAAAATGCTAGATGTTATACATCAGAACACAACTCAGATGGACTGAGCTCTGTGTCCACCTGCTGAATGGACAATATCAGTGGAACGATTTACCCACTTCAAATACTCCTTATAATAATAACACTCCTAGGCTTGAAATTTCTGTTCATTGTGTCAAAAATATTGCCAATGTTTTTCTATCATGACAAATTCCTATTGGTGTGTTTCAATTTGGATTTTTTTTAACATAGCTTTAAACTATTTAAGTATCTATACATTTTCCTATCTATCATGATCCCTTTCTTTACCTCCTCAGGTGAATCTAATGCCCCCTTTTGCAATTAGGTTCATGGAGACTAAACTAGGCATCAGCACTACCCATCTTAGGCAAGAACACTTTGGACCCCAGGAAAGATGCCCTGCCATTCTGATAGTCAAACTTCATTTCTGGAGTTGCTGACTGAATGCGTAACTACCCAAGAACATGAAAGTGTGTGTGATTCATTCTTCACACTGATTCTGACTAAGCTTGTTGTTCACAAGTACAATTGAGACACACTGGGGGGGGGGGGACTGGAAGGGGGACCTCCTTGAAGCACCAAGAAAGTGATTGTTGGTGCTAATGCTTAGCTTACATTGTTACCATTCCTTCTGATGTTCATCTTCCTGCAAATAAGCACAGACATGAGTGACTCCCTAATTAGTAGCTCTGAGAATTCGCTCTTGCTGCCTGAGGTGTCTCAAGCAAAAGAACTCCAAATCTGAAAGCCAGTTCACCTACAGACTGTGCCTGTGCCAGCACCAGCTGCCTTGAACACTCCATGGAGGCTTTGAAATAGCTATGCAAAGACTGCAGCCGATTGCACTGCTTTCTGAAGGTACAGCACTGGCCAAGATGTTTGACAGTTTCCTGACAGATTTTGCAGCCATTATCCTTGATGAACTGCTTCCCCCTGTGCCACGGGAGCAGCACTTTCCACTGAACAGCCACAACCATCCTCCACCCCACTCCCCATGTGCTGGAACTACCGTAACTGATACAAGACCAAGGATCCAATTGCTTCACACCACAAATCTTCATAGCTGTTGTGGGCCAAAGAAATGGCTTTGATAAATCTGCATAGTCTTTCTTAAGACTATAGAAGCAGGCTACGTGCGTGGCTCAGTACATGAGACTTTTGAGAGAAACTCTGTGTTACCTCCCTGGTGGTCTTTCCATGACTACTCTCAGTAGTATGTGATCTTGCTGGACAATAGAATACAGGAGAAGACTGGGCAATAGCAGTGAGGACTCTGGATATGACCTGGCAGCCAACATTCTACATAGTGGTCTGGTAGCCTGATGGTTGGCAAAGCTGTTGGTTGAGACTTGACAACTGAAGGTCACTCTTGAGGCTCCATGAAATTCATAATTCAGGTGCTAGGTATACAGTGTCTTAACATGACACCTGAAGATCACTCCTAGTGTTAGGGGCAGGGAACATAACACCTCCAGAAACCCAAGCCCTGGAGCTGGACCCACTGTAACTACACTTGCTGCTGAAGAAGTAGAGGGGATGGACAATGGTGATTTGGAGCTGAAGAACTGGCAGCCTCTGACCCACCCAGTGCAGGCCTGAACCTAGCATGCCATGCTGTTGGCTCACATCCCATTCTTATGCTGGGATCTTCTCCATAGGAAGATATGTCTATGCCTGAGTGACCTTGGCAGCCCTTAGGATGATCCAGTGGATGATCCCTTTCCTGCGCTGTGCTAAGAGGGGTAGGTTTGGAGTCCTGACAGCCATAGCTACCCTCTGAGCAACAGCCACATAGAGAGCAGCAGGGGACAGAAGAAGACCAATATAAACATGGAAATATGAGAGAGAACCTGTGTGAAAGGAGACACAGAAGAAAATCCATGGGCCTTAATCTGCCGGGTTTCAGAAGCTATCTGAAAAAGATCTCAGACCTAGGCTAAGAACACTAAGGGACCTGAGAACTGAGGTCTGCTGCTGGAGACCTGACCAACTCATAGTTTCTGGACAATGAGAGCAGAAGCCCTCAGGCAACTGAAATACCAGATGATGTGGATTTATAATACTATTTTGTATACTGATGACAATTTCATCATCAATCTTGTGATGATTTAACCACTTTACAAGTCTACCCTGTTCCCCTGCCCTTTCTTCAAAGGGTGGGTGGTGCAACTTTACCTTATTCTCTGCATGCTGCTGCAGTGCTACTGTTACATTGTTGTAAGCTTGGGGACATGCAGGTGACTTAGAGCAGTTCTCCTGCCCTACCACCTTGGCTGAAAATGGTATAATTTTCTCTTCTTCATCTCACACCATTCCCAAATGCATCATCGTGAAAAAGTCCCTAAAAGCACATACACACAAACAGCAAAAATGGATTCAGTAGGCTGTCTGTATGTATGTATATGTGTGCATTTGTATGTATGTGTGTATGAATGTATATATATATATGTAACGTTCATACACACACACACATATATATATGTGTGTGTGTATATATATATATATATATATATATATATATATACACATATATTTACCAGTAATAAATAAAGAGAAAGAGATTATCAACTTGAGATTAGGGAGTACATGGGAAGGGTTTGAGGGAGGAGAAGGAAAGAGGAAGTGATGTAATTCACTAAATTAAACATAAATAATAAAGTTGACTTCATGGAAGAGTTAAGAAAGTCCCCCGTTCTTGCTTGCTACGTTGCTATTTATTCTTTCTGTCTTCACAGTGTAAGCTTTAAAGGTCTATTAAACTTGTTTCTAAGTTACTAGGTTCACAATTCTGTTTCAATTAACCCTACTCAATGTTGGTGTAGCCTCCCAGGAATGCTTCTGAATTCCCAGGCTGATTTATGATGCCACTCAGAAAGGGGGAGCATCAGAAAAATAACAGCAATAGCTTAAGAAGAGATTTATTACCTTACTTAAAATTATGGATCTCAGGCAGCCCCAGGGCTGGTTACTTAGGAACTTAGTTCAAAGTGTTAAATAAATAGGTTCCTCACTCCTGTGCCCTGAGCCTGACCCAGTTCTTCTCACACTAACACTCCTCTGGCTGTGATACATTGTTCTTGTTCCTTGGGTGTAGAAGAGGTCTCTGAACAGACTTTCCCCTTTCATCTTGGTCAGAATTGTTATTCCTGTCCACCGAAATGGGTTGGTTGGTTTTTGCTGTTAGCAGATGGAGGCTAGTCACATGGAAATGAAAAGGGTCTGACAAGCACAACATGGAAAGTGCTTGAAAGATAAGTCCATCTGCTCTAACTTCCATCCAAGTTCTTCTTCCCTGTGTGGGGCTCTCTGGAATTGAGTAGCCTTCCTTTACTTAGCTCAGCATGTTTGAAAAGTGAGCAAATATGGTTCTGTTTCAACTCTTTATTCTGTTTCCTTTTAGTCAGAATCCTATAATTGCTTTCTGGGTAATATTATCTTCTATTTTTAAGATATATGTGTGCCTTTAGTGTGTTATCTGACACTGAGATGCTGGATGTTATCATGCTGATAACATATGCATTATCTCTATTTTTGTGTTTAAAAACATATTATGAAAGTGATATTAGTGTTTACTATTTCTAATTGATTCACTGATATAGGGAAACTGAATATTTCCAAATACTGGATAGTGATAAATACATTTTGTTTCACTTTTAAAATGATTGTCAAGTGGTCTGAAAGCTTTTTCGCTCTGTGTCATAAAATAAATTACCTTCTAAAAGAATGTCTACTAGTAGCAGAGAAGAATTGTTTATAGCTTCAAGCAGTTTAAAATGTTCTCTAGTTGTTTCTGGCTGGGAGTTCTGTAACACAAGAATTGGGTAGACGGCAGCAGGCCTGCGATTGCAGTGCATGGTACGTACTGGCATACACTGCAGCTCACGTGTGCTTAGGTGTGATGAGAGCATCAAGAGAAGTTACACATCAGTCTTGTAAATCCAGGAGTACAAAGAAGTTATTTATAACATACCAGGTATTATGAGAACTTTGAGATACAATTTCCCCAAAATTCTGAATGATTTCATAACACAAGACAGTGTTTCTCCTTTTCTTTCTTTCTTTTTTTTAATTATTCAGGTCAATAATAGTTTAGGTGAAAGATGAAAATTTCAAAACTCAAGAGAATCTTAGTTTATAAAATAACACGAGGCAAGAAAAAAACAATACAATAACTCTCTGATACCATTCTGCCTGCACATTACCACATTTTAATATATAAAATCAACTTATGTTTTTATCAGGTTGTATAGTTTAGTCAATAAAAGAAGAAGTGAAATCAGCTTTAAGCCTTTATTCTGAGTTATGTTTTGTGCTGCTGGACTGATGAAACTTGCAGACTATTGAACGAAACTGTTTTACCTGGAGCCAGACTCTTAGTAGTTTGACTATGTAGAAATTGACTCCACTTTAGGGTCAAAGTAACAGCTGGAAAGTTGTTTTAACTCAAGGTTATTTTGTCATGCAAAGAAAAAAGGCAAATATTGATGTTAGTTGGTTATCAGTATCTTTTATTAGTGAGATATGTCTTCCCTGTGGCATAATCTTTTTGTATGCTGTGAATATGTATTACCCTCATTAGCTAATACAAAGCTGATTGGCTGATAGCTGGGCAAGAAGAGATTGAGCTCGAGAGCAAGGCTAGTAGAATTCTGGGAAGAGGAAGGGCAGAGTCAGGGAGCTGGCAAACCACAGAAGCAAGATGAGAATGCCACAGTGAGGAAAGGTACTAAGCCATGTAGCTAAACATAGATAAGAATTATGAGTTAAATTAAATGTAAGAGTTTCCTAGCAGCAAGCCTGAGCTACCAGCTGAGCATTTATAATTAATATAAGCCTCTGTGTGGTAATTTGGGAAACAGCTCCTGGGTATTTGGGAATGGCCAGTCAGGAGAGGAAACATCCATTTAAATGTCTTTGTAACCAAGTGAAATAAAAAATTGTAATTAAGTTAAAGAGTAACTATACCAAAATATCCCTATTAGGTCCAAAGATAACTAAATGCTTTTTCAGAAAGCAAAGTTAACATTTTTCTGCAATTAAGTCAGCTTATATTATGAGTTCAGGCTGGACCCTATATGAATGGTCTGCAACCCAACAGCGACCATAGAACCTCTAAATTGGGATGGTGTCTGATTCATATAGTTAGGAAAGCAATATTTTTAGTTTTATCTTAAAATTATTTGTTGTCTTATAAATTGAATTGGTTCAGCATTCCAAATTTATGCACATAAAATAAATTACTTATTATTTTGATTAATTAAAATAAGTATGTAATTCACAGAGTACACACTAACTTTACTGTGTATTAGGGAACCAAGAAAGCCTAGCATTTTGATAAGCAGTTGTGTGATCCTTACAACACAATTAATGAAAATGAGAACAAGGGTTTACAGTAAACATTTATCCATTGGAATCCTACATTCTGGCTCCTAGATTTACACATGCATATCTTCCCATATGTTGAATACTCTCCTATTAGGTCAAATTGCAGGACCACTATTCTCTCTGTATAAAACAACTAATTATGAAATTTTAACAAAATATTCTCCTTTAGAATATAAAAAACAGAAAGACACAGTGGTTATTGGTCAGGCCATGTCTATGGCCATCTTGTTGGATGAGCACTAAGGAAAGTAAAATATACATATCCTTCTTGGGAAGCTGGACAGAAACCAGTCACTGGTTATACTCATTTTTTTCCCCAAATTTTCCCTTGTCTTACGTTCTCCTGCATCTATCCTTCTTTGTGATGTTCTTTATATTTTGTGATAAGCTATATTCTCTTGATAGAGGGGGCCAGTGTTCTACTCCTGGGCTCTATATATGTCATAGATTGTCATTCTTTGTCCTTTCAACCTTATTGTTTTTCATTTTTCTTTATTAAGAAATTTTCTACTCATTCCACATACTATCCGCAGATTCCCCCTCCTCCCATCTTTTCAATTTTAAAAGTAAATGATTTTTATAACCTAGGCTTGTGGCTTTATACTGTTTTCAATTTGGATTCGTCAGAATTTGTTTGTAGATCTGAAGGTGGAATCAATTTCTACTGAATCATGCAGACCTTGGTGATGGTGAAGAATAAGGACAACTTATAAATAGATATCTGAATACAGTGAATTTTCTATTAGGAAAAAATAATTGGAAAAATAAAGCTCAGACCACTTCAGCGAAAATAGAAGGGAAATGTATGGGACCCATATCATGAGACTATTTGCTGAGGAATGTGAAGTGCTTGAGATTAAATTGCATTCTTCCTGATGGATATGTTGATGCTTTTCATGGGAGGCCTGCGGGTACTAGATAAGTATGGCAACAGCAGTGATGATGATGAAGACAAAGATGGCAGCAGTCACTACATCAATAACTGTGGCAAAGGTGATATTCCCCTCAACAAAACTATTACTGAAACTGAATGGAGGATGATTTTTTAAGCACACAAAATTTAAAGACAAACCCTGAGTTTAAATCACAGGGGATGATATTTTGGAGCTCTCTAGTGATGTCTCAATCTTGAACATACAGCCTTGAGAAGTTGAAGATAAAGAAAATTCTAGACACAAATGGGACAATGTGATGTAAAGTCTGTCTTATTTAGATCATCTTCCTCCTAAAATCTTCATATGCTCATATGATTCAAAGATAAGTGTAGTGATATTGTGTTCCCCGATATATTGTGCACCCTAATAAACTTATCTGGGGTCAGAGAACAGAACAGCCACAAGATAGACATAGAAACCAGGCATGGTGGCACACACCTTTAATCCTAGGACTTGAGATCTCACATCTTGCTTGGGAAAGACATAGGTCTTTAATCCCAGGAAGTGATGGCAGGAAACAGAAAGGTATATAAGGCATGAGGACCAGGAACTAGAGGTCTTGTTAAGCTTTTAGGCTTTTAGCAAGAGTTCAGCTGAGATCCATTCGGATGAGGACACAGAGGCTTCCAGTTTGAGGAAATTAGATCAGCTGAGGAACTGGCAAGGTGAGGTTGGCTGTGGCTTGTTCTGTTTCTCTGATCTTTCAGCATTTACCCCAATATCTGGCTCCCATGTTTTTTATTAATAAGACCCTTTATGATTCATGCTACAGATAAGCTGGACCCAAACAAAAAGGTTTTCTAGCACAGAAAACTTTCAACCCATGTCTTAGATTTTAGGCTATATTTATTTCCATAAAATCACTGTCTTATTTCATTTATACTTTTATTTAGTATTACATTTCAAAAATAATTGTAAATTTACTTCATTAAAATTAATTCAGATAAGTAATAATGCATAGTCATAGATTATACAATATAATGCAAGCGAAAGGATGACATAGCTAAAACCAAAGTCACGTTTTCCCAACGTAGTCTTTAAAGGTTCTAAGTCCCGTGCCTTAAACTCTTGTAACTCACAGAACTTGGGTGGCATATCTGAATAGAGGCATTTTCCAGGAAGTAGCCAAAATACTTTCAATTGGAAGAGCATTATATTATACATTTATCGGGAGAGTGTTCTTAGAGCTTGCATTATAAAAGTATAGACAAATCATTCCAGGCAGCATTATACCACAATACCTCATGAGGCGTCCTGCTCCACCTCTTTCCTTGCTGAGTAATACTGAGTGTTTTTCATGAAGCACACAGTGATCTGATGTGTGCTATGTGAACTATGTTATGGTGAAGCTGATTGTATGGAACACATTAATATTTAACATATTATTCTCACAGTGAGTCATCCTGAGCATGTGTCATTGAAGTTAAGGTGGTTGGGAATTTTTTTTGGCATGTCAATATTAATCTATAGGACTAGACAGTGGCCCTAAGGGAAAGGGAAAGGGAACTTGAAGTGCACACTCTAATTGTATTCCTTAGCAGGGAACATTTACAATTTCATCTAAGCTCTGTGAAGATCTTTAGGAAATACTGTACAATTTGTGGCCAAGATTTTATGAGAAGAAACTACATGCTATTTTGGAAAAGATTAGTGGTTATCAGTACATGGTACCATGGAGGAATTATGAATAAGCAGGTAAAGTATGGGGGTGGGGTGAAATGATACCACTGAAATGACCCTGTGTGATACTGTACAGAAGAAAACAGAACACTATACTTTTGTCAAATCCTGTAGAACTGCATAACATACAATGAGTCTTAATGCAAACTACAGGCTTAAGTTCCTAGTAATGCACTGATCTAGATTCGTTAACTGTAATGTGAACTAATGTGAGCTGTTATTGACAGGTGAAGCTCTGAATAAAGCAGTTAGAGCACACTGTGGAAAGCTATTTTCCGCTAAATTTTCTGTAAACTTAAAAGCCCTACATAAAAGTTTAAACTCTTTAAAGAGAAGAGAAGAAAATTGCCTATGGTGAGTGACCATGTGACTATAATGTGGATCAGTCAGGAAGCTGAGGACTTTCCTCAGAGTAACTGCATATTTTCTGCATTGTGCTAATTTCCAAGAATCCCATAACCTTTCTCAGAATCAAATTTCATAAACACATTTCTTCTGTATTTGCTACATAACTAACTACCAAGCTATGAATTATCAGTTAACCCAAATCTCTTTCTTATACATCTTATGCCCTAAATGGAAGCCTGGACCCCTTAGGAGGCACCATTAGCTTTTTATGGCCACAGAGACACAACTTGAGAGTGTTTGAGTAGTTTCCATAAGTATGTAATGTCTGAAAATTTTTTCCTCCATTTCTTTTTGTAATTTTAATGGTGGGGCTCTATTTTCCTTGGCCTCCTTAGGCTGCATTAGTAAGCTGGCACTTGTGAAGAATATTGCTCTCAATCTCAAACACAAAGTAGCTTATAATGACTGTGCGAAGGAGGTGTGTAAACATTACCATTTCTTGTGGAGTGGAATGGAGATTCATTCCCTGTGCCTTTTCTTACCATTGAAGTCACAGTTTGACAGAAGGAAATGGCTTTCAACACTGAGAGAGTCAATGGCCCATCACTGTGTTTTCCCCACATAGTGCGGCTCAGTGTGAGGCCTGGCTGACAATTGGAACAGTATGAAGGAAATCAAGTGATTGTTACATAACACAGACTAATGAGAGAGCTAAGATGTCATCAAAAAATAAGGGCTAGTTTATTCACTTGTGCATGAGAAAAACATTTTTCCAATTTTGGGGGATGTGAATTTTGGAGAATAAAATGTCTTGGTTGTCCTCAAGAGGACAATTTTTGCCTCAAAAATGACTGACATGAGTTACATGAGCCTTATTACCATATTCACCAAATAAAGCTACCATCCAGAGCAGTACAACATGCTGTGATTTTTGTCAATCACTGTAAGTTACTATTATAATCATTTTCTACTCAGTCCTTTTCAATTCTCATGGTCTAAGCTGTAAACATTTTCTATTATTTTGTAGTTTGTGATTTTAAAATTTATTTATGACTGAATATGGTTGATAGTTCATTATCACACCATATATTTTCCTACAAGTAACTGACTCATTTTCTTTGTAAAACTATTTTTAACAGAAAATAGTGCTTCCCTGCCTATCTCTTGGAGAACAATCCTGTTTTAACACACATCATTTATAATAAATAAAAGCTGTCAGGAAACGTCTATTAGAATAGAGCACTGAGTCAGACATTTATCTTTATTCTCAATTGCTGAAATACAGAATAGCCCACCCAGATGGGAGAATTAACATACCTTACCTAACAGATGATAAACTACTGTGCCATCTCTGTTTTAGATTTCTTCTTTAGTCTCCTTTAAACTCTAATCTCCAGTGCCATCTTCTAGTAATTGCTTGTCTCAGTACTTTCACACTTTGCATTTTAATAGATATAACTTAGGTTTTATTGACATTGTTATTGGGTATCATCTAATATAAATATTTGGTCATAGTTAAAAGCATGTGATCTAGAATCAAACTGAGTAGATTTGAATCTATTCTAAAGCATGACTGCCTTCTGATTAAATGAGAAATATGTTTTACCCACTAAAAGTCTCTTTTTCTTTTTTCTTATAGTAACCAATGCTTTGAAACATTATCATCTTTATTGAAGCTATTTTTAACTTCACATCTCTAATATAAGTCAGAAAATAAAGGATCTGCTAATAATACCTCTTGAAACATCTTCAGGATGGGAGGGAGGGAGGGAGTAGCTGGGGAAGGGGAAACCATAATCAGAATATATTATAAAAAATAAATCTATTTTCAATAAAAGAAAAAAGATTATGCAGATACAAAAGTGTTTTAAAACTGTTCAGTCTGTCATTATAAAGGAATGACAGACAATTAGATCTGAAAAATAATTAAAACAAAAAATATTTGTAACCAAATTAACATCTGTGTGATTACCAGTAGCTTGTATCTCCTACACTATTAAATAGCACACTGGTTGCATAGAGTCAATTTCTGTTCAGGATAGTTGATGACATACAGTGAAATCACTCCTAGATCCAACAAAGGAAGAATTATTGTCATTTATTATGTGTGATAGTTAATGCTATTGCAGCTCCACTTTGGATTAATTCATGCAGATATACTCATTGAAAAATATTTTATAGTTGGAGATAACTGGTATAAAATTTAAAATATTAATCTTCATTTCACCCATAAATATTCTAAAGTTGATAAAATACTGGTTTACCCAGGCTTCAACACAGAATAACATTTTTAGAATATTCCAAATATTATATATATATATATATATATATATATATATATATATATATGTACTATGTTAGAAAATATTGTGAGTGTGGGTGCATCTGTGTGTAACAATAAAGAGAATGTGGTAAGGTAAGGTGTTTACTTTTCTATTGCTTTGATATGACACTATGACTAAGGCAACTTATAAAAGAAAGAGTTTATTTGGGACTTTATAGCTTCAGAGGGTAGAGTTGATGACCATCATGACAGGAAGCATGGCAGCAGGCAGGTAACCTTGGCACTGGAGCAATAACTGAGAGCTTACAACTTGATCTACAACCACAAGTCAGAGAGCAATAACTGGGAATGACACGGGCCTTTTGAAGTTTCAAATCCTACACCATTAACACACATCCTCCAATAAGGTCACACCTCCTAATCCTTCCCAAACAGTTCCACCAACTAGGAAACAAGTATTCCAACATTTAAGTTTCTTGGGGCCATTCTCATTCAAACCCCTATGTAGGGTAAAATGTTAACAAAAGTAAAAAGTCTATGGAAGCTTTTGTATCATTCATAGACGCAAATTTACTTTTTTTTTCAAAATAATATTTTTATTAATTATTTGGGAATTTCATACAATGTACCCTGATAACACTTGCTTCCCATTCCTTCCAGGTCCATGCTTCCACCCTTGTGCTCTCACAAGAAAACAAACAAACAGAAAGAAACTAACTCTCCAAGCCCAATTCTGTCCACCTCATTGGAGCATGATCATATCCCAGTGGCCAGCCCCTTAGAGAAAACTGAATCCTTCCCTGTTACTGGTTGCTCTATCTGGGCACCCCTTGGGGGAGGGGATGAGAACATAACAGACACAGGGAGTCAGGTGAGAAGTAAGCAGTGGACTTGTTCATTGAAGCTATAGGGCAGACCTATATACCCTCCCTCCCGATTTCCCATTGGCAGCCTGAGACTCTCAACTGTGTTGGCTCTTTCTCATTGACCTCCTACATTCTGATGATCCTGAATCACCAATCACTAGGTGCAGCAGCAGACTCCAACTTGGCTCAGAGGGAAATAGCTAGCACTCATGCCTATGTGCATTACCCAGAACAGGGCAGCTGCGATTTTATCAGGCTAGATGGCTGTGCTCCTCCTATATTTCCCCACCCTCCTGCCAGATGCTATCAACTGTAAAGAGTTTCAGCATCTATCACATTTTTCAGGACTCTCTTCAATAGTTTCTTATCTGTACTGTTTCTTTCTTTCTTTTTAGTGTGCGTGGGTGGAGGGGTAGGATTGTCACAGAAGCTTTCAATGTCTCTCATTCTCAGTTATGATTCTGCAGTAATCTATACCATTGCAAAAAGAGCTTCCTTATCCATAACAGTACCTGGCAGCATGGCTTATGAACTTCCACATGGTTTCCAAAAGCAGCATGGACCACAGATATCCAAATGGCCAGCAGCAGTATAGAAGATGGATCTCAACATGGCTTCTCATGACAGCATGGATCAAATGGACATCAACATGTATTCTACCTGCAGCACGGATCACTAAAATCAACAACCTCCCAGTGGCATCACGGACATCAAAATGGATTACAGTGGCAGCCCTGGTCATGGACATCAACACGGCCTCTGAGGCAGGATGGACCATGGAAGTCTTTTGCAGTTTAATCCAGAAAACAAATCATTTTTCATCTTGGATGCCTTGTTGCTCAGAGTCAGAGTGATCATGGAATTGGGCAGTGTGTTCAGGGGGCAGTAGCTATAGCAGCCCTTGGGTGCTGTACACCACCTTACCTTCAGTGCTAGCCACCCTGCTGGTACCCCAGGCACAACTATATTATTTTCAGCCCATGGGAAGCCCTGCATCCCTGTGACCCCTATCTCTCCTGCAACAGTAGGATGAGCAGCAGCAGCAGCAACTGGTGCTGCTGGGAATGTCTTTCTGCATGCTGTGTTGCTTTGATTGATTGATAAATAAAATGCTGATTGGCCAGTAGCCAGGCAGGAGGTATAGTAAAGGCGGGATAAGCAGAGAGGAGAATGCTTGGAAGTAGAAGGCTGAGTCAGGAGATGCTGCCAGCCACTGCCACCATGAGAAGCAAGATGTAAAGTACCAGTAAGCCACAAGCCATGTGGCAACTTATAGATTAATTGAAACTGGTTGATTAAAGATATAAGAACTAGATAGTAAGAAGCCTGCCACGGCCATACTGTTTATAAATAATGTAAGTCTCTGTGTGTTTACTTGAGTCTGAGCTGCTGTGGGCCCAAGCAGGACTGGAGAAAACTCCAACTACAAGCAGCAGCAGCAGCAGCAGCAGTAGCAGCAGCAGCAGCAGAGGCTCCCTACTCTGCCTAGTGGGAGGCAATAGAGCAAGGAGGTGCAAATATTCTAATATGTCTGAGAGGCATTCAAAATTGAAAATAGAAGATAAGATTATAAACCAATTCATGTAACTATAAAAATGCATTAATATCAACAATGACTGATTGGTCTATGAAAGTCTCATCAAGAAGTTGCCATTTGTAAGTTTATCTGAGGAAGAAGTACTGGGTATATAGCTATAATAGCATAGCTTAGATTCAATCCTTTCCTGACTCCAAACTTGAAATGACAAAGCATAAAAGAGAAAGTGAGACTATAGAGAGGGATTAATACAGAGCAAGTTTGATTTTAGGAAAGGTACATTTGTGACCTAGAAGAGAATAAGAGAAGGACATATCTGAGAAAATGGAAAAAAAAATGCTGTGCCTGAATGTAAAGGGAAGGAGAAGTATGTTTGAAAACACATGTGAGAAGTTGCAAGACTATAGACCAGCTTGGGAAAATTTAAGCTGAGAGTGGATGTGTTCTCTCTATATTAAAAAAAAAAAAAATACCCCCACAACAAACTGCTGGCAACGGTTGAGAGACAGCCCGAACTGACCTACTCTGGTGATCGGATGGCCAAACACCCTAATTGTCGTGCTAGAAACCCCATCCAACAACTGAGGGATCTGGATGCAGAGATCCATGGCTAGGCCCCGGGTGGATCTCTGGGAGTCCAATTAGCGAGAATGAGGAGGGTTTATATGAGCGAGAATTGTTGAGACCAAGGTTGGATAAAGCACAGGGACAAATAGCCAAACAAATGGAAACACATGAACTATGAACCAATGGCTGAGGGGCCCCCAACTGGATCAGGACCTCTGAACGGGTGAGACAGTTGATTGGCTTGATCTGTTTGGGAGGCATCCAGGCAGTGGGACCGGGTCCTGTGCTCATTGCATGAGTTGGCTGTTTGAAACCTGGGGACTATGCAGGATCGCTTGGGTCGGCCTGGGAGGAGGGGACTGGACCTACCTGGACTGAGTCTACCAGGTTGACCTCAGTCCACAGGAGGCTTTGCCCTGGAGGAGGTGGGAATGGGGGGTGGTCTGGGGGGAAGGTGAGGGGGGCCGGAGCGGGGAGAACAAGGGAATCCGTGGCTGATATGTAGAACTGAATTTATTGCAAAATAAATTTTTTTTTTTAAAAATGTGCTATAGAGTCAACTGACCTCAGCTGGTGGGAGCTCATGGAATCTAGACAGACTGCTAGGGGACCTGCGTGGGACCAACCTAGCCCTCTGAATGTGGGTGACAGTTGTATAGTATGGTTCCCTAGCAGTAGGACCAAGATCTATTCCTGGCACATGAGGTGGCTTCTCGGAACCTATTCCCTATGGTAGGATACCTTACTCAGCCTTGATGCAGGGGGTAGGAGGACTTGGTCTTACCTCAACTTGGTATGCCAGGCTTTGTTGACTCCCATGGGAGGCCTTACCCTTTCTGAGGAGTGCATAGGGTGGGGTAGAAAGGAGGTAGAGAGAGGGAACAGGGTGAGAAGAAGGAAGGGAAATTGTGGTTAGTATGTAAAATAAATTTTAAAAAATTAAAATAAAAAAAGATAAAGAACTAAACCGAAAGGTAAAAAAGAAAAAGATGTGCTAAACCATGGTGAGTAGGAGATGGTGGAGCAAAATATAATGGAGACATTAGTTAAACTATTTCAATAGCTTTGGTTTGAAAAATACTTATTTGAGCTAATGGAGTACTTAGCACATTGCAGAAACTGTATCATTGTAAAATCTGTGACAATGTGATGCATGGAAGAGGCTCTGTTTCTCAAAAACATCTCTTTGCTAAAACTCTAATGGGATATATATTACTAACAACAGTGGTATGCTTAGCATTTAAGAATGGCTAAGATCAAAAAACACTGATAATAGCTAATGTTGAAGAGGATGTGGGCAAAGGGAACACTCCTCCACTGTTGGTGGGAGTGCAAATTTGTACAGCCACTTTGGAAATCAGTATGGAGATTTCTTAGAAAATTGGGAATCAATCTTCCTCAAGACCCAGATATACCACCCTTGGGCATATACTGTAAGGAATGCTCAATCATACCACAATCAACTATATTCATAGCAGCATTATTCAAATAGCCAGAACCTGGAAACTATCTAGATGCCCCTCAACCAAAGAATGGATAAAGACAATGTGCTACTACTCAGCAGTAAAAAACAACAACATCATAAAATTTACAGGCAAATGGATGGAACTAGAAAATATCATCCTGAGTGAGGTAACCCAAACTCAGAAGGACAAACATGGTATATACTCACTCATAAGTGGATACTAGGTATAAAGCAAAGGATAACCAGACTGCAACCCCCAGCTGCAGAGAAGCTAGCTAACAAGGAGGACCCAAAGAGGAATGGTCACACTGGGAAGGAGAAATAGATGAGATCTCCATGAGTAAACTGAGAATGAGGTGTGGACAATGGAGGGTAGGAGATGGGGCATGAGAACATAAGAGAACAGGATGACATGCTGGGACAAGGATGGAGTGGGAGAGCAATGAAAGAGATACCGTGATAGAGGGAGACACCATGGGGATAGGAAGAAACTGGGTGCTAGAGAAGTTCCCAGGAATTCATGAGGATGACTCCAGCTTAGATTACTAGCAATAGTGGAGAGGATGCCTGAACTAGCTTACCCCAGTAATAAGATCAGTGTATACCCTAACTGCCATCATAGAGCCTTTCTCCAGTAACTGATGGAAGCAGATGCAGAGATCCACAGCCAAACACTAGGCTGAGCTCCAGGAGTCCAATTGAAGAGAGAGAAGAGGGATTCTATGAACAAGGAGTATCAAGCTCATGATAGAGAAACCTACAGAGACAACCAAACCAAACTAGAGGGAACTCATGAAATTTAGACCAACAATTGTAGAGCCTCCACGGGACTGGGCTAGGCCCTGTGCATAAGCAAGATAGTTGTGTAGCTTGATCTGCTTAAGGGGCCCCCTGGCAGTATGATCAGGATCCATCCCTGGTTCATGAGCTGGCTTTTTGGAACCTACTACCTATGGTGTGACACCTCACACAGCCTTGAGGCAGGATGAGGGGCTTGGAACTGCCTCTACTGATTGTACCAGGCTCTGCTGACTCCTCATGGGAGGCCTTAACTTCTTGTAGGAGGGAATGGAAGGATGGTTGCGGGGAGGCTGAAGGGGTGGGAAGAGGAAAGAGGGGGATCTGTGATTGGTATGTAAAAATGAATAAAAATTTTTAATTAAAAAAAAGTATCTGAACTTACCTCTAGTCAGCATTGAGTTCACCAAGACTTCTTAGCTAAAAGTATCTTATTTTTAAGTGAGTGTGGAATTAATCATGATTAATCATATATTGACAACTCGTGAATTTTAACTTTAATATTTCCTTTATGCATATATATTGATTTATGTATTTACTTATCTCTGAAACAAGGTCTCAGTACATTATCCAGAGTGATGTCACACTTTTATCCTCTTGTTTTCATTTAAACAGAGATAAATTACTGCAAATGTCCCTACTTCTTAGTGTTTCATTTTCACTTAAGTTGACTGTAATACAGTTTCATCTCCTGCTGCTGGGAGATTCAGAGGAAGAACATGCATATTGTATGTTCATATTGTATTGTATATACTCTGTATATTGAACAACTAAGAGATAAGTTATAGTTAAATAGATAGATAAATGGACAGAAAATAATAGCTTACATTGTTTGTAGACATAGTATTCAACAGACAGTGGTAATCTTTCTTAACATGTATATTATAAATTTGATTTTTCAATTTTATTGTTTTCTACTGAAATTTGACAGAGGACAAGTGTTTTGGCCATACAGAGGTTCACAGGCTTAATGGAAAAATCCTGGTTTAATTAAAAAGAATTTACTAACACTT
Organism: Peromyscus eremicus; assembly: GCF_949786415.1. NCBI lineage: Eukaryota > Metazoa > Chordata > Mammalia > Rodentia > Cricetidae > Peromyscus > Peromyscus eremicus. The sequence continues at coordinate 21,300,889 of NC_081419.1, read as the reverse complement.
ATGAATTCTGAAAACTTTGTTAAATTCTTCACTTTGATTTCCAAGACTTCTTTCAACTCCAAATTCTGTGATTTATTCATTTGTTTGTTTTATTTCATGTTTTGGAACACACAGGAGACCATAGCTCTTGGGCTCTTTTGTCCAGGTATTCATGTTTATTTCATATTCTTTATGTATGATTTATTTTGTTTTAATTACATTCATACACTCATTATACTGGTTTGTTTTTGTCGAAATAGAGTTGTTTGGAAAAAAGAAACCTTATTTGGAGAATAGCATCCGTCAGATTCTCCTGTCTGTGTATCTATGAGGCTTTTCTTGATTAATGATAGTCCCAGACAAATAAGAGTGGTATCACCTCTGAGTTATATAAGTTATATAAGAATGCAGTCTAAGCAGACCATGGAATGCAACCAGTAAGCAGTGTTCCTCCATTGTCTCTTCTTCAGTTTCGGCTTCCAGGTTCCTATTTTGAGTTCCTTACCTGATTTCCCTTTGTGGTGATTATTATAAACTGAAATGATCCCTTTCCTCCCCAGGGTGATTTTGGTCAGTATTTTATAACAACAACAGAAATGTGAGGACACATACATATAATGAAGCCATTTCAGTATAGTTGTTTAGTTTATTGAATAACTAGTTCTTGCAAAGAGGGAAAAGATAAAATGGAAGACAGTTTTCTATAACTAGAAGTAGAACAATTTAAGGTCTAAGTCAGAGAAATAGTTGGGCAAGTAGAAGTAAGTAAACAAGAATACACAGATTGACAGTTTGTCTATGAAACTACTATTAAATAACTCTTTCATTGGTAGAACAATTCTGCTGCTTCTGAGGTTTTAATTCCTTTTACTTTATACCTCTAAACAATAGATTTTTTTTCATTTCTTTTCTGTAACAAGTTGGAATTAAAACTGCCTCCCTGAATATTGATTTCAGGGAAATCTGTTTTGCTATTATGAGAAAATGAAAACTGGCCCCTAAATGGACATGATTATAATGAGTAGATCAAAGGAGAATGGGATAGAAGTGAGCATACATTTGGCCCAGATTTAATTTGGTAATAACTGGTAGTTTATGAAACTTTCAGAAAAATCTCTTACCTGACATTCAAATTTATCCTTTGTAAAATGTGAAAGATTTTGTTGGTCCATTTATCCTTGTTAGAAAGACATGAAAATTAAATGCAGTGTAATGTGAAAATGTTTAGCTATTTAGAAATGCTATCTATGCATGTTAGCTATTACTTTTATCTATCAGTTAAGGCTATTTCTTATAATCATTCATGGGTATAGATGAATACTGGGGAATTTCTTCACCATTACAAGTTGATGTTTATTACCCACAAGGGTTTAATAGTGAGTCAGGCACATTCCACATTTGAAACTAATTAGAATGAACAACACAAACTCTCATTTGTCACAGCTCCTCAGTAGACCCTGACAGGATCTTTAACTGCTCTATGTCACTTTGATTCCTTCCTGTAACTTTCATTTGCACCTCCCACCTTTTTTTCTAGAACAATTATTGATTCCTTTGCTCACAGTAAAACTCCCTAAATAGCCTTCAAATCACATAACAACCAGAATTTAATCCCATCATTTATGAACACAGTGCAGACTAAAGCTTTTTCAGGTCTGTTTTTTTCACTAGTTCTAATGCCACTTTCCACAAAAACTGAAAGACAGTGTGGGCATTGCAAGCTTCTTAAGAATATGTCCTAATACCTAAAATTAACTATGTTCAATATGAGGATTTTTTTTCTGCAGAGAATGGTGATTTTGAGTTGCTATCAAACCAGAGATGGCAATCCTGACTTTGCCCATTTTTATACATTTATCTTTATATAATTTATTATATTAATTAGTCACTGCATATGTAAATGATCCTTCAGCAGAAAACCTTTTCCAATATAAAATGTCATTATAATCAGGTCTCTAAATTCATTTTTCAGAATTCAACTCAAATTACATCTTGTAAGATAAATCTTTAATTTTAGTTTATAAGAGATATATAGAACTGAGGCAAGCTAATGAAGTCCTGAGTGAGCACAACCGTGTCACAGACCTCAATACATCACATCCATGGGAATGGCAAAGCATTCCCTTGGTCTGTGTGTGGATGTTGACAGTGTATGCTGAAACTACCAACCATAACTTGCTCCTCTAGCATGGCTGCATCCTGAAATTCAGGCCTCCTGCAGAGGTTAGCTAAACCTGCCTCCTTGTTCAGCTGGATAAAATAAACTTAACCTTCTCAGTTCATATGTGTACAATTAATACTCTGAGTTTCCTAGTTGTTGGAGATGCTTCTCCATCAGCATTCAGAGCCCACCCAATCCCAGCTTTTCTGCATGTGTCTCTCTTTCACCATAGCCAGTTTTCTAGAACCCACCTTGATAGGTCAGGATAGAACTACTTAAAAGTTTGTAAATATCCAACTTCAGCCTATGTCTTACAAAGTAGCAAGTGTCCTCTGTCATAAATGTGGGTCTTTCCAAGAGAAGACCTTGAGACTTACTTGTATTTAAGGATATTGTGCTTATCCCTTGAGGTGCACACTAAAGAGTAGGAGGAGCAGAAGGAAGAAAAGGCAAATGGTCTCACACACTAAGGGAGGTATACTGGACCATGGTTCTCCATGAAGCTTTCTGAAAAGTAGATGCAATACTTCTCAGAACTGTTTCCTGGGTGTCTGAGGACTGACTGTGGCTAGCTCTAATCCTCTGTTGTTTGTTGTTCTTGGTGTATTAATTTCTAGACTCTATGTTCATAGTCATTGAACAAGATTTAGTTTGTTTTAAGCAAGACTCTGTCAGGGTATGGAAAGCAGGTGTCCATATTTTACTGTCCATCACAGACTTCACCAGAATAAAAAGGGGATGGAAGGTGGTATGCCCAGTGCATTTTTATGCATTATTTGTTTTCTTCAGTAATAAAAGAAAGTACCATTTATAAAACACCAGGAACCCTGATACATTGTTTTTATTCTAGTTTATTTCCAGTTTAGAATGTCACAATATAATAGAATTGTCCCTACATTAGTAAGTTTGTGTTTATGTCAAATACTGTGAAAAATCTGAGATTTTATCCTATTTGCAAGCCAAATTTTCTTGTCAGAGTTTCACAGATCTTGGCAAAAGATATGATTCTCTTGGGTCAAAGATAAAGCATCATCTTGTTCCCAGTGCAGGAAGCAACATTAGCTGCAGGATTCTATTTGTTCCTCTCTGGTTCCAACATCATTGCAAAGATTTAAGAGCAACACTGGGGTGTTTCTGCTCCGATGTGAGACTTCAAGAACATCTCTTGAGACAAACGACCATGTCCCTATTTTACCACACCTCCCAGGGAATTATGTCATCATCCCTCCCTCAGGTAAAGATACTGTCCTTTCATCTCCACAAAACCTTTTATAGCCTCACTCTTCTGTCCATCTTCCATCACATCTTTATCCTAGAATAGTTATATACAAGAGAGAAAATAATATTCATAAAATGCAACTAGAATTATTTTCCCCAATTTGCATTTTTTCCAACTTGCCGAAATTCATATTGCTGTAGCTGTGCTATTCCATCAAGGTACTCTATTAGTTTCTATTAATCTACATGCCTAGTTTTGTGTCAGTACTATGCCATTTTATTACTATTGCTCTGTAGTATAACATGAAATCAGTTATGCAGTGTCTCTGACATTTAGATATTTGTATTTTGTTCTGAATTGCTTTGGCTATCTGGGGTCTTCGGTGTTTTTGTGTAAATTTTCAGATAGTTTTCTTATATTTCTGTAAAGGATGGCATGTGAGTTTTCATGGGAATTGCACCAAGATTTAAGGTTGCACCAGGTGATGGTGGCACATGCCTTTAATCCCAGCACTTGGGAGGGAGAGCCAGGTGGTTCTCTATGAGTTCAAGGCCAGCCTGGTCTACAGCGTGAGATCTATGACAGGTACCAAAACTACTCAAAGAAACCCTGTCTTGAAAAAAAAAAAAAAAAAAAAAAAACAAAGAGAGGGGGGAGAGAGAGAGAGAGAGAGAGAGATTGATTTAAGATTGCTTTGGCTAGTGTGGTGGTTTTAGTGAAAATAGGTCCCATAAGGTCATGTATTTGAATGCTTAGTCATCAAGGAGAGGAACTCTTTGAAAGGATTACAAGGGTTAGGCGGTATGGCCTTGTTGAAGGAGGTGTGACATTGTTGGAGGAAGTGTGTCACTGGGAGTGGGTTATGAAGTTTTAAAAGCTCATGCCAGGCCCAGTCTTTTTCTCCCTTTCTGCCTATATACCAGGTTATAGCTGTCAGCTCTTTCTTCAGCACCTGCCTACATGATGCCATGATCCACACCATAGTGATAAAAGATTATACTTCTGAAACTCTAAGCAAACCCCAATTAAATTCTCTCTACTGTGGGAGTTGCCTTGGTATTTCTGTGACCGTCCTGGCCATGCTACTTGTTGGTGGAATGTGGACTTTGGGACTTTGGATTAGGAAAGCAGTTGAGCATTTTAGGTAGGACTTAATGGGCCATACTAGTAGGAGCATAGAAGACAGTGCTGAGGGTGATTTTGAAATACAGGAGCCCATTTGAAGAAATTTTAGAGGACAAGAATATTAGTAAGTGACCTAAAGACCATTCTTGTGATATTTTGGCAAAAATGTGCCTGCTTTCTGCCTTTGTCCCCACCCCCAAAAAATCTGCTTTATTTTAAATCGTAGAGTTTTGAATTTATGGCCTTAGTATTGGGTTTCAAGACAGCCTAGTTTTGATGGTATCATGTGATTATTAGTAATCACTCTTAGGTGGATCTATAATGAAAAAGAACAAGCTAGAAAAAGAAAAATGCAAAATGTATAGTTTGAGGAGAAAAGGAGCACTGGGGAGTGTAATGGAGTCCAATGCTTTAGCTATGTCTAATGCTCAAGAAGATAAAAAGGTTAAAGAAAAGCCTGATGCCAAGTAGAATAAAAGATTGATTGTTATTTATTAAGTGGTGCAATGTTATTCATTAAGCAGTGCTGTTTACCTTCCAAGAAAAGCCACAAAGTACAACAAAACCCACTATAAGAGTTTATTAAGGGAAGGGAACAACAGAGGTGTGCATAGGCCTATGGAATGATCATGCAGGAAGAGAGAAGGGGGAGTAGGTAGAACACGCTTTTATAGGTTCCCACACACACACACACATATGGGCTTATGTAGCTACGCCAAACATGCACATAGATTACATGATCATGCTGCCTGCAAATTAAGTGATCATGCACTGCATAGATTATGTAGGAAGTAAGGCCCTAGGATGACTAAGCATCTTGAATGGCTACTTGACAGTGCATGTGTGGTCATGTAGCTGGGGGAGAAGCTAGGAATTTTAACATTGGTGACCTCTGGGCAAGATCCTACACAGATAAGCTTTCAATCTGTGGAAGGAATTAATGAAAAGCTTAAAGAATATGAGAAAGCATCAACAACAGAAAGCTGATGCAAATGTAAGTGAAGAAGGAGTTCAAATTCCAGCCTCATCAGTAGAACCTGGCGGCTTTGGCCTTGTAGTTCTGGAATTAAAGTCAAAGATACAAGAAAGGTTGTAGAATCTTCTGCTGTGGGTCAGGAAAGCTTCTGAGGCCAGGCATATGTCAGGGGTGTCCATACATGGAGGCCCGAAGAGGCCATTGTGTGAAGCTGGGAAATTGAGGCCTGGATTCTGTTAGATATCCCAAGATGTTGGAGATACCAGAGTCATGGTATACCTGCCATGGAGGTTTGATTAGATAGTGTGAAATCAACCCAAGAGAGAGAAGTGTGTGTCAGTCAACAAAGCTGAAAGGAATTGGAGATTTGAAAAGTGTTTTAATATAAGACATGGAAATGCAGAATTTGGAGTTTATCCTGCTGGTTTTTGGTCTTGCTTTGGTCCAGTATTTCCTCACTATGTTCCTTTTCCTCCCTTTCAGAATGGTAATATATATTCTTTGTCATTGTATGTTGGGAGTATATGATACACTTTTTTATTTTGATTTTATGGGGGTTACAGTTACAAGATGGCCTTGCATATCAAAAGAGTCTTTGTACTCTTGGCTTTTAAGTAGTCTTGGGATTGAAAAACTACAGGGACTTTTGAAATTGTACTGCATGCATTTTGCATTATGATATGACTACAAGCCTACTAGGGCCTGTAAGTGAAATGTGGTTGTTTCAGTAAGAATGGCTCCCATTGGCTCATATATTTGAATGTTTAGTCACCAGGAAGTAAAATTGTTTGAAAGGATTACAAGTATTAGAAAATGTGGCCTTGTTGGAGAAGGTGTGATTTAGTTGGAGAAAGTGGATCACTGGAGGTGGGCTTTGAAGTTTCAAAAGCCCACACCAGGCCCTGTCTCTTTCTCTTTTCCAGCCTATAGATCACAATGCACCTCTTAGCTACATCCTACATGCTGCAATGCTCCCTGTAAAGATGAAAATAGAGACTAAACCTGGGAAACTGCAAACAAGCCTATAAGAGTTGCCTTAGTCATGGTGTCTCTTTAAAGTAGAAGGCCATTAAGTAAGATAGATAGTACAGCTATTTTCACAATACTAAGACTTCTCATCCATAAGAACGGAGATCTTTCCATTCTCTGGTGTCTTCCTCAACTTCTTGAGAACTTTAAGGCTTTCAGAGCAGGGATTTTCACATTCTTAGTGAGATTTATTCCAAGAAATTTAACTTATTTCTTGAAACAATCTTGAATGAGAATCTTTCCCATATCTGGAATTCAGTTTGTAATCCCTTAGTCTTTATTCTAAAAGAGTTGCCATCTAGAGCTCATACTCACTAGCTGGCCAGCACAGCTTGCTGTAACGAGAGAGAGAGAGAAGTGAATATTGAGTTTTCAAAAGAAATCTGCCCAATGACACTAAACCTTCACATGTCTATCAGATTTGAAATTTTATACTATTTTCAAGCACACAAATTAATTTGTTAGCATATTCCAGTCTTAGATACATAATAATTTGTTTTATCACAGTGTAATCTCAGCAATTCTTTTTTGTTAACAGTACCATCCTTTGCCGCCAGAGTCCAGGGACCATTCATCCATGGATAGAAGTAGATGATGTATGCAGGGAGTCTGTTCATAGCTAAGCAGCTCTGTGTTTAGGGAACCACCAACCTTCTAGGGACGCAGTTAGCAAGTTGCCAAATTTGGACTTGAGCAAAATCATATTATACTGTTGAGGTGATAAATCTGCCTTTTGCCCCAGAGGAAGACTTTATTCCTATAGCATCCCAAGCTGTTTACTATTCAAGCATCCTTTAAAATATAGTGCAAAAGAAAACCTGCTAATGCCTTTGGTTATAAATTCAGATAGGGTCAACAAGATGTTTCAGCAGGTAGAGGCACTAGTCATGCAACTCAGTAACCTGGGTTCAGTGCCCAGTGCCATTGTTGAAGGAGGGAGTCAACTGAGTATTCACACAGAATGTTCTGTAGATGTTTGTTGCATCCATTTAATATATGATATCATTTATATCAGCTGCTGCTAATTACTTTTTTGTCAGGATGACATTTCTATTAGTGAGACTTGGATATTAAAATCCCCCACTATTATTTTATTGGGGTTAATATCTATCTTCAAATCTAGTAGTGTTTAGTTTATGAAACGACTGCAGTTGGGACTGAAGAGATGGTTCAACAGTTAAAAGCACTTATTGATCTTGCAGAGGACTTGCTTTGATTGCCAGCATCCATATGGCTCACAACCGTTCATTGTCTCCAGTTCTTGGAAACTCAATACCCACTTCAGATTTCTGTGAGCTACAGGCACATATGTTGTACACAGGCATACATGAAGAAAAAAGCACTCATTCAAATAAAATAAATAAATCTTTAAAAATATTAAAAATGAGTCACTTGTGTTCATTTGTTGAGTTTTTCAGTTTTCTTTTTAAAATTATTTCACGTATACATGTGTGAGAAGGGGACTGTGTATGTATATATGTATAGGTACACATGGTATGGTGCCTGTGTGATAGAGGACAACTTGATGAAGTCAGTTCTATCCTACTGTCATGTGTTCTGGGGATGAAACTCAGGTTATCAGGTTTGGTTGCAAGTGTCCTTACCTGATAAGCCATAACCTTACCCTCTTTGTTGTTACTTTGTCTTACTAGAAGTGTTTTCAATGTTTCAGAAGGGCTAGATTGTGGTAGAGTTGACGTGTCATTTTTCTCTCCTAGACTGATGTTTGGAGTGTTATCCACCAATTCTATTCCTCCCTTAAAAGTAGAAAAATGTACAAGACCTATAACTATCAAAGTTTAAGCCCAATATGAACATACAATAATAGACAAAGAGCAAGTTCCTCTTCAACGCCATTTACTGTAGGAAGAAAAGAAACCCTCATAGAATAGAACACTTTAAGACAGTGTGGAAATGAGCAGAAAATATAAAGGCAGAATTGGGAAAAATAAATAGACTGAGTGAACATTACGAACACAATGGGATGTAACTGTTTTGAGTATGAGTAGAACAAAATGATGGCAAAGAAATGAGATCAGACAATCTAAGACAGCCCTGGGTCTCAGGAGGTTGAGAGACAGAAAACTCACAAAAACCTACCAGAGGAAAATGAAAAAGGAAATAATAGACGAAAAAAGGAGAGGTTTATGTAGACAAGGAGGAGAGATAGGTGTGTTGAAAATAACTTGGCATTGGTATTAAATATAAGAAATGAAGTTAAGGGGAGAGGCCTGGTTGGGAAGAGTACTCATTTCTAGTAACATTTGAATCCTCCATGCTTTCCCTATTCCTTTTGAGCACCCACATACCTGCCATGCTTTTGTAAGTTCCTTTGTAAAGTCAGGTCACACATGCTAGTGTTGTTAATGGATAATTCTTCAATGGCTGTTTGACAAATGCTAGTTTTACCTCTGAAAGACCTTCCAGATATCCAGCATATTTCTTGGAACCTGTTTCTATGTCAGTCCCTGTTGTTTTTATTGTTGTTTTTACTGTTTGGCTCTTTGAAGGCCCAACACTCAGCTCCTAAATAAATCACAAAGAGGCTTATTCTTTCTTATGAATGCCCGGCCTTAGCTTGGCTTGTTTCTTACCAGCTTTTCTTAAATTGTCCCATCTATCTTGTGCTTATGAGCTTTTATCTTTCTCTATTCTATGTACCTTTCTTTACTTCTTACTCTGTGGCTAACTATGTAACTCAGTGGCTGGACCCTGATGTCCTCCTCTACTTCTCCTTTTTCTTCCTCCCTGAACTTTGCTTCCAAGATTTCTCCCCCTGTTTATTCCCTCTGCCTGCCAGCCCCTCCTATCCTTTCTCCTGCCTAGCTATTACCCATCCAGCTCTTTATTAGAGCAATCAGGTGTTTTAGACAGGAAAAATAACACAGTTTCACAGAGTTAAACAAATACAATATAAAAGAATGCAACCACATTTTTGCATTATTAAACAAAAGTTCCACAGCATAAACAAATGTAACACATCTTCAACTAATATTCCATTACATCTCTACAGACTCAGATTGACCAGGTTTCTACTTTGTTGAATACTACAGAGTTCTGATTCAGAATTTCTTCCCTGTAGTGTAGAGGTATTTATTGATTATGTTCAAGTGTGTAGACCTATGATACTCAAATTTTCACCTGTATGTGATTTACTGAGAGTCTAGGGCTCCCTATCTGCCTAATCAGCAAACGTCTTCTAAATCTGACAGAATATTCAGGCCGTATCCTCAGATACGAGCTGCTGTGGGTGCTTACATATGCCAAGACTGCCAGAGCTGACATTATACCTGGCATAGTCCCACGTCAATATTGGTATTAGAAGTTTTTAATAAGACAATTGAAGGTGTTAGCTTGCTAAAGGAAAGCTCTGTTAGGGTGACATAGAAAGTACTACTTTAGATGGTTGGTTTGAAGGAGCTACGTAGTTAAGCACTATCGCAGGGCAAAGGGTGACTATACTTTTTTTATTCATTTACTCATTTACATTCATTCAGTATTTATTAAACTCTACATTTTTATGAGGCACTAGGAAAATCCATGAGAAAGAGAACTGTAAACCTCAACCATCTCTCAAAGAATATGGGTGATAAGTACATATGGGATAATTCAAAAGCAACAGAACTACTATACATTGTAAAAACATCAAAACAATGGGTCACATAGACTCACATGTCACCAATTTAGTCTTCTAATGTTTTTGTAATCTGTAAATAATTTTCCCATGTCACTTAGACTCCTAATATTATCAAAGATAGAAATTAGAGGAACTGTCTCACAGCAGTTAGATGGATCTCTACTGAAAAAAAAGTGTAAAAAAGGCTGGTTGTAGGATGTACACATGCTGATGAGGTAGGCATGAGGATCATGAGTTCAAGGCTAGCCTCGGCTACAAATTTTTAAAAAATTTATAAAAAGGAATATATGTTGGAGGTGCTTAGTAATTCATCTAAGTAAATGGCAGATATTAAGTTAGAGCTGAAATTTTTAACCATAATTCCAAATATATAGGATGAATGTAGTTTACAAAGTTAGAAGGAAAAAATAATATGGATGTGATTTTAGTTATTTAATAAGTATATTCAAAGTGCAGGTCGATCTATAGTTATAAAACATAAATATTTAACATTTCAAACACTGAACAAAGCTGGACATGCATGAACACATTTAAACAGTTTGTAATACTAAAATAAGGCATGTTAGTTGAAACTGATGCCTTTGTTGATACACGTAAATAAAATATACTCACATTCTAAAAGTGTGTTTTTTCTGCAGAACTTGGTAATTATCGGTTATGTTCACCCACCCCACATAACCAGTCAAAATCACAAGTGAACCAATCACAAGTTACATCAACAAGACTTTTAAAGATAAAATAGATTAATGGCCTTTGTTACCCAGTTTATTCATAAAGTTCTCACATGAGTTTTACCTAGGTGTTCTTCAACAGAATCAGACAAGTCAGACTAGCCTAGTCTTCAGTAGAACTCTGTTTGCTACACAAGTCTCACAAAGTTACATGGATGGTTGTTCATTGATGTCCTGACAATTGCTGTTGACAAGAATCCATTGAAGTCAGGTTTTCATTGCACTGAGGACAAAGGCAGACATGTTTATACTCAGTTGTCTATGTATACCCCTTTGATACTTTTCTGATTGGAGAGAGCAGAAACACAGCAAACTATAATCCCTTTCTGACTCCATAGCTACACATGACCCTAATTCCCTCTTAGACATAGTTTTCTCAGCTGTAAATCAGGCTGGCTTCAGTATTTCCTGTTTCTGTGTATATTATATAAATATTAGAGAAAACATAGAAGCTATGTGTATATATGAAAATAAAATAGTAATTATATATTATCAAACCACAAAGAACTGTTATTATGTTTTTACATTATGCATTTGTATGCATACACACACATTTATAGAATTGCATAAACTTTTATATTTTTATACTTTATAAGAATAATAAGTGATTCTGAATAAAAGGTATCAGAGCAAAACAATGTTAGCATCGTGTTGCACAGACTTTTAAATTCATATTTCTATCTATTTAAAAGGCAAAAGCAGCTGACATAAACCATCTTAATTTTTACTGACTGTGTTACTTGAAAGTCTATCCAGTGAAGTTCAGCAACGTAGCTCTCTGTTTGTTAGAGATGTGTGGAGAGTGGAGGAATGGTGAATAAAGCAAGATCCTGGTGGTCACAGGGAGTGGTGTTCTGCCAAGTCAAATATTTTCTAAATTTTCCACTTTCCCCAAATAATAACTAATTAGACCGTTTTTTCCTCTAGTGAATTTACTCACTATGATTTTGCTTTTATATTCTACAGTTACTTTAGCTGACATCTAGACTTTCATTTATTTTGGGAAAGGTGCTAGGTAGGGAATGAATTCAGGGGTTCTCTCATGCTGAACAAATACTACCATTGACTGTAAAATCAAGCTTTTCTACAGTTTTCACTTTGAGAGAGGGTCTCACTAAATTGTTCACGCAAGCATTCCACTTAATCTGTAGTCCACACAGGCCTTGAACTTGCAATCGTCCTCCTGCAGTCTCCCAAGCAGCTGAAATAATAGGCCTTCACCACCATGCTCAGCTGACTTTGAAATTTTTAAAGCGAAAATCCCCAATTACATATCTGCCTGTGGTTTCCTGTGTTCCTCCTGGCTTTATGGTAGCTGTAAGAACTGTTTCTCTCTAGCACGACTCTTCTGAATCACTCCTACGTTCTGCCAGGGTTCTGGCTTTGAAGACAGACCATGTAGGTAGGGAAAGACAGAATCTGTTTCTTCATTTTCTTTGGTTAAAATGCATGAACTGATATTATGTCTCTCCTTTCAGGTCTATCATCTGTGCGGCAATTTGAAATTCTCCCTGGGGTCTAAAAGAAGTTTAGTGTTTGTTGAACCAATTGATTGTGATATAAATTAAGGTCTTTTGTGTGTCTGTGGATGCCGTGACAGTACATGTAGCCTATGCCAAGGACCAGTGTCTAACACTGTCTTCCACTTATGTATAACATCACTTTTTAATAATTTCATGCAAATTGAATTTTTAAAAACACCTTCAGCTGCTTAGAGACTGAATATCTGATATTGTCAACAAAGGAGCATAGGATCCTAACATGTCAGCATAAACTCACAAATAGATTTGTTCTTGTAACCGTAATAGTAAGGTATGTACATAAGACTTCAAGGACATTAATTCAGGGTATAAAATACATTCACAGTGTATATTTTTAAACGGAAATATTTAAATGGAAATGGAAATATTCCTCATCTAGCCTGTGCAACCCAAAGTATTATATTACTTCATCTTATAAATGTAGATATTTGGATTCTATAATTTAAAAATACATATAAATATACAATGACTATATAATAAAGTAGTATTGCTATATTATTTTAAGGGGTAAACTTTCATTATAATAAAAATTTTATTTATTTTTTGTTTTTTATTTAAAAGTTTTTTTTTTCATTTTACATACCAATCACAGTTCCCCCCCTCCTCCCATTCACCCTCTACCTCCCCCTCACACCACCCCCCATCCACTCCTCGGAGTGAATCCTTTGTGACTCCATAAAGAGTCAACAAAGCCTGGCATATCAAACTGAGGCATTACCAAACCCCCTCCCCCCCCCCCGCCCTGTATCTAGGCTGACCAAGGTATCCCTTCATAGGGAATGGGCTCCAAAAAGTCATTTCATGTACTAGAGATAAATCCTAGTCCCACTGCCAGTGACCCCACATACTGCCCAAGCCACACATCTGTCACCCACATTAAGAGGGCCTAGTTTGGTCCCATGCAGGTTCCCCAGCTGTTAGTACAAAGTCAGTGAGCTCCAACTAGCTTGGATCAGCTGTCTCTGTGGGTTTCCCCATCATGACCTTTGACCCCTTTGCTCATATAATCCCTCCTCCCTCTCTTTGACTGGATTCTGGGAGCTTCAACCTGTGCTTAGCTGTGGATCTCTGCATCTGCTTCCATCAGTTACTGGATGAAGGTTCTATGATGGCATAGAGTAGTCATCAATCTGATTACAGAGGAAGGCCAGTTCAGGGAACCTCTCCACTATTGGTTGGAGTCTTAGCTGGGTTAATCCTTATAGGGTCCTAGAAATTTCCCTAGCACCAAGTTTCTCCCAAACCCCATAATGGCTCCTTCTATCAAGATATCTCTTTCCCTGCTCTCCCTCTCTGTCCCTCCTGCAACTCAACCATCCCATTCCCTCATGTTCTCTTGCCACCTCCCCTTATCTTCCCCACATGCTACCAATTTACTCAGGAGATCTTATCTATTTCCCTTCCTAAGAAGACATCCATGCATGTCTCTCTTAGGGCCCTCCTTGTTACCTAGCTTCTCTGGGGCTGTGGATTTTAGCCTCGTTACTCTTTTTTTTTTTTATGTCTAATAACCACTTACGAGTAAGTGAGTGAGTACATACTGTATTTGTCTTTTGGGGTCTGGGTTACCTCACTCAGAATGGTTTTTTTTTCTAGTCCCACCCACTTGCCTGCAAATTCATAATGTAATTGGTTTTTTACAGCTGAGTAATATTCCCTTGTGTAAATATACACTTTCTTTATTCATTCTTTGGTTGAGGGGCATCTAGGTTGTTTCGAGGTTCTAGCTATTATGAATAATGCTGCTATGAACATAGTTGAGCAAGTATCTTTGTGTTATGAATATGCATCCTTTGGGTATATGCCTAAGAGTGGTATTGCTGGATCATGTGATAGATTGATACCCAGTTTTCTGAGAAATTGCCACACTGATTTCCAAAGTGGCTGTACAAGTTTGCACTCCTGCCAGCAATGGAGGAGTGTTCCCCTTACTTCACATCCTCTCCAGCATAGACTGTCATCAATGTTTTTGATCTTAGCCATTCTGACAGGTGTCAGATGGTATCTCATAGAAAATTTTATTAATGGCAATTTTACTTTCATCACTGATATTGGTATTTGTCTAAATAGTTATCATTAAATCCATATTTGTTTATCAGTGACTTACAAAAGAACCCCAAAGAAACAGAAAATTTTTCTTTAATCAGAGGCAAAAGTACTTGTTTTTTCACTGTGACAAGTAGTCAAATAATTCTCTTTAAGAATCTGCGAATGAACCTTGACTTTCTATGATCTTCTTATATTTCTAATAGAAGTCTTAAATTATTTTGTCCTTCTCTAGTGGGTAGTGTGTGTGTGTGTGTGTGTGTGTGTGTGTGTGTGTGTGTATGTGATGTGTGTCTGGGTATGCATTTCTATGTGCTGTGTGTGTGCATGTGTGCTTGCACATGTGATATACTTGTTCATGTTTACTTCTTCCTATGTTGGAAGTATGGCTGTGTACATGCCCTGGTCTAGTGAGTGGGTAGAAGTCAGAAGACAAGCTTGGGTGTTAATCTTACCTATGACCTTGTTTGAAACAGGGTATCTTCTGGTTGTCACTGTATAAAGAAAACTGTCTGGCTTGTGAGCTTTGAGATTTTCCTGTCTCCACCCCTATTTCACAGAAGGAGCTCAAGGATTACAAATATACATACCACTGTGTCTTTTGTACATGCATTCTGTGATGCTAAACTTGGGCCTTAAGCCATGGAGGCCTGAGCTTTACCTGCTGATCTATCTCTCCAAGTCTATAAACTCTTTTTACCAAAGAATTATACTTCAATGGTACTACTTAAAGTTTATATTATCATTATTATTCTTATAAGGTACAGTATCATTTAATTTAGAAAAGATTTTCCCTAGGCTGTAATGAGTATTTTCTGTGATTGATGAGCAGAGAAAACAGAGATAGGCAAACTAGTTAGGAAGCAACTAAAGCACAAGGAAATTACAATGTGTCTTTATTTCTAGAAATAGCAGAACAGATAAGGTGAAATCAAATTAAAGAGTCATAGAGATTGTGATGGATAAGAAGTAGTGAAAACTCAGGTTTAGGGTGTAATTCTTACTGGAAATGTACCACTGTTAAGTAGAAAATAAAAAGGGAAATTGTGTTTGGAAAAGAGAAAAGCCTTGACATATGTTATTGATTCATGAAGTTATATGTTAAATTTAAATGTTGAATATCCAAATGTACAGACACAACCACTTCAAAAACAATCAGAGATCATACTCCATGCTCTGAGTCACTAGTAAAAGCAGAATTGGTGACTTTAATAAGCACAGAACCTGGTAAAAGGCTTTAGGAATATGTCATAAGTATGTTATTCATCCTCTGCCTAGAGTAACCCCAATGAACTTTTAATACTTTTGTTTAATCCAAAGGGATTATGAGGGGAAATGAGACAACAGAGATATAAAAACTTGGACTCTCCATGAAATCTTGATTTCTTGTGTAATTTAAGATATAATGGGCTACACTTTCATTTTTAAGACTATGTAAACAAACATAGGGGAAATAATTGTAGAGAGATAATTTCCTGGTATAAGAAAAATTAATTTTAAAAGAAAAGCATGGCCATTAGTCACATTAAATGAGATGCAGGGGTTGTAAGGAGGTAAACCTGAAATACATGCCCCAGATTTAGCTATGGCTTTAAAATGTAGAGTGGAAAATGCTTGTCTGTGGGTGAGCTACATGAGAAACTCGTGTAAATTGTTAGTAATGGGGATTCTCACAGCACTACAATTATTTTCTTAATTCTTTGAGTTGGGGTTTAACATTGTGGTAGCCTATATCCGATTGAACTATCCAGCTTTACGTAAAAGAAAACAGCCTAGAGTTAGTTTGTGCTGGGCATTCCAAGAACCATGAGGACCTGGCTTCAGTTCTAGTTTGCCTCCTTTCTGTGGTTACATTCATTTCTGTCCTTCATGTGAACCTTCACATAGCAAAGTAGGCAACATCAGTGAGCGTTACTGCTTGACCACCACAGTCTCATAGATGCCCTCCATTCCCTAATTACACTTCCACTCTGAAACAATTTACTGCTTTTTTCTTCTTTGCTCTCATATTTATTTATGCTTATATATTTTAGTGAACAGTTTAATTTTGTTTTCTCTTCACAAAATAATCGCCAAGTCTAGGACTATGACACCCCGAGCATAGTTTTAAAGGTAATCCTGGTCTCCATGATTCCAAAATATACCCAAGCTTCCTCGTTAAAAAACAAACAAATGTATGTAGCCCTCAGTTAAGTTCAAACGTATATAAATTTACACATATTTGTTTCTGGAAATTTGTATTCTGGTTTAATGCACAAGATATATAAGCAAGTAACTAAAATGTTGATTGTTATAAGGTGCAAAGCAGAACTATGTATATTTATATGCTGGTGGATAATTTATACTACCTTTTAAATCATAGTCAGTTTCATGATTGTGGTAAAGCTGCTTCTTAAATAATGCATCCATACCATCATTTTTGTGGATCAAAACACTTTTAGTATTTGAGTTAAATTCAGAGAAGGTCTATATGAGATTAGAAAGCTTATGTTGGCTCTTTAAGGCTTAGATTGTAGAAAGAAATCATTAAATTCTGACACGATGATGAGGACAAGACTGAAATGGTTATAAGTGGACTGTAATGAGTATGTTGGCATTGGGATAAAAGCATAGACAATAATGTGTTTTGACCGTACATAACAAATAATTTCACCTGCTTGTTCATTAAAGAATGAGATTTGTAAAAGATCTGAAAAGTTAGTTTCCATTCAGGGTAAAATCTGGCAGGAGCATATAAAGGGTACAATTGGTAAAATTCTCGTGTAGCATTCACAAAGCCTGGACTTCACACCCCAGCACCATGTGAACAGGGTGGAGCAGCATAAAAGCCAGTGATCCTTTCACTTGGAACGTCAAGACAAGAGAAACAGAAGTTCAAGGGCATCCTCATCTTCATACTCAGTTAGAGGCCAGCTTAGGCTTCATGAGACCATGCTTCTAAATTTTAGAAAAGAAAGAAAAAAAAATCTGACAGGAGCAGCATAGCATGTATACACTGCTGCCTTACGAGTTAAGTGAGCCAGGCTCATCTTAAAGGCTGTGCTGCATCAGCCTGGTGTACATTTGCATGCACAGTGGTTTTGAGGCTAGCAGATTGACCTAACTTGTTCTTTTCAGTGTTCATGTTCGCATTCCTGACTCACTGGCTGAAAAATAAAGAGTGGAACAGTTGTTTGAACTTACCCACTCCTTGCGATTTTTTTTTCTGAAAATATTGCTTGCTAAACCATTCTTTAGTTTATGAATACTGAAAGTCTAGTTGTTACAGGTAAGCCCCGTGTTCCCTGTTTTACAATCATCCTCACTATAGTTTCATGAATCTGCTATTATGATTGTTATTATAAAGATGGGAAATCTGAGGCTTAAAAAATGTGTTGTTAGTGAATGGCTTGCCTACCTAAGTAATCCATTTTCCTCATTTCCTATACTGCTGCTTAAAATAATGAGGCAATAGGAAGAAATGGGTGACTCACATACATTATGGCCCAATTAGATTCCTTTTTGCTGTGCCACACTTTTAAACAGACTGCCACTGGTGGTTGCCTTTCTCCTAAGCAGAATTGTATTCTAAAAATGTCTGATAATAATTCATTAAATTACTTTTCTTTCCTTTATGCTAGCTTTAAAGTGACCTCCTGCCATATTGCTAAGGTTAAAAACACTTTGCTCCCCATGTTCAGTTTATCTTTATGCTTGTTCAGGCAAGAACTGAAACTGGATTGCATTTGACAACAGAGTATAGAGACAGAAATTTTGTAGCATACAGAGCTTCTGCATACATGTATCAATTCAGAGCAGATGGATCTCCAGGGGGAGGGTGAAGAAGACACTGAACTGATGCTCATTCAAGACTACAGAGGTGCAAGCATATGTCATAGCATTGCCATTTATAACTTTTCAGTGACTAAGTACTAAAACAAAAAAAATGAGGCAAAAATACACGGTCTCAGTGTTTTCTAGGTTTTGAAAATGGTAAAGGACAAAAAAAGGAACCTATTGCCTCTTGGCATAGTCATTAGGTCGTTGAAAAGTTAGTCATTTAAGCTGAATGGCATATCACTGTCAGCTGGAGAGTGCAAATAAAAGATGGGCAGTCAAAACATTATGATATTAATATATGACCCAAAGTTTACTCTTGTGAGAAAGCCCTGCTCCATTTTTCTCATATGTTTGATATGCATGTACAACTTCCTTTGACCAGTAAAGTATAAAATAAGTTACTTGAATTGCTTATAGATAGACACTTTAAGAGCCAGGGTGTAGTTACCTACATTTCCAGTTCTTACCTGGTAACTGTGAAAGCATGTGCTAAATGGAGCATCTGTTTCCTTCAGCCTCTAAAAGATTACAGATTGGGCAGCTTTGCATTGCTGAAATGAAGTACTTATGAAGCATACTTTGGATAGAGTTTTATTAGCTCACAGTTTGGAATGCTCATGTCCAAAGTCAGGCAATCAAGCAAGGATCATTTGTTTGGATGGTGGTGAGGGCAGGAAATGGGTGCACATCATGGTAGGACCCTGTATAAGTGACATCTTGGAAAAGAGTAGAGAAAGGGAGAGACTGGTTTCCTGATTTCTTGTTCTGAAAGTAGATCTCCTTATCACCTTGGCTGATTATGGATGCCTGAGGCCTGAGCCACGTGTTCTTGGTTTCTTATGAAAAGAATAAAAAAGTCGCAAAATTTTTCAAAAAAAGAAGCTAGATAATGTTATTTGGAGCCTAATAATACTACAGATTAGCTCTGTCAAAACTGAAAGCCGGGCAAAGTGAGACTCTCACACCCTACAGCCTGTAGTTGCTTTTTATGGGGCCTAACAGAAGGAGGGGCTAGGAATTAAAGAGGGTGTTTTGGGTGGTTATCTAATTTCGTTGATAAATTCGGTCATATTCTCATTTTCCCACTATACAAATTCCTTCCCATGATACATCTGATTATACTCCTATGCTGGTGCAATTTATGCATAAGCATAAGGTTACAAATAGGGGGTTCTCCCTAAAAGTTTCAGAGACGCACAATCTTACCTTACTGCACATACATCCCAAGCCAGTTCCGGTTGGATCTGGATAGTCCTTCTATTCTTCATCCCTGGAAACATTAGGGATACGCTTGAATATAAACTACCTCAGTTGTACAGTTGCTAGGGGTGAGGAAACTTACACTATTGCTCAGAGATAGGAGTACATACGCTGATAGAGAGCAGAGGGGGTTCCAAGGTTGCTCGGTGCAGTGTTGGGATTGTTGTGTTTATGTTCACTGCAAGTGCAGAGGAAGGAACTAGTTTTTTGTAAGGAGGGAGGGGTGAGGCACGTCTTTAATCCCAGCTCTTGGGAGACAGAGGTGGGGAATCTCTATGAATTTGAGTCTAATATTATCTACATAGTACATTCTAGGCCAGTCAGGGCTAAATAATGAGACTTTTTTTAAAAACAAAATCAAAACATGAGGGGTATATGTACATAACCAGAACTACAGAGAGTCCTAGGCAAAGCTCTGTCCTGTTGGCCCGTCTCACACCTGCTGTTGGGCTCTGTTCTGTTTCCATGGATCTGTCATCACTCAGTAGGAAAACCCCAGGAACCATGCCTTTAATCACCATTCATCCCTGGGGGACACAAACCATTTTCGAACCACACAGATCTGTAGTGGCATAGTGAGAAATGAACTGGGTTTTGATATTTAAAGTTGTTACTGCAGAATAGACCTGTCTATTCTGTTTCATTACCATGTTGTAGATTTCTTTATAGTGTGAATTATATCTTACTAGTATATCCCCACCATAGAAATAGTGTCATAAATATCACATCATTGAATGACTTAATGACTGAAGAAATAAATATTTGCTACACTCTGGGAACACAGGCTTACGTGGCATAGCAAGAGCAGCAGTATGAGAGCCATCTGGAAATGAGGAAAAGTTATTTGCATAATGTATGGGCTATAAATAAATGTATTTCACTGCTACGTGCCAAAGGTTACCACTAATTGTGTTAAGGAGCAGGAAGAAGAGCCTGGGGACTTCCATTAGTGAAGAAACTAGAAGTTCTTGCCAATCATAAGAAAGGCAACAGGGAATTTTAAGGTGAAAGGACTACTCTCTCTCTCATTTTTATCTCGTTCACATGAAACATTAAATGTGCTACCATCACAAATTTCATTGTAGTTTGTACGGCGGTAGTTGCAGAACTTTTTCAGAGCAAGGTAAGATGAATGAGACTTATGAATTGCCTAGTGATCCAGAAACACAGCCAGTTTTTACACATGTAGTGGAAAGAATTGGTTAATAGGAAAATATGTATTATAAAAAGTAAACAGTAATAAATGTTAACTGAAATGAACAGACACAAAACACAGAGAAAAGAGTTTGTTTTCTTAGGTGACATAGTACAGAGCTGCTCAGGCATCCCTTATTGACCAAACATGATTACTACCTGCTAAGGTGTTTCTACGTGGGTTAGAGAAGTATACACATGACTGAGTAGGAAGCCTTGACATCTGTGGATGGGTCAGTCACTGTGAGTGCAATTGACAGCATAGTGTTGCACTGTTCCTCACCTAACTATGTAGATTATTCCCACTTCTCGCATCTTCCTGGTTTCCTTAGGAAAACTGTTCAGGGAACTTGCACCTGAAGCTTCCAGTGGAACTTGGTGCCATAATATTCTCCACTCCATTTCCAGTTCTCATGCCTGTACTTCTCACACCTCCCACCCACCTCAACTTCATCTTGAAGTTCTGGTGCCCACGCTGTTCTTTTTAAGTCTATCTCACCTACTCATCAAACTCCTCTAGTTGGATGTATGTGAGCACTGTGATAGGAGTCCTACTGAATGAAAAAAGGGACATTCTGGTTTTTAAAATCTTGCCTGCATGCAACACCAGTTCTTCTTTTCTTGATTGTATTTTGTTTGTTTGATATTTTGCTTTCTGGATCTTAAACTGTGAGTCTGGCTGGCCTCAAAAGTAAGATCTTCCTCAGCCTCTCAAGTCTGGTAATTACAGATGTGCCAACACATCCAGCCAGTATGTCGAACTTTAAATCTTCCTTTCATACCCACCCTTTCGTTAAGGTAGAAGATGTATTACAACCTTGGGGAGCCGTTTCCTTCCCCAAGTAGCAAATTGTCAATTCTTGTAACAAAGTCTATAGCTGAAAAGTGAAGACCAAAATGTAAACAGTGCTGGTAGTCTCCTTCAAGAGTAGTTTGGGGAAGAATAGGAATACTCTCTTGTGGAGAGACTTGTCATTCTCAAAAAGAAAATGTGCAGTCTGCAATGAAGCATGGTAATACCTATGAAGGAACTGTAGATTAGAAATAGAAGAGAAAACATTTCAGGGTGAGCTGTGTCACACTGCCATTACCAACTCCTATTTACAATGAAAGTAAACAAGAAGTTGGACATTGTGGGGCGCATTTGTAATACAGGGAGCCAAGGTGGGCTGGGAGATTGTCAATTTGGGGCTAGCTTGTTCTAGATGGCAAAAACTTCTCTCAAAAAAAGGAAGAAGGAAAGAAAAAGAAAGAAAGAAGGAAGGAAGGAAGGAAGGAAGGAAGGAAGGAAGGAAGGAAGGAAGGAAGGAAAAAAATTCCTATGTCCTTTAAAATTTATAGTATTTTAGGAGGTTAACACAGAAGGGCACAGGATGCCTCATGAAACTCAAATAGACTGGACAGTTCCCATTTTGATCTTGTCTATTGACACAGCTGGGGGAAAAGCAAAACAAAAGAGAAACAATTAGAAGCCTAAGTCTCAAAAGTTTATTGGGTTAGCAAAATATTAACTGTATTGATGAAAACTTTTTTAAGTCAACTTTTTAAGGCTTTCCAGAAAAACAGACTTCCTGGATCTCGGTTTCTGAGGTATTATCAGGGCTGCAATGACAGCAGGATGGGCATCACAATCTGATCGCAACAACAACACTTGCTCTTCTGAGACCAACCATTCCAAGAGGCTGTACTCTAAGAAAATGATGGTGTTGGTTACACTGCGGTGCTGCTCGTGCCTCGCCGCCTGTGGTGGCCATGCCAGCAGAGGAGAGTGCTGATCAGAAGAATCACAAGCCATGGTTACCTTTTTTAGAGTTTTACTGGGTGTGTGGGAGAGAGAGAGAGAGACAGAGAGAGACAGAGAGGACAGACAGAAGGAGAGAGAATGGAAAGAGAAGGGGAGAATGCACAGAGGGCCCACCCGCTTTTTAGGCTGGGATGCCATCACAGGCTGGTGACGTAATTAAGAACAGAATCCTTACAGATGGTCCTGTTGAAAATTTTTTATTCCAAAGAACTCACTTTAGCCACCACAATGTGCTTTAATTATTCCACTAAGTCTATAAGAACAACTTATTTTGTCACTGTTGTACCCGGTTCACAAAACCCCCAGGGACCACCTAGGAGCCAGTTTCCGATTCAAGCACCTAAGGGTCCTTTTATTCAGGTTCAACCTGGGCCACCACAAGGCAGATGGAACCAAATGTGGCGGCGGCCACAAGCCCAGGTGTAGAGGATTTTTATAGGGGAAAACCACAAGCCAGGAATTGGTAAATTGGGATTGGGCAGAAGGGACATGGGGCAAGGTGATTTTTTGAAACTATTGGTCTAGACTTTGGGCATGAAATCACATTTGAAACCATTGGGTTAGACTTTTGGCAGGGAACCACAAGCTGCTGAGCAGGATTATGTGGATCGCTCAGCAGGATTATCTAGATATCTCCAAGGGCCATAAACCACAGACAGGATGTCTGCAGGAGGATACTGTTCTGTATCCGTTCGAGTTGTCATGGTTCATTCCTGAGGTCCTTCCTGGAACTGAGTACAGCAGGTGGTCTGAGATAGTGGCCCTTTCCAAGATGGAGCCCGTGCAGGTAAGTCTCGGCCTCACAGTCACTTTTTAAGAAAGCTTCCATCAGCTTCCATCATTGTCCCTCTGAAACCGTGCATAAGAATAACCACAGACAGCTGTCTCTTCAAACTTATTTATAACAGAACAGATTTTTCAAAACTGAGACTTCTTAGCACACTGTGTGAAAACCCTTGTTTCTTACTGCTTTTGAGTCAATAGGAAATCTTGGTGTTTCCCATCCTGTGGCATTCCAACCCCCCCCCCCAAAAAAAAAACAAAAACAAAAAAACTGAACCTATAGATGCTTTCCTCCAAGTGGCTTCTCCTAGAGATGAGGCTGCTTCCCACCCAGGGTGCCTTTGTCCTGTAGATTAACTACCTTGAATTCTTAGGAAACTCATCTACATAAATTGATTGCTGTCTGTTTACATATCAACATAGACAGCTGCTTTGGAGGTTGAGAGAGCCAGGCAAATATCATGACAGCCTGTCCTAATAACTCAATTAAAAAGTAGGCTTTGGCCCTTGCTTTTTGGAACTGAGCAGGCAGTTTCTGAGGAAGCAATAAAGGACAATCAATCTTCAACACCCCTGACAGCAGGGACAGTAGAGATAGCATATACCAAGCCTGGGCCACTGAGCCAGCTCCCACAGTCAGAGCATACTAGGCCAGCCAGCCTCCACCACAGCTCAAGGTAATAACCAAATAAAGACAAAGCCAGGGACTTGTCCAGGCCTGCCCCAAAATGGAAAAGCTGTAGCCATAACCAGCTCCTGTCAGCTCTAGCCAATTAGAACATACTAATATGATTGCCACTTGTGTTAGCCAATCATATCTGAAATGGCCTAACTGCCCTAGGAACTCCCCTTGACTGTGCTTAAAAGGAGCCTGGGAGCTCTCTCAGGGTCATCCCCACCTTGCTTTTGTGTAAGATGGTCGGCCCCAGCATGCTGGAATAATAAGCACTCTTGTTGATTGCATATGTGAATGGTGGTCTTTTGTGGAACTTCCAGGACCCTAACAGAAGTGAGTGTGTGTGTGTGTGTGTGTGTGTGTGTGTGTGTGTGTGTGTGTATAATTGTGTCTGTGTGAGATATATTTTTGAAAATGTACCTCGGAGCAGAAAGTGTGGAGGTATAGAGAGGAAATCACTCAGCTTTTTGCTGTTTTGTGGCCTCCAACTGGTAAACTTAACAGTTTCCACTTTTTTAGAGCAAAGAGAACAAAAAGGATGTAATATTGGTGAGTATGGGATAGAAAATTGAGACCAACTAGCATAGTTGTTATTTTTATTTTATAATTCCTTTTTCATATTCAAATGCTGATGGTAATTTCCACTTTTGAAATTAGGAAAGTGAATCAAACTAACTGTAAAAGAAAATGGGGAATACTCTTTGCTATGGATGTTACATTGCTTCTAAGACAATAGTGTCCAAAGTAGACTCTCTTCTAAATATGTCCACACATGTACGTGTTATCAAACACACAACCCTGATGTAGTTGTCCTTACATTCTCAAATTATTTCTGTTCATTGCTTGCTCTTCAGTAAGACACAGGTATTCCAAACAGGCTTGGTCACTCTGTACATTTGAAAGATGAAATCACAAATACTTGTATTTCCCATTCTCTGGCATATGTTTCAGAATATTATCATTTATTGCTCTTCAAGTTTAAAAGATTTGTGCACTAACTGAAAATTGATACCCAGTCTTTATAAATAAATCTGTAACATGTTAACAGAAGTCTACACTATAAACTGTTTATGCACTAATTATCATAATTCAGTATTTTACTCTACTTAAAGAAAGACTTTTTATCCATACATAATTAATTAAAATGTGAATGTCTATGAAAATCTATCTAGGCTTCTGAATAATCAAAATGAAGTAGGCAGAAGAGTTAAAGAAAGAAATGTAGGAGTTTCATGTGGTGGCTGTAAACAAGCATAGTGAACTGTGGGTAACCCTAACCCGAGGAATTTTTAAGCATAATTCCTGTTGTCAAATAAATATTTTAATTTAAAAAGGCTCAAAATTATAGATAGTAAAACAACACTGTGATAGTTGGACTTCAAACTTATGGAGTTTCATTACTCCACAGAGCTTTAAGAGCTGTAAACAGTAATTTACTAAGTAATAATAAAGTATGTAGCATTACCTAAATGTCTGAATTGAGATGTACTGTTTCTTTACCATTTCTAGGACCAAATTTCTAGTAACACACATGTATAGGTTACTTTCTGTTGCTGTGATAAAACACCATGACCAAGGCAACTTATAAAAAGAAGGGATTACTTGCCTTATAATTCTAGAGGGATATGAGTCCATGATGGCAGGCAGCCATGGCAACAGGCAGCGGTCAAAGCTACAGAACCAGTTAAGAGTTCACATCTCCAACCAGAAGCAGGAAGCAGACAGAGCAAACTGAAAATGACATGAAACTTTAAACTCTCAAAGCCCGCTCCCAGTGGCTTACTTTCTTCAACAAATCCACACCTCTTCAGCCTCCCCAAACAGCACCTCCAACTAGGCATCAGCTATTCAGATGTCTGAGATTATAGGGGATATCTCCTTCAGATTATTTGAACATGCTTTCTATATGGTGTAGGTTTGTTTGTTAGTATATTTATTTTTTTGTTGTTGTTGTTTCTGCCTTGTTGTGTTTTGCTTTTGACACAGGGTTTGTCCCTGGCAACTGTGGTTCCAAGGGTTCTCAACACCTCATATTAAGTAGCATTGTACTTGACTATAAGTTATCCAGTTCCCCTGCATAATTTAAATGACCTCTAGGTTATTTAGACTATTCAATACAGTGTATGTAGTATGTAAATAGTTGTTACAGAGTACTTATAGTGTAAGACCCCACAAAAATGACTGAACATTGTGTTCAGACAATTTTATTTTTCAAAAAGTTTTTAGTTCTTTGTTGATATAGAAACAAGAAACATATATGACTCATAATAACTTCTAGCATATGTGAAACCCCAAGCTCAAGAGAAGATAAGTTTAAAAAAGAAAGATCACCTTTCCATTGAGTCCTAAACACACATAGGAGCTAAATTAGCTCAGTAGGTTATATTTCTACATTTATATCTCTATCATTGATTATCTATCTATCATCTATCTATACATATGTATGTAGCAATAATAAAGAATATGAAGCACAAAAGTCACCTTTCAAAGTTTTTGCTATTTGCTTATGACATTTATTAAAAATGAATGTTTTAATTGAT
This sequence comes from Peromyscus eremicus, assembly GCF_949786415.1. Taxonomy (NCBI): domain Eukaryota; kingdom Metazoa; phylum Chordata; class Mammalia; order Rodentia; family Cricetidae; genus Peromyscus; species Peromyscus eremicus. The sequence goes on along the minus strand of NC_081419.1, from coordinate 21,274,369 downwards.
AATAATTTTTAATAAACTAACAGATATCAATGTGAAGTGTTAATATATCACTACTTTGTAACAATCCAAGACAGTTCACACTATAACAGACCTGGTAGAACTCTGAAAACAAAAGCCATTTCCTTGGTTTTAACATGTAAATAATGAAGTCATTTAGTTTTTGTTAGAGAAGAGGTTCAGTCTCTGGAAACAGAGCCAGGTTGTCAGTTTGCTCAGCACTTGAGTTTGGAAATATTAGTTAACAAAGAAAGTACTAATAGTGTTTGGAACATTAGCCTGAGAACCATTTTCCATTTAGTCTGCAGTTAGTTAATCGAGTGTATGTTCATTTGTCCACATAGGCTATAAAATCCTACAATGAAGATGTAATTATAATTAACATTGCTGACCAGTTAAAAGGCATAAACATAGCATGGCCATCAATATGCAGTCTCTATCGCTGACATTTCCAGTTATACCAGATGGTGACTTTAATGATGGTGCCTGGTGGTGCTTCTAATGATTTCTCTGCCTGATGGTTCTTTTACAGGGTCTGTCACATCATAAAAGGCTGAAGGGTAACTTAATAACGATCTTCAAGCATATGAAGGGTCATGAAGTATATGGTTATGAAGTGACCAGCTGTTACTCATCCAAACAAGCAGTAGTACATTTCAACTGTTCTGGGAAGATTTAATTTGGTTGGAAGGTGGAACATCCTGATAATAAAAAATACTTCATGGTGACAGATACCAAAATATTTTAAAGCATTTTCTTAAAAACAGAACACACACGTTTTCTTTTATTTTGGTGATATATCAGAATCATTGAAGATCTATTAGTCTACATTTTTAAATTTTCATATTCCAACACAAAGTGGGATTGAATCATGACCATAATTTAGTACCTACAAGACTTTGTGTAAATTAATTATTCAACACTTTCTGTCCTTTTCCCCTCATACTGCAGATGACAGGACCTAATACATAGCAGGGAAATATTCTGCCCCAAGCTATATTTGCAGGCCCAACTTTATGTCTTTATTGGCTTGTGTCTAAAACTGGGATTAGCTATTTTGTCTCAGTAACTAAGGCCAAGTTTTAAATATGTTTGTATGCTCTTATTTGGCTTTTCTTCCATGGAAATAAAACCTGGTGCTACAGTGTTCTGATTTTAGTATCTGGAGTTCCAGGGATAATGAAGACTTTTATAATTATGGGGGAACACACACTTGAAAGGTTTATTCTGACACACACATACTGCCTGGGAAAGACCTCTTTTATAATACTAAGTGAAATGAAAAGAGCTGACTCTCCTTTAGAGTTTTACTTAACTATTCACTATACAATCCACACCAGGACATTTAACGTCTCTACCTTCTATTTTTCTTATTGGATAAAAACAAACATCTGGGAAGCTGGCACTGAGGGATGCATTTTGCTATCCCCCTTTTCATGAGGGATAGAGGCACTGTGGGAAGGTTGGGAAAGAGCATGCAGCTCGTGATGTAGACAGTAGATTTTGTGCTGCAGTAGTTACTCAACATTGAACCAAATGAGAGGCATTGGTTCTAATGAATGTCAAGGAAGTGAGATGAACTAAACCTCAAGGCACTTGCTTATGAATGATTTGATTCACAAAGAGTATACCTCAGAGACTGTACAAGATACCCAGAGTTTATTGGAATCACACAGCAAGAGGGTGAAGTCAGATCACGACAGGAAGATGTGATTCTGTGGTCCAGGGAGGCTTCTCTGAAGTTCAGACATTTGCTACTTTCCCTATTTAAGGAAATAGATCCAGACTCTGGAAAGAGGCGCAGTGGGGGTTGAAAGTAAAGATCCAAACAACCTTTGGCCACTGCTCTCATCCAGATATGGGGATGGCGACCACGCAACAGTGACAAACGTATTGATTAGCTTAGCTCTTGTCTCTGTCAGCTACTGTCTGATTGTACTAATCAATTTCTTCATGGGAAAAATGGAGAAGAAATCAGAAATACTCTGAAAATATGATTATTTTGCTTTGCACCTTCAAAATACTTAACAATGCCTTTCAGGTCTGTTTTATGTTAGAATTGAAGGGGAAGATGGTGGGTAAACAGGTTCACTGAGGACTCATTTCTGTCGCTCATTGTTTTCTGATATTGTAACTGTTTATTTCAGTTATCTTCAATTGATGTCTACTTTCTCAAAGCCTACTCAAGTTGTAGGTATATACACATTTACTTCTCTTTCAGTATGAAGATTTACTCAATGTCGTTAAATATTCAAATCATACAATTTGTTGTAAGATTTAGTGTCACCCTGTTTGGAGATTAACTAAAATTCTAAAAAAAGAAAATGCAAATTCCCACTCCACACCTTGATTATAGTTGTGGAAACAACTTTTTAGATTATTGATATCGTAAAGTATAAGATAAATGCTAAAGATGGTAAAATCAATTAAGGAGTTAACGAATGCTAACTAACACTTAGAAGAGGAGAGAGACTATCTACCCTACTATAGTCCAATGGAAGATGTTATCTCTACAAAATATTGTCCAAGTTCATGGAAGTAAATCTGAAGTCAGTGTTGGCAATAAGGTGGGGACTGAACAGCTCAACTCAGTCTAATGATTAATGTTTTGCCAAAACATCTGAAACAGCTGTCAGCATGGAAAAATCCCATCAATGTTCAAAGGCAAGTAAAGGCACACAGCGTGATTATCTCAGGATCCTTTCTCACCTCAAGTTGTAAGAGTTACATTAAGCCAGCTGAAGAAGTCAGTGGTAATTACAGTATTTTACACAATAGCTCTATTGATAGGCAAGATTGCTGATCCTTTATAAATGGTATCTTGATGAATTAAAAGCCATAGTTTTTACTGCACTTTACAAGTAGCGTTATCACTGTGCTATAGTTCACACTGTAGTAGTTATGTCTCTTGGTTGGTATATGTTGAGATCAGGCTGTGCCCTGCACTAAGTTACTACATTTTGTGAAAATTAGTGGCTTTTCAGGCTGAGCCTTGAAAGAGACACTTTGTTTTACAAGCAGTAACTGACTCTATTTTGAGTGCAAATGCAGAATTAGCATGACTCTGCACCCTGATGGACATATGTACACTACCATCTGTCTAGCATGCTACAGTAGGCACAGTGTAATAAATACCTTACTCCTGAAAGTAGAAAGGGGGATTTTCTATAAATATCAAAGTAACTGGAAACAGAGGACAGGTGTGTATTGAAATCATATCAGGGAAATCAGGCCTGAGAACTTATCAGATACAGCATGCCGAGGAGAGGAGGCAATCCCTGCTTCTCGATTCCAGAAACAGAAGCACAAAAATACTTAAAAGGTGAAGGCCTCACTAGCCTGTGGTCTCACTACCCAGTGTATGCATCAAGCCCCTGACAGGCAGAGAATCCTAATTGTGCCTGGGGCTCACCTGGGCTCTGTCTCCACTGTTGATGCAGCTTTCTCAATTTACCTTCTGTCTACCCACCTTTCCATCTGTCTGTACCTGGCATTCGTCCATGTACCTGTCCACTCATCTGGACTTGGCTCTACTTGACCCCAAGGCTTGGCTCAAACTTGTGACCCAACAACAACCTGCCCTCCACAGCATCTTCAGCAGACCTCTGACCTGGTTTATTACATTGTACCAACAGAGAATTTTGGCGTTCCCATCAGTTTCTCTTGGCTTCTGCTTCTAAGGAATTTTGAAACTCTAAACTCTGCTATGGCCTATTTAACTCTTTACCATTCTGAACTTTAGATAGGCAGATAGATAGATAGATGATAGATGATTGATAGATAGATAGATAGATAGATAGATAGATAGATAGATGACAGACTGATAAATTTACTGTTAATATTGAGAGTTATTACTGTTATTACATGTATCACTGTAAATAATGAGAGTTGATATTAGAATTAGGAATGGGATAAAAGAACCAGTGTTTGCCTCAACTACCTACCAAGAAAATCACAAGTGCTTGGCAAGTTGTTGGCAACAAAATTGCTGTTCATTGTGAATTGTTATACAATAAACTGGCAATGTCACAAGACTCATATTCAACTGTACTGTTGAAGGCACAGGGTTACAGCTTTGCATCCCTGATTACACTAAGACCAGCATGAAGTCAAGACACAATACTGTGAATTAGCTCATTATTGAACGATGGTTATTTGAATTAACTAAACCATCTTTTCTTTCTTCTTTTCTGCATTACATTTCTCACTGAACCTGGAGCTCACTGTTTTTCCAGCCACACTGCTGGCCAGGAAGCCCTAGGAGTTGAAGCAAACCCAGGCTCCACCTTTTCCCCACAGTGTTGGGTCATGCCTGGACTCTCACATCCATGTTGGAGATCCCAGTATCAGATCCTCACAATTACACAAGTATTCTTACCCACAGAACCCTCTCACCAGACCCAAATATCAGAGTTTTAAAATAAAATGTTTCTAAATATTGTTTTGTGTTCTTTCTACTTTCCAGAATTTTTCAAAGATAGTTTTTTAGGATGTTTTTCATGTAGCAAATGTGTGGTCATTGTTCTAGAAAGAAACAGGAAAAGAGTTTTCTAGTTAATTCCTTTAGTGACATCCTCAGATGACAAAACCTCATACAGGAAGAGAAGCACACTGCTTGTTTATCAGATTTATACTTTCATAGACTACGGCTCCTATTATTGGTAAAAATTATAATACTGTTTTCTTTATTTTTAAAGCACAAAGATTCCGAAATATCAGTACTCTAATCCAATGTTTATGAGATGCAGATCACTGCTCTGTTATGGCCTTTAGAACAATATGAGATTGCTCAGTCTATGTGATTCTGTTAAAGATCTGTTAACACCACCTGACAGCAGGAGGGAGTAAGCTCATGGAACCGCATCTGGGATCCCAGCCATCACTACCACCTAACCCCATCCAAGCTTTAGGTTATCTTGGAGGACTGTGCTGGCTAGTCTTATATCAACTTGATACAGAAACTAGAGTTATCTGAAAGGAAGGAAACTTCACTGAAAAAATGCCTTCATAAGATATGCTATAAGGCATTTTCCTAATTAATTATTGATAAGGGAAGGCCCAGTCTATTATAGGTAGTACCATACCTGGGATGGTGGTCCTAGGTTCTATAAGAAAGCATGCTGAGCAAGCCATAGGGAGCAAAGCAATAAGCAGCATCCCTTCATGGCCTCTGTATCAGCTCCTGCCTCCAGGCTCCTGATTTCATTGAGTTCTTGTCCTGACTTCCTTCAATGATGAACAGTGCTGTGGAAGTATAAGCTGAATAAACCTTTTCTTCCTCAACTTGCTTTCCATCATGGTGTTTCGTTAAACCATAAAAACTCTGACTAAGACAGAGATGCTAGAGCATATAGGAAGGGAAAGGCTAACTGATGTAGGTTCTAGGAATCACTATCAATGATGGGGAGGGACTTTGTGGTAATACAGCTGTTTGGGGGGGTCATCTATACATCTCTATAAGTAACATATGCTCAAAAAGGGTGAAATATTGTCACTAACTCTCCAAGTTTTGCTTAGATGAAACTGTTCATTTGGTTTGTGTCTTCATTGCCCCATTAGGGTGAATAGACAAATGTGTTCACATCTCCCCAGGAAAAGTTAATGCAAAAATTAAACACAATACACACACACACACACACACACACACACACACACACACACACACGCTCATATGAATATACCCCATATAATAGTTGAACAAGCTTTGAAAGTAAAATGATATATAAGCAAAGTAACAGAACACTCAAAAACAGTGAAGAAGGAAATAGGAAAATCATATAAATATTAAAATTAAATTATTAGGTATCCCAAGATTCCTGAGACTTCTATCTAACTTCCTTTGTCTGTGGACACCAATATTATCAAGCATAAAATTGCTTACAGTTGTTAAAAAATAAATTAGTATAAACTTTATGATATTAATTTGGCAAGCTAAGATTATTCAAACAAAATTCATCCATACAAAATATGTGTGATTTTGAAAAAATGCTAAGTAGTGAGACAATTTACTCCTAGAGTAGGGAGTATTCTCTTAAGATTATGTAGGGGTCTCAAAAAGTCCTCGTGGTGTCAGGGAGTCTCTTTAGCACTCTCTTTTATCAGTATTGATTCTGGGAACATTCTGGAAAGTACAAGATAAACCCTATGAAGAACTGTGTGCCTGGAGTGCATGGAAGGAAGAAGAGCCAGCTGTGGGGTTGGAGGGGTAGGGGAGTTTGGCACAATGGAGATCCAGATTTGGTTTGAAACTTAAAAATCACAAGATCTGCTGCCCAGTCCTAAGAATACTTCAAGGTGGATCAGAGCATTGCAGTGTCACATAAACACTGACTTCCATATGAGTGCTAAGAAAGACTAGGGAGTGGCATTAAAGAAGCAGCAGTTGAAGCATGTGAACGGTATGTTTATTGCTATTAAGTAGATTAATTATTTTAGTAAGCTTTTATATAAACTTCTGAAATATTTTGCTTACTTTCCCGGAGTATACACACCATTAGATTTCTTTGAACTTCTAACAGACACAATTCAGAGATCATTCAGCATTGTTGAATGAAGATTTATTTTCTGCTTCCTAAAACACATGAGGCCAAAATCCTGGCCTTCTGATCTAGGGAGTCCTGGGGAACATACCTTCATTATGTGTTTTGAAAACTCTAATTTGACAGCTTTCTGTTGTGTTTTAAGGAGCATTGTACTCATAAGTTTCATGATGAAAAAGTGAATCATGTTTTTATTTCAAATGTAAAGTTCTTAAGATGGCTACATAATTTATCCCTTATTTACTGGGAGGCAAAAAAAAAATGTATAAATAGAGGTTTGTCCTAGACCATGATGCCTCCGTGTTAGGAATAAATTATTCAGTTTTCAAGACTTAATTTCCATTTAGATTTTCCTAAATAAATTTGTTTTGAGACAATTTAATGTCATTATATTATTCATTTTTGCATCTCTGAGAATAGTACAGAATCATCTTATAGAACAAATCTTTGCTTGGGCTGCTGACTACCTGCTATGTGAGCATCATGTCTGGAAGGCCATGGCTGAGTGAAGTTCACGACAGCATGAACACATGGCAAAGGCTGCTCATATCACCACAAGCTGGGAAGTAGAAAGCACAGCAGAAATCAGCAGCAGGGTGTAACATTAAGTCCCAGAAGAGTGACTTTCTTCTGGCACCTAGGCCCACCTCTTACAATGTCCCAATCCTTCTAGATAGCTCTATGGGCTGGGAATAAACATTCAAGACAATGACCCGTGAAAGGCATTTCAACAAAGGTAAATTCTTCTGATGTCCTCTCTCCCAAGGGGTGAGATATCTATCTATATCTATATCTACATCTATACCTCTATCTATCTATCTATCTATCTATCTATCTATCTATCTATCTATCTATCTATCTATCAATCTATCTATCATATATATATATATATATATATATATATATATATATTATATAACTTCAGTGTTATATGTATTTTTCATCTTTTTAAGGGAAAGAGACTGACTGTCCATGGTTTGCTTTAAGAAGAAAGCACCTTTGTAGCTTTCTGGTAAAGTTTACTGAATGGATGTCAGATTTGTAAACTGATTTTCTTTTGGTTTAGCTTGAGATCCTTTCTCTTGTCAGTATGATTAATTATTTTTATTGATAGCTAACCTTAAGGAACACTTACATTATTGGCATGAATTCCACCCCTCAGTCATAGCAGGCTGGCTTTGCAGTGGATCAGGTTTGATTTAGCACAGGTCGCAAGGCTGCTTGTGTGTGATGTTCTGCAGCTGCTTGTTTGTATATCATAATGCTGGAGTCTGGGTAAGGCTCACCTCGAGATGAGCTGGTAGGGCTTCTGCTTGTATTGCATGTTATAACAACATTTTAAAAATAATGTTCCTTTAACTAATCTCCATTGTAATTGCTAAAGTCTAGTCTCTTATTTTCAAGTTTCGATTCTAAAAATACCACTGCCCTTTTCAGACTTATGAAATTATTATATGTGTAACGTACATTTAAATGTTTATACAGTCTTTTCTCAGATTTGTCAAGACATAATTAACAAATTAAAAGTAAATGCATTTAAAGTATATAACTTTACATAATTTTGATCATACTTTCAATAGACAAATTGTGTAGATTTATCAAAACAATTATGTGAGATAAAATGCGTTAATTAGCTCACTGTAGGCATTTGACAATACATGTATATTTTACAACGTCACGCCATAGACTTTTATGCTATTAACTTCCAATACTGAGACAGATACTTCCCAGAATCTTTCAGCTCATCACTTTAACAAGCACAGCTTCAGATTTTATCAAAGGCTTAGAAATTCTGGTAAGCTGGTTGGACTCCTAAGTCCAGGAAGTGCCATAGTCTCTGGCCAGTATTCCAGGAACAATGACATACGAGCCTCAGTTCTGAGAACCTACAGAGATGGGGGCACTTTGCTCCCCTCTGGGGCTATCATGTAAACTAATTTCCTAATGCTAAGTGTATTAGGCTGATGTGCCCTGGACCTTTAGCATGCAGCTTTAAAACTGAGTTTAACAAAGCATTTAAAATTACAACAATGGGAAAAGCATCTCCTAAAGAAGAAATTGTCAATCATTCAAAAAGCCCTTCTCACCTCAGACTTCCCATAATTTAAAAGTCACCCTAATTTGGTATTTGTATCATTTATTTTTCAAATAGTCGAAAGGCATACATAATTTGTTAGCATCTTTATTTTGGCAGTGTGTGTGGTTTTGACAGCTAGATAGTCTTTTAGTGAAATAGGAAGTATCTATAGAATACAGTAGCAGATACAAAAGCTTTTTAGATTTTATTTCAACTTATATATTTACCTAAGCCTTTCTATCTTCCTATAGTGTACATTCATTTTAATTTACTTTCGATAAGAAATTCTAGCACACTGAAAATCTAAATCAACTTCATGGTTTAACCCATATATCTTCCCCCTCCCCAATTGGCAGCTTCAGGGCATTAACAACAATTTATATACTTGATTATTTTGCAGGCTCTTACACAGAGGTATATTTTTCCTAATTAGTTTGCCATCAGATCAAGTGTGCCTTTGTTCATCATTTTGGATCCAGTGTTCCACTCTGCACAGTACCCAGCACATGGGTGATAAATTGAATTTTATGAATAAATGAATTATATTTGATAAATATCAAAGTAAGGAAAAACAATGAAATTTAAGGTTACTTGCCTTTTGATAAATAAAACTCTCATTATGGATGAGGGGATTCAATATGAAAAGACACCTTTTGTCAACCAGTTTCTGTTTTTTGTAATGTATTATTGCTGTACAACTTAGGAGTCTGAGACTGGCTTTTGCAGGCTTTGAAACACTTGTATTAGTAGAAGTGAGCAGCAGCAGACATTTAGAATCAATACAATCACGAGTTGCAAAGTTCTTGTGGATATCAAATTTTACCTGTGACCCACTTTATTATAGCTTCCAGTTAACTCTTCAAATTCTTCACAGCACTCTCCACATGTATACAATCTTGGAAACTGATAAAATTAACTAAAACAAAACATGAGGAGAGAATTGATGGAATCCAATGGAATTTGTGGGGCAGTGTTGTGTTGTCTCTTGGTCTTTGTTTTCTATTTGCCAGTATAAATTGACAGTCTATTCTCCATTGCATGTCTAAGCTACAGGCTGTCATAATAAATCACATAAAACATAGTGCAGAAATAACTTCTCTTTGGATAGTGAACTATGTAATGTCTTCAGAATAAATTTCCTACCTTAATTATGTTTATCTTAGTCTTGTGTTCCTTAAGCATACAGCAATTAGTAGTAGAAGAAATTTCAGCCCCAAAGTATTTGGGGAAACTATTTAAATATTGCAACTGAAGCACATGTATGTGCCCAATGTTTGTATATGACCCGGCAAAGATCCAGTCTCCAATGCTGTCTGCCGTAGTAGTCAGACCTGGTGATGAAATCTATCTTCAAAAATAACTGTGCAAGCCTCTAACTTACCAAAGTCGGTTCCCAGCATTCAAGTTGTATTAAAAAGATTCATTAAACTAGGCAGCTTAAGGAGTACACTTAAAAGCAAACGGGTACTTCGTTTTATTGATAGTTCTATTAAGGTGTGTGTGTGTGTGTGTGTGTGTGTGTGTGTGTGTGTGTGTGTGAGACTAAATGTTATTCTCCATTTATTTCTTCATGTGACAAAATGTGTTGTTTTTTGTTGATTTCTTCTTTTTCATTGCTTTGATTTATGCCTACATACACACTGATTCATGACATTGTATATAAAATGTTAACTATGACTCTCTGGATTCTTCATTGCCATATATTTTTATATAAAAAAGGAAATAAATTATATGGGTAGTTGTATTGTGCAAATAAAGTGTGGCATTATTTTGCAGTAAATGTTTCCATTCTGAACATTAACAAATATGTATTTCCGTTAACTCCCAAAATACTTCCTTTGGAGCATCTTAATGAATAAGAGACACATAAAGTTATTTGACATCATTTTATTGCTAATCCCTTCTATGGAGAGGAGCCTTGTACTCTTCTCTCCACACCTCCACCATGCACACACCCTCCTGCGTGAGAGGAAGATTTGCTCTAGCTGTCAGTCACTTCAGTTTGGGGCATCGAGCAGCTATTTGATCTCTTTCCCTGGGCATGTGTGTGTTTTAATATTTTGTTGTTGTTGTTGTTTGTTATTTTACCTCATAAGAATGTTAACAATCTAGAATGAAATGATAGTAGTTAAATAATAATATACAATAGAAATGATTTATAGACTGTCAATATGAAAACTCACACCACTTATCCTACCCCATGAGAGATTTACAATATGTTTCTCCAATTCTTGCTTAATTTTTATGGATGATTGTCAATATGATGATTTATCTCCTCAAGGTATGTAATGGTTTGTGTTACATATTTTATTTAGAAGCTCTTTCCTAATCAACTTATTAACTACATTTTGGCCTATTAAATCCCCTGTGGGGAAGATGAAGTTCTAATGAGAAGACTGTATTTAATCTGTGCTATGAAAACTTTTAATGTCAATTACATAGAAGATATGGAGAAGTGAGATATGAAGATGGACACTGTACAATTGAAATACACAAAAAGAGAGAAAGTGGGTTGTATGAAAATGCAGAAAGGCCAAGAAAGAAGGGAATGGAGGAAGGGGGGATAAAAGAGACTTGAAAGAATGTACATTGCATAGTTTGATGGTAAGGTCAGAGAACAGCATCCAATAAAGTGTCTGGCAAGCAAATTAGAAAATGCAGGAGAGCAGAGCCAACTCCTGAAATCTATTCCTCCATGGGTAAAAGGACTTTTCATCTTGTGGGATGGAACATCAAAGGCTTGTGAGAGGAAAGTTATATGACAAGATTTCATTAAGAAATGATGATAGCGCAATTTTGAAGATGGTCTATATAACAAAAATGTGATGTCAGGAGATGTGGCTCAATGCTGAGCTGAGGTAGATGTACAGGAATGGCAGAGCAGAGGGCTCCTGCAATGTGATAAGGTTGCAGAAGCAGCAGGGACGGATGGATTACAGGAGTGGCAGTTGTACCAAAAGTGAACACCATTTCTACTCTGAGACATGGACTAAATGGCTGCCATCGTCGAGACAGAGCAGATAACTCAGATTCCTTAGTGGATGTGTGAATGAGTATTGATTTCATGTGTGCTGAGGGAATATTCTAAGCATTTTATTACTAATAGTACTTAGGAAGCCCAAGACTTTACATAGAGTTGTCTAGGAGGAATTGAGTGACATGAGTCTAGATGAGTCTAGTTGTTAAGAGATAGCTGAGTTTGAGGTTTTAAAAACAGAAGGAAAGATTAGATTAGTAACTAGAGCCCAGGGACTTGTGAAAACCATTGCCTTACACTAACACATAGGGCATATGAACAGGCATAATGCTTCCAGTTATGATGTCAAGAAGATGACATGTTTCTGATGGCTTTTCTGTAAGCACAGAGAAGCATACACTATCCATTCTTTACTGTGAAAAGAGAGAAAGAGTATTTGTGGAATATCCTTTGTGTGTGGGGTGTTTGTACCTGTGTAGTTATGGCTACTCCTTTGCTCACAAGAGTCTCATGAGAGAACAATCTGTGTTCCACAGTAAGGGAAACTGATGAAAAGTAGGTTTGAGGTTAAGCTGGTCTACAGAATGAGTTTCAGGACAGCCAGGGCTACACAAGAGAGACCCTGTCTCAAAAACAAAACAAACAAAAACCAATATTAATCATTGTGTAAGTTTCCTAAAACCCTTTTCAAATGTCAAAATCTTCTAATAAAAATATTTCCTTTAGAGAGTTTTGCAAAATTAGGAATAATTTAAAAATACTGTTACCAAAACAGTATGCAATTGACAGGTAATGATAACTGTAGCTATAATATATAATACTTAATTTGGAAGTATTATGCAAGATATTCTAGAGAGAATAATTCTAAAAATATTTTGAAGTTTTATATACCATATGCTCTTTGCATCCACTGACCTTCAAATATTCCCACATTTGGGCTATACATTCATTTTCACTCAGGCTCAACGCTGATGTTACCTAAAACAATAGTGAGAACACATATTTGGAGTCATAATATATGCTGCTGAAAAAGGTTAGCGGCATAACATCTTATCAGAGTGTATTTTTCATATTATGAAACTCTTGGAATTATCATATTACTCAATTTGGATTCATTTTTTATTGAGCCAAGCCCACAGTATTTTCCATTTCAATAGTACACATGCAATTTCCTGCATTTTTCCAGAAGGTTTAACAATGTGAGGAGCTATTATTGTTCATATATTTCATATAATTTACTCATTACCAAAAAATAGAATGTCTAAGCAATGAATATGAATTATCTATTCAGTATTTCATCAGTTTTGTAATTTTCAATGCAAAATACAGTTTGTTATCATTATAAAAAGATAAAAAACAAATATTTATTTAAAAATTATTCTTCTCCCCTACAATTTCACTCATATGAACTAACTCATATATGCATGCTGTGTGCTACACACACATATGAGAGAGAGAGAGAAAGTGAAAGAGAGAGGAGACAGAGAGAGAGAGAGAGAGAGAGCCCAAGTCCATATTTCTTCAACTTTTCATAGATTTAATCCTTGTGGAAAACACTGGTAACCTTATATAACATCTTCAATCCTTAGAGGATGATCATAATAGATTTTAATACTACCACATTATCACAATTTCACAAGTTGAAAATGTTGTAGTTGGGAATTGCACCAGATGAGTATATGAATTAATAATAGCCATATCACTATACTGTGCTTTGGAATTTTTAAATTGATTCCACTGCTACTTAACTCTATCAGTGAGGAGGAAATACAGATGAGTCTGTCTGTTTAGTTTGTTAATAGGTATAGAAATATCATCCCATCTCAGTGATAAATATTCTGTTACAATTTTGAAATGGATTTATTTAGTTTTTTATGTGTTTGGAACAATAAAAGGTATCATGTACAACATGAAACACAAAATTGAATTTATCTTCTTCTAATTGTGTCATTATTGCTTAGAAAATCAATTACTAATTCAAATAAAAGTGAGATGGCAACATTATCAAAACAGACAAAAATATATTGAATATCCTAAGCAGAGCAACCCAAATATATACAGGGATTTTTATGAAGATATCAATTTGAGGAAACAATTGATATTTCTCTCTGAACATTAATTTATAAATTGTTAAATGAAATGGGCCATAATTAATATTTCATATTATGGAAAATGATGATAAGCCACCATTCAGAAGTGTAAAACCACTACTGTTTTCCAGTTTTTAGATGTGATTTAATTTTAGTACATCTTCTTCATGTATTTTAAATTAATTGCTATCTGTTGTCTGTGTTGCAAATATTTTCAAGTTTTCTTTTAGTTCTGTTTAGTTTTGTTATCCTTGTAAATTTATTTTTAAATTACTTAAATTTAATGATATAATAGCCACCCAATTTTGTTTTAAATTAAAAATAAACACAAATGATACCATATATCTTTTATAATTTTAATTAGTCCTTGTTTTCCCTAGAACTTTAATGGCTTAATTAATATGATCAAAGTCTGTATTCATTTTATGAAAAATTAAAATTTATAGGTCCAGACTATGATAATTTTTTTCTAATTTGATAAAAGCATTTATAAATTATTTGTATTCATTTCTAAATGATATGAACCAGCATTTTTCACCCAAAAGAAGACATCTGTTTTATTTAATTTCACAGGAAATGTCTTGATTCTTAGGTATTTCTGTATTGAACAGATATTCCTTTTGTTGTTGTAATATCATTCTTCTTTTATACACTTATATTCTTTTTATAAATACTTAGTTTCTTGTTCAAACTCTTAGGTTTCTTAGATAGAAAACAAAAGTGTTTGAAATGCTAAGAGTATTAAGATTTATATTTATTGTTTCCTAACTTCTTGTTAATTTAGTTTTTAACTCCAGAACAGTGTTTTTAAAGTGAAAATTGTATCTTTCTTTTTTTCTTAGTTTAATGGCCATACGTCACATGTGATGGAATAGTTCCATTCTTATCCACACTCGTATTCATTCTCTCCCTTACTAGAGTCTCATGTAGTCAGGCTTTCCTGGAACTCCGATTGAATTCCATATCCTCTCGCCTCCATCCATTAAGGGCTGGATTACAGGCTTCGGTCTCCATGTCCAGCTTCTGTTTATTTTTCTGAATTTTTATTATTTAGTTCTCTATCAAATGTCCTTATTTTGGTGCAATGGCACTTGCTGTAGTAATTAGAAACAACAGAGTGCTATTATGTACCTGGTACTTACTTCCTGATTTTAATATGAATTAATTTATTCTTTAGGTACCATATTTGCTATTGTGTTTTATTTAAGAATCGTAACCACATTCTGTCCTGCTTTACTTTGATTTCTTTTATTTTCCACATCAATTGCTGTTGCGTATTTGCTTCCAATAAAGCAGAATCTCTTGTTCTCCTGAACCTCACAGGGAGAAGGATGTGCATAACAAATGACAGCACCTGTAAGCACAAGGAACCAGTATATAATGTGGTTACATTTGAATATCATTATGATTGCTAAAGAAAACAATACATCACAGGACGGAGGCGTTTGTTGCAAAGGTGTGTTAAAGCTAAAAGGGATCTTCAGCAAAGAGTTCAGTGAGAACTTAGACCTTGACAATATTACATAAGATTCAGGGGCTAGCCATGCATCAACGAAGAGAAAGACCAGGACACACAGAAGACACAGTAAGCTTCTGAAAGAAGAAAATTCTTTTATGAAAGAATGAAATTACCAAGGAAATTCCTGGCCTGAAAATAAGGACAGGGCTTGAGTGAGGAGGAGTGGCTACTTTAAGAGGTCATGCAACAAAGATTCCCCAGCAGGAAAGAAGTAATCATATATATATATATATATATATATATATATATATATATATATATATATATATATATATATATATATATATATATAATATCAATGTCATACAAAATTTCTGTGCAGACATACTGAGTTTCCTGAGCTCACATGGCCCAAGAAACATTCTAAGTGTCAGGAACACATTTTCTCCCTACGTCTTCCACAATCCTTAGTGTCCTTGTATATTAAGAATCACATCCTTTCTAAGGTGTTCTGGCTCTGAACTGACTGTAGTGCAATTGGGGCACTGAGGACAATGGAAGAGGTAAATAAATGTTCTAAGGGATCACTCAGGCTACAAAATAAAGAGTCAACAAAATAGGAGAAGTGCAGCAACATAAATCATGAATACAAAGTCTGCTTCCTTGCTTCTCTCTGTGTGTTCTTTCCTTCCTAGTTTCTTCCACTATTTTAAGATAACTAGTCATGCATCTGCTCTCTCCATCTATTAATCATCTATGCACTACTGTGCACTGATAGACCTTCCATTCTGTCCTCCATCCATAACCTTCTCAGGGAAAGGAAAGAAGAAATGAGCCATGGCAGTTTTAAACTCAGAACATGTGTTGCTAGCATCCTAGTGGTTTGAAGAGGTCAATATAGCAGTTCTTTAAAATAATATAAATTGTAGAAGTTTTAAGACTCTTCACACTTCTGAAAAGAAGGATGATATTTTGGACATAAAATATTGTGCATGGTTCTTTATTCTCTATATACTTTGGTTTAACCTCTAGTGTTTCTTTCATTCCATTTATTTAATATCCTGATTTTTCTCAATGTCCTACTCTTGTATAAGTCATCAAAGGTATAAGAGTGAAAAATACCTTTTGGTTTTTCTGGGTCACTAAACTGACAGCCCAGAAAGAGGCAAGGGGAACATTAGTAGTCCAGGAAACAGATATTGCTGATTTTATAACTTCACTATGTATGTCTGTAAAATCCATCTTTTTCACACATTGCAAGATTTGTGTGGTAATTAAAATCAAAGTGGTTCCTTTCCTTATGTATAAATGCCACAAAGCTAATTTTTAGATATCTTATGGAATATGGAAACCTTTGGCTGTACTTGGGGTCACTTGTTCCTTTTAATCCAGTCTTTAAAACATTCCTTTTGGGTAATAGAGATAATTCAGTCAAGGCAGTAACTGCCTAGCAAGTGTTAGGACAGGAGTATGGTTCCTAAAACCCCCCATCAAAAGCTGAATTAGGTAATTCTGACTAGTAATCCCAGAACTGAGGTGACACAAAGTGATGCCTGCAGTTCACTAACCATCCGCACTATTGGCCAATGAGAAACTATGTCTCAAAGGACGTGGAGAATGTTCCTGAGGATGACACCCAAGGTTGTGCCTTGGTCTTCATATTCAAACACATCAATGAACACACACACACACACACACACACACACACACACACACACACACACGCCAGTCCATCTTATTAACATAGTTACATAGTTGTTTTCTATACAACTTTAAACAATGCAAAATATAAACTGAAAAGAGGGGAAAATTGACTGAGATCATAAAGTATGGAATTAGGGCTATGGAAAAGGTGATCTTTTAAAGAGATGTGTCTATACACTCTGATATTGTCTGGTATGAAGAAGAAATAATGAACAGAGGAAAGAGGTTAGACAAGGAGATATTTATAAGCCCCCCAACAATATTAAAGTCAAATATTCAAAACCAGTATAAAAATTCCTATATTCTATGAGATCACTGAACTCAAATTTTTTCAATACCAATTTGAGGTTTTTCTTGGCTATATATATATATTTTTTTTTATAAAAAGTTGCATTTCTTTTATGTCCTAAAAAATCAGACTATAAATAAAAAAATAACTAATGTGTTTTACTTGTTTTATGTCCCCTTTTACCTTCTTTTCCAATTGTTTCATCTCATGCTCATTTTATTTCAAAAGCAAAAGCAATAAACAATATGGTACCGGCATTAAAACACATAGGTAGACCAATAGAACACAACCAAAGAACAAAATACAAGTATACATAACTAATATTCTAATGTTCTAATGTTCTAATATTTGACAAAGATGCAGAAAACAGACTTTGGATAAGCGGCAGAAAAGGTAGCATCTTCAACAAATGAAACTGGGAAAGCTGGATTTCCACCTGTAGAAAAATTAAATTAGATCCATAGCTATCAACTTTCACAAAACTAACTCAGAATGGATCAAAGACCTAAATGTGAAACCCAAAACACTGACAATCTTAGGAGAAAACATAGGCAGTAACCTAGTTGTTACCGGTATAGGAAAGGACTATCTGAATATGACCCTATTTGTATTGGGAATTTAGCCTGAAAATTGACAAGTAAAACTTTATAAAACTAAAAAAATTTTCACGGCTAAAGAAACAGTCAATTTAATGAAGAAGAAAGCCACAGAATAGAAGAGAATCTTTGCTGCCATACATATCCAGGTATTGACACCCAGAACATATAAAAAACTAAAAACAATTACCTTTCCAAAAATAGGATAGGGAACTGAACAAAGAATTCCCAAAAGAAGAAAATAAAATGAATGAAAAATATTTTAAAAATGTCATTGTTTGTGGACTGTCATTTTGTCTTATTGACCATGTCCTTTGCCCTACAAAAGCTTCTCAGTTTTAGGAGGTTTCATTTATTGATTGTCGCTCTCAGTATCTGCGCTACTGGTGTTATATTTAGGAAGTGGTCTCCTGTGCCAATGTATTCAAGACTACTTCCTATTTTCTCTTCTATCAGGTTCAGTGTAATTAGATTTATGTTGAGGTCTTTGATCGACTTGGACTTGAGTTTTTTTCATGGCAACAGATATGAATATATTTGCAATCTTCTACATGTTGACATCCAGTTATGCCAAAACCATTTGTTGAAAATGGTTTCTTTTTCCATTGTACAGTTTTGGCTTCTTTGTCAAAAATCAGTGTTCATATGTGTGCAGATCAATGTCAAGGTCTTCCATTCAATTCCATTGGTCCATATGTCAGTTGTTATGCCAATACCATGCTGTCTTTATTACTATAGCTCTATAGTAGAGTTTGAGATCAGGGATGGTGATGCCCCCAGAGATTGCTTTATTTTACAGGACTGTTTTAGATATCCTAGGATTTTTATTTTTTCATATGAATTTGAGTATTATTCATTCCAGGTCTGTGAAGAATTTTGTTGGGATTTTGATGGGGATTGCATTGAATCAGTAGGTTGTTTTTGGTAAGATTGCCATTTTTACTATGTTAATCCTACCTCTCCACGAGCATGGGAGATCTTTCCATTTTCTGATACCTTCTTCAGTTCCTTTCTTCAGAGACTTAAAGTTCTTGTCATACAGGTCTTTCACTTTCTTAGTTAGATTTACCCCAAGGTATTTCATATTATTGTGGCTATTGTAAATGGTGATGTTTCTCTGACTTCAAAACAACTTTGAGATTTCATCTTACTCCAGTCAGGATGGCAAAGATGAACAAACTAACTGACAACAAAAGCTGTAGAGAGTGTGGGTGAAAGGGAACACTCAGTAACTGCTGATGGGATTACAATTTCGTCCAGCCACTCTGGAAATCAGTGTGGTGAACTCCTCAAATAAGTCTACCACATGACATAGCTATACCATTCCTTGGCATATTTCCAAAGGACTCCATAGCCTACTCCACAAATAACTTGAGCATCCATATTCTACTCACAACTAGGAAACCAAACAATCTAAATATCTTTCATTTGATGAATGGATAATGAAAGTGTAGTATAGATACACTCTGTAATATTGTTCAGTAGTAAATAAAAATGAAATTTGCAGTTAAATAGACTAAAGTAGCAAAGATCATAGTGTATGAGACAATCAAAATCCGGAAAAACAAACATCACATGTTCTTTCTCATCAGAGGATCCTACCTGCAAATCATCAAATGTGAATACATATCCTGGAGTAACTCCAGATCCAAGAAATAAAAAGGAGCCATTAACTGTGTGTGCACGTGTGTGTGTGTGTGTGTGTGTGCACGTGTGTGTGTGGGGGGGATCAAGAGAGGGGATAACAGCATGGTAAAAGTGCTCTGGAGAAAGAAATCTGCAAAACAGGGTGAAGTTTAATTAGGGAGGGTAGAGGGAGAGAAACATAGAAGCAGAAGGAGTGAGAGTCAAACAATAGCAGGACTGTTTGAAAAGTCCTAAGAAATCACATTCATATCTATTTACCTAAAATTACATGTAGTAAATATAAGTCTGAGTATATGTATACATATACAGATTAAATGAAAAATTTCCGTCTGGGCTAATAATGCTCCCTCCCAAGAACTATAGACTCTTTAAAAAATATTTCAACACCAGGTATAATCTCCATTTGAGTTTTGAGTCAGTGTTGTAAAGAGATTCTCAAAGCGTAGGCTATTGCTGTTGTCCTTGCTTCCTCCAAGAGGTAGAAAGAAAATACTTATTGCCAAAGACAACATGTACTTTGAACACAGGAGTAGGTGAGCTGTTTCTTACATAAGAACTAGTTTTCATGTTACCAGAATGTACCAAGCAAGCATCCAAGGGAGGGAATCAACCAATAGTCTTAACCAGTTATAATGCCAAAATCCACAAGAATAACCATCATGGCATAATATCCTTAAAAGTACAATAGTGGCCAACTTGTCTTAGCAGTAACCACCAGTTATCTAATTGGACTTAAGACCCACTTTGCAAGAGAAAAATCATGCCTAGTACTGGAAATGTGGTCAGCTACCAAGGGGTAGTGAAGTCATGGATCGTAGAGAATTTACAAGCGCCACTTTATTAAACCATCATAATCCCTAACTACATTCTAAATATTTATGCTTATACTCACAGATAAGTATGGGTCTCTTCAAAGATATCTCCTTGCAACAGAATATGACTGTTACAGACATGCAGAGTGGAAGATACAGTCTTTCCCAATGAAGAACCCCTGGACTGATTATCCAATATCAAGTTGTCAGTCCTGAAATAATGTATAAAAATGACTTTATGTAAATAAAATTATACAGACAAAGAAGGTTATAGTTACATATATTGGAATATATGTCATATGACAACAAATAATGAAATATAGGTCATAAATTTAAGGGAGAGAGCAAGGGGTATGCATGGGAAAGGTTGTATAAAAAATGAAAGAGAGAAAAAAGCAATTATATTTTAATTTCAAAAATTATTAAAATGAAACGTTTTATTTTTCATTCTGAAAAGAGTTAAGAATTTTCCATGTCATTAAAATAATCCCATCTGGGGAATGTAGCAGTAGGCTTGCCAGGTCTCTAGTTATATTTCTAATCTAAACTTGTTACATATTTCCAATAGTAGACCATTGAAAGATAAGTAGGGGTAAAATAATAAACCATTCAATTATTTGGAATAAGATTATTGTGAGGAAAGACCAATGGCTGTATATCTAAAAAAATAAGACTCGTAATTATGGAATGACTATTTGTATGGACTATGATTTACTTGACTACCAAAGAGCTACTAATCTTGCAGAAAAGTAGTTTAGATGGATAATATAGTAATTAAGCAGTTGTACACAAATTCAATATGTCACAATATGTGACATGGTAGAACTTTGGTTATAATTTCACATCATATCAGAATGCTTCTTTTGAGAGAGCTATAGCTACTCTTTAAGTAGCCTTTAAAATTTAGAAGCACTTAAAATATTAATAATCCAAAGGATATTGAAAAACAGTGCTGGGAAAACATTTAAAATAATTAATGAAAATTAGATAAATTACATGTGAATATTGAATATTTCCTTCTTTTTTGTATTTTACTTATTTGTGACTTTATTTTTTATTCATCTATTTATTTTACATCCTTTCCTCAGCCTCCCCTCAAACCCCCCTCCAAGACCCTCCCCCCCTCACTCTCCAATCCCCTCCTCTTCCATGGCCATCCAGGAAAGGGCAGGTGTCCCATGAGTATCAATAAATCTTGGCATATCAAGTTGCAATAAGACTAAGCACCTCCAAAAGTATTAAGGCTGGGCAAGGTGACCCAGTATGAAGAGTAAGGTCCCAAAAGCCAATAAAAGAGTCAGAGATAGTGCTTTAAAAAATACTAAAAAAAAAAAAATAAATAAAAACACTATTTTCAGCATTACTGAGACATTGTTGCTTCAAGATACTGACTTGCTATGACTGCACCCTGATTACAAGACATCAAGAGATATAATCTTTCCTGAAGTAAAGATTTCAATGCAATGCTGCTATAAATCCCTGAAATATGATTCACTGTGAAATAATCAGACTTATAATAGGATTTATAGATACTTCTAAACAAGGCATAGTTTAAGAACTACATTAATTATTTAATATAAATCTAACAACTACTCTGCAAGGTTTTTCTCTAAATTTTCTACTTTATAGGTGAAGAGACAGAGATTCATTTAGGTTAATACCTTGCAAATGTCTCAAAGCTGGAAAAGGACATTGCTTGGGCTTAAATACAAATCAACTATTTATTTCAAGAAGCTGCTCTCTTAAAACATGTAAATGTATTAACCTAGAAGCTGTTACAAAGTTTCCAGTAAAAAGATTTTATATTGTTTTTCTTATTGTTCAGCTACTATCAGGTGTTTGATATTCAGAACAACTGAACTAATGCCTAGTCTTTACTGACTGCCATTGTTTTTTGTGAAGTCTTATCAGGGGTCGTACAATGATGAATCCAGGTTGAAGAAGCAGGAAAAGTAGAAAACAAGCAAATCTCAGTCTGAAGAACAGGTTGGCCTTTTTTCACATTTCTGGTTCAGAGCCAAGAGCCTGAAACTTTCACATCTCCAGCCCTAGCTGGAGAGGTGGTTCAGCAGTTAAGAGCAGGTACTGATCTTTCCAAGGACCAGAGTCTCAGGCCCTACATGAGGCATCTCACAAACACCTGTGACTCCAATTCCAGTGGACTTAATGCCTTCTTCTGGACTCCTTGGCACTTCATTTATGTGCCCAAATTCACACACACACACACACACACACACACACACACACACACACACACTACAAAATACAAAAAGTCTTTCATATAAACCAAAACAGTAATTAACAACATTTTATTTACATTGGATAGCCATTGAAAGTTTACAAAAGATTTTCACAAAAGGTTATATAGTTGACAAAATTATAATATTCTACATGACATGGCAAATATTGGGTTGACTCATATCCCCAAGCCTTATGTGTAATCACATAAGATGGAGTAGAATGATTCTAAGAGCTAGAGGGAGCAAATATCTGCTGTGATGCAGTAGTTGACAGACATGACAAAGTAGTTGCACACAAGAATTCACAGCTTCTGGGACTTCATGCACAAGACTTGCAGAGGGTAAATCCTGCCAGAATCCCAGCATGGATAGGGGAAAGGCTCAGAAAGCTCTACTCCTATCTGAAGAGCTATTGGCAATTGATGGCTGCTAAGGGAGGAAGAGTCAGTTTTCTTCAGGGATGCAGATCTGAGATGCTATGTAAGCTGCAGGAGATGATCCCACATCTATGTATACAAACACAACACTGAAATGGCTCAGTGGGCATTGAAGTAAAAGAGAGAGAGGAGATAGACAGGTAGGTAAGTAGAGAGAGAGAGAGAGAGACAGAGAGACAGAGAGAGACAGAGACAGAGAGAGAAGTTGGGAGGAAAAATGGTAGAGAATTAAAGAAGAAATTGGAAGGGAGAGAATGGAAATTTTTTTAAATCAAAACATTATATGCTCGATTTAGATTCCTCTTATAGATGCATATATCTTGGAAGCTTCTACAGTAATAGATTTCCATAGGGCTTTTCAAATGGCCTTTAGTATTAGTTGTCCCTGTTCATACTCCCTTCTTTACTTTTTTCCCCCTATCTTCTCCCTATTTAATCCTTCCATTCTGTTTTCCCCTTTATATCTTCACAACATTATAACATATTTCCCCTTCCTTGAATATCCTCTCCTCTATGCTACCCTAGGTACTTACAAGGTATCTAATCTCTGTGGCTATTTGGACTATAACATACATTTAGAAAGCTTCAAAGCTAAACACCCACATATACGAGAAAACATACAATATTTGTCTTTTTGGGTTTGGGCTACCTCACTCAGAATGCTATTTTTTCTAGCTCTACCCATTCATTTATGTGCAAATTTTGTAAATTTATAATAGTTGAATAATATTCCATTGGTACATTTATGCATCATCCATTCATCAGCTGATGAACATCTAAGCTATTTCCAGCTTCTGGTTTTTATGAAAGCAGCAGCAATGAACATGGAGGAGAAAATATATCTGTAGTAAAATTTAGAGTCCATTAGATATGTGCTGAAAACGGGAATAGCTAGATCTTGAGGTTGATCAAGTCTCTGATTCCCAAGTAACTGCCACACCAATTTCCATAGTGGCTGTACAAGTTTGCACTGCCTTCAACAACGGAGGAGTGTCCCCCTTTGATCTCATTCTCATCGTCATGTGCTGTCATTTGTTTAATTGAACTTGACTGTTGTGATCCACATAGGATGAAATCATACAGTAGCTCGGATTTGCATTTTCCTGCTACATAAACACGTTGAACATTCCTTTGTTTCTCAATCATTCGTGTTTTGTTTTTTAAGAACTCTTTGCTTAGTTCTTTACTCCATTTTTAACTGCTTTGTTTTTTTCTTAGTATTCAGTTTTATTTTTTGTTTATTAGTTCTTTATATATTCTATATACTAATCCTCTATAAAATGTATAGTTGATGAAGTTTTTTTCCCACTCTTGAGGCTTCTGCTTTGCTTAAATGATGATTTTTTTTTCTACACAGAAGATTTTTAGCTTCATGAGATCCCATTTATTAATTGTTGTTCTTGATGGTTGGGTTATTAGTGTCCTATTCAGAAAATCCTTTCCTGTGCCAATAAGTTCAAAACTAGATAGACTCTGAATTCTATCAGATTCAGTGTATCTGCCCTAATGTTGAATTCCTTTATCCATTTGGAGTCAAGTCTTGTGCAAGGTTACCACAAGACATGCAGCCATTCAGTGTAACTATCACCATTTGGGGAAGATGGGTCTTTTCTCCAGTGCATATGTTTTGCTTCTTTGTTAAAAATCAGGTGTCAGTAGATATGTTGACTTATGTCTGGGTCTTCAGTTTGAGTCTGTTAACAAACGTCTATTTTTATGCCAATGCCATGCTGTTCTAAATACCAAATGTGTGTAATAACAACTTTAAGTCTCAGATGGTGAAACTGCTTGCAGTTTTTTTATTATTCACGATTGTGTTAGGTATTCTGGATTCATTTATTTATTTTTTTAAATTCCACATGAAGGTGAAATTTTCTTTTTTCAATTTCCATGACGAATTGTGTTGGAATTTGATGGGAATTGCATTGAATCTATAGATTGCTTTTGGTAAGGTGCCCCTTTTCACTATATTAATCTTACCAACCCATGAACATGGGGTATCTTTCCATTTTCTTTTTTTTTCTTCAATTTCATTTTCACTCCTTTAAGTTTTCATTATATACATTTTTCACTAACTTGGTTATAGTTATCACAATATACTTTTCAGGCCATTGTGAAAGACATTATTTCCCTGATTTCTTTATCAATCTGTATGTGCTGTGTATATAAAAAGGCTACCGATATTTGTGTGTTTACTTTGTATCCTGGTATATTGATGACTGTCTTTATTAGCTATAAACATTTCTTTGTGCAGCTTTTAGGGTCTTTTATATGTAAAATCATATAATCTGTAAATAAAGATTCTCTGACTTCTTTCTTTTCTCCTTCTATCCCTCTTGATCTCCTTTAGTTGTTTTATTGCTCTAGCTAAGACTTCAAGGACTATATTTTATAGGCGTGGAGACAATGGACAACCTTGTCTTGTTCTTGATTTTACTGGAAGTGGCTTGAGTTTCTGTTTAAGTTGATGTTAATTTGGGGCTTGCTGTATATGGCCTTCATTATGTTGATGTTGAACTTTGTATCCCTAGTCTCTACAAGACTAATATGAAGTGATATTGCCTTTGTCAAGGCTCTTTCTATTTTTACTGACATGATTGGGTGGTTTTCATCTTTCATACTGTCTATTCAGTTTATGTTTTTGTTTATGCTATATTTATAGTTTATGTCTATATTTAGTTATTTACATATGTTGAACCATTACTGCCTATCTGGGATCAAACCAGCTTGACTGTGGTAGATATTCTTTTTTATGTGTTCTTGGATTTGGTTTGCAAATATTTATATGGAGTATTTTTGTATCTACGTTCATAAGGAACATCAGTCTATCACTTTCGTTAAATTATAATTTATGGAAAACTTTGAGTAATATTTGGTGTTGACTCTTCTTTATAGTTCTGATAGAATTATGTATAAAATCCATGTGGTGCTGTTTTTGTATTACTGCTTGGTTTTTTTTTTCCTTTTTTTGGTTGGGAAATATTTAATTGTTGCTTCTAATTCACTATTGGTTAAGGGATTGTTAAAATATGTCAAATCATCATGATTTAACTTTGGTCAGTGGCATATTACAAGAAATGTACCTACTTTTTTATGTTTCCCAACTTTGTGAAATAAAAAATTTTAAAGGAGGTTTTTACGATTATCTTAAATTTCCTCGGGATCAGTTGTAATGCCTCCTTTCCTATCTTGATTTTTTTTAATATTTGGATCTTCTCTCAACATTTATTGTTTAATTTGGCTAAGTGTTTGTCAATCTTACTGATTTTCTCAAAAAACAACTCTTTATTCCATTTATCTTTTGTAATTTTTATTTGTACTTGTTTCTATTTCATTGATTTCAATTCTGAGTTTGATTATTTTTTCCTATATGCTCTTTCTGAGTATTATTTCTTCTTATTGTTCCACAGCATTCAGATATGTCAATAAGTTACTAGCAAGAGGTCACTCTAGTTATTTAGTGTAGGCTTTTAGTAATGTACACTTGCCTCTTAGAACTGCCTTCACTTTGCCCATATGATTTGGTGTATTGTGTTTTCAGCTTCATTAAATTTCAAAAAGGTTTTAAGTTCCTTCTTGCTTTCTGTCTTAACCCAATTTTCATTCAGTACTGAGTTGTTCAGCTTTGATAAGTTTGTATATTTTTACCATTTATATTGCTGTTGATAACCAGTTTTATTTCATGGTGGTCAGATAGGATACAGAGTTCTTTTTCAGTTTCTTATATCTATTGTTACTTGTCTTGTGTCCTAGTTCATAGTCAATTATGAATAAAGTTTTATTAGCTGCTGAGAAGAAATATATTCTCTATTGTTTGGGTAGAATGTTCTATAGATGTCTGTTGGGTCCATTTGATTTATGACCTTAGCAGCTCTTGCATTAAGTTTGGTCTGAAAGACCTGTCTATTGGTGGTACTGGGTTTCTTGAGGTCAACCACTACCACTACATGAGGGTTAATATGTGTTTTTAGGTGTGGTATAGTTACTTCTACAAACTTGTAAGACTTTATGTTTGGTGCATACATGTTTAGAATTGCAATATCCCTTTGGTGGATTTTTTTTTAATGGGTAGGTAGTGTTTTTCTCTATCTCCTCTGATTTGTTTTGGTTTAAAGTCTATTTTCTCTGATGCTAGAATTGCCATACCTGCTTGCTTATTGGCTCCATTTGCTTAGAATACTTTTTTCAATCCTTTTACCTGGAGAGATGATGTCTATCTTGATGTGAGATGTGTTTCTTAGATACAGCAAAATGATATATCCTCTCTTACAATCCAATCTGTTATTCTGTTCCTTTAATTGGGGAATTGAAGCCATTAACACTGAGAGCTATTGATGTGCAGTGTTTATTGATTCTTGGTGCTTTGTTATTATCGTGTGGGTCTCCCCTCCCACTGGAATTATTTATTCCTGTGTCCTCTTGGGTGTAGTTAACCTCTTCAGATTGAGGTTTTCCATATAATGCCTTCTGTACAGCTTGGCTGAGAGATAAAAATTCCTTAAATTTGTTTTTATTAAGGAATGCTTGTCTTTCTACATCAATTGTGACAGATAACATTGGTGAGTATAGTAGTCTGGACTAGCATCTGTGGTCTCTCAGAATTTGCAGAACTTTCATCCAGGCTCTGATGACTTTCAGAGTCTCCATTGAGAAGTTGGGTGTTATTATTCTAATAAGCCTATCTTTTTTATATGACTTAGTTTTTTGTTCCTTGGGGATTTTAATATTGTTTCTTCTTCTCTATGCTCAGATTGCTGTTGTTTTTTTTTTAACTTTTTGTTGATTCATTGCAGATTTCACATCTTGCATCCCGAGCCCATTCATCTCCCTGTCTCTTCCTTTCAACCCTTTTTGCCTTTGCAACCCCTTCCCAATATAATAATATAAAATTTAAAAGAAAAAGATCTGTTAGTGGAAACTGCAGTGTTACACAATGAGTCACACCACAGTACATATATATATATATATATATATATATATATATATATATATATATATCTCCTTTAGTCCATATACCTTTACTTGCAAGTGTTCATTGCAATGAATCATTGGTTTGGTTCAAGGCCTCTGGCTAATGTTATACTATTGATACTGGGATGTTACTGGGACTCCTCCTGGCTATCTTGTTGTTACCCTGTGTCATGGAGATCCTGCAGCTTTGGATCTGCAGGACAGGCACCTTCACATACTCCAGCCATTCACAGATGGGGTGGATATCGGAGTGTGCCAACTCATAGCCCCATTTCTGTGTCTGGGTGGTAACTGGGCTGGTCAGCTCTCCCTCATCCTCACCACCAGGCGGCAGCTGATGAGGGGTAGGGCCAGCTCACCTGCTCTTATGACCCCTGAGGCCAATTCTCCTGCCTGCCACAGGTGGCAAGGGGCAAGAGGGCATCTTTTCCTGACTTATGCTACCATATGGCTTATAAGGTGGGGTGGGGTCAATTCTCCTGCTCTCACACCCTCAGGGCCTGCTCAACTGTGTCTTTACTGATAGGGTCAGCTCTACTATGCTGCCCAAGGAAGGGACAGTGCCAGCTCTCCCACTCTTATTACATTGAGGCCAGCTCTCCTGTCTGCCGCAGTTGACAAGGAGTGAGAGGTGAGGGGGTTCATCTCTTCCCCAGCATATATTTTATTAGTATATGTTTTAGGAATTTTTTTCTGGTCCTCTTGAGTTGGTGCTCTATTTGTATATCTTGATGGATAGCTCCCTCTTTAGATTGAAGACATTTTCATCTAAGAATATATTAAAAAACATTTTTTGTGCCTTTGACCTGGAGTTTTTCTCCTTCCTTCCTCTGTACCTGTTATTCATAAGTGTGGTCTCTTCATCATATCCTATATTTCCTGAATATTTTATACCTGGATTATTTTAGGCTTGACATTTTCTTTGATAGGCCTATCCATTTCTTCTGTATTGTCTTCAAGATCTGAAATTCTTTAATCCACATCCTATGAATCCATTTCTACTTTCATGTCTTCAATTGCTTTCTTTGTTCTAGACAACTGTTTTTGTTTTTTTGTGGAGTTGGTGTGCTTTCATGGTCTTCATTAAATTATTTTTTATATCCTTTTAAGGTCCTTGAACATAGTCATGATTATAGTTGGAGTCCTTATCTTGTGCTTCATCTAAATTACATTTCTTAGGGCCAATTACAATAGAGTTGCTGCCTTCTGGAGGAAGCATATTGTCTTGACTGTTTAAGTTTGTGTATTTGCATTGGGGTCTAGGTATCTGGAGTTACGATGTTTCCTAGTATAGACGTCTGGATTTGTCTTTGTTGGATGGTATTTCATTACTTTTTTGCTGTTGACCATTCTGGAACCTGGGCAAATGCAGTATCTGTGGGGTTTCTGGTAAAGGTGTTGCCTGACTCCTTAGGCAGTCAGGACATCTTTCTCCAGAGTTGCAAAACTCACATTTTGGTGCTAAAACCTGGGACCAAACCCACAGAGTTGCAACAAATTTACTTACAGGTGGACTAAAAAGGAAGGCTGAGAGCATTAGTGGGGAAAGCTAAAGGGCCCCTCCATACATTACTTATTTTGATTTATTGACCAAACAGTGTCCCTGTCATTAGCAGTGAAAGCTCATTGACTCAGCATTCTTTAGACTATGGAAGCATGCATTCATGGAAATGACATGCTTCATTCATTCATTTGGTGAAGACTACTCTCATCGTCTATATGACAGTGAGATTTTATAATCATCTCTTCTCACTTTATGATGAGAAAAAGCTTCCATTTTGCTTTGAGTTGACAAGTCCTACTATACCTCACAAATTAATAACGGGATTCATAGAAACTTTTTAAAGTTTAAGATCTGTGGAGGTCTCAGCAGCACAATGCTGGTGGATGAGTGAGTCCTCAGATGACTTCTTTTCTGGATTTTTTTTCCCAAATGGGGGTCTTATTATGTAGCTTACTGAGATTCTCCATTTGTGATTTACAAGTGCTTCTATTATAGATGTGAGATACTAGGTTTGCTCTTATAGTTTCTTTTCAATTTAGAGGGTCCCTTCTCTCTTTTAGAGCAGTTTAAGGTGTTTTCCGGGGATTGGGAGAGGTCACAGATGTATCTCCTACTTTTGATGAGGTCATCTGTAATATCTAGAAGATGTGTTAACAGTTTAGCCCCCAGGAAGACAATGGCTATAAAACACAAAGTTAACTTGGTAAGCTTAAGATTCTCTCTCACCATGTGTCCATCTGAATGGTACAAATTGATCATGAAACCATTATTACACAGTGTGGTAATTTCTGGTACCTTCCAATAAGGGCTTTTCCCGCTAAATACATCTGAATGAAATTTCTGTTTTCTGTGAACCTTGCATTAATGTTATCCTGAGTATTGTTTTTTAATTTAAGGATAAGTTTGTATAATATTAAAGTTTTGATAATTTAATGTACTTAATATGATTCTAATAATAATCTTTATTATTTTTATAAATGATTTGCTATGGTACTCTGAAGTAACAAATATTTATTGGACTGATAAGAAATTCCAAAATTTAATAAAATATGTAAAACTGTACAGTGATCCAGAGTAAAAATTTAATGCATAACTTTATTGTTTCTTTATAGGAACATAGAATTAAATTTTGTGAGAAACTGACTGCTTATTTCAATTCCATCCCCTTTGAAAATGAAGAATTTAAACAACTTTCATCTATCATTCCCTAAGGTCCTACAGTAAGATTCACCAATGTGGTGGCTGCTTTATAAAGCAGCAAATACTTGGCCAGCAGTTTGAGAAAGAATGCTAAATTTTATTAATTGAATTAATTAAAAAGTAAACCAATTATGGAAAAAAATAAGTTATACTTCAGGCTACCATTCAACTGTATTTGCTTAAGCAGATCTACTGAGAATAGTAGTGGTTTGATAATGAGAATTAATAATTAGGACTGTCTGCAACTACATTAGGAATGTGTTAGTCTATGCTTTTGTATTTGTGTTTCCCTTTGTGGAATATTTGGCAACTACTACTAGATTAAAAATGAAATTAAATGAAAACTATGCTCTATGTTTGATATACCAAATCTTTAATCTTTATTTCTGAATTAAGTAAAATCATCTCTACTGTTGACAATCCATATATGAAGTGATTAATGCATTCTTTTTTGTTGAAAGTTTTCAAAATGCTCTATTTTTGTTGAAATACAATAATTACACATGTTATAAGACATAAAATACAATGATATGGCATCACCTTAGCACAAGGGGTCTGTCAGTTAATACAGTTTTTAATCATTTCTCTGTGTTGAGAGCATGCAAATTCCTTTCATCTAAGTATTTTGAAATACTAATTCAATTCTGTTTTCAGCCACAGTTACCCTGCCATGCTGTGGTGTATTACAAACAATTTATTCTACCCAACTGTTCTTCTATATATGTCAAACATTCTCTTCCTGTCTTCCTTTTCACTCACTATTCTCAGGCTTTGATGACTATTCAGTTTTATAGTTCTTTAATATCATCTTTTTAGAATCTGCAAATAAATTAGCTGTGGCATTTATTATTCTGCATGCAACTTATATCCTTCAGGTAAATCCATAGTGCTGTAAATGACAGAATTGAATTCTTGTTTGGGGAGGACTAATAGGACTAATATTTTTTAACACACATACCAGTTTCATTATCTACTCATCTGTCATGGATATCCAATTTGATTCTGTAACAGGTTTACTCTAAATAGTGAGACAATAAATGTGAAAGTTGAGTCTCTTCAACATATTGATCTTCATTTCCTATGGATATTCCCCCTTTAGTAGGATACTAGATCACATAGATGTTTGTTTTCTAGTTTTTTTTTTTTTAATAGAATCTAGTATACTGTTTTCCTGAGGGTTTTACTACTTTTTACTACTGGGAGTACAAGCCTATCAAAGGGAAAAAAATACTCTCCACCAGTATTTGTTGTTGCTTGTTTCAATTTTTGTATTGGCCATTCTGATTGGATAAGCTGATGGCTTAGCACAGTCCTGAACCTGTTGCCGGGTTGCTTCCAAGGTTGAACATTTTTTTTTCACTTTTTGTTAGTGGATTATGACTGTTGAGTGGTTGCTGCTCAGTTCTTTTGCCAGTTTTAAAGTTAAGATGGTTTAATGTTTTGACTGCTGCCATGTTTGAGTTTCTTATAACTTATATTGATCACTAGCTACTGGATGAATGCTTGAAAAACATGTTCATCCATTCTGTGAGTTATGTGTATACTCCTGACTGGTTCCTTTGTTACATAGGTAGTGTTAGCTTATTTTATAATTTTTTTTTGTTGTGTGCATGTGTGGGTGCCTTCATGTGTGTGTGTAACACATATATGCTGTGTTTATTTTTAACTTCATCATAGTTTTGCCTTTGTTGCTGATACTTTCAAGTTCACATCCTAAAGCTACTCACCTCAACACTTGTCCTGAAGAATCTTCTCTGTGTTCTTTTATTTTAGTTTTTGTTTCTTTCATCTTTCAGATACTACATTTTGGCCTTTTAACTATTTTCACTTGAGCTTTTAATGTGGTGAGAGATAGGAATAAAGTTTCGTTCCTTTACCCTTAGATGTCTAATTTTCTCAGCACAGATTGAGAGAATTTCCATTCTTTATGGTGTATTTTTGTTGTTTTTCCAAAAAATAAACAAGCAAAACCCCAAAACCTGTTGTCTATAATACATAAGTGTTTTTTTTTTTTGTTTTTTTTTTGTTTTGTTTTTTTGTTTTTTTGTTTTTTTGTTTTTCAAGACAGGGTTTCTCTGTGTAGTTTTGTGCCTTTCCTGGAACTTGCTTTGTAGACCAGGCTGGCCTCAAGCTCACATAGATCCTCCTGCCTCTGCCTCCAAAGTACTGGGATTAAAGGCGTGCACCACCAATGCCCAGCTATAATACATAAGTTTACTTTGCAGTATCTTGTCTAAGAATGTACTTCATGACATGCTATGTAAGAATTCTAAATTTACAGTGTGATTTAAAGTCAAATATTCGAATGACTCCCGATTGGTTCTTTTACTCTAAGTTCCATTGACTATTTAGGGTCTAGAACACTTATGGAAGTGTTCTAATATTTCTGTGGAAATACACACTGTGTTGGGTGTGGCTGCACATGCTTGAACCTTCCAGAATCTGTAGAAAAGGAAGGGTACAAGTTTGGAGCAAGTCTGGACTATATAACAATTTTGTGTTTCATAAAGCAACAAAAAGAAAAGAAAAAAGAAAGAAAATGGAGGAGTAAAGAAAGAATGAAGGAAAGAAAAGAGTGGGGAGGAATAGAAAGAGGGATAGGGAAAGAGCGAGAGATGGGGGAAAGGAGGAGGAAGAGAGACTGCAGAAAGGGAAAGACTGCCATTGATGGGTATTGCTGTAGGAGTTGCTTCGAATTTGTAACTCACTTCTTGTAACAGGGACATTAGAATAGTGGTATTTATACTAATCAATGAATATAAGGTATCTTTCAATTTGATTGACAGGGGAAGGTGTTTCTTCCTCTCTACTGTATTTCTTGACCCATGTATAGTTTTCATTTTGGACAGTCTTCACTCTCTTAGTTAAATCCATTCCTGTTTTTATAGCCATTGAAAAGGAGATTTTGGTCTTGAAAATGCAGACTTGTCACTTTCAGGATCATGTCTGTGGCATATGTGGTCTCTTCCAGAGATCTTTTGATTCTTGGCTTTTGTCCATTTTCTGTTTCCTAGTACCCCTACAAATGTGTTTTTGCTGATAGCATTTCTCTGTCCTGGATTTGGAGAATGGCTTTACATGCCCTTTAGTAAATACCAAAGTCTTTGCAATAACCAGATTTGTTATGTAAAATACTCATCATTTGTCTATCTCAAGTCACATCCTAGCTCTCACCTACTCTTGTGCTGTGGAAATGAAGTCTATACCTGATCTGAGCTCTTCTCTTGACCAAGTACCTAATCCTCTTGATGACATGGCATGTTGCTTCTTAAAAAAGTGTGCCCTGAGTGCCCAGTTTGATGGAATTGTCCTCTTCATGCATCTCAGCACATTTGGTGCTTTATTTTTCTCCAGAGCACTCTCAGCCTATATGATATGTTTGTTGGTTATATTGTCTGCTTCCACCCAACTAAAATTTATATTATGAAATGGTGGCACTTGTTTTGTTTTTATTGCTATACTCTTTATATGCCAATCTCCTCATGCATTACTTGGCATATAATAGGTCCGTGATACTTAAAGGTTGACCTGGTATTTCTAATTTCAATATAATTTATATAGTAATTTATGGATGTCATTAAGCAAGTTTCAAATAATTGAAAGTTAGAAGAAATTTAAATGCTTCAGATGGTGGGAGACAGGCATGAAACATTGTTTTAAAGTTTAAAATATTTCAAAGTTGATCAAGGTATTATTGCTACGAACATTAAGATTTGCAGTAGAGGCAACTCACATTTATGCTCTTTTTTATATGTATGTGTATGTATGTACATGTATTTGCATGTGTGTGTAGGAATGCATGCATGGATGTGTGCATGTAGAGGCCTCAAGCACTCTTGACTCATTTATTGAGTCAGATTTTCTGGCTGAAACTAACCTGTCAATTTCAGATAGTCTAACTAGCTAGTTTTATTCTAGCATTCTGGTCTCTTCTTCATGATTGCTAAGATTAGAGGACACTGTCATGTTTCATCTACTAAATTGTCTCCCCCGTTCCACACTTGCAGTCTTTATCATATGGTGTGCATACAGAAATCAAAGATGGCCTCCATCAAAAAGACAACTTACCACCAGAGTAGGTCAGTTCGGGCTGTATCTCAACCACTGCCAGCAGTCTGTTGTGGGGGTATCTTTGTGGATTTCTGTGGGCCTCTCTAGCCCTTTGCTTCGTCCTATTCTCATGTGGTCTTCATCTACCATGGTCTACACCCTGATTGTCGTGCTAGAAACCTCATCCAACTACTGAGGGATCTGGATGCAGAGATCCATGGCTAGGCCCCGGGTGGATCTCTGGGAGTCCAATTGGCGAGAATGAGGAGGGTTTGTATGAGCGAGAATTGTTGAGACCAAGGTTGGATAAAGCACAGGGACAAATAGCCAAACGAACGGAAACACATGAATTATGAACCAATGGCTGAGGGGTCACCAACTGGATTGGGCCCTCTGAATGGGTGAGACAGTTGATTGGCTTGATCTGTTTGGGAGGCATCCAGGCAGTGGGACTGGGTCCTGTGCTCATTGCATGAGTCGGCTGTTTGAAACCTGGGGCCTATGCAGGATCGCTTGGCTCAGCCTGGGAGGAGGGGACTGGACCTACCTGGACTGAGTCTACCAGGTTGATCTCAGTCTGTGGGGAAGGCTTTGCCCTGGAGGAGATGGGAATGGGGGGGTGGGCTGGGGGGAAGGTAAGGGGGGCGGGAGAGGGGAGAACAAGGGAATCCGTGGCTGATATGTAGAACTGAATTGTATTGCAAAATAAAAATAAAAAGAAAATCTAGAAATTAAAAAAAAGACAACCTACCTGAAAAATTTTAAAATAAAAAGAAACATGAATTAAATATAATAATGCTAATACTGCTATCACCCATTTCTTTCTTTATTAATGAAAGAAAAACTTACAAGTCTTCTTTTTTTTAATTTTTTTTTTAACCATGAACTGGGGCTTAGACATCTGGACATAAACAGATAGATACCATTCAAGTGTTTTGGCTTGCCATTCAGAATCATTGTCTACCAGGAGCAAAATCAGTGACAGACCTAAAAATATAGCTGAGGAAATTTTAGGAGGAAGTATCTGTCTATGTCAAGTAAGAATTGAAAGAAAAGCCTAAGGATGTTTGTTTTCAGAAAATAGAGTCTTATGAGCTGTTAAGAGAAGTCAGGCCAATAAATTAAAGGGCTAAGTAGTTTGGTGTGGCTGCCATCTTGGATTGTTATACCAAGTGATTATACAACAAAGAATAAATAATATTTGAAAGGTACACCTTACTAGATGTATTTTTATCATTTATTTATTTGCTTCTTTAGACTTGCTTTTTCAGACAGAGTCTCACTATATAGTATAGGTTATCCTCAAACTCATGGCCTTCCTGTGTAAGCCAGCTGAGTGCTAGGATAATAGGTATGAGCTAGCACACCAAGCTTTCTCTTGAAAAATAAATATCTGTGAATTTACTTTTCTCCTCACATCATACAAAATATATGGATTTTGGTAAACAATTACAAAAGTTTTATGCATAGAAAATCTCTCCATGGAAAAATGTTAACAGGTGAGTAAGCAGCCCCAAAGTCACAGTCTGTATTGTGAACATGATTTAAGTATTAGTGACAAGAATATTTGTCATGCCAAGAAGTGAGACACTAACTTTACCACATGGCCAGTCCTGAATCTTATCATGTGAATCATCAATCAGAATTGTAAGGTTGACAGAGTAGCATTTGGTCAGCTTGAAGAACTGAGTTTCTTTCATGGTGTTTCATTCCCATCATAAATTATGGGTGTATGGATTGTTAACATACCTTCGGTCTATAGTGTAAAAACAGTTTGGCATGATAGAAGAAAATAGTCAAATCATTAGTCAAGGTTAATATATCTCTTCAAATCTTGGAAACCTTAATAAAATATGAGAGAAAGATAACAGAACCACTGATTTGTACTCTAAATATACCATGATTTTGTTTAAAGTATGAGTGTTTTAGAGGAAAGGGAATCCTTATTGTATTTTTGCTTCATTGACTTTACTCTCCATTATTTTTGTAAGGTAACTGTAGGAAGAAAGGTACATTACTACAAATGTATTACAGAGGTAACTACCTTCAAGGGTAACATTTGACTGGAATGAAACACAGCTATGGGATGCCCCTCAGTCAGAAATAGAACATTTCTTGGCATCAATAAGCTGCTTTCTTGAAATGTGAGTGTATGTGCAAACTTATTTTTGAGTTTTCCTCTGACAATAATTTTAGTGCCATTCTCTTTATTTAATTTTTCTTTAATGTTTTATTATATCTCCATAGATAGGTTTATCTGTTAAATAACTACTCTTCAGTATTTCAGTGAATACTGTTTCTTTTAATAAGTGCATGAATGTTCCAACTGAACTTAGACTAGGTACATTCATATATATATATATATATATATATATATATATATATATATATATATATATATATTATAATATGGCTTCTACCATCATGGAAATAAGGAAAGAAAATGTCTGTGTAATCATCACAGTCTTTTATTTTTCCTTTTATTGAAAATTGATTTTTTTTCTCAAATAATATCCTGACTATGGTTTCCCCTCCAGCAGATCCTCTCAGTTCCTGACACCTCCCCTTCCTTCCAGATCCACCCTTTTCTATCTCTTATTAGCAGTCTTCTAAGTGATAATTACAAAACTAACACATAGGATTAGACCGAACAAATAGAAGGAAAAGAGCCCAAGAGAAGGCATAAGAAACAGAGACCCACTTGTTTGCACACTCTGGAATCCCAGAAATTCACTAAACTTGAAGACGTATACATACACAAAGGACCCGATGCAGATCTGTACAGACCCTGGTATGCTGCTTCACTCTTTGTGAGTTCCTATGAGCTTTGTTGATGTTTATACAGAGGGCCTTATTTTCTTGGTGGTGTCTTCCACCTTCCCTGGCTCTTACAACTCTATCTGCCTCCTCTTCTACGGGGTTCTATGAGCTCTGAAGGGAGAGATTTGATGGAGACCTTATCTTTAGGGTAGAATGTTCCAAGGTACCTCACTGCAAAATGTCTGGCTTTGTGTCTCAGTGTATGTTCCCATCTGCTGTAGAAGGAAGCCTCTTTCATCCATCAGTCTTTTTGATGGAGAACAGAGGTGAGGTATTAACATATTGCTGTATTTGTATTGTATTTAACAAACTAACGTTAAGAACATAGTATCATTTTCTGTCAATTTAAGGGTGAAACATTTGTATTTAAAAATTTTTTTAACATTTTTCTCTAACATTTACTATTATTCTCACTGAGTTCCCCGTGGTCAACTTTGATAGAAATTTATCCAAAGGAACAGTATTTGTGAAAGAAAGAAAGAAAGAAAGAAAGAAAGAAAGAAAGAAAGAAAGAAAGAGAGAGAAAGAGAGAGAGAGGGAGGGAGGGAGGAAGGGAGGGAGGGAGGGAGAGAGAGAGAGAGAGAGAGAGAGAGAGAGAGAGAGAGAGAGAGAGAAAGAAAGAAAGAAAGAAAGAAAGAAAGAAAGAAAGAAAGAAAGAAAAGAAGAGAGGAGATTTTGTCTGGGAGTGTAGCTCTGTTAAGAGTACTTAACTAGAATGGACAAGACCTGGGTTCATTCACTACTACCCACACACCTCCAACACATTCACAGGATGGAAAAATGAAACATCTGCAAAAGAAACTGTCCATAGAGTGGGAATAGGGACTGTCTTAGTTAGAGTTACTATTTCTATGATGAAACACTATGACCAAAGCAGCTTGGGAAGGAAAGTGTTTATTCAGCTTACACTTCCACACCATAGCCCATCACTAAAGGAACTTAGGGCAGGAACTCAAGCAAGGCAGGAACCTGAAGGTAGGAGTTGATGCAGAGGTCATAGAGGGGTGGTGCTTACTGATTTGCTTCTTATGGCTTGCTCAGTCTGATTTCTTTCTTTCTTTTTATTTTTTCTTTACTAAGAAATTTTTTATTCATTTTACATACCAACCACTTGTCCCCCTCTCATCCCTCCTCCTGCTTACAGATTCCAGGACCACAAGGGGGGGGGGCTGCAGTCCCACCCACAATAGGCTGGGACTGTTCTTATCAATCACTTATTAAGAAAAAGTCTTACAGCTAGATCTTATGGATGTTTTTCCTCAGTTGATGTTCCCTCCTTTCAGATAACTGTAGCTTGTATCAAGTTGACATAAAACTAGCCAGGACAGGGCCTATGTGACTTTATAGAAGCGCTTAGAACAAGGATTGAAACTCTTCTTTAAAAGGACCAAATTAATAAACTGTTGCTTGAAAGTACCATTACTTAGCATTGTGTTAGCAAAAATTGTCACACAAATTTTTGTTATAAAACAAATAACCTTGACCTTCATTGTTGTTCAATAAAGCTTCTAAGGTTATCTCTGTTTGAGAAACATTCATTTGTGTTTTGTTTGTTTGCTCTGAGAGATTCAGTTGTTCTGAAAACAATAAACATCTTGAATTGTTTGCACTTTTGGAGATTGTTCCTTATCAGCAATTTCTCCCTCCCACTTGTGAAAAGAAGTGCTATGTTTACATCTAATGAAGGATGAGGAAAGTATTTAGCTTTACCTATTTGCTCCCTTGAAGGTAAGACAAGAATTAACTGCTTGTCGGTGCTGATTCCTAGAGTACTAGTACAGGTTAATAAAGAATTAGTGGCAAAGACTTGAACAGTGCAAAGCTGTTTCTACATACTGTCAGTGGACTTTTACAAAACGTTGTACCATTGTATATGTTTTACATTGTGTTTGTTTTAGTCTTGATTTAATTGTACTTTTCTCAGGACTGGGATATTTTTTAAAGTATTTTTTATAAATCTGTTAAATAAATTATTCAGGGTGGTATTATTTAACTTGCATTGTTTGGATTATCAACCAGTTTTCACTTTTCAAATGAAGCTGATTTTCATCATTCTCAGGAGAATATTTCTAAAGTTGCCTAGGACCATTTATTAGGACAACACAAAACCATTACTTCTATGAAAGTACAAGATTTCCTTTTGAAAGCTTTTCCCAAGATATTTTTCACCACTCAAACAACATATATCATGTTTTTGTTGTTGTTGTTTTGTTTGTTTTGGTGGTAGTGATGGTGTGTTTTTTGTTTTTTTGTTTTGGGGGTTTTCTTTTGGCTTTTTCTGTTGAAATATACATTTTAATGTAAACTGTTGCTTCTTAATACTGAATTCTCAATCAAGAGAGATATGTATGGGGAACTTCTCATCGAAAAACAGAAGACTGAGGCATAGATGATGGTGCTGCAGACAAGTGAGTTTCAATGGGAGCTTCTTTTTTTTTTTTCAAGAAGAGTGTGAAGGGACTAAACCCGTGAAACTGTAAGCAAGCCCCAATTAAATGCTTTCTTTTATAAGAATCACCTTGGTCATCTTGTTTCTTCATAGCAATAGAACACTGACTAAAATACCCACGAATGTAAAACACTGTCTAGACTATCGGTTTGGGATGGAGGGTCTAAGTTTGACAAGGAAGAAAGTTCACAAAGACGAAATGAGGCCTGGCTCTCCCTGTTTACTCTTTGTTCTTATCCTTTCTTTGTTGTGGTTTTCCTACTGGACTTTAAAATGGTGCTTAATAACTTGTAAAACTTCATCTGCTTTAAATATATCAATGGTGTTCATGTTGCAAGATCTACTTTGGCTTATTGCTTTTGTTAAGTATGATTTTTTTTGTTTTCTTTTTTTTCTTTATTTTACTGTGGCACATGTTTCCTGATAGACAATAGAATCACTGTGTGACCCCTTCCCCATGACCTTATTCATGTCTTTGTGACAGGGGAGTTGTAAATGTCATAGCTTGGGTCTTGGCAGTCATAACAGGCTAAGTCCAGTTATCTATCTTCAGTAGGCCAAGTATAATGACCAGTGGGTAGGTAGGATAGTATGCAGAGTCTGAGAGGAACTGGATAGGGAAAATAGCATCAAAATATATTGCACAAACCATTTAATTAGAAAAACACCATGAAATCATGAAAAGCAAACACTGGCGATAAGGTCATGGGACACCGGAAGTGGCTAGGAGGGTGTCAGATATGATAACACTACCCATTACAAGGTGGCCTGATAAGTTGTGAGTATGTATCAAACCTCTTAGTTGAGAGATATGCTCCCCATCTGACCAGGTACTAAGGTCAGTCTTTCCCCTCTTCCAGCATGAGATTTCAGTTCCTTGGATCTACCTTTACAAAAGTCAGACAGGAAAAAGGCCAGTACAATAGTTTATCTTTAAAATATCTTCCTTTTGTGACAGGAATGTTATACTCCCAAGTTATAATGTTGAACTAAAAGCCTAAAGTCCTACTGTTACACAAGAAAGATAAACTAAGGCAAGGTTTGGAGTCATTGTGCCCGCAGTTCAGATTGTCTTGGTAAGTTATGCTCTGGTTGATCTTGACTTTAAATCTTTACATCAGGATCTACCATGTAGTGGTTACCGACTCAGGGGTAGGCATTTTTTTTTTTTGCTACTTATTTGTTTTGTTAATTAAAAGCATTTAAATGTGGCTTAGAGACCCACTGGGAAACCACAGTTGGTATTAAGATTTTAGAAACTGAAAGCACTTCAAATTCAGCAAATATGGATAGAAGCCTATTCTTCTCAGATCTTACCTTATCTGGCCAGAAGCAGAAAATTCTGGGAAATGAGGCTGTCATAAATCCCCTCTCTGGGTGGCTTCTCTCCCAGTAAGAAATGTTGAAAGTGAAACTACATAAATTCTTTCTCTGTGAGACTTTTATGGTCAATAAGAAAATGGAAAAGATTCCTGTACCTATATAAACAAAAATTCCTCACTATAGACTTCAAATGAGCCACCTAATGTGAGCTTCATATGAAGTTATCTTCTAAGGCTAATCCCTATCTAGCTACCTTATACCTATAGTGGAAAGAACTGAAACATAATAACCTGGAATCTGAGAAATAGTTACCATTATCTTCATGAAAGAATAACAAAAAGCGAAACTCAATTGACAGACTAAGGATCACTGTTTTCTTAATCTGCCTGTGGTTTGATTGATCTTGACCCCAGGCCATTATTTTAGGGTCTGTCAAGTATTTTGTTGGTTCACCAACTTTATAGAGGCTTGGAGGTCATTTCTCATAAGATATTCATCATTTTTATTAGTTTTAGATTCTCCTTTGTATTCTAATATGAGAAAGAAAGAAAGGGTGTGCATTTGGGTGGGTGGGGAGTCCAGGAAAATCTGGGAGGAATTGGAGGAAGGCAAAACATAATCAGAATATATTGTATAAAAAAAAATCTACTTTCAATAAAAAAAGGAGAGGGAGAGGAGAAGGAAAAGGAAGAATAGGAATAACAACAACAACAATAATAATGATGATGATGATGATGATTGTTCCTGGATTTCAAGGAAACTATAGTAAAGAAAGATTCTAGGAAGCTAAAAAGAAGCAGAATGGAGAGATGGAGTCAGGATAATGGAACAATATCAGCAGCCTGGCTGTCTTCTCAGGCTACCATTCCATTCCCATGGGAGTAAGGTCAAGGTCAGAACCCCATCATTGTAGGTACAAATGTGAGTCCAGAGAGCACCTGAGGGCATATCCAGGTACATGTTTTCTGGAACAAAGAATTGAATCAGAAATACATGAATAGTGATTTAAATATAGGCAACCTATGAAGAGATAGACATACCTTTCAATAGAACTGGGCTACAGAGACAGACAAGGTCCAAGTCTAAAAAGTTCGGGCCATGTGTCCTTAGAGTCCTAATCCTTTGTAGGTAATTTCAAGGTTGTATAGCTTTCTGCCTGAATTCTGTTTTGTTACAGGTAGCCTGTGATCCCAGGAATTCCTTGTCTTCCTTGGCTAATTGCATTATACTTCCTGCTCAGTGTACAACAGCTGAGTCTGTGGGGTCTAAGGCTCTATGGGTAACTTCTGAACCTTTCCCCAAATACCAGGGCACAAGCAATGCAATTTTGCTCCAGACAATCTTGTGAGCTTTTGTTTGTTTGTTTTTCTTTTGTTTTGTTTTGTTTTGTTTTTTAGGATAAGGGTTCAAGGTTGGTATATTTCCCAAAGGTCTCATTCAACCCAATGAGAAAGAGAGCAGGATCTTTAACTCTTGAGTAAATTACCTCCTAATTTGGATGTAGTCACCAGGTTTCTTAACATGTAGTTCCCTGTGCTGATGGTTCTAGCATGAATCTATTCCTATGGGACCTTAATGGGTGGTATAAGAGCAAGCAATAAGTTTTGGTTTTTTGATCCAAGAGGACCTGTATATGGACCAGACAGCCATTAGTCCTTTGAAAAAAATTTTCATGCAATTGTAACCTTCTTCCCAGCTCCTCTGCTTTCCTCCAAAGACACAAGAAGTACACAGGACTAAATATTGTCCTTCCATGTATGGTCATAAGCAAAGATAAAGTTCTGAAACTTACTGCTATTTGATATCAGTCCTCAGAGAAGTTTATTAGTGTATCTTGTATTGCTGATCACCTGTTATTGGAAATGGGACAGTGACTCTTCCCTTAAGAGGAATATTATAGGCATGTGGGCTGGCTAGTTTTTAACTCAATTTGACACAAGCTAGAGTAATTTAGGGAGAGGGAATCTCAATTCATAAAATGCCCCCACCAGATTGGCCTGTGGTGCCTTTTCTTGATTGATGTTTGATAAGGAAGAGACCAGCCCACTGTGGGCAGTGTCATCCCTGGGCTGATGTCTTGGGTATTATAAGAAAGCAGGCTTAACAAGCCATGAGGAGCAAACCATAATCAGCACTCCTCCTTGGTCTCTGCCTCAGTTTGTGCCTTCAGGTTTTTGTCCTGTTTGAATTTCTGCCTTGACATTCCCATTGATGACTGTTACCTGGAAATGTAAGACTGAACAAACTCTTCCCTCCTGAAGTTGTTTATAGTCATGCTGTTTTAAGAGGTTATCAAACTCCAAACTGAAACTGAAATTGATGCCAGAGAGTGGACTATTGCTATGACAGAACCTGACTGTTCTAGGGAGGACTGTAAAAGTTTTGAAATTTAGATTAGGAAAGCTGTTGAATATTCAGAAATCAGTGGACTGTTCTGTGGGAACC
Organism: Peromyscus eremicus; assembly: GCF_949786415.1. Taxonomy (NCBI): domain Eukaryota; kingdom Metazoa; phylum Chordata; class Mammalia; order Rodentia; family Cricetidae; genus Peromyscus; species Peromyscus eremicus. The sequence continues at coordinate 21,230,743 of NC_081419.1, read as the reverse complement.
TGGAAGCTAAGATTGTTAAAAGAAATGCAAATAATGGAAACCTGGCTTATGAAGTTTTCAGAGGAAAGTTTGAGTCTCTCGGAGAATCTATCAGGGCCATTTGTGTGATGTTTTGAATTAAGAATCTGTTGTTCTGGTCAGCTGTGGCTGAAGAATCAGTTGTGATTAATAAGAGACAAGAATCACTAAAGTGAAACACTGTCTTTCTGGACAATCGATGTCGGTCTGCTGGGGCAGGAGAATCTGCTATGATTAACACTTCTGGGAAGTGTTTCTTCAGGGTCAATGCACAGAAGCTGTAATCTAGAGTCAGGCAAGACAGAATCTCATGTTGGCAGATGAACTTGGTAATATGCAAGAGTCAATCAGGTGGTTCTGGTTTTGAAGGCATGAAAGGGTTGTGAAGAGAAGCTGAGGTGTGGCACTGTGTGGTAGAGCTGGAGTCCCTGAAGAAAGGGCACTGGTGAATGTATAACCTCAGTTGCAGTAGAAGCTCCAAGACTGAAGGAGCCTTGGAGAGAGGCTGAGGCTTGGAAGCATGTGGCAGGATTAGTGGACCTGAAGAGGGCCCCAGAGAGACTATTGGTGAAGGCGTAGTCAAGTTGTAGGCATTTTAGAAATGACAGTATAATGGATGCCTGCCAGTGACAGTAGCAGCTGTGGAGAGGAGCAAGCCTGGGCCTGGGAGACAAGCCATATGTGCAGAGGTTGGAACTGCAGAAGTGACCCAAGCCCTTTGGAGGAGTCTAGAAGATACTGAGTCAATCCCAGACATTGACATAAAGACTTACACTGTTGAATTATGGTTTATCTTTGTTCTCATTGTGATTATGCCCTGTTTATTTCCTCTTGGAGTTATGGACTTTGGAATTTTACAGAGACTATGAGTAACTTAGTGAAGCTTTGAACCTGAAAAAAGGACTTGGGGTGGTTTTGTTAAGGAGACTTAAATAAACATTAAAGTATTTGAAGTTGTAAAGGCTGTGAACTTTGAAATGTTGGAATGTTTTATATTATGATACTGCTATTACTATGAGATTCGAAGACTGAACAAAAAGGGAAATGTTATAGTTTTACAATAATGTGCTTCTGTATCAACTTCACAATTAATCAGTGGTACTTGATAGTTTTGTGTCAACTTGATTCAAGCTAGAGTCATTTCTGAAGATGGGACCTCAATTGAGCAAATGTCCCCCCTCCCCCAAGATTGGCCTGTTGCAAGCCTGTGAAGCCTTTTCATGATTGATGTTTGATGTGAGAGGAGCAAGCTCACTGTGTGCAGTGCCGTTCCTGGGCTGATGGTCCTGGGTGCTACAGATTGCAGGTTGTGCAACTCATGAGAAGCAAGCTAGCACTTCTCCATGGCCTCTGCGATAGCTCCTGCCTCCAGTTTCCTGCCTTTAATTCCTGCCTTGACATCCTTGGATAGTGGACTATAAGCTGAAAGATGAAGTAAACTCTTCCCTCTCCAAGTAATTTTTTTAGGATGTCTTATCACAGCAACAGAAACCTACTTAAGACAACATAGAACTTTATGGATGATTAGAAATCCACTTTTTACATGCCTTCCATGCCCTTATATTTCTTTTTTGTTCTTTTTTCCTTTTGGTGGGAGGGAGTATCAGTATTTTCTGGGAGAGTGTCTTGGGACCCAAACAGAAAGTACTTCAAAACATTCCCTGTAGTTCTTAGAAAATAATCCTAGCTGCAGAATGGTGATTTAGTTTAAGCTTCCATCTGTGGGGTTTTTTTTTCTCCCTCTCACCAGGTGGCTCTGTAGGGGAAGGGTGAGGGAGACTGAGTCACGATGAATTTCCTGGGAAATAGACTTCAGAGACCAGCACCCAGGTGCAGATCTGGTTTAATGTGTATGTTCACTGGCATATATTCGTATATTATCCAATCAGCTAAGATCATGTCAATTTACTGTTCAATGAGTCCAAATGACACATAACCTGCATTATGTGATGGTGTGTGTGTGGGGGACAGTATGTCCAGCCACTGTGTCTGCAGAGACAAAGGGCAGGAAGCAGGCGAAGCGCTGGGCTTCGGTGCCAAATTAAGGGTCTGCAGTTAGCTGGGACTCCCTTATGAGTCATTTAGTGTTCCAGAGACACAGGTCTGCTCAGACAGTCACAGGAGATGTTGGCACTTCTCATGTTCCCCATCTTTTAGTGACACCATCTGAACAGAGGCTGATCCCTCATCCATCCACTGACAACAATTTTCCATTGTCCAGGTTGTTTTGAGGCCAAATAGAGTAAGTCCAAGGGAATGTATAGCAAACTTTCTATGGTGATCTTAGAGACACTGGGAGATGAGGGCTTCTGGAGTGGAAAAGAATGCCTCTCCTCCACTCTGTGTCCTCAGGAAGATCTGACAGGTTAGAGCTCTTTTTCCATCATTGCTTTCCAAGTGTCCCTGGGAAAGTCTGAACACAGCCACAAGAGAGTTCGAAACACTGATGTGAGCCTGCATGTCCTCTGGGGTTACTCTTCTGACAGTTTTGAACAAATTGTCTCTCTCTCTGGATTTAATTTTCCAATACTGAGATGTGGTCAGCACTACAGTCATCTCCGAGGCTATTTCTGTTTATTTTAGAGGAATAATACTTCTATGAAGAAGGAGAAGTGTGCGAACAAGGGGGAGCATTTGAGCTACTATCAGGCTGTTAGTTTTAGAGATGATGCTTGTTTATTAATGGTGAAATGGGTGGAGTTCTGTTTCACTGCATGTCAAACTCAGAGATTCTCATTACATGGGAAATTAAATCTATACCTTTGGTAGTTTTTCTGCCTACAGGAAATGCATGGGAGAACTTGAATGTAGTTAAGGTATGATAAATAAAGCAGTGATAAAGAAAGCATAGCAGTAGGAAAGTGGGGAGCCAAGTTAATTAAAAGTTCTGCAATGGAGGAGAACTGATTGCCCAGGGATGGTGTCTCTCTTTTTGGTCTCTAGGTGGCATTCTTCTTGGGTTTCCATGCTTCCATGATGCAGGGCTATTAGTGCCTCTTAGACCTCTGGGCCCAATGAGTTAGGAACTCATATTATAAACTTTTGTCCCCAACTGAGATTGGTCCTAGATCACAAATTTGAGTCTTATCGTGACCTCCATTTCTTGATCTGGAGCTTCAGGGTGAGAGGGTTAGCACAGGTGTAAGGAGGGAGCCAGAGCGAGTCTCCACGGTTACCATGGTTATTCCCATGTTCCTATGTGTTAAATCATCTCCCTACCAGGTATCTCAAATGGTGACCAATGAAAAGATGGTAATAATGGGAGGGAGTCTAGGGCTGTAGTAATGCTTAGAGGACTTAGCTGTATTGTAGACCCCAAGCAGCCACATGGATATCCTTGTCTTTTAGCAGTATTGTGCCAGGCTGCTCTTGTGGCCAGCACTATATTTGATCATCCATGTGGTCCACCTCTAATTGTGTCCAGCAGGCAGATCTGAAAGTACACAGTCCAATTACAACCACAGTAAGAGTTCTTGTGTGAAGGGGTATATTTTGCTTCTGATTATTACCCAATTTAGTGTTGGTTGTCTGGCCACAATTCAAATGTAAACCCAGGGTGTTCCCATCTCCATCATAAGTAGCAGCTATTGGCAATAGATAGACTTCTTTGCTCCTGCCTAAGCACAAATCACTTCTCTTTGGACTCAAGTTTACCACAGGGTGCCATAACTTCAGAAGTGAAAGAAAGATGGTGCACTGGGTGATCGTCAGGCTACAGGCATGAGCTTTCCCATCATTCCCAAGAGTTCCAGAGAAAGTCAAAATGGTAGTGGAAGGAAGGAAGCAAAGGTAGTGTAACCTATGGGGGTGTTAAGATAAAGAAGATAGGCAGCTAGAATTTTACATGTATCTCCTGGCTGGCTGTTCATCCACAAATCTGAAGAACAGATCTTGGTCCAGAGAACCCCTGATAACAGAAATGGATTAAAAAGCTGGAAATAAGCCGGGCGGTGGTGGCGCCTGCCTTTAATCCCAGCACTCGGGAGGCAGAGCCAGGCGGATCTCTGTGAGTTCGAGGCCAGCCTGGTCTACAGAGTGAGGTCCAGGACAGGTACCAAAGCTACACAGAGAAACCCTGTCTCAAAAAACCAAAAAAAAAAAAAAAAAAAAAAAGCTGGAAATATCCAAGGCTCAAAAGCCTTTTGCAATAGGACATCACTCTGCCTTCCCCTTCTTTAGGAGGTAGGAGGGCTTCCTGCTGCTGGCTGGTTTGTTTCTGTAGTCTATCTGAGCTTGGAGGAGTTTCTAGTCTTCCTTTGCCCATTGTTTCCTTTCCCATGTTGATCTTGAACCACTTTTCTCTAGCCACAACCTTACACTTTCACACACAGACACATTCTGAGAAGATTCCCAGCCCCTCATAATCTCATACTCTCATTGAATTGGTATTTGTATACTGTTAGGAATGAAGGGAAGTTTTTTTGTTTGTTTGTTTTTTGATTTTTTGTTTTTTGTAATTTCCTGTGTCCAGCTGTCTTCTATTGTTTTAAACCTTTGTTGTTTTATTCTGTTTTGTTCAGAAAGTTTCAAGACTTTTTCTTTTTATGTATATTTCAATGTTTTCTGTTTGCTTTTGTGTTCAATTTTGAGAGTCTGCATCCTATGCTGGCCTGAAATTCCCAGTCTCCTGCCTCTGCCTTCTCCTGTGTGACAGGATAAGGGCAAAGGGGGTTTCTGCTTGGCCCCGTTTTCATTTAGTTAGTGCCTCTTAATCCTGAAGATGCTCCGTGGAGCTGGCACTTCTCTTTCAATGTCCAGCCCTTCCTGCAACGGGATTAGATGCACCGTTGAACTTTCCACTCAAGGCAACTTGAATCATGCATCCTACTTGATGATTTTTCCCCCACAGATATTTCAAATCATTTTATTACAGGATATATATATTACTCCACCATAGAATAGGGACTTTCAGATATGTCTCATTCAAAATGCTTTGCATTTTCAGACATATAAACTGGTTTACAAAGTGGTTACAAAGAGGTTTACAAAGTGACATTTATTCCTTTAAATCTCCTGTTTCCTCTTTCCTTGGAGATCCATGTGTCTCCCTTGGGCCCTCCTCATTACCTAGCCTCTCTGGGTCTGTGGATTGTAGCTTTTTTCAACAAATGCGTATAATGTCATGTTTTTAATACCTTTGTGTCTAATAATTATTTCTGACTCTTTTGCACATGAACAACACAATCTTGTGAAGTTACAGTCCTGTTGGTAAGGAAACAGGTCCTTTCTAACATCCTGAAAAACACGGAGAGGGTGAAAAATTAAGTCATATAGGTGCTTGAAACTGTCCCACATTTTCCACCCTCTAATTTTATGTGGACGATTAAAATAGCTTTGTTAATAAACCTCTACTATATATTTTACTATAGACTATTTAATAAATTTGTTCTGGTATTTAGAATTGTTTTGTTTTCTACATTTTATACCTGTAAGTTTGTATGGGCCCAAGGACATTTCCTCTGTGCCACTCTGATGCTCTAGGCATAAGAGACTCAAAGAAGCACATTTAATAGTGTGGAGCCCATGGGAGGAAAGCAAATTACCATTCCTTTTCCATTGCCGACTTAAATATCAGTGTCAGCTTGCTGAGGGATATAGTCAGCAAATGCAGTGGCCACTGATAATATTTTAACATTTAAATAAAATGAACACTTGCCACATTTACAGAGCTGCAATAAAAAGCACTATACTTTTCTTCCAACTGTGTATTGAAAATGTGTGATTTACCTATTCTACACTGTAAAACTTTAAATAGGTTAAAAATAGAATTTGTCGTTCTAATGATAGGTAGCTATGTAGAATTGTGACCACACCAGAATCTGTTGCAGGTACAAATGTTGTAAAATCACCACCACTCTTTCCTTTCAAATAAAACAAATCATTAAGATAAAATAAATGTTTATATAAAATATAAAGTTTCACCTCTGTAGCACCCTCAAACCAAATGGAACTTACACATAGTTTTAAACATTTTGTTTTAACATTTATTTCTCAAAAATAGATAGTAAGGTACTAAACAGTCACCCATACACCTCTAAACCACCTCCCACCCCTGCTCTAGACAATAAACCTCAATCAGATTTCACCAGTCACACTTAAGGAAAGACATGAAGTTGGGAGGAAAACTTTATGGAAAGGAAAAAGTGGAAAGAGCAGGAGTGTGAGTAGGCAGTGTGGGTACACATAAATATGTTTCATGACTATAAATACAAAGCTGTGGACAGTGTGTATAAAAATGACTATGATTCATTAGCCCCATGTATGAAACTGTGGACAGTGTGGGTGAACATTACTATGATTCATTACCTACATGTATGAAATTGTGGACACTGTGGATGCACATGACTATGTTTCATGACTTCTTGTATGAAGCTGTGGACAGTGTGGGTGTACATGACTGTTATTCATTTTCTACATTATTAAATTGTGTTAAATTGTCAGATAATAAACAAACAATTTAACTGAACTTTCCTGTAATAACATTATAAAATGCATGAGTCACTTTATAAATATGGCTGTAGAGTGTCATTGTAGTCCTGCAGTTGGATGCACTAACACAAAGCACTTTAGAGAGCTCTGCAATCCACTAGCTAACTTTCCAGGGTATGAAGAGAGCCTTTGGCTGTCTTGCTTATTCTATGTATTTATAGTAAATGCCACAAAGAAAAATATGAGGCAGCATTTTTTTTTTTACAAAATCCCTATTAAAATATGATTGAACTGATTTAAAAAACAGGGGAAATTCAGTAAACATGTTTATTGATTGAATAAAGAGTAATATAATATTAAAGAGCTGAAGGGAAGCTACTGGTTTCATTCTTGTGTATGCAATAACTCAGCATAATTCTGCCTCTAGAGAGGATCACCTTCATAAGTATCTCTTCTCTGTAGCAAATGTACTGTGCTGTATTGTTTTTATCAGTGTACTGACATTCATATGATAATGGAACTGTTTCAAATAACTGGCCTGAATTAACAGGATACTTTTCCTGGCTCTGTGAGTCTTGTAGGCACTTGGGAAGATAAAGGCTTAAGTGAAGCATTCCCGTCACTGCTTCTGTTCACAATAAAGGATCTGAAGTCTTCACAAAAGAAATATTTTGTTTTCAGAAAATTATAAGACAATAAATCTTTTTTCTATTTGAAAAAAATTATCTTGGAATTGTATCAAGTATATCAATGTGAGACTGAAAATTTTAAATGCATCACTGAGTAGGAAATCAAAATGAAGTATAAATGATGAATGAGCTTTATGAATTTTCAAAAAGAGTGCAGTGAAAGATTAATTTAGAAGTCGCTGTAGGTCAGACCAGTCCCATGTTTTGACAGTAAGGAAGTGATCAGACATTGACTCTCTTCACTCTCTGTGTCCTCAGCTTCACAGCTTTCTTTATAGGGGATGAAGGGATTAAGCTTAGTTGTTCCTGGCATAGCTTTGCTTTTTATTGTATTACGTAGTCCTTATGTAAAAAGTCTCATGAAATGGTAGCTACGAGCAATGGTAAAGAGGACAGTTGAAAATATGTTGATTGTAATGAAGACTAATACAATTGTTGAGTTTCAAAAATGTGTGTATTTTTAGAAAAGTCAATTCAATTACTTTATTATTTCTTACAACATGGTCTAGAGAGTTATATCTCAACATAAGGTGGCTTCTCCAAATCGCCTGAGAATAATTCAATTAAACTTGGCTAACAGTTATTGAAACCTTGTCAGAACACACTGCACTTTCTCCCTTTGCTGGTGGTAAAGTGGACTTAGTCCTCTTTCAACCACTTTTGTTTACAATGGAAGCATAAGTAGGAATGTGCAAACTATGTGTGAAAATATTTTTGAGTGACAGAGTATAGAAGAGCTTTTCTGAAACAAAGTTGGAAATTAGAAAGTGATAATAAGTGTGAGCACAGCACAGAAATGCAAAGGTGACTGAACTTTAGAAAAATATCAGTGGCAAGTTCTCCAAAGCAATAGAAATGCGAACATCTTAGCTGACTGAAGTCAGATGTTAACTGATGATATGAAACCCTGGCAAGTTGAAGAAATCTTTCATTCTTCCTCCACATTTGGAGACCAGCCAGAGAGTTAGGAGTGATGTGCAGAAACAAAGGAGTGTTCTCACTTTTGCTATGGGAGCAGTTTCTCAGAGATAAACTCTCCATTGCACTGATTTTTACAGTGATCTAGGTATTGTGTTACTCCATTTGAGCTTGTCCAGTATCAAGTTCTTATGAGGTAAGTCCAATGACAACATTTCCCTTTACAAATGAGTAAACTGAGGTTAGAGCAATCCGAGCCCATGGCTTCAATCCATGAGTTTATCACTAAATAATACCTATTCTGCCTTTAAGAAGACTATAAACTCAAAATCCTACCAAAGGGGAAACCATTAGTGAGATATGTAAATCAGCTTTACAACAATCCCCAAAGTGGAATGTGTCAGAACTGGAGAGTGTCATTCTCTTTCTCCAAAAGTGAGAGGAGCAACTGAATCCCAGCATGCGTTGCTTTGGAAATGATTCACACCCTTTATTTCAAGAAACTTTTGTGAAAAATATGAATGTGAGATTTTATATAGCCACTCCAATTTTAAATTTTAAAAACTACAGAATTAATAAACCTTCATCTCTAGCATAGCACTCCAGTTCAGAGATAATGGGCAAGATTAAGACATATAGTCCATATGCAAATTAATCAACTGACATAGTCACCTTTAAGAATATTACTGTCATACACATATCTTCATCGAGTCTAAGGCACTCTTTATAATTTTGATATATTTCCAAGTCACTATTCCACATTAGAAGATGATATTATTAAGACTAAAATACATAAATTTCACTTTTCTTATACCTCTTCCTCCCACCACTTTCTATCTGTTTCTCTATATGTCTGTCTGCCTGCCTGTCTGCCTGTCTGTCTTTCTCTCTCTCATACACACAAATACACACACACACACACACACACACACACACACATACACACACACACAATCTCTCTCTCTCTCTCTCTCTCTCTCTCTCTCTCTCTCTCTCTCACACACACACACACACACACACACACACACAAACACACAAACACACCGAGCAAACAAACAAGTTTGGCTTCTGTGAACAGCCATAGAAAATTCAGAAAATAATTTGTATTGACATCACATTAAAGGACAAAAAGATTATACTACTTAAAGAAGTTTATTTGGAGTGAACATAAATTTGAATTCTCCATTTCTCTGCCTGTGTCTTCCATCTGAACTTGTCATTGTCTTTTATCTATCTGTTGTGTGTGTACCTGATGTCTATTGCCCCTTATGAAGGTCTTGGTCTGTATTATTGAATAGCCCAGAAAGTGTAGTATGTGAAATACATGGGTTCTTTCCTACTAGAAATTTTAACAGAGTTTTATGAGGAAAGTAGTTACTCTACTGTCTTTGAGAAGACCCCCAACTTATATTCAAAACAATGAATAGCTGTTAACAACTCGTATTAACATGTTGCTTATAACACTCATGTTGGATGTTAAATTATTTCTTTCAATGCTGCTGTTTTCAGTGGATGCTGTTGTACTTAGCTATTTAGCTAACAGATCACATATGCATACATAATTCTAGGTCAAGGGCATACTGTAGGTGCTTTTTTTGTTTGTTTGTTTGTTTGTTTTTTACTTTTTACTCTTTCAGCTCTCAAATAAATACACACATGGCAGCTTAATCTTACTTATGAATGTTTCTAGCCAGCTTCTCTTAACTTAAATTATCCCATTTATCTTTTGCCTCTGGGCTGTTACCTTTCCCTATATCAGCATATCTTTTCTTTCCTTCATGTTCTACATCTGGCTGAGTAGCTGGCCTCTTCTTTTCTTGTTCCTTGTTCCTAAGGCTCTCTCTTCCCAGATTTTTCTTCTGTTTATTCTTTCTGCCTACAAGGCTCACCTATTCTTTCTCATGCCTTGCTATTGGCCATTCAGCTCTTTATTGGACCAATCAGGTGTTTTAGACAGGCAAAGTAACACAGCTTCACAGAGTTAAACAGATGCAACATAAAAGAATACAACACATCTTTAAAGCATCATTAAACAAATGTTCCACAGCATAAACAAATGTAACACGTCTTAAAACAAGGTTCTACAACAGAAGTGTACATAGTTTAATAGCAAAGCTATGCATTTTGTTTAGGTTGCAAAGGGTGATTACATGGGCAGAAGTCCAAGGTAAATTTGGTAACACAGTTCTTTTAAGGGAAGTTATGCTGGCTAAATTCACAGTGAAGAAACAAATTGAAGGTATATTATTAATGTGTATGCAAAGTCTTGCAAAAAGATCAGTTCTGAAAGTGAGAGGAATTTTCAGAAGTTATTCCCATAGATACTTGTGACAAATGAGCCCTTCTAAAATTGACATTAATTGGCTGTTAGCAATGCATTAGCCTCATAAGGCATCAAAGACTAACTGCTTGAATTAATTGGAAGTTTTCTAATAATTTTTTTTAATTCAAGTGTTATCATGACTGAGTTTAGTGAACCAAGCCAACATTGCAGGATAAATAATTTTGTTGTATACAGTAAAAAGAATGTTAAATATTACAATTATTAAAAACAGTGCAGAAAAATAAAGGGAAAACAATAATGAGGCCAAGTTTGAAAATATGAAAGAAAGGTCTCACTAGAGTTGGCAGTGTTTTCCTAGTCCCAAGCCACCTGATGGCAACATCTCTCCTCATGTTAGAAGCTAAATATTGCTGCCTGTGGTTGTTCTTGGCTAACAACCTTTCATTTAATGCTAGTGTGGTTGTATGGTTGCTACAAAATTATTTACCTATTAAACACCACTTTGAATAAAGATTTGATTAAATCTGAAAAAATAGAACTCTAGTATTTTTGAGTTGTAAAAAGTACTACTGTGTTACCACCCATCTATTTTGTGTTACGTATCTAAGTTATTTGATGGATATGCAATTGACTTTTAAGTTGGCTATTTAAAAAAAAAAGACAGAGTTTCTCTGTGTAAAATCCCTGGCTGTTCTGGAACTCACTTTGCAGCCCAACCTGTCCTTGAATTCACAGAGATCCACCTGCCTCTGTCTCCCAGGAGAGCTGGAATTAAAGGTGTACTACACCATTCCCTGCTGAAATGATTTTTGATAGCATCATATTTCCAAGTTCTCACAGGATTGTTGGAATAGATGTCTTAGCTTTCTAAAGCAAGAATGAAAACAGAGAAAAATCCAAACCAACTTTGGTCTCAGTAGTCAAGAAAAAACACAAATTAACATATGACTATAATGAAACATCAGCTAACTTTAGAGTACTTTTATGTTGACAGATCATAAATCAATTCTGTTAAGTTTAATTAAAATCAATAATTTTACACATGGACCTTGTAAGAAGTTAACAAGCTCTCAGTTTAACTTTACTTGATGATTAGTTGAGAATTTAAAAACTTATACCTTTTCCAGTGTTCTCTTTCCACTATATGTTTGTGGTTGAAGATGTGAACACTTGTCTGCCATGTATGCCTGATGCCCTGACCCTGTCACTCTGGAACCATAAGCAAAAAATATTTTCTTTCTTCTATTAGTTTTTTTTTTTTTTTGGATGATTGTGTTTTATCACAGAAACAGAAAAGCAACTAATAAAGTCAGTCTGGTCCCAGGAGGTTGATTCTGGGTTAGGGACTCCCTGATGAGGCTGCCTCTTTCTGGAATCCTAGATACACTAAGACAATCTTTTCCATATAGCTTGACACTAAACTTCAAGTACCAATAGCTCTTCAGCCATAGGTGGGACTTCCTGCTCACCTTTTCTCTCCATGCTAGAATTTGGTCTGGCTTCAGCATGTGTGAGTCTTATTGATGCTGCGATGACTGCTGTAGATTCTTATGAACAGCTGCCTGGATGCGTCCAGAAAACAGTTTCTTTATAGTCAGCTACATGTCTGGCTCTGACACTCTTTATAAAACCTCCTATGAATTGATCCCTAAGTCTTAGAGAAGGACAGGTATATCTTAGCTACTTTGCAGTTGCTGTGCTATGATGCCATGACCAAGATAACTTATAAAAGAAAGTATATAATCTAGGGCTCCTAGTTGCAGGGGCTTAGAGTCCATGACCATTGTGGCAGGAAACGTGGCATCAGACAGGCAGTCAGGAAGATAGAGATGTAGCTGAGACCTTACATTTGATCCACAAGCGCAAGGAAGAGAGAGAGCTGACTTGGAATGGTATGGACTTTTAAAAGTGCAAAGCTCACTCCAAGTGACACACCTCCGCCATCAAGGCCATAACTAATATTCTGTCTAAAACAGTTCTACAAACTGAGGACCAAATATTCAAATATATGAGCATCTGGGGGTCATTCTCATCAAAATCACCACAAGATGTGATATAGTAGTCCTATTAATGGATGGAAAATCTACAGCCTCTGCTGTCTGAAGCTTAACTAGTTATAAGTCTCTGTATTAGTCATCATCTACCTCAAATAGCAGTTTTTCTGATGAGGTTTAGAGTTGTAACTAATACTAAAGACTTTCTGGAATAGTCACATGAAAAACTCCTACTGTAGAAGCTCCCAAGGTATCAACATATACTTATAGAAAAGTAGTTAAAATAGAGTTATCATGCTACAGAACAACAAAATTCCTACTAGACACCTCAGACTAACAAATACAAAGCTCATTGTTGGGAACAGGGTACCTCTATGGAAATTATTGGCCAGTGAGTTGCCATAGACCCTCTTTGTTACCATCCAGAACTTGAAAATAAGATCCTATTGTTGAAAACATAACACATCTAAGTCCTAGAACATGGAGAAAACAGTCTGCTACTGACCTGGGAGCTGCATCCCTATTGGCTAGTTTTCATAGTGTTGGAAGGTGCTATGCACATTGCCAAAGGAGAAAAGGGATCATCAATCTTGTGTATTTGTGCACCCCATGAACTGTAATAATGATCTCCCTGGGATGATAGGCCCACGGGTGCCAAAGGTGCACAAATGTCATAGGATTACCCCACCACTCTCCGAATGGATTTATGTCTTACTCCATGAATTGGAACCCATACCTGGCACAGGTAACAAGGCCAAGATCCTGTGGCAGAACAATCCATAATCCCTAGGGAGGACTTACAGTAGTCTTCTACTACCAAGACATAACATCATATATTATTTTTATTCACATCTCCTAATGCTCTCTTCTGCTTCCTCTTACCCATCCCCTTTCCTCTTTCAAATGGTATTCTCTTCAGCTTTTATGCCACATATATTCTATTATCATTTTTCATTCCTTTTCTTCCATACCATAATCTCTTCTATTTTATGCACATATATAAAAAACATACACTTATATATCATGTTCACATAAAATTATGCATGTATATACAGATATATTAAACTTTAGATTCTACATATCAGAAAGAATATGCATCTTTTGCTTTATGAGTCTGCTTTGTTTCATTTAAATAACCATAATGATTTGAACATGCAACAGTATGAAGTTAAAAAACTTCTGCATAGCATAGGAAACACTCACCAGAATGAGGAGACAGTTACAAGGAAGAAATCTGTGCCAGCTACACATCTGAGGGAGGTTACTATCTAGAATCTACAAGGAATTCATTAAATACTGAAATTTAAAAAAAAAAAAACAGCACAGTCAATAGATGGACCAACCAGCTGAATATACCAGTCTCAAAGAAAAAAATAGAAATTCACACTAAACATTTGGAAAAAGTGTTCAACATCCCAAGGCAAATTAAAGTCCAAGCCTGAAACTAAACCAGTTTTGAGATTCCCCCTTAGCTCCCTCAGAATGGCTGGCATAGAGCAGACAAAGAAGAACAGGTGTTGATGGGGATGTGAGGAGGGTAAAATGTTATAGCCATTGAGGAAATCACTATGGCATCAGTCCCAAAGGGTTTCAAGTCAAACTCCACAGAAAGATGTGCACACCATGTTTATTGCTGCACTATTCACAATACCCCAGTTATGGATTTTATTCTATTGTAAAGAATGAAATTATGACAATCACTGGAAAACTGTCATTTTGAAAACAGTTTTAGGAATGGTTTCACTGTAAGCCTGACAAATGTGAAGGGAATTTTATCCCCCATTTAGCTTTCTCAGTACCCAGTAGACAATGCCATTTGAATTGCTTGGGTCATAAGGCAATTCTTTTTTCATTTTAACAGTTTGAGTATTGCATGGATAAAAGCAGTGCGTGTACTCCCAGAAGTGGGAAGAACTTCTGTGCTAGACCTTTTCACCTGGGAAGTGCTTCTAAAAAGCTCAACCACCCCAGTGCTAAATGGCTTCTCTGAGGTCACTAGGCACAGTCCCTGTTGTCAGAGAAGCTAGGTGCTCCTTGCAATTTTAACAAGGTCACAATGAGATCAGAGAATGGAAAGGCTACAATGGATTTAACATGTTAACTCAGCACACTGGAAACTAACACTCCAACATGCATCCGATAGAAAAATGGGTGAGACTTTTTATCTAGAGAGGTCAACAACAGAGAGGGAGAACAAGGAATAGGAGACCATGGTAAATGAAGACCACATGAGAATAGGAAGAAACTAAGTGCTAGAGAGGCCCACAGAAATCCACAAAGATACCCCCACAACAGACTGCTGGCAATGGTCGAGAGACAGCCCAAACTTACCTACTCTGGTGATGGGATGGCCACACACCCTAATTGTCGTGCTAGAAACCTCATCCAACTACTGAGGGATCTGGATGCAGAGATCCATGACTAGGCCCCGGGTGGATCTCTGGGAGTCCAGTTAGCGAGAATGAGGAGGGTTTATATGAGCGAGAATTGTTGAGACCAAGGTTGGATAAAGCACAGAGACAAATAACCAAACGAACCGAAACACATGAAATATGAACCAATGGCTGAGGGGTCACCAACTGGATCAGGCCCTCTGAGTGGGTGAGACAGTTGATTGGCCTGATCTGTTTGGGAGGCATCCAGGCAGTGGGACCGGGTCCTGTGCTCATTGCATGAGTCGGCTGTTTGAAACCTGGGGCCTATGCAGGGTCCCTTGGCTCAGCCTGGGAGGAGGGGACTGGACCTACCTGGACTGAGTCCACCAGGTTGATCTCAGTGTGTGGGGAAGGCTTTGCCCTGGAGGAGATGGGAATGGGGGGCGGACTGGGGGGAAGGTGAGGGGGGCGGGAGGGGGAAGAACAAGGGAATCTGTGGCTGATATGTAGAACTGAATTGTAAAAATAAAAATTAAAAAAAAATAAAATAAAAATTAAAAAAAAGATATTCCTATTGGCTGATTTCAAAGATGCATGGTTCTAAGTATAATCTCATACTTTTTATATAATACTATAATAATTTTTCATTTTGTATCTTTTTTAAATTTCCTGTCATGTATTTTTTTGTTATTAAGTATTGTTTTCAGGGGACAAGTTCTCACTGTGCAGTCCAGACTAGCCTCAAATTCATAATCCTGTTTCAACCTCCCAACTACTGGAATCAGATGTTTACCATAAAACTCTACATACAGAAATATTTTAAAGATACTACTTCATATAAACCAGAAATCTAGGAAGACACATATCACTTTTTGACTTTTTGCTGTGTTTGAGTGTATGTTTATCATTATCAAAGACTTTCATATTTACTTACTTGGTATTCACAGAAATCATGGGAAGGACTTTTCTACAAACAAACACTGCTTGTGGCTCATTGAATTTGTTAACTTACTGTTAATTCTAATGCTCCTCACAAGAAATATTTCTTTTTTTTATTCAATAAATTAAAAAGTTTGAGAATGTCATTAACTTGTTACATGAAGTAATCACTCATACGGAAACACTGAAGTATTCATTTTATCATCTATAGTTTTCTAGATGAAAAGCATTGTTTAGCAATTCTTACTCTTATAAATTTTTTTTAATTTTCCCTAATGTTAAATGTTTCAGGTGTGTGTTTGTGTGTGTGTGTGTGTGTGTGTGTGCACATGCTCATATGACATAGCATGTATGAAGTCTAAGAACAAATTGAGAGTTTTATCTAGAGTTGATTTTCTCCTTCCATCTTGTAGATTCTAAGGAATCATACTTTTCAGCAGGCTCCTTTACCTACTGAGGCACTTCGTTGACACTGTTATAAAAATTTTATTGTCAAATGCAGGCTGTACTGATTGAAATTTGTCTGTAAGAAGTAGACAATATGAATGAAACACTGGTACCTAACAGTTTCATTTCCTGTAGGTGCTTTGTAAAAGTTCAGGTAAACTATTGAAATACACCCCAGCCTTCCTTTTCCTGTTCCAACTGTTTTGGCTTCCTTCTTTGCTATTTTTTTAAACCAGTTCTTAGATATTTGTGCAAGAATCATCTTAATAAGAGGCATAGGAAGTGGCATGCTTCTGGCTGAGTAGAAAAAAAATCTCAATTTCTGCATTTGATAATTGAAATTTGAAAAGAATTTTAATTATTTCATTTTTATCAGGGTTTTAATTTGTTTTAAAATTTTCATGGAAGCATCGTTGCTGATTGAAAAATATTATAGGCATATTAATTTTGCTCTGTTGAAAGATTAACTCTAAGCAGAATTCAATATGTGAGGAGAAAGTCAATAAACATGAATTAAAATACCAGCTTTTAATTATCTTACAAATGCGCATTGAGGGCCCACTGTGTATTAGTTGTAATGCTAGCAACAGCAGGATTTTGATAATATCTAAGTTTCTTGTTGTCATAAAATAACTAGTGAGAAATAGCTCTCCCTCTCAAGATGATCTATTTTAGGAGCTGAGTCTTTTCGTTGGACAGCAGTCATTGATAACCTTCTTTAACCAGTGATCTCTGTCCTCACTATGTGACCTACGTTTAACTGTACATGCCCTAAAGGTGTCACTATTACTTGCTACTGAAATGTTTCACAAGGCCAAGTAGCTAACAGAACTCATTATGGTACTGGCTTATTGTGGTCAGTCAAATTGGCTCTTTGACCGTAGCCTAAGTTACATTATCTGAAACAAGGTTTAATTTTTGTGTGTTTAAATGTTGTTTCTCTATGTAGCTAAGTTTTCTCATGAGAGTTTACATTAAACTCAAAGTTCTTTTCTATATGTGTGGTGTAGGCTCAGGATTGAAATAGTGTAGCTATGAAGCACAGACATATTTAAATGTAGGTTATGGTCTTAGGGTTTCTGATGCTATGATAAATACTGTGACCACAGATAACTTTGGGAGGAAAGCATTTATTTCAGCTTATACTTTCAGGTGACAGTACATTCCTAATGGTAAGCAAGACATCGAGTCAAGCAGGGCAGGAAGTTGGAGGCAGGAACTGATGAAGAAGCTGTGGAGAAGTGCCGCTTATTGGCTTGCTCCCCATGGCTTCCTCATCCTCCTTTTACATAGCACTCAGAACCGCCTACCCACAATAGGCTGCACCCTCCCACATTAATCATTAACTAAGAACATGCTCTATAGGCTTACCTACAGGCCAATATGATGGGGGCATTTTCTCAATTAAGTTTCTCTCTTCTCAAATGACTCTACCTAGCATGTGTCAAGTTGACATTAAAAATTAGCCAATACAGCTATGAAAAGAATTCCATTTTGGCTTTAAAGATTTTATTTTTGCTCGCTTGCATGTGTGTGTGTGTGTGTGTGTGTGTGTGTGTGTGTGTGTGTATGTGTGTCCATGAATGCAGTGCCCTTGAAGAACAGATGAGGGCATCAGATCCCCTGGCACTAAAGTTAAAGGTGGCAGTGAGCCACCTGAGGTGGTTGCTGTGAACCAAGCTCATACTTGTACAAACAAGTGACAAGTGCAGTATGCACTCTTAACCACTGAGCCAGCTCTCCAGCCCCCTATGCAGAGACCTTTTGCTTCTTAATTATCTGCCCAAGACATCTCATTACAACACAATATAGCCAGGAAATGAAGAAGAATCCAGAAGACAAAATGAGTTTCTGACTCTTACAACTTTTATTTTATTTTATTTATATATTTGGTGTGGATTGGAAGCAGGCAGGTCAGCAAGGATCATACCAATACCATGTCATCTATCTGTCCTGACTTTGGTCTAGTGTCAAGGGACATAGAGGCAGACCATAAACTTATCTCTCAGCTTGCAATAGGGAGGGCCTACAAGGCCACAACATATCATACTTTCATATTGACACTTTTGGCGAGAAAGGGATGAGGAAGGGAGGGAGAGGGAGAGAAGGTAGAGAGGGAGAATGCAGTAGAGGAACTTAAAGAGAAAGCAAAAGGCAACTGTGTGTGGTCTGTGACATAATCATCTGTATCACTGGCTATCATTTCTATTGGTGACTAGCATGACTCCATCTCTCCTAATATACTAACAACGAAGTGCCCTTAATTCCACTACCTTCAGCAGCTACTTTTCCCCTTTCCACTTTACAGAAAACCCGTAGAGCTTATCTACACCCCATGCAATTTTCACTTGTTTCTTGAACTACTACAATCATGATATCACTTCCGTTCTTCTACTTAAAGTGAAATTGGACTGAATGTGTGCAAATCTAATAAGCCATTTTCCTGCTGCAATCTCCTGGAATTCATATCCATTTTCATCTACGACTCCGCTCCTTCTTGCAATATTTTCTTCTCTTGGTTTCAGGAAGCCTACTTGTTCCTGGTTATATCTGCTTCCCTCTCTGGCACTTCACATACTCTTGGATGTTCTTCTCTCAAATTTCTGACCTGAAAACCTAGGAGGGCAGTAAATTAATTTCTCCTTCACTATCATTTTCTACTTTCATCTTTTGATAAGATAGAATACTTTGTGGCTCTAAATAGACTGTGCAGATGACTCCCAAATTATATCTTTTAGCCAGACTGCTCCTATAACTTCAGATATTTTTAGCAAAGTATCTAGACAACATCTTTTCCATGATCTTTAATACATACAACATTTAAAATCTAAATTTGAACTCCCCTTTCTCAATTTTTCATGATCCTTAAGCCAAATACACTATTCTTTTTCCATACATTAGATAGATGCCAGCTTAACACAAAGCCATTAAAAATCCAATGCTTACCACTATGACATGAAGTCCTCTGGGGAAAGCGTTCTCTTTTTGCTTTTAACGTAATAATAATGATTTGATGAGTTCTCAAAATGCCACTCTTTATTCACGATTTTGTGTATCAATTTCATAGTCTACTTTAAAGCAGAAATCAGTCACTAATTGCTTGTGTATCAACTCTCTGCTCACAACTTTGTAATAGTTGTCTATTTCCTTATTTCCAAACCCACCTTTCCAGTGGCTGAACTTTTCATGGATTTATTCTCTTCCTCTCTTGCTCTTGTTCTCCTATCTCCTCGCTTCACACCATTCAATTCCGGCTTTGACATAGAGTGAAATCAAATAAACTACCATTTTTAAATTGGCAATTGAATAATTCTAGACCAAACTGCATCTATCTAGGTTCTCTAGTTCATCTACTGCTTACCCTACCCCTCAAAAGAAAATACAACACCACAACCAACAACAACATCAACAACAACAAACACGCACACACAAACAAAGTTTATTTTTTAAAAACTGAAAGTATAGTGTAAGGAAATAGAAAAACAATGCTTCTCTGATTTCTTTTTAATTTGTGTCTTTTGACATTTGTGAGTTTTCCTTGTTGACTATCCAAGTCTAGTGATTCAAATACATATCATAACGTCATAAGTAACAAAATCTCTCCTCCCTCATGTCAACAAACTAATGTAAAGTGAGTTAGCTTTCACCTGATGCCTGGAAAAGTGGTTAAAATTCCATTTAATTCTTTTAATAAAATATGAACTTCTAAAATTGAGTTAAATCATGTCTCATGGAGATAGAAGATAGTAAGTCATAATGTGGCTCTTTTTTTTTTTTTTTTTTTTTTGGTTTTTCAAGACAGGGTTTCACTGTGTAGCTTTGCGCCTTTTCTGGAACTCACTTGGTAGCCCAGGCTGGCCTTGAACTCACAGAGATCTGCCTGTCTCTGCCTCCCAAGTGCTGGGATTAATGGCGTGCGCCACCACCGCCCGGCTAATATGACTCTTAAAACAGAAGCTAGATTTAAACTTGTATTTTTGAAAGAAATCATCAAATAATAAAATCTACATGTGAAGTACATAGAATATTTATAATACCTGATAAAGACTTGACATGTTTGTAGTGAATATAAGAAGTCTAGTATCCAGCATAAGATATAAATTTAACCCTTGTCACTGTAATATTTTAACAGATACTCTAGTTCCCCATATTGTTGTATATTGGTCAAATATCCAACTTCCAGAAGCCATGTTTTTTTGGCCACAGGACTTTTGTTCATGACTGTAGATCCTTTGATGCCTAATGGTAGGCAAGGTATAGCAGGAAATTAATCCTAAGAACCTTTCTTTCTCATGGTGGATGAGAAATATTATACAAATATCCTAGATCAGTTTTCCTTTAACTGAGACTGTTCTGAGATGTGTTTACTGTCTGGCTTCTTTAATTTTTCCAATAGGATTAAATTTCACTTTTCAACAACCATGGGTGGTTTCCTAACACAGAGCTGTTTGGCCACCTTCTTTTCCTTGTTTTATTTCTCCACTTTTTATTTTTTGTTTCAATTTCTACTTTCTCTCAGCATCTGTGTCTGCAGTAATATAGCAGAAATATGCATACTGAAGTACTTTGAAAAGATGCTAATCAAGTGTACAACTCAGAAGAGAAGATTGTTATTATTTAAAAAAGAAAAGGCCTATATTTTTGCCCATTAAATGTTTCTGTTTCCTTTCCTGGATATGGAATTATTTTTGTCGACAGACAAATGTTACATTTTTATAAGTAGTATGCAAAATAATATCAGATTTTCATTGCTGAATGGGTAATTAATCTCAGAAACTGAACCAGAATTCAGAAGGATATGTATGCTAAATACTAGAATTTAGATATTCAATATTTGTCCCAATAATTACATTTATTTTTGTTAGGAAAAATAGGAAATACATTTAGTATTAGAATGAGGAGATTCACATACTTCAGACACAGT
The DNA here is from genome assembly GCF_949786415.1 of Peromyscus eremicus. Classification (NCBI taxonomy): domain Eukaryota; kingdom Metazoa; phylum Chordata; class Mammalia; order Rodentia; family Cricetidae; genus Peromyscus; species Peromyscus eremicus. The sequence goes on along the minus strand of NC_081419.1, from coordinate 21,209,726 downwards.
GAAATTAAAACAGAAAAACTAACTCTTCAGTTCACAGTATCTTAAAGGAAATGGTGACTATGTTCGCTGCTATTAGTTTTCCATTCAAATTCTAACAGGCTTTAAGCTACTCGCTGTTAAAACATTTGAGGATACACAGATGTAAGAATATTGCCAGGTAGTCACTTAAAGTGTTAGAACTCATTTGTGTTACCCCATTTTCTCTGAGACTGTCTATAAAAGCCATAAAAAGGCTTTATAAGACTGATAAAGATACAGCACATATGACTTTCTCTTTGTTTTTATTTGTTAAGGTCCAGACAAAGCCTTTTAACATTGTCTCCAAGGGCTATCCATCAAGTTCACTGTAGCCCTTGGGTGTTCTCTTCTAGTATAAGTTGCAAAGGCGAAGCATGACATACAGAACCATTTTGACATCTATTTTAAAGTACTGCTAGGTTTTGCTTCCATCTCTGAGTAGTCCAGGGATGCTTGCTTGCTTTTCTTTTTCTTTCTTCTTTCTTTCTTTCTTTCTTTCTTTCTTTCTTTCTTTCTTTCTTTCTTTCTTTCTTTCTTTTTTTCTTTCTTTCTTTCTTTCTTTTCTTTCTTTCTTTCTTTCTTTCATTTCTTTCTTTCTTTTTCTTTCTTTCTTTCTCTCTTCCTTCCTTCCTTCCGTTTTCTTTCTTTCCTTTCTTTTCTTTTTTCTTTTCCACACAGTATTTGAGACAAAGTTGGAGACCTGGTTTTTTGTTTACCTTGATGTTTCTAAATGCACTCACTACAGCTCACTAAGGCCTAGGTACTTAGAAATGTTGTCAGATACAAAGTGAAAAAGTGGTTTTCATTCTGTGTTTAGGATCATAGAAAAGAAATGCAAGACCCCTCCATCCCTCATATAAGAGGACTACCTTTATCAATGTTTTAGGTATGTATCTTTAACAATCTACAGAACATTAGCCCTCGTTTTCAGGATGATCTTTAAATGTGGGCTTGAGGAAAAAAAATATACTTTCCTTAAATGTGTTTCTACTCACTAGGGTTTGGCACCGTTCAGCAATTCATTTCCATTGACTATAGAACAAAGGAGCCTTCTAGATTCTGGAGATCTCTATGTGCACACAACTAACAAAATGCTCATATCCTACCTAAGGCCAAATTTTCCTTAATGAACATGAAGCACAGCAAAGACAATGGATGCCTCTTTATGCAGCTTGCTCAAGTTCCCAGCAGAGGCTACTGGGAGCACAGAGACACCAGAATTTCAGACTCCTCTGTAAAATAACGGTTTACAGCTTAACTCTATTCTACATTACCTATTTAAATGAATTTCTCAACTTGTTTGAACTTTAGTTATCTCACGAATTATAATGTCTCTCTTATTAGCAGGTAATTACAGGGGTGAAAGGGGAGGCATATGTGAGGACTTCTGTGTGATGTCCATGATCACTGGCTTGGAATGCAGTTTGCTCACTCATCTGGGCTTTGCACAGACACCCAGCTTGTGCCAAATTGACTTGGCCTACTCTATTCTCCCCTTACATCTCTGCACAAGTTTCACTCTTGCATATTTTCCCTGATTCCTCTGGCAGATGGTCCCTTCTGCTTTGGAGCATTGCTCCTTCCGAGTGCTAATTGTTTACATGATTACTTCCTGCTTCTCTTTCTGCTCCTTGCAGGCAATATGGTGTCTGCTCACCTGACTAGTTCTTGCTCATTGTCTGTCGCTGCCCCCTAAAAGGTACTATAAATATTTTGTGATTGAATTAACATTGAGCAAGCAAACATGCTTCAATCTGTACAAAAATGCTAACAAATGTTATAGTAAGATATCAGGTTGAGGGTCTCTTGCTTGGTTTTCTGAGGTCAGAAAAGCTAACAGAAGGATGGGAAGAAAGAGTAGTGGGCACAAAAACAAAGAGAATTAACAGACATCATATGATATTGTGTGCACTGGGAACCTCTCATATCCTGCCCAGCTTTGTCCTGTAATTCTGACAGAGTGGTACAAGAACAAAGAAATGATAACACATATACAGAAAAGCTAGAATTGGGTGGGGTGTGCTCTCTTTAATAAAGGGCACCTTCTATGAAACCTGGAAACAGGGAGTGTTTCTTATGTATAACCTGCAGAGAAGGAATTAGCTAGTCTTGGTTAGAAGTCTCCAAAGGTGAATTGTTCACGATGCTGGCATCTGAGGAAAAAAGCTTCAGTTGCCAGTTTTTGCACAGACAACATCTGTTGTACCCATTTCTCAAAATCCCCAGAGACCACCAAGGAGCCGGTTTCCAATGCAAGCACATAAAGGTCCTTTTATTCAGGTTCAACCCGGGTCACCACACGGTAGATGGAAGGAAATGTGGCAGCGGCCACGAGCCCAGGTGTAGAGAGTTTTTATAGGGAAAAACCACAGGCTGGGAATTGGCAACTTGTGATTGGGTAGAAGGAATATGGGGCGAGGTGATTTTTTTAAACAATTGGTCTAAAGACTTTGGGTGAGAAACCACATTTGAAACCATTGGGTTAGACTTTGGTGGGGAACCACAACCCGCTGAACAGGATTATCTGCACTGCTCAGCAGGATTATCTAGATATCTTCAAGGGCCTAAACTGCAGACAGGATGTCTACAGGAGGATACTGCTCTGTATCCGTTCCAGTTGTCATGGCACATTCCTGAGGTCCTTTCTGGAACTGAGTACAGTAGGTGGTCTGAGATCGTGGACCTTTTCCTAAGATGGAGCCTGTAAAATCAAGTCTAGGCCTTCACACATCTGCATATGAACTAGCAGAAGGCTTTGCTACTTTCCTGAGATGATCTGGGAAAGGCTTTGCCACACCTAGATTTGAGCCATTAAGAATCTTGACATAGCCATGTCCATGTCAACAACAGACATCCACTCAGGATTTCACCCATTGTCCACATGTACCAACATATTATATAACAGAAGAGGCTGCAGGGACAGATGGTTTAGAAATTATAAACTTTCCTGGACTTAGAGACAACCAGATTTCTTGTTCCAGGACCCACATCAGGGTACTCACAATTCTGTAACTTCACTTGGGCAGAATCCAAATAGGATATGCCTTTCTGGTTTTTGAGGGTACCTGCACACAATTGACATGCAATCTCTCTCTCTCTCTCTCTCTCTCTCTCTCTCTCTCTCTCTCTCTCTCTCTCTCTCTCTCTCTCACACACACACACACACACACACACACACACTAATAATAATAACATAATAGTAATATGTGACAACAAATTAAGTGTTCAGCAACATTTTTAAATGGCTGCACTTCCTTTGGCTTTATGTACTGACTGAATGTTTGGAGAGAAGAGTCAGGCTGTTTACTATTACTCCATTCCTTTTTCTTTGAAGCACAGGTTGATGAATTTGCATCTTTACCATAACAGTCCTGTGTTTGCCATGAGCAATGCTTAAGTACACAGCTCATTTCTGCACACACTAATTTTGAAACACCACTACAATAGCTGCCATCGAGTTCATTCTCATTTCCACAGTATTATGTGTCATTGGCAGCAATGAAGCCATTGGAGTGCAGAGCAATAGGCAATCTTCTCATGATTGACAGGTTTGGTGCCACCCTGCTGTTTACTGAAGGAACTTCCATTGACTGTCTGCTGAGGGCATCTGTTCATGAAAGGAAACATGACTCCTAGCTGCCACCCCATGCTGGGTTCTTCCTAGGATCACTGAGCATTGTGCTATCCTCATAGGATGATTTGTACAGTCTTTTTGTTATTGCTATTTTTCAAATATCGAAAGTAATATCCTGTATATTAGGTCTGACACTAAACTATATAATTTATTGTCCTATGATACCCTTAGGTAAATAACCTCAGCTCCTTTAGTTCAGTTCAATGAATCTATTTTTTTATGTTTACTTTTTCAACACATGCTTTACAATAAAACTTACATTATGTACCTAAAGCTTAAAAGAAAAAAAGAGGAATGAGGGGGAGTTCAGGAGCACTGATTAATTAAAATATAAGCAACATACACTTCAAAATGAATAATGATTGTAATAGATTGTGACACATTAATTAGTAAAAGAATAATGTAGTGAAAGTGAAACAAATGTAAATAAACATATGGGCACATTGAGAGGAAAAGCTCTTTTGTTTGAAACAAGGCTTTCAATAATTTCCAAGAAATTTTGTAATAGAAACCATCATTTCCAACTGTTAGTATAACAATTTAATACAATGAAGAATATATATTATAAATGCCAAATCCAGGGTGAAATGGTACTGAGGAGCAGAATAGTCAGGATATTTCAAAAGGCATGCTGCAGGCTCTTTATTAACTACTGGGGAAGAGAGCCCCCTTCAAGGAGAAACTTTAAAAACAGTGAGTTAAGCAAGTCCCTGAACTGGGCATCATCACCTTGGCCGCAAACACACCTGATTTTTGCCAGGTATTACTAAATTTGCCGGAACCATAGTACTATAATCTGACCTGAAAATAAAAAGACAATATGTTTTTAAAATACTATACAATATATACAGTGTGTATTCTTTAACTGTCTATGTCATAAAAGATGTGGGCTGGCAGAGAAATGGTTTACATTAAAGGAAGTGAGATCAAAGGAAATCCACAGCAATAAATGATTCTGGATAGAAACAAATAAACAAAAAATAATAAAAGACAAATTTGATAGATGAAGTCATAGATTTTTTGTACAGAGTTTGCCTGGCTTGTGCATGCTCTGCAACACAGAAGAAACATTAAAAATAAAAGACAAATTTTAACACAGAGTGTATTAGTAACATTGTTTTACTCGTGTTAAATTTATTGTTTGTTATAATAATAGTTATTGAATTACGTATTCATTTCCAAGTGCTGCCATAGCAACATACCATAGACTGGTTTTCTAAACCCAGTTTTGGAGTCTGGGATTCTTAAGAACAGGTTCCTGAAGAGTTGGTATCCTCTGAGATTTCTGTCTATAGCTATCAGTTGGTCGTCCACATCATGCTATCCTTATAGCACCTTCTGTATGCCCTTCGCATGCATATGTATACTGATTTCATATTCTTATGAGGATCCTCACAAGATTGGATTAAGCCTTATGCTAATAACTTCATTTTCATCTGATCATCTATTTATCATCAAGTCTTGTCACCTTCTATGATCCTAGATACTAGAATGGAGGAAAACTGTTAAGCACATATTGGTTTAATGTTCAGGAATTTTCTGTTCCTTTCATAGCACATATATCTGGAAACTGTCATTATGTTTTCAATTTATTTGAAATAGGGGAGGGGACCATATAATTATGAGCCTGAATATGATAAACAGAAATCACACTTCTTTCATCCTATTTCTCCTTCTCTTGTTCTTACCTCTCCTGATCTGGCATTTTAGCAATTGATCCATCTGAATGACAGACATTCTTTTAGTTAAGGTTTGAAATTTGTCAATACTATAAGTTGAAGGGAAAGCAAGGAATATAACATATGATCCTATTCCACAAGAAGTTTGTAATGTACTTATGAAGTCTACAAATGAAAATTATGCAAAATATTAAATGATAAAATGAAGATAGGCAAAAGTGACAGAAAAGAGCCATTTCAATAATTTACCTTCTGGATTTGTGGCTAGAGATAAGTTAAAATGAATTAATAACACGCCAACAAGAGATGGTAAGGTGGTAGCAGATGGTGATTAGTAGTTTCTCAATGGTTCAATTTTTCGATCATGGATTACATATCAATTCACTGACATCATCTCTATGTGAAGTCCTTAACAGTTTGTTTTCTGAAAAAAATTTCTTTCATATCCAGAATCCTCATAAGAAAAGGGGAATGTGTAAACTTGAGGATGCTTTTAACCATGAAACCAGGCATGAATCTGTTAGGAGGTATAATTATTTTCCATAAAAATATGTTTTCAAGTTACATTCAAATGTTCATTTTTGTTACTCAAAATTTAAGGAAACAGGAACACATTCATTTTACCATTCATCATCTGATAATAATATGTTTCAAATATAAGATTTTTATTTGAAAGTCAAGCATTCAACATTTCTTTACTTTCTTAATTCTTACAACAATATATTTTCTCCATTTTGAAGATAAGACCATGAAGTCACAGATATGTGAAGTAACATGTAGTAAGTTAATGAAGCAAGATTTTATTTGAGGAAATCTTTTTCATAAGTTCCTAAATACAGTATCTAAAATACTGAGAGAAAAGACCTCTTCTAAGAAATTAGTAATTTTATCTTATTTAGCCTTATTCTATTCCATGAACAGCCTTCTAGAATTTGTCTCTCCTTTCACTCCTGTTTACTTAACCTGCATTCAGTTTACCACTATTAAATACTTCACATGGTGAATTTAAAAGGATGTACTTTTTCCCTTTCAGATTAGTTAGTTGCCAAAATAGAGATCTTCTCAAAAACAGGAACTCAATAGCATCCTAGAAATCCCAAATCAACAATTAATTTGGTGAAGGATTCTTAGAGACCAAAACTGGTAATGTTTTTCCTATTGTATTAGTCAGGGTTATCCAGAGAAACAGAACTGATAGAATGCATGTGTGTGTGTGTGTGTGTGTGTGTGTGTGTGTGTGTGTGTGTGTGTGGTGTGTATGTATGTACACACCACACACACATATGATTAATTAAAGTGGTTTATAGTTCATGCTCTCACTACTTCAACAATGGCTGTCTCCGGACAGAAACCCAGGAGTCTAATAGTTGTTCAATCCATGAGGCTGGATGTGCCAGATAGACTTCGGTATACAACAAAATCCCAAAGAAGTAGGCTCTAATGACAGTATAGGAGTGAATTTCCAGCGAGAGTGAGGGCAAACAGGCAGAGAGACAAGCTTCTTCAGTCCTTGTTCTTTATATAGACGGCCAACAGAGGATGTGGCCCATATTTATGATGAGTCTTCAAAACCTCAAAGATCCAGATTTAAGGTGGGTCCTCCTACTTCAAATTATCTGAATTTAAGGTAGATTTTCCTACCTCAAATGATCCAATTAACTAAAACTCCTTGGCAGCTGTGCCTGTCAGCTTGGGTTTTTAATTAATTCCAGATGCACTCAGGATGACAACAACAAACAGCCATCACAGTGATAAAAATACCCTCACCAGATTCTTCTTTAACCTTCCTCCAGGGGAACAATGGTGGACTCTAGTTGATCATCTCAGGAGAAATAATTTCATTCAACCAGTTCGTTAGGTTAAGCAGGCCACATGCTATTTTTGCTCTCGCTTCAGGGATTCATCCTTGACTGGAGCTTGTGGAAGTTTGAGAAAGTTGGTGTGGGGTTGAATAGCATCAGCAACAGTTTTGGTTGTTTTGCCCATTTTTTTTCCCTGTAACAGGAATTTGGGGAAGATATTCACAGAATGTTGTACCTAGGAGAGGAACTTTAGATTCAATAATTTTCCTTAATTTATTTCCAACCCTTTCTATTCCACACAAAAGGAAGAATTACATTATTTCATTTCTATTAGGAATCCTTACTTCTTTCCACCCTGTCCTTCTTGTACTGATCTTGGGTTATATCAAAAGCTTTATTGAATCTCATAGTAGATTTACAGAATCCCTGGAACTAACCAAAGTATTCTATTGAATATTCTCCATGGCAACAATTGCACAGATCAAATAATATTTCCACTTTTTTCTAATGTGTCTCTTGTTTATGCGTAGACTGTTTTGGCTACTGCAGCACATTAGATTGATGTCCTCAGAGAATAATTTCTTCTAATTAAACTATCAATAAAAGAATTAGGAAAAAAGATATTAAGTAAGATGAGACCACCTGTGTGGATCAATTAAACAAGTAATAAAAGTTGTACTCAGTCTCCTACTCAAATAATTTTAATTTTTTTCCCTCAAATACATTACCTTGAACTTGCTCATTGGAACCTCATAGGCTGTTTTTTGTTTTTTGGTTTTGTTTTGTTTTTTTTTCTGTCAAGTTAAAACTGTCGGTATTTTTCTCCAATTTATGCACATTGACTTGGCATTTCACTGCTCCTCTAGTAAAAGCTTAGTGCCACTTGTTAACTTGGGGACTGTCAGTGTCTGCTTCTCTGCAATTATTTATACAATAGTGGGATGAGAACTGTCCTGGAAAGGAGCTGTAAAGGTCTCTTTTAGCCTTTATCCAGACAGGTGATTACTTTTCTTTCTCCACTGTCATAACTAAATCAATGTTTAGTCACAGAGAAAACAGTAAGTAGTTTCAACACGGAGTTACATAAAGATTGTGAGAATAATTCTATGAACATCTGTAGATGAATTTCTAAGCAGTCTTATGAAATAAGAAACACAGAGCCAAATACAGAGGTAATAGCTGAAGAGAGCAGAGCAATAGCCATGGCTAGCCTTAGCTTACCACCAGCAGTAGCTTCCACAGAGAGCGTTTCTTCCTGCCTGACCTGTGCTTTTATTGCCTTCCTGTTCTGCCTTCTCATTGGCTCTAAGCTCAGCCACATGACTTCCTCGTCACTGCCTGTCTATACAGACCTCCAGGTCCCTATGGTTGTTGGTACTGGCGTTAAAGGCTTGTGTCACCACACTTGGCTGTGTCCTTGACCACACAGAGACTCTGCCTGCCATGTGATCGGATTAAGGACATGGACTACCACACCTGACTTCTGTTTATGGCTATTTGACCTCTGATCTCCAGGCAACTTTATTTATTAACATATAAATAAAATATCACATTTCAGCACAAATAAAGTATCACCACAAATATCCTTTTACTAAAATGCAGTTGAGTTGTTGGGATGAGATGACAATAGATTGAATTTATAGTTTTCTAGGCATCGTACGAATTGTGAGAACATGGACAGGATGGTATTGGTGGAGCAAAGGACCTTTTTCATCTTTGATTCGCCACTACACTGTCTTAGGTCTGTCCTCCCTGTGCTCAGTTCCACTGGAGTTGTACTGTACCTCTTTACAAACTTTGAGTTTTCTTCTGTGACCTGAAATTCTGTATTAACATGGAATTTCTTAATTTACATAGTGGAAAGCAAAGCTCTCTGAGTTGTGTTATGTCTGCCCCTTCCACAGACGGAAATGGGACCTTTGACAAATCAGTGCTTCTCCAGAAAAGTTAAATCTACTCATAGATGTGTATGTAATGCTATTTACAAGTTCTTATGATTATACCAAACATCTCAACAAAAATTTGTTTGAACCAAAGGCCTTTTCATTTTTGTCAACATAATTGCTTTAAATCTCAGACTTTAAATACTGGTTGAGTAAACTGGGGCAGAAATTCCAAATAATACTTAACTGATTCTTAGAAAAGTAAAAATATTTTATAGATAAAACTTTAAATGAATCCATTAAGATTATAGTTCTTATTTTCAAAATACTTCCATCCTAATCTTGAATCAAAATAATTTAAGTAATCTACATATGATAAATGGGGTTACTTTTCAAAGTTTCATTTAGTCTTCATAAAAGTAACTAATATGAATTAAAGATCTGTCGTTAGTCACTTTTATTAATGATAGCCTTTAGTGGGCATCTATCTCTTTAATATCATTATGTAGATATTTGTGTATATGTATTTGTGTAAATTCTAACTGAAGAGATGGAGTTGTTTTTAAAACCTTTGAATGAGGAAGGATAGATGATAGGAGGGAAGAATCCGAGATTAAGTGGGTTTAGAGCATCATTATTTACAGGGTCATTATCCCGTGTTTAAATATTAAAAAGCTTGTGAGTCAGCTGTGCTCACTTTCATTTAGTAATTTCAAAGCACTTCAGATGTAAGTGCTATCATCTCCACTTACATGTGTGGGAAAACTGAGAATGATCTTGCATGAATTAACCTTTCACAGTGCTTTAGGACATTAGCTATTTCTATCATCCTAATGCTCCAGGAGAGACTCAGCTCTGCAGTAATGTTACTGCTGTCATTTATCAGGTACAGGTCTGTTTTTATTCTTTGACAGTTTCACACATACAGATAATGAATTTTAATTGTTTTCACCCCTGTCCTGTTCTCCTTCCCCTTGCTCTCTTGATGAAATGGTTCTTCCCAACAACTTCTGCTTCTTGTCTCCTTGTGTACGACTAGCTGAATTTAATTAGGGTTGCTTGCCTAAGAATGCATGTTAAGTTATTTATTGGCCATTTCACTAAAAGAAAGTAATACCTTTCCCCAGTCCTTAACTGCCAATAATCCCTTGGAGACCAGTTGGGCCTCCTGAGCCTCTCTCCCAGCTCTGATGAAATGTTGAGAGGTCAAATCCTGTACTGGTCTTGTATAAAACCTTGGTTGTTATTTCCTATGTTTTGTTTGTTTGTTTGTTTTGTTTTGTATCTCACATCCCTGTCCTCTAGCTCTTACATTCTTTCTGCCTCCTCTACAGTGATGTTCCATGAGTCTTGAACGGAGGGCTATTGATGTCTTCTTTAGGAAGGACTCCACCGGCTCTTACTCTTAGTAGTTTAGTCTGTTAGAAGTCTCTTCATTAGCTGTGTTAGTGACTATGATAAAAAGCTTCTCTGATGAATGTTGACAGTAACACAATCGATATGTTTGGATGTAAATATAGAGAAGGCAGTTTCACAAGTCCGTTTGTTAAGCGCAAGTTTCCTCTAAGTGTCTATGACTTCCTTAGCCTTGGACTTTTGACCAAGTTAACTGTGCGAGACAAGTTCCCTCCTATGGAATGGACCTCAAACACAATCAAAAGATTCCCAAGTCTTAGTTATTGTTCTACTGATAAAAGAAATACCATGACCAAGGCAACAAATAGAAGGAATCACTTAATTGGAGGCTTGCTTTACAGTTTCAGAGGGTAGTCCATAATCATTATGGCAGAGAACGTAGTGGCAGGCAGGCAGGTTGATAAAGAAGTAGCTGAGAGTTCACATCTGATCTGCAAGCTGTAGGCTGAGAAAGTGAGGACTGGTATGGGCTTCTGAAACTTTAAAACCTATCCCCAGTAACACAACTGCTCGAATCAGGCCCCACCTACTCCATTAAAGACATACATCCTAATGATTCTCAAACAGTTTCACTAACTGGAGACAAAGCCTTCAAACATGTGCACCTATGGGGGCTATTCTCATTCAAACCACCACACCTCCATTATAATGTCAACTACTGCAGCAGGGGCACATCTTACCTGGACAATCATTACATCAGTTTACAAAGTGCACAGCTTGGTAAGCATACTGACAACATGCCTTTTCTTCCCTCTGCTGCTTGCAGAGCACCTGCTGACACTATAAGCTAGTCAATATGATGGAAGTTTAGTTCCAGCTTTATATTTTTGTGTCATATGATGAAAGTATGTGATGTCTTCAGCAATCGGGGGGGGGGGGCAGAATAATGAAGAGCAAGGGCAATAACTTGTACTGTTTGAGGGCCTTTAATGTACCTCAGTGGTGGACAGCACATAGAGATATAATCCACACCTTGTCTGGGATTTTCATTTAATAAACTGTAACTTGTGGGAAGAGTAATATTCATATATGCAAAATGTTCAAACTCCTTCTTAAATTTGATTTGATATCCTCATTAAATAGTAGGTTTCTATATGTTTTCACACATCCATAGTTTTAGCATCCATTCTCCTCCCAAATTAAACCATTCTACCTGCATTACTCTCTTCTCCGCTTTCATGTCACATATGTTCTACTGACCCCCTTCTCTTCAGGCTCTTTTCTGGGTTTTTTTTTTCACTCTTCATCAAACAGATCTTTTCTTTCTACTTGACCTCTATAGGGACTTCAAATTAAACACATACATTACCCTAATAAAGCAGTAGCTTGGATAGCCCATGGAAAGGAATATACAGCATTCATCTTTCTGGACATTGGTTACCTTACTCCAACATATTATTTTCCACCTCTAAGTGTACAGCATTTTTAATAATACATTATTATTTTATTTATTTCATTTCTTATTACCCATTAGTCAGTTAATGGACATGTAGATTGTTTTCATTTCCTGGCCATCATGTATGGAGAAGCTATGCATGCATATATGCAAGTATCTCTGAAGCAAGAGAAAGAGCCTTTGGGATGGTGTGCAGGAGTACTATTGCTGGGTCATATGACAGATCTATTTTTAGCTCTTTGGGAAAATTCCATACTGCTTTCCATAGTGATTGCATGAGTTGACAGTTATACCAACAGTTGAGCATGTTTATCATCAGTGATATCACTGTTTCTTTTCTGTGGATGAGTGGGACAAATATGTCAAACTTCCTTATTGCATTCTTAGAAATTATAACCTGATTTTCTGAAAATGAATTACTAAACATAGAAGCAACAGAGATCTATTGTCTCTGCAACAAATTGTCTATATTTCTGTCATTACCAGTAACAACACAGTGAACAATTTATTATATTGATTATTTGTGGAGATATGTGTCTTTAAGATAAATTTCTGAAACAGTAATTACAAGTTCAAAGAGCAAATTAATATTTATTTATGTTATATATTATCAAAGTTCCCATCACAATGGTTTTACGGACTTGGAGATTTTTGTGGGGGACACATGATTAGTAAATTCACAAAATTTTAGAATCATTGGTTTGAAACATAGACATCTATCACATTATGAATCCTTGTATCAGAGAAACACAGCTGTATGAACATGTAAATACTGGCATCTATGTCAATATGGCCAAGCATACTTTTATTGATTTATAACTCTAGTGTTTATCCAGCGATCCTTGCCTAGAAGTACCTGATAATAAACAAAATACACATTTTACAAGTTGAGTATGGAAAGCTTTTCCTGAACAAACTTCACTTGATCTTCTTAGTTGCACCAACTCAGTTGGAGTTGGGTGTTATATTTATGCTTAAAACCAAACCTAGATATTTAAATAAAACTATTATCAAAAAGTTATATAGAATTTCTGACTTTTTTCCCTTAGTATATTTTTCCTTCACAGCTGGGTCAATGAACACTGAATAACAATAAAAAAAACATTGTTATGTTTTTACAGTGTGATTTTTGTCTACATAATCATAGGACTTCATAGCAGTGAGATACGACTGCACATTGATGAGATGTGTACACAGGTATAAAACATTAATATGAAAAGCTATGCTCTAGTTAAACATTTTATTTTTGCTACACACTGTGCTCTATCATTTCAAAAGAAGTTAGAAAAGAAATTGACAGCTTGGCTATTTAGTAATTAGTGTAGCAGTGAACCAGATTTGCTTGGCCGTACTCAACTTCATGGATACTTAAGGAGTCACTTCCAAGACAGCCATCTGTGTTATTACAATTCAGAAGAATGCCTGTACAAACCAACGGGGATTCCTTAAGTGTGGAAATGTGGTTCTACCTCTTTGTATATCTCAAACAGCAAATTATGAGTTCTAATATATTGCATCAAATATTTTACTGTTCTTCATGAATAAATATATTTAGCATGAGATTTGAGTCCTGGCATTCCTTAAAACTGTAAGAGTCTTAAGGAAGTACTGCCTTTGGTCATGGAAAGTATTCTACATAGAATATAAACCATATTCTTTGAAGTGAAGGGAAATGCAATTTGAGATCTTATAAGATAGGTAGATTTGAGAAAACTCACAATAAAGTTTAAAAATAAATTTTAGAAGATGAAGGTGTAGCTAAATGATAGGGTGATAACTAAAATGTAAAAAACCGTTGGTTTGATCCTCAGCACAGAAAAAAAAAGGTCTGGGTTGTGAAAAATAATACTGTACTAAAAAACAGCTCCACTCATCCTTATCTCCAATTTTTAAGCATCATGGCCTATTTTGAGTCTCTTCTGTTTCTATCCTTTCTCCCTAAATTAATGCATAATACCAAGATAGAATTTCTGAGTGTACTCTCTAGTATTTTCAGTGTGATCATCTCACAGGAGATGGTATTATAAATTATAAAAACTCAGTTTAGTTATATCTTACTCTGAAGTAAAGAAAGAAACAGAATTTTGCTGGATTACAGAATTAGTTAGTCTAAACCCCTTGAATATAGCGAAGTGTTATTACAAGATGGTATCTGTAAGTTTTAGTCTTTTGGGTGACATATTGCTAAAATGAAAATTGACTGGACAAAAGAGTTTTCAAATCTAACTATGAATAAATACACTGCCTAGTGAAAATTCTTAAAAAGGAATTATGCATGATCTCTGCATCCAGATCCTTCAGTAGTTGGATGAGGTTTCTAGTACGACAATTAGGGTGTTTGGCCATCCCATCACCAGAGTAGGTCAATTCGGACTGTCTCTCGACCATTGCCAGCAGTCTGTTGTGGGGGTATCTTTGTGGATTTCTGTGGGCCTCTCTAGCACTTTGCTTCTTCCTATTCTCATGTGGTCTTCATTTACCATAGTCTCCTATTCCTTGTTCTCCCTCTCTGTTGTTGATCCAGCTGGGATCTCCCGCTCCCCCAAGCTCTCTTTCCCTCGACCCTCGCCCTTCACTACCCCCACTCATGTCCAGGCTATTCATGTAGATCTCATTCCATTTCTCTGTCATTGGGTGATCCCCGTGTCTTTCTTAGGGTCCTGTTTTCCAGGTAGCCTCCCTGGTGATGTGAGTAGCAGGGAGTCCAATTAGCGAGAATGAGGAGGGTTTATATGAGCGAGAATTGTTGAGACCAAGGTTGGATAAAGCACAGGGACAAATAGCCAAACCAACGGAAACACATGAAATATGAACCAATGACTGAGGGGTCACCAACTGGATCAGGCCCTCTGAGTGGGTGAGACAGTTGATTGGCCTGATTTGTTTGGGAGGCATCCAGGCAGTGGCACCGGGTCCTGTGCTCATTGCATGAGTCGGCTGTTTGAAACCTGGGGCCTATGCAGGGTCGCTTGGCTCGGCCTGGGAGGAGGGGACTGGACCTACCTGGACTGAGTCCACCAGGTTGATCTCAGTCTGTGGGGAAGGCTTTGCCCTGGAGGAGATTGGAATGGGAGGCGGGCTGGGGGGAAGGTGAGGGGGGCATGAGGGGGGAGAGCAAGGGAATCTGTGCCTGTATGTAGAACTTAATTGTATTGCAAAATAAAAATTAAAAAAAAAAAAAGAATAATGATGACCTGTAAAAAAAAAAAAAAAATACTAGATCAAAGAAAGAATGTAAAGCTGAATGAACCAATAGTTAAGCATCCTAAGGACATGAGTGATACATCTGCTTTCTCTGAGAGGGATAAGTGGCATGTGGTAGATAGTAGAAGAATGCTGTGATGCAACTTTGACTTTTAAAGGCTCACTATGACAGTTTATTATAATATATATTATTGCCAAAATCGTATTGTAAGACATGTCACAATTTTCTTTGAAAAGAACATTATTTTACAAAAGTTAAACCTTATTATAAATGTATTAAAGAAACAGGAATTAGCTAGTTTTTTCTTCTACTAATGTTTATATATCTCAAATAAATCACTGTGATAATTTAAAAAAAAAAAAAGGAATTATGCAAAAGAGCAATGTAAATATATAGAGCCAACCAATAATTTATTACTAATGATTGGTTCTCAAGTAGAATTACAGTTAGCTATGCTAGATAATATGGAAAACTTATTTCTCTGTACTAGAATCACATAAACCACTTTCTAGACCTTCTAACCTAATTTTAAATCTCAGGCATATATTTTATTATCTCAATACAAAAAAGTCAGTCCCCAAATTGAGGAATATATGGATATATACAGCATATCTTCTCTTAATAGGTTTTATACATGTGTATGCATATATCTATTTTATGCAAACAACATATAGACTAATATTAGTCAAACAATTACAAAATACCATAATATTTTGTCAGGTTGATTGAATGGATATTTGAAAAACTGCAAAGATCAGAAGTTAACATTTAAATTAATAAGCGAAGCCACATATTGAAATAGCATAGCAGAAACTATTTTTTAAGCTGAGGACAGAATATAAGTAGTTCAGAAAGAAGACAATGCTTGACTATTAAAAGACAAGACATTTGAAAAAACAGAAGGATGCTGCCATCTTATTGGAGAGGTGTCAGAGTTGGACAGATACTACTAGATGTAGCTAGTGATTTAGTTGAGAGCAGATCATGCTCATCACTTTTGGCTATGTTAAAAATGTGAGTTTTATACTGATTGATGCTAGCAGCTACTAGGAGATATTATAATACATGTCACACTTTTATTTTGATGGTATCTTGTTGATTACTGTGAAAACAAAGAGGAGAAACATGTTGGTTAGAGTTCTGTTACTCCTTTTATTTGGCTGGGGGGTAGGGGGTGATGAGACAGGGTTTCTCTGTATAGTGGTACTAGCTGTCCTGGAACTTGCTTTGTAGACTAGGCTGGCCTTGAGTTCAGAGATCCTCCTGCCTCTGCTTGCCAAAGGTGGGATTTTTTTAATCCCAGTGATGATATTAAAGGCATACAACACCATGCCTGACAAGTTCTGTTATTTAAATTGTATCTGAAATTTAGTTGAAAGTGAGAAGCTGAAGATGCAGTGGGAAGGAGAGTTGTGATTAGATCTCGAGGAAGAGAAGGTGTGCATCCTTGTCCTGCACTGTGGTCAATGGAAGGAAGATATTCTCTTCTTACTGCAGCAGGATGGAGAGAGAGTGACATAGGTGAGGCTTAAGGAAACAGGGAAATGTTTTTTAATGTGTCCAGTCACAGAAGCAGAACGATGGAAAATAATCCTTCCGTGGTGGACAGGAATGCAATGGATAAAGGAGCTGGCACAAAAAGGATGAAGGAATGAGGAAGGAATAAAGAAGACTGGATGTAAGGGAGATAGTCCAAAAACTCAGTGGGTACAACGTCTCAGTGTCCAAGAACTACTGCACTGGGAACCCTCAGGGAATACTGAGCAACTAGATGCAAAGTGAGATGTCCTGTGGTGAATGAGTGAAGGCATCAATGGTGTTTAGAGAGGCTACTGTGTGCTAGCTACTCAATGTGTCTCTGTGACAAAGTGACTGATAAAAGCAACTCAAGGAATAGCGTATTTCAGCTAGCAGTTTGAGTGGCAGTCCATCCTGGTAAGAAAGGCATGAAGACAGGTAGGAGCATGAGACAACTGGTCACACTTCATCTACATTCAACGGCAGAGAGAAAGATGAATGCTAACATAACCCACAGGATGAGCCTCCATTCATGATGGCTCTCCAAATTTCAATTAACCTAGTCTAGAAATTCCTTTACATACAGAGCTTTTTTAAAAGACAGGTTTAAAGTCAATATTAAGCATCACATTTCCATTCCAGTAATACCATCTATTTATTCCACTGTGATTTGTGCTCCACATATCCTGAGAATGGAAGACCATAGTCAAAAAAAGAGGACTAAGGAACAAAAGACAAATGTTTGGAACAATTATTCTGCAAATATCAGAGTATTGATTCCATGGGTTGAAGGGCCCAATAAGACAGATAGGTAGTTGTAGAAATCTAAATAATGAAGAAGAATCTGAAAGTTCTAGATGTTCCTTTGGGATGGCTACTGTCAGTAATGCAGACAATGTGTGAGACTTATCCAGAGATTTTACAAAAGGAGACTTCAGTTACATTCAAAGATTAATGACTGGCTAGTGGTAAAAATGTTAGTCCACTGTGAAGCCATGGACCATGTGAAGGAACATAAACCAAGTGGTTCAAAGAGAAAAGCGAGGTGGAGGAAGAAGGGAAAGTTGTGATGATGTACAAGTTAAGTTGAGCCCAGCTTCTCTGGCTGATGGCTGATGGCTTCCTTTCTAGCCTCAGGAAAGCAGGTAAGTGAGCAGCGCTTCTCCTTCTGTGACCTAGCCTGTCAGCCATCACTGAAATACGCGGTCCTACAGACAAGGAGGAGATTACTTGAATAATGCAACACGTGACTCCACTTTGTAGCTGGAGAATTTTTCTCCAGCTCCCACCGCCAAGTCCCGTCAGTCCCAGAGCCCACTTATAAAATAAACACACAGACTCTTACATTATTTAAACTGCTTGGCCATTAGCTCAGGCCTATCATTGTCTAGCTCTCACTCTTATATTCAGCCCATTTCTATTAATCTTTACTTTGCCATGTGGCTCGTGGCTTACTGGTACTTTACGTTTTTCTTGTCCTGGCGGCAGCTCCAGGCAGTCTCTCCCTTCCCTTCCTGTTCCCTCAATTCTCTTCTCTGTTAGTCCCACCTATACTTCCTGTCTGGCTATTGGCCAATCAGAGTTTATTTACATATAGTGATATCCACAGCACCACTTCCTCCTATTTTTATCCCATTCTTTTAAAATGGCAAGCTTATTATTTGCTGAATAACTGGCTCTGGAATTATAGGAAATGAAAGTCAGATTGAAGGTAGATTCATACATGATTTTAAAAAGATGATCTACAGGCATTATTGGTTTGAAGTCAGGAACTCTTAAGACTCAAACTGAGATCCTCTCAATCACTGGACATGTGTTCTACTGCTGAGCTATAAACCCAAATTTCATGTTACTTTTTGAAACAGGGCCCTACTAAATTGCTGAGCCTGTCCTTGAATTCATTCTGAGCCGCTACAAGCCTCAAAGTTAATATTTTCTTACCCCAGCTTCCTGAGTAACTATGACTACAGGCTTGACACACACACAAATAAATTTTATTTTTAAACAAATTATTGTTTACTATATAAAGTCTGCTTTATGTTTTCATGGAAGGCAAGAAAGATTTCAGATACCCTCTACATTTTTAAAGTTATTTTCTTTTTATGTAAGAGTTGAGTGTTGGATGGAATGATATAAGGTTTATATGTAACTCTTAAAATGATTCAGACTCTAGTGTCAGCCCTTCAAAACACTGCTTCCCAAATCATAATATGACGCTTACTCTGTCAACATTTTACAAAGAGTCTTCTGAATCTCTGGGCTCATCAAGCATTATAATGGATTAGCCAGGGCATGCTGGTTTCTGCTATGGACCAGCATCTTTCTGCATCTTTTTTTTTTTTTTTTTTTTTTTTTTTGGTTTTTCGAGACAGGGTTTCTCTGTGTAGCTTTGCTCCTTTCCTGGAACTCGCTTTGGAGACCAGGCTGGCCTCAAACTCACAGAGATCCACCTGGCTCTGCCTCCCAAGTGCTGGGATTAAAGGCGTGCGCCACCACCGCCCTCTTTCTGCATCTTAATCCTGCTCAAAGAAATAGAAAATTGTCATGGAGGCATAGATAATGTCTTGTGTCTCCAGGTCAAAAGCCAGAGGCTGGGGTGGGCCCCGAGGCCTGAAAACATGGAAACCATGTTCTCTCCTTCCTCTTCTCTGTCTCCTGCTGTATGCACAGGCTCCAGGATTGCTTTTTCCTTCTGGCCCACACTGCCTGTTCACTTGACCTATTACAGCACTGCCCATTGGGCGGACACTACACCTATTGGTTTAAATTACTGGGAGAGAAGGTCCTAATGACTCTGCAAACCCTAACCTATCATTGTGTGTTCATGGTGAACTACTCTTCAAAGGGGCAGGGTATGCTGCTATTAAAGCCTTGCCTATACAGCTGAGACCCTCAAGAACGCTCTTAGAGGGGCAACATTTTGCAGATGAGTGTGGAGAACAGACCAGCCTTACTGCCCACCATATCCAATGCACAGACACTTTGGGGGAAATTATTAGGAGAAATGTTTTCAGAATCCAGACATGCTGGCTGAAAGTGGGAGCCTGTATGTCAAGTTTAATTTTTGTGTGTTTATGTATAGACTGAAAACCAAGGACAACAGAGGTTTCACAAACAACAGAAGCGAAAACGTCAAACAAGTAAAAATCAATAAATAACTGTCTTGCAGGCTTAGCTAGACAGAGAGAATAGTTTAATTGTTTATCTTCCAGAAGCTTAAATAGCAAGAGCTAATGGAATTTGAATTTTAACCTCTTGTAAGAGAGACTCATTACCCTTTCAGATTCACTACTACATTTGAGAATTGTGTTAAATATTTAATATTCTTACTTTAATTCTGAGTACACTTTAATTACTCTAGATAATGTGGAAAATTGCTTTCTTGTTCAAATTTATATATATAATGGAAGAAAAATATAAAATTGTATTACAAATGATGCTCTTTGGATAGCACTAAATTACTATAAAAATGAATATAGAATTAAGTTCTCAGTATAATACTTTCAAAGAAATTATATATCATTTTGCTGAAATGGAAACAATTGAGTTACCATCATTAATACATGATTATGAGACATGGAGTGTTGCCTGGGCCATGATCAGAGCACTATAGATATTCTCAGGTCTGGCATATTTGGACTCTAGTTTTGCATCCACCTTCTTAGGGATTCCTGTTGTGAATATTGTTATGTGAAATGCCTTGTACTGGAACATCAATTGTCTAGAGTTAAAGTGACTGGTCTTGAGCAATTTTGAGAACTATAAACTCTCTTACCTTCTTCCACCTCCATCATTATCTTCTGACTGAAGCTAAGAGGGAAGAACAAAATGACACGAAAGCCTGGTTGCAATGCACCTACAGGGCCTGTGTCCTTCTGCACAGAGCTTGGCAGCGCTGTGGCAGCAGACACCACGGGCCAAAGTAATTCTTAGACTTATCACCAAACAACAAAAAACAAACAAGCAAACAAAACCACCCCCATGCAAAAAAAAAAAAGCAAAAAACTTGTTTTAAGGTGTTATGTGTGACAATTACTTTGCTTTAATATTAAGGGGTGATTGAGGTCCTGTCTGTAAACACAATACTCTATCACTACCTGCACAGTTCCTCAGGAACTTTTAATCTTTGTTGCAAAAGCTTACCAATGGTTATCAAATTTCCTGCTACCCTCCACTAAGTCAAATATACACGTCTATAGTAAAGCAAGACTGAATATGCATTCAATAAGATGTCAGAGTGAAATGGTTCACCATATGTGATGTGATAATGAATCTGAAATGATAAACTTCTCTTCACTGGAGGGGCAGAGATACAAGAACTGTGAACTAGATGAGTAGCTGAAAGCCCTCCAAAACAACCCTTTCTTTATTAGTTAAACATCTTAGAAACAGATAACACGTAGAATATTAATTTATTTTAGTCTGAGATTTGATGATAGTGAAAATAGAAAACTAGAAGGACATTCAAATGAAATGTAGCACAATAAAAGAGTGCTCTGGATGCTATTGTTTATTTAGGGTGTGTAATAGTATAGAAAAAAAGATTGCTAGCACAGATATGAAGACCAGGAGGACAAATGCGGAACTGAAGTTCTAAGTGAGTAGGGAGGGCATAGAGCAGGACAGGGCTGGTCTCTATGAAACAGTATAAAACCAGTGGTTTTCAACCTTCCAAATGCTGGGACCCTTTAATAGAGTTCCTCATGTTGTGGTGACCCCCAACCACAAAGTTATTTCAGTGGTTACTTCATAACTGTAATTTTGCTACTGTTACAAATCATAATGTAAATATCTGTGTTTTCTGATGATCTTTGGGGGTCATAACCCACAGATTGAGAACCACTGTACGAACTAACAGGTGATTTCTATGCAAATCTGTGCTGTGTGGAGGCTGCAGAGGAGGGTGACTGGGGAGGATCCCTGAAATGAAGACTGGGGACTCTCAAAATCAAGAGTTAACTATTCAGGGCTAGAAAAATCAATCAGCAATTAAGAGCACAAACTGCTCTTCCAGAGGAACAGAGTTTAGTTCCCAATGGCTTGTTACCACCTGTCACTCCAGCTGCAGGGGAAACAACCTCCTCCCCTGGCCTTCAGGGTTACTGTACTCATTTCCACTAACCCACACATATAGACACAAAATTAAAATAAAAGTAAAATTTTTTAATAAAGGCTTAGCGTTCTGAAAAACATGGGAAAAAAAGATGAAATTGAATTCCAAAAGCCATTTCTGTTTACTTTTTATACAACTTCTGGAGCGGGCTGTAGGCTTTCTTCTTGTTCTAAGTCCAAAGTCCAATAACAACAAAGGATGGAACTATCATATTTCAGATCAAAAGGCATAGCTTAATCTAATTAGTAGAAAAATCAGGCAACTCCAAATATTCCAAGTAACTCTCTGCTGCTTAGAAATGTTAGCACCACCAACAAAGAAAGGCCTGATGGATAAACTGTTTCAAAGGACCAGTGAGAGGAGGACCAGCTCTGGCCTGCATTCTGAATGACAGAAATCATTATGGGAAATATTAGTGAGCCATGCAAGGAGGAAAGCTGTTGTAACTCCATCATTCAGGCAAACTACCAGTTCAACATCAGCTTGGGCTACAGAATGAGTTCCTATCTTACAAAGCAAACAAACCAACAAACCAAAGGTTGTATGATGTATGTTGGTTAAAATAGTGACTATGACAGGTGCACTGTGGTTATGAGACCAAGCACTTGTTCTTAAGAGGTATGAAGTGAAGTATTAGCTGGAAAGGGTCACAACGTGTGTCATAGCCTCCAATGATCCAGATTCCAGGACAAACAGCTAGGGAATACATTTTGAAGAAATGGTGCATCCAAACATGGACCACAGCCAGTAATAATTCTACTATATGTAAAATTTTTGCTTAAATTTGAAATTCCTTTAAAATAATGAGACCAAAAAAAAATGGCATGAGGTTCATGCTGTGTTTCTGGCCATGGTAAATTATGCACATTGAACATCTTTCATCCTTAAATGAAAATAATGTTACTTCTATGTGGTAATGTCTGAAGATAATAGAATAATGTGGACAGTGTAATAGTATTTACTTTGGCTAAGAGTCAGGGAAATATAGGAATGAAAGATGACATTTTGCCTAGAGAACAATTTAGCTTTTATTTTACAATAATTATAGAGGTATATTTCAGTTAAAATAGTTTCTCATGTAGCCCTGGTTAACCCAAAATGTGCTGTATAGTAGAGGATGACCTGGAATTCCTGATCCTCTACTTCCAATTTCTGGAATTACAGCAGGTGTGTGCCACTGTGCCTGGTCTTAGCTTTATCTTTAACATGAAGTGTTACAGTAAAATTAGGCAAAAATGAAAGTGGGCAGCAACAGAGCATGTTTGCTATGGTGGTACAGACTTGTATCAAATGCTGTGGCCAGGAAGCCATCTTTGAGAACTCCTTCTGTATTAGTTATTTCTGTTTATGATAGAAGATCATGACAAAAAGCAACTTACCAAAGAGAAAGCTCATTTTGGCTCATGGTTCCAGCAAGTCTGTCTGTAATGGACAGATAGGCACAGCAACAGATAGCCAGAGCAGGAAGCTGAAGGATCTCATTTTTAACTGGACACACAAAGAGAAATGAAATTGGAAGTGGGGTGAGGCCATAAGCTCTCAAAGCCTGCACTCAGTGACATATGTCCTCCACCAAGGCTCCACCTGCTAAGGATCCCATCACCCCCCTAGACAGTACAACCAACATGGGACCAAGTGCTCAAGAATTTCAACCTGTGGGAAATGTTTCTCATTCAAAGTCATAATGGCTCCGTTTTTTTAGATTCCAGTTAAATGTGACCATATGACTATAGCACACCATATCCAGGGAGGTTCAATTTAGTGTAAAAAACAATTATCAGTGTTCCTTGGGTATAAAATATTCTACAATGGGCTAGTAGTGAGTACAGAAATAAGTTCTTTACTCTTCTAGTTCAGCTCTATTTTACATATCCCAAACCCTCCTGTTTTCTTTACTCTTTCACTGAAACAGTAAAATTTTAGTAAATCACACTACAAATATATAGTAAATCATATATATATATATATATATTCATATATATATAGTGTATATACTATATATAGTAAATTACAAACACACACACACACACGTAAAATTTACCTCAGGAGTGGGTGAAATTTTGTCTAGAGTTAATATAACCAGGCTTATTATGATGTTGAACATATCTGTAAATCACTTGTCTTATTCCTGAAGTTGTAGTTCAATACTATGGAAAAAATTGTAGAATTATTTGTGTGTTGTCCATTATAACCTAATTTGTATCAATAAATTAGTCTTCATCGAAATACCAGCCTTACTTATACTTTAACAAATATCAAATTCAATGGCCTCCTCTTGAAGGATACCTTCATTTGTGAAGTTTGACTCTGCCAACCATTCTTATCCTTCTTCCTGGAGTGTTTCTCTCACACATCTAGCAATGTCTGCTTTCT
Organism: Peromyscus eremicus; assembly: GCF_949786415.1. Lineage (NCBI taxonomy): Eukaryota > Metazoa > Chordata > Mammalia > Rodentia > Cricetidae > Peromyscus > Peromyscus eremicus. Next base: position 21,185,689 of record NC_081419.1, on the reverse strand, counting down.
CTGACCTCCTATCTCTCCTGACCTCTGAACTCTTCTGTCCTCTGTTCTCCAACTCAAGGCTTCAGATAAGTCTTCATTACCAGACTGGTCTTTGCTCTTTTTTTGTTAGTTTGTTTTTTTTCTATGCGTTTTAGATTTATTTTATTTTATTTTATATTTTATTTTATGTGTCTAAGTGTTTTGCCTATATGTATGTCTTTGACTGGTGCCTGTGGACGTTGGAAGAGGCCATCAGATACCACGGAACTGGTGTTGTACACTGGTGTTGAACACTGAACTCAGGTCACCATGAAAGAGCACCAAGTGCTCTTAGCCAGCCCGCACTGCTCTTCTGTCTCAACTGCTGAGCAATATGGCTTCACTTCATATCTATACAGTCTCTGGGTATCACACAGTCCATGTTGTACCAAGCTTCTGCCACCCTCAGTACCTACAAAATAACAAGTTCTCTTCACCTACATGAAATGAAATAATTTGAAATGGGAAGCAGACAAATTAGAAGATTTATGTCATGGGATAGACCTCCTATAACAATAGCAGACACTGTTCTGCTTAGAACATATGAGGGTAGGGCTCATTATGTATTTCCTTACTGTATTTTCTATAAGAAAACAAAAGTACTCCTAATGGAAATTTAACTTGGGTGAGCTATAATCAAATTGGCTAAGACTGAGGAAGGGTGGGGATATCACAAGGGTGCAGGGAACAGAAAGGGAAATACAGACAAAGAGAGAAGATGATCCTGGAATATATTTAGGCCTTTTTATTTGTCCTTCACTGAAACAGAAAGCTGCCTCTCTGGACTGTCACTTGAAATGTTTAACTTGCTGAGATACTACTATCTTTCAAGAACTCATAAAGAAACTGGCTCCCATTAGTGCAGAACACTATACATTAATGTTTAAAAGCCTCCCATGCAGAAAGAACTAAGTTAAAATTACAGCTTAAATACTACTTTTTAGCTTGAAAGAGACCTCATTGTGTTAGATAATTCAAGAATGTTCAAGAAAAGTAACTAAAAACTAATTCTCCAAGTTTGTAAAATTCAATATTCTATACTCCAGGCAATCTTCATATTGCTCAGTCACTGTAAATTAGATTATTCTTGAGATTATATTTAAGTCAAGGCAAGATGGTCTTCTCTTTACAAATGCAATTAAGTCTCATGAGTGGAAATCTTGTTAACTATTGTCAGGATAATTGAAATTGATTTGTGTTTACTAAACATTGTGAATACTAATCAAATATTAAACACTCAAGTGTTCCAGGTGCATTTAAACCTTTGGCAGTCTCAGAACTGCTTGAAGAGATTTCTTGTCCCAGAAGTGAGCATTTTGTTTCAGCATTTTCTTCAAAATATATTAAGAGAAGTAGAGAGGTATCCTTCATTTCCTGCATTCAATTCTCAGAGTTGGGAAGCATGTGGACTAGGTCTGGGGATCACGTTCTTTGTGTTTTATTTCCAGTGCTGCAAATAGCAAGTCGACTCTTTTTCCCTGCTTCATTCCATTCCCGGTTTGCTGTTCTCTGCTCCTCACAACATTGCAGAGCTTCACAGGATTGGTTTTATAGGAGACAAATATTACCAGCAATTTGGAAATCAGGTTGGGGATAATGTCTGATGCCTCACATGCCCTGGCCTGGTGACTTGGCTTTGCTTCAGTGGCTTGTCCTTAATGGGATGGATGCACTAGCTCTATGAGGCTTAAAGAAACTCTGCTGATACAAAAATAAACCCACTACAGTCATTGGTTTTGAGAAAATTTTACAGTTGTTGCTTAACCTGCTCCCTTATGCCCTGCAATATTCATTAGCAGATTCCTGTTTATGGCTGATATTATATGGAAATGGTTATGGGAAGCTAGCAGATGTAACTACTGAAATAAATTAGTAGGAAAGTTCTGCTTTTTACAGATGGCTCTATAAAATACGCTTTTTCTCCCTTCGTCTTAACATTTATCTTTCTTTCAACAGAAAACTTTTCTTTACTGACTATGGGGACATTCCCAAAGTAGAGAGATGTGACATGGATGGGATGAACAGAACAAGGATAGTTTATTCCAAGGCAGAACAGCCAGCTGCCCTGGCACTGGACCTCGTCAACAGATTGGTTTATTGGGTAGATCTCTACCTGGACTATGTGGGAGTAGTCGACTACCAAGGAAAAAACAGGCATACTCTTGTTCAAGGTAGACAAGTAAGTACAATTTTGTTAGAAAAATGCAGCTACCATAATAAACTGAATATATGGTACTCTTCTAAAGATTAAAACTTGTAGCATTGAAAATACCTTAAAGATAAGATTTAATGGCTCACAAACTTAACATGCATATTTTATTTGGGAGGATGTTCTAGTCACAGTGATACTAGGATATGCCTATTAAATTTGTCAGGTTCCACTAAGGGAACATCATGGAAGTGTGTGTGTGTGTGTGTGTGTGTGTGTGTGTGTGTGTGTGTGTGTGTGTGAAGGGGATTTACTAGAGCTGCTTATAGTCTGTGGTCTGGTTAGTACAACAATGATTGTTTCCTGATGGAAAGGCAAAGAATCTAGTAGAGACAGGATGCTCTGGAAAATTCCTAGAGAGCTGCTGGTTTTCATTCTAGGTTGGAATCCCAAAGAACTAAGTTCTAATATCAGCAAGGGAATGCCCCAGCAACAGGATTGGTGACCTTGCCTGCCAAAGTGAGGGCAAGTGGCAAAAAAGCAAGTTTCCTTTTTCCATGTCCTTTTATTTGGGCTGCCACCAGAGAGCATTTTAGTGTGACTGTTCCCACCTAAAATGATTCAGATCAGGGGAGCATATTCTGAGCTCAAATGATCTAATTAAGAAAATCCCTCACAAATCTGGCTTTAGTTGATCCAGGATCCAGCCAAGTTGACAGCCAAGATGAGCCATCACAACCATGACACTGTAGATGCCTCTTGCTTCTTTCCTTCTCTGTTGAAAGCAAACAAACATAAGTGAGACCAGGAATGCAAAAGTGCTGTATTCGCAAGAGAGAGAAACTCCCCAGAACAGGACAAATGTCATGACCTACTTTCTGAAAACTAATTCAAGCCATTTATTGATATGGAGCCGCACTACCATCTGTCCCATGAGACATTAAAAATAGTTTGCTAACAAAAGCAAATGCATGCTCACAAAAATATCCTAATTATTTTAATAGTGTTAGACTTAATTTTGCCAACTAATTCATTTGTGTGCTTCCTGAAGGAGAATTTTGTGAAATTTCAAAGATCAATATTCTTGCCTGTACTTTAGGGGTTTTGTTGTTGTTGTTTCTTTCTTTCTTTTTTTGTTTTCAGACAATGCTCCATAAATGCCTTAATAAACTTAGTTGAAATATCACTTTTTCACTGGTATTTTTTCCCACATTTATTTGGCTCTCATGTTATATCAATTTCTTGGGCGGTTTTCAAGTTAGTCGAGTTAATAATTGAGTCCCTTTGATTTCTGTTACAGTACACGGTAGGCACATTCTGTAATACCACTTACAGTGACTTTTTCTCTCATCACATTCATAATGCAGTTCATTATCCTTGATAAATGAAAACATTAACATGGGTTATTTATATAAACTCTCCGATATTGGGGCAATTGTTTCCCTCATATCTTCAACTGTACTAAAGTGTTCAGTGTCTTTAGCAGCCCTTGGTGATGCCCTTCTGTGTAACTGATTTCTAAGATGATTAAGATAGACTTTATTTTATTTACTCACCATTAAAAATTAAACATTGAGCCGGGCGGTGGTGGCGCACGCCTTTAATCCCAGCACTCGGGAGGCAGAGCCAGGCAAATCTCTGTGAGTTCGAGGCCAGCCTGGGCTACCAAGTGAGTTCCAGGAGAGGCGCAAAGCTACACAGAGAAACCCTGTCTCGAAAAACAAAACAAAACAACAAAAAAAATTAAACATTGAATGGAGAATTCAAATTATTTTCCTCCTAATTATTTTAAAAGTCTTTCAATGGCCTGTAGAGACAGCTTAGTGGTTAAGAGTGTGTACTGCTCTTACAAAGGACCTAAGTACAGTTCCCAGCACCCACTTATGTTGCTCACAACTTCTAAGTTCACTATCTGACACTGTCTTCTGACCTCAGTGGACACTGCACTTATATGCACAAATCCACATGTAGAAATACGCATATATACATATTTTAAAATAAAATAAAAATAAAAATTTAAAAATGATTAAAAGCCACTTACATGCCTAGTCTCCTCTTTACTCCCTCATTATTATTATTCTTTTATTTGCTTATGTTTGTGTAGTGTGTGCACATGTGTTTTCATGAATGAACTATGAGAATGGAAACCAAAGCTGAAGTTACAGGTGCGTGCAGGACTTCTAGCTCATTAGAATAGTGCTGTAATTTAAACTCTTGTCCTCATGATTATGCAACAAATCCTCTTTACTGTTGTGGAATCTCTGTATCCTGTGAGTCAGGGAGAGTCAGGGAGCTTAAAAGTGCACATTTATAGAGGTCAGCGGTTAACTTTAGGTGTCTTTCCTCAGGTGCCATTCACCATGTTTTTTGAGATAGGTTCTCTGCTTGGCCTGGATCTCTTCAGTTCATCCAGATTGCCTGGGCAGAGTATATGGATCCTCCTATCATTGCCACCCCAGTTCTAGGATTACAAACCCACATTACACCTCTCTACTTTTTGTGTGAGCTCTCAGAATGGAACTCAGTTTTTCTGCAAACATGGAAATTAGTAAAGCAAGTACTTTACCAAATGAGCTATACCCCAGCCATTGAAAGTTTAGTTGTCCTTCTTCCTTATTTCTGTTGCCTGTGTTTGGCTGGCCCCCTAAACACATGCTAAGTCTGACATCAAGTAATCCAATGTAGATATAGTCTTTAAAAGTTTTAAAATATAGAAACAGACTTATATGAATAAAATTGAGGAGCTGTTGAATAAAACTAAGTTTTTGCCATGTGAAAAAATTTTCTACCCTAGCCAATTGTCTCTTATGTCATAATGGTTTTCTTTATAGGATGTGAACTGACATCTTGTGTAAAATAATACTAGAATATCATTATAACAGTCACAACATGTGGAGGATTTCATACCCTGACCAAAGCAAGGAGTGCAGCTTGTTTATATCCTCTAATGTGAAAAAAAAAAAAAAACCCAAAAACATTGCCCAAATCAATACTCAGTCATTGGTGTATTTGGTCAATATGATATCAGCTGTGTGAAAGAAAAATGATACTGGTAAATGCACACGTCCCCCCCCTCACAACATAAATATGTACATGCACTTCCTATGATATAACAATGGAAAGTTATTTGGTGGGGGGCTCTAACACAGAACAATCCTTTACATTAATTCTTGCCAGTCATTTTTATACTAGACAAGAAGAAATAAGACTATCCTGAAACAACACTAAAGCCAATTTTTCTTTCCTCGTGCTTCAAAAAAGGACCAGGGAATCACAATGGTCCATCTAGGCTGTAACCATATAATTGGCAAGGTATTCTTGTTAATTAAGTTTTACAAATTTTTAGGAGTAGTTTCACAAACAAATCATACATTCTCACATTCTCAGCTGAAGATCTTTGTGTTTTAACAGAGCCCAGGATAGTGTCTCTAAAAATAGTGACCAGTGGTTCTCATAAAAATCCTTACAACATTTAGTAATAACTCCAGATATCCAGACCAGAACCATTTCAAATTTGGTATAATTTAAGAAAACCATTAGCCTCCATTCTTAGCAGTTCAGAAAACAAGTGATCAGTCTTCCTTCTTCCCTACTGGAAGCTTCTATGAACTTCAAACGCTCAATCTTCAGTTCAATACACAAACCTTTACAAGTTACTAATCTAATTGTATACATATCAATAAGCATCATAATTGCATTCTACTTGCCCCTATTAATAGGTTTTAAAAATCGTGACATTTCTGAGTGAAATGCTGAAATTTTATTCATCATAATTGCACATATGTGATTTCTTTCTACTATTCTCCACGCTGCATTAAATATTAGTCTAATATAACTTACAACAAAATGTGAATTTCAACATATGAAACAAATATTCAAAGTTGTTTTCTTCTTAAATCATTTGGGCACAGTTATGATTCTGCACTGCCTATATATCTATGACTATATGAGCAAGTAGCCTATAAAATGTCTCAAATTATATTAATTCTAACACAACATATTAGTGAATGCATTTCAAGATGTGGTTCTTGCTAGTCTTGGACAGAAAATATAAAGGATATATTCCTGATGAAACATGAATATAATTATTTCCCATGCATATAAAATGATTTTATTCACTACTGTATCTTATCCTTCACTAAAAAGAGTAGAAATTATTGGAATGTTCTTTGAAAGAAAATAAATGATAATATCTGACTCAGACATTATTCACACTTGTAATAGTAGTTTTTCTTTCACATTAGAAGCAGCATAATTAAAAGTCATAGCTTTATTTGATGCTCTTTTCAGGTTAAACATCTCTATGGCATAACTGTATTCGAAGATTATTTGTATGCAATCAGTTCTGATAACTTCAATATCATACGAATAAATAGATTTAATGGAACTGATATTCACTCAATAATTAAAGTGGAAAATGCTCGAGGAATCCGAACCTATCAGAAAAGAACTCAGCCAACAGGTAAGTCACAGGGCCTCCTTAATGGCCTCCCTAACAGCAGCTTCAATGGGAACATAGTCCTTGTGCTTCTGTGTGGTGTTAAAGAGGGTATCATAAATTCTCTGTTTTGACAGCAAAATGTGCGTTTCTGCTTGATAGAATAGAATAGAGCTCACTTTTCAAGTCTAAATGACAAACTGCTCAGCTCCTATCAAATTGTTTCTACAACCATGGGATTGAAATGATGGCTAGATTTAGTCTTGGCAAGCAGCTTTCCATTGTGATGTATGTAGACAGGGAGCTCAGATGCTAAGGTTTATTTCTGAAATGTTTTTATCATTTTTTGGAGGCAAATTTAAAACCAGATTATTTGCTGTGGCTCTTGCCTGGTGCCCACTAGTCGTAGTTCAGGTTCTCCTGATTTAATATCCCAATTGCTTTATTTAAAAAGTCCATTAAAAAATTAAAGCTAACTGCAGTAGTTTAAAGTGTTTTTCAAAAACACAACATAATTATTTTCATAGTAGGTTAATAATGCTATTCAGCAGCCCAATTTAGGCCCAGTAATATAACCTTATTTTAAAGCATAGTATCACCACCCTAGATTTCTGTTATCTTTCTATATTTATATTTCAAATTAAAACTACTATAGATTTATTAAATATCAATGTATAACCACCTGTCATAAACAGGTTTGTAATAAATTCAATTTTGAACTTTGCAGAGAAGTTTATAAGAATTTGATGTTAGGTTTTCTGTATTGGCTAATTGTTCATGTACAATTACCAAAATTCATTCTATATACTGGAAATATATGAGTAAACTAAAACCAAAGTATTTTTTGCCTTTATGGAACTTACATCCTACTGGAGACAACACAATACAAAATGAGTAAGTGTAATATGTATTTCATTATAAACAACTGCTATATAAGAGAAAAGCAGACAAGGAAGATCTAGAGCATCAGGGATGCAAAGCTTGCAATTTTTTATAGAACAGACAAAAGATTTCTCACTAGAAAGATGACACTGAATACAAACTTCAAGAAACTGAATATGAGAAGCGTGGTGATCTCTGGAGGGAGAAGTTTTCAGAGAGAGGTCTGTAAACTCCAAACATGAGGAGAGAACATGCCTAGACTGCTCTGGAGCATCCAGGATGCTTATATGTCTTCAGCAAAATGACTAAGAACAGGAGGGGGCAAATAAAACTGGAGAAATCATAAGGTATGTAGCCAGTAGGAGCCTGTAGATTACCATAAAACTCTTTATCTTTTCACAAAGTAGGAATCATAGGAAATCATTCAATAGAGTGTTATGATCTGTATAGCGTTTATGAGCAATCCATAGATGTATGGAACTGTCAACAGGCTGTCAGGAAGGGGAGGCAGATGATTAGAAGAGATGGTGGATTGTCCCAAGACAGTAGTAGTCAAGTGAAGAGAAGGAGTAAATTGGGATTGTTTGTTTGTTTGTTTTTTGTTTTTTTTTAAATTTTTTTCAAGACAAGGTTTCTCTGTGTAACCACTCTGGCTGTCCTGGAAGATATGTACAGAGTTCTCATAGAGTTCTGCCTGCCTCTGCCTCCTTATTGCTGGATAAATTCAGGATCTTTATGAACATATAAGAGATAAGGAGTCAAGAAGGATGGCAATTGTTTTGTTAAAATAATTGAAACAGAATAAATTAGAAAATGAAATACAAAACAATTTAGATGTAAAGACTGAGTTCAGTCTTATGGATTATTTCAGATGTCCATTATAAACTTAAATGTAGATATTAAGAGATACATGCATATACAAGACTATATATTCACATTTGGTGGGGAAGACCATGACGGATATAGGTGTTGGAGTGATTTACATGGAGGCAGTATTTAACATCATTGCAATAGCTGTAAACACCATAAATAACATAAAAGTTAGTTTATGTGAAGAGTTTCAAATCATGACATTCAAACGTATCACCAGTAAGTCAAGAATAGAGAAGCTAAATGATGATACCAAGAAGCAGTTTGGAAAATCCAAGTGACCTTTGTACCTGACTGTGTGAAGGTTATTGACATCTTACAGTGACATTTTGATGGTGATATGTGATTGAAGTCAGTTTGAAGGAGACAGAGAAATGGAGATGGAGAAAATGAGCAACAACCATTGATAATCATGTGTCTTATGTGAATCGGTGCAATGAGAAGCTGTTTCTTTTACAAGACGCATAAATACGTGTTTGCATGCTGATAGCTAATGAAGAAAGAAAAGGTGGTGATGAAGAGGAAAAAGGGAAATGATGATGGCAACAGGATGGTTTATTACCCAAGCTACTCCAGAAGCCTTAAGACGTTGCTCAGCAGTGAAAGGATTCACTAAAAGAACATTCCACTCATTTTTCCCTCTTAGAAAAATGATGATACAGAAAGAAGAAAGTATTCTTTTTCAAGTCAACTACCTTGACTGTAAAATAAATTAGTCATGATATTCACCTCACTTTTAACTAAAAGTTCATCAAAAGTATAATTCTAAAAATAGGCAGACTTTTACAGACACAGTGACAGTATTCATTCTTTTTTTTTCTTTATTAAGAAATTTTCTACTCACTCCTCATGCTATCCACAGACCACTCCTCTTCCCTCCTCCCGCCCCCCAGCCCTCTTTCCCAAGCCACCCCGCATCCCCACATCCCCCAAATCGAGGTCTCCCATGGGTAGTCAGCAAAGCCCAGCACACTGAGCCTAGGCAGGTCCAAGCCCCTTTTCACATTCATTCTTTTTGACCATGATCTTTCTTATTCACATGGTTCTATTTCCGTTTTGTTCTTCTCTAATTCTAAACATTCACAAAACACATTTCTAGGCCACAGTTTTCTTGTGTAAATTCAGCCTCCAATTTTCTACAACTACAGCCGTACACAAACTTATTTACTAGCAGGGTTCTCACAATAACAATGGACTCAAATATTTAAAACATTTGTTGTGACTTAGCATTTCTCATCAGTTCAGATATTACCCAAACTCTGTCTTTCCCAGTGTGGCTGCCCAGATGGTAGCAGAGGAAAAAAAACTTTGGTTCAAGTCCCTACACTGGTATTATTTTTCTGCCATCTTTTATGGTTTTCTTTCTTTTTAAATGTCATTTAAATAAGTACACAAAGCTTGTTCCCAAAACAACAAAACATATTAATTTTACTTGAATATATATGAACACATTTAATTAATATTTCTTCGATTTTTTGAAAAACTAATTCCAAGCAGATTTCATCAATTTTCTCCCTCTTCTATAGGGTTTAACCCCCGCCCCCATGTTATTATAGTACTCAAGAGCGAGTTATATAACATTCTGCTAAAATTCCATATTTTTACACTGTAAGGAATAAACATAATTGCCTTGTCTTGTTTTCTCTCTGTTGTAGTCAGAAGCCATGCCTGTGAAGTGGATGCATATGGACTGCCAGGGGGCTGTTCACACATCTGTCTCCTTAGCAGCAGTTATAAGACACGGACCTGTCGCTGCAGGACTGGCTTCAACTTGGGGAGTGACGGCAGGTCATGCAAAAGTATGTTGTTAAACATTTTGCCAGAAGGGACCATTTCAGGATTTTGTGTGTGTGTGTGTGTGTGCGTGTGTGGTTGTTGATGTTGTTGATTATTTTTTTTAAGTAGCAGCATAAACATCATCAATAAGAACAAGAGAATTACAGTGAAATTAGCCTGTTCGTACTGGACATTTTCCCTTCTCAAAGTCAGGATGAGAATGGGAAAAATATCGGGTTAAAGATCTACCAAACTTGCTCACCTTACGGAGCCATCAGGAAAGATTTTACGGAAAATGCTCTTTTAGTTTTCAATTTTCAGAATGAGGTTCATGATATCAAGGAGCTATGCACATGATTGACTATATATTCCTCTTATCTAAACCAAAATGATCCCCAAGTAGGTGTTTTGTTTGACTGACAGATGTACACATACCATTGTAGTATCATGTAATACAGCAATGCAGTACCAAAGCACACCTTTCCACAGTAGCAGTGGGACTAAAGTTTACTTCATTATTTCATGTTTCATTAGTAGTGTTAATCAAATATCAATCACTTCAACAATTTATCAAAAAGTCTCCCAAAATTATAAGCTATTAGGAATGTTTTTATTTAATTTTTGAGGTTTGGCACAATAATTTAATAATTATTTTTTGAACCAGAAAAGAAATAATCAAATACAATAAAATAAATAAATAAAATGTTTAATTTGTGTTTCTGGTTTTGAGTTAAATGCTGGGAACATATAAAAATCTCATCTCAGGTTCCTGAGCCTGTCTGGATAATCGAGGTCCTAGATTTGAGGCCTACAGATCAGAGAAGTTGAATGTGTCTGCACAGTTGTTTAGCATAACTAAATGGATTGTTGCCCTTGAGGAGTGATAGCATCTCATGAGAAGGTATAATCACATGCATGTATACATACAATATACATAAATATCTTTGTGGGAAAACCTGATCTCAAGGTTGCATTTGAGAGAATTTTAATGGACAAACCAAAATTCTAGCCATACTAAATAAAAATAGATTCAACACAAATTGATTTTTGATCTTTTGAACTTTATAAGCTCCCTCTAGCAGAAAGCTAGACACCTGGCACTCTCAAAGGCCAGGGCAACAGCAATCTACAGCAGGAAAGGTTAATGTAAAAAACAGAAAGTATTAACTGAGGTCAGGGGGTTAGGAAGCTAGAAATGAGGTTGCTAGTTCCAGAATGACATCCCGTGGGTCATCCTCCCAATTCATGTGGAGGTGCCCTCTCTCTTTGCTTTGTTATTCCCAAGGGTAAATGGCCTGGAGAACACTGTAGTGAAAACATTTAAGTTTTCTATTAAATGTTTATCCACAGAAACTGTAAAGAGACCTATTCCCTCACTTTAACAGTAGAATAGAATTAGAAACTTAAAACCAGAACCCAAGCTTTGTCAATGTCTGTAATTAAATTTCAATTCTGATTGTAAATAGAACACACACACACACACACACACACACACACACACACACAAAGAAGAAATTGTAAAGTAGATATCAAGGAATGCCCAATATAAGATTGAAGAAAATATAAATACCATTCTTACAATTTTAAAGGTCACAAACAGACATATGCTAACAAAGTCCAAATTTACCCATTAAATATTGCAACTTCATTAAAAATATAAATTAAAATATGCTATGATTGATACCTTACTCTTTCTTTACTGCAATAGAGTATTACACTGTCGTTAAAAAGAATGTTTTTGAGTATATTTCAAATTATCTGACCAATATCATTAAATTTAATGGTGATAATTTTTTAAAAATAAACAAATATATTCACATAATTTTTGCCCAAAAACATTTTACAATCTCAAAAAATGAAGCTCCAAAAATGAAACAATATTACTCTTATATCATGTAAAATATTATTTCTACATAAAATACTTCTGAAATCAGATAGACATCAAGAGATTATAAAAACACAGGTAAGTCATTAACAAATTTTATCTTATAATTGCTTCTAAGGAAAGGTGTGAAATAACAGAGGAAAAGAAAATCTAATCTCAATGTTAGGATAAAATCATAAAGTCAATATGTAAATGGCTCAGTAATCTTTTTACTATGTAATGGGAACAATCACTATAAGGCTTAAGATAGTGAACCAACACAGAAAATAATTTGATGCTAAGATTAAATGGCTAAAATTGTTTGTAACATGGAATGTTCCTTTTAAATAATTAAATATACATTCAGGCTTCTAGTGAACTTAGGGGCTAGAAACAGAGGGTAACTATGGCCAACTACATTGTTTATTAAAGTAAAATGCCGCTATAAATTCATCATTTTGTGCAATGAATAGGTGCTAACAAAAGTTAAATATGTATTAATATATATATATATATATATATATATATATATGTTAAATTTGAATAAGAATACTGCACAGCAGAATGTACTGTAAGATTAAATCCATGGGTGGCTATTTATTATAATGAGAATAAAATTAACTTACAAAGTTCAAAATGCAGTTCAACTAGACAAAATTAAACCCTCTGATAATGGGAAATATATAGTATATTTGCAAAAAAGCTTTATAAAATTTTATGATGGACACTGCAAGGACATCTAAGAATTACATTTGTAGAAAAAAAAATCAAAAAGAAGAGGAGGATGTATAGGACCTCAAACAGCTTGATCAGGCTTTATTTAATGCCAGGGTTGACAGTGCTCATTCCGGTCACATGGTTAGCACAGTACCTATTCAAGACTACTCAACAACAGATTTCAAGAGAAAGCGGACTCATGTGTCAAACTGGAGTGTTTGTAGCCCAGAATAGGGAAGTGGCAAGGGAATTTCTTTGTTTAGGAGTAGAATGTGGGCTTAGCTGCTTTCCTTAGACAATTCACTTTTGAACTTCAGGGTCCATTTTGTCTTTTTGCAAATGCTGAGTGTCTGAGGTAGCATAAGTAGCTTTGCTTCCTGGAATTCTAAACTCCATTGAGTACCTTGATTTCTTTTGGATATATGAGTGAGTGTGTGTGTGTGTGTGTGTGTGTGTGTGTGTGTGTATGTGTACACTGTGACATACACACTATGTCAGGGGGATTAAGTCAAGAAGTAAAGAATCATCTTACTGACCTGAAGCTGACCTGGAAAGTGGGAACCTACACCCCAAACCCCAACAAGAAAATTTACCAGCATCAGACTCTGAAGTTTATGGAGTAGGTGTCGAACGCATCTGTCAGGTGGTATTTATCTACTTCCTCTTCATTGAAGCATCGCTTACTTGACTTAGATGCTGATGACACTTATTCAGCCCAGAGAGTTCAAAAATTTAGAGAGATTTGCAAGGCCCCTTCCCCCTTTTATAATGGCAGTAAACATGTGTGGGAGCTGAGTGCATTGCTAGTCAAGCAGGGAGCTTCGGGCCTGCAGCCTTTGAGAGATGTGCAAGAAAATCTGGGTGGGGGTGTGTGTGCTAAAATGCTTCATTGTGAGTGATGTGGTTGCGTTTAAATTACCCATGCTTCTTTTAAAGAAAAAAAGAAAAGAAAAGAAAGCAAGCAAGCACAAAAGGAAAGAAGAAGAAAAGAAAGGCCACCCTGATTTTGCATTCTAGTAACTATGGAGACTGTTTTTGTTTGTTTGGAGATTTGTGCTATTTGTTTGCTTCTATTGAGCCCTGTGTTATACATCAGATTTCCTGGCAGAAAACATCGTCTCTGACATTACAATTAAGCGGTGAAGTAAACTGATGCAATCAGCTAGCACTGATTCATTTCTTATACGTATTAGTCACCTATTTGGACAGCAGAACACAATAACGTTCGTGTTCATCTCCCTGATAACCTGTGAATCTTTTGTTAGAACTCATAGTCTGTATATGGCAGCTCTGTTCTGCAGTATTTTAATTGGCCTGAAGTTTCAGCACTGTCAAATGTAATGAGTGCAATAGATAGTATCTTCAGAAAGCGTTAGCTTGATTGTAATGAATTATACAATTAAATGTACCGGATATTTTAATAAATTTCCATTTCACAAGTTACAAGTTATTCAATGATCTGTCATGTTTTTGCTATACAGACAGAAGAATAATTAACTAAATATAGTCCATTCAGTGAAGTAATTTCTGGTTTAATTAAAGTAATGCAATTAGCTGGCCCTCTTGCATCAAGATCCGTTTGGCATATTTTGGAGTTTAATTTCTAGTATTGAATTTAAAAAAAAAGTCTAATTGTGCCAGTTAATTAAACAGTGGCATTCTGCAGTGTAAAGAAGATTAGGCAGCATGGGTTGTTTATGTTTGTAATCTTTCTTCTGCAGGGCCAAAGAATGAATTGTTCCTCTTTTATGGGAAAGGACGCCCAGGAATTGTTAGAGGAATGGACCTGAATACCAAGATAGCTGATGAATGCATGATCCCCATAGAAAATCTGGTAAACCCTCGAGCTTTAGATTTTCATGCAGAAGCTAATTATATCTACTTTGCTGACACCACCAGTTTCCTAATTGGCCGGCAGAAGATAGATGGCACAGAGCGAGAAACTATCCTGAAGGATGGTAAGTGACACTGTGACATTAACATCAAAGTGCTCAGAGATAAAGGCCTTTAAAAGGCTACATCTATTGTGCTTCATAGTGTTAAGCAGATTCCATATTCTTCTTATTCCTTTAGAAATATTTTATAATTTTATCATCTTAGTGACGTAATTTCCACAGTTTTCCCATTCCTGTATGCTAATACATCATTGAAAAACTGAATTTGAATTGTCCACTACATTTTAAGCACTACAGTAAGTAAATGGTAGTATTATAAACTTTTTGGCAAAATGTAGAATTACAATGATGCCTTTTTAGACTTCATTGTGCAATGTAAGTTTTAACAGGATGTCAAAGAATTCTGTAGTATTTGGTCCTCATTAGAAAACTGCTTTTCTCAATAAAAATTACAGTGTCCCTATTGCCATCAAATTCTTGCACACTGTTTCTTTTTCTATCAAAATGGAATTGGGTAGTCTTGCTCTTGAAGTAGCAAATGTCTTTTTTTTTTTTTTTTTTTTTTTTTTAGTTTTTCAAGACAGAGTTTCTCTTGGAACTCGCTTTGTAGACCAGACTGGACTCAAACTCACAGAGATCTGCCTGCCTCTGCCTCCCAAGTGCTGGGATTAAAGGCATGCACCACCACTGCCCAGCTGCAAATGTCTTTAGAGGAAGTTAAAGACATACTTTAATATATAAAAACAAATATTGTAGTAAATGTAATACTTTACAAACCTCATGTACTCTACTTGAACCAGTATAAAATAGTCTTAGGAACAGCCAATGAAATAACAAAATAGCATTAGTAAAAATAGAAAAATATAATACTAAACCAAGAGATGATTAACTTCCTATCAGAATTCTGGGTTTCACTTTCTACATATTTAAAGCCTACTTGTTTCTTTAATAGTTTAGAAATCTCTGAATCATGAATTGCTAACTGAATACGTATGAAGTACAGTTTACTAGTTGATTGTATGAGTTAATAGTTAAAAAAGAATTTTAGGAAATGGCTACCTTGATGGACAACATAAGCACATGGAAAATTTAAAGAACTGCAGTATTTGGTTAATGAAATACAAACCAACCCAAAGAAACATGTATTTCCAGGGGATTGCATAGACAGTGGACATTTACATGAAGGGGTAGACACCTTTACATGTATACGTACAGAGACTCCTATGCACCATGTCATTTGTGGGGAACATCTTAAAGGGAAGTTGTTAAAGGCAGAGAGGAAACATTCATGCATCCAGTAAAGTATGGAAAAATACTATCCAGAAATAGGATGGATACTCTCAATGAATCACTATTTTGGGAGTTCAATTTGCAGATAATAGTTATAGAAGATTTATGTAAAGTAGTAGTTGACATGATGAAAAACTTGAATGGAAAGTAAAGGAGTTTGCACACAAAAATGATAAAATGAGAAATATTTCTGATATAAGAAAAAATGTGAGGAAAGTCACATCTTTAGGGAGATCCATCCAGAGGTAGGATGGACAAGGAGCCAGAAAACAAAGACTCAAGAAGAGCCTGAAGCTCTTTCACATGGATCTGTGAAATGGAACAAGAAGCTGGCTCATGGGAAGATGATTCACTCGACTTAGCTATATTTCAAATAAAATTATCAATGACAAAAAGTTCACTCTCCAAGAGAGGCAAATGAATTATCGAAATGAAATGTGTGGCAGTTTCACATTTTAAAAATAGCTTACTGATTAAGGAAATACCAGTTTCACATTTTAAAAATAGCTTACTGATTAAGGAAATACGTCACCATGATTTCATATTCTCAAGAAGGTTCTAATTAAACTTTGTGCATTCATTGACTCTGGCAGAAGCTGTCTTTCTGCTGGTCTCTGAAGTGGGATACCAGATTTTGAGACGAGGGTCTTCCACTTCTTACCAAGCAGATTGTTTGCAGTATTTTGATTTCAAAAAAATCTTTCATGAGGCAAGAAAATATAATAGAGAGGGTCTTGGTTTCCTTTCAAAAAAGTGTCAGTTTCTAGGCTCTGACTAGAGGTTCCCATTGATAATCTTAATTTAAATGACTTTACCTTATCAGTGAGATTTATAGTTCTTCATATAACAGCAGAGATGAGCTCCATGGCCACTGGACTAACCAGATTATCTCTTCAGTCCTAACTTCAGAGTTGACAGTTACAAAATGCTGCTTCAACACTCCCATAGGTGAAAAATACTTAACACTCACAATCTTCTGAAAGAGAATGAATAGTTATTTTTTCAGTTGAGTTTTTACATTCTCTTTTCAGAAAAATTAAAAAATCCTCATTATAATATAATATTGACATCAGAAAGCCTAAAGTCATATTGGCAAATCACATTTTTCTTCTGGGTGTCATAGCCTGGGTAGGTGTGATTTTTCAGGACTGGTGCTAGATGCTTCCATCTCCTACTTGCTTTTAATGCTTCTGTGGAGAGTTGTTTGTTGTTAGGATCAGTTGGCCTTCAGATGTGACTTGATGCTTCCTCTTGAAACTTCTAACACACTTTCCTATTTTGTATACTTAGGATTTTAACTGTGATATGACATGTCATTTTTCTCTCTTGTAGCTAGAGTTTTCCTGCCTGGCCCACAGTCAAGACAAATCTCTGTCACCCACCAGTCCCACAGCCGCTCAGACCCAACCAAGTAAACACAGAGACATATATTGGTTACAAACTGTATGGCCATGGCAGGCTTCTTGCTAACTGCTCTTATAGCTTAAATTAATCCATTTCCATAAATCTATACCTTGCCATGTGGCTCATGGCTTACCGGCATCTTCACATGCTTCTTGTCATGGCGGCGGCTGGCAGTGTCTCTCACTCAGCTTTCCACTTCCCAGAATTCTCTCCTCCTTATCCCGCCTATACTTCCTCCTGCCTGGCTACTGGCCAATCTGTGTTTTATTTATTAACTAATCAGAGCAACACATTTGCCATACAGAACATCCCACAACACTCTTTGGTCCTTCTTCTACATGCCTCTTGTTTTTGAATGGGTTTTTCTTTCACTAGATTGGAAATTTTTTTCTGCTATGCTTTTTGAAATATTTTACATGTTTTTGTATGAACCTCTGCTTCTCTTATCACCATAGATTGTATATTTGTTTTGTTTTTCCAAGATGTTCTATACAACTTGCTTGTCCCCATTTGTACACCTTAAATATGTATGTGTGTGTGTGTGTGTGTGTGTATACACACACACACATAGTTGTCCTTGAGACAATGTAACAATTACTGTACATTATTTGGATGCCCTGCTCTTCTGTCCTCCTTATGATTCATTCTGTTGGTGATACTTTCCACTAAACTATTAGTTGTTCTTAATGAATTTTTCATTCTCAGAATAATTTCTTCAGTAATAATTTCTTCTTTGGTTTGTGCTTTCTCCAATATTTCTTGTTCTTTACTTAATTTTTGTTTTGTACCTAGAATTGACATCCTGATTTCATTCAACTATTTGTTTTCTTTTGGAATTCATTCAGTACTTTATTTCTTTGGATATATTTGTCTTTGTTCTCACAGGGGCATGCATTCTAGGATTTGTGGAATTTGTAGAAGACAGATTGCCCTTTCTTTTAATCAGCGTTACTTATATTCTTCTCTTTGGGCTTAAAAATTATTTAGGTTACTTTTAATTACCCAGTGGAAGTTTTTGCAATGTTTTAGAGGTAGTATGTTGTAGTAGAATTGAGGTGACAATTTTCTTTGTAAGACTGGTGATCTAGGCACTAGAGTCTATCTTCATCTGTCCACTGTCACAGCAATTACTATCCAGGGGCAGACCTATGAAAACAGACTAGTACTTCATTATACAACAATTGCTCTTTAAACATGATTTATTATAGGGAACAATGGTACATCGATAGAACTTTGTACTAATTTAGGAGCAACTGAGAGAGGTTATAAGTTGAAAGTAAAAACAAAAAGAAAAAAAAGCACAGAAAGCATAGCAATTCATAGCATCATGATAGAGAGAAAGAGAAGAAGGAGAACATGACTATGAAGAGCTTTGGGGCAGGAAAAGTAAGGAATGAAGGGGGTTTGACCAAAGGGTAGACTGAAGAGAGAGATAATGATGCACTGTCAGATAACATAGAGCCTGCAAACCTGACCAGATATGGAGGAAAGAATAGAGGGAAAAGGAAAGAACAATGTACAAAGGTGAGAGTGGGAAGAAGGAAAAAGCTAAAAAGAAGGAAGGAAGGAAGGAAGGAAGGAAGGAAGGAAGGAAGGAAGGAAGGAAGGAAGGAAGGAAGGAAGAAAGAAAGGAAGGGAAGGAGGGAGGGAAGAAGGAAGGAAGGAAAACATTACAATAGAGCAAGGACAGAGCTGGGTGGAGCCTTGACTGTTGAATACAGATGGGATGATTTGGAGAGAGAGAGACTGATGGGTGGAGACAGACAAATTGACTGGTAGGATATTGGCTCTCATATGGACTCTCTCTGGTTCTTTGCTTGGTGCTGGAAGGTTCCTGCAATGGGCAGTCCAGTTTTCTACTCTGAGTTTTCCTCCAGATGATCTGACTTCCACTGCAGTCATTCACAAGTTGAGGTTCTGATCAGGTCACAGCTTTGTGAATTCCTTCTGGGCTCAGGTGACAAAGGCTAGGCCACCCAAATGCAGTGCTTGTCAAACCCTTACACAGAGCTCCATGTCCAAAGACTTCTAGAGGTTTCTATAAAGAAATCTGTTGTCATCAGACTGTGCTACACAACTGCAATCCCAACACTTGGGAGGTTGAGACAGGAGGATAACAAGTTTAATTCCTGTAAAGGCTATATAATTAGAATTTGTAATAAAAATAAAAATTAGAAAGAAGAAAGATGTTTATTGTTATAATTATTGAATTTCTTGTATGAGCAAAAGAATATTAAAATACTTGGCAATCACCAACATGCCTGTATATGAGCATATGTGTGTGTTTGTTTTTGTGCATGAAGGACCTTGAAGTTGGCACAAGACACCTCAAGACCAAGTTCTCAGCACAAGGGAGATTTATTTGTCCCAGAGGAACAAAGGGCAGGCGATAAAAGACAGAGACAGGAGTCAGAGGACAAGAAAGAAGGGGAAGGGAACAAGGGAAAGGGGGCCGGGGTATTTGTCTCTAGGGACAAAGGACTGCGTCTGTATAGATAGGAGACAGACATGGAGCTTAATCAAATGGCAGTTTGTGTTAGGATGAGTTTGTTAATTTTGAACGTGTGTGTGTGTGTGTGTGTGTGTGTGTGTGTGTGTGTGTGTATTACCAGCCCCATTAAAGTCTTTTGAGACAGAGTTTTGTTCAGTTAACTGGGCTATCCTGAACTTGATCTGTAGCACAGGCAGATCTTTAACATGTCATCCTCTGCCTTAGCGTTCTGAGTCACTAGAACATAGTCTTTTAGTTCCAGACTCAGACATTCATAAAAAATTTGAGTAATATAATTTTCATAATTTTATAAAGTAGCAATTATCAGTATAAACTAAAACAAGAGAAATGTATGCAAACAGATTGCTTAATTGTTTCTAGCATCATATGTTTCCTATTGGATGTTTTTTTGGAACTATCCTGAACATGGGGCTACTGTTATAAAGTTAATAACTATACTATTGTTTAGGTTAGTTCAATTAAAATAATGTCTCATAAATCACTCACACTAGCTCATACCATGGGAGTGGCTAATATCCATATTAAAGCAGAGCAGTTAGCGTGAAGATAGCCATTAGATAAAAATTCTGGAATGCTATTGGTCATGGCTGTGTGTGTGCTAAACACCTTGACTCATGACCTAAATAAAAAAATATTTTCATTTCCAAACATAACCACTAAATCAATCAGCTTTCCTGCCCAGTGCAAAATTTAGTTAAGTTCAACTCTTTTTTTTAAACTCACAACCATAGTAAAACCAACCAACCAAACAACACAACAAAAGAGGTTTACCAGTCATTTTAAGCCGAAGTGCAAACCTCAATGTGGTGACTAGAATGTGTGCTCATGTATAAAAATCCAAGGCTAGTGCATTAGCTAGGCTGCTCTGTGCCCCATTTGTGGGGCTTTCTGGAGAGGAGGCATTGCTAACAGGCTTCATTCCTCTCCCAATACTCTGACTCTCATTTGCATTCCCCATTGACACTGAGGTCTGCTAGCTTGGTCTCTGCTTTCTGTACCTCCTCCTTTCTCTGTACTGGTGGACTATGGTAAGGAAATAGGAACAGCTTTTATGAACTACTCACATTGTAAGCACACCCCTTTAATAGTCTGGGGTAGCTTTAAAATTAATTATATCATTTTATTAATTAAATTATTTATTTATTTATGTATTTAGCCAAATGTCGTGAGGTAAGCTTGTAGTCCCAGCTGAGGCAGGAGAACTGACTGAGTCCAGAATTTCAGGGCTAACTTGGGTAATGGAGCAAGAGTTTCTATCTTTAAAACGTAAAGAAAAAAATATAAAAAATAGATGAACTTGATCCTTTTGAACCATAGCTGTCCATTATGTCTCTGCTAAGGGGGGTTACAGCTGGATCTCTTTAATTTCATTTCCCTTGGCCAAAGCACATGAAACTCCGTGCTTGTGGCTTCTCATCTCTGAACATCCATCGTTTAGTGATGGTATTTCTTGTTTTTTTCCAAGCATTCGGCTAGTGTTGCCTTGCTACAACTAAGGAGCTTTGGTAGGTGCAGTGGAGTATTGTCTCCTCCTCAGAAACAAAGGGCTTGACTTCCACCCTCCTTGATGGCAGCTCACCTTTCAGCCTTTTTATCCCCTTGCTTGCAGGGAGGTTTCCTGTTCCTTTGCCAACTGCAGATAACTTTATTTCTGTACCCCTCACAAAAGGTGGTTCTTTGTCCTGTCCTGGTGGGTAGAAAGGTCTTCTCACCCTTCCCTGGTGGTTTAGCTGTTTTCTTTTGTATATGAGTTGAGTGAGTCCGAGGGATGGATTGAGTTTCTTGTCTGTGAGACACTCAGGGGTCTCTTGAAGGTTTCCTGTTCTGCTTTTAGTCTTTGTCTGTGAACTCAGTTGAAGGAATTCTTTGTGTCAGGGGTTCTCAGGGACTCTAAACTCACACATCAAACCACATATACTTTCAAGAATTTGTTCCTATTTTAGCTTTTAGAAATTTTTGCTTTCAAGACCTTTACCACCGTGCCCTGCCATAGAACACTTCATGGGTCTTGCTGTTCCTGTCAGAGGCCCGTGGCCCTTCCCATTGTACTGCAGATGTCTGCTTTATTCAAAATCAAGAAAAGCTGTGCTCTTGCAAAGCACTGGTCTTCCTCCTCTTTCATGTGTTTCCCTAGTCGCTCCAGCTTTCAGCATCTTGCCTGTGGATGAGCTCTGAATGCTTGCACTTCAAACACTCTAATGCAAATGGGAATTTAAAAAAACAAAGTTGAGATATTTTTAAACTGTTTTCATCTCTTTCACCTTTCCGTTAGAGTAAATTAGAAACCAGCTCCGTTCTTCTTAATGTACGAGAACCCCTGGTGATGCTCTCTAACGCTTACAGTTTATACAGGAAAGGAATTTTGGCTGATGCAAATAGGTGTAATCTGCTTTCAATTAGCTTATTTTGTATAACTTTATCAGAAAAAGTAAAATTAGAAGTGAGAGTTTTCACTCTATAACAAGAAAATTTCTTTTAGATATTATATTATTAGAAAATAAAATACTGTTTTTTTTATTAAAGAGATGGTACAGGATAGTATCTCCTGCATTATTCCAAAATAAGGTGATTATTTACTATTACAATGCCTATCCTTTTAACTACTAAAATGTACATAGCAACAAGAGATTGAGCACGATGTCCATGTGAAAACAGCATTTTGTTTTAGGAATCTGTATCCTTGTTGAATGGACTTGTCAGCCATCAAATGAGTTGATGACTAGAAGTAAGGGTGAGTAAGCAAATCAACTTTTTGAAGTATCTATCCATGAAATTACTCAGATCAGCACTGAGAAATCCAAAAGTGAGCCCTGAGCATCCTGAATGTAAAGAGAAATGTCATCTTAGAATGCTGATAAAAAAAGCTGACAGTAACAGAAACCACAGCCTGGAATTGCAATGGTGTAATAAACTTGAAAAAAGTTCAAAGAGACATCTCTTGTCCTGAAAATGTATTAATAGTAATAGAAACAAGAAGAGATGGTATGAGAAGGCTTATGGTAATCTTTAAAGCAGTTTAATAATTACCTGAATCCATTCAGCACACACACATGCCAGACATTAATTATACCCCCCAGATGCACTCAGAGATGGAACTGGGATGCTTCCATTTGGAGTAATAAAAATTTCAGAGTATTACTTCATAAATTATTCCTCACCTCAAATCTGAAGAACACAAAAAAGTAAAATTTAAGAGAAATGTTATCTTATAATATTAAGTTGTGGAGCATTTTTAAGCCAGGATAAAATCCAGAAACGTTTAATGTAAATTTCAAAATTACACATTTTCATGATAAAATAGATCATGAGCAAGTACAAATATATAGGATTACCTAGACAAAAAAAATTCAGAGTGCATATAACAGAAAAATATTATGACATGGATTACAACAGATAGTGTTCAAAAAAAAACTTCACACGGATTTGCCGAGGGTGTTTTCACATAGGAACAGGGAGAACTTCAGTGGCTCATTAGTTATAGAAAGCTGAGTGAATACAAGAATATGACCTTCTCCACATCTGTATGATAAAATAATGATGATTAAGCCGGGCGGTGGTGGCGCACGCCTTTAATCCCAGCACTCGGGAGGCAGAGGCAGGCGGATCTCTGTGAGTTCAAGGCCAGCCTGGGCTACCAAGTGAGTTCCAGGAAAGGCGCAAAGCTACACAGAGAAACCCTGTCTTGAAAAACCAAAAAAAAAAAAATAATAATGATGATTAATTTAAGGAGATATAAGAAAATCCAATATTTTCTTATAACCTGCACCACTGCGAAAGATATATGGTGTGCATAATGTCCAACCAAATAATCCCAACGTTAATTATCTGTTTTACATAAATATATGTGTTTTAAAAGTCAGCACATTTGTATAAGTAAAGAAATTAGAAACAATATAAATTTTTGCTCAGAAGAATGTTGTACTTTTGATCTGAATGAAAGTGTCAGTCAGAGGACAACTCTGGCTCCATGTGTGCACTTGAGCATGTCCATGTCCCAGAGACAAGCTGGGAGTAAAAACTGAAACGATTTTATACTTATTCTACCTATGTAAATATGTTAAATATTTTTGAGGGAATGTTAAGAATTTTGGAGAAAATCAGTAGTTGTAGAAATGTAAAACATATTTTACTCATACCTATTACTTTAAACTTATAGATGATTGTATCCATTTAAATCTATTCAAATGGGAATTGAAATAGCATCTTTCACAAAGTAATGAAATATAGTTATTAGTATGTCTAAATACATGGATTTTGTAATGTGCTAGTGAATTCTTTTCATATTAACACCAGTGGATTGCTTCAAACATTGTGGTTTTAAAATGAGTAACCCCAAGTTTTTCTTACTCATAAAGGAAAGACATTTTAGTTTATTTCATGTTTTGATTGCCAAACTATATGCCCAGAATCTTTTCACAATGCAATATCTTCAGTCTATGTCTGTGTGATGATGCTACACTAAATAAAGGTATTTCTTTTGTGACTAATGGTGTGACAGTGCAATTAATCTTCAAAATCATCTCTCCATTTTCCAGGATGTCTTACCCAGTTAATAAACAGCTTCAAGATACTTTTTTCTTTTCCTTTTTAATTTATTTCATTTATGTGTGTGAGTATATTTTTGCATATATGTGTGGGCGCCTACAGAGAAGAGAAGAAGGGCATTAGATCCCTTGGAAATAAAGTTGCAGTTTTTGAGCTTTCTGTTCCCTCAACATGAGTTGAGGAGAATCTAAATTCTGGCCTAAATGATTGAGTAGTCAGTGCTCTTACCAATGAGTGATCTCTCCAGCCACATTGTTGATTCTAAAAGCTGACACATTCATAATCATTTTTGCCTACATAGCATTTTCATTTGAAACTAACTTGGGGATTATAAAGTTCAGATGCAATGAGATAGTATAATATTGTGGCCTGTAAGCCACTTATTCTAAAACATTTTGAATATAAAGTATCAAATTACAATTTCATAAGACTTTCTATGGGAGCATGCATGTTCATGAGTGTGTGCATTTGTGTGGAAGTTACTGCTCAAGTTCTGGTGTTATTCCTCATCTCTGCACCTTGTTTTTGAGTTAGAATTTCTCACTAGACTTGAAATTCACACATCATGCTTCAATGATTGCTCAGCAAACCCTAGGAGTTAACCTGTCTTTGCCTCACCAGTACCGTTAATATAAGCATGTACTTCAGTACCTGGTCTTCTACATAGATAGAACTCATGTTCTCATGTTTCCAGAGCAAGCATTTTACTTTCTGAGACATCTCCCCAGCTTTGCTCTTTAGTTTTTGTCAACTTAACACTAACTAGAGGAACCTGGGAAAAGAGACCCTCATGCCTTTGGTGCGTTTTCTTGATTAATGACTGATATGGGAGGACCAGGTCCATTGTACATACTGCCCACCCCTGGTCATGTGGTCCTGAGTTGCATAAGAAAGCAAGCTGATCAAGCCTTGATAACAAGCCAGTGAACGAGTTGCATGATGGTCTCCACTTCAATACCTGCTTTAAGCTCCTGTTCTGTTTTCCAATGATGGTGACATGGAAGAGTAAGCCAAATAAAGCCTTTTCTTTCCAAGTTACTTTTAGTCAGAGTGATTTGTCACAGCAACAGAAAGCAAACCTATGCCCCCAGCCTTTGAATTATACATCTAAAAAATGGATGAAATATTTAAACTATCAATCTGATAAAACTAATGCTCCTCAATTCTGCAATGTGCTTAAGCTTTTATAATTATTATTCCCTCAGGTTGTGTATGTGGGTGATATTTATATGTCATTGTATTTAGCAGAGTGCTGTTCAATAACATTTTGGACTGAGAAAGCTATCCCTATGAAGAATGGCATCCATCATTCCATAATCATTCTTTCCTTCCGTTTATTCTGTTTCCATTTTTTTGTAAATTTATTTTTCATTGCAAATATTTAACAGGGTGATAACTGCTGTCTGATGCTAGGGGTATAGGTATTTTTTTTAACACTTCCTGTCCTCCTGTTTTGTGGGGAAAAATTGGGAAGTTGATATGCCCATACTTCAGGAAATTCTGCAATTCAGTACAGGTATAGTACTAAGGGAGCTTAGAGAACAGAGTACTTTGAGAAAAACTGTAAGAGAATAGAGTAGTAGATAGCAGATCCTTTCGGGCTTATTTATAGGAAATGAAAGATTTAGAGAATAGAAAAGTGAAAGAAAGTGAATGAATACAAAGAGCTTAGCCTAATGATAAAATGGTGAAAATTGCATATAAGAATAAGTAGGTAGGGGCTAGAGAAACAGCTCACCAATTAAGAGTTTACATGACACTTGCAAACAACCCACATTTGGTTCCCCCCATCCAGGTTGAGCAGCCTTCAACTACCTATAACTCCAGCACAAAGGGATCCAATATCCTACACTGACCTCTGTGAGAAATGTATTCGTGTCCAAATCCACATACAGACACACAAATATATGTATATTTAAAACTAAAACATAAATTAAAATAATATGAGTAGGGAATTAAGCAAACATTGCTAACAAATATTAAGCCTCATTATTCCCAGGAGTTTCATATATACTATTTCATAAATTCATATAAAGATTAAAATTTAAGTCAGATAGAAAGAAAATTGCTTTCTATCTGATACCAAAGACCATGTGTTTTCTTTTTGTTTTTTGTTAGTTTGTTTGTTTTTATTTTTGTTTTCTTTTTCAGACAAGGTTTCTTTGTGTAGCCCTAGCTGTCCTAGAACTCATTCTGTAAACCAGGGTGGCCTTGAACTCAGATGTCTGCCTGCTTCTGCCTCCAAAGTGTTGGGATTAAAGGTGTGCACCACCATGACTGGTTGACTAGTGTGTTTTTAAATATAGTTTATCAGTTAGCTAAAAGCAGTATAATATAGGTCAGATATTTGTATCTTAGAGCTTGTGATGGAGGCAAGTGATAAATTATTGTGCAAAGTATTGTATGTCACTAGAAGGTGCGATAGAATCACTCATGAAACAGTGTAAGATATTCATTCATTTCTTCATTCATTAAACCAATATTTTTGAGACCACATTATATAAATATAAACTTCTTTTTACATTTATATTTATTTATTTTTTTGTGTGTGTATGTGTGTTGTGTGTGTGTATGTGTATGCACATGTCACAGCAACCATGGGGAGGTCTAAGGACAACTTATTGGTGTTCCCTCCTTCCAATATGTGGCTTATGGAGGTTGAGCCCCTAGCCTCAGGCTTGGCAACAATTGCCTTTATCCACTGAGATCAACCTTGCCAACCCCAGCAAGTTCTAAGTCCTGAGAAAACACTAGAAGATAGATGTTAAAAATATACATAGGTTGCATGCCTGGCTAAAATAAAGGGATTGAAATGATTATCAATTATTCTATTCAAGAATTTTGCTGCTAGACAAGAATTGTACTTCCTGACTGTGTGACACTATAGTTGCAGAACAGGATTGTTCTAGATTCAGATCAACAAGTAAACAATACATATGACCTCAAGCTTTTTTTCATTCCTCCAAAAAGGATTGATTGAACTCATCAACTCTTTCTTTCTTCTTTCCTTCCTTCCTTCCTTCTTTCCTTCCTTCCTTCCTTCCTTCTTTCCTTCCTTCCTTCCTTCCTTCCTTCCTTTCTTTCTTTATTCACTTTTTAAAGTTTTTGTTTTCATTTTACATACCAATTCCAGTTCCTTCTCCCTCTCCTTCTCCCACCCCCTCTGCCTCCGAACCCATCTCCCATCCACTCCTCAGAGAGGGTAAAGTCTCCCTTGAGGAGTCAACAAAGTTGACTAAGTTGAGGCAGGACCAAGCCCCTCCCTCCTGTGTCAAGGCTGAGCAAGGTATCCCACCCTAGGGAATGTGTTCCAAAATGGTTCATGCACCCAGGAAAAGTCCTGGTCCCACTGCCAGGGGATTCCCCAAACAGATCTAGCCACATAACTGTCACTCACATTCAGAGGACTTAGTTCGATCCCATGCATGCTCTCCAGCTGACAGGCCAGAGTCCATGAGCTCCTACCAGCTTGTGTCAGCTCTCTCAGAGTCTTTTTTATTATCTGTTTTCTCTCATTACTCCTATGTGATTGAATGGAATGAAAGTTGTCATCAAAGTATGCTTTTAGGAGCTAAAGAGATAGATGCTTAGCAGTTAATAGCACTTATATTGCTCTTAACATAAGTTCTGTTCCCAGCACCCCTCATGGTGGTTCACAACCT
Organism: Peromyscus eremicus; assembly: GCF_949786415.1. NCBI lineage: Eukaryota > Metazoa > Chordata > Mammalia > Rodentia > Cricetidae > Peromyscus > Peromyscus eremicus. The sequence continues at coordinate 21,157,667 of NC_081419.1, read as the reverse complement.
ACTATAACTCCAGTTCTAGGGTATCCAGCATTGTGTATGTGGTACACACACACACACACACACACACACACACAAACACACAGGCATATATATGTATATAATATATATATAATTTATATATATATAAAATGTACTATACCTATAATAAAAACTAAATACTCATGTTCATAAAACAAAATAAAATTTAAATTTAAGCTAGTTTTTATAGAGTTTGTCAGCTTTAAGACAATAACTTAGAAGCCATCTGTCAGTGTAATGTGTCATACTTGGCTAACTTTAGGGTCCCCTATGTGCAATAGACTTTCTTGTCTTAGGCAGCCATATCTCAAGAGTGGTATACAAATGCTCATGGTCACATACTATTTCCAGTGGATCAGTGAGTTAGGTACTTGTCGTGTATTCGTAGAAAGCAAAGGTTGGGCATTTTACTGTAGGCAGAGCTTTAAATAAGCACGAATAAATCAGGCAGAGTTCTCATATAGGCAAGTGTAATAGGAAGGGACTCTGAGAGAGGGAAATGGGTAAAGGCTGAGGGAATTTCTACTGAAATTTGCTATTTCTCTGTGCATATAAAACAGGGGAACTGATGGAGGGCTCACACACTCTGTGCATGTCATCCTGGAGGAAACAGGGAGAGGATTATGTACTATTCATATGTTACTTGCTAAATTAAGGGAATGGTGATGCTCTGAAGCTCCCTGTTTGTATCTGACTTCTGGAGTCATCTGTTGACCCATCTGCTAGATGCCTGCCTTGGCTGATTTTACATGTGCTGCTGGTCATAGAACTTGGCAGGGTCTGCTAGCCACTAATTAAATGATGTACTTTTGGTTTTCATTCTTCCATGACCAGCTTGTAGTTTATCATGGCCTTTTTCCTTTACTGTGTGTAGATAGTTTAACTCTTACCACAATTTTCCAGATGTGGCTTTAGTTTTTCTTTGTTACTTTGTGTTTAACTCCTTGTCTAAGGGTAGTCTTGTGTAGTCTCCTTTCTATAACAGGTGGACTCTAATCCACCCTTGCTGACAGTTTAGTGTGTTACAATTAGCTGCACCAGGAGAAAGTCTATATGAAAGACCATGTTGCCTTGCATGTATTTTTCAGGGCTCCTTTTGAGCCAACCAGCCTGTCTACTGACAGTGGTTCCAGGCCCTGTCTCTCCCTTTATAGGATCAGTTTGGTTGGCACAGATCTATGTTCAAGCCCTTTTGTTTCTCAACCCAAGTGTTCCCAACCTAAAGTTTTAAATTTAAATTTCCCTTTAACCGTAATGTTGACTCTTGCTTCTGTTGGTATTTTTTCTACAATTCTGTGTTCAAATTTGCATACAAAGTAGAGGAGATAAGTCAGTACAATTCTTAAACTTTCTGTATTGATTATTGAGTAAATTGTTAAATCACTTACCTCCCAGGTTGCTATTTGTTTAATGTGGACATTAGACCATACATATCATTCTTTAGCTACTTTCATCATTAAGAATCTATAGCAAACTAACTCCTAATCTTGTTATTATTTTTGTCCATATCTCACTGCTTCTTTTTAAAAAACATTATCTGTGGACACATAGTTTTGTGAGTACATGTTTTCTTAGATGCTTATGAAGACTTTTGCAAGATGAACTGCCAATTACTTTGCCTCTGCTGTCACATTTACACATGACTTACATGTGCTCTTTGTCTCCCTTCTCTCTGAAGTAGTATCTATGTAGTTCTAAAACAAGTATACTTCTGTTTAATTTAATTTGGTAGCTAATCACCAGAGACATGGACATACGGATAATAAGTTTTCTCTTTGCCGTAGTACTTACAAATGTGGTGAATAGTGCAGTTTCTGGCTGTTAATCCAAACTTAGAATTTAATGTTAAATATGATCTACTGAACAGTATACTATTGCATCTTGTATTTCCTGTCATATACAATGTATTTTTTTCCTTTTTCTCCATTGAAAGTTCAGTTAAATATTATCAGTTGCAGCAGTACAATTGTTTTAATATTTATATAGTCAAGCACTAAGCCCCAAACCATATTAGAAAATATAAATGAAAACCTATCTATGAAACCACATAGGTGACTACTGCTAGATATACTTGTTTCATCTAATAAGACACAGAATGAGCAATTTGCTATGCATGTGCAAGGCTCCAAAGTATTTTATTTTTTATAAACGATAACCTAGGTGTGGAAGTAAAATGAGTATCCAAAAATACCTCTGTCATTTTGCGTTTAAGAAGATGACAGGATTTCAACTTTGTTCTTTCTTGGTAAGAAGGCTAAATTGGGTAATAAAAAGTTGTTCATCGAAATGACAGTCTCCTTGTTTGCAACCAGGTCTCTGATGCTATCCAGAAGTCCTAAGTGTATTATCATAAAATTAGATTTGTAAGCATTGCATCTCTCTAGGGAGTTCTTGAATCAGAAGCTACTTTGCCCTGTGTAATATGTTCTTTTCAGTGTGTCATCTGACAAGAACGAATGGAAAGAATGTTCTTTTGCCTAGTTAATAAGAAGAATTATTTTCTGATCACAGACTTGATGGAGATGTTGAGTTTTCTAGAATAACAAACCAACAATACAGAAATAAGAGAAAGGAGAAAAGAGTCATTTTATGGCCTGGGCTGACTCCCAGAGCCATGGTGTTATCTGGGCCCAAACTGCTGCCAGGGCCATGTCTGAGTTCACGGTCCTGCTGTAGCTGGGGTCTGTGTTGATGTTTGTGGCCCGTGTTACCACAGAGGGCTATAGAAACCATGTGTGATGAAATCACAGGGCTATGCTGGGCCACCTCGCCATTTGCAGGCAGCCCCAGTGGCCTGGACTGACCAACTCAGCTACCATTCAGGCACATTTTCAGAACCTTGGGTTGGCTCACTCTAACATCTACCCCACTATGACCTGCTGGAGCACATGAAGGGACTGGTCCTTGTGGAACAACACACATAGGATCCTCATGAATGGGGCAGTTGTAGGATATCTGAGAGGACTTTTCTTGAGGGTCCAGTGATGATGGTGTAACAGACACCAGAGGCCTTGAACAAGACCAATGACTCACTGCAATGAACATTTGCAAGTGAAGTTGTTGGACAAGAGGGAATACAGTGTGACACATTGTGGCTCCCAATGCCACTAAGAGGAATGAAGAGGTATTGAAGAGACAGGAAAAATGGAGGAGTGAAGAGTTTTTTGGGTCTTTTTTCTTTTTTCTTTTTTCTTTTCTTTTTTTTTTTTTTTTTTTTTTTTTTTTTGTAGGGGGATGCTGCAAGGACCAAGGGTAGTTATGAGAGGACTGGGAAATGAGTGGAATTGGGGTATATGATGTTAAATTCCTAAAGAATCACTAAAGAAATGATGTTTTTAAAAAGACTCATTTAGTGGAATTGGACCATATGATAGTGCAGGCTGGTAAGATTTTTATGTGGGGGTGAGTCCATAGTACAGTTAAAGTTCATAGCCAGCCCACAAGCATTAAGACCACCCATATATGTATTTTTTTACACCTTGATAAATTAACAATAGCTAACTTGCTCTAAGAAGTTGCCCTAGCTCAGGCAGTACAGTTAGAGTTCCATGCAGTAGATGGATTATGACCTCAGTGCAGGACCAGTAGCTGTTTGACTGCTGGTTACGACCTCAGTGCAGGAGCAGTAGCTGTTTTACCCAGCGTTATAACTTCAGGGCAGGCACTATTATTGCTTTCTCTCTATAGATAGATCAGTGTGATGATTTATTTACAGTGCAAGTAATGAAATTTCCATCTAGAGAGTTATAGTGACTGCTGTGTGTGAGAAAATACAAAAGTTACAAGTCAGGTAGCAACAGTAAAATTTTAAAAACTAGTAGATTATCCATCTTGATTGTTTATACTGAGGTTGATTTCAAATAAAATATGATTCTGAAATTCACTCTTACAACATGGTAAGTAGAAAAGAGCAAAGAGCTATTCTCCACTACGATAGATTAGGAAAATGCTCAGGTAGATTAAGCATCAATAAAGTCCAGACAAATTTAAACACTTTCCTAAACATAGCCACAATTAACCTATAAAGTTATTCTGGTGTTCTAAAGCTTCCTGGATAGTGAACTATGAGCACATGAGCTTGCTTGGAAGTGTTGGCTTTCTTTTTCGTAAAACAGAAATTTTGATTCAGATGAATTTTATGTTTCTTATAGTATCTCTGGTTTATTATTATTTCCTGTACCTTGCAGAAATTTACAGAGGGTCCTTACAATGCACATACAGGCAGCACCAAGTATGCTCAATGGGTTCAAAGGAGAGAAAGAGAGAGAGAGAGAGAGAGAGAGAGAGAGAGAGAGAGAGAGAGAGAGAGAGACCACATGAAGTTGAGATTGAAAAATAGTGGAACATAGGGGAAGAAATGAAGAGGAGGAAATGGGGGCAGATAATAATGAAACACATTATATGAAATGTGTTAAGTTCCCAATAAAAATGTAAAATATTCAGAGGTTTCGCAAATATTCTTAAAAGTCTCTGTTTATACTTTTTACACTTGTGCTTTTATGCTCACATAATTTGTGTTTCCCTTTATTCTGTAAGTCACTTTCTTTGTTACAGCCTATGGGCATTCAGTTAAAATAACATGATTAGTGTATGAACACACACAACATTATAATCCTTGGATGATAGAGGGTCTATCATTTGCATAACAAGGCATTTAAAATAAAATTGAAAATAATCTATCAAAAAGTGGAAAATCAAGCTATAAAAATATTGGATTAAATTTTTTTTTTTGTTCTAGAGTTGTTTTTGTTTTGTGATACTTCATTAAGTAAAGCAGTAGTGGTGGAAACTAATTTGACTTTACATGATTAGTTTCTTTCTTATTCTTACATTTTTATAGAACTGGATAATGTAGAAGGCATTGCAGTTGACTGGATTGGAAATAACCTTTACTGGACAAATGATGGTCAAAGAAAAACCATTAATGTGGCCAGGCTGGAAAAGGCTTCTCAGAGCCGGAAAACCCTGCTGGAGGGAGAAATGTCCCACCCCAGAGGAATTGTGGTAGATCCAGTCAATGGGTATGTAAGCCTGCTTCTGATGTTTTCTGTTTCTTAGGTATTAACAATGGCAAGGTTTTTTTAGGATTCATATGAATTAGTGAATTCCCACAGAAATAGACAGATTCAAAGAGTTTACTTGATGAGTTCCCCTCCCGAAAAATATATTAGATAAAAACAGGAAAATAAGTTGAACTAAATAAAATGAACAATTATTTGTTTAGAGGATATGTTACTTAAATGTTTTCAAATAAGCACTACATTAGACAGCCAGACAATTTGCAACTAATCATACGATCAGAGGCTCTATTGGTTAAAATTTAAGCTAATGAAGTTTTGTGTATTGAGAACTAACATACATTCTGTACATTTACTATGAACTAGGTGTTTTGATAAAGTAGTTACTATGTTCCTGTCTGTAACAGTCACAACAGTCTTTGAGTGGCTGCTGCTCTTATTCCCTTCCTTTGAAAAAAGGAATAAGTGATCGTGAATCCAATTCCATGCAATTGCTCACAGAGTGATTTGAAACCCAGGGAGTCTGTCCACAAAGGTTTCTTACCCACTCCATCCTATTCCTTATTGTACATGTACAGTGATTCTAAACTTATTTATGGTTTCCTCATGGGAACACCACCATATAGTTTTGTGCTACTTGGTCAGAATGAAATATTATATGTAATATTTTTATTTTTTTCTTCAGACCTATGGTATGAACACAAAATCATATTTATAAAACATCAAAGAAATGTGAAAATTCCTAACAGAAATTAAACATTAAGTGAATAGATTACACAGTTTGTATTTCTAGTTTCTGTATGAATATGTCCTTCCATGGAAAGAAAATATGATCACAAATGGATGTTCTTTTGACTCTGTGCATACATTAAAAAATGAATAGTGTGTGAAGTGTCCATAGTAATCTGAGATCACTGAAGTGCAGCTTCTAAATAACTTCAAATATAAGCAGGGTATATCTACCTACGGATTAGATGAATCATATGTGTGTTTTAAACAGAAATAACTATACTTTCATTCTGACATTTTCATGTATGGCTTTCACAATTATTTGTTCTATTCTTAAAATATCCATTTCATGTTGTCTAAATCCACTTGAATAAAACTTTTCTTGATGAAAATGAAGTGGTAAGAGAGATCAAGACCACAATAGAGCTTTGTGTTTTATTTTCAGTGAAAGGATTGACTTGGAGGTAGCAGGTTCACCCTCATTTTAGAGAGCCTAATCTTACTTATGTCTGAAATCTGGTTTAGAAAGCAGTGGGAGTAGCCATCGATGTCTGTGACACAATTTGTTCAAGCAGTTATTGAAAACGTGTCTGGCAATAAAAAGGAAGCATTAGCCCAGGAAATTTCATTCCAATGTTTGGAACTTTAAGTAAAATATTTTTAGACTGAGGACTTTGTTTTCTTTTGCTCTCCCATACCACCAGCTTTTAGAAGTACACAGTGGAACTCATCATTTATTGCAGAGAGACTCTTCATCAAAAGGAGCTAGGATCAATAAAATATTACTTCTTTCTTTAGTTAAAAACCAAGAAACTTATACATATCAATAGAAACATGGAGGGTAATAACTGCCCTCCAGGAACTTGTGACTTTGTGTGAATGGGACACACTCACATAGTTACAAGTAACAGATACTGGGCCATCTGTGATAATGCTGCTCTATTCACAACAGCAAGAAAATGGAAACAGCATAGATGCCCTCAACAGATAATGAGTATGGAATATATACACAATGCAGTTTGATTTAATTGTAAAAAAGGAAACTATAAAATTTCAGGAAAATGCACTAAGGTGACTCAGACTCAGAAAGACAATGTTTTCCTGTTGTCTCCTGTGTTCCCTTGGATCATGTTTCTATGTATATACACATATAAGTGGAGGTAAGTGTGGGTATAGGCTAGAAAACTAGAAGAAAGCCCACCGCAGGAAGAAAAGAGGCATTGATGAAAGGTAGGCAAAGGGCACGTGTAACATGAAAACAGAAGCGTGTGAGGAAGGTAACAAACCACAGAAGGGGAGAAAGCATTTGGAGAAGAACTCAGGGAAAATAAAAATAACAAATTGTGTTTGAAAATGCCACTGTGAAACCTATTGTGTATGTTAAGTCTGTTAAATAACAAAAACAAAGAAGAGTAAAAGGCAGAGCAGGGGCAAAGGAAAGAATGATGGAAAGGGAAGGTGTAAACAGGAGGATGTTCTCAGCGTGGCATTGAGTTTGACCTCATTTACTTAACAGATTAGTTTTAAGGGTTTCAACATAAAAGCCACATTTGCATATTGGAGGCTCCTTTAGATCTTAGCATTCGTAATAATGACAGAGAGGTGGACATGGCAGCAGGAGATACTGAAGGATTGCACCCAGAGGTGACAGATTGACAACAGGGTAGAGCTGCAGAATGAACAGAGCTGGGGCAATGTCCCTCATGCAGACAGCTACAGGTGAACTCACTCCTTTCCAGTATGTCACATGGCACCCTGTATACAACTCAATAGCTCTCAAGTACTTCTTGGAACATCATCTCTGTGATGTATGTCCACAGCTGAGTACATGATTTCCACAATCAGAATCATACACTGCTCTCTGAAGTTATAGTGTGAGACCACACAGTTTAGCTATTAGGTAGATACTGTGTCAATAAGCCAAATAAGTCTTCAATGGGAAAATGATTACTATTACTTCCATGGCAATGACACTTTTAAGGATTTACATATTTCAGGAATTCACTGATTAACACTACATTTCCATTTGTGAGCAAGATTATTCTCAACAAACTCAAACTTGGTGCTTCCAGTAAAGTTATAAATAAGGGATGTCTATCTCCTAATTATTATAATTTTAATTGGAATTAGCAGACATTCAGTATTTAATATTATACAAAGAGTATGTATAACACATATTCTAAAAACATCACTAAGAAGTCAAAGGAAGACCGTATCTTTATTCTTGTCTGCAGATAGGTTGGGAACAGACTGCACAAAGACATTGCATTTTAACAGCCCTTTAAAGTAAAGGTAGAGTCTTTTTGTCCACATTAACTGAAGGCACTGATGAGCAGCCAGAATTCTAAATTATTTTATTTATCTTGTTCCCTACTTACTTTATAGACTATATTGCTGCTTTTGTATATTTAAGATTTATCATTTTCTTGATTATAAGGAATTTTAAATGTTTAAGCAGATGTAGATAATTGTAGGGTAAAAGGCCTGTGCCCACTTCGGGGTTTGAAAATGTACTAACACTCACCAATCCCTGAGCTCGAAACCCCACCACCAATTCAATTCCTAAGCTTGAAAATCCACCAGTCCCTGACTTCAAAATCTCACCAATCCCTGGGCTTGACTTGAAATTTTACCAATCCCCACCCTAAAAAACTCCACCTTGGAAAATTCCACCCCCTAGAAACCCTATATAAAGCATGCTTCCTGCTCAGTTCTTTACTGTTTCTTGCCCAGGCAGAGGCAGCCACTCTCTTGTGTTTCTCCCAGTAAATATCTTATGTGAGATTTGTTGTTCACTATGAATGTGTGGTATTCCTTGACTTCTGACTGTCAGGGTACCTTTCCCTTCAGAGCTGTAACACCTTTGTTGGGAAAGGTTTTCCCCTCAGAGCTGTAATACTTACGTTCGTTACATAACTAGGTTAGGCTCTCCTGGTGCCTGTGCTCCCCCTCGGTGTCTGAGCCACACTAGGCCCTTATCCCTCATCTCCAACCCAACCTCAATTGAATCACTTTCAGGCTCACTGACTGCTCAACTTCTTGGCATTGCACTTCCCAGCAGCAACTTAGTAAATTCCCTCCTTCCATCGGTAAAAATGCTTCCCGGAGTCCAAAGAAGGAATTGTTGAGGGTTCACTACCCATCTGATACTCTTGGAGGCTGAGGTACCCCCAGCTATGGTCTTCAGGGATATGGCTGGCCCTCTCAACCTGACCCCATTCTCCCACACTTAGAGCTATAATCCTGCAACTTGCTTAAGCCAAACCAGACTATTGCATCCCTTCCTGCCCACCTCTCCTATCTTCCCTTCGGAGCTGCCCATAATCCCAGAGCTCCTCTAGGCCCTTTTGATGTTCTGTTCCTAACCCTTTCCTGTGGATGAGGCCTCATTCCTGAGCTCAGTTATTTGGTGCCTATAGGCAATTCTTGGGGACTCATCCAAAGCCCTGGTACAGACTCTGCCCTGTTGAGTGTGGTGACAACCTGTTGAACAACTTGGTCCTCATTAGGTCTCCTGAGTCCTGGAGATGTCTTCAAATACAGGCTGAATTGACTTTTTTTCCTCTCATCCTCTCCTTCTCATCTATGGGAACAGTGTCTTCCATACCCTTTCATTCCCCATTGGAATAGCTTTTAGAAAACCTCTAGCCTCTTTATCTGGCACCCAACCTAAAGGACCCTAAATTTGTTCACCTTTGCAATCAAATTCTGCCTCAACACTTTTAGATAATTAAGGTAAATGGCATCCTCAATCCCAAATGTATTCAGGACCTTTACAACTATTGCAAGCAATCAGGGAAATGGAAAGAGATTCCTTACATCCAAGCTTTCTCTTACTTCTGCTTCAAGCCTTCTCTCTGTTCTTCCTGTTCCCCCACTCAGCTGCTTCCAGCTGTAAAGACCGAACAATTAGATTCCTCCATTACTTTGAACCCAACTAAGGAACCTTTCCACTACATCTCAACCCACTGCCCCTTCTTCTCCAGACTCTCCAGTTTCCCTTTCTTCCTCCTCAGCAATAGACTGCCTAAATCTACCTTCCTTTGTGCCTAATTTCAGATCACTGGTGGCCCTTAGTCCTCCAGTTTCTAGTTCCCTTTCCACCATGGGAAACCCTCAACCTCCTCCTACCTGGCCTAAACAGGCCATGGTTCTCCATTCTCAGGACATTGCCAGAGTGTTCACCTTGGTCACGGTATACATCCCCTTCTCATCAAGCAGCTCTTAAGCAGAAAAGAGATTAGAATCTTACACTGTTAACTCATCCTTTATTAAAGAACTCCAATATATTACTCAATCTAACAGCCTTATTGCCCATGATATTTAGATGATTCTTTTTTTTTTGGGGGGGGGGGGTTTTGAAACAGGGTTTCTCTGTGTAGCTTTGTGCCTTTCCTGGGACTCACTTGGTAGCCCAGGCTGGCCTCGAACTCACAGAGATCCGCCTGGTTCTGCCTCCCGAGTGCTGGGATTAAAGGCGTGCGCCACCACCGCCCGGCTATTTAGATGATTCTTATCAACAATCTTTTTCCTAAAGATCTCAGGTGAGTCCGGGACCCAGCTAAGGTGCACATAGATGAAATCCACTAAATGAACATCATCCACTCAAAGCCTGAGAACCTCCAGGTCCCTGCTTCAAATGTAGAAGGAGGACCACTTGCCCTGAACATGCCAGAGACCATGTCAACCATCTTGACCATGTCCAAGATGCCATCAGGAGGGACACTGGGGTATCGATTGCACCCATGTCCCTTACAGCATTGAAAAATCAGGCCCAGATCACCCTCCAGCCAACCTCCTATGTCTGGCCATGGTCTACTTAAGGGGTCCAGGTTCCATTGGCCTGAACATCATTATCTCCAACAGGAAGCCTCAGGTAGACATCACAGTATTAGGACAACACACCTTCCTTCTGGACATCAGGGCCACTTTTTCAGTCCTGATGGAGTTTTGGAGAGCCACCTCTCCTTCTCATTCCTCTATTATCAGAGTAGTGTAGACAAAATTCTAAATGGTCTTCTTAAATAAGAAACACAGAGCCAAATACAGAGTTAAAAACCCAAGAGATCAGAGCACAAGCAAAGAGCCAAGACTACTTTTAGTTTATCACTCACTGCCGTCCTTCCCCTGAGAGAGAGAGAGAGAGAGAGAGAGAGAGAGAGAGAGAGAGAGAGAGAGACCTTCTTCCTGTGTGGCTTGTCTTTTTATTGCTTTCCTGTCCGGCCTTCTTATTGGCACTAAGCCCAGCCACATGACTTCCTCGTCACTGCCTGTCTATACAGACCTCCTGGTATCTATGGTTGGTACTGGGATTAAAGATTTGGGTCACCAGCTTGGCTGTGTCCTTGACCACACAGAGACTCTGCCTGCCATGTGATTGGATTAAGGGTGTGGGCTACCACCACCTGAATTCTGTTCCTGGCTTGCTAATGACCTCTGATCTCCAGGCAAACTTTATTTATTAACATACAAATAAAATCACATTTCAGCACAATTAAAATATTACCACAGAGTAGGGGTACAGCCTTACCAGCCTCACCAAAATCTAGCTCTTAGCTATAACTTTAGGATTATTCCCCTCACCTACTCCTTCCTAGTAGTACCAATCTGTCTCATCCCCTTTCTTGGAATGGACCTGCCAGCCAAAGTGGGAGCCTCTATTTCCTCTTCTTCAAACTACACAATATGACACACCTTTTCCCTTACTGGCCTCTCAGGAAGATTCCTCAGAGTAGGACAGCCAAAACCTCTCTACAGAAAAACATAATCCCTCTCTCATCATTCAATTACAACTTCACCATATATATCACCATGGCTCAATAAGCACTCTTTCTCCAAAGCCTCAGGAGACTTATGTTTCTCATCTCTGATCTTTTAAGGAAAAAAATCTTCTATGCCCCCTTTAACACTCCTATATTTGCAGTTAAAAACTCATTGGAACCTTGGTTCATGATCATTTATCAAATCAATAGTGGTTCCTCTTCACCACATAGTATCCAACCCCTTTACTCTCCCCTCTACCCTCCTGTTGGTTGTTTTTACTCTTTGCTCTTTTGGGGAACCTGCCACACAGCTCCCATATCTATCATACAGGGAGGCTTATTTGTTGCTGGCGAATTTCTCTCCAGCTCCCGCCACCAAGTCCCGCCAGTCCCAGAGCCCACTTATAAAATAAACACACAAACTCTTATATTATTTAAACTGCTTGGCCATTAGCTCAGGCCTGTCATTGTCTAGCTCTTACTCTTATATTTAGCCCATTTCTATTAATCTTTACTTTGCCACATGGCTCATGGCTTACTGGTACCTTACATCTTCCTTGTCCTGATGGCGGCTGGCAGTGTCCCCTCTCAGCCTTCCACTCCCAGAATTCTTTTCCTTGTCCCGCCTATACTTCCTGCCTAGCCAATGGCCAATCAGTGATTTATTTACTGACCAATCAGCAACACACTTGACATACAGACCATCCCACAGCACTTCCCCTTTTCTTTTCTTAAAAAGGAAGGTTTTAACTTTAACATAGTAAAATTATATATAACAAAACAATTATCAAGCAAGAATTACAGTTACAATATTAAAGAAGAGATCCTATCTATCTTATATTTGTAAGTTTAAGGTTTTATATCTAACTTATCTTTTATTATAACTAAGGAAAATTGTAAGTATCTAGTCTTTAACCACATCAAAGACCTCAGAAGGATATACTACTACCTGAGAAATGGAGAAGGATATAAGCAACTTTTAGGAGTCTTGTAGGGTAGACAGAGACAGCTGGCAGCCTGGACAGTCATTCAAAGTTCTCTTGTAAAGTTGGGGCATCTGTCTTCAGCCCACAGGCCTAGAGTCTCTTATTCACTTTTCTCTGTGTCCTGTAGAATGTCTGGCAGTTTTCTCTGCAAAGCAGGAACCTGAAGGACCATTTTGTCAAGCAAAGTTCAGTGGTCACCTTTCTATGGGTCCTGCATGTCCAGTTGATCAAGCAGTCCAGGCAAGAACAGTTTCTTGCCCAAATGGCTATTTTTGTCAAGGTGAAGATAAACTCCGTATGGAGTGTCTTCGATGCCCATCCTCCTCTCTGAAGTAAATCGGTGCTGTCAGGAGCAGACATGTCTCACTGTCCAAAAAGTCTAAACTTTTAAAACATTTTAAATGCCATATTCTGTAGGTCTTTGAAGTGTTTGAAGACTACCTATCTATCTGAAATATATCTATGTATACCTAGAAGACTTAACTAACATGGCTACAAATATTATCATTGATGACTAACTATTAATCTATTTTTTAATTATCCATTACAATTTTAAATGAGTTACATAAACATAATACCTCAAACAAGAATAGAAATATATATACAGTATAACAAAATTAAGTTTAAATTTGTATCAATAAACTAAAATCTATAGCAATGTAAAACATTTTAAACAAGTTGTTACTCTTTCAAAGTAGGTTCATTAATCTACCCTTTCATCCTATCATATCTAAACTATCCCCCTTTTTGTTATAGAAAGAGATTGTATTTATAATCAACCTGATTTAAATAAAAATATTGTTTTTTCTCTGTCCCACACCAGAGGGCTCTTCTGATTTGGGACACAAGAATCTCTTAACCATTTTTTTTTTTTTGAGCAATATGTCTGGGTTTAGAGGGGGAGTGAGCCAATTCCATCTCTAAAGCCAGCTTGGTATATTTGGGAATTTGGGCGTAGCTTCTCTTACTACTTCCTGCTGGAGGGGGGCGCTGTATCTTCTGGAGACAGAAAGAAAATTTTAGGATCATGGAGTAGTCCGTGAGGCTGTATATCTGAGCCAGTTGACTTGAAACCATTCTGGATGTTGAATCATCTGGGCCATGGTGTCATTGGAGACCTTTCAGGGGGTCTTGGCTGGTCAAACCTGATGTATCTTAATCTGGAACAAATCCATAGTCTCTGGCTTTCTGTGGAAACAAGAGCAGAGACTCTTTTCCAAAGCAACATATCCTTATATCCAAATTTTGAAGTCAAGGTACCTTTAAAATATACATTTTGGCATAACTCAACAGCTTTTGTAATCAAATGTTTTTCTTCAGTTACAAATATCAAAGAGAACATAATCCAAATTCTCTGTGTGGTAGCCATCTTTACGTGGCTTATTTTTTTATATTAGCTTGAGCCTATTGCTTTAAACTGCAGCCTTCTAAGCCTGAAACGGCGCTGGCGCTGTGGCTGCTGGCTCCGCCCACTTCAGCTTCCCAACATGGCGGTGGTCCGCTTTCCGCCAGCTCTGGGAGCCGTAACTCTCAGAAATAGTGGGTCTACACTTTTACCAAAGTAGCGTGTAGCCCAGAAACTTCTTTTTTTTTTTGTTTTGTACTAGCAAAGGCTAAATCCACCACATAGCTTAATGTGTTACTTGCAGAGGCCTCATTCCTACCATACTGCAGGTCGAGAGTGCACACTAGGAACCCGCCAGTAGCTCAAACCGGTAGCTGCCGCTCATTTGAGAGAGACAATTAGGAAGCTGTTTTTAGTTCCGTTTTAGAATCTTTTTTCTAAGTTTTTAGGTGGAAACTCTTGCCACCACGTTGGACGCCATTTGTTGCTGGCGAATTTCTCTCCAGCTCCCGCCACCAAGTCCCGCCAGTCCCAGAGCCCACTTATAAAATAAACACACAAACTCTTATATTATTTAAACTGCTTGGCCATTAGCTCAGGCCTGTCATTGTCTAGCTCTTACTCTTATATTTAGCCCATTTCTATTAATCTTTACTTTGCCACATGGCTCATGGCTTACTGGTACCTTACATCTTCCTTGTCCTGATGGCGGCTGGCAGTGTCCCCTCTCAGCCTTCCACTCCCAGAATTCTTTTCCTTGTCCCGCCTATACTTCCTGCCTAGCCAATGGCCAATCAGTGATTTATTTACTGACCAATCAGCAACACACTTGACATACAGACCATCCCACAGCACTTATTCTTTTTTATAAATGTCCAGCAATAGCCTGGCTTGTTTCTTGCCAGCTTTTCTTAACTTTAAATTATTCCATCTACCTTTTACTACTGGGCTTTTGCCTTTCTTTATTTCTGTATATACATATTTTTTTGTTCTTATTCTGTGTCTGGCTGGGTGGCTAGGTGACTAGCCCCTGTGTCACTTCATCTACACCCCTGGAGTCTTTTAAAACTCCTTTTCTCATGCCTTAAACCCTTTTCTCTCTGTTTTTCCTTCTATTTATTCTCTTTGCCTGCTAGCACTGTCTATGCTTTCTCCTGCCTTGCTATTGGCCATTCAGCTCTTTATTAGACCAATCAGGTGTTTTAGAAAAGAAAGGTTTTAACTTTAACCTAGTAAAACTATATACAACAAAAACAGTTATCAAGAAAGAATTACTTTTACAATATTCATTCCATTTTGTATTTAGCAAATTCAGAGAAAATACTCTATTATCTATCTTATCTTAGTGACTCCAAAGTTTATACCTAGTTTACTTTCTCTGAAAACTATAACTCTGTTTAGTCTTCAACTCCATCAAAGACCCAAGGAAGTAATATTACCTAACAACAGAGACATCTTGCTGCCTGAACAGTCATCCCAAGTTCTTCTACAAAGTTGGGACATCTGTCTTTGGCCTACGGGCCTAAAGTATCTGCAGACTTTTCAGTGAAGCAGGAAATTTGAAGAATGTTCCTGCCTTGTATTGGCAAAGTTCATCATTCACTTTCCTTTGTGTCCTGCAGAATGTTTGGCAGACTATTCTATGAAGCAGGAACCCTGAAGGATTGTCCACTCATGTTTTGGCAAAGTTCACTGGTCAATTTCCTGTGGGCCCTGTATGCCCAGTTTATACAGCATAGTGTCAAGCAGCCAAGGCCAAAGCAGTTTCTTGCCCAAATGGCCTATCTTGCTACAATGAAAGAAAACTCCTATGGAGATTCTTTGATGCCCATCATGCTTTTATGAAGTAAATTGGTGCTGCCAGGAGCAGATGTGTTTCATTTTCATGAAGAACCCTGAGTTAACAAAACATTTGAAATGCTATATTCTATAGGTCTTTGAAATGTTTAAAGTCTATCTTTCTATCTAAAACATATCTCTGTATGATCTTGAAAATATCTATAAATTTGATTGTTATAGATGACTACTAACCTATGTTTCTTGATTATCCTAAATAGGTTATAATAATAGCTTTTAAAAACTAGAACTTACTCTTGCATTTTTAAATGTACTGCACAGGTACAATACCTTAAACAAGTGTAGAAACATATATACAAACAGTTTATCAAAATTAATTTTAAATTTGTATCAATATACCAAAACCCATGCAAATGCAAAATATCTGAGATTAA
Source organism: Peromyscus eremicus (assembly GCF_949786415.1). Classification (NCBI taxonomy): domain Eukaryota; kingdom Metazoa; phylum Chordata; class Mammalia; order Rodentia; family Cricetidae; genus Peromyscus; species Peromyscus eremicus. The sequence goes on along the minus strand of NC_081419.1, from coordinate 21,141,578 downwards.
TAGTTGTCTTTTTATTCTATGTTCCCTAAAATATAACAAACAATCATGACCCACCAAATAACCAAAAGCCTCCCACAATCTAACTCTTGGGACTGTGGACATTGTTTTCACTGGACTGCTTTCTATTATATGTGATCGAAGATATCTTTAGGGGTCCCTGAGAAAATTGAAAAAATGGTCAAGTCCTGAGAAGACCAGCTATAACTTTTGTTAATATATATCACCTATCAATTTTCAAGAGTTCTCCCTTGATCAAACCTGATCCATATTAACCTGGAAGGAATTGGCAGCCTCTTGTTTCCTGTGGAAACAAAAGCAAAACTACTTCTCCAAAGTAACATACTTTTTTGACTTCTTTTTTAAAGTTAAAGCATTTGTAAGTTATATAGGTTGGTTTAATTTATCAGTCCAGTTCACAATCCCATGTCTGTCAGCAGCTGTTGTTTGCTCATCAACATTCAAAAATTAAAAATCAACACAATACTATATAGGCTCCAGACTCTCTATGTATTTCCCATTGTTATGGGCCTTTTTCTTTTTTATTATTTTACTTCTCTTTAAAGAACTCATTTGAAACTATTCATTTCTTTCTATGACTGTTCATACTCTTTTTACTTTTTCTTAAAAGTAAACACATTGGAAAACACGCTGGAACTTGTTTAGAGGTTTTTCCATCTATACCTCTTCTACTGTGTATCTTTTACCCTTATATGGCCATGTGAGCAAACTTTAAACTGCTAAGCTACAGCTGGGTCCTCTTTGGCCCAGCTCTATCAGCTGGTTCTGCCTGCTTTTCAATTCTTGAGAACCAAGCCTAAAGCTAGCAGCTCAGTTGGAGGTGCATGACCAGAAACTGCATTCAATGTTCCTAGCAGTAGGAAGCCTGTACCTGTGCTGCCACAAGCATGTTTTACTAAGATAGCCTTTTCCATTTAGCACTGACCTGCAGGCTGAACAACAGCACCTCTTAAAGAAGTCTTATCTCTTTTCTTTTTTTCTCCTTCTTTTCATTTTTTTTTTCAGCTTTCTCAGGCCCTATCTGGAAATATAGGGCCCACATTGGTATGCCGTAATGTTGTTGGTTGTTTTAACTCTTTGGGGGCCCACCACTTCACTCCCAAATAAATCACACAGGGAGGTTTATTCTTTCTTATAAATGCACAACCTTAGTTTGGGGTGTTCTTGCCAGCTTTTCTTAACCATAAATTATCTCATCTACCTTTGGTCTCTGGGATTTTGCCTTTCTCTATTTCTGTGTATCTGTTCTGGCAGGAGTCATATGACATCTTCAGGAGAACAGTCCTGAGAATAGGTTGAACAAACTCTCCCTGTGGAAAAGCCCTGGAGAAACCTTGACCCATTGGCAAAGCCTATGGACAGTTCATTGCATAATTCTGGGCATGACCCCAGGAGCACATGTGCTACCTGCTCTCCTTGTTTTCACTATGCTGGCTATATGGCTGGCTACCTTTAGGTTCACTTTCTCAGTCATGGTTAAAGTAGCAATTACAAAAGGAAAACTTTCCCCAATGACTCTCATCTGAGTGAGCCAGAGGGAATGTTGTTAAATACATACAATGGACCTGATTCAGCCCCTAAAGCCTTCAGTGTTTCAAGTGTGACCATGAATTTAGGCTTCTTAAGAACAGGATGTTGCCTTTCCAACACACCCTGTGACTAGCCTAAAAAAGTCACAGTAGTTCATGAAGTTTAATATCAATTACAGCTTTGCATAACTGTTCTGAAGAGAATGATTTTAACCACAAGAGTCTAGGAGAAATGCAAATAAATAGATAATATCAAGAGTTAATGGGAACAGTCTAGGAACAGGAAATGAAGCAGAATCATAGAAACCCAAAATGCCTTCATTTCTAATAACTGTGCCAATACCCCAAGAACTTAAGGGAGATGGGCATGAGAAGAAGGGAGAAACAGTGCCAACCATTAAGAGTAAGTTTCCAAGTTATGTAGCCTATAGGATGGATGGAAAAACCTGGAAGAGATAGAGTAGTACAGAATGTAGACTAAATTGATCCAGCTTTGGCTGGTGAGTTGATTGTGAGAACTCAGATCCTACCAGATATACTATTAACCAGTAGAGACAAAACTGTCTCTCACCTGCATGATGTTGTGACTGCAAATGCTGCCAACTGGGCACTCTGTTCCACCTGTAGGTGTGCCTAGTGAGAAAACTTCCTTGGTGGCTAGCAACAATGCTTATGCTTCTAATGTTAGAGCTATGGATTAAATAGATAATGGTTACCGGTGGGGAAGTAGGTAGAAAGAAACAAAGGAAGAAACGGACAATTATTGTAAACATTTTTAGAAACTTAAGGAAACAAATTTGATTATAGAAATGTTCATGCAAACCATTGAAAGTGTATAAATAAAAATGGCCCAAGCTATCCAGAGCCACTTTTTTAAAAAAACAGGTGGTCACAGTTTGCATCATTAAAGAAATGTTCCACAGCATAAACAAATGTAACACATCTTAAAATAATATTCTACAACACCCTAGCCTCAGGAACCTTTCATTTTTCTGTCCTAGACTTAAGTATGCCTTCTTTTCCATTCCTCTCAGTCGATCTCCAGCCACAAAACAGTCCATTTGCTTGGACTGACCCTGATACTCACCTTTCTATTCAAATTTTACTATCCTACCTCATGGGTTCTGAGACATCCCTCATCTATTTGGAAAGGCCCTGATCTCTAACTTACTCTCTTGCATCTTCTGAAACACAGTGTATACATTACATAGATGGTCTGCTCCTTTGTAGTTCCTCCCTGCAAATTAGCCAGGCCAACACCTCCACATTACTAAACTTTCTGTCTGGCTGGGGATGTAAGGTCTGACCTTCTATGGTCCAACTTTTCACTCCTCGGGTAACTTATCTGGGAATAACTATCAATCCAACTAAGAAGGTCATTACCCTAAATAGGAAACATCTAATCTAGTCTCTTTCAATACCTACCACCAAGGACAAAATTCTGTCCTTCCTAGGTAGGGATGACTGGCTTCTTAAGCTCTTGGATTCTTTCTTTCTTTCCTCTCACCCATCCCTTACATGAGGTGGCACTTGGCCCCTCATCTGAGCCCCTCCTCATACTCATTGCCAAGCCCTTTCACAAGCTTCAACAAACACTTCTGCAGGCCTTGGCCCTAAATCTTTTGTATTTAACTTCTCACTCTATGTCATAGAGAAGGAGGTATATGCCTTCATGGTCCTGGGTCATCAGCTGTGATCCTCCTTTGTGCCTGTTGAATACCAATAAAAAAAATAGACCATTCTATCCAGGGATGGGCACCTTGCCTGAGTATGCTGGCCACAGTCATGTTACTTATATGGAAAACAAAGAAGTTATCTTCAGATCACCTGTTACTGTCTTCTCTTCCAACTACCTGTCCCACCTTTTAACACACAAAGGTCTCCAAACACATTCCCCTTCTTGAGTTCTCTGTCTTCAGATAGCATTGATAGAGGACATTTCACTTATCTTTTAGCCATGCCCATCTCCTAACATTTCAAAGTCCCTCCCCTGACCAATCCCAGGCTATGCTATCTAACTTTTGCACTAAGACTGTAGAAAAGCTACTGCCTAATTCCACACATATACATGAGGGAACACTACCACAAACCACCTATATTTGGTATAGATGGTAGTTCCTTCCTACACAAAGAAGTCTGAAATGCAGGATATGATATTGTCTAGGAAAATATTGTATTTGAAGCACAAGCCCTTCTAGCCTGAAGCAGGAATGAACAGGCTGAGTTAATAGCTCTTGTGTGTTTCAAAAACAAAGGGAGATTCCTTAAACTTTAATGCTTACTTCAAGTATGCTTTTCACAGTCTCGTTTCACATGCAGATATTTGAAAGGAGCATGGAATACTAACAACAAAAGGAGGTTCCATAACCAAATTCAGACTGAATTATGGCCCTGCTAGAGGCCTCTCAACTTCCCTGGGCCACATGAATTATCCACAGCAAATTTCACCAAATAGGCAATTCCATTGTCTCCAAGAAAATTAACCAAGTCAATGAGACAGCTAGAGCTGCCACTTCTTTCTAAAAGCTATCACTGTTTCTCCTAAACTTTGCCAAATGTCTAATCTCACCTCCAGGCATTGGAGCCCTGCTTTTTCCACTCATTAAGACAGGAGATCCCTCCCTGGGTCAGATTGACAGCTCAACTTCACCCACATGCCCACTGATAGACATTTTAAATGTCTTTTGGTCCTAGTAGACACATTTTCAATATGGGTAGAAGCTTTCCCAACCCTAATAAAAGACCTGGGCTCCTTTTGGGGGAAATTGTCCCCCACTTTGGAGTTCCAACCTCCCTTTGATCAGATAATGGCCCTGAATTTACTCCTCAAATCTCTCAAGCTTTATCTAAAACTCTCAACATCCTATGGCATTTCCCTCTCCTCTGTTATTCCCAATCCTTAGGCAGGATCGAACTAACCAATGCTCTCTCAAAAATATTTTTATCAAAATCTCCCAAGGGCTTCATATTGATTGAGTTAAACTCCTGCCTTTTTTTTTCTTCTGCAACTAAGAGCCCTCCAAAAGAAATCTCTCCTCACCTCCCTTTCCAAACTCATGTATGGATGGCTGATTCTGCCTCCTGGCCTCATGCCCCAGCTATCATCACTTTCTGATCACCTTCTTACCCTTTTGTTTTGCTATCTCTGTTCTCTCCTTTGGGACTTCACCCACCATTCTTTGTTCCAGCCCCATCTGGACACCCTTTCCTCTTCCATCAATATCTGGGACTTGGTTCTCCTCTCTCCTACTGTTTACAATCCTCCTCCTCTTTCTCCTAAATGGACAGGCCTCTTTGGGATCATTCTTACTACCCCTATCACTGCTAAGCTCAATGGTTTCCTTTGCTGGATTCATCTTTCTCATCTCAAGCCTTTTTATATCATCATCTTAAGATAATCTTCCCTTCTCCATTTTGATTCCAAAAGGACCTTGTTCCCTTAGATTTCATAGAATACAAAGATCAACCAGCTTGCCTTCAGTCTCAGAATAATGAGCTCTCACAGATCGGCCAAGACTCAAGCCTGACCCTATTGGATCATGAATTTTCTTTCTACCTTGTCCTGCTCACTCCCATCAGTGGCAGGGTTTATGTATGGAGATTTGAGGTTCAAGAAACTTATACTTAGCAATTCTTCCAGACCACTCTCAGGAGGGGGAAGCAGATTGCTCACCAGCTGGTTTTCAAAGAAGATGGTTGTTCATATAACACCTACATTGACTTTAAAACACCTGTCCCCTCTGTTTGCTTTTGCTAAGATCAAAATTGTAGTCAGATTATTCTTTGGGTTGCCAGCTCACAAATAAGGACATGGAGACTTATTATTATTTATGAAAGCTCAGACTTAGCTTAGGCTTGTCGCACTAGTTCTTATAGCTTAAATTAACTCATTTATTTTAATCTACATTCAATTGCGTGGCTTTTTACCTCATCTCTCCATACTGCTATTGTTGCTTCCTCCAAGTTTGGCTAGTGACTCCACCTTCTTCTTCCCAGAGTTCTTTCTTTCTGCCCTGAAGTCCCACCTCTACACCTCTAACTCCTGCTTAGCTAATGGCTATTCAGCTTTTTATTACACCAATCACAGCAATACATTTTCAAACACTGTATATATATATATATATATATATATATATATATATATTTGTATGTATGTATATCACAACATAAACTAGAGATTACTGTCTACATTGCCCAGAGAATTATGGAGGCTGCCTTGTTGGTTCTGTAGGAGACATGATGTATATTCAGGAAAGTGTTCCACCTTTTGTGCACATTAGGGCATTTTCATATCCTAATTAAGGACCCATGGCACCCCAGATAGGAGAGGGAGTCATGGGTAAGCTTTAATATAGCATCATTAACAGCTGTCCATCCAGTGTGATAAAAGTACAAAGGGTATTCACCCCATTTTCTCAACTTTTCCCATTTTCAGGTATAGAAAAGGTAGAAGAAGTAGTCCAACACTCCTCAAAGGTCCTTCCATCCCTAAAATCACCCTTCCTAAACTATATCAATCCCAGGTCTCTGTCCTCATGGTCATTCCATCTCTTGTTTCAGACCTTAACCTCTGCACATCATCTCACTTCACTGCATATTCTGTCCTCAGAGCCAAATACCACTGCCACCCCTTCTCTCCCTCACATCTGTCTCTGCAGTATCACAGACTGCTTTAACTCCTCAAAAACATACTCTATGGGCACTCTGGCTTTATCAGACTGTAATAACCCCTTTACCCTGAGCCCTTATGTCCAAATGTTCACAATGCCTTTATCTTCTGTGGCACTGAAGTTTACCACTGCCTACCAGTTGGGTGGTCTGGGACTTACACCTGGATGCTCCTTTTCCCAAAATTAGGAGTGGTACTCAAGGAGGGACCCTTGCCAATTCTCCTCACAGGGCTTATAGCTGCAAGGCATAACAAACAAGTAGTTCAGATCTTATCCCTTCCTGTGGCTTTGGGAATAACTGCTAGTGTTTTAACTGGAACAGCAGGACTAACTATTTCCCTCACTATCTATTACCAGTTTTCCTCTCAGTTTACCGGGACGTCGAATGGATGGCTCAGACGACCCTCACCCTCCAGGGACAAACACACTTACTGGCTTTGTAGTGCTAACAAATTCAGTGAGGGTTAGATTTACTGACAGAGGAGATGGATGGACTCAGACTCTTCCTCAGGGAGGAATGCTGCTTTTATGTCAACCAGTTGGATATAGTAAAAGATAGGATCTGACAACTCCAAACATACCTCCAAGAACATAAGGAACAGCACAATACTTCTGACTGTTGATCCATTGACAGTCTAATACGGAATTGGGTATTGCCTTACCTCACTTGATCTTCTCCAAAAGATGAAGAACTGATAGATACTGCCTTTCTTCACTCCTCTCCCATCTCCTCCTCTTAATCCCACTAGTCACACTCTGCCTTATAAACTTCTTGTCTACAGTTCTTCAGCAACATATTTAAAATATTTCTAAACAGACTTTTAATCAGTTGCCTTTACAGGATTATCAACCCCTGGCTATGGAACCAGAATCCTGTGGCTCCCGACTATGCCCTGATTGTGAAAGTCAAGTTTACCCACCAAGGACTTCAATGGTTCCAATTAGCAGGAGGCAGTCTACTGATAATGTTGTCCTCTTTCCAGACTTCTGATTGTTTTTAATAATAAACAAACAGGGGAGGATGTAAAGCAAAGGTCAAGCCCACTTCTGGGTTTGAAAACCTAATAAAATCCACCAGTCCCTGAGTTTAAAATCTCACCAACCCCTGGGCTTGGTTTGAAATTCCACCAACCCCTACCCAAATATCTCCACTTTGGAAAACTCTGACCCCCAAGAAACCCTATATAAAACCTGCCCCTGCTCAATTTCTGGTGCTTCTCTCCCTACCAGAGGCAATCACCCTTTTGTCTCTTCCAATAAATCTCTTCTGAAAGGTTTGTTGTGCAGTGTGACTTTGTGGTATTCCTAGACTCCTAACTTCGAGGGTACTTTTCCCCTCAGCCTATAACACTTTCATTGGGTAAGGCTTTTCCCTCAGTACCATAGCACTTACAATAATCTCACACATAAGCTAAATTCAGAAAGATAAATACTACATTATCTCTCATATGTGGAATCTAGATGTAAGTGTGTGTGTGTGTGTGTGTGTGTGTGTGTGTGTGTGTGTGTGTGCCTTGAAAGTAGAAGTGAAAAAGAAATATATATTTTTTTGTTTAAAAATAAACTTAGGTACTGGATCAGTTCACAACGATTCTTCATTTGAACAGTGCCCTGACCTGTGTGTCTTAGATAGGGAAAACTCCCTGGGTGGTTAGAGACTGAAGAATGACAGACACAGAAACTCTGGGATCAGGTAGGCTGTGGGCTCTGATGCAGCCACGTCTACAATGACTAGGAACCTCAGTGTTTGTATTATGTACAGCACAGAGGGAGGGCTTATCTAATCCCTGTAGGAGGTCTTTGTGGGTACAAGTCTCTGGCTATAAACATGGAGATGAGGAATCTGCGGTTGACTAGTTTTTATACACACTGATCAATTGTCTGTAAATACTCATAATTGGCCAGAGAAGAAAGCTCTGCCAATTTTGAGGCATATGGGGAAAAACCTTGCCAATTTCCCATGGGTCTAAGGCCTTAATCCTTTTCAAGTCTGTGCCCTTATCAACAATACACCTTTACTCAGGACTGTTCTGACTTGAGGTTTCATTCAATCCTTACAGAAGAGCAAAACAGTAAACATCCTTATTAAAATTTCAAGTCATCACAAGCCTGTGTTGTGTGTGTGCGCATCATGTACATGCACATGCACATGCATTCATATGAACACATTTATGTCTGTGAATCAGGATAGAGAACTACAGAGTAAAATGTGTATGTCATGATCAACAAGAAATGCTGAGGGGAAAGATTATTCCAGTTTGAAAAATGTATAATTTAATAATAAGAATTAAAGGGCTTTAATTAAAGACTATGATGATTTTAGAAAATGCTATTAAAGATGAAATATCATGCATTTTATGCATGCTGATTTATATGAATGAAAGGAAACATTTGTGCCTGATCATGGAATTAGAGAAAACACAGTTTCTCTTTCATCAGTTCCTAAGTTGTCACAATGATAAAGGCTCCTGTGGAGAATTCAGGATAGAAAAAGGCACACTGACCTCCTTTCTTACTTTCACATTAATACTACATCCAGTCTCAACAGGCAATCAAAATAGTTGTCAACTGTTGAGATAATTTTTAAAAAAGCTTAATTGATAGGAAATAATGGAGGATAAATTCTCAACTTTCACTTACCAGCCAACTTGAACACTTAGAGGATTCATAGTCAGGATATAGAATTTACCCAAATTACGTCAGAAATTCCTCAGGGTCCCCACAAGGGAGGGAAAGCTATCAGGGGGGCATTCTTAAGGCCCCCAGCTTAGATAAGTTTTGGTTCTTTAGAAAGCTGTGTCTGGGATGCCAAAATGGAACTCCACTTTAATTAATAACACAGGAACTTTCACATGACCCTAGAACAACACATATTGTGTGGTTTAACCTTATTCATGAGGGAATTGGAACGTTAGCTCCAGGCTCACTCTCCCACTGTTACAGCTTACACAAAAGATTCGTTTTTAAAGGGTGTTTTGTTTGAGATAGAAATTAAAAGCTCAAAATCTCAAGGTCAGCCAACCTGCTGTTATTAAACTTATGTGCAGCTAAATTGTCTTTTGTGGATTTGGGGTAATAATAAGCAGCAATAAAGCATAGATAATTTGCATCAGGAAGACAAATTGGATCTGGCCAAATAAAGCCGGTATGACTGTGACCTTTAGAACAAAGGCAATCCAGTTGCTTATCTAAAAAACTCTAATTTATATGAATTAAATACAGTCTGGAGTAGATCATTAGCTGTGCTGTGGGTTCTCATGTCAGCTGCCTACCTTCTAATCACTGAGCCAATTATACATTTTGTGGAACAACATTTAAAGGTAATAATGCATAAAAAAAATCGGGGTGAAAAGAAAATAGATATTTGTTGGTACTTACCACTGTTTTAAATAATGTATTAGATAAGCCTGAGTGGCTGGTGAAAGGTTTTCTGCGATCTCTTGGGAGTAGTAGCTGGTAGTAGAAAGTTTTCTGTGGTGAGGCTAAATGGTCTGTATGCCTTGATTTTCTGGATTCACAGATGTACTCTGGTTCCAAAAGATAAGTGTTTAGATAGAACATGTCAGAAAGCCATTGACATATGGAAGTACCAAACCTGAGGAGTGCTCTCTACAGGGTGGCTATTGGAGATAACAAAATACACTCTTGTTTTTCATGTCCTAGTTGGATGTATTGGACAGACTGGGAGGAAGATAAAATAGATGACAGCGTGGGAAGGATTGAGAAGGCTTGGATGGATGGCTTCAATCGACAGATTTTTGTGACCTCAAAGATGCTGTGGCCAAATGGCTTAACGCTGGACTTTCACACCAACACATTATATTGGTGTGATGCCTACTATGATCATATTGAAAAAGTATTTTTGAATGGAACTCACAGAAAGGTAAAAGACAAGTGCTGCTGTTTTTAGCCTGCATGCTTCTTCTTCCGCAGAGCCTTGTTGTGCTGTGTTAAAAATACTTTCAAGTTTATTTTCACCCCTCTGAGGTGGCTGCCAATAGTCTCCATGGGGTGGCTGAAGGAGCTGAGCATTAAGCTGTGCAGCTGGCCCTGACCTCCGGGAGGCCAGGCCCAGCTCACTGCGGTATGCCAGGATTTGTGGGGCTTTTTAAAGAAGCCCTCCTGGTAGCAGAGCTGCTTTTACAATGCAGCCTGTCTACATTATTGATGGATTTTCTGTGACCAAGCAACCCCTCTCCATTTGAATATGTTCAATATTTGCAGCTGAAATTTAGACAAAGTAATTATACTGCACTCATTGGAGTAAAGAACTTTGTGACGCTGAACCTGAAATACATCTAGGCATGGGCTGAATTCCAAGGCGATCAGTGCAAATAAACGTGAATGCACTCTAGTTCATTTTGCTGAAATCCATGTAAAATGTCCTGGCATTGTGGAGTAATACTGACAATTGTGTAGTTGAGGGAAAGACAGAGCCCTAGCTGAAAAAATCATCACCTTGCCGCCTCGTCTTCAGTCATTAACAACCCAGAACTCCATGAAATGACTTCAGCTTTGAGGTAAAAGGTGAAGAAAGTGTAAGTCTGACATTTCCAAAATGCTTCCTTTGATGTAAGTTTCTTTCTGGATCTGAATCCTCAATGGTAGGCTCATCCTACTCATTAAGAATTCTTTTTGAGAAATAAATAGTACTATAACCAAGTCAGTCTTTGGTTATCACAAATGATACTCAACTATTTCCCCAGATAAATAAATTTTATTGGCATGTGCCATGATGACATGTAATTCACATCTACTAACTAAATATCTGTGCTTTCTTTGAAGACGTTAATATGTATACTATATATATCATATATATAACTGTAGTATGTTATAATTTATATAACTATATTATATATAGTGTATTGTATAAGATGTTAGTATGTTTACTATATATACACAATATATATATTGCATACATACTAATATCTTAAAATATACATAATGTGTAGAGTTTTATGGTCATCATCTTTTAGACTTTGATTTATTTTTTTCTTTTAGTATATCATAATTGACTGGCGGGTTCAATTAAAAGGATCATAATTACCAGTTGGGGGTGGCACACACCCTTAATCCCAGCACTAAGGAGGTAGAGACAGGCAAATCTCTGTGAGCTTGAGGCTAGCCTGGTCTACAATTCGAGTTCCAGGACAGCCAGGGATACTACACAGACAAAATTTGTCTCCAAAAACAAAAACAGAAAAACTCAAACCAACCAAAACAACAAAAACAAAAAAGGGATCATAATTTTAATTTTTATTCCTAACATATGTGTGTGTGTGTGTGTGTGTGTGTGTGTGTGTGTGTATTCCTTAAATTTTGAATATTGATTGAAAAAAATTTGCTTTCATAATGTTGGGAGTCTAGTGTATTTCCTGTCTATCATCGCCATGTGCAAGATGGCTTGACTGTTCTTCTGATTCCTCAACTTCAACATTCAGAAGGGAATTAAATAATAATACAACAACAGTCAAAATTGAACCTCATTAACAAGTCACATCTATGTAGAATTAAAATCTTTCCCTTTTTTTTATAATTTCCTTAATTTTCATTGGCTCAACTGACCTAGAAAGTCCTTCCCATTCACACAGCCATTTAAACATTTCACTTCAGTTGATTATTGGATGAACAGCATGGGTATGTATGTGTGCATGACTGTGAGTTTGTATGTGTGTTTGTATGTATGTATCCACACAGTAATTTTTTAGATTAACTTCCATCCAAGGGAATAATAAATATCACACAGAAGAGAGAAATAAAGTTGAGCAAAGCCATTTTAATGTTTGCATTCTTGATCATATCAGCAGTGGTATTTATGAGAGAAATTTGAACAAATGAAGTATTAACTATCTCCTTCAAATACATGTGTCAAAAAGTAGAAAAATAAGCTCACATTGTAAAAATCTCTCTATAAGTTAAGACTGTAGATTGTTCTCTGGTATAGTTATATGAATATTATTTACTTAAATAGCTTTGTTTATAAAGATAGTCTTGATTTTTTATAGTATGTTTAAATTTATTTCATATTTTACAGGTTGTTTACAGTGGGAAAGAGTTGAATCATCCTTTTGGATTGTCGCATCATGGGAATTATGTGTTCTGGACAGATTACATGAATGGTTCCATTTTTCAACTCGATTTGATGACCAGTGAGGTGACATTGCTGAGGCATGAAAGAGCACCCCTGTTTGGGCTTCAGATTTATGACCCACGAAAGCAACAAGGTATTAAAAACCTAAAACAATTTTTTCAATATTTCACATGTAATAATATTTTACTATAGTAACACAAAGTTCTATTTTGACAATGTTGGTGGTTTTTGTAATAAACATTGCCAGCTCACTGTAGAGTCATTCAAATCTTAGCGCTTGTTACCATCAAGATATATTTCTTGGCCTTAAGTAGCCTGAGCGAGGAACTCAGGCAATTCTGCTCAAGAGAAATTGAGGTTTTCCCAAACATTTCTTTATTCACATCATGTTTTGTGAAGAATGTTCTTCTGATATAAAAAAAAAAGTAATCAAAGAATAGTTTGGTAAGCAGTGAGAAAAACTTTCTTACAGTGAAAGGAGGACTTGAATAATTGAAAAAAAAAGATGAATTGCACATGCAGACTTTATTGACAAGTCTGCTTTGCATTGTCTCGTTAGGCTCCAGAGGTAGTTAAAGAATGTGTAACAATAAAGTGGAACAACCTACCCCAACAGACACATCTCATTAAAATCAGATAGCATTGTTACATTTTATCCTTATGAGTTATTAATATTCATTATGCTACCACAATCACCATGACTCATAACTTAGATATTAAGCACTGAAAACAACTTAGTAAATGATGTGGTAGATGTTTTATGATTTTTAAATAGTTGCTATTCCTTTATAATGTAGATATCCTTATAAATATTTAATGAGCCTGCATACCAATAAATTTTGAATGAATAAATAGCACCCTTAATTTTCTGATACATATCTTGTCAGTGGGGATTTCAGTAGCAACAAGGTTTGGGAAGGAGTTTGCATTAAGGTAGTTATCTTAAATGGACCATCTCATCCCTGAGCCTCGGCTTTTCTCCTTTATTAAAAGTTCTCTATCCACAGACAAACCAAGTGCAAAGAATGCTAAGAAATAATGGCTAATTCTTAATGAAATTACCTTTAAAAAGAACAAAATTGATATTATTTGGACAAGAAATGAATAATAGAAAAAACTGCTGGAGAAGACCATTGTCTCCTCATATTCATACCCACCTCCTAACTTTGGTAGCACACATTTCATTTGCCTGTGTTACACTGGAGGTGCTCCTTTCTCCCTCCCCACCTCTTCCCTTCCTTCTTTCCCTTCTTCCTCTTCTCTTTCCCTAGGCAGGACTGGACACTGGCCTCTGTTCTTGCTAGGCAGGAGCTCTTCCACAAGCCCCTTCCTTCTCTTTAGAAACTCCCACTCGAAGTGTTGTTTCTCAACTCCCTTTAGCCAGAAGCCCATTTTACAGCCTTCATAGACTTTAATCTTCTGGTTGTTTTAGAAAGTTGGTTATTAAATTCAAAATGTGATGGAAAAATGTCTCATCACTATAAAATGGACTTGGGCTTAAACACTGGCCTTTGATCCTTTTCAGACTTTGTAATCATGAAATATTAAATGTAGAACAGAAATATATCCTTCACCAAATTTCTGTGAGGATTAAATGATTATTTGTTACATTAAAAATAAATCTCAGTACATGTGAGAAAATTCCTATATCACCTCACAGGAAAAAATAATCATTTTAAAATTTCCTTTCTATAAATGCAGCCTAAACATTCCAAGTAATAATTTATCAAAGTGATGTGCAACAAATTGTGTAACTCAAACAGAGAAGTATATCTACTCTCTGGAAAATACTATTAGTTTATAATTAATAAGTACTAGCATTGAATAAAGAATTGCTTTTTTAAAAGTTCCTTTTCCATTGTAATTCAAAAGATCATAATTACTAAACTCGTCACGAATGCTCATTTGGAAATGATTGTGTTCTGTTTCACTTAGCAACTGTGTTCATCCAATTGATAGATTATTTTCAGTAACTTAGGTGGACCAATCAATTAGTTTCAGTTTTCTACGTAATCATCCTAAATCTAATGATCATCCACAACTATAACTAATCTTTGAAACATAGTTCAGTATAGAAAGAATTCCTAGTTAGTACCTGTTGGACTCAAGTCAATACTCATTGACTTTAGATAATCTACAGGAAGATATATGTTGTTTTCCATCTTTAATTGTATTGATCAAGACAGGATAATTACAAAGTAAAAGGAATTAAGATTTTTTAGGTACAGGCAACTCATTCGACAGTGGTATAATTTTCTTCCAATGGTCCTTTTTCTTTTCAACTTTTGAAAATAAGATATTAAATTTTTAAAATGCATAGTGAACATAACATTTTGTATCCTTTCTACTAAGATTTAAGAAATTATTTTATTTTATGTGTATGCATGTTTTGCCTGCACAGATGTCTGTACACTATGTTCATACCTGGTGCCTGAGCAGACCAGAAGAGGGTGTTAGATTTCCTGGGACTGGAGTTACAGGTGTTTGTAAGCTGTTGTGGGGGTGCTGGAAATTAAACCTGACTCTTTTGCAAGAGCAGCCTATAGTCTTAACTGCTAATCAATCTCTTCAGCTCCATGTTAGCCTTTATCTAAAGGGAGCTGAGTAGAGAACCAAGTCTCTTAAGAGTAGGTACTATCATTTGCTCTTACAGTGAAAAAAAAATGTTACAAAGCTCTCATCCATGTGTGTCTCCATCTGTCCCTGGCTTTCTTGTTTTCTTTTCTTTCTTCCTTCTCTGTAGCAATCTAAGAATATAGGCTAGATTTTGATACATGTATGTATATATGAACTGTATTTTTAATGTAGTATTTATACATATTATGTAAATACAAATAAATAAAACATAGCAGCAATTAGTGTGTGTTTCTGTATGTATGTATGTGTGTGTCATATGTGTATGCACAGGTGTACTCACTGATTCCTGAGCATGTGGAAACTAGAGGTGGATGTCTGCATGTATCCCCTCACTGTTCTTTACCTTATTTTTTGAGGTAGAGTCTGTAGTTGTAATTCTGAATGGTTTTATTAAATAAGAAACACAGAGCCAAGTGCAGAGTTAAAAGCCCCAGAGGTCAGAGAACAGTAGCTAAGAGCTGAGACCAAGACCGCCTTCTTCCCACCCGCTGCCACTGCCGTCCTTCCTCTGAGAAGGAGACCTACTTTCTGTGTGTCTGTCTTTTTATTGACTTTCTGTTCTGCCTTCTCATTGGTTGTAAACCCAACCACAGACCTCCTCGTCACTGCCTGTCTGTACAGACCTCCAAGTCTCTATGGTTGATATTGAGATTAAAGGCATGTGTCTCCATTCTGGCTGTATCCTTGAACACACAGAGATCTGCCTGTCATGTGACTGGGATTAAGGGCATGTGCTACCACTGCCAGACTTCTGCTAAATGGCTTGTTATTAGCTCTGACCCCCCAGGCACTTTTATTTATTAACATACAAATAAAATCACATTTCAGTACAAATAAAATATCACCATAAGAGTCTCTCACTGAGACTTTGTAATTAATTATGTTGTGTTGATCTCCAGTTCCAATTCCTAGGTTGGTAACTAGGGAAGTCCCCAGGATACCCATGTCCCTGTGCCTTTCCCTTAGTGGTGTGATAACAGGCCACCGGGACTGGCTTTTTATGTGTTTACTGGGAATTCAAACTCAGGTTTTGTGCTTGTGCAACCAACACTTTAGTCTTTTGTTTGTGTGTTTTTTTTCAGTATGTAGCTGGGCTATCCCTGAACTTGAGATCCTGCAGCCTAAGCCTGTGATTAAAAACATGAATTATTACACTGGGCTAGAACATACGTTTTATTTCTTGCCTAAAAAGTAGTTGTTGTGATTTTGTTTGTTTAATTATTATTGTCATGTTTGTTTATTTTGAGATAAGATCTCTTGTAACTCAGGTTGGCCTTAAACTCATTCTGTAGATGAGGTTGAGTTTGAACACTTAATCTTTCTGCCTGTACCTGGAAAGTGCTGGATTAAGATGTATACTACTAAGTTTAGATGGAACACCTGTTTTCATTGTAGTTATATCAACAGTAAATTTCTCATTCACATTGTTTTAATATAAAGCTCTACTTGACTCCCTATGTAGATTTCAGCAGCCAGAGATCTGAAGTCCTATCTCCAGCATTCCAGACATATCAGTGTTTTTGTTGTGTGTAAGTGTGGATTTAGTAAGTCTGAGGTTTGTAACAGGACCAGATTCACATTTATCTCTCCCCATATTTCCTATTTTTGAGATAATTATCACAGAAATTATTCAGAAATACTGTCTAGATTCTTTTATTTTATTTTTTTACCTTAATATCATCACATACACATACAGTACTGCAAAGTAATTCCAAATGAAATTAATATAAGAATAATATAATGAAAATAAAATTCTTAAAGGAAATGAAAGGTATGGATCATTTTATCCTTTCTACAGACCAACTGTTTATTCACCTTTCTGAAATTATCAAATATTAAATGCAAGATAAATCTGACACCAGGGCCTCAGGCAGTTGGTTCTTATCTGATGTTTGGAATAAAAACAATGTCCAGGATATCTTATAAATTAGATAACTTATAAATTAGAATAACACCCCACTACATATATAAACAAAATCCAAATATCAGACTTTTTCCATATGTGGTACAGGTACTTGAAAATTCACATATGATAGAATACTGAAAAATGAACAGCCCTGGAAGATTATAGAAGGCAAGATTTATGTTTTCTATTATTTTGAAAAAAAATCAGACCCAGAGAAAAATAAAGCAGACAGATTGTTTTGTACTGGAAACATATTCTACCTCCTCCTGGAAATAAACATTTGTCAGGGACTAAATTACTGAGGTTTATGACATTCAGGTATTAATACAGGGCTGTCAAATGTTTTGTGTATCATATGTGTCTTAATTATTGTCTGATGGAGGCTGTAATATACCTTTAAGTTTTCTTCCCTAAATAGACAGTATATTCACTGAGCACAGCTGTGTCAGTAAATTAAAATGAGGATGAGGAGGCCTTTCATCATGATAAAATTGTTTTGTATCTGTCTGCATATTCACATTTTTCCATCTATGTATTCACATCTTTATCATCATCATTCCATTCACTTACTCCCAAATCTACACCTATGTATGCTCTCAAACCTGTGTCTACATGTGTCTCGGAACTGACATATATCTAGATATATCCATGCCTGACACTTGATTCTACACCTGTCTATGCACTCAGACATAAAAAGATATGTTTATCATATAATTTTAACTCATACCTGTAACTGCAGCATCTATCCATACCTCATACCTATATCTGCATTCTGTGCACTCATACTTGTGTTTATATCTATCTCTGTACCACACCTGCATCTATAATGTCTTTGAACTCACACCTGTACTGCATCTGTCCCCATGCTCACGCATGTCCCCACATCTACTCCTGTGATCACACTTGTATTTACACTGCTGGAAACAGTTGCTCTGTAATCCACATTGCTATCTCAAAGTACTATTCATTCAATTATTTATCAAAAGCTCTCTGCGACACACGTAATTCATGGTACTTCTAATTCTGGAGGAACCATGAGTGGGAAGAAAAGACAGAGTTTGGGGCTTCAAAGAAACTCACTTGGACTTGACACTTAAAATTTTTATTAATACATTTGTATTTCATATTTGAATATTTAAATATATTTGCTTCCAAAGTAAGTTAGTTTAGAAGTACATGTTATAGTAGTGTTTGGTAAGTTATTTTTCTTTTCTTTGTTGATTGGATTTTATTTTAACTGATAGAAGTAAATTAAATAAAATCATGGATTTAAATACAAAATTCTTAAATTTTTATTAGTAATGAGAAAGATTATTAGGCAAAATAATTTTAATAATGATTGATTATTTCTCATTGTTAGATATAAAAAACATCATTTGGACACTTAAATATTGACTGATCCTTCCTGCAACTGTTATAAAATCAAATCAAATCATTATTGTAACTATAATTAGATTAAATTGAATGTAAATATGAGGTAACCAGCTATGAGAAGAATGCAGTATGGATTTTATGTACTGTGACTATTAAGATGTTACTGACCTAATCTGTGAAATTTATAGGAGATTATTGATGCTGTGTTTGAAAAATAGTCAGTAACATCCTGCAGATAATTTTATGAAATACATTTAAAAGATATAACTTCAAAGAAACACTATCACATGAGCTCTGATGGGAATATATTCTTAAAATGAAATTGAAAAATGTATGGAGTCATTAAAATATAAAAAAATTTCTGGGCTCTTCCAATAAGATGTGTGGAATTATTCATGTTAATTTAGTTTAAAGATTTCTGTTATGGCAGTACAAATACTAATTCTTCCTTTTCAGAATGTTGTATTCAAATAAGGAAGTATATTTTAAACTTTAAATAATGCTAATTTATTTCAGAATATGGAAATTTTTATTCAATAGGAATAAATGTCATGCCATTGATTTATATATTTAGCATATATCTTAAAAACATTGTGTAACCTGATGCATTATCGTCAACAGTTTCTTATTTCTTACTGTTTCAGTTATATATGCCCCCAAATATTGTGAAATATTTCCAATTTTCCAAAATCTGGATACCACTAAAAGTTGAATATACAATTTTATGCTACACATATTGTGAACACAGAAAGGGTACCTGAGTATCCTCCAAAGTTTTACATATTATCCCCATAATCATGGAATACATACGTTGGCATCTGTGAGCTACATAAACATTTCCACATTCCCTATTAGAAAAAAAATGAGGTAATTTTTCATTACCCTCTGAGTTTAGAAATTGAGATCATTCCTTGTATTATTTGCTATCTTAGTTTTGAAGCGTATTTTAGATTATTATGCTTATAATGAATTAAATGTACTATTCAGAAAATGAAAAGAATTGATAATAAACTCTAGATTATTTCCTCTGATCTGAGACATACAAAATAATATGTAGGAATTTATAGTATTAAGAACCATTGTGGAGGAATTATCTCCCCTGTAATGCTCCAATCCCTCTGGCCTACAGTGTGTAAAAATAACCCCATCCATGGTTTCAGCTTTCAGTATTGGCATCTGTGTAGTAACCATCAATTTACTCATAGCAGTTTATTAGTTATGGCCCAAGTAAATAAAGGATCCTCATTTTAGTGTTTTATTTCTAAAATAATAAAACATTTCATTAATTGATAACACTGAAATTAGCATGCTATGAAGTGACCTGATAATCACATTATCAGAGTGCTTCTGGAGTTTTGTAGTTCTGTCTGTAAAGATAGATGTAAAGCTAAGCAAGCTCTCACCTTCTTTTCTTGTTCCTTTCCTCCCCCTTACACCTCTCTCTGTCTCTGTCTCTCCATCTCTCTCTCTCTCTCTCTCTCTCTCTCTCTCTCTCTCTCTCTCTCTCTCTCTGTCTATCTGTTTCTGTCTTTCTTTCTGGACTGCCACTCTTTAGCCTCTGCTCTCCTTGGACTTGTTCTGTTACCCAGACTGGCCTGGAATTCACAGCAACCCTGTTATCTCAACCCCCTGAGAGTCACATTTAGAGGCAAAAGCCATGACACCTGGGTTAATACATTTTCTCAATGGACAGCTTGCAAGAATAAATGTCAAATTTGTGATTATCTAAACTTGCATTGTTTTAGCTACATGTCTATAAAAAATATTATCTCCAAGCTCTTCAAATATGTCTTTGGTGTCATCTATGATTCAACATGGACTCCTCACATATATTTATGAATTTCTTCCATCAGTGTCTCTGCTCCCTAAGTCTCTAGTCCAGAACTTTGGCACTTCTGTGCTGTGAGTTTTCCCAGTATCCCACCTTTCTTGGGGTCCTCAGCATAATGATATGCCAGTGTACTCACCCCACTGGAGAACAAGTCCCACATGCTTGCTTGTTCAGTGGTAGTTTACATCTACATTCTCAGACACATGCTCTGCTTTCCAAACACCATGCCACACTGCTATGAACATAATCTGGAGAACTGTTGATGACAGACAAAAGGCTACCTTCCTCCTTGCTCCTGGTACCTAGAAAATGGTTACCTGGCCCAAAGTCCTTCTCCAACCAGCTCACATATTCCTCTTACCTATCAAAGCAATATATATTTTCAAATGTTTCTGAAAACAGTTTCTATTAAGGAGGAGTGTTGACTATATCAACAAAGGTGAACGATATATAACTTATCTGTACACACAATATTCCCACATATATCTCACTGAAAGAAAGTATTCTTGAAAGCTAAATTTGGTAGTATATGTCCATCATTCTTGCAGTTGGGTGGTAGATAAACAAGGACAGAGAGTTAAAATGTAGTTTGTGTCACACAGCCTTAAAAGTAAACTGTATTTTGTAAGTTCCATGGCCTTCAGCTTTGTTAAAATCAAAGTTCTGTGATAATTTCCTTTCTTTTTTTTTTCTGCAGGTGACAATATGTGTCGCATAAACAATGGGGGCTGTGGTACACTCTGCCTGGCTATTCCAGCAGGCCGTGTATGTGCTTGTGCTGATAATCAACTTTTGGATGAAAATGGTACAACTTGCACATGTAAGCTCCTTTTCTTCTGACACTCATTGTGTATATGGCTTTTTGTGAAGATCAGGATTAGGTAGCATCAACAGAACTGAAATCACAACTGGAATAAGAAATCTGTGTAACTTCTTAGGTATAATCGTAGTCTGTATTAGGTAACTCAATCTCTAGCATGCATACATTAATGATAATGGCAATGTGCTATATAACATCCTGTCCTGCTGTGCAGGTAAATGGACAATTTCAATGTCTATGCCACAGGAGAAAATACTTCTTGTCACACAAAACTCCATGGTAGCAGTTTCAGCTGACAAAACATTGTCTTTGGTGCACAGGTTAGCCCTGACATGATTCAAATGAATTGGCAGCACAGATATCTGTATTTGGACGTAAAGAACAAGGAATAATGCCCCAAAGGGGCTTCTAAGGAATCTATAGGCCATAAAAGCAGTGAATTAACTGAATTGATTGACTTGTACTGAAGACACCTTTATTAGTTTCATCATATCCTTCAATTTACAGTGCTTATTATTCCAGAGTGAATCTTGAAAGTTTCATGCCTCAAGTTCTGTCCCCTACGCACAGTAGCAGCCACAATCACATGCATGTATTGAGAGCTAAATAGAAATTTCTGGAAAGACTTGAATTTCAAATTGTGGCTCAAGGCTTTCCTGAGAAAGAAATACAATAGGACTTATGTATGCATGTGTGTGTGTATATATATATATATATATATATATATATATATATATATATATATATATATGCAGAAAGATGACAGGATTATAATAAAGAGTTCACTGATAACCTCAGAAGTTGATAAGCCTTAGGATCTGCAGTCTGCAAACTGAAAATCCAGAATGGGTGAAGTGTCTGTCTAGTGAGCCTACAGATTGATGAGGGAGGAACTCTGGGTCTACAGGAGGCAGACCCAGGATCATTCCATTTTGAGGCTGGATTCTCTATTACATTGTATCTCTATTTTTCAGCCCTGGCTCACACTTCTATATCTACTACTTTAGGTTTATTTTTGCTTACCATGAACATAAACATCTTCTCATTTAATTAAATGCTCACTGTAAACATGATCCTTAAGAACTGAATTTTAAGTCATCTCATGCTTGATGACCGGAGATATTTATGATATATTGTTAAAGATATTTGTGTCTTTTTCACTGTTTTCAATTCCTTCTGTACTTTCCCATATGGCCCACATTCAATTTGTGTTACATCTTGAGGCATTTGGCATAAAACTACCAGTCCCAAAATGAGGAATTCAAGTCAGTACATTGAATGCCAGTATTATAAATTCCAATTATTTGAAATGAGGACTTTAGCTTCTTGCTATTATTCTCTTTATCATTCTCATTTTCATGCCTTTCTATTACAATGTAATATTTCTAACCAACAACATTATTCTGAATTATCAACATTGAAGGGGGCACTGGGATACAGCTCAGTAGCAAAGTGGTAACCAGTGTATGAAGTCCTTGGCTTGATTTCTAGCATTGCAATATATACTTCCCCTACAAATGTAGCTAGTTCGTTAATTAAATTTAATATGTTTTATAGTATTTTAGTAGTAGAGCAGAGTTCTGCTGGTTGTGTATCTTAGTATTCAAGACTAGTAGTCCATTATTTATTTACTAATAATTAACAATTACTAATATTGGGAAATATATTAAGGAAACATCTTCAAAGATAAAATATAGATATGAATATATATGTTCTCTCCTTACATATTCTACACACATATGTATTCTATATAGAATTGATTACTAATGTGTTACAAACATCCCACCTTTGCCTTTTCATGGGAGAAACAATTCCTTAGTATATTAAGTCTTGGCTAAGCAAAATTTCCCTTCAAAAATATTGACTTCAAAAAATACCATTAAATTCTTTCTAGAATTACACATGCCTCCCTTTCAAGATTGTGTGGAGGACAAATCCCATTGTATTCTTGAGTCCTTAGATGAAGGCTTCTCTCTCTTTGTTCTGGGTAATATGTTTGGCTCTTATTGTGTTGCTAGTTATGAGCATACTACCAACAGACAGGTAGCAGGCATAGCTTTGAACAGCTGGAATTCTCTCACATGGTTTGCTAATCTTAATTTTATCAGTATTTTGGGGAGACAAAGTGTGCCTAATTGGTACA
Source organism: Peromyscus eremicus (assembly GCF_949786415.1). Taxonomy (NCBI): domain Eukaryota; kingdom Metazoa; phylum Chordata; class Mammalia; order Rodentia; family Cricetidae; genus Peromyscus; species Peromyscus eremicus. The sequence continues at coordinate 21,118,559 of NC_081419.1, read as the reverse complement.
TTTGACAGTGTAACTCTTTACAAGAATTAATTAAGCATTTTTTCTATTATATTGTGGAGATTTCTGCTGGCCTAAATTAATAATTCTGAGATATTAAAAAGATAGACTATAACAAACACACACACACACTCACACACACACACAAACACAAACACAAACACATACCATTTAAAGTACCATCAAGGATGCTTTTCCCTGTGATCCATTAATAGACTTTCTCTCAAAGATGGTAAATAGCACTGAATACACCTGTGTTTTGATTTTGCTAGATATATATTTAAGGTCCACCTTCTTACTCCAGTATGGACAGACTTTTTCAGTTTCTCATTAAATCTTTGAGTATGTCCTGGATGAATCTTTAAAACTCAACTTCTGTGTATCAAACACAACTAACGTTCTCTTAGGACACTATCTATGGAATGATCAGGAGCTTAGAATGTCAGAGATATTGGTGATCTTGTGAGCCTTTAGGAAATCATGGGGAGGTGTATTTATCAGATGCTAACATCAAAATGGCACTTAAGCTTGAAACTTTCTAATGAGATCCTAAATTTGCATTAGAGAAGCACAATTATGCAATTATGAATATATTTCCTGTTTTATTCATTCCTATGCTCAATTTAGACTCTATGGATAACTTTTGAGTTATATCTATATTACTATGAATATGGAAAAGATTGATAGTTTAAAATATAATATTATCATAGAATATAGTAAATATGAAGGAATAGAGAGAAGAAAAATATAGATTCATATGGCAAAAGATTGATGAGCAAAATGAAGATATGAACTGGGATAAGAAAAAGACAAAAGCTAAGAACTATCTATGAACACAAGAAGCAAATCCTTGTCAGGATCTTCATTTTCACTTTAGTAAATTATACCTATACATATAAATTGTTTAATGTATGTTTCATCTTCTTCTAGGCCTATTTTCTTTGGTGTAAGCCTATACACAAGAAGAAACACATTTCCTTATTATTACTTGTGTTAGGTATACATGAAGCAAGCTTACTCATGCCTTGTATATCACCCAGTAAATGACAAATGTTATTCTTCCCCATCCTACAAACACATCAGTTTACCTTTATTTACTCATACACTTCCCTAGTTATTCTACTTCATAGGTAGATGTTACACACTTCATCGCTTGCCCTTTTCACTTATATCACCAAGACGAACTGTATTTAAATATCATAGTAAAATAAGAAAGAGGCTTCTGTTGGGTGATAAACTATATTAGAAATGGCTCTGCCACTGTTTCTAAAACTATAAATAGTTCTGAATACTATTTATTTCTCCAATAGTGACTGGAAGCCTGTCTTTGTTGTGACTCTGGACTTTGATCCAACACTCTCTTATACGGTTTTCTCTTGCCACAACTGCCAAACTAACCAATCACATAATCACATAACATGCTCAGTAGATTTTTGAAAGCTAGAGATACAACTATCTTAAAATGAACTCTAGCTGAGAATGTACTCCAGCAGCACTTAGAATTTCCCAGACTACAAGCTTAACTACAAGGATCAACACAGTAGAAAGATACACAAGATTATTTCTAATACCCCCAAACATTGTCTCCTAGCTCTGTAAAAATAAAAGTTTATTTTGGCTTGTAAGGAAAATATATTATACACAACGTTCATTTCAAACCTGATGCTAGGAGAACCATTTTCAAGTATTGCCAGTATAATCATGTGATCATACACAGGAGAACTAGAAGTAACATTTTCTGGAGTGTTGATCTCTTTCTAGTACCTGTGATTCATAGATGAGGCAACACAAATGCAGTAAAGGGAAAAGAGAGGATTTTGCCTGTTCTGTTCACACTGAAACCTGTCAAATCAGTAAATATGCCCTTATTTCAGAATTATTTATTGTACTTGCCTACTAAAATTCTACTCTTTATAAACACTGCATGCAAACTGCCTGAGCTTCTTTGAAGCACAGCACAGTCACTCATTTTTTAAAGAATACAATGAGTCTTCGTATATATTATTTCAACTCTTACCTACCTAATAATATAAATAAGTAGAATTCATCATATATTCCTACTTATTTGGGAATGATAAATAAATAATTCCTAAATTATCATTCCTAAATAATACTTATGAGGGATAATAACTAATATTGAAGCCTATGTTAGTCAGAAAGTGCCAATAAAGAAAGATGCTACATGAAATCATAGCTTTTAGAGAGTACAGCGCAAGGTAGAAATCAGCATCATTCCATTAACCATTCCTTGGTGCTGATTGCTTTGGGATTCTGATTAGTTCAGGCTAGCTTACAGATGTGATGGGTCAACTGAGTCATGCAAGCAATATGAGTTTGACAAACACAATGGGGGATATTGCAACCAATGCATCTTGAACATCCCGGTTTCAGTCATTCTCACTGAATTGACACCAAATGGATGAAAAGCAGCTGGGAGATAGTAAACTAGACTTAACACCAAGGATATTTTTTCCTCAATGAACTTGCAATTTAAAGCAGTGGCACACAAAAAGCATACTCCCAACAGAAAACATTGGCATGTTACACAATTGGTTAGAAATGAATTCTAATGCTGTTTGGAAGAATGAAAGAAGATCCCATACTTTATTCTTGAGACTCTTTGTCCATTATGGTCAAATCCTCTTAGGACTAGAATTGGTGTCTGTGGTAGCATAACAAATTGGTACTTGCTACCTCTGAGAACCACAGAAAAATAGGTTGAATAGTTACAGGTTGCATTTGTATTTCTCATGATAATTATAAGGAAAAGCATGAAATATAAAATTGAAAATTAGATTATAAATGAGCCCCTAAAACAAATTAGTCTTTAAAATGGTGAATTTTATTGTATAAGTTACCTGGTTGTTTCAGTTGGAGTGAAGAAGGCAATTCTTTAACTGTTCTGCAGATGTTTGAAAGAGTAGGACAATCTCTCCACTGTGTGTCACTTCCAGAAAAGCAACTTACAGTTCACAAAATAACAGTAATCCAGAGGCTAGCAATGCACCGTCATGTGCTTGTGGTCCTCTGTAATCCTTGCTACCTTCTGGAATACCAGATATAGTCCTGTGTGACAAATAGTGCTCCTCTGTGGGGAGCCATTTGTCTGTTCCACTGTGACAAGCCTCATGCCTAGTATATGCACGTAATATGTAGTAAAAAGTTTAAGGCAATAGAAAAGTTTAGAAGCCCCATTCAAGTGATTATTTATGTCCTCCTGTGCACAGAACCTTACAGAAGGTTATATACAACTTAGGCTGGCTGCTGAGAAGACCATTCTATCTAAAAAAAAAAGTCATCTCTCTATGATATAAAGAAAAAAAAACATAGCTGGATATTCCACTTTAGAGAAAGAATGATATACATATAATATGCGTGTGTTATTTATACACACACACACACACACACACACACACACACACAATACACATGGTTTTGACTTTTGAAATTTCTTCTGCATTTTTTCTAAGCCCTGGACTATTTCTCAATGGTATCCCTGTGTATCATATATTTGTTTTTGTTCTGTATAACATGTAACTCTGTGATAGGACAATATCCAATCAGCTACAGTTTCCAGTTTTCCTTTTGGTCCACATCCCTGGGTTTTGTGGTACAATTTTTTTTTGTTTTGTTTTTTGTTTTTTGTTTGTTTTTGGTTTTTGTTTGTTTGTTTGTTTGTTTGTTTGTTTAGCTGAGACTAAAATACAAGATGAAGAGTTTGAGGAAGAGCTCTTCAACAAAGAATGCTTGCTGTTCTTCCAGAGCTTATGACTGCCTGCAACTCTAGCTCTAGGGTATCTGATACTTTCTTCTGGACTTTTTGGCAGATGCTAGTATACACACACGCACACACACACACACACACACACACACACACACACACATACACACACACAGAAAGAGAGAGAGAGAGAGAGAGAGAGAGAGAGAGAGAGAGAGAGAGAGAGAGAGAGAGAGAGAACACATTAAAATGAATAAAAAATATATGGAAAGATACAAAACTAAATTAAAATAAAATAATATAGCTTAGAGAGCTGCTTATTTTATTTCATGGGGTTCTGGATATTATTTCTGGCAATCATCCTTCTAGGTTTAAGAAAATAACTCCAGAATAAATCCTTGATGTTCTTCTGTTCTGGGGAGTCAGACATGGGCTTTCTGATTTTTTTCTCTAACATCAATTTTCACAAGAAGCATGAAAAATGACATTTTACACCAGGCAAGTCATAATTCATGCTGTGCCATTTCTGAACGTGATTAAAATAAATGATTATTTATTACTTTGTCAGTTTCTTATTGCTCAGACCATGTTGTCCTGATGACAGAATTATACATTTTGTGAATGTTCTCCAATTCATGGTTTAAAACATAGCTCTTCAGCAAAGTATAGAATTCTAGCACTTGCTAACGTCCAGGAATCAATTCATTGCTGTGCTCAGACAACCAAGTACTCTCCATATCCACATTAATCACTGGATCAAAATGATATACATGGAGCTTTAAGTAAATGTTCACTTTTCTCTCTTGGTACACATCTATATTGTTTGCTGAAATTTGGCTATGCATACTCATGCTCATGAACAGTAAGAGAAAAGAATCAGCTGCTGATCCAGTTAAAGTGAAGCTGCCTTTCTGATGGATTTCTACAGCCCCTGGAGACAGTCTCTTAGTGTAGTAACATCAATCTCATTAAATTCCAAAAAGTCAGGCAACAAATTATTTTATGCATTAACTCTAAGCCTGGATTCTTTTAAGCATTGTTCTTTTGTACATATGACACTGTTTTTATATTTATGAATCTTAAGTGGAAATTCAGGTTTAAAAATCCTTCATAGAGATTTTAGCCAGCCATAGAAAGAATGTTACATGAGCTTATTGAATGAGATATTTATTCGTCTTTTACGTTATGCTCAGTATATTTGCTTCTTCTCATTGTTCTCTCAAAAATGGCTACATCTAGAGGCAATAAACTTGGACACTGTTGTAAATGATCCTGTCCCCTGATTCCACATTGCTTAGTTTGTTCTGGCAAACAAATCACACACTCCAAGCTTCTATCTTGTCCATATTATCACATGGATCTTAGTTTCCTTGATAATGAGCATTGGTTGTAGAACAGTAACTTTTCTTCCATTGACATGGATCCTGTATAAATGTGGTAGTTCACACTGAACATTGTGGTTCCTTTATGATATAATTACTGATCACATCTGAAAATTTTGGGTTAGTTATAAAATGGACTAATGAAACCATAGGCCATGGAGACATTGCAAATCAAAGCTCAGTAGCTAAGAGGTTAGGGGAAAGGCTCAGTGTAAAGCACTTGGTACCAATTGTAAGGATCAGAGTTCAGATCTCACATAAAGGTCAGACAGGTGTGTCTCCCCAGTGTGTATCCCAATTCTTAGGAGGCACAGACATAATAGTCCTGGACCAACCTGGCATGTCAAAAATGAAAATAAAAAAATAGAAATTCAATATCTAAAAACACCCATTATCATCATGCAAAGAGTAGCAAAGATTCTGGGATTTCACTTTGGTTACCATATAATATTATTGCCTGAAAGAGATTCTTGGATTCTAATAGATGATACATGAGCCATGCATCAAACACAAAGCACACAGCAGGTAGCATAGCCTCCTTCCTTATGTTGGTTCTCTTTTACTTCCCCTCAAGTCAAGCTGGGGCCATGTGTAGGGGAATTCAAGTAGAACTGCAAATACAGTGATTCTGGGTGCTAAATGATGAGTTCTTGAAAGGTCATATCCTAAAAGATGTTGGCTAGAAATTCTTCCTAACATTTCATTTTAAGAATACTCTCGATTAAAAACAATAGTGAATAAACTAACTAACTCACTTAATAAATAAATAAATAAATAAATAAATAAATAAATAAATAAATAAGTGCTCTATAGCCAAACATACACCATTTCTATCTTTACTACACAAACATCCTCAGATAACAAAACCAGAACAAAAACAAATATATGATACACAGGGATACCATTGAGAAATAGTCCAGGGCTTAGAAAAAATGCAGAAGAAATTTCAAAAGTCAAAACCATGTGTATTTGTGTGTGTGTGTGTGTGTGTGTGTGTGTATAAATAACACACGCATATTATATGTATATCATTCTTTATCTCTCTGTCTCTATATATAGTGATATACATATTTAATATTAGTAATACTTTAAAAGATCAGTATCTGAAGTAGGAAATATAAAGGGATAAAATTCTATCAGGTGATTCAGTTGATGCATTGTGTTTTTGTTTTGTTATTTTCTATTTGGATTTCATACCCCTACCTGCTTGCCCCACACAGCAGCTTACTTTGAAAAGACCATAGAGGAATGGCATCAGGGAGAAATTGTTTTTTTGTTGTTTTGTCACTGAGACAGACTAGGAAATACATGCTCTTGTCTGTCCATGTGCCCACAGGTAGCATAACTGAGAGAGACAGAAAGCACAGGGCTACTTTTGTTCAGGTTGAATATTTCATTCACTAGAGCAATTCTGTTTGGCTTGAAATGAAGTCTGGGCCCATTGTGGTAGCTTTTGTTTCTATTGCTACAGACCTCCAAGTCCTATGCCTTACTGTACCACTCTGAAGTGGTTTCCTGTAGGCATGGTTCAAAAGTCATGTCCCCCTCTCAATTCTTTGCTGCAAGGGAGAAACAAGAGAGACCAAGGCATGACCCTGTTCAGGGCTGTGGAAGTTCCACCTATGTTCTCTTGATATCACTTGTGAGTGAGGTGTGTATAAGTTTCCTATCAGTTCAGCAGCCCACAGGACTTATGAGAAATGAAGTTTAAAGCCAATAGAACAGAAATTAAAGATTTCCCCAGCTAGAAGCCAGCTTGAGTTAATTAAGGCCAATTTCAGACCACAAGACACTAACCATATACTGCAGCTCTTCCTTGCCTTCGATCCCTTCCTGTTGTTTTTCTATCTCATGTATACAAAGAAAACAGAAGAATAGGAATACTTTCAGTTTATGGTCACAATGGAAATTCAAACGTTCGGAGCCCAGCTATGTGACAGACACTTCTGTAGTATAACGCAGTTTAGCAAAGGAAGTAGAGCTGCCCACCTTGTCTTGTTTCTGTGTCTTTTTACTGTGATTAACTCTTTGTTGACTTGTTTACCCTAAAGTGATTTACTGTAGTGAAGGTTCTTATACAGACAACCAGATGAGCAATGAAGAAGCTACATGCACAACAGAAAGCAAAACTGTGTTGTTTTCTTTAGTGATTTTAAGATTTTTTAACAGAATAATTACTGTCAGCAAAACTAAATGTTTCATTCCCCAAATGGTCATCAGTACCATACTATTTAAGTATTTTCTGTAGAGAAATAAGAATTTTGTCATTAGAACAGCTATCTTATTTAAATTATTTGTGTTATTAGACCATAACAACCTTTATTTAATGTCAGGAAAATGACTTTATAAATTTCCTATGGTTGTGGTTTATCTTCAGATGTACTTTTTAAATGTGTAGGTTCCATTTTTATTGTACACACTTAATGTATGCAATATACTGCTCTGATATACTTGTGGGCTGATTTCTGTCAGCAAACAAATGAACAAACCAGACATTTCTCTTTGTGACCTTTTTTGACTACCTATGATAAGACCACCTGCAACTGATTGTCAATTCCCAGCATGAGATACTACAACATTATTATGTTCTTAATGTTGTATCTGAGACCTGTAGATAATTCATCTTACATTTATTCAATTGTGCCCCTTTCACCAATTCCTCCCTCATTCTCTCTCCCTCAGAACCATGCATTGAGATCAGAAAATGTGTGTTTCTGTGCATATGTGTATAATGACTATTATTCACCTTTTAATAAGATTGAAACCTTACTACTTAGATGAATATGAAATAAACTAGAGGAAGAAAGACAAGCACTGTACAACCTCATTTCTGTGGGGTTCTAAGGCAACTGAAACCCCCAGCCATTGATAGCTCAATTAACTTATGCAGCTAATACTATTTTTATTTTTATCTCTAGTTAATCCTGAAGAAACAGTGCTTCATATATGTAAACCTGGAGAATTTCGCTGCAAAAACAAACACTGTATCCAAGCTCGGTGGAAATGTGATGGGGACGATGACTGCCTAGACGGGAGTGATGAGGACTCTGTCACTTGCTGTATGTTCTCCCTCAAATAATCGGAAACTATATTTTCCTGAGTGAATGTGTGCGTTACTGAAAGCAGCCTATGACATATCTGAAAATAGCTTTCATGTAAATTGACTTAACTTTCTTCCCCAGTGGCCCATGGCTTAAAATTAAGCTATGGATTACGTCCTTTGTAAGATGTCAAGGTCTGCTCTTCTCCTCTGTGCCCGTCCTTTCCTATCTGTTAGAACACTGACAAACCAGTCTGATGTTGTTCTGAAGGACAAGTTGGGATCTTCGCTTGTGAAGATATGGGAGCTTAGCTCCCTTTGAGATGGACTTTTGGGCACAGAAGGTCACTGTCCAGTCCATTCCTCTATGGCAACAGAGCCTTGATGGAAATTCAAGGAGATTGGCATGGATTTGGAATGCATTCTAGCTTCACTGGCTCAAACGCTGGCTGAAAATACATACGAGGAACTCAAACAGGAACAAAAGGTTCTATATCCCTACCTATGGCTTCCACTCAACTTTTGTTGTTTCCTGGAAGAGGAACTATTCATATTTCTGGTGAAAGTAGCGACATTTCTCACATGTATGGATAAAATAAACTTTTGAAAAGCATGTGAAGCTGGTCAGGTGGTGGTGCACACCTTTAATCCCAGCACTGGGGAGGCAGAGGCAGACAGATCTCTGTGAGTTTGAGGCCAGCCTGGTCTACAGAGCGTGTTCCAGGATAGGTTCTAAAAGTTACACAGAGAAACCCTGTCTTGAAAAACCAGGAAAAAATACACCATTTCATTGGGACTGGAGAGATGGCTCAGAGGTTAAGAGCATTGACTGCTCTTCCAGAGGTCCTAAATTCAATTCCCAGTGACCACCTGGTGGCTCACAACCATCTATAATTAGATCTGGTGCCCTCTCCTGGTATGAAGGCATACATGCAGGCAGAACACTGTATACATAATAGTAAATAAATCTTTTTTTAAAGGAAAGCATGTGAAGTAATATTCTGAGATTATATTTGATTAGCTAAATGGATTTAAAGAAATAAAGCAGGTTATGTTTAGAAAGAGAAGCTTGTGTTGAACCTTTAATCATCAAATTTGACTTCAGTACATTGTTTTTGAGAAAATTTTTTCCATATAGCCACATTTTGCAGCCTAAAGTGACTTAAATAATTCAGAGTTAACACTTTTTTATCATTTATTTGAAAATAAAACATAAGAATTTGAAATGGTTTTTAAAGAATACACAAGATTGGTCTACTCAATGATATGATGTAACCATCATGATTAGGATAAAAAGGCCTCAAGAATATATATTTAAAAGTTTTCTAACTGCTGCTTCATATATTTATATATACTTCATCTGTATATTTAAGTCATGTTAGTAGTTCCATATGTATATAAACTATAATTAATTCATGGACACATTGCTGCTTTCTTTGGAATTCCAATCATGGGCTTTCAGTTCATTTTCATTTGTACGAATATCTGCATGGACTCTAAATGTTCAACACTAAATTGATACACTTGTCAACAATTTTGGAGTGATAAGGACATTTCCTCTGAGGAGGAATCCTATGTTTCCTAATATTGTGCACACATAGCATGTGAAGTAGTACCTCATTTAACTTCCCCACTCCTCTTGAATCACAGGGTCATATGTAGCAATAACTGATGCTACATTTGGCTCCTCTTAGTCATGGGAATCATGTACCTGTTCAGAACACAAATACCTCATCTGTATATTTCAGTCATGTTAGCAGTTTCATGCTTTTATCTGCATCCCTATTCTTTTTGTTAATTAAATGAAACTCAGCTTTTTTATAGGCATAAGTAGCATTGTATTTGTAGCATTAATAGTAGTTATGAAATTTTCAGTCAGTATTCTGGAGTATTAGTATTTTCTCTTCCATCACAGAATCTATAGGCTTTGCCTGGCATCCTACATTTCACTTACTATCCATATTTAAGTCTATAAATAAGGGTGTTTCTGTGAAGTCTCCTAACTAAATTTAAACATTCCCTCTTCTCCTTAACCTGATTGAATTAAACTTCCATCTTAAATTAACTCAACAAGCATTCCTCTGTAATCCCCCATTGTTCTTCCATTAAGTAAGCCCACTTTCCACATTGCTCCCAGAATAGCTCTTAAAGGATCAAGTCCTTCTTATTGAAAAAGTTGCAGGACCTGTTAGCTGACATGTGAGGTGCCTCAAGTTATACACTGAAGTGTATAACTTGTAGTCCATCATCTGTCTACTTACCTTTGTTCTTATTGAGTTGAATAATAGGTTGCCCTTCAGAAAAATGTTTCTTACTTTTCTTGTCTGTATGTGTACTGAACTGAGAGAAGCCTATGAAATTTAATATAGTTTCCCACTGCCTTCTTCTGGAATTATTTGTAACCACCAATAAACTGCAGTACAGCCTGTTAGAGTTGAGCATCCATCTTCTATAAGTCCTATATTACAGTAGTTCTTAATCTATACTGCAACCATATGTTTCTTCATCTGATTCATCTAATAAAAAATTAATATCCTCCTTGGAAGATATGATTGGCTATAGTATGTCTGGAGCCTCAACTCCAAAAATAGATCTTGGCCCTGAAAGAATGTATGACTGTATAAAACAGAAAGTGTACAGGAAGTGTCTCTGGCCACCTGCTTGTAGGGCACCCTTTTTGAGCATTGTAGTCATTCTGAATAAAATTTTATTTCTGCTGTTTGGGGGTCAACAATACAATGCAAACACAATCTATTGTAAAGGATTTTTTAGATTTTAATCCCATAATCTCCTACCTAGAATTTTTTTTATTCTTTTACTGCCTGTATTTCAGTAGCTCACCACTAACTAAAAAATTGTGGTTGACTTTGCATTTCCTTCATTAATGGAAATGGACCAGAGTCTTGAACTCACTCAATGGACTATGTAGGAATAACGCTTACAACCCTCCTGATTCTTCCTTGCTAGTGTCTAGGGTTATAGAATTGGCCACAAAGGTCCTTGAGAAGCTTCACTACAGAGTGCAATAAAGAATCTTGCTCCTTTAAAATGTTGACCTCTTATTTGTGTAAGACTTTTATTTTTCATGGGCATCTATACTTATTAAAGTCCCTGAAATGTATAGAACATTTTGATCATGCACAAATACTAAAGAATATCTTTTCTCTTTAAAAAAAAGTGTTTTTAAATAAATTCATTCAATGTCTTTTAATCATACTCTTTGCCTCTCTCTCCTCTTCCCAGATCCTCCTCATCTCCTTGACCACCCAACTACATGTGTAGACTTTCTATTTTTTAAAATAAATTTTACTTTGTTCAAGTGAAAACCTTGGAAATCACTCTATTATCACAAATACTTAAAGAACGTGTGTTTTGTGGGTACATATTATAAGTACATCCATTTGATATGAAGCAAATTGAGAAAATATTAACTTTCTCTTTATAAATAAAACTAATACAAAATGTATTTTCATCTTAGAAAATATACAGCTCTTGCATTCAATAAAAGAATAAAATATCATTGAAACTGAGACAAATATGGAAGAGCACACATTAGCAACCCGAAAAATACATTTAGAAGGTTAATATAAAGAGCCTCCCCATTGTGATTAGATATTGGAGGGTTATGGCTCAGTGGTATACCACTTTCTTTATGATAGTTTCTCTCATTTTCAATATTTTTTTTAGTTGCATGTTTATTCATTTACGTTGGGAAGGCATATGATAATATTTTGTTATTAAAATTATATAGAATCTCATTTTTAGTATCAACTTTATGTAACAAGTGATCCATTTTTATTTCTGTTATTTCTTTTCAGATCCCCAAATTGGGTGGCCAAATTAAAACACACTTAAGATTATTTAGTATTTTAAAAATATGTGACTGAAAGTGATATATATGAAATATATATATATATATGAAAACAGTATCTTAATAAGGGTGAGATTTTGAGATTTAATTTCCCTGTTTAATATTCAACCTTGAGATTGATTTCAAATACATAAGATTCTGGAGTTGAGTGAGCAGGTTCTGGTTAAGTGATGAGAAAACAAACTCAGGGATAGAGTTGGTTTGAGTAGAAGATGAAGAATGGATATATTCCCTTTTGTTTCTATTTAATATATTTATCTCTTCTATAAAGATTATATTTTAACAAAGTCTAAAATATTAATATTTCCTACAAAATTTGAGACAATTAGTGACAGATGCTGAGGAATTTATTAGAACATAACATTACAATTACTGAAATAGTTTTGTAACCATAATTAAAATACACATAACTTGAACTGAACTTGCTTCCCTCCCTCTTACAGTCAATCATAGCTGTCCTGATGATCAGTTTAAATGCCAGAATAATCGTTGTATCCCCAAGAGATGGATTTGTGATGGAGCCAATGATTGTGGGAGCAATGAAGACGAGTCCAACCAAACCTGCGCAGGTAAAGGTCTGCACAGACACGTGATAAATCACTTCCATATCCGTGTCTGTAACACACAGGTCAGGCTGATAAACTAGCTGAACTCTGTTAGCATTGCCAGTCTGATTACTGCCACGGTCAGGGAATTCAGTGCTTAGTGCCACAAAGGCCAGATTACAAATGGTGTTTTACTAATCCTTGAACATGACTCTGCTTTCCAAATTAATCTGGCACTCCGTCTCTCCATGTGGGCTGCCCTGTTGATCAGAATCTCCTTCAAGACTTGTCTATGCTAAACCTTCCTAGGCAACGGAAGCTTTTCATTAGCATCCTGGGGTCCTGGCCACCTCACAAGGAGAACTATTTATTTTATCCTGAGAAAATACTTAAAATTTTTATTTCTTCTACTACAGAATACCTTTGTGAATAGTTTTCTGTTCATGGAACATTATTTATGGGAGGCAGAATTTTTTTCTCCTGAATGAAGTCCCAATACGACTAGGCATATTTATATTTCCATATAATCCATGACTTTGTAATAAATCATTGATTCCCTAGCCAGCCTCTCATTGAATAGAAATATACAGCTGGTGGTACAGCTCACAAAAGAGTGCCAGAAAGGTCATGATTACTACGTAAATGTTGAAAAATGACACTGGCTAGCAGCAGCCTGGTGCATGGTAAATGATGAAGAAAAGCTAGTGTGTGGTGATACAAGTTGCTATAATTGGTGAAAACTAATTGTTGAAGAATGCTGCAATGCTACACCCTACCAGCCACACAAACCCTCTTTCTCGCCATTATACACCTTACTAAATAAATACAAACTATTGTAACAATGTAGACTCATGGACTGAGAGATTTGTTCCTACCCTTGTTTTTGGTATTGACTTTCCCGTGCAGAGGCTTGTCCCTCTGTGCCTTACTTTTTGAATACATTTCTTTTAGCTCAGTTAGACACCGAATTGGCTACAAATTGTTTCCAAAGAGCTTCTTGCTATGTATAAAACAGTAATTATAAAAGCAAAAGCAAAATCATTTTCAACCATGATGTCATGATGTGAGACATCCTATGAACAGACTTTTTCATGGTGAAGCACTTGCTCGCCATCTGTGGATGAGTAATTCTCTTGGGCCTTGATTAAAACCTCTACTCTTTGAAGGAAATAGATTTCTTAAATCGTGTGTGTGTGTGTGTGTGTGTGTGTGTGTGTGTGTGTGTGTGATCTTACAAGACTTTCTAAAACAAAAAGACATCACAAGACCATGGGGCCCACTTTGAAGATCTTTCATTTTGTAGATGAAATGTAGCAAACAGAGCTTGCCTAAACCTTTATGAATTCTGTCTGAAAGGCCTTTACTTTTTGGAATAAACTTCACTGCACATCAGATTATCTTGAATTTTATGTGCAGCCCATTTGACTTTGAGAAGGTTACCCTGAATATGACTCTAATTTACAATGAAGAATTTCTGCACGCCAATGCACATACTAATCTTTTAAGATTAAGGTTTAATTCAAAGATTGTGCTTCATTACATCCTGAATGTAAACACAGAAGATTTTTGCCTTAAAATAGAAAGACACTCGTTTTATAGTATCATACCTGCCCTGTTTATACTAATTACAAATTTTGCTTGTTTCCACATGACTTATAAAAGAGCATTTGCATTTGGTTAGCTAGTAGTAGTAGTAAAATGGAAATACATCTGTGTAAGAGCAAACAAAGCAATCAGTCCTGATTAGTGTGATTTCTGTGGTTTTGGATCCTTATAGTACACTCAGAAATAAAACCCAACATATTGAATGCCACTTCGACTTCAAGTTGTGCCCCTCACTACTAGGTTCAATACACTTGTGTTAGTATACTCATGGCAGCTGGTGTCACTTCAGGATACCCTGAAATGCAAATCAAAAGAATAAGGAGAAAATATAAATGTGTCCTTTATCATTACAAAGTTTGAAAGGTGTGGATTAGCTATGATGTGCTTGCATTTTGTTTTACCCAGAGAAATAAACAAGTCACATGATGTAACACACCTAGACAAAGTAGCACATTCCTCTAAGCACTTTCTGGGACCTGAAATCTAAGTGCATATGTGGAGATGTATCCTAGGTGAAAAGACTCAAAACAGGGATATTTTATCATGATGTCTTCTTCCTCATCTTTATACACAGGGCTGCCTATATACAAATGGGAATCTTCTCCCACCAGAAACTGATTTTCTGTTTTGTTGCTTTAGGATTTTTCCACACCAACCAGTAGGTATTTGTGGTGACATTGATTGAATGATCAAAAGTACATAGTACTTTCATTTGTAGACAAAGAACAAGTGGACACAAAAATAAATGTCAGGCAGCCATTGTCATGCAGGATACAAAGCCCAAAGTTGAGCCATATTGTGCTTATGCTGCCTAGTTTTATGTTGACTGGACATATATCATGTTGGAAGCAAGAACTTCAATTGGCAAAATGCCTGCACTAGATTGGCCCGTGGGCAATCCTGTTTTGCAAGCTCTTGGGAGATGACTGATATGTCATGGCCCAGTTCACTGTGGGTGATGCCACCCCTAGGCATATGCTGGGTATTATAAGAAATTAAGCTAAATGAGACATGGAAAGCAATGTAAGCATTGTTCCTCATTATGCATGGCCTCTGCTTCAGTTACTTCTTCCAGGTTTCTTCCCTGAGTACTTCCTCTTCTTCTTCTTTTTCTCAGTGATGGAGCATGATCTGAGAGCTGTAAGATGAAATAAACTCCTTCCTTCTCATGTGTTTTTTGATCATGGTGTTTCCTCACAGCAATGGAAAAATCAGGGCTCATTAGAAGAGCAAAGTATTGGGAAGAATTCCTGAAGGAGGCAATGTTAAACCCTTGAAAATATTAAAGTCCCCAAGTAATAATAAAATCCATTTACAAAAGAAAATAAATAATCTGATTAAAAACAAGTTTTGGAAACATTATGAGGAGAGGGAACTGCCATATGTTCTTATTAGTTGCATAAGTTAACTTTTTTATATTATAAAGTGTATTAGTTAGGGTTTCTATTGCTGCGATGAAACACCATAAACAAAAAGCAAGTTGAGGAGGAAAGGGTTTTTGGCTTACACTTCCAGATCATAGTCTATCATTGGAGCAGGCCAGAACTAGATCTTGAGCAGGAATGGAATGAAGGGAGGACTTGATGCAGAGGCCATAGAGGAGTGCTGCTTACTGATTTGTTCCACACGCTTGCTCAGCCTGCTTTCTTATAGAACCTTGACCACCATCCTAGGGATGGCACTATGCACAATGGGCTAGGCCCTCCCCATTGATCACTAGTTTTAAAAATGCCTTAGAGCTGGATCTCATGGAGGCATTTCCTCAACTAAGGTTTCTTCCTCTCTAATGTCTCTAGCTTATATCATGTTGACACATAAAACCAGCCAGTACTGAAAGGAATTTGTTAAACTCAATAAGATCCAAAATGTATGCATGTTTAACTCTGCAATATCTATTTTCCCACTCTAGTTAATACCTGTGCATAGGAAAACCTGGGGAAAAAGCTCTTCACCTGAGAGCTAGGAATAAAAAAGGGCTCCCAAACAACTCAATTTAAAATGAGTAGGATACTCGATAGTTTTGTATATTTTACATCCATAGTTAAAATGATTGAGCTCATACTCAAGTGTCAAAAGGAATGACTTTCAAAATATCTCCTACAAAAAAATTGAAAATATAAACATTATCATTTATAAGAAATATAACCTGAAAAGTAATTCTAAATATCACTTAAAAATTCATGTGTAGTTTTTGAAATATTCCTGTAGGTAAAAAGAAATAAGGAATTAAGTCTGTGAGGGGAAGGTCAACATATGGGAGAGACAAATGGTCCATAAGATGAGTCTATAATACAGTTTTTAAATAATAGAAAGCAAATTTCTGTACCAAGTATAGAGAAATAAATGGATGTAGCTGTACAACAGAGACAAGCATATATTTGGTAGACCTCTTTGTGTTAGAAACATTTCCGTAGGAGCAAATTGCCAACTGGCAGCTTATAGGGCTGGAGCAGGGGTAGTGTAAATACTAGGAGCGAGTTAGAGCAGGCACCCAGAAGAGTAATAGCATATGCATGTTCACAAAGGAGCAAACACAGCCACATAGAGCAGCTGTTAACCCTCAAAAACCCAGATTCATTTTATCTAATTCTAAGATAATTTCAGAGGCCAAGGTGAATGGTGCTTAGATTTGAAATTCACTTTCCTGTAAGTAATAATAATATTACTATACTTGTACCTAGGTAGTCTTAAGCCAACATTTACCCCCAGCAGTGAACTCTAATTGCATTGGAGAATGCTCTTCTCACATCTTCCAACAATTTTGATTAAATCCACATAAGCAGGTATAATTACATTAAAATAACCAATATGTTAAAATCAGACTTTTTACAAGATAAACTAAAAAGGGCTTTCCCCTTCTCTTATAGTGCTAAAAATAAGACCCAAAGGCTTGCACATGGTGTCCAAATGCTGTACCACTAAGGTACATGCCCAGGCCTTGGGTTTTTTTTTTTTAATGTAACCGAGGCTAGCCTTGAACTCATCATCTTCCAGCTTCCTCCTCCCAATACTGCAGTTTACAAGGATGTGTTGTCTAAATAGAATGCTTTGATTCAGATGAAACAAAGGGGATGTTCATGACTATTTGGTTTGAACAGTCTCCTCATACACTGCTCATGTTTTTTGTGTTTCATTCTGCTATACAGTAAAAATGATAAGCAGGAACACTTACACTATGAGGGGGAATCTCTGATTCAACTACCAGAAAAATCATTCTGCAAAAGGCACTGATAAGTTCCTCTTTAGGGCACTACTTATCATAAAATTCGAGTCCTTTGGGGCCATTCATCTAACATCACCTGCAAGCTAATTACATCTGATGCAGAGGAGGACTGAAAAAGAAAACATTGTGTTGTCTTTCAGTGAGTCCCTTGATTTGAAGTGCTAATTCTGTCAGTTTGGTTATGTCCAGAAGCCTGAACTTAGAGACTTATGGAACAAAATATCTTTCTCATCTGAAATCAGTTAAATTTCCCTGGACGAAAAAGAAAATACTTTCACCCATGATTAGAAGGGATAGTGAATTTATGCATGTTCTAGTCTTAGTATCTTTCAATAATTATGTAGAAAATTCTTGAGTCAATGACTACAGCAGTTCCTGCAACTTCACTGCTATAATGAGAGGTACATGCAGGTGCCCCTGCCATCACAATGGTATGTCACCCACCATTTGAATTAGTCTGAGCAATTTATTCTATTTATTTTCTCTCTAATCAGACCAACCCATTAAGAAAGCTTTACTAGACTCAAGGGAGTGCCTGATAGGAGAGACTGTAATAACAAGAACATAAAGTTAAAGAACAATGGTTTGCATGAATTTAATATATTATGATCATAGCTAAATTGGAATTAAATGGAGATAAATCATCTAATGATGTTTTCATTTAAAATCATGAGAGAATGGAATACAATCGGGAGAGAGGGAAGCAGGGAGGGAAAGGTAAAAAGACTCCAAGGAGAAAAAAGAGAGGAAAGCTAAAGACAATAAGGAAAGGAAAATGGTAGGGAGAAAGAAAAGGAAAACAAGAGCCCTTGTTAAATTCCTCCTAAAACACACAGGGAAAACACTTGGCTGTAACCACTGAAGCAATATGGACAATTACAAGGGGAAATTATTTATCTCCTTCACATCCCAGGCTTCTTCATCAAAAAAACCAAAGCCCACACCTTGGCATATGCTTCTTTATCCGTATCTTAAAAAAAAAGACACAATTATATAAAATTGACTAAAGCCTTCACTGAGTTTATTTAGCATGTTAGAATTATTGAAAAGGAGGCTGGTAATTTATTCTTTGTTATATAAATTGACCTTTACAGCCAGAACCTGCCAGGCTGACCAGTTTTCTTGTGGAAATGGGCGCTGCATTCCCAGAGCCTGGTTGTGTGACAGAGAGGATGATTGTGGTGACCAGACAGATGAAGTGACATCCTGTGGTAAGTTGAGAATGGTTGGGCTTCAGCAGACATCGTGCTGGATACAGTGGACTGGTGTGACGTTTCCCTTACACGCTAGCTCTATGTGAGGAGACAAATATGTTACTTTCATTGCAGTTTTTGAACATGACTTTCAGTGAGTGCTCCTGAATAGATCTTATTCATGAAGTAGTTACAATATCCTCTGCTCCTCTGCTGAAATAAATAGAATCAGACATCAAAGATAGGTAGCTATTAGAAGGCTAGGTCGACGCTCTTTTTTTTTTTTTTTTTTTTTGGTTTTTCGAGACAGGGTTTCTCTGTGTAGCTTTGCGCCTTTCCTGGGACTCACTTGGTAGTCCAGGCTGGCCTCGAACTCATAGAGATCCGCCTGGCTCTGCCAGGTGCCTCCCGAGTGCTGGGATTAAAGGCGTGCGCCACCACCGCCCTGCGGTCGACACTCTTTTGTTCACAGTTAATCTTGGAGTTATTATGAATAAACTTAACAAAACAAAATTGTGTTTTGATTGACATTTGGAGTAAACTACAAGGCTATGTTTCTTGTTAATATGTATAGGACACATTCTGGGAGAAATAAATAATCTAGACTGAGGCCAGGCGGTGGTGGCGCATGCCTTTAATCCTAGCACTCGGGAGGCAGAGGCAGGCGGATCTCTGTGAGTTCGAGGCCCTCCTGGTCTCCAGGAAAGGCGCAAAGCTACACAGAGAAACCCTGTCTCAAAAAACAAAACAAAACAAAAAAAAATCTAGACTGAGATTAAGTAGTAAATATCAATTGTGAATTTCTGTAGAATCATAGAAGTCTGACTGCCAAAAAAATTTTATTGATGGTATCCCTCTCAGTCACATATCACTAGATTTCCAGTTTTTAAAAAGGTTTGTTTTTGAGAAAGGATTTGTTGTTGACAAAGTTGCAAATGTAATTACTTTGTTTTGTACTCGTGGATCTGTGTGAATTACCGTCCTGGAGGTGAGGAGCACAGAGACTGTAAGTACTAGTAGATGCATACCTTCTCTTTTTAGTTTAAGGAATTTTTTATTCATTTTACATACCAATCACAGATCCCCTTCTCTTCCCTTCTCCAGCCCCTCCTGACTTCCCCCGCAGCCCATCCCCCATTCCCTCCTCCAACAAGACAAGATCTCCAGTGGGGAGTCCACAGTGCCTGGTACATTTAGTAGAGACAGGTCCAAGTCCCTCCCCCTCCATCAAGGCTGTGCAAGATGTCCAACCATAGGTAGTGGGCTCCAAAAAGCCAGCTCAAAATGCATAGTTTCTTAATGAATCTTCATGCCAACCTGTAGATGTCCAATTCTTTCTTTACTTCACACCTAGAAGAACTGTGGCAGACCCTTTGGCCACATACTTGAGAACATGAGGCCAATACATACTGGGCTAGCTCTTGAATCCAGGTGTGTTTTAAATTAAAACTGACATTCTAGTTTAGCATTGATTTGGGTCCCAGGCATGAGGTACAAAGAAGCACCAGGTAAAGTCATACTCCCATGGATACCTTGATTAAGGGCACAATCCCTATTATAGACTTTAAACAATGATGTGCTACTATTTTGACATTCCATGCTGTAAGAAGCTCTGTATTTGCTTCTTTGGAGCTATTTCTATCCCCATAATAGTGACTGTTGACATGCCAATCTCACTCTCTGAATGGTAAAATCAGGGAGAGATATGAAGAGCTATCATAATATGTAGGATTTCTGCTTTAACAGTGCAATAGACTAAAGTTCATTCACGATCAAGACAGTAAATTTGCTATAAAATTATGAATCTCAAGTTTATTGCCTTCATTTAAATATGTTTACATTTAAATTTAAAAAGTTTTGTTTTCAAATTGGCGTGTAAGTAATAACTGGCCTATAGAATTTCTGAACATATAAAGATCTCTCAGGGGCTTCCTTCTGTTGTCATTTTTAATTCCCGTTGCCATGCCTTGAGTGCCTTTATGGACTGTATCTGCTTTGCAACTGTAAGCCAAAATAAACCTTTTCTTCCATAAAAAAAAAAAAAAAAATCTGCTCTTACAAGTTGACATAAGACGTATAATAATAAAAGCACACTGCGACAATTTAGATGATGAATAAACTTGGTTCTAAGTGTGCAAAAACAATGCAGATTGTCAGGTACATACCTATATGTTAATCGGGTTCCATTTTTCCCTTAGAAGGTATTAAGTGTTCAAACAGTCTTCTCTTTAGAAATGTCTTCTTGTATGTTAATTTCTGCACAGTTCCAAATGCATCCTATTTGTTTCTCTGTCATACTATTTTAATTAAAATATAATTGCTTCACTTTCCCTCTTCCTATTCCTCCCTCCAGCACCCCAAGGCCCTTCTCTCCAACTCCTTCAACTCCACATCTACCCTTACTCTCAAATTAACAGTTTCTTTATTCCTGATTATTATTTCTACACACACACACACACACACACACACACACACACACGCACACGCACACACACACGCACATGCACACACGTAAATGTATGCCCAAATATATAAATATACCTTACGCAGTCTGTTTTTGTTGTCTGTGTGCATGTGGTTTCAGGACTTTCCATTTTGTACTAGATAACCAGTTATAGACCATATTCCTGGGAGAGGCTAATTCTCCCTCTGTGGAGTCATAAGTTACAAGTAATTCTTTGTCTAGGGAGTATGGTCTTATGAGATTTTCCTTTTTCCATGTTAACATGTATATTGATATTACCATTGTTAAGTCTTACTTATACAGCCATTTCTAGGAGACACTATTTCTCTGAAGATTGCTTGAAACATTCTAACTCTTAAAATCTTCCCACCTTTCAATGATGTTCCATGAGCAATACATACAAGGCCTGTGATATAAATGTATCAGTTGTGATGGGGCTCCCAATAATTGATCTATTGATATGTGCATTATATGCAGTTGTTTCCTGTGATGGTCTTCCTTTGCTGTAAAGAGAAGTCTCTTTCATGAGGGCTGGTAGCTACACTCATCTGTGTGTATGAGAATAAAATTTAGAATATAGTTAGGCATTATGCTGGTCTAGAAAAGAAGACATAATAGATTCTCTTCTAGGGTTCATGACTTCACTAGTCCCAGGAATTTGGCTGTTTCTAGTACTAGGAATATTTTCTTTCCTGTTTAGTAGGCCTTAAGTCCAATTATACACCCTTTGGTTACCACCAACATGTGAGTACCACTTACATCACTTCTATCAATATCTTGCCATGGTGGTCATTGTAGTTTCAAAGGTGTTACAGCTGCATAGGACTGTTACTTGCCTCCCTCCCTTGGCAACTTGTGTAACATTTTCTGGTACCATAAAAGTTAGACTGGAGTAACAAGGCTTTCAGTTTAGATCTACCTCAAAGATCTGAGTCCTGTGTCCCAAGTGTGTGTGTGTGTGTGTGTGTGTGTGTGTGTGTGTGTGTGTGTGTTTCAGCAGTAGGTACTTGACCTTCAATACCTGACAGGCAGCCAAAGCCAAACAAATATGCATTTTGCATGATTTTAGCTGGTTACAAAATAGTAAGATTCCTTAAAGTTTCATTAAACAATTTTGGTCTTATTTGTCCATCCTCCCTTCTCCTTTGTATTGACCTTCCTACTCTCTGCCTAGTTGATGTCCCACATCCTGCTCCCCCCCACCCCCCACCCCCGCAAAGAAAATACAAATATATAAATGAAGAAATACATTCAGGTTTTTTATTGTTGTTATTTGAGAATTTAATGTATCCAAATCATGTGTTTTGATCAAATCTACCATCATTCCTTCTCCTGAAGTCCTTCCTTTATCTTCCTACCACCTTTCTTTCCCACCTGCATACACTATTTTTAAAAACACACCGAGTCCCCTTAATATGTCAGAATATGCATGAGTGTACAGTTGTCTACTGTAGCATGAGTAGCCACTCAGGGATTGTGCTCTTGAAAACAGCCCTCTCTCTCTGATTTTTCATCAATAACAATGTATAAGAAGGTGAGCAAGAAGCTCCGGGAGGAACAATCTCAATTTGTAGGAGAAAATATATTTCTGTGACATAATTTGTCCTTTCAATGAATTCAAAATGGCAAATACTGAGTCTTACTAAGAAAAAGAAAACAACATCCAACTGGTGTTACCCATGAATGTAGGCTATATGTCTCCTGCCTCCACATGCCATCAGAGTTAGACTGCTTTACATTTGGTCTTGGAATAGAGCAAATTCCCAAAGGTGTCAGGCTATACAGAAGACTCATCATTCAGGTATTTTACACTTCAGTTTCAAGATCCACTCCTGATATGTTTAATAACTAGAGTTTTACATGGAAAATACTATTAAATTTATATAATTAGATTGCTTCTGATAGAAATTAGGAGCTACTGACAACTGAGGGTAGTGTTCATTCTCTGGAAAAGTAAGAAGGGGGGAAGAGGTTTAAAGTGAGGGTGAAAAGAACAAGAGCTGGTGAGGAAGGGAAAAGGACTTAGAAGAAAGAAATGTGGAGGGAAAGCAAGGAGAATCACTAAGGAGAAGTTAGAATAATGTGCATAGAAAATTTTCATCATTAAACTATTTTATGTTAATCATAGATATTAAGAATAGGAAACAAAAATAAATAAACAAATAAGGCCTCAACATCCTGGGTAAATTAGAATAATTCTGTGACCTGAATGTTTTGGCATTTAAATATAAAGATGAAGTAGAAGGCACAAGTGTGCAGACAGAATTCACTAAATCTTGGTTCTCAGTCTAGATAGGGAGACAAAATACAAAATTTTATTGCTGTGTTTGAATAACAGGCATTTATTTTAATACATTTATTGTTTTGAGGGTACTCTGAAATTCATTGTATAATTAAAACACATAAATGAATATAAGTCATTTTACTACTCAATAAGTAAAATTTTAAAAAATGATAGCTTCTTTACATATTTTAGGAGTGGAATGCAAAAAGTAGATTTAGGAAATATCTCAAACTCCTTTTTTTCCTTTATCACATAGCAATGCAGCAAAAGATAGCTATAATAATTTAAAAAAAGCCACACCTCATTCCAGGCAGTTCAATAAGATTTTTGTAATATTTGCCGGCGGTGGTGGCGCACGCCTTTAATCCCAGCACTCGGGAGGCAGAGCCAGGTGGATCTCTGTGAGTTCGAGGCCAGCCTGGACTACCAAGTGAGTTCCAGGAAAGGTGCAAAGCTACACAGAGAAACCCTGTCTCGAAAAACAAAAAAAAACAAAAAAAACAAAACAAAACAAAAAAAAAGATTTTTGTAATATTCAGGAATAAATATTTTTGTTTGTTTGTTTTGTTTTGTTTTGGAGGCAGGGTTTCTCTTTGTAGCCCTGGCTGTCCTGAAAGTCACTCTGTAGCCCAGGCTGGCCTCAAACTGAGAGATCTACCTGCCTCTGCCTCCCAAGTGCTGGGATGAAAGGTGTGCACCACCATCACCCAGCTAAAAATAAATATTTTTAACTTCTTTCAGAGGTATGAGTATTTATTGAAGTTTGAGAACCATTAATTTAAGAGGGTGGCATTCTCAGAGTTGAGCATATTGAAGAATCTTCCAGTAAACATCTGCATTGTCTCTGCATCGAACAATAACAACAACAACAAAACAAGTCTTTTTCAGCTTCAAACAAACTAAACTTATCTGGGAAAAGGACACCTCAATGAAGGAACTGCTTCCATTCATTCCAATGATGAATTGGCCTACAGACAAATTGGGGGCAGGGCATTTTCTTAAGTAATGGTTAATGTGGGAGGGCTCAGCCTGCTATGGATGATCCCATCCCTGAGCAGGTCGTCCTGGGTTGTATATAAAAGTAGATTGATCAAGTCATGGGAAGCAAGCCAGTAAGTCCAGTCCTCCACGGCCTTTACTTTAGTTCCTGCCTCCTGATTCCTGCTTGAGCTCTTGCTCTACTTTCCTTCAGTGGCAGACTCTAACTTCTGAATTGGAATAAACCGTCTCCTCTATGAGTCTTTTGATCAGTGGGGTTGTGACAGAAACAGAAAACAAAAGTAGAACATCATGAAAAATGGAATGTTGTGTATCTTTCTGAGTATCTCTTACATAGGTCAGATGGTCTTAGATGGAGACAAATTACATTTTTAATTCCAAGTTAGTGTTGATCCTTATATTAGTAAGCCAAAGACAATACTTTTGAAACTCTGAGTTAAGAAACTTACATGTATGTTTGATTTTGTCTTACATTTGCATCATGGCAAATTTTATTAATTTCAGAACATGGATCCAATGTTTTTGTAGAAGCTTTCTACTTATGTAGTCTTTCCATCCCCTATTCAGCAGTGTTTCCTTAGCCTTAGGCATAAAGTTTGTGTTATAAATGTACTAATTGTGGCCAGGCAGCCCATGTTGTTGTTCTGTCATTTTTGACCAATTGTGGTTCTCTGTAGAAGCCTCGATATGCTGAAAAAATAAGCAACTTTAAGGAGGGGTGACATCTACAATTATCAGAAGGTATAAGTATTCAAAACACAGTTGGAAATATTATTGGTTGATGAAAGTGACAATAGCAGGTTTTCCTTAGGGGTCTGTGATTTCTCCAGTTGGTAGTTTTGGACAATTATAGTACCAGGAATGACTGTCCACCTATTGGTTGGTGTTGGGTCCAATTAGGCAGTTTCTGGGTATCTCCAAGATGAAGGTGCCATTAGTGCACCATTGGGGGAATTGTGTTGGGCTCATCAGTGTTGTAGTTCATGGCTGGGTGGGACTATTGGTTTTATTTCTCCCTTGGCAGATTGCCTTGCACCTTCTTTTACTATGAGAGCTAGTCATGAGGGAGGAGGATTCCAGGTCACTTCCAGCTCAATTGTTCCAAGTCATGTGTACAAAATGTGTGATGTTTTCAGCAAAAAGGATTTACCTGCAAATTCTAGGGGTATCTAGGGGCAATGACAGTAGCCTATATTGATTTGGCATTCTCTTGGACCCTCCCCACAACAAAGGGAAGAGAGGTTTCCAATACTTGGTCTTTGGAGTTCTGTTAGATATTCTATGGCTCTTAGCATGAACATTATCACTCAAAAGGTATGACCCCATTTAACATACATTAATATGCACATATAATGTATATACATGTATACACATATATGTGTGTATTTTTCTTAATCTTAAAAATGTTTTCCTGTGTCTTTTTTAGCTGTTTGTTCTTCTCCCACTTCCTCTGTATTACATTCCTCCTACATCCTCAGTTAGACTCCTCAATTTCTCCATTTCTCTCTTCATAACACTAGAGTGCTACTATTCCCTACTCTGCATCTCTGTCTTGCTTTGCTGTGGGATGTCATTCTGTATGCTGTGAATGTGTGTTGCTCTGATTGGTTGATAAATAAAATGCTGATTGGCCAGTAGCCAGGCAGGAAGTATAGGCGGGATAAGCAGACAAGGAGAATTCTGGAAGAGGAAGGCTGAGTCAGGAGTCACCAGTCAGACACAGAGGAAGCAAGATGACAAGGCAGAACTGAGAAAACGTACCAAGCCATGTGGCTAAACATAGATAAGAATTATGAGTTAACTTAAGTGTAAGAGCTAGTCAGTAATAAGCCTGAGCAAATGGTCAAGCAGTTATAATTAATATAAGCCTCTGTGTGCTTACTTGGGGGATGCGAGTGGGAGAGATGTGTCCCAACTGCTGGCTGGCTGGGACACATGAAAACTTCTACTACATTTCTTCTTTCCCTCATGGTACATTTCTGTTTTTCAGGATTAGGGTACTTCAGGTTACATAGTCAAATACATAGATTCAGAGCTAGCATCTACAAATAAAAGAGAATACGTAGTGTTTGTCATTCTGGGTCTGGGTCACCTCATTCTATATAATATTATCTAGTTACATCCATTTGGTAAACAATTTGTGTTTCATTTTTCTTTATAGCTACATGCTATTCCATTGTGTATAAGTACCATACTGTTATTGTCCATTCATCAGTTAAAGGATAGTGGCTGGTTTCCATTTATTTGCAATTGTGAAAAGAGGGGAAATGAGCTAAACAAGTATTTTTTGTAGTAAGATATCAAGTCCTTAGGGCATATGGCAAGGAGTGGTATAGGTAGGTCATGTGGTAGCATTTGGAGAATTCTCTACACTGATTTCCACAAGGTCTGTACCAGTTTGAAATCTCACCAGTAGAGAATGGAGGTATCACTTTCTGACATCATCAACAGCATTTGTTATCAGTTGTTTTCTCAATTTTAGCCATTCTGATTGAAGTGAAATGAAATCTCAAAGTAGGTTACTTTGCATTTTTTTGATTGCTTAAGATTTTGGACACTTTAAAATAAATTTTCTGAACTAGTCTTATATCTTCTCTTGAGAATTCTCTATTTAGATTTGCTGCTGATTTTTTTAAAATTGGGTAATTGCTTTGTGAATTCTTTGTTTATTGAGTTCTTCATATACTTTGAGTATTAATTCTCTATTGGATACATAGGTGGCAAAGATTCTCTCCTATTGGGATTTAACCTTCACTTGAGTGTTTGCTTAAATGCACAGAAGAATTCAAATTTTACGAGTTCCCGTTTGTTAATTGTTGGGCTTAATCCCTGAGTAAATAGAGCCCATTTACAAAATCCTTTCCTATACCTGTACCTTGTGCTATTTCCTATGTTTTCTTTTAGCACTTTCATGATTTCAGGTTTCACACTGAGGTATTTGATACATTTCGAGTTGACTTTGTTTATAGAAACAGATACACATCTAATTTTATTATTTTACATGTGGATGTTCAGTTTTTCCCATACCACATCACTTCTACCAATCCACGATGAAGGGAGATCGTTCCATCTTCTAGTGTCTTCCACAGTCTCTTCCATCAGAGATTTAAATTTTTCATTGTAGAGGGCTCCTAATGTTAATGGAGATGTTTCCATAAACTATTTCTCAGCAGCATTCTAGAATTCATTGATAGCAGCTTTATCAATATCTGGAATCTTGAGTTCTTCGTTATTTAAAATGTCTAAGCACAAACCAGGTTTGCTAGTGCACAACTAGAACTGTAACATTTGGTAGGAAGAGACAGGAAGATCACAAATTCAGTTCCAGCCTGAATTATAGTGAGATCCCGTCTCCAAAATGAAACAAAACTAATAAAGTAAAATAAATAAAGGCCCGAGGACATTGTTAAAGTGCTTAATATGTGTGCACAAAACTCCCAGTTTCATTTCTAGTACCACATAAAACTGTACATAATGCAGCATGCCTGAAAACTTTGTGAGGTGTAGGTAAGACGATTAACATTAATACTCATCCTCAAATCAATACCAGGTTTGATGTTTGCATGGGCTATGTAAGACACTGAAAATATAAAAAACAATAACAAAAAATATCTAAACTTTATTAAATAAAATAGACTGCCTGTCATCATGGCACATCCCTTTAATCCTTGCAGAGGCAGAGGCAGAGGCAAGGTGGGTCAATGTGTGTTTCAGATCAGCCCGTTCTACATAGTGAGGTTTAGGCAGCCAGGGTACATAGTGCAACCTTCTTTCCAGATAGATAGATAGATAGATAGATAGATAGATAGATAGATAGATAGACAGATAATCAAATAAAGAAACTATATTGGCCCTTTGAGTACTTGAGTACTTAAAGTGTGTTTCCGAAGTATTTTAGTTTTATGTTGACAGTCTGATTCTCCCTTTTCCATTCATTTCAGGGTATGTTCTGAGTGTCATCCTCTCTACTCCACACCATCCTACTGTATCAACTTAGCCTCTTTGTAGCTCTTTAGATTTGAACTCGTCACTCAGTACATCAGGCTGCCTGAAAGTACAATGTAATTCAATACAAATATCATAAACTTACATAAAACATTATGACATGTTTCTGTGAATGTTTTTTACTTTATTGAGCAGTTCAAATGTGAACCTTATATATAATAGTATCATGTCAAAATTTCTAATGGTTGGTCACAGCTGGAAATTAAAATATATATACTAGGCATATTTTAAGGCCTTAACCAAATCACAGAAATACATTTGTGAATTGTTTTATAAAGAATCAATTATATAATTCTGTGGAAAATCCAATCTAATAATTGAAATTATGTCACTATAGTATTGATCCAACTACTATTTTCATGATATATCCTTACCCAAAAATTATATCTGCAAAAAATTAAGTTCATTCAGAATGAAGTTTTTTTATTACTATAGTTAATGATCACATAGTTTGCTTAAATATTGAAGAAAAAATTATTTTAATGAATTTACCTAATGTGGTCATCAGAGATTTATATAAACTTCATCTCTCCATGTTACTGGAGAAAAGTGGAGAGTCTTTGAGAGCAATGGAGGCTGCCTCCTCTCCAATGTGCCTAACTTGAGAAATAAGGTGCATTCAAATGTCACCAGAGTCACCAGACTCCCAAACCAGTGGTTTCTGGGTTCTGTCTCACAAATTCAAGAATGAAATTTGTGGGACCTGTAAGGCAAGGGTGAGTTTGGGGTGAGAGTTTAAGCCGCAGCATGAAGAGCTTCTGTGTAGCACAACAGGATGCAGGGAACTGGTGTTCAGGATGCTACTGGTCAATTGCTGTTTTAGTGTTAACACAGCCACAATTGGGTGACACCCTGGGGAGCAAGCTTGTCAGTTCACAAGGGAAAATCATTCTCACATAGTGTCCAGGCAGGGGATGGAATAAACAGTGGAGAGTGAACAGAAAGCTAAAGCAGGAAGCTGAGCTCATTTTGGAATTCCTGGCTTTTAGTCAGAAGAAAACCATGGATTCCAGCTTCCAGCCAAGGAATGAATGGAGAACTGTAGCATTCTTGGTCTCTATCCTGAACTTCCTGACCAATTTCTAGCTCCTGTTATTTTTCTCCCATTTTAAACTTTTAACAAGAATATTGGTCATTTTTTCCATTCTCAAAATTTACTATTCTATTAATCCCATATTCTATTAATCATAAAAATCATTTTCAATATACCAAGATTTTAAAAATATGTTACATCTTTTTGTTTGGCAGTTAGTATCAATAAGAAGATTAACTTGTTCCACTTAGGAACTTTCTTTTCTTCTTTTTGTCTATCAGATTTTTAGTTTTCTTTCTGATCCGCAATTTGACAATAATTATCGTTATTAAAATTATGGAACCCAAAGAAATCAGGAGGTTGCTTTTACCTGTGTGTTATGAAGTCATGTGCTTCATACCCTAGGCTGCTGCCTCCTTCTCTTGTAGTTTTCTTTGCTCTGTGAGTTTTTATTTAAACGCTTTTAAGATTTTTTTTTTGCTTAAAAATGGTAGTTAGTCTTTTGCTAAATTGTATGTTTTGTTATTCTCCTAGATATTTTATTATTTTCATTTATTTGTTTACCTATTGTTACAACTCTCTCATTGACTTAGAAAGCCCAGTGTGCAGAAGAGCGAGCCCAGTGGGAGAGGGACTGAGACTAGATTCTGAAAGGTAATTATGGAAAGCAGCAATTGATGCTTTAGTCCAATTCTATCTTACCAAACTCCCCTCAGGTACCTGCCTTGAGGAGATTTCTATCAGGGTCCAGAACAGATGCTACAAGCAGCTAAGGATACTAATCTGAAGGATGTTCAATGAATCTAAGCACACTGAGCTCGTTAGTCCATTCACTTTGTTCTTCTAAGTCAATTCTATCTACACAGTTTCTTTTTTGTTCTCATACTTACTCCTCTGGGTCCCTCCTGCTCTCAATCCCTTCTGCTGTTCTCTCATATCTATCTAGTCCTTTCCATCTCCGGCCTCATCTTTGTTCTTCTAAATTCATTCCTTCTAGTGTCCTCAGAGAACCAGTATATGTACACAGGCAGTAATTCTTTGGCAAAGCAGATTGAGGCTTGAAGTTTTCAGGGTCACAGAGAGAGGTGATAAGGATCCACACATAAAGCAATAAATGTCAGCTTCTAATTACAACTCAAAAGGGGAGTGACTAAAGGAGAGTTCTCTGGTAAGGTCAACTAAAGGCTATGATCATTTAGGGAATCTAGGAATAGCACCTGGCTGAGGAGGAATTAAAACTTAATTTGCACAAGAAAGAAGCTTGGCACCTATCACCTGCCAGGCCTTGATGGCAATCTCCTTGGGTCAGTGGGAAGTAACCGCCTTAACTCAGTAACTAGCAAGTGGCTAAAAACATCATCCCAGGAATGTGAGCAGTACATCTCTTAAGTTAGGGTCTTATGTAAATACCCCGGGGTGAAGGTAAGGAGTTGAGGATTTAATTGTTAGTGGTTCTTTTCTCTCTATGAGGAAGATGAGCCAATGTTTATTTCTCTGCATTTGTCCTTGGAAAAGGGTATCTTTGCTGAAATACTTTTGTCTGGAGAATGGCCCTGGCCAGATTTATGTTAATAAAAAAATAAACACAGTTGGGGACAGCTATCTAATTACCCCAAATGTAAAAGGGAAGTTGTACCCAAGATTGAGATGCAATCGTGAGATTACATGTACACATAACATGGAAATGCATGGTAAATAGGGAGAATCATAGCTGTTATTGCACAAGAAGTTTATAAGAGACAGCCAGTTCATTCAAAAGGCAGTAATTCCATAATGCCTTGTGTGATGGTTTCCTCTAACCGAACCCTTAGTTCTGATAGGTTGACCTTCGGAACTCTAGCTGTCACTGCTGTGTACTCCAGTGGACATTTGTTACCAACAGTTCTCAATGCTATCTTTCCCACATGTTCTGCACAATGCTCAGCATCATGCACAGTGCTTGCTGCAGTGAGCTCCCCACACTCTTTTATGCCTGTTCTCCCCAAAAGATTCCTGTCCAGTGGGTTTTGGGATTAGTCCAAGTATCTTCTCTGGGTTAGGGGTCAATTCATGTGGTTTCTAGCCTGAATAGCTTAAAGTCTGTGATTTCTGCATGCCATACAAATTTAATTTGTTAAGATGAAACCTAGATATCCACACAAAAAATCAGCACAAACATGATGGCTTTTCTCTACAGAGACTGGGGATCTTTCATAGTTGGATGATTGTGCTAGACCTATAGGTTTCTGCCAGCACTCTCATATTGAAATTGACTTTTCAATCTCGAGAGGCTACAGGGTCAGAAGTCTTACATCCCAAAGAGTTTAATATACATTCGGGCTTTGAGCAACACTTTCCCAACAGCTATTTTTGAGTCCTCCCTCAAGGTGCTTCTTACACAAACAAGAAGTGCAGGCCAGAAATGACTCAGCCAAGGATGCCCTTGAAATTCCTGTAAGAGTAAAACATCAGTGGCTAGAGAATGTCTCAGAGGTTAAGGGCACTTGCTTGTGGAGAAAGAGTTTATCTCCACTTTCATCTTTCAGTCCATCATGACAGGAAGTCAGGGCAGGAGCTCAAGAAGAACCAGATGCAGGAGATGAGGCAGATCCATGGATGAGTGCTGCTTACTTGCTTGCTCCTCTTGACTTGCTCTGCCTGCTTTCTTAAACAACCTGGGAACATATGCCCAGGAGTGGCACTTCCCATAGTGGGCTGATCCTTCTCATATGAAGGAAAAGGCTTTGCTGACTTCCCATGGTAGTCCTTACCCTTTCAAGGGAGGGGATGGGGGTTGGCGGGGCGGGGGCAGGGGTGGGAAGACGACTAGAGGGGGAGCAGGAGGAAGGATGAGAGAGGGATGTGTGGTTGCTATGTAAAATAAATTTTAAAAAAGTCTTAAGAAAAAGAAAAAGAAAATGTCCTTTGTTCTTTAACACAGGAAGCCTGATGTAGGCACTTTCTCAATTAAGTTTCCATTTCCCAAATTTTAGCTTGTGTCAAATTGACAAAAACAACACCAACATCAAATAAACCAGCAGGTACACTTCCATAAATATTTCTCAAAGTCTTTGTTTCTCTTAATATTAAATTTATTATGTTAAAAGCTCTCACATTGAAACCCTTTATTGATTCAGGAAATTGCAGTTTTGTCTTGTGGAAACAAATCTTGAAAATAGGCTCTGTTCATATTTAACTCAGATGTATCCAGTGTGTTTCTGTCAATGTAGTTTGTCATCAATGCCAGAGTCTTTCTTTTGAGTAGGTCTTAATATACTGCTTCTCTTCTAAGCAGTATTTTTACATGGCTTTATTAATTTTGAACCTCTGTGGCTCATCATGTAGGTAAAACAATGACTTCCAGGACTTTGTTTTCTCTGGTCAGCCTGCCTACCTGCCTTTACCTGCCCCCACCTTTTAAGATGGGTCTCTCTATGGAGCCTCTATCTATATACATGGTGATAGCCCCAGCTGGCCCAGACTCACTATGTAGACCAGGCTGGAGTCAAATTCAAAGAGATCTCCCTGCCTTTGCCTCTAGAGTGCTGGGATTAAAGCTTTGTGCTACCACACCTGCTTCCAAACATAATATTTTTAGGGGCCAGTTTGATTTTAAATGGTTCCCAAGCATAGTGCCTAGGTCCCTTTTGCAGCAGCTGAGTAGCATTAACCCCCTATTCCCTTCAGTCATTAGAGATGTCACCACTGCTGACTACAAAACAAAATTGTTCTTCCCACCTCACATTCCAAGAGCAAGGGCTCCAAATTTTGGCATCTCGTGTACCAGACAAGCTGTACTGTTGCAACTTTCTAGTTCTAGCTCATTTCATGAGTGAAAGTCTTCCAGAACTTGAGCATATCTGAAAGCAGTGGAATCAAACCCCCTCTGAAAGTTATGGAGCCAGGATCTGACTTCTTTTAATTGCCTTGCAAGGCTTCAAGGGCAGATTCGATCTCCTCCCCAGAACTACTTTCTTAGGATATGAGCTGAAATTATATTAAGTCTAGCACTGTGCCTGGGGAAAGTGAAAGAACAAAGTTTCTGCCCTGAGAGGTTAGAACAAAGACCTAGGGGGACCCTCAGTAAGTAGAAAATGCACATCTATCTCATATGATCAATTGTGAACAGAAAGGGGTAGTCACTGTACCTTACTCATTTTACTATCAAAATGACAGCCATCTTTAGCTCTCAGGCAAGTTTTCATGTTGGTACTTCCAATTTTTAAAATAAAAATTATAAAAATTTGAAATAAGCTATAAAAATAGATTAACTATTAAGTTTTAAAGTTATGCATTTCTCTTCATTTCTTCCTCACTAGAATATCTATGTAACCCAAAAGTTTTAAAGTTCCAAATAAACTACAAGCATAGAACATATTATACACATTTATAGAAAGTAACATTACATTGTCATACTAATGTAAAACTGGTTATATCTGGGTATTTCAAAAATCAATGATAAAACTCTATTAATAAAATAAGAAAGGGAATGTGTGGAACACCGAATATTTCAAACAGGTATTTCAAATTGCATGTAACTGCAAAAGTTAATTAGTGTTGTATTTGTTAATGATAAGCTTCATAAATTTATTTCAAAATATTTGTAGATTCAAGAATATATATCAATCATTTATGATTTTCTTCTGTTCAGATAAAGATGTTATTTAATTGTGATATGAAGTAAAGTCTGTAATTATTCTTTTTTTGGAATCTATTGTGACTTATTTCTTCACTAGAGAATAGTAGTTTTATGAAATTCCTTCATGAATACAAGAAATATATACACTTTTATTTGGTACATATAAATTTCTTCTGATGGGTAGGCAGACTGATGAATAGATGAACAGGAATATATTGATCTATCTTATTAATTTTATTTTACATTTTATGCATTCTTATTTGTATTTTGCTATCATAAAGATAACTTTGAAGAAAACTAATTTCTATGAAATATATTTACTTTTCTATATAAAGAAAAATAATAAAAAAATAACCTGGGCTGAGGGGATGGCTGAGTGGATAGGATCACTTTCTGGACAAGCATGAAGACCTGAGATAGTATTCCCGCACCTTCAGCCACATATACATGTAATCCCAGAGCTGTGGAGGGTGGAGATAGGAAGATCACTGGGACATGGTGGCTGCCTGCCCAGCTGCAGGCGCGGTGACAAACTCTATTTCAAAGGAGTACAGCAGAGTAATGGAGCAGCACATGTGTATATCTTCTCTGGAATTCAGACATGCACACACAGGTACACTGTGTGCATGTGTTCTCTCTCTCTTTCTCTTTCACACACACACACACACACACACACACACACACACACACACTCATTTACAAAACCTTACTTGTTGTTCTCATGAGGACTGAACAGGAAATACATGCACTTCCAATATCAAAACTAGTATTTAGGGAAACTGTCACACCTCCATTGTAAGCTAGTTAATAGCACTATTTTTTCTTCTGTTCTCTGATTTCATTACTAGGTTAATATCTATACTAATATTTTTCCCTAAGTCAATTTAAAATGACCTCTTCAAGTCCTTGCCAGGCCGCACTGTGCATGCTAAGTGAAGTGGTACATTCCTTATCCCAGTGCTTGGGAGGAATAGCTGGGAAGATAACTGCCAATTCCAGGTAACCCTAGTCTACATAGTAACTTCCAACTACCATGGACTCAAGAGAGGCTCTATCCCAAAAAATATAACAAACAATTGAATGAATGAATGCCTTATGTACCTAAGTCTGCCCAATAGTGATCAACACCCAGAGTTTGATCCCTTTCACAAGCATTGATCCATAATATATTTACATAAAAATTTTCAGAATGATTGAGTTGATGGTCTATCTATGAATATTGCAGTGGCGATGTATATCTATCATTTCATAAGTCAATTGTCACAGATTGGGTACAGTGCAGGTTTGAAGCTCTAATTGATGTCTATCTTTTGTAATGAAACTTTACAAATAAGGAATAGTGCTGTGTTCTATAATTGTTCACCCAGTTGTCTTGAGCAAGCCATCATGCATGATGGGGGTTAGCACTACTGCCTTCCTGTAGATTGGACCCCTAAAAATATAAGGTTTTATTATTTTTAATTGTGTATGTGTGTACATGTATCCGCATGTGGGTACATGTGAATGCAGGCCCCAAGGAGACCAGAGGCATTGGATTACAGGCATTGGAGCTGGAGTTACAGGCAGGTGTGAGCCACTTAGTGTGATTCTGGCAAAACTCAGTTCCTTCATAAGAAAAGCTTGTGCTCTTAACCACTGAACCACCTCTCTAGCTTCCATGGAACCATTTTTCTTAGCAGACCAGCTTTAATCATTCTCATGCACACTTGTTTTTTTTTTTTTTTTTTTTGGTTTTTCGAGACAGAGTTTCTCTATGTAGCTTTGTGCCTTTCCTGGAACTCACTTGGTAGTCCAGGCTGGCCTTGAACTCACAGAGATCCACCTGGCTCTGCCTCCCGAGTGCTGGGATTAAAGGCGTGTGCCACCACCGTCCAGCTCTCATGCACACTTGTGCGAACTAATTTGCAGCCAGATTTGGATAGTGTGAGGATCCATAATAGCTTGTTGGGAACTTTTATGTTGAATTTCTATGTGAAGGGAAAGTTCTAGAGCTAGAATGGATAAGAGTGAGACCTGTGAAGCCATGTACAAAGCTGAAGATGAAGGTCTAGAAAGTAAGTGTATGGGGCTCAGGGTTCAATCCTTAACACACCTCAACTCAAACAGGAACAGAATACATTTTATAATCATAACTGTGTCTGGGTTCAGTACTGGCACTGTAAAGAAAGCAGTTACCTGTTTTGTGAAGTGAAGAATGGTCTCTTAGATGTGTCATTCACTCCTTCTTCTAAGTACCTTACTCTCACTGGGTCATCCATCCCCTCAGACTTGGGAACACTGCTTCTAGTCTGGCTGTGAACGTCCCTACGTTGGGCTGCCATGTAAATGGTATTTCAAGTATGTGCAGCCGTGCCTGGCTTGCTTGCTTTCCCTGTGTATGGAAAGAAATGGAAACACCTGAACAGAGTAAGAGCAGAATTGTGATCTGAGCTTCCCAATAAACCATAGATCACAGATCCAGGAGTCCCTTCTCACACCCTTTGCTCCAAGAAGCCCTTATGTGCTCTGAAGTCCATTTTCTCTAAAAAGGTCCCTATGTGCTCTAAAGTCTCTTTGCTCTAAAAAGTCCCAAATTTTTAGATTAGCAACAATGAAACTCATAATAAAGCATGCTGGGTAATGGATTTCTTCTGCCTACACACAGCTACAATGAATTGTTGCTGTGTTAGGATTAGTATGAGAAAATAATATGACCTAATGTTGTACAACTTATTAATTTTAATTGTTATTTAATTTCAAAGGATGTTATCTCACAATACAAAGTTTTCACTCTTTTTCTCTTGGAGAATGTGATATATGCACACACACACACACACACACACACACACACACACACACACACACGCACACACGCACGCGCATGCACTCACCAAAGATGAAAATTTCCAGAAATATAGCCTTACACCACATGACAAAATTAATTTATATGAGATAATCAATCCTCATACATTTTTGCTTTAATATGAATGTATATGAGATAATAATCATTTATCTGTCACATTTTATTGATTTTTTTAACCTTTACTGTAACTAATTTCTTAGAATTACAAATATGACTATATTGTTTACTGGCTTTAGAGTTGAACTGAGCATGGATTTGTTTTAATACCAATCATTGTTGCTTCCAGGAAGAAGTGTTACTTTTAGATATGATCTCATTCTTTATGATCTCATTCTTTAGGTTTGAAAATGTTTATTTCACTGAAATGTGAATAAATAATAATAATAATAATAATAGTAATAAATGTTGATAGTAGTAGTAATAACAACACATGAACAGGCCCTAAGATTTCAATTTTCATGTCCCAAGTTTTGATGCATCAATATTCACTCATATGCAGAAGTTGCCATCAACAAAGCTAAGCTTTGCTTACAGTTGGCACACTGATTCACTGCAGTCTTTACATTTCACAGAAAATGTATATGACTTTATACATTCATGTTCTGTTCCATCCATTTACCTAGGACTTCAAATTCATACATTTATTTCCCCCCAAACTCCTCCAACATAATTGTTCTCCAAGCTTTTCAGGGATTTTGTTTTCCTTAGATGGGCAAAACACCGTTATTAGCATATCTAAGCAGCTCCCATACCACTGTCCTGATACTTTCTTCTTGCATTCAGTCTCAGGCATTTCTTGGTTTTTTTTGGTTTGTTTTTGTTTTTGTTTGTTTGTTTGTTTTTCTGTCTCCTTTACCTCTCTTCAACTTTCCATTTGCTTTGAGAAAGGGAGTGAATTACTTTCTAAAAGCTCACACCCCTTTACTGGAGGAAGTAGATTTGTTTCTTCTGATTTAATACTGTGAAATCTTTGCAAGTCAAATCCAATTCATGAATTGATTTTTGCTATTCTTGCCTTTCTGCTGGTTTTCGTCTGTGAGCTGACTACTGTTCTTCCTGAATCTTAATTAATATATACATGGAGGAAGTATTTTGATATGACTTTTTCCATATTTTTCTCTACCATGGTTTTGGAACTTTCAGTTTTATTGCCGCGACACTTTATCTCTTTTATTTCTTTTTATTCTTCACTGTGTAGATATGCTGATCTCTTTAGCTCGTTCAATTAAATCATTCTCTCTCTCTCTCTCTCTTTTTTTTTTTTTTTTTTAGTTTTTCGAGACAGGGTTTCTCTGTGTAGCTTTGCACCTTTCCTGGAACTCACTCTGTAGACCAGGCTGGCCTTGAACTCACAAAGATCCGCCTGCCTCTGCCTCCCAGTGCTGGGATTAAAGGCGTGCGCCACCACCGCCCGGCTCTCATTTTTAAAGTTTATTCTTTCAGGCCGGGCGGTGGTGGCGCACGCCTTTAATCCCAGCACTCGGGAGGCAGAGCCAGGCGGATCTCTGTGAGTTCGAGGCCAGCCTGGACTACCAAGTGAGTCCCAGGAAAGGCGCAAAGCTACACAGAGAAACCCTGTCTCAAAAAAAAACCAAAAAAAAAAAAAAATTTCACATATACATTGAAATATTATCCAACTCCCTATTTTCCTCTTGCCAATCCCCCATATCTTCCTACATGACTCCCTCCCAACTTCAGGTATTATTCTTTATTTAAATGTATCAGACTACAGCATTGTCTATTCATTTGAAGTAGCTCTGCTTGAACTATTATTTCTCAATATGAAAAAAGAGGGGTGGAAACTAAGAGCAAATGGTTTAGGCATAGATGGGGATAGGAAGTGAATTAACTAAAACTGAGAAGGTGGGAAAAAGCCTTAAATGTATGAAAAAGCTACTTTCAAAATATAATCCAACCTTTCAATATACTAAAATCTAATTTAGCTCATTCTTTCAACTTGTATTTTCAAAAGTTTATTTTCATTTTTAAATATCCTAATTGTTTTCTTTTCATGTTACCCTTTTTTTTTTCTTTGGGGGGGTGGTTGGAGTTTTGATTTTTGGAGACAGGGTTTCTCTGTATAGCTTTGAAGCCTGTCCTGGAACTTACTCTGTAGACCAGGCTGGCCTTGAACTCAAAGAGATCCCCCTGCCTCTGCTTCTCAAGGGCTGGGATTAAAGGCGTGTGCCACCACCCCCCGGCTGCCTTTATTTCTTAGAGTATTTATTTTTATCTTAACCATTTAAATAAATATGATCTGAATTTCTTATATTATTTATCTGATTTCAATTAGTAATCTTTACAAACATAGTTAATGTTTAAAGATCTGTTTTTTGTTAAGTCTGTTGAACTTTACTGACCAAAATGTTCATTACCTTTTCTATACTTTTATAAAAGTTATTGTTTTTGAATTTTGAATTTTGAGAACATGTATAGTTTGGTATTATTTTTGCACCTTTGTGGTGTTCCTATGTGGCTGTGTATAGCCTTATATTCTGTGAGCTCTCTGATACATTTTATTAAAATTTTATTAAAAGCCTTAGATTAACTTTTACCTAATTTTTTCACATGAGAATTTTTTTCAAGTTGTAAAGTAGGATTGTGAAATAATTAGATGGTTATTAATTTCCTGGAGAGACCTTTTTATTTCTTCACTCACAGTCTAGTTTTCTAAGCTGACATTGTTTATGCTAGGGGGCAATACTAATAATAAGCTAGGGTTACACCTTCAACATACTAGGTTCTTGCTGTTATCCACATTTTTTTTTTTGTTGTTGTTGTGTTTTTTTGTTTTTTTTTTTTTTTTTTCGAGACAGGGTTTCTCTGTGTAGCTTTGCGCCTTTCCAGGAACTCACTTGGTAGCCCAGGCTGGCCTCAAACTCACGGAGATCCGCCTGGCTCTGCCTCCCGAGTGCCGGGATTAAAGGCATGCACCACCACCGCCCGGCCGTTATCCACATCTTAAGCAGAATTAAAGTATTGTGTCCTATTCTATATTGACATTGATATTCAAACTTCTCCATTTATAGACAAAATATAATTTCTTATGTGCAAGCATCAAACAAATACACAGTTCACTCATTAATTGTTGAGCACCCTTTCCACTCTCTTCTACGTTTTACACTTTAGGAAACACATTAAAGTATCTGCTATTTATTTCTTTTGTGGCTGTTCTACTGCTAGAATAACTTACTGTTTTTCCTGAACTTTTGTTCGTTTTGTCTTTTACACACTCCCATGTACCTTCTTTTACTTCTAGGGTTCTGCCTTGTAAACACTGATTACTCTCTAAAGCCTATTCCATCACATGTAGAATTCCCCGCCCCCCGTTGAAATTCTTTCACTTTCTCCAAGTATTTATGTACTTTCACTTTAGTTTCTTCTGAGATCTGAGTCTTGTTTGATCTGGAATGTTCCAATGCCTTCCCTCATGTTGACCTGTTTTAACATGAATATTTCACTCACATTACCTTTATGTCACTTCTTTCAGAAGAATGTTAAAACTACCCAAAGTGACTCAAAGTTTCTGTGTTTCGCAGGAACACAGATTGTCCTTAGCTTTTGATAGGCACATTCTGACAACTGTATTCTGATTTGAAAACACTGTAACCCAGAAGTGCATGTCGTATGCTCGGCCTGCAGATCAACCACAACGTAGAGTAGGGCACCTGAAATGCACTCAGGACTCCTGTTAGCCTACAGCTGAACAAAATCATCTGAAGCTCACCTTCTAATGAACCGCTTTGTATCTCATATGACTTCTTAAATACTTGTATCTGAAAAGCCCTCTGGCAGCCCAAAGGCAGTGTCTGCTGCTTCCCCTGCAGACTGTCACTGCCTAGCACTGTTTGGACTGAATGAGAATGCTTCTGAACCTGGTATAATACTGAAGTGTCCCAGTCTAGCATATCATCTGCACCACCTTTATGCTACCAATTATTTGATAATTTTGAAGTCATGTGTTTAATCACTTTCCAAATATTTTTCCAACTAGATTTCCTGCAGCTTTTGTTTCCTGTGCCTAGGGTATTCATTCATTGATTCATTCATTGATTCATTCATTCATTCTTCACAATCTATGTCTATAACCCAGAACTCTATATGTAATAAAGCTCTAAATAAAAATCTTGAATAAATGGACTTTTGCAGTATTTCCTGTTTACTGTACACATTAATAATCTTGGGTCAGAGACATTAAGTAAGTACATAAGGCCACCCATTAATTACTCATAAGGCCAGGATCTCAATCCAGGATTGTCTTTGTACAAAACTTGTAGTGTTTATGAAAAGAGTTACACTTATGCCCTTATCACTCCCACTACCCAAAAAAGGAAGAAAGATAGAAAATAAAAAGAAAAGTAATAGGAAACATAAAATATTGCACTATACTTATACTACAATGTGTTTATATCATTGGATATTTTAAAATCTGACCTATGGAATAAATCAAATTAAAAATGTACCATGTGGTAACTATGTTAGCTCTAAATATTTAAATATGTGTATAACTTTAAAATGTATCTATTATGTCTGTCTTCTAGAAAACTGAATTTCACATATGTATTAACTATTCTCATTTTATTTAAGTCATTTATTT
The DNA here is from genome assembly GCF_949786415.1 of Peromyscus eremicus. Taxonomy (NCBI): domain Eukaryota; kingdom Metazoa; phylum Chordata; class Mammalia; order Rodentia; family Cricetidae; genus Peromyscus; species Peromyscus eremicus. The sequence goes on along the minus strand of NC_081419.1, from coordinate 21,077,140 downwards.
AATCTACATTAAACAGTACCAAATAGCAATTGGCCTCTAAGTAAAAAGCAGTTCATGCTACAAAGTACAAAGGCCACCCATGTAACAACTGCTTTGCATCACCAAATCATTTTATAGACATCATAAATATATAGCTAACCGGAGCAATCTAACGAAGAGGAATACTGAGATAACGAGACTGATGTCAAAGTGAAATAAAAGCAATAAAAATAAGTAATCTGTTCGATTTGAGTCCTGGTCCTTGGGAGCCACAGTTAGCAGTGATATCTGAAAAGTGTCTTCGGTAGTTACAATCCAACATGAGTAACTTTCAGAAGCACCATTTCACTTTTCATACCAACAGATAATTATATACATTATAGCAGGTAAAACTCAGATTTCAAACAAAAGACAGAATGAAGAATGTTAACATTTGATCTTGCCTAAATCTTCCTCTGCTGTGGTATCATTAAACATTCTTGGTAATGATTGTGGCAGTATAATGAAAAACTAAAGTGTTTTGATGTCATTCACATTAATTCCAAATTTCCTCTGCCCTTGCTGCTCTTGTGAAGTATCCTAAGGTGAGGTGTATTATTTAAGTCTCAGGATTCAGAAATGACAATTTTAGCCCTCCAGTTGCCAAGTATTAACAGTAAAGGTGGAACAATTGCAGTCTCCTTAACTTAAGGCATCACTTTTCTAAACCTGGATTCCCGTGATATTATTACTTTATCATCTAATTTCACACGAATATCTGTGTACTCCCACAGGCTTGGTCATAAAGGTCTGCTCCATCATTTAGACTATGGGCTACAGGATTTTGAGACTTCAACAAAAATTACTTCGCTAGATTTTTTTAGAGGGAAGGAAGGAAGGAAGGAGATACCTAGGTAAGAGGCAGAAAATAAACAAAAACACATCTGAAAATGATGTCCTTGGGAACCACTCCTAAACTGTATGCACTAGACAAATAGAAGCTCATTGAAAGAGAAATTGTAGCTGTTTACAGAATGGCATTCATATAACACGCTAGTAAAATTTAAGAAAAAGATAAAGTATACAAATTGAGCAAACTACCTGGAACAATAAAAAAAAAATTAGCAGCCCATTGATCCATAAACTGTTTTACACAGTTAAAGTAGTCATCAAGATAAAATACAGTTTTCTTTTCCTCACTGTAATTGGAACAGGATAAAATGTGAGTCATTTTGGTTTGTACTTTCTGTCTTTTACAGAATTAATCATTCAATGTTTCTAAATGTCCTACAATTTGCATTAAAAGATTTAAAGTCAAAGTATATTTGTATGAAGTCAAGAAAGCCATGTTTATTTATTTGTCAAAAATAAAAATTCATAACAATATTTTAATAAAATGTAATACAGAAGTGAACTAGAATATTTAGATACTAATTTCAAGTGTTAAAACTAATATGAAAGAGGGAAATATTAAATTCAAGAAGCTTTAGCTGTAATTCGTGTTTTAGGGTAAGGTGTGTACTGTAAAATGACACCATTTCTGTCTCTGTTGGGCACTAGTGGTAAGATAGAAAGAAATTAAGGATATGTGTTTTTCTACCCTCTGCCAAATGAAAGCCACTATATTTCATTTATTCCTCCTAAAATGGACTCAACATTAGACATATATCTCTCTCTCTCATTGAGCATGCACATGTGGGTAGAAGTTAAAATAATTTTAAGATTTAACATGGTAGTTCTTCCACTTATGATAGCCTCTATGTTCTGTGATGTAGGAATGATATCAGGAAGTTAAAATAATTTTAAGATTTAACATGGTACTTCTTCCACTTATGCTAGCCTCTATGTTCTGTGATATAGGAATGACATCAGGATTTGCTTATGTGTCAAACTTTTTAAGTTTTACTGCTTACTAGCCTTCAGGATGCTGTATTTACATCATGAAGTCAAGAAAGGCACATTTATTATACTTAATTCTTTTTCAAACATAAAAATGCATAAAAATATTCTAGCAAAACACATAAACAAAGGTGAACTCGATGATTTGGATACTCATTTCAAATGTTAAATTAATGTTAATATGAAAGTAGGAAAGGGAAACACACTGTAGTCACAGCCCTCAGGGGGCTGGGCAGAGGGATCATGAATTTGAGGCCATCATGAAACAATATACATTTTGTGTGTGTTCATGTTATGTGCTATGTGAGCAGAAGGTGTATGGATTTTCTAAGAAACTGAAGGTTGATTCAATTTTAGATTTATTCATTTATTTCTCAATTTTTTGAGGCAAGGTCTTCCCTCCCATCCTTGGCTGGCTTTGACTTCCTGATTCCCCTACCACAACATTTAAGTATTTGGGCTGTTGGCCTGTGTCAGCAGGTCTGACTTCCAGAGTTAGCTTTGAATCATATTTACCTCCTTTTTTTTTCTGCTGAAATCTCTTTTTCACCATATTCTTTGAATCATATTCATGTCCCTGTGTTTCTGGTTTTATGACAAGCATTCTCTCTCTCTCTCTCTCTCTCTCTCTCTCTCTCTCTCTCTCTCTCTCTCTCTCTCTCTCTCTCCCCCCCCCTGTTTCTCTCATTGAGCATGCACATGTGGGTACTTTTGTGGTGAAAAATGTGTACATGTATGTATGTATGAAGTGAGTGCGGGTGTCTGTGTGTGTGTGTGTGTGTGTGTGTGTGTGTGTGTGTGTGTGCGTTTAACTAAAGACAGCTTAGATCTTCATTTTTTGGAGACAGGTTCCTCACAGTTCTGGAATTCAACAAATAGATGAGGCCAGCTGACCAGCAAGCCCAGGAAACTTCTAATCTTAGTCTCACTTAGGGCTGGGATGACAAAAATTCCTTTATGCTAGGATTTCTATGTGTGAGCCCCAGGAAGCATCCTGTTCCTGCCTTAGCCAATGATGGAATTATAAAAGAAATTGGGAACCAAATACTAAAATAATGGAAATATTTGAGAACTCATGTCTGGTAAAAATCAGAAGTGTATTCATTTGCATATGGAAGCAATTTGTAATATAAAGAAAATAAAATACCAATTTGAATAAGTTAAGGATAAAAATTGAAATGATATAGAAAATTACTACTAAAATATGTTGGAACCAGCTTTAAGGAAGAGAATTCCAATGTTGGGAGACATTGGTGATCATGGGCACATGGGACTTTTCTGAGCCATAGATACCTTAGGGCCAAAGTAATTGCGATTTTCAGTGATTCTCAACTTTTAGAGCTGATAAATATAGTAGGTTTGCTTGTTTTTATAATTTTTCTCCAAATTAAGTAGTACTCAAAATTTCAAACTCAAAATTACAAGTAGATAGGTAGGTAACTACTAGATATGTAAACATTTAGCTAGATAAAAATAAAATAAAATAAAGCGGTTTTGCCACCCTTAGTGTAGCATGCTGAACCAGCATTTATTTTAGACATCTCTTTAAAAGTCCACGGAAAACTGATAACATTTGTAGTTTTTCTCTGTCAAATATTCTAAGACTTTAAGTAAGCTGTTTTAAAGAGAAAACATTAATATGACTCTACTCAAGTTTTCTTGAGATAACAGGCCTAATTTTGAGAAATCCACCAATCTTTAGGTGAATAATTTCCACCATCTATAAACAGGTACAGTACTGTTTTTCCCTGCAAAACACTCAGTTCAAACTTTTGTCTGAACTCCTCAGTACATTAATCTTTCTCTGGTTACTATTTTTTTAATTTTCATTATTATCCATTCTTATTAGGTTAGTATTAACTTCTGGAAATACTCAAATGTTAAAATGGCTAATTGTATTTTATATTTCATTTGCCTTTTATCATTATTTCTATTTATTATTATTATGTAAGGGATAAGAAAAGAGATCTTTTGATTTAAATGGTTTTAATTTAACATTTAACGGATTTAGCTTCATTTTAAAAACCTGAAATATTTTTCAGGAGTTTTGGTCACCTTGTTAGACTTGAATTGATAGTGTCAAAGTCTTTGTAAACATATGGTAGCAACTGCACTGACTTCATTAGTTGATAAATTAATTTCACCTTACACTGTTGGCATCCCTCAGAGGTCAGTGCTACCCTTGACAACCCTGTGTGGCTCTGTGTATTCAGAAAAGCCCAGCATGCTGGATATACAGAAGCAATATTTTGTGGCAGCACAGCAGAGCCCTGGTTGCTATCATTCACCAAGGCAAGGTTGGCCCTGAACATGTCTTTCAGGAACTATGAGAAATCCTAATGGCACTTCATGTGATGATTCTCCTAGGCTTGTGGTGGCTGGCTGTCCCTCCTTTCAGACACTGAAGTGTGGTCACCTCATGTCTTTAAGAACTTGCAATCACTGTGTTTGTTCTTCTCCTGTCTGCTCTGCCTTTGTAGAGGACAAGAGTTCTGATCACAGTAGTAAAATGGATACAAATCAAACCAAGCACAGTCCATAAAACATTTCTCAGTGGCTCTCTTATATCCTTCACAGAATTCCCGACGTGCGAGCCGCTAACTCAGTTCGTATGCAAGAGCGGAAGATGCATCAGCAGCAAATGGCACTGTGACACTGGCAAGTACCGAGCGCTCACTGCCCAGCACTGACCAGATCAGAGCCCAGCTCTCTGGGCTGCCTGGCTTCCTCCAAAGGGAGTTTGCAAGCAAAGCTTGCAGAGCCCAGCAAAGTGGCTAAGAAAAGTGGTGAGCGGGCAGCTGGCACATCACTGGGGATCAGTGTTAGGGATAATGGAGCATGATATTTGTCCCATGGGGCTTGAACAGTGCTTCATTTTCAGATATTAGTTTGGGCATAGACTAAATCTACAAAGATGAATAAAGGGAACAATTAAGGTAACGACCAGAACAATTTTAGGTTCCTGAAGCATTTATGTAACCTTGGCAGTTTATGAATTATTATGCAATTAGCCAGATGATCTTAGCTCTGTCACCTTGCTTTTTATGTGCAAGTAATGTTTTTCTTCCCTGTATTTAGTTGTATCATTATGCCAAGTTGTTCTAAATGCAGGCAAATGAGTTATATATTAATCAATGTCATTTAGTTCCATTTAATCCATTGTCTTTGCGATGGCCAATCCTAAGGATGAATCATTTCTAATGTGAACATACAGTTTCCATGTATGAATCCAGTCGATTAGGCAGCGGGGGGGGGGGGGGGGGATGAGCAGTAAATGGCTATGTCAGAGCATAGAGACAAAGGCACTGGGTGGAAGATACAGCTACAAGTTCTGAGGCATAGGAATGGTGGCTTCGAGTAGTAATTTCACCATAATTCTACTGCACTGTGTCACTTAACAGTCCCATAGTCACAACTTTCCTCTTAACCCTTGTGGCAGAGAGGCAGTTAGTGGGTGGTTAGTCATTCATAAACAAACTAGATTTGAAGCTGCAAAATCTAAAGTCAGTACTTTCCTTCTCTTGGTTCTGCATTTGCTATTAAACCAGAAGAGATGTAACGTCAGTATAAAATGAGACTTATTGACTGTTCCCAGGAAATGTTGGTCATGAACGTATCTTTCCTTTTCCAAAATCATAAGCAAACTCTGCACAGAAAATGCTATAAAAGTAAGGAAAGAATGTTCTTCAAACTGAGTTTTTACTAGCTTTTAGTGTTTCTCCCCAGATGATGACTGCGGGGACAGGAGTGATGAGGTGGGCTGTGTTCACTCTTGCCTTGATGACCAGTTCAGATGTCCCAGTGGCCGGTGTATCCCGGGGCATTGGGCCTGTGACGGTGACAATGACTGTGGAGACTTCAGTGATGAAACACACGTCAACTGCACCAAATCGGGTCAGTAATTTTATCCATCTCTGAAATATCATGACAGACTGATACATAAATAAACTCTTTAGAGTGTATTATTAAATCACAAGCTAATTGCTCATCATATTAACAATACACAGGAAGAACAAGATAATATTACCTTTGACCTCAATGTTTTTAATTTTTTCCTTTCTTTTCTCTGGTTTCTTACTTCAGTGGTGTCCAATACTTGGTTGATTTCTGTGCCCATTGCTTTCTATATTCATTAAATACTTTGGTACAATTGTTCTAACCTTACACAAATTTTAAAGTGTCTGAAAAAGGAAAAAGAAATATATAAAAAGATAGTTTTACGATTGACTATCAAAAATGAAATGAAAGAAGGCGGAGCATCCAGGACTGTGGTTCTTAGCAGATCTGTGATAAAGCAGACCCTGTCAATAGCATGCATTGCTTTGTAAAATGTAAAATATAAACCATCAAATATATTAGTATATTAAAAACAATAGCAGAATCACAGGAAAGTGTCAGCTTTCAAAACAATAATATTGTCATCTTTATCATTTAACTGACAATTTCTACTAAAATAACTTATTTTTATTAATTCCATAAATATTGAGTACTAAGGGCTAACTAAAATGTTTAAATATCCATAGCATCTTTTAAAATAGGTAACATTTAAATAGGTGGACAATAAAATGCTTTATTTAAGGTGGTAGAATCTAGAGACTCATTTACACTGTGGAAGCTTAGTTTTCAAAGGCTCTCCCTAATAGACACATGTGTCTTCTCCAAACATTTGAGAACTCATGTGACTGTTAGTGTCTCAAGAATTTTATTCCATATGGTATTCTCTCTGTCATTGGAAACTGTGGCTAACTCTGCATAGCAGGTTTTTAAAGGAAGGCCCCTGGCTTTTATGTGAATTTGCCAATTGATGCATTTTTATTTGGCCTGTATTATGAGAATCATAGCAATGATCCAAAATGACTGTTCAATGTCCCTGAGCTCTGAGGCAAGGAAACATAAGTATTCGTTTTGTTGGTCTTGACATGATTCATAGTGGTTTTCTTTGAGGGGGGACAGAGGTGAACAAAATAGAAACTAGAAAGGAAGCAGAAAATTACTAAGAAATTTTTTCAGGTGGACATTTGAATTTAATTGTCTTCAAATCAGGGGGATATTGAATTATTGATGGAGCTAATATTAAATATTATCTGTCTCTTATTCTGCATTGTGCAATAACCTCATGTCCTCTCTCCTTTTCTTTCCCATGACTCTCTTCTGTCTTTCTCTCCTTTCTTCTCTCAATGTATTTATTTTGTGAGAATACATAAAATGAAAATTCTTAATACTAATCAGGCATAGAAAATAATTGCATGGGGACATTTTTCCTTTTTTAATAGGTATTTGAAGCATTTGTCTACAGGGTAATTGACACCTCATTAATGCACTGCAGTTTAACTCATTTGCCCTCCTCACAGATGTCTCTTCAGGCTTCTCATAGGGTGTGCATCTGTGGCCTGCTGGCGGTGCCCCATAATATGCTATAAAAGATAAATTGCCCCAAAGTTAAATTATTTTCACCTAGAAACAAGATTCTATCCCTCTTTTCTATGTATATTTGTTGCAATTTAAAGAGACCATTGCACATTAATAAGTTTGAACAAGTATTTCAGCCTCATAAATACCCACAGCCTCTTGTAGACACTAAAGAATATTTTAAGTTGAATTATCATACAAGCAGAGACATTTGAATTTTGCTTTGTTTTGTTTTTTGAGAGAGGGATTTTTTGTGTAACCACTTTGTCTATCCTGGAACTCACTCTGTAGACCAGGATGGCTTTGAACTCATAGAGATCTGCCTGCCTCTGCCTTACTAGTGCTGGGATTAAAGTCTTGAGTCACCACTGCCCCGCTGAGACATTTCAATGTTAATAGCCTTAGTTTTTCACAGCAACTCAGTTTCCCCACACATTACTATAAAGGCCAAACTGTCAGTGAGACCTTCTTATGCGGTAGAACACTAAGGAAATGATTGAGATAATCTATATGATTCATGGACATATTTCAGGAAGCATTAGAGAATTGACTCAGTTTTAGTTTTAAGGCGTAAACTACACAAGGATTCTATAACAAAATATGCCTTGTGATGAGGAGTGGGCGCAGCAATTGAGTAAAGATGACATTTAAGATGGCTTCAGGACAAAACAATTCCTTTATTTTCATCCTCTATTATTTTGATTATACATTCTGGTACAGAAGTTATGAAATATAATATTGAGATATCATGTGGAAGTTATTATCTTATATACTTTTATCTATAGACTTGTGTGGCTAGTGACAAGGTAGAAATTTGATATAATTAGTCACATAATTCTGTTTCAAAACCTGCTGTGGAAGAAAGAGCAGGAGTTTCTGGCTTGAGTTTAAAGACTAGCTGTCAAAGCTCATTAAATTCCTCAAATAATTGCTCAGCACTTTGCTGTGCACTTCCTGGAAGACAGAGCATATGGTGCAGCCCCTCTTGACTTAAGATCTTTTCAAAGGAGTAGAACAGTTCACAATCAGAATATTTCATATAGAATCTCTATTTCATAAAATTCTTATTCAGTTTGTGTTCTCTCAGGCATCACATTCAGAAAGGAAGTATTTCCATGGCCATGGTGGGTTTTTCATGACAATGTGATTTGCAACTCCAACAGAACAGTTCTCTTCTGTGTTAATGAGCATCTATCCCTTTGTCTCTGAATTTTATTTTGTTAAGGTTTCTCATTTTATAACTTCCTATAGTCAAAGAACACAGTGTCTTCATAAGGCTTTGTTGTTACACACACACACACACACACACACACACACAGACAGAGAGAGAGAGAGAGAGAGAGAGAGAGAGAGAGAGAGAGAGAGAGAGAGAGAGGAGGGAGGGAGAGAGAGAGAGAGAGAGTCAATTTTGTCGTGGAAAATCATTCACAAGACTTCTATCTTTCTTTGATGTGGTTTCTGTCTCTCATCAATTCAATTGAACTTTGTGTTTTGCTTGGTCCTATTTCTTCTACTGTGACCATGACCTTTGTATGTTTGTTGTTTTCGGTTGTCCTAGGTGAATAGTTTTGTTTTGTTTAGTTTTGTTTTTTTCCATGGTGATCCAGATTTCCTGGGCATTTTGTGTTAAGACTTTTTTGGCTTCAGTGTTTTCTTTGATTGATGAATGTATTTCCTCTATTCTATCCCCCACGCCAGAGATTCTCTCTTCCACCTCTTGTATTCTGTTGGTTATGCTTGCATCTGTAGTTTCTGTTTGTTTACTCAGATGTTCTATTTCCATCATTTCCTAGGTTTGTATCTTCTTCATTGTTTCTATTTCAATTTTCAGGTCTTGAACTGCTTCCTTCACATGTTTAATTGCTTTTCTTGGTTTTCTTGGCTTTCTTTAAGGGATTTGTCTATTCCTCAATTTCTTTAAGGGAATTTTTCATTTCCTCTTTAAAGGCCTCTATCATCTTCCTAAATTTATTTTTAAGATTGCTTTTTTCTGTTTCTTCTATGTTGTGATGTTCAGGTCTTGCTGTTGTAGAACTACTAGTTTCTAGTGGTGCCATATTGTTCTTTATGCTGTTTTATGTATTTTTGCAATGGCATCTACCCATCTCTTCCTCCAATAGGTATAAGAGTTGCCTGTGTCTGAGGGAGCTGTTCTTGGTCCACTCTGTGCTGGCTGTGCCTATGTTTCAGGAACTGCTCTTGGTCCTTCCTATCAGAGCTCTTGGTCCAATCAGAGCAGTTGGATTCTATGTCTCAGGGAGCTTCTGACATCTTAGGTGGATGGGTGGGTATGGGGCAGGAAGTGGGTCTTGTAGAATGCAGGATCTGGTCTGACGGGAGGTGTTGGTGGGGGATGCCTGCCCTCAGGAGTCTTCTCTCTGGCCTGCACCTGGGGCAATGATGGGTCTAGGTTTTTTTGTTTGTTTGTTTGTTTGTTTGTTTTGTTGTTGTTTTTTTTATAATTGGCTGGACTCAGAACTTAGTATAGGGCAAGTCCTTGAGAGACAAAGCATGGCCGTTTACTGTGTACCAAAAGGTTCATACCCAAATGTGGTTTACAAGTGTTTTATTTACTTTCTGATTGCTGTGACAAAGCACCTTGACCAAAGAGACTTATAGAATGAGTTTATTGGGGGCTCACAGTTTCAGAGGGTGAATCCATGACCATCATGGCAAGTAGCAGGCAGGCAACAGGCAGGCAGGTGTAGCACCTCAGGAGTAACTAAGAGCACAAGGGAGAGAGAGAGAGAGAGAGAGAGAGAGAGAGAGAGAGAGAGAGAGAGAGAGAGAGAGAGAGAGAGAGAGAGAGAGAGAGAGAGGACACTAAATGAGAATAGTGTGGGCTTTTAAAAACTCAAAGTCCATCCCCAATGCCCTCAGTGACACACTTTCTCCAAAAAGGCCACACTTCCTAATCCTTCCCAAATAGTTTCACCAACTGGGTGTGAAGCATTCAAACATATGAGCCTAGGAGGGTCATTCTCATTCAAGCTACCACAACAGATAAAGACATACTGTCAAAGTGAGATCCATCTTTTCTTAGAAGCATACAACCATGTATGTGAAATAGTAAAATAAGGAGTCTGGATATTCTTGATATGCATAAATACAAATGCATAAAATAATTTTGATTTCATTTTGACAGTTTAATTTATTTAAATTATGTAACATTCTACTTATGCCTTTTTCAAAATCTCACCTTTATTTCACCCTTTTGGTTGGTATAAGACACTGCTAATACCTTTACATGGTTATTTCTCTGTTAGTCTCCTCTGAAAATATTTTAAAGTTGCCATCCAATAATTTAGCATATTTATAATAGAAGAGGTGACAGGTTTTTTCCAAGTTAGTATTTCACCTACACTTTGCAGTTTTTCCTAAAAGCAATTTAAATATTTTTCATTCTACATTTTAAAGGGACATTTAGGTGGTCATGTTTTTTTTTGCCATTGTTTGTAATGCCTTTTCTGGGGGTGTTAGAAATACTTATTACCTGCTGCACTAAACGAACATTATGATTGATTCTGTGACATGTGGTCTCTTATTTATACAGCAAACACAGTACAAATGCAAATTAAAAATGATGTATTCATGGATCCTCAATGTTGATTTATTGTCAGTAATGTTTGATCTGATCCATTAGACAATCATGTAATTTGCTAATACACGTGTTCACACACGTTCATATTCCTCTGCCCACTTACTATTTGTATTCTGATCTTACTATATTTCCTCCTACTTTGAAAACATATACTGTTCTCTCCTTTGGTCTATTTCCTCAATAATTCATTGATCTCGTGCCTTTGTTGTTCACAAATTGTACAAAGAAAGAATAATCTTAGCTTACCTTTCTACCTTTGTGGCCATGGGTACTACTTACTGCATAGTAAATAGTTGTTGAATATAAGTTTTATTGCTGTGATACAAAATTTCTTTATCTTGTCAGAACCCATGCCATATATATTGTGTCTTTATGGGTAGTGAAATCCTGGGATATACATAAATGATATACAAGATCCTGGGATATATATAATGATGTACAAGATTACATGTATTGATCTGGTTTTGCTCATCTTTTTTTTAGTAAATCGTCATTTTCACTTATATAGTAATTACTGGCAATCTCAGGCCAGGGTTCAATAAAATAAAAACACATGATATTTCTTCTATCTGTTGTTTTTATGTTGAAAACATTTTTGCTTCTACTGTCTAAGCAGTAAGTACCAATGAATGAGGAAAGTTAATTGTTGATAAAATAGTGGCATAAAAATAAGTTAACATGCTAGCGACTGAATGATCTCCAGTTGCTTTGTATTTCTGACTTTTTAAAGACATACACTACCAATGATACACAAGATCAAGATGCTCGTATAGTAGTCCACAGCTTGAGTTCTTCATAAAGATCATATGTTTCTGTTCTATCCAGCTGTTTAGATTGTTATTGAGCATATTCTGTTTGTTCTAACCTTATGTGAATTAACATTCATATTATCTTCAAGCAATTACTGTCTTACTCTGAATGATATACTTGGTTTTACATAAACATGAGAGTTGGAAACACCTTTCTTTTTACTACAGGCCACTGTAATGAAATTCTCAATGGGTGCCCTACAGACTCTGACCTTTATATTAAACAGTAGCAATAAGTATGTCTGACCTTCCTTTAAATTTTAATCTCTTTTATCCCTCACAATCCATCTTATTAAATTGATTCTGGAACCATTCAACTGGAACAGCTGTGGACATTCCTACACAGACAATTTTAATGTCTCTCCCAAAAAATGTGTTCCTGTCATAAGAGGTTTGTTCTATAGACATAAAAAAAAATCTAGGAAACTGGGAGAAGACCATTGAGTTGAATCATTTTGTCTCACAGATAAGGACATGTATTCATCTAAACAAAATCCTATCCCTTTGAATGTGTAAAGAGCTGGTGTTCTGTGTAAGAAATATTGAGGCTGATGCAAATGAATCAGGGAAACATTTTCAGCAGATTTTTGACTAAAATGACCGTTCTAACTTTGTAAGTGGGAAATGAAATATTGAAAAGGGTTGTTCCTATCCCTGCACAAGCTTCCCCTCCTGCCCATCTCTAGAGCACCTTCTCAGAGCACACAGCAGTACAGTCAGGGTGTCTCTGCATTTATTCATCTAACTTAGGAGAAGGACATAGAGTCTGGCCATGTGGGAACTCATTTGCATATTCCCTGCTGATTTAAAGCTGATAAGGTCCTTTTTTTTTCTTTTCTTAACATCTATTACAGCAAGTTTCCCCTCAATTTCTCCACTACTAACCTTTTGTGTTATTGTTTTCTGATGAAACCTTGAAATTAATTTCTTTTTTTCCTTTTGTGTACATTTCTTTATTCTCTTTCTTGCTATTTTTGTGATTTAGAGATCCTACCTAACATCCTGAGGTTATGTAAATTGAATTGGGATTTGTAAAAAAATTTAAATTTCTTTATTTAGGAAAGATTTTTTTTTTTTTTTTTTTTTTTTTTTTTTTAAAGTGAAGTTTTTTTTTTTTTTTTTTAATTTATTTATTATGTATACAGCATGTATGACTGCAGGCCAGAAGAGGGCACCAGATCTCATTACAGATGGTTGTGAGCCACCATGTGGTTGCTGGGAATTGAACTCAGGACCTCTGGAAGAGCAGTCAGTGCTCTTAACCTCTGAGCCATCTCTCCAGCCCGGGGCAAGTTCTCTTCTTCCACAGTAGATTCAGAAGAACTACCTAGGGTTGCCACACTTGCATCAAAATGTAGCATCTAAGCTTTACTGCCAAACCTGCAAGTTTTCTGTGGAGCCTGGGTAGGAGGGAGTTCTGTTTGTACGGCTGTCCTTTGAGGCAGATCTGTTTCTGCTGTTTCCTACTCCAACACCTTTCCTGACCTTTTTTAAAAATACATTTACTAAGATGCATGGATGAAAAGAATAAAAACATTGCCAGTAATTCTCAGTATATTAAAGTATTGACTTTAAATATGAAGGAATTTGCAAATCAAGTATTGACAAAAATCATAGTAATTACTTTTTTTTTCATCTTAATGAAAGTATAAATCGTTTCCTCACAAAATACAATTCAATGTAAATTTAAGCTCTACCTAATTGTTGAGAAACATTACATCTATTTTCATTGAAATATAAACTGCATGGATTAACTTTATTCTCTCACAGATTGATTTATTTTCCTTGGAAAATGTTAACACTGAGATATCAAAACAATGTTAATTAATAATGGATTTTATCCATAGGAAAACTTTGTTTATTTTCCAAGAAAAATTATATCTTTACAGTTCATTTGAACCTTAATACTGCAAACACTTTTACATCAATAGCAAAGAAAGCTCAAGGATTTTCATTCAATTAATAAGAAAAATACTGTTTTGATTTTTCTTCCTTTTATTGAAAATAGATTCTTTTCTCATACAATGTATTCTGATTATAGTTTCCCCTCCCTCTACTTCTCCCAGTTCCTTCCCAATCCCCTCGCCCTCTGGATCCACTCCCCTTCTGTCTCTCATCAGAAAAGAACAGGCGTCTAAGAGATAACAGCAAGACATGACAAAAATAAAATATGATAAAACAAAAACTATCATATCTAGGCTAGACAAAGCAACAAAGAAGAGTTAAAAAGAGACCAAGTGCAGGCACAAGAATCGGAGACCCACTCATTCACATTCTTAGGGGTCCCATAGAAATATTAAACTGATGCAGACCTGTGTCTTCTCCATTCTTGCTGCTTCAGTTTCTGTGAGTTTATATCAGCCTTGCTCGGTTGATTCAGGAGGCCTTGATCTCTGGGTGTCCTCCATCCCCTCTGTCTCTTTCAGCCTTTCCACTTCCTCTTCCACAGGGTCCCCTGAGCTATGAGGGGAGTCATTTGATGGGGACATCCCATTTAGAGCTGAGTGTTCCAAGGTCTGTTGGTCTGTCTTCCTCCCTGCCTCCCCCACCCCCATCGCCTAATGTCTAGCTGTGGGTCTCTGTATTTATTTACTTGTTTGTTATTTGTACCTGCTGAAGGAGGAAGCTTCTCTGATCATGACTGAAAAAAAGCACTGATATACGAGTATAGCAGAATATTATTAGGAGTCATTTAATCACACTTTCATTTCTTCGTAAGACAGTAGTATTTGGATTTACCCTAGGTCTCTGGGCTATATAGTCTCTGGTTCTTGGTCACCTAAGCAGTACTGGGTATGAGTTCTATCTTGTAGATAGGGCCTTACATCAAATAAGACATTGGTTGGCTACCCTGACAAATTCTGTGCCACCACTGTCCTGCCATTTTTTGTATGCAGGACAGACTGTAGGTCAAAGTTTTTGTGCATGGGTTAGTGTCCATATTTCTCTTTCGGTCACCAGCAGAATACCTTCCCACCCCAAAGAGATTATAATAAAGGGAGGAAGGCTCCATGTAGGTACCAGCTCAACTTTACTATGTTCAATAAGTGTCCTTTGGGTATATGTGGTATAGCCCAAGAGTATTATAGCTGGTATACCACAGGAGGTACACATGAGATATATAAATTCTCAACTTGTGTGGGTGTTGTCATCAGCCAGATGTTGGTTTGTAGGTTGTCTTGGCAACAGTATGAGTTATTTGGGGATTTCTATAGGACTCCTTTGGCCAACAACTCACTTGGACATAACCCAGTCCTGGTGCTGGAAAGTTTGTTTGATTAGAAGAGATGGCCAGTGGGAGTTCCACTTCCTCATTAGGATTGTCTTCCTGTATTTTAGGGAGTTTCTACTGCACTCAGTTTACATACCACCCCTCAAATGCCCCTCAATTGTCCCTGTGCCTTCTCTCATTCCCTCCCTCAATCCTAAGTCCCTTTTCCCTCTTCACATGGTCACCCCATTCCTTTCCTTTTTGTCCCCAGTCTACCCATAGAATCTATTCTATTTCTCCTTTCCAGGGAGATCTATATGTTTGTCCTAGTCCTTTCTATACCTAAACTGTCTAGGTCTGCAGATTGTAGGTTGGTATTCATTTATTTAATAGCTAATATCTGCATATAAGTGAATAATACAATATTTATCTTTCTGGGTCTGCATTACCTCACTAAGTATGATTTATTTTTCTAGTTCCATCCATTTGCCTGTAAATTGCCTTTCATATTTTTTTTTTTACTTATGACTGAGTAATACTCCATTTTGGAATAGTCCAGTATTTTCTTTATCCATTCTTCTATTGAGAGATATTTAGGTTGTTTCTAGTTTCTGGCTATTATGAATAGAACAGCAATGAACATGGCTGAGCAAGTGGTAAGATGAAGTGTCCTTTGGGTATATGTGGTATAGCCCAAGAGAAATATAGCTGGTATACCACATAAGGTACACATGAGATATATAAATTCGCAACTTTTTGGGGAACTGACATTGATTTCCATAATGGCTGCACAAGTTTGCATTCCAATACACAATGGATGAGTGTTCCCCTTATTCAGCATCCTCACCATCATGACCTGTCACTTGTGTTGTTGATGGTAGCCATTCTGACAGGTGTAAGATGGAATCTCAAAGTAGCTTCGATTTGTATTTTTCTGATGGCTAAGAAGGTTGAAAAATTTTTTTTCAGTATTTCTCAGTCATTTAAAATTTGTGAAGCAAGGGGAACACTTCTCCACTGTTGGTGGAAGTGTAAACTTGTACAACTACTTAGGAAATCAGTATGGCAGTTTCTCAGAAAATTGGTAATCAATCTACCTCCAGAACCAGCTATATCACTCTTGGGCATATACCCAAGGAATGCTCAATCATTCCTTGTGGGTATACCACAAGGACACATGCTCAAGTACATTCATAGCAGCATTATTGGTAATAACCAGAACCTAGAAACAACCTAGATGCCCCTATACCAAAGAATGGATAAAGAAAATGTGGTATATATACACAATGGAATACTACTCAGCAGTAAAAATCAATGACATCCTGAAATTTGCAGGCAAATTGATAGAACTCAAAAATATCATCCTGAGTGAGGTAACCCAGACTCAGAAGGACAAACATGGTATGTACTCACTCATAAGTGGATACTAGACAAGAAACAAAGGATAACCAGACTACAAACCACAGCTCCAGAGAAACTAGGTAATAAGGAGGACCCAAAGAGGGATGCATGGATCACCCTGGGAAGGGGAAATAGATGAGATCTCCATGAGTAAACTGGGGGAGAGTGGGTAATATAGGGTAGGGAATAGGGGATGAGGACATAAGGGGATGGGACAGTTGAGTTGGAACAGGGACAGAGCGGGAGAGCAATGAAAGAGATACCATAATAGAGGGAGACATCATGGGGACAGGGAGAAACCAGGTGCTAGAGAAGTTCCCAGGAATCCACAAGGATGAACCCAGTTTGAACTACTAGTGATAGCTGAGATGGTACCTGAACTGGCATACCCCAGTAATCAGATCGTGATTACCCTAACTGTCACCCAGGAGCCTTCATCTAGTAACTAATGGAGGCAGATGCAGAGATCCACAGCCAAGCACCAGGCTGTGCTCCAGGATGCCAGTGTAAGAGAGACAAGAGGGATTCCATGAGCAAAGGGCATCAAGATCATGATGGGGAAACCTACAGAGAAAACTAAACCAAGCTAGTGGCAACTCATGAACTTTAGACAAACAGCTATGGAGTCTCCATGGGACTGGACTAGACCCTCTGCATAAGTGAGACAGTTATGTAGCTTGACCTTCTTAAAGTTACCCCTGGCAGTAGGATCAGAATCTATCCCTGGTGCATGAGCTGGCTTTTTAGAGCCCACTGTCTATGATAGGACACCTTACACAGCCTTGATGCAAGGGGAGGGGCTTGAACCTGCCTCAACTGAATGCAACAGGCTCTGCTGACTTCCCAAGGGAGGCCTTACCTTGTCTGAGGAGGGAATGGGGGATAGGTTGGGGGCAGAAGGCTGGTGGTGCAGGAGGAGGGAAGAGAGGTGGATCGGTGGTTGGTATGTAAAATGAATAAAAAATTCCTTAATAAAAAAATAAACAAATCAAATTCCTCTAGTGAGAATTGTCTGTTTTTATCTGTACCCCATTTTGAATTGAATTATTTGTTTGGTTTTTTTTTTTGGCATCTACTTTATTAAGTTCTTTATACATTTTGAATATTAGTCCTTTATCAAATGTGGAGTTGATAAAAATCTTTTTCCATTCTGTAGGCTGCCACTTTGTTCGAATGGTGATGCTGTTTGCCTTAGAAAAGCTTTTAGGTTTCATGAGGTCCATCCATTAATTGTTCATCTTAATGTCTGGGCTATTGCTATTCTGTTCAGGAAGTCCTTTCAGTTCGAGACTGTTCACTACTTTCTCTTTTATCCAGTTCAGTGTATCTGGTTTTATATTGAGGTATTTGATCGGTTTGAATTTAAGTTTTGTACAGGATGATAAGTATGAATCTATTTGCTTTCTATATGCAGACATCCAGTTTGAATATCACCATTTATTGAAGATGCTGTCTTTTTTACTGTGTCCATAGGTGTGTGGTATTATGTCTGGGTCTTCAATTTGATTCCATTGATCAACATCTATTTTTATGCTACTACGATGTAGTTATTATTAATAGAGCTCTTTAATACGACTTGAATTGAGGAATGATGAAAACTCCAGTACTTCTTTTAGTATTCAAGATTGCTTTCACTATTTTGGATTTTTGTTGTTCTATATTGTTTTTTGTTTTGTTTTTGGTTTTTCAAGACAGAGTTTCTCTGTGTAGTTTTGGAGCCTGTCCTGGATCTCGCTCTGTAGACCAGGCTGGCCTCGAACTCAGAGATCCGCCTGGCTCTGCCTCCCGAGTGCTGGGATTAAAGGCGAGCACCACCGCCACTGCCATTTTTTGTTGTTCTATATGAAGTTGTGAGTTGTCCTTTCAAGGTCTGTGAAGAATTGCGTTGAAATTCTTTTGGGATGTAGTTGGAAGTTTTCCTTTGTCAGGCAATTGGTCAGGACAAATCTCTCCCACTCACACCCCCCCCCAAGTAAACACATAGAGTCTTGTACTAATTATAACTGCATGGTCATGGCTCAAGCTTTTTATATCTTAAATTAACCTATTTCTATAAATCTATACTTTGCCACGTGGCTCTTGGCTTACTGGTATCTTTACATCTTGCTTCTCATGGCGGTGGCTGACAGCATCTCCTCTGCTCTGTTTTTCTCCTTCCTCTCTATCTGTTTGGATTTTCCACCTGCCTCTAAGCTGCCTTGCCATAGGCCAAATAGCTTTATTGATCAATCAATCAGAGCAACATATTTTCACAGCATAAAGAAAGACATTCCCCCATCAATGGGATTTCACTGAGTCTGTAGATTGCTCTTGTTTAATGACCATTTTTTATTATGTTAAGTCTAGCATCAGAGCCATGAGCATGGGAGATCTATCCATCTTCTGATAGCTTCTTCAATTTTTGTCTTCAAAGACTTGAAGTTTTTAATTATACAAGTTTTTCACTTGCTTGGTTAGAGTTACCCTAAGATATTTTATGTTATTTGAGGCTATTGTGAAAAGTGTTGTTTTCCTGATTTCTTGCTCAGTCCATTTGTCATTTGTATATAAGAATGCTATTGTTTTCTGTGAGTCCATTTTGTATCTTGCTACTTTGTTGAGTTTATCAGTTATAGAAATTTTTCAGATGGATTTTTTTCAGGTCACATATGTATACTATCATATCATCTACAAATAAAGATTCTTTGACATCTTTTCCAGCTTGTATCTCTTTGACTTCCCCTTCACTTGTCTTATTCACCTAGCTAAGATTTCAAGTACTATATTTGAATATGTATGGAGAGAGTGGACAACTTTGTCTTGTTCCTAATTTCAGTGGAATTGTTTTGAGTTTCTCTTTGTTTAATTTGATGTTGCTATATGCCTGCTATATACTACCTTTATTATGTTTAGGTATGTCTTTTGCATCCCTAAACTCTTGAGACATTTTATAATGAAGGGGTGTAGGATTTTGTCAAAAGCCTATTCTGCATCTAATGAGATGATCATGGGTTTTTTCTTTCAGTTTGTTTATATGATGCATTATATTTATTGATTTTTGTAACTTGAAGAATCCCTACATCTCTGGGATGAAGCCTATTTGATCATTGTGGTTGATTTTTTGATATGTTTCTGGACTCAGTTTGCAAATATTTCATTGATTATTTTTGAATTTATGTTTGTAAGGGAAATTAGTCTGTAATTCCCTTTCTTTAATGAGCCTTTATGTGGTTTGAGTATCAGGGTGATTGTGGTCTCAAAAAATGAATTCGGCAATGTTCCTTCTGTTTCTATTTTTTTTGAGAAAATTTGAGGAGTATTGGCATTAACTCTACTTTGAAAGTATGGTAGAATTCTGCAACAAATCAATCAATCAATCAATCAATCAATCAATCAATCTTGTCTGTAACTGAAGTTTTCTGGTCCCGCCCGGCTCCCACAGTCCCTCAGCTGCTCAGACCCAAATAAACACATGCAGGTTAATATTTTTAAACTATGGCCATGTCAGGATTCTTCTTATCTAGCTCTTATATCTTAAATTAACCAATTTATATAAATCTATACTTCGCCATGTGGCTTGTGGTTTACCAGTATCTTTACATCTTGCTTCTCATGGTGGCAGCTGGCATAGTCTCTTCTGCACTCTTTTCTTCTCCCCTATCTCTCCAGGTAGAATGTCCTGCCTCACCTTACACTACCTCACCATTGGCCAAACAGCTTTATTTATCAACCAATCAGAGCAACATATTTTCACAGCATAAAGAAAGACATTCCCATCACTTGTCCATGGTTCTATTTAGATTAGGGAATGTTTAATAACTGATTCTCCTTTACTAGAGGTTATAGGTCTGTTTAAATTACTTACATGTTCTAGATTTAACTTTGGTAGGTGGTATCTACCAAGAAAATTATCCATTTCTTTTAGATATTATAATTTGGTGGGATACAAATTTTTGAAGTATGACATAGTGATTCTTTGGATTTCCTTGATGGCTATTGTTATGTCCTCTTTTTCATTTCTGATTTTATTAATTTGCATATCTCGATGTGTCTTTTAGTTTGGATAAGGGTCAGCCTATCTTTTTAATTTTCTCAAAGAACCAATTCTTTGTTTCATTGATTCTCTGTATTGTTCTCTTTCTTTCTATTTTATTGATTTCAGCCTTCAGTTTGATAATTTTTTGCCTTCTATTCCCTTTGGGTGTGCTTACTTCTTTTCTTCTAGAGCCTCCAGGTGAGGTGTGCTGTCAAGTTGGTAATATGAGATCATTCCAGTTTTTTGTGTAGACATTTATTGCTATGGACTTTTTTTCTTAGCACCACTTTTATTGTGTTCCATAAGAATAGTTATGCTGTATGTTCATTTTACTTGGATTCCTGTAGAAAGTATTTTCTTTATTTCTGTCTTGACTCACTTTTCATTCAGTAGAAATTTTTTCAGATTCCATGGGTTTGTAGCCTTCTGCTGTTTCTGTTGCTGATTATCAGCTTTAATCTTGGTAGCCTCACAGGATACAGGGAATTACTCCAATTTTCTTATACCTGTGGAGACTTGCTTTGTTCCAAGTGTGTGGTCACTTTGGGAGAAAGTTTCTTTTCTTTTCTTTACTTTTTTTTTTTTTTTTTTTTTTTTTTTTTGGTTTTTTGAGACATGGTTTCTCTGTGTAGCTGTGTAGCTTTGCGCCTTTCCTGGATCGCGCTCTGTAGACCAGGCTGGCCTTGAACTCACAAAGTTCCACCTGGCTCTGCCTCCCTAGTGCTGGGATTAAAGGCCTGCGCCACCACTGCCCGGCTTGGGAGAAAGTTTCTCAAAGTGCTGAGAAGAAGGTATATTCTTTTGTGTTTGGGTGAAATGGTTCCTAAATATCTGTTGTCTCCATTTGGTTTATACCATCTCTAAAGTCCAGTATTTCTATTTAGTTTTTGTTTTGATGATCTGTCCACTGGTGAGAGAGTGGTATTAGAGTCTCCCAGTGTCTGTGCATGAGGATAAAATATGTGATTTAAGCTGTGATAATGTTTCTTTTATAAACTTGGGTGCACATATGTGTTTGGGGAATAGATTTTAAGAATGGAAATGTCATCTTGGTGGATTTTTCTTTTGATGAGTATGTGGTATCCTTCCCTATCCCTTTTGATTAGTTTTGGTTTAAAGTCTATTTTGTTAAGTATTAAAATGGATACTTTTTGTATATTTATTTTATTTGCTTTTGAGGTCCATTTTTATTGGGATATCTTTTTTCTAACTCTTTCCCTGAAGCTATCTTGAGGTATGATTCTTGGATGCAACAGAAGGATAAATCCTGTTCTGTTAGTCTGTGTCTTTTTAGTTGGGGGGAGGGAAATTGAGACCTTTGATATTGAGAGATATCAATAACCAAGGATTTTTCTTCCTGTTAATTGTTTTTTTGCTGTTGGTCATGGTTGTATTGGAGGTGATGATGATGAAGTATGTGTTTGTGTTTGCTTCTCTTCTTTTGATTTTGGTGGTGTGAGATTATTTATTCCCTGTGTTTTCATGGATGTAGGTAACCTCCTTAGTTTGGAATTTTCCTTCTAGCACCTTCTGTAGGCCTGAATTTGTAGATAGATACTGTTTAAATTTGATTTTATCATGGAATATCTTGTTTTCTCCCTCTATGGTAATTGAAAGTTTTGCTGGGTAGTATAGTAATGGCACCTGTGGTCTCTTAGAGTCTGCAGCACATTTGTCCAGCCCCTTTTGGTTTTTAAAGTCTCCATTGAGAAGTCATGTATGATTCTAAAAAGTCTGCCTTTACATGTTACTTGGTGTTTTTTTTTTCTTTCTTGCTTTTAATATTACTTCTTCGTTTTGTATGTTTAGTATTTTTTTAAAGATTTATTTATTTATTATGTATACAGCATGTATGACTGCAGGCCAGGAGAGGGCACCAGATCTCATTACAGATGGTTGTGAGCCACCATGTGGTTGCTGGGAATTGAACTCAGGACCTTTGGAAGAGCAGTCAGTGCTCTTAACCTCTGAGCCATCTCTCCAGCCCATGTTTAGTATTTTGATTATTATGTACTAAGGGAAATTTCTTTTCTTGTCCAATCTATTTGGTGTTGTGCAAGCTTCTTATACATTTTTACACATCTCTTTCTTTGGTTAGGAAAATTTTCTTGTATGGTCTTGTTGAAAATATTTTCTGGGTCTTTGAGCTGGGATTCTTTTCTTGCTTTTACTATTACTCTTAGGTTTGGTCTTTTCATAGTATTCCAGATTATCTGGATGTTTTGTGCAACAAATTCTTTTAGATTCAACATTTTCTTTGACACATGTGTGCATTTCTTCTATTGTATCTTCAACACCTGAGACTCTCTCTTCCACGTCTTGTATTCTGTTGATGAAATTTGCCTCTGTAGTTATGGTTTGAATTCCTAAATTTTCATTTCTAGAATTCCCTCAGTTTGTATTTTCTATTGATTCTGTTTTCATTCTCAGATCTTGAAACAATTTTATTCATTTTCTTTCATTCTTTGTGTTTTCTTGGATTTTTTAAGGGATTTATTTAATTTCCTCTTTAAGAAATTCCATCACCTTCAAACATGTGTTTATAAGTTATTTTTCTTGTGCTTCAGCTATATTAGAATATAAGGGCCTCCTTTGTTAGGATAACTGAGATATTTAGAGATATATTGCCCTGGTTGTTATTGATTGTGTTTTATGTTGGTGTTTATGCATTTGGTATAGGGATATAGGTTTAGGTGCTGATTTCTGGATTTGTATTTGTTGTTAGGGCATTTTTTCTCTTGGTTTAAGTTTCCTCTTTGTATTTTCAGAGTACAATGGCTCTGTTGTCTCCTAGAAAATTTTCTTTGGAACAGATAGTTTTGCCCACTGGGGGTTCCAGATAAAATGTGTTTCTGGGTATTAAGAGCTGACACTAAGAAATGGAGATAGACTACTACGGGTTCACAGGAGGAAAGAGAACAGAGTGTTTGACCATAATCTGTTTATTTCTGTCTCCTTGAAATGGGGTCAGACAGTGAAGAGAGGTCACCCTGGAGGGTCTGCTATAGTGCTAGTGCTAGGTATGAGACTGTGGGTTTAGACTCAGAGGACAAGGAGAATATAGACAAAATTCTAAACAGCTTTATTAAACAAGAAACACAGAGTCAAATACAGAGTTGAAAGCCCAAGAGATCAGAGCACTAGCAAATAGCCTTTAGCTTACCACTTGCTGCCGTCCTTCCCTTGAGAAGGTCTCCTGCTGACCTTCTCCTGTGTGACCTGTCTTTTTATTGCCTTTCTGTTTTACCTTATCATTGACTCTAAACCCAACCACATGATTTCCTCGTCACTGCCTGTCTATACAGTCCTCCAGGTCTCTATGGTTGGTACTAGAATTAAAGGTTCAGGTCACCGCTTGGTTGTGTCCTTGAACACACAGAGACTCTGCCTGCCATGTGATCAGATTAAGGGCACGTGCCACCACTGCTGGACTTCTGCTAAATGGCTTGCTTTTAGCTCTAATCCCTAGGCAACTTTATTTTCTAACATACAAATAAAATCACATTTCAGCACACACACAAAAAAATATCACCGTAGGAGAACATGGGAAGAACTACAGAAAATCTACTTGCTTCATTGGCCAGAGGGGTCTGTGGGTTGGTGTGGAGTGCTTGCAGGAATTAGGTGCTGGGATAAAGCAGCAAATAGAGAGAGGGAGAATAAACAGGAAGGTCTGTGGGATCCACAGGAGATGTGAGCAGACGGGAGAAAGGCTGCACAGGTGTTCTTCTGCAAAGATAGGGATGAGACTGGAGGGGTGGATTTGGAGGGAGTGGGGAAGGTCTTCAGTTAGCTAACCTGTTTCCCTGGCCTGCTTAGCTGGCTTGTTCACAAGGTGTTGGAAGCTGGAATACTGGGATGAGTTTGGGGAAGGCTGGAAGAGAGGACCTTTGTAATTTCTCGAGGATAGGCTCAGAGAGAAAAGGGAGACCGTAGGAGGTGTTCTGCTAAAGATTTGTGGTAAGACTCGGGGAATTGGGACTGGAGGAACAGAAAGAGAGGTGGAGATCTGCAGTGAGCCCATCTGATTTCTGATTCCCTGGCAGAAGTGGCCTTTGAGTTAGCAGTTAAGTCCCTGATGGGGTCGGGAGCTGGAATAAAGAAAAGATTGGGGAGCAGGAGGTTAGGAGGGAAAGATCTGTGAGATCCACAGTAGATAAGGCAAGAAAAGATAGTTTTAAGAATCTATACTCTTTCTACTGGGAAGACTGAAATAAACTGGATAAATGTACTGTGTGTAATGAGAACACTGTTTGCTAACAAGGAAGTCTATCATTCTCATCATTGCTCTGCAGAAAATTGTTAATGAATGAATCTATACTTGTTCCAAGCCAATACAGCTTCTGTATTAAGAGAATATTTATGTGTCTTGAAGACAGAGTAATACAGTGTGATAGACAATATGGTTAGCAGCCAGAATCAACAGGCAGCAGGAGGGCTAAGCTTCCTCTTGGGTCTTGTTCTTTCAACAGAAGTGAAAGCAGTAACCACAAGTTCTCTACTTTCCACAGTCAGTTATGCTTCTGGTTTCTCATACTATGGCTTAATCAAGTTGTATTTCTAGACTGTCATACTGGCTTACAGTTATTGAGAGAGAAAGACCAGATATTGAAAAGGAAGCAAACAAAAAAATAGGAAAAAAGGCAATCTACAAATTAAGTAATTCGACTGTCAATGATTGAGTAGTGTTCACAATGTCGTGGTAGTAAAGCAATTAATGGTGGGAACATTGTTCCTAAAATAGCTTTTTAACTCCTTCAGAGACTGTTTAAACTGTCAGCATTTATTTCCTTATTTATATGAAAACTTAACTAGATTTTATTTTATTCTCAATATTAAAGCCACCACAATCCTCTCAAGAAATTACTCTGATGTTTAAAGTCATACACTTAAATACCACAACTGTCCTCACACAGATAATCACTGCCCCATGAAATTTCATCATAAAGACTTTTAATGTTATGTATTTTTTAGATACAAACTTGAAAGGAATGGTCCCTGAACAATAATCAGAAATTAAAACAATTGGGAAGCCTTTTCTGTTCCAATTCTATTTGAAAATAGTTTAATCCTTGCCCATTTCATTATTTAGCATGAAAGCAAAGAGATATCATCCCTTTGTACCCATAAGATTATTTAAGACAATGAGCACAGATTCTTCAGCCCTGAAAGTAACCAAACAAAACAAATACGGTTCTCATAAAACTTTATCTGTTGAACAGTTTGAATACTGGATTTGCTCCACAGGTTATAGCTTGCCTACCTTTCACTGAAAGCACACGTAGTAGATTATATTCTAAATAACAAATTGTTTTGCATAACTCTATCCTTATATTTCATAGACTATCACACTTACAAGGCAAAGGCAAAGTACCATGCAGAGGAGGAAAGGCTGAGAATAGAAAGAGGTAAACCAGTAAGACTTTTAACATATCCTCTGTCCCTCCTTTGCATATATGTCTCATATATGCATACATAGGCATATTCTTCCCTTTTTAGGGATTTATTTATGTTATGTGTTTGAGTATTTTGATTTCATATACATCCATGCACCACATGTGGGTAAATACATGGAAGTAAGAATAGGACCTAATGTATCCTAAAATTGGAGGTTGTGAACCTCCATATGGATGTTAGGAACTGAATCTGTCTTCTGTAAGAATAGTAAATGATCTTAATATCAAGCCATGTGTCTTGGTTAGAGTTTGTATTGCTGTAATGAATAATCATGGCCAAAAAGAAAGTTGGGAAGGAAAGCATTTATTTGACTTACACTTCAGCATTACTGTTCATCACTGAAGAAAGTCAGGACAGGAACTCAAACAGGGCAGGATCCCAGAGGCAGGAGCTGATGCAGAGGCCATGGAGGGGAGCTGCTTACTGGCTTGCTTCCTATGGCTTGCTCAGCCTGCTTTCATATAGAACCCAGAACCAACAGCCCAGGGATGGCACCACCCACAGTGGGCTGGGCCCTCCCCCATTGATCACTAAAGAAAAAATGCCTTACAGCTGGATCTCAAAGAGGCATTTCCTCAGCTGAGGCTCCTTCCTCTGATGACTCTAGCTTGTGTCAAGTTGACACACAAAATTGCACAGTACAATGTCCCCCTATCTCATCAAACATAGTCTTCTGCAAATAGCATCATCCTTAAAGATAAAGTTAGAAAATACTTTTCCTCCAATTTTTTTTTTGTAGTGAACATTTTCCTAAAATAAGATAGGCAAATTTGTGGGAGCCTGTTTTCAGGTTCCTCGTGGCTTTACCCAGCAGGTCCACATAGAGAGGATGATTAGGACCACAGGCCTGAGTGCAGGTGTCTGAGATGGTCTGCACTTGGCTGTGCTGGGGGGAGGTCTTTTGCTCCACCCCTTGGTATCTCTATAAATACCCTGGGGCAGAGACAGTCAGGGCTGTTGGAAAAGGTTCCAGGCCCTCTCGAGGCTATCCTTTATTTTCTATCTGTTTATCTCGCAATATAAATCCTTCTATCTAATATTTCCTGCTGCTTGCACTCAAGAAAACTCTGGGGAGCTGTGAGGTTGGTGGGTAAATGCCCCATACAAATTTGTAAGACAATATTTAAATTTCAAGTGGAAAATATATGGGTGCAATTTATGTTAATTAATTAATTAATATTTTATATATACCTGTGAAGTTGATAAATTTCACCAATGATTGGAAAGTTGGATTTCTCAGTTATTTACAAAGTGAATTCTGCAGTTTAGTGCACTCCAGTCACGTTTTGTTTATTTATTAGCTTATCACCTCTACTCTATTGAGATTCTGTGTGAAATATTTATGGTAGAGTTATTTTTAATATGAATTTTATATGAAGTAGCCCAATATTTTCTATAGATTTAATATCAGTATTCTTTTAACTGTCTAGGGGAATAGTTTTTTAAAGTGGATTACAAGTTTTGTCTCATGTTTTTGAGTGTGATTATGTCTATGTGTTAACATAAAAGCAATGTGTTTGTGTCTGGGCATCTACACATTCCTTTCAATACTTTCCTATTCAGCCCTTTTAACTGATACAAACAATAAATGTATCAAAATTTGAAATCTTTATCTTATTTCCCCTTAGTATTAAATGGTCTTGATAAGCACATCACACATTATATTAAGTGAATCTCCCTTGATCACTGTATTTGAGGGTTTAGAAGGCACTTGTTTTGCTTTAAAACAAAGTATCAAACCTGTGTCCTGAAATGATGTGAAGGTGATCAGGAGAAAAAGGAGGTAAAAGGAATATGGCAAGAAGACCAGCAAATGCACCAGACCTTGGCCTTGTATCAGTCACCAAGGCCCAGTGAATAGGTGAATATGTGTCAGTTAGTTTACAAGAGACTTTATTGCTAGTTCATGGTGTCATAAATCAGGTTGCACTCAATTAGAAATGGGTCACACAATACACAGGAAAGGTAGACCCCACCCAGTACAGACCAAGGATGAGCACAGGCATCCCAGGATCTGAGAGCAAAATCAAGAGACAGAGACAGAGAGAGAACATTCTTATGGAAAAACTAAGCTCCCCTGAGGTACAAACAAGCTAAGTCTTTCTCTATCTGTTGATAAGTAAGGTGAGGCGACTATTTGCTATGGACTGGCTTCTGTGATGGAGAAAAGTATCTAGAAAGTAAGTCTTGAACAATTGCCTTCCATTGGTGAAGGAATATTTAATACATAATGGTTAATCAAAAATCAAAGAAAAAAAAAAAAAAGCAAGCCCAGGCAGAATAATATGTGACACACGGAGTGCAACAAGCTAGGTGCTCAGGCAGCATAGTGCTGTATTCTTTTTAAAGTAGCGAACAATGGATAGCAAGCTAGGGCATAAAAACCATTAAACCAATTAAAAGATAACTCTCCAGACTGGACTCAAATTTTAAATTATTCATCATATTTCCAACCCTATACTCTCTTTCCTCTGAGAGTAAGGAAGACTTTAGCGTACTTACTAGGCCCAAGAATGAATATATATATATAATGTATATGTATGTATACATAATTGCAATTCCTCTCTGTTCTTCTAGAGTTGCTAGTCTTCCAACTGCAAATATTTAGTCACAGCGGATTCATTTAAATATTGAGATAAATTCTACCATCAGTTGCTACATTTCCTCCAGGGCTGTATATTTATTTATTTATCTACTAGATTTCCCAAATTGTATGCTTGGTTTAAATAGCTTCAGGGTAAAAAAATACAGTAAAATTCCATTAGTTAAAAATATAATAACCAGCATCAGCAACATGGAAACACAAGAGTAAAACAGCATGAGCGTGCACATAAACACATAGCCATAACCAGAGCACTCCACTGAGACAAGCACAGCACAAAGATGGACTGTGCCAAGCCCGGAAGCTGAGGAAGCTGAGACTCAGGGGAGTCACAGAGTTTGGAACTAATGTTAGAGCCGCCGCTGTGGGCTCTTCTGAGGGATGCTGCTCTTTCCACAGAGGAGAATCAGCAACTGTTAACAGAATCTGATTGTATTTGGCAAGAGAGTTAAAATGAATAAAATTCCAAACTCTGTCTAAAGCAAAGGAACTCAGGAATACCGAAGTGGCTGAGAATAGGTGTGGGCTCTTTTCAGGTTGTTTTAATGACGTGGGAAGAGAAAGCAGAGGAGGAATGAAAAAATGCAAATGTTTGTGTGTATTTGTGTTTACTAAGGCAAGTGATTCAGTATAAACCAGTGTTCAAGAAGATGAAATAGATGTATAAACGTGTGCATCTTGATTCTACACACACACACACACACACACACACATATATACACCCACTTTTACAAATAATAAAAGTTTCTTCCTATCTATTGTGTAAATATTCCTAAAGTTATCTACATGGAATGCCTATCCAATCAACAGAATCGAAGTGAGTATCTTTGTATTATTCCCTCTTTCCTTTCAGCTTAAATGTCAACATTTAGCATGACAGAAATGATTTTCTAGGTCTGGGCCCTGTCCACCTGCTTCTTTTTCCTCTCACTTCTGCTTGAACATTCCACACAGTTTTACTAATTGCGCTAGCTTTGCTTAAAAAAAAAAATAAATCTTTGAACCCCACTGATGTAAGTCAGTGGTAGAATGATTCTTAGCATGTGAGAATGTGTTCAATCTTGGGTACCTGAAGAGAGAAAGACCAAAGGAAAGAATCTTCCCTCCCACTTCCTTTTCCCTCTGGCCGATTTTTAAACAGGATTCAGAACTCCTGTTTTGTGTCTGTCATCGGAATGGCTCATGTGAGACCTCTAAAGCTAGGCTGGTTTTTTATCTGTCCTCGCAGCGCTTGCTCCTGCCACGAGCATTTATGATGTGGCTTGGCAACTGCACACTTATCTGGGTGTCCACCACCCTGTGAAATGTGTCCAGAAGCAGAAGCCGTGCTTGCTATTTGGATCTGGACAGTCCAACAACTGGTGTTATCTGACTCTGATTCAAGCCTCCAACTATCCATTTTTCCAAACAGTAGCCAGAGAAAATTCATTCACCATGTGAACTAAATTATGTTACCATTACTCCAGTGTTTCAAAATCACCAATACTGATATCACTGAATTTATCTTGCCATGTTCATTAATAAAGCCCACAAGAGTCTATCCCTAACCATTCAGATCTAACTTCACTCACCAACTCCTACTGCTTTGTGCTTCAAATTAACTCTTCCTTTAAGATCTTTCCTGTTCCTATTCTTTCTGCTTAAACTTTTTTCCCTTAAAGTTTTCATACCTTTCCCCCATCATTTTAGATTTGGCTCCTATGACTCATTTTGTAACTAAACTCTTAACTAGTTTTTTATAATCAAGTCAGTCTTTTCTGGCAAAAATGAGTGATAATTGTAATATATTTCCAGTTGGTTACCACCCTTTGGACAGAATTGGTGGAAATGGTCGAATCTAAATCTGTGCAGTAAAGTATATTCCCTTCAGGGATGATGTGGGCCTTCTAGAGTATTGCTTTTTTCCTTCCTACTTGGTGGCTTAAATGAACACTGAAGAAATAGCTACACACAAATTCCATAATGGTTGAGAGGGAAGGGCTCTATTCAAGACTTTTCCAACTTAGTACAGAGAATTTGTACCTGTGTTTTAGCACAGCATAATGGATCTACCTCATTCCAATCTGCCATCAATGACATTATCAGAATTCATTCATTTTACTTATCACATTTGTTACTTTTTCCATATATGTATTTTCCTGTGTATACAATAATTTATTATATTCCTACATATTTCCTTCTCTCCTGATACATAGGCCATGGGCATCACTATCTACAGTTTCTGATGCCTTAAATATTTCTATATTTTTTTTAAGCTTTTAAAAGAAGCATTTATTTGTAGTATGTGCATTACAGGAAACACAACACAAGAAGCCAAGAACAGCCCCCTAGTCACAAGCAGCTCAGCTGATGTGTCCTTCTAGATGCTGCAAGTGTACACACATTTAGGGAATTGAGATTATACAGTATGTACCATGCTTTCCCCCACATTGTGAATATTCACCAACTAAAAACCCCACACTACAGGAGTATTTTGATAACCAAGAATACACCACGCTATCTCAATCTGTCAGACAAAATTGTAATCCTGTCTTCCTTGGCAACAAAAATTTCATAGAAGACAAAAATGGCAGCAGGCTTCTAGATAGAAGCACTGGCGAAGTTACAATTAAAACTGCATTCCTCAATGCTCAGCTTACAAGAAAACAAAGCCACAGACCACATGAAGTACAGCATTCCTAAGTTTATCATCAGATCTATATACTAAAATATGAGGAAGAAGGCGTGTTTCTGCCCAATAAACGTATTCCTATGGAGTAGCTGAAGATGCACCTATGGCAGGGCTTCTCAGATGTCAGTCTCAACACAGCACAGCACTGCACATCTCGCCCTGTGAGCCTCCCTCTGCCCCTCCACAGTCAGCCTAGCAACATGAATTAACTCACACTGTCCAGACATGGTTTAACAGTTCTATGCTCGAGAGGAACCTTTTCTGTCAATCTGTCAAGCTGTCCTTTTAACCATATGCTCTCCTTTAGGGCATTTATGGATTTCAGATGTTGTGGAATCAACTTTGTGCACAAGAAACACAAGTATCTTCCCAGAAATGCACATATGGATCCCTGGGTACAGTTGTAACAGTTTTCTAGATGTGGTGGTCCTAGCAAAGAGCTCTTCCCTCATCCATGCTCTTCTCTGCACAACTCCAGTTTGGGATGATTCTAGTGAGGGTATTACAAAGGTCACCCCCAGAAGACAGCCCTTCCAAAAGACTAGCAGGACATTTATGGTGACT
Source organism: Peromyscus eremicus (assembly GCF_949786415.1). NCBI lineage: Eukaryota > Metazoa > Chordata > Mammalia > Rodentia > Cricetidae > Peromyscus > Peromyscus eremicus. The sequence goes on along the minus strand of NC_081419.1, from coordinate 21,045,543 downwards.
ATCTTGCTACTTCTAACATCCTTTGGGCACTGAGACTTATCCTCTAACACTTGGCAACATTAACTGAAATGCACACCGGAACAATGGCTAGACATCCGGGAATCAACCAACAGGCACAGTACCTTACTCTGCACTATTCTTTCCCCTACCCACCTCCACCATCTGGAACAGTACCTGCTCAAAGACCAAGTTTAACAATCCCATTCCCCCAGTGTAACCATTCCTATGAAATAACAACCCTTAAAAAGTATTGGTAACCCTCTATTTTTACCATGTTGTGTATTTTTTACATTTATGAATTAGCATATGCATGTGGGCACATGCATGCCACTGTGCTTGTATGGAGGCTAAAAGACAATTTGTAAATCAGTTTTCTCCTTTTATCATATGGATCCTGGAGATTAAAGTCAGGTCCACCAGCTGGGTGGCAAGTGCCTTTACCTGCTGAGCCACCCTACCAGTCCATTATGCACATTTTCTTACTATTTTGAGACAAAGTCTGTGTAGCCCTGGCTGGCCTGGAACTCGCAAGGTTTACCTGCCTCAGTCTAGGATTAAAGGCATGCATTACCACAGCAAGTCTATTATGCATTTAAAAGTCTAAAGACTAGATGTCAATAACATTCAGTTTCCCCAGCATATGCACAGTGCAGTACAGTAAAGAAACTGTACAAACCTAACAGACTTATATAGCAACGTTCCGGTCTAGAACCTCTCCCATCTCTCTTAACCCAAGGGTCAGGTTTATGTAACTGTCATGTTTTTGTGGGGATATTAACAATGTCACTTCCTAAGTGTTTTGCCCTATGAATTTTAATACAACTTTAAACCATGTCTTTTCACTAACTCCACTTTGTCACACACTGGCAGCCTCTTTACCATATAGGAAGACTAGGCACTACATATGTGGACTTGTCTATCTTCTGTATACATGATATATCACAAAATAAGACACACATAAAAGGGACAATGGCTAATCTTGCATTACCAAAACTTACATTAGTATTACTCCCTTCATATGCTTTCTTTCTTCCCCCCTCCCAAACCAGCACAAGTCTGTGTTGCTCAGAACTGGTTTTATCATTCCATTTCCCAAAGACAGCATTTCACCACGAGTTTAAACGAGAGTCTACAACATGTATTAGTTACTACATCTACCTTTAACATACTTTGTGCACTTCTAAACACCTAGAAGGACTAGATGTTTCAGATGAGGACATAAATTTGTCCCCTATATACACAGTAGTGTGGAAACCACACACATGTAACAATGGTTAGATCTCAAAAGTGTCTTCTGCTGAGAGCATTCTGGTCTCGTCCTTTTTTTTCTCCAGCCTCTCCCCTGTACCACATGACATGGGCACCCGTCACTTGGATACTTTCACAACTCTCTTCAGAAGACAACCTTGCTGTGAACTTTAACAGAGTATACAGGATGTGTTAGTTCACTAACTCTACATTTGTCATATGTTGGCAACCTCTTGAACACCTAGAAACTAGAGATCATAAAATGAGGACTCGTTTGTCCACTCTACACTATATACAGAACAGCAACATTAAATGAAGTGTATCTACCACACGGGGTGACTGGTAAGCTAAAGGTGTCTAGCAAACTAAGGGAATCTTTTTGCAGTTTCTTCCCTCCCACCTCCTCAATCCACTGAACAAGTTACAGCTAGTGCACTGTTCTCAGAGGTGGGTTAACTATTCTAAACATAGTATCTCCAGTTTTTCAAAAACTATTTACACAAAATAGTATTCTACTACTTCTACTTTTAAATGTATCAAGCACTTTTAAATATGTAGAAAGACTAGGGATTTCATTAAGACCTTATCTGCTATTCACACTGCACTGGTAAATAACTGTTTGCAAAGCAAAGGTTATTATCTGAGGTATCTTCTAAACACAACCCTCTGGGCTTTGACGACCCACTTTCTTCCTCCTCTCTGCCTTCAAACCAGTAGACAAATACAGGTATATGTAATGCTTAGAAATAGCTGAACAAATTCATATCCCCAAATCATTTACAGAACAATCTTTCCTATAAATTTTAACAGGGTACACAATGTGTTAATTTTACTTTGTCATAGACTGGCAACCTCTGTAACATCTAGAGACTAAAAGCTGAAGATTTCACAGATCTGTCCATTATTTACAGTATACACCCAGCAACACAAAACGCAAATTTACAGAAATGGTGTCTGAAAGGTCCCATATAAACACTAGCACATGACTGCGCTGCCTCCCAGTACTTCCTCCAAACCACTGAGCAAGTACAGGCAGTACTGCTCACAGAGGGGTTCAAATTCTACTCCCAAAAGGCAGCGTATCATGAATTTTAGCAAAAAGATATTTACAAAGTGATTATTTTACTACCTCTACATTTAACATACGTTGGGCACTTCTAAACATCTAGATAGACCAGATGTTTCAAGTAAGGACTGTTGTCCACTATGTACACCGCAGTCCAGTAAACGGCACACATGTAACAAGGGTAATAAAATTTTTTAACACAAAAAGAAAAATTTTAACACAAAAAGTACAAAATATATTGTTCTACTACCTCTACTTTGTCATACACTGGCAACCTCTTTAACATCTAGAGTGACTAGATGTTGTAAGTTAGGACTCCTCTGTCCTTTACATGTACTATGTACACAGCAAAGCCAAACACAATGGTACAGTGGATTCTTTTCCACCCATGGAGCACAATGGCTTGAGCTCTGCGTGTCCTTCTCCCTTCTCCCGGGAGCCAGGGCCCAAACACAATGTGGTCAACTCAGGAGGGGTGTGGCTATTCCTCCCCAAATAACATTTCAAATAAATCCTAACAAAAACGTATTTACACAATGTGTTGTTTCGCTACTTATAAAATACGTCAGGCACTTTAGAGCATCTAGAAAGATATTTCCAAAAAATACTTGGCATTGTCAAACACACACACACACACACATACACACACACACACACACACACACACACACACACACACACACACACACGGGTGGGGGTCAGGAATGAATAAAATGCATACACAATACAATAGTTAGAACATCAAAAAAAGGTGACGTCTTCACACGACCAATCTGGCTCTGGACCTCTTCTTCCTCCGGCTGGCTGGGTCCTCTAACTACTGAACAAACAAGGACGAGTGTTGCTCCTGGGTCTTTCTAGAGGTGGCCTAAACAATTCCTTTTCAAAGTCACTTCTAGAAGACACGTCTACGATGTTTTCAAAGACGACTGGGTACACACCTGATTTCCGATTTCCTACCTCTACTTTACCCTGCATCGGCAATCTCTACAGCTAGATGTCCAGATTTAGCCAAAGGTCTCTCTAAAAGGGTCGGGGATAAGGTTGAGAGCAGCTTTTTCATATTATGTACAAGGCCTTCTACCGGCGGCGGGTAAATCTTCGCCTGCATTGCCTAGGGCCGCATGCGATGTCACGTCCCGGCTTCTCGGGGCGGGAGGAGGGCCCTGCGATCCTCTGCCGCTATGCGGGGCTCCGCTCACCTTCCTCCAGGACCGTCGAGGCCTCTGCTCATCCAGGTCTGGGGGTCGTCCACAGGGCGGTCTCCTCCCAGCGATGGCCCAGTGTTCCTGCGCAGACCCGCCGCCTCAGGCTGCAGAGGCCGGGAAGGACCGAGCTGGGCCTTCTGGTGGCCGTCGTTCTTTCCGCCGGGCCCGCCGGCAGCTGGAGAAGTCCTCGCAGGCCTGGCTGGGGCATCTCCACGGCCCGTCCTGGAGAGCAGGGCCCGGTGGAGTCGAGGAGGCCGTGCGCAGAGGTCGCCGCCATCGAGGAGCTTAGTCGGCGGGGGAAAGGGTAGCTGCAGGATCGCGGTCGGCCGGGCTGGTGGCTGCTGTCAGGGCTCAGGTTCCTGGGGTCCGCAGGACGGAGACTAGGCTGTTCCCGGGCCCCCGGGCTCACCCCGCACAGGCCGGAGGCCGCGGGGGTCCGGAGGAAGGAGGCCGCACTCCCTAGCTCGCCATGCTCTCCGCCGGAACTGACTTGGCAGTTCTCCCTATTTCTATATTTTTTTGCTGGCTGGCCACCAGCTGAGGGAGTAACCCTAGGAACTGTCTGAGGCAATATAGAGTTTACAGATCTTTTCATTAAAAAGCTAACTTCTCCCGTGACCTTATAGAAGAGTAAAATAAATGTTAAATTTTATTAGAAAAATCAGACTGAATTTTAGTAAATTAAATATGAAAAGGAAATGAGTTTTCATATTCTTCTTGATTTCTGTATGAACCAATTTCATTTTATCTTTGAGCCTCTTCATAACCAAAGCCCTTCTAGAATGGTGTCTTCAAAATGGTATGGTGATAAAGAGGGCAGAGAAGTCACTGCTGCAGATGTTATCACTGATATTTATTATCTACGTGCCTTTTTGAAAATTAATGTTTTGTGTTTTTCTAAGAACTGTCATTTAGTCAATTATTTGTTTTGTTTAACAAAGTAAAATGAAGCAGATGAATGATTCATTTCCATTCAGGGCTTTAGCCAGCCCGCCATAGTTACTGTGCAGTATAGAGTTGGGACTCCGTAATGAAGCATGGGAGACATAATGGGTAGGAGTAAAACAAATGTTGAAAAACGTGGAAAGTATTATCTTTTCTTGAGAGTCAAAAGTGCTGAGTAGCTTATAGGTTGAGGGGAGCATTTGATATTTAATGACATAAACTATTACATATAAGTCCAGTTTCATAAAACTGTAATACTTAACCATGAGATTTCTTAATAGAAGATACAGTTTATTTTGGCTGTTTTGTTTTTCATAGAAATTCAGTCTCTCATAAAGCCAAAGACAATATTAGGTAAAGTGTATACAAGAAGGTAGTGGATGCTGGGGAAAATAATGAGACATAGAGCAGGATTCACACGTGAAAAATGTATGTCCGAGCATACTTAAGGGAACTATTCTGCCATGCTAGGTTGACTCTCCATGCTACACTGAATTTTCCATTCCTAAGTTTGTAAATGACTATAATTTAATTGTTTGTAGTAACCTTTAGATGTTACAATAGCCTACAGAGTTTAGATTAGTAAAGTTACAAAAAAGTAGGAAAAAACCTATAGAGGAAATCCCATCTGTATTTAAATGTGGAGACTGGAATCCCTGTTCTGTACTACCTTGACTATTGTCCTTGCTTTAACAGACACTTTTCTTGCCTCTGCACTGTTAACATTTACTCCTCCAGCAATTCTTTGGAAGCCACACCAAGCCTTCCCTAGTCTTAATTAATTCACTTGAAAATTCTTAAATAAAACAAAAAAACCTTACCCATTTATACCACAAGGGGAAGCAACAGCAAACACTATAGTTAAAATACTTATTTACAAACATCAAATGTGGTCCTCACAGTAGCACTTCCAGGTGGGCAAAAGGACATCTGAAGGTACTGGTAGTAGCTTTAGTGACATCAGAATTTTGGTCTTAAGTGAGTCTATTACTAAAATCCTCACTTTAGATCATTAACAAGCCAAGAAATTAAGTAGGGGAGTAACTGTCAGCACAGGCAAATTAAATGATCTTTGCAGATATGCAATTAATTCATTACATTAAAACTTCAGTCACATATACATGTGAATATATTTATTTTAGAACAGTGCTGGGGAATATTGGTTAATATACTCATGATATTAACTATTTTGAAACTTTAAAAAATTGATTATACTTGCATTGTTCAGTTGTTATAGTGTAAGATATGTCTATGCCCTGATGTTTATATTCCCTTATTCTTCGTGATACTTAATTTACATTTTATCAACAGGCTGGACAGTAGTGTATCTGGGTATTATATGCACTACTTTCAGTAACAGAATTTGAACACATACTATGTTATTAAATTCACCCCTAAAATTTTCTGTTGTGATTGTAGAAATGAAATCTTGCATCTTGGAGCTGTTTTCCTTATTGTGTACGTTTCTTTGCTTTCAAATTCTCGGTTACTATTTTCTAAAGGTTTTCTTAGTCACAAAGTGCTTATTATTTCATTGGTTGTTTTTTTTTTTCTTGGTAATTTGAAAGAAGTTACTCCAGGAATGTCAAAAATCAAGCAAAATCTCAATAGAAGATTTTGTTTACATGACTTGGAGAAAGTGCTTCAAAGACAGTATCTGAAGGTACTAATTAAGACAACAGTCAGACATCCACACAATCTCTTTACTCATTTAGCTAAACCTTTAGGAAATCTGCCAGAGACAGCAAATATTTCTTCTTTTAATTATTAATGTTTGTAAAGTAGATTTGAAATGCTTGAGCATTTCATAGCTGTTACAGTAAAATATATAATTTCTCTAGTATAATAATGTTACCCAAAGAGATTATTATTTTAAAAATGACAGTAAAAATCACAATTTCTCTCCTATCTTGCCCCATTTTCTCCTTCCTCATTAAGACGTTCACTCTCCGGCTGGCTGCGCTGGGAATGAATTTCAGTGCCGCCCTGATGGAAACTGCATCCCGGACCTGTGGCGCTGTGATGGAGAAAAAGATTGTGAAGATGGCAGTGACGAAAAGGGCTGTAACGGGACCGTCCGACTGTGTGACCACAAAACCAAGTTTTCCTGCAGGAGTACAGGTGAGCACCGTGAACACCCAGGGAGCAGAACCCGTCAGCGCAGGCTCCATCTGTAGCTCATCTCTGAAAAGCATTCTTCGTCTTTGGTAGATAAGCTCACATTATCTGCGTAATACTAGTAAGGTATCTGTCAGAAGCATTATGGGTCAGACACCATCCTATCAATGTTTTCTTTATGAACTCATGGAGGAAACAGAAGTATTTAACTTGCTAAGAATTACGGAGACTGAATAGCAGAATTAAAACCTGACATCAGTGTATTTGGGTTCAGAATTTGTAATTGAATCTCAGGGTCAAAGAGGCATGTGCTAGCCCACACTCAGTAATTCTGTAAATAAAATCCTCCCCAAATGCCAGTTGGGAGAGTGGGAAACACATGTTAATTTACATCTACTTTCCTAGATTTCATTGCCATTGCTTGGCTCCTGCTAAGTGTTTGCCATTTGAATCTGATTATTTTAAGAGTCATTGGCTATACTGTTATTTTCCATAAAGGTGTCTTTATGACATTTCCAGTTTTTCTTACTTACAGAGAGTTCCTCTTGAGATCCCACTGACTTATTTCTCTTTCCATGCCAGATGGTGAGATAAAGTTAAGGAAAGAATGAATGCATTATATTTTATTTAGCTGTGAAATCAACCATTGAAAGAATTTCCGATAGGTTTCATAATATCATTTCCTGTGGGTTTCACAATATATTCTTGAGTCACCCTAGAATTTCTCTCTATTGCTTGTGGGTGGCTTAACCATGAACTTTCAGCTTTCCTCTTTTTTTCTGTATTCCAAGCAAGAAAGGGAGTAGAACAGCTGTCTGCGAACAGAATGGGAAGGTTATGGCTGATGGCCTTTTGAAGACAATGAGCCTTGTGTTTCTTCCCCAGGCATGCCACATTTATCACACTGAAACACTGAAATCAAAAGAAATATTTGCTTTATCATAGTTGTATAAAAACAGGTTCTCCTATGGCCTATTCGTGTTGAAGATGCCATGATTCCCAACTAGTAACTCTCCAAACAATATTTCTTTATATATTATTTTTTTATTTTTATGTTTTTGAGAATTTCTTATATGAGTACTGGATTTATATAATCCTCTCAACTCTCTTTGCAATCTGTCTTATGATCTTCAACTCCAACCATTTCAAATTAATGACCTCTTTATTCTTTAATTGTTACCATTGTTAATTGTGTCTCTTAATGTGTATAACCTATATAAATACAACCTGCTGGGTCTATATATTGTTACTCACGCATATATAATTTTAGGGCTGAGCATTTGGTGCAGGATAATCAATTAGGGACTTTGGCCCTGAATCTCTCATTCTTAACACTCATTAATTACCTGTAGCTCTTCATCTAGGGAAGGGGCAGTGTGAAATTTCCTCCATCTGCATTGGAATATCAAGTGGTGTTGCCATTATACTGGTTTTGTTTAGGCAGCCATATTGTTAAGATTTTATAGGTCCAGCCCGCACAAAGGATATGTGGCCCAAACAAAGCCTTTGTTTGGACGTGGTCCTGGCAGATTATACTCAGGATAGCTGATGAGTTTGGGTATATACACAGGATTTGCAATAGAGACAAAACCCAAGGATTGAGATCTAACAATATTTTTCATAATTTTGTGACCCTTTAACTGTTACATGTTAAAAATACTGATTTGATGAATATTGGTTAGAAAAAACATAGATTTTTAGGTTCAGAAATTATTTTTGGAGTATTCAAAAATTTACAGATGACTTTTTATCAAATATATGGAATGAAGGTCTTCTTAAACAACTTTTATTCAACAAACTAATTCTGGTGCTAAAGAGCCAATTTCTAGACTCAGATCAATTAACATAATTCAAAGCAATCTCATGGCTGACATATGGTCATAGTAGTCTTTCATATGTATAGGAATTAGACACTGGAAAATGTGTGAAAGCCAGACATAAACTGATGTGGAGTAACCCAAAGTTTAAATTAGTTGAGTGTGCTATTTAAATTTAGAAAACTTAGATGTGACTCATAAGTTAAGCTGTTATTTCTCCATAAAGAATGATAAAGGTGAGCATCATAAATAATAGTAATAGCAGCTCAGAAAAGGAGGAATGGCTGAGCAAAGTGTGGCCAATGGCTTTAACAGTGAAGTTGGTTATGAGGTCTAAGATTCTATAGATCAGTACATTAACTAATACAACCAACTGTGCACTTCCAAGTAGCTGATAGAGAGAATGTTAAATTTCCCCAACACAAAATAATTATTAGGTCTGTAGTATTGAATATGCCACTTAGTATAATCTGCACATTAAGAATTGTATACATTTATTAAAATAGAGTGCTATATTCCCTAAATACATATAATTCTTGTGCATCTATTTTAAAAATTGTTAATAATTTGTGAAAGAGCATCATCCAGACCAGTGCTGGCCTTACAAGTATGAAGACCTGACTTAGAGTCTGGGAACACATGGAAAAAATTATAAACATGATGGCACACAATTGCAATCCAGTACTGAGGAGATAGAGATGGGCAGGTACCTGCCGTGCCTTGCTTACATGGTGAGTTACAAGTCAGTGAGAGACAATGGAGACAATGCCTTCTTTAAAAGATGGATTTGGGCTGAGAAATTACATCTAAGGTTATTTGACTTATACACACACACATATACACACACACTACAATTTATTTAAAAAGAGCTAAATAGCAGTGTAAATTTTTAGCTATGAAGTCAGTAAAAATGGTTTTAAGTTACATAAACATAAAATAGACATAAAAATATAAATAATAAATTAGGCAACTAGGAAAACTGAATCAGAAGTTTCATTGTACTGTGTCTGATGCTCCAGTGCAGCAGTCAGTGAAGTCTGCAATTAGCATGTACAAACAGCTTCCTATGGTTATAATTTAATTAAAAACTCAAATATAAGGAAGATGGCGGGCAATTATCAAAACACTGCATTTGTAGTGCCGCTATTATGAGATTTGGATTATATCTTTAATATGTTTACATTAAAGATGTTTATAGCCAGTTTGTCCAAGGGCATCAAAATTTAATGTGTAAAGGCAGGGTTGTGAAGCAGAATGATGCCTCCTTTTGAGAAAGCAGTGAAGGAGGTGATAATTTACCCACCCTGTGCCTAAAACATAATCTGTCCCTTAGATGCAACAGAACAAAGTGTATTAAGATTTGGAATTCATAAGGCACAACTCCACATTAATATTGACTATATAGACCTTTATAAACATTAGTGACACTAAAATGAATTACACACACACACACACACACACACACACTGATTTAAAGTATAAGTACAATTATTGTTCTTTGAATTTTCTATTTATTTACTAATTATTGGTTTTACAAATTAAAAGACCTCAATGAACTTTTCAAATTGTTCACTTCAGAGCTCATTGTTATTTTAAAAAATGTCTGAAATGTCAGAACATTTAAAATTTCTAAGGTAATAAATTTATATTTGTTGATTATAATGGGCTCTGTCTGCATAAATTGCCACCAATTAGTTTTTAAATGTATATCCACTAAGACCTTTTAGTTCTAAGAACAAAGTGAGAGGAAAAACTGAACTAAAATATAATGCAACCATCAATATTTCAGAGCATCTTATCTCAGAGGACCAGTGTCCTGTCACCTCAGGTCTCTCAAACCAGGACCTGTTAATAGCACTAATTCTATAAATAGCAAATTGGGTGGGGAGGGGGAAATCCAAATGTTCATCATGTGGAAAAGCCATTCTTCAGGTTGGAAACAAGATTTAAATCCCAAAGTGATGTCAAGATTGTGGATGAAAAATGCTCCCCAGGTGGGAAAAGAATGTGAAATTGACTCTGCCTTCTGGTTTTGAGGAGGTTACATAAAAAAAAAAAAAAAAATTAAAATGATGTGTACCATGTACAAAGATATTCAGTACAGTTTATTTGTTTTCCAGGTATAACCATGGAAGCACTGGATTTCCTACCAGTAGGGGAACTACTAGATAATTACAGTGCAGTCACATAGTGAATTTTTGTTATTTTTTATCACATTAGAGGAAAAAAAATGATATGTCTCAGTTAAAGTTTCTATTGCTGTGAGGAGACACTATGATCACAGCAACATTTAGGAAGGAAGACATTTAATGGAGTGGCTTATAGTTCAGAGGTTCAGTCCACTGTCATCATGGAGGCACATGGCAAAGGGCAGGTGGACATGATACTGGAGAGGTAACTGAGAGTTGTTAATCTTGACTCACAGGCAAAAGAAAGTGATCTGTCTCAATGGGTGTGGCTTGAGCATATATGAGACTTCAAAGCCTGCCTCTAGAGTGACACACTTCCTCCAATAAGACCATACCTACTCCAACAAGGCCACACCTCCTAAAATGCCACTCCCAGTGAGTTTATGGGGGCTAATTACATTCAGATTACCACAACCAGCAATACTTGTTTGCTGCTAAAAGGACAAAGAAGTCAGAGATGGGTAAATACTGACTTATTAAAAGATGAAACATGTCAGCAGTAATCTAGAATGTCAAATACTGAGCTGGCTCAAGGTGGATGCTTGACCAGGTTATGTATGCAAACTAGTAGAAGAGGACATATTCTCAGCTCTTATAAAGCTATCCCACGTGGAGCTGGGGACTGAGGCCAGGCTCACTACCTGAAGCCAGAAACTAGAAAGGCAATCTGAATACTTTTGAAAGGAAAACTGGTATCTACATATGTGTGTAGTTTTACACACACATACACATACACACACACACACAAACACACACACACACACACACACACACACACACACACACACACACTTGTTTACAGCACTTACTAGCTGCTGCCTGGGCTAGTGACCTCTCTGAAATTACGTATTAAAAAAAAAATTGGAAAAACAAGGTCATGGCAGGTCAAGAAACATGACATGTTTTCTAATTAGAAGTAATAAAAATATAACAATGTCTGGGGATAAAATCCTACAAAAAGCAAACATGCATTTCTGAATAGAGAATGCTGGAAACTGGGGATGGGGTGAAGTACAAGCAGTGACATTTAAAGGTGGACATATGTGAACAGATGGAAAAAACACAAAGCTCTCATCTTAAAGACTTCCAGGCATGAGGAAAGCTCTGTCTATGAAAATGAATCTATAAAATTGGACATAACAGAACATGTTATTCATGATTAAATAAAAATTAAATATAAAAATTAAGTAAAATAAATATGTAAGTTTTCTCATAGTGAAAATAACATAGAAAATAATAGCCCTAAAATGAATAATACACACATGCACACAAACACACAGATACATGAACACACACACACATATACATACATACATGCATACCCATATACACATACACACACGTGCTCAGACACATACATACACACCCATGACAAGCAAAGTAATGTCTAAAAGAAATGTGAAGAATAAGAATGTCTTGATCAATTTAGTATACTATAATTAATTACTATAAGGTGGGTAGCTTAAACAACATTCATTCCCAGAGGGCTGATTTCCTTTTTGTGGCCACATCACCAGTCTGTATATAGTAGGCTTCTTGATGTATAGGGACTCCATTCTCATGATTTAATTACCTTCCCCAAACCTCATTTCCAGAACTCACACACTAGGGACTAGGATTTTACTATGAATTTTGCAGAAACAGGAAACATTAATTTCATGGCACCCTTAATAAGACAACTGAAATGTAAAATTTTAGTGGGATAACATACCATTTGCATAATTTGCATGATAATTAATATGCTTAGTAACAGAAATGTAGGTGTATGGGGGGTGCACACATATGGTGCTAGAGTGTTTAAATGTGATTTTTTAAATTCAGCCACAATTTCACCTCAAATAATTTATCATATATATATAAATGTTTATGCATTTGAAGAGTGAAACAAACAAATATATTATCTTATATTCATTAAAGGAGAATCATACTTTTGATAAGCTTATGTTGCTTCATTTGTGAAGACCCATATGCCCTTTGGCAAACTCATAAAAACAAATTGACCATATGTTTCAAAGACATCTTTCAAATTAAAAAATAAATGAAAATTTACATAAAATATTTCTTAGATGTAATCTTAAATTAGACATTAGCATCAAATACTTTAAAAAACATGTATGTGATGATTATTCTTGATTGTCAACTTGACTAAGAATTTCTGAAGAGATTAGTAATGCACACTTCTAGAATACACACTTCTAGGTGTGTGTGTGTGTGTAGACATTCTCTTAGAAGATTCACTATATGTGTAGCTGAAGAAGACTTGAGAAAAGGGTAAGAATATCATTCTTAGGCTGGAGAAGGAAGGAGCTGGGTGGAATAAAGAAAGAAAGAAAATATCGTTTAGCAGAGGCATCCTCCCTCTCAGTTTCCTGTCCACCTCTGAGAGGAGGTGGGTAGTCTCTGTCACAGCTCCCATGACTGTGCATTCTGCCTCATTATCAGGCTAACATCAATGCTGTCATGGGTGACAGACTGAAACCTCTAAGGATATGAGATAATATACATAGTTACTCCCTTTAAGTTAGTTGTACTCTCAGGTATTTTGGCCACAGCACTGAGAGAACACAGTAACTTGTATAATGGATTTTTAAACTCAAATACTTCCAATCAATAAATAAGTCACAGGAGGTGTATTTAAAGTTTTATAATTAAGTTAAATAGGAATGACTTCACAGTAAAAGTTCTATAATGAATTTAAAGATAGGTTGTTTTTATGTAGCAGCAAATTTGGGCAGACATAATAGAGTTCACACATACCCTCTGCTACCTTCCCCTGCCCAGGTTCACTCCCCATCAATATCCTGCAACAGAACAGTGCATTTATTAAAATATTTAATATGCAGCAGTAAGTCACACTTCACCAAGGCCCTGTGTTCCAGCAGCATTTGCTGTTGGTATTATACATTGATGAGCATTAGAAAGTGTATTATTATGTGCATTCACATTAATATGCAGAATCCTCCATACCCCACTTGTTCATTCTTATCTCCCCCTTTGCCTTGGAAACTGTTAATGTACTAACTGTCTTACCAGTTCCAGAATGTCACATAGCTGTACTAACACAGTGCAGTGAATTTTCATATTTCTTTCGTTCCCTTAGAAGTATGACCTTAAATGCCTTCCATGTCTTTCCATAGCTTATCCACTCCTTTCTTTTTGCACTGAAAAACAATCCACTTTCTGGTTGTACCAATGTGTAATTTTTAAAATTTTTTCATCTACTGATGAATGTCTTGAAACAAACATTTATTAAAGCTTATGCATGGGCTTTTATGAGGATTTATAAGAAATTGCCAGTTAGAAATTTAAACTCTCCTAAGGGGAAGGTGTAGCTGAAGTTTTCCTGGTCCTGCCTGGCCCATGATCAGGACAAATCTCTTTCACTTGCCAGTCCCACAGCCACTCAGACCCAAGCAAACACACAGAGACTTATATTAGTTGTAAGCTGTATGGCCATGGTTCAGGCTTCTTGCTATCTAGTTCTTATATCTTAAATTAACCCATTTCTATAAATGTATGCCTTGCCACATGGCTCGTGACTTACCAGTATCTGTCATGGCGGCGGCTGGCAGCATCTCCTGACTTAGCCTTCCATCTCCCAGAATTCTCCTCTCTCCTTATCCAGCCTACACTATACTTCCTGTCTGGCTACTGGCCAATCAGTGTTTTATTTATCAATCAATCAAAGCAACACATTCACAGCATCCCCAGTACTTCCCCTTTTCTTATTTTTTTCAAAAGGGAAGGTTTTAACTTTAACATAGTAAAATTACATATAACAGAACATTTATCAAGCAAGAATTACAGTTACAATATCTAGTCTATTTATAATAGACTATTTGTATTTGGCAAAATTAAAGAAGATATCCTATCTATCCCATACTTGTGAGTCTAAGTTTTCATAGCTAACTTATCTTTTATCATGATTAACAAAATTATAACTATCTAGTCTTCAACTACATCAAAGACCTCAGAAGGATATATTACCTGAGAAATGAGAGAAGGATGTAAGCAACTTTTGTGAGTCTTGGGAGAGCAGACAGACCAGCTGGACAGCCATCTAATGTTCCTTTGTAAAGTTGGGGCATCTGTCTTCAGCTCACAGGCCTAGAGTCTCTTATTCACTTTTCTCTGTGTCCTGTAGAATGTCTAGCAGTTTCCTCTGTGAAGCAGGAACCTGAAGGACCATTTTGCCAATCAAAGTCCAGTGGTCACCTTCCTATTGGTCCTGCATGTCCAGTCAATCAAAAAGTCCAGGCAAGAACAGTTTCTTGCCCAAATGGCTATTTTTGCCAAGAAGAGGATAAACTCCATATAGAGTGTCTTCAATGCCCATCCTCCTTTCTGAAGTAAATTGGTGCTGCCAAGAGCAGACATGTCTCACTATCCAGAACGTCTAAATTTTTAAAACATTTTAAATGCCATATTCTCTAGGTCTTTGGAGTGTTTGAAGATTACCTACCTAATTGAATTATATCTATGTATATGTAGAAAATGTAACAAGACTATAAGTTTGACTATCATAGAAGACTAATTATTAATCTATATGTTTAAATTATTCATTACAATTTAAATGAGTTACATAAACATAATACTTCAAACAAGAATAGAAATATATATATATATACAATATAACAAAATTAACTTTAAAATTGTATCAATAAACTAAAATCCATAGCAATGTAAAACATTTCAAACAAGTTGTTGTTCTTTAAAAGTAGGTTCATTAATCTACTCTTTCATCCTATCATATCTATATCAGGAAGGGGGAGAGGGCAGGGATGCAAACATTGTAGTATCACATAAGGTAGAGGTTTTTTTCAGTAACAGAACTCATGACTATTCAATGCCATTATTGTGTCCCTGTGACTACACGTTGAGAATGGCAAAGGATATGACAATTGGCAAAACACTTTTAAGTGAGAAAAAATTGAAATATTATTTTTATAACAAAGATTATATCTTGAAGTCTTAAAAATAAACCTTGTCACATTTTTGTCTCTCTCCAGAGGAAATGAGAGCTATGGCCAAAGCACGATGTAGGTGTCATTTTTTTACAGCATCTTCTTTTGATTAACTGCCTTTCCAGCGATTGTTATAAATTGATGTTAAGTCGTATTCCTTCACACTAGATACCATTAAAATACACAACATACATTTTCCTGTCAGGTCTCAAAGTCAGGTTAAGAATTATGTATAAAGTGATCCTTAGCAAAAAGATGTAACTAAGGCAGCTGATGAGCTTGGGGCTCTCCTTAACTGGCATCCAGCTCCGTGCAGAGTAGGCATGTCCTAACAATTCACTATGAGTTCCTCTGAGTCACAAAGCCTTGTTCTTGTCTCAGTTTGAATTGTTTTGTTTTCTGCCCTAGTGTTAGATCAGCAAATGCAATGTGAAAAGCGAGTTTAATCTGGAGTTTTAGACCTAAAAGGATCTTCCTTTTCTATAACCAGCCAATGGAATACTTTCATTTATTTCTCACACAAATAACATGGGAAGCTTTTCATTATCTATGTGTCACAAAACTAATAAAATACTTTGTGTATTCCTTTTCATGAGCATTGTACATTTTGCTGTTGATTTTTCTCTGTGAAAATTATAACTTTTTGCCTGTGTGTTTATTCTAAGGTTAACCTGCTGTGGGATGTTGTTCTGTAAGCTGTGAATATGTGTTGCTCTGATTGGTTGATAAATAAAATGCTAATTGGCCAGTAGCCAGACAGGAAGTATAGGTAGTGCAAGCAGATCAGTAATAAGCCTGAGCTAATGGCCGAGCAGTTATAATTAATATAAGTTTCTGGGTGATTATTTTATAAGCGGGCCATGGGACTACAGTGGCCTGGTGGGACTGGAGAAACTTTCTGACTACATTAACCTTGTCCTCTTTTTTTGTTTTGTTTGTTGTTGTTTTAAGGATACTTACAATGTGATTCTATGAGGCAGTGTGTATAGGAAATTTTATCATCTTTGTTTCTTGTTCTTCATTTTCTTTCTCCATACTAATTATCATCCCCTTCTTAAACTCATGTTGTCCAACAACCAGCCAAAAAGCAATCTTTCAACTTTATTCCTCCCTGTCTTCCACCTTCCCTTGTGTTGTGTACTTTCATGTCTTGAGTTCAGTGTATCCCTTCATGCCTTGCATTCTGCCATTGGTGCAAATTACTCTCTGAGTCATCAGAAGTAATTCTTCCATTCAAAGTGATCTGTCTTGAGACCATCTCTGTACTTTAGTAACTGAATGACATCAGATGATGTACTAAACATTTGCTCCAGGCTCCTGACACATAAAATAGAAATGATGAAACTAAGAACTTAGCATATGCACACTGACTGGAACGCAGCCTGCCCAGAGCTTCTCTGTCTGTGGACACTGCAGCCTGTCCTCTCACTGCAGTGCTTGACCACAGGTCAGGTCTCTTCCAATGTGGTTTCCTCACCTTGTCTCTTGTTCCCACCTAAGCATTTAAATCTCTTGCCTTTTATTTTCGTTTTTCCTTGTCCTTTTCTGTTGATTCTTTTTGTTTCATTTTTAAAATATCTATTGAGGATACAATGTGGGTTAGGCATTACATATAATTTTGTTTGTTCAGGTAACTGCCTTGTAAAGCTCTATCCTGAAGTTCAGCCCCAACTTGGAAATCACAATCTCAGTACTTTTCTCAACAGCCCACTTTCTTTCTTTTTTTTTTCATTTTTTTCTTTATTAAGAAATTTTCTACTCACTCTACATACCACCACAGATCCCATCTCCTCTCTCCTTCCACCCCCAAGCCCTCCCTCCCAAGCCACCCCACATCCCCACATCCCCCAAATCAAGGTCTCCCATGGGGAGTCAGCAGAGCCCAGCACACTGAGCCTAGGGAGGTCCAAGCCCCTTCCCACTGCACCAAGGCTGTGCAAGGCATCACACCACTGGCACTGGGCTCCCCAAAGGCTGCCCATAGACCAGGGACAGATTCCGATCCCTCTGTCTGGGTGCCCCCCAAACAGTTCGAGCCACCAACCATGTTCCATATCCAGAGGGCCTAGTCCAGTCCCATGGGGCTTCCACAGTCACTAGTCTATAGTTCATGGGCTTCCACTAGTGTAGCTGGTCATCTCTGCATATCTTCCCATCATTATCTCTACGTCCCTCGCCTGCAGTATCTCTCCTCTCTCTCATTGATTGGATTACCAGAGCTCAGCCTGGTGCCTGGCTGTGAATCTCTTCATCTGCCTCCATCAGTCACTGGACAAGGGCTCTATGATGACAGTTAGGGTATTCATTAGGCCAGTCACCAGAGTAGATCAGTCCAGGCACCCTCTAGACCACTGATAACACTCCCAGGTGGGGTCAACCTTGTGGATTCCTGAGAGCCTCCCCAGCACCCTGCCTCTTCCTATTCCCATGATGTCCTCATCCATCATGGTATCTCCATTCCTGCCCTCCCACTCTGCTCCTTTTCCCCCCACTCCTTGCCCTCGCACCCCTCGAGTCCGCTCATGTAGATCTCATCCACTTCTCCTTCACTGGTCAACATCCCACTTTCATCTGAAGAGCCATTTCTCCATTTCTGCTGATAGCATCCTCATTCCTAGACACTCACATCTAAAGCAGAAAACATATTTTGCACTTGCTTGTGAGTGTGTCCAATTTCTAATCTTGCTAATGTCTCTGCATTGCCTCTATCAGTCATTTCTTCCCTCCTAGAGTACTATGGCTTATCGTTAAGCTGGCACAATCTATCACTTGGTAATATTACACTGCCTATATTTGCCCCTCACATATGCTTGCTTCAATGTGTTCTAGACTCAGAATGGGATTCTTATCAAACCATAACCAAGGAAATTGAATGTTAAGGAAAAATTTCATTGTCGAAAGTTTAGAAAGCATACCTTCAGTTGGTAATCAACATTTCATGATATATAATCCAACAATGACTCATTGCTTCTTTTTGAATAGGTCCCACCTTCACCTAACTTAATGAATTTAGCTAAGAGGAGTATCCATCCACTGTGTGAGGTATATTAAGCACATATGTCTAAAACTAGATGTGATTATAATCATACCTGAAAATAATCCATATAATTCGGGATATATGATTCTGCGGCTATAGGTCATGACTATATTAAGAAAATCATCCTTAGAATAAAATTTAAAAAAACATGTTCATAAAATATAACTTTTCAACCTTCCAATTATAAAAATTTTCTATATTCTTGAAATTTCACGGTAGTCTTTGATGATTAAATGCCTATTATTTCCACTATGATCAACATTTTGCACCAGTTTGTTTTTCTTTTTCTTTTTATTTTTTTTAAATTTTAGACTATTTTTCATTCCTAATCAGTGAGCTTGATATAACAAGAAAAACAACAGAATCTCAAATGGCTATGAAGGCAAATGAAAATATATAAACAATAGGGTACTCCCTCAAGAGTTTGTAGCTCTCATGTCCCTATGTTCATCAACAGCTAGCTAAACATGTAATGCACAATAAATATTTTCTAATTCAGAGTGAATCTCAGAACTGTCAGAGCACTGAAAACATTTGCAACAGAAATGGCAAGTCAGATAGCAGTGTTATAAATGTATTATAAATATATCATCTAACACATTGGTTTATCTCAAATATTCTTTTCTCTTCATCTTAATATTCTTTGTGTGTGAGGGAGAGTATTTCTGTATGCATTCATGTGTATAAATTTAGGTGTATTGCAAAGGTTAGAGGAGAAACTTGGCTGTCTGTCTGTCCTTGCCTTAGACTTTGTTTGAGACACAGTATTTTATTCTCTGCTGTGTATTCCAGGCTCTCTTGGCCATTAGATTCTGGGGATTTTCCTGTCTCTGTTTACCTTCTTCCTACAGGATACCCGGGATACAGATATTCACACTCACCTTTGACCTTGGTTCTACAGCTTCAAACTCAGAACTTCACACCTGTACAGCAAGCATTCTTTGCATTGAGCCACATTCTAATATTCTTTTTTAATACTAAAGTATTTTAATTTATTTTCTGTTTGCGGGCATACATATACATACCATGGCTCCATGTATAGTTCACAAGTGAGGAATCTATTCTCTCCTTCCACTGTCTGGGCCCCAGTGATTGAACTCAGGATCTCAGGCTTGGCAGCAAGCACGTTTACTCTCTGAGCTATCTTGCTAGCCTTCATATTCTTAATATTAGTTATTGAGTTTTTTCTAGAAGACAAAGTTTCCTTTAATAACATGAATTAACTTTCATAAAGATTCTAGCCCTATGTGGTGGCATATACCTTTAATCTGAGTATTTGGCAGGCACAGGCAGCCGATTTCTGTGAATTTAAGGCTAGTATGGCCTACCTAGTGAGTTCCAGGCCCAATATGGCTATAAAACAAAACAAAATGAACAAACTTACAACAAAACAAAAAAAAAAAAGATACACATTAGTGAAGTGGGACACAAAAAGTCATTTTTTCCCCTCATAGTCTTTGCATTTTGATGAATCTTTTTTTCTTTTAATGTAAATAATGTTTTCATACTATATATCCTGGCCAAAATTTCCCTCTCCCTACTCCTCCCAGTTCCTCCCCACCTCTCTTACCACTCATTTCCACAACCTTCCTGTCTCTCCTTTAAAACAACAAGCATCTTAGGAATAATAATAAAATAAAACAAGAAAAATCCAAAATAAACAAATTGGAATATGACAAAAACAACCATCTAAGAAAAAGAGCCAAGAAGGCACAAGAAATGCACATAGTCACAAAAGCCACACATTCACACCTGCAGAAATCCCATAAAAACCCACAACCAGAAGTTCTCAATTAAAAAAAATGGTCAAAACTTTATTTTGTATAGTCAGAAATACATGTAACTTTCATTGAGATATTGACTTTATGATGGTATTTAGTATGGATTGTATTTTACACAAGCATACAACTCAACAAAGTCCTCCTGATGTTTGATCATGTATGTGACAGTGTGTAATTGTACTAGATGCCAATGTTCCAACTGGTTGGGTTTGTTGTTTTTCAGCTTTGTTGTTTCTATTTGGTCAATTTAGTTTTCTTGACTTGAAGTAAAAACGTACAATTACCATAATAAAGTCTTGCACTATAGTTATCAGGTTAAAAAAACACAATACAAATAAATCAGAAAATAGAACTCTACTTCTTAACTATCATCCATTACTACTTTTGCCCACTCTAAGAAAGAATTTGTAAATGGCAAGGTTTTGCTTCTTTGGGTGTTACTTCAACACATTTTCAAACTTTTTTTTTGTTTTGTTTTTTTTGTTTTTGTTTTTGTTTTTGTTTTTCGAGACAGGGTTTCTCTGTGTAGCTTTGCGCCTTACCTGGAACTCACTTGGTAGCCCAGGCTGGCCTCAAACTCACAGAGATCCACCTGGCTCTGCCTCCCGAGTGCTGGGATTAAAGGCGTGCGCCACCACCGCCCGGCCTAATTTTCAAACTTTTATTTCACAGATAAGGGGAGAACTTTGGAATATTTTGGGGTGTTTAATTTTTATAACATTGGATATTTATTAATCATTCCAAAGTATTAATAACTCCTCTAGCACATCTGACCAATATTAATTTGTGTTTGTTTTGTTGGTACCAGTGTGGTCCATCTCTTAGCATCCTCTATTTGAAGGTGGCAGCATCTCAGAGTATCTCAGAGTATCTGGTTGTCCAAAACTTCATGTCCAGTGACTTCAACAGATGGTGATCCATCTTGATCCAGATTGAATAAAAAGCATCATTCTTAGAATGTATTTACTGAGGCTATTTGCTTCGGAGTTTCTTTAATTAATGATTATAAATTAAAAATTTCTTGAAACTTACAAGTTAGGTCTACTTTACCTATATTTTTGTTAGAATTAAAGATGAAAAAAAAAACAAAACATAAATAAGGACTTCAGTTTCAGACTCCCCCTAAACTGTGAAAGGAGGGGAATTTTTTAAATTTGAAAGGTGGGCCTAGGCTCTAGGCTCTGTCCTAACATTAATTCATATTTCTCATGATGTACAATAGAACTTTGGAGACAATCTTGTGAATATGATTTATTTACCTTCACAGGTAGAGTCTCCATTAGTAATAGCATGTAGATTCACTGTTATTTTGATGATAAAAGATCAATAGTGATTTGTAGATATGGTTGTTCTACTGCTGGTCTGGAGTCCATGGTGAGAATGTCAGGATGCATTGATTGGTGTTGCCTAATGAGAGGGGACGTGTTACCTTGATTCACCACCTCAAAGGAGGAAACCACTCCATTCTTGAAATCCCCTGTCATGGTGTTAAACTCGCAGATGACTCTACACAATTTAATCTTTTAACTAGGGAATTCCATATTTCAGAGAACAATTGTGTGCTATGCATCTATCTAGTCTTCTTATTTGGATTGTATCTTCCTCATTGGAGGTGACAGAGTCTATGTATTTTGTTTCATTGTGTTTTGTTTTGTTTTCTGAGGCCACTGTGAAAGAGTAATTCACAAAACATCTGGATGTACAGGCTGTATAATTGTCTGTTCAGTCTGCTGGACTTTGGGGCAGGTGTACAAGCATATCGTCATCATCATTTTTAAAACCAATCCACATTCTACAGAAAGGTTATATAGATGTAAGACAGAGGAAGATAATACAGCACAGAAGTATTTTTCAGTCTACCTTGCTCTGCCCTGTGTTGTTGGCGCCTAATTCTTACTTGGCATGGGTGGGCAATCACCTTTATCTAATTTTCTGTACAGTCTTCTAGAGAGATTTCCCTCTGTAGCTATGGGTTCTGAGATTCATGGAATAAGCTGACTACTGACTAAAAATATTTGAAAAAATATTGTGTCTATACTGAATATGTATTTAATATATATTTCACATCATTATTCCCCAAAGTAATATTTACAAATATTTATTTAACATTTACACTGTATTAAATTTGGGTTTCATAAGTAATCCAGTGACATGGGCATATTATAGACAAATACTACACCCATTTAATATAAAGGACTTGCAAATTGCCAACTTGGGATCTGTAGCATTTCCTGAAACCAATCTCTTGAGGACACCAAGGCATACATATACATACACTAACGCATTTATGGAAGTGAAATCATACATAGTCATACATATGTGAATCCTTTTAATGTATAAGGAAGCCCACATCTGTTTGGTTAACACCTTTTAAAATTGATGTCTTATAAGATGGTTTCTTAGTATGCTGTGTTCATTTTCTTTCACTGAATTCACTATTACAGTATATTATGCTTCAATCCTGGTTACTTTCTTAGGATGAGAATTTGAATTTCTGACAGTCTTTCCATAACAAGCAAAACACCGATATACACCACTGCATGTAATAATTTCAAAATTAGATTGCTTGTTTTAAAGATTTGATGAATTTTGTATTCGCACACTTTTAAAAACTTTGTCCTACAAGAAAGTTACTCCAATGTACAGTCCTTCAACATTTGATGGCTTTAATGCACCCTTCTCAAATCTATGTACTTATCCAACATTTTGATCTTGACTTGCCTAATAGAAGAGAAATGACATCAAACTAACATTTAGTTAATGTTTTAAATTTCAAGAGCTGTTAAACACCCTGTATTTATATTATTTCATTAAAATGTTGTACACATGTTAGAATATATTACCCTACCAGTTTGACAAAACTCTCTGTATGTTAGATAAATATGCCCAGTAATATTTGTATAGTTTTTATTGAAATTTATGATCTGTACATATTAATGGAACTCTGTATGCTGTTCTAACATATGAATCAAATGCGCACTGATCTATCAACCCCCCTCTTCCTTTGACAACTTCTAGTAATGACTATTCTACATTCTGATAGACGTTTTGTTTATTTGTTTAACACTACATGTGAGAAAGAACATGTAGCATTAGATTTATGTACGTGATTCATTTCCCTTAACATAATTCCTTCGAGTTCCATCCATATTGCTAGAAGTGAAAGAAATTTTATTCTCTTTTAATACTGACTAACATTCAGTTGCACACGTGTGTGTGTGTGTGTGTGTGTGTGTGTGTGTATGGAAGTCCACTCAAAAAATATAGTTTATTCATCTACTAATGGGCACATGGGCCTACTTCACTTTTTAGCTGTTATGAAAATTATCACAATAAACATGGCAAGTAGTTATCTGTTTAGTAAGTTGATATTATTTCCTTTAGATATATAGCCAGAAGAGGGGCTGTGGCACATCTACCTTGAGTTATTTTAAAGAAACTTCAATATTAGTTTTCAAAACATTTATATTAGCAACAACAGTGTATATGAGTTCCCTTTTGTCACATCCTGGTCAATATTTATTTTTAAATGTTAAAATAGTTTGTTATTTTTTGTTTTTATTTATTATTTGTAGGTGTGTCGCATACACATACACTGCAGTGCATGTGTGAAGGTCAGAGGACAATCTGTAAGAGTTGTTTCTCTCCTTCTACAATATGTCCTGGCATTGAACTCATATCAAGTCAGGCAGTCAACATCTTTATCCACTGAGCAATCTCATCTGGTTGAATTTGATATTTTTAATGTTACTTTTTACATCCATTTAATTAGAATAAGATGGTGACTCCTGGCTTTAACTTACATTTTCCTAGTGACTAATAATATTTAACAAACTTGAATTTTTTTTGTGATTTGTAGTTTTTCTTGGAAAATTGAAATTCACCCATTTTATAAAGCACCATTACTTATTTTTTTTGTTTTGTTTTTGCTAAGCTTGGGAATTTCCTTCCTCATCATGTATATTAATCTTTGGTCAGATGGCAATAGTTGTCTTCACTTTGCCTCTCACTTGTTTTGTGAGTATGTGTGTGTGTGTGTGTGTGTGTGTGTGTGTGTGTGTGTGTATGTGTGTGTAGAATCTTTTTTACTTGCTGTAGTACGTTCTGGTACCATACAGGTTAGCTGAAACAAGAAGAATACTTTGTAGTCAGTACCAACATGATTTATCCATATCTTGTGATGAGTGTGTGGTGTCTTCAGCAATAATATCCTTACATGGAGTTCTGGTGGGCAATTGAGACAGCAATAACTTATATTGTGTTAGAGGTCCCTGGGACACATCTACTGACACCATGAGATGCATCCCATATCTGAAATCCTATGGCAATCTAGAAAGAGCATTATACCCAGTTAAACCCACAGATCGAAAGATCCAGCTATGAGTGAGAATATGTAGCATTTATATTTCTCAGACTGGGCTACCTCAGTCAGTATGTTTTCAGTTCTGTCTATTTACCTGATGATTTCATAATTTCATTTTTCTTTATAGTAGAATAAAATTCCATTGAATATGGATATCACATTTTCATTATCTAATTATTAATTGATGGACATTTGGGTTGTATCTAATGCCTAGCTATCATGAGTAGAGAAGCTATGAATATGGGTTTGCATGTGTCTTTGTAACAGGAAATGAAGTTGTTTGGGTGTATGCCCAGGTTTGGTATAGGTGGGTCATGTGGCATATCTATTTCTAGTTTTTTTGAGGAGTCCCCACACTGATTTCTAAGAGCCTGTGGCAGTTTACCCTTCCACCAATAGCACATGAGGTTCCTCTATTCCTCATATCCTAAGCAGCATTTGTCACAACTAATTTTCTTAATCTTAGCCATTCTGACTGGGGTAAGATGAAATATCAAAGTAGTTTTAAGTTGCTATTCCCTAATGGCTAAGGATGGTGAACATTGTTTAAATGTTTCATAGACATTTTATTTTTTTCTTGTGAGAACCCTTCACTCATTTCAAGGCCTACTTTTTGATTCAATTGTTTTCTTGCAGTTTAGGTTTTTATGTTATTTGTATATTCTGGACACTAATCCACTGTTAGACATATAGCATATGCTTTTGGTTTTGTTTTCATATTCTGTAGGCCTCCCCTTCAATTGATTAGCAGTTTCCTTTGCAATGCAGAAGTATTTCAATTTCATCAGGTCCCATTGGTCTATTGTTGGTCCTGTTTCCTAGGTGACCAGAGTCCTATATAAAAACCTAGAGCCTAAAATGTATTTCCTATTATTTTTTCTAAGTTTCAGTTTCGAGTATAACATGGAGCATTCTTTTGTTTCGCTTTTTGTTTTATTTATTTATTTATTTATTTATTTATTTATTTATTTATTTATTCAAAACAGGGTTTCTTTGTGTAACAGCCCTGGTCCTGGAGCTCAATTTGTAGACCAAGCTAGACTTGAACTCATAGAGATCTGTCTGCCTCTGCCTCCCCAGTGCTGGGATCAAAGATGTGCACCACAAAACCTGGCTCCTAATATTGAATTTTTCATGTGTTCTAAATCAATTTCTGTACATGATGAAAGAGAATGATCAAGTTTCATTATTCTACATGTAGATGGCAAATTTTCTTAGCAACAGTTGTTTCAAATATTTTTCTCCTGTGTGTCTTATTTGTTTGATTTTTTTTTTCATCTTTGTCAAAATTCAGGTGTCTGTTGACTCATGAATTAATACTGGGTCCTCAAGTCTTCTGCACTGATCAACGAATCTGTTTTTGTGTGGAGTCCAAGCTCCTTTTGCTACTTTGGTTTTATAGAAACCTGAAATCAGGGCTGGCAGTTCTTCACAGAGTGTTGTCTTTGGTGCTCAGGCTTACGTTGGTTATCCAGGGCTGACATTCTTTTATGAAGCAACTTTCATAATCATTTCAAGACAAATAGGTAAAAAGTGTTGAAGTGCTAAGGTTCCATGTATAATTAAAATGCCACTTTTCCTAAAATAAAGCATCTGCCTAAAATTCAGCTTGGGTCATAACTAATAGTCTTTGCCTGAATTTAAGATTGTGAAATCACTGGCATAAAGAGTGTCCTTCTAAAGTGAACTTTTGAAGTTATTATACACTTGGAACTATCCACAGAATCCCTTTTTATTGAACAATACAGGAGATAATCTGAAACTGAAGAAAACACCAATGCTCACACTCTAAGAGCAGTTACAAGCAGAGAAAGAGTATCCTAATGCTATCATGAAAACAAACTCTCAAACGATCCGCAAATAGATTTCTTACTAATAGCAAGTAATTCTGTCTCTGTCAGAAATGATACTGAGCATTCATTACTGGGATCTAATTACAAAATTCAAATGCATTTTCTTTTCATTCTCTTAAGGGAGATGCATCAACAATGCCTGGGTCTGTGATGGAGATGTTGACTGTGAGGATCAGTCTGATGAAGAAGACTGTGACAGTTTCTTGTGTGGACCACCCAAGTACCCTTGTGCTAATGACACCTCCGTGTGCCTGCAGCCAGAGAAACTCTGCAATGGGAGAAGGGACTGTCCAGATGGGTCAGATGAAGGCGACCTTTGCGGTATGCTTGTTCTGTCCCATTTCCTTCTCTCCAGATATTAGACCCTTGCAGTGTACTCACATCTACTTATGATCATTATACTCATTCATTCCATTTATTCCCTTCAAAAGAGACTTTTCGCATTAAAACTTATATATAACTTTTAGGCACTAAATGGCCTTTTAAAATAATAAGATTTGATCCAGAATTTCTGAAAACAACAGAAAAGGAAAACTAGATTATGCGTTACCAGTTTCATAGCTCAGCAAGGGTTACATCTCTAACTCCTGACAATTCCACAGTTGAGCAATTACGGACGGGAGTCATTAAGAACAGGGAAGCCTTCTCACTGCTGACCTGTAGGGTGCAGTTCCCCACCATTGTGTGGATGTTGAGCAATCTTCAAACCTTACAGAAGAAACTTTGTTTTTGTTTGTTACAGCAAAAGGGAGAAGCTGGATAATGAGGCAGACTGTTGCTATGCTGCTGTGTCTGTTTTGAAGTCTTTGTAGAACAGTTTCCCTGAGTATGCTTAACTGGTTAAAACAATCAATGCAACAAACTCTAAAAGAACTTGGAATAACTATCTCCCATGTCAAACAATAAATCTGAAGGAAAATAAGTTTTCCATTCTGAGGAGATCAGAGACTTCTCATGTAGAAGATTTAGGGATTTAGGTATGTTTGCTAAACAATACTGAAGGAGGCATTTGTAAAAAGTCTAAAGAATGATAAGAACAAGTAGCCTCCTGGAGCTATAAGTGATAATGGCTAGGAAAGGATGACTAAATTTATTAATCCAAGGAGTGAAAGGCTACGCTTGGCCCTGGAGTTGTGTTTGCATGAAACTGAGCATCAGTAGTATATTTGCGTTGTGTGAAAATTGTTGTCACTCCATTTTAAAAGGTACGTAATAAAGCAACATTTCTTTCAAAGATTCTATAATTCTATAAGATTATCTTTTAATAGTAAAACATTTTACATACCAACCACAGATCCCCTTCTCATCCCTCCTCCCACTCCCCCCACCCCAACTAAACCCCCAACTCATCCCTCATCTCCTCTTCCAAAAGGGTAAGTTATCCCATGTGGGGGATGGAAAAGCCTGGTACATTCAGGTGAGGCAGGACTCAGCCCTTCCCCCGCCTCAAAGGTGAGAAAAGTTAAAGAACTGGCAATGCATTTTCTGAGAGAATACTGATGTTTAACTTGTACACTGTTTTAGATTTCAAGGTGAGTTTTGTTTCCACTGAACTATTTTGTCAGACATTTGTTTCCACTGAACTATTTTATCAGACATTCTTAGAGCTAAGATAAAAGTGATATTTGAAATAAACTAAAAACATTGTGAAAACTTCTTCCTTTTTATTTTATGTTATTTTTTAACCTGTTGTGCACAATGGCATTTCTTTACAGTAATTCTCTTGAAAAAGAGTATCAGTGAAATTAAAATAGGGAAAATATTTTAAAATGGCTACAATTATTTAGTGATTATGATTACTGGAGAACAAGCATATTTGGAAATAAATCTATTTTTCCTCACAAAAGAATACCTACTATGAAGTGAATTCTTAAAGAATAATGGCTAATAGAATTATATTCCTTTTCTTACTACTACAACTGTTTTAATAATGATGAATAGTATGGAAAAAGGTAAACCATCAGAAAACTTTAAAATATAGGAATCTTTTATGAATGCCTTGTATTTCGGCTCATTTTTACAAGAAATATAGTAGCAGCACCAGGAAATATTATATTATACCTGTAAATATTACTACAATTTGTCCATCATTACACAATAGTCCTTTTAGCACTTGCCTGAACAAGCACAACTAGATCAGTTTTGAGAAATGTTTTTTTTGTGTGTGTGTGTCTATTTTGCGTGATTTTTGTTGTTCTTTTGTTTTGTTTTAAGATACAGTCTCACCGTGCAGAACTGGCCAGTCTCAAACTCCCTGTGTAGACCAGGTTGGCCTCATACTCACAGAGATCTGCCTGCTTCGATGTCTCTAATGCAGGGATTAGAAGCATTCACACCCAGCTCAAACATTTTTCCTGAGGAAATATGGAGAAGCTCCTGCCTGTCTGCTGTGTACTTGTGTACTTGTTGCCTCTTTGGGAACTGTAGGATACTCTAGGGAACCGTAGGGGACAGTAGAGCTGTAAAAAAAAAAAAATCTCAGTCAAGATCATGACATTTTGAAATTTTCCCACACTGGCCCAAATTTTAGAAGTTATATCCTATTTTTAAACTTTAATTTTAATAATAAGATATCTTTAATTGCCTAGTCAACATCAGGCTGATAAACATAATTAGAAGTATTCTATATCTCTCTAGAACCTAAAATTTTGTGATTAAAAGAATAATATATATATATATATATATATATATATATATATATATATATAAAGTTAAATACAAATGGCATGAAGGAATCAGTCCATTTCTTTAGCAATTATGTGTGTTATTCATATGGTTGCTCATTACTTGTGCCAAAATTCAGGTGTAAATTTGTTTGTGTATTATGTATTACATTTCAATGACCTCATTGAATTAATCATAACAACCAATATATAGGGCATGAGGCACAAAGAAAACTACTTGTCATTATGATGTTAATTAGATATGAACATATATGTGTTTATTTATAGTCATTAAATACTGAAATAATCAATGTCTGTGTCTCCTTTGAAGACATCTACAATTGATTTTGCACTGCTTCTGAAAGGTTGAGGGTAACTTTCCCAGTTTTAACAAAAGTATGGAACACTATTTATGGGCAAATGTAAGCTATATTACAAATTTAATATAAATGAAAATTTATATTCCCAATTCTTATCATTTAGAAATAAATCTGACATTGCATTATTTCAAGCAGCATTTATAGTCCCGTGACTGTGGGGAGATTGTCTTATATTGGGTACAAAATCCCCAACTCTAATTCCATACTTGGAGAATTCAATCAGTGACTAGTATGGCATAAGACAAACAATATGACTGAAAACATCTGCCCTTTGACAGACGAATGTTCTCTGAACAATGGAGGCTGTAGCAACCACTGTTCTGTTGTTCCTGGAAGAGGAATTGTCTGCTCCTGCCCAGAAGGACACCAGCTCAAGAAAGACAACAGAACCTGTGAAATTGTGGACTACTGTGCCTCCCACCAGAGGTGCAGCCAAGTGTGTGAGCAGCACAAGCACATGGTCAAGTGCTCCTGTTACGAAGGCTGGACACTGGGTACAGATGGGGAAAGCTGCACCAGTGTGGGTGAGTAGATACTGCAAACCATGAAAACAAACCCCCAAACACCTTGAAAACTTTTAATGGAAGGATTCCATTTATTCTCTATATAGCCTTTAAAAGTTATGTCACTTTTAACCTGTTCCAATACCTCTGGAAAAGATGTGTTATAACATACCTTCCAATTATAGTTCTCTGACCCTTAGCCATCTGATCACTACCACTCTTCTAACCGGTGATCATCACAATTAACTTCTCAGAGCATGTTTTGTGGATAACACATCACGCATTCGAAATTGTACATAATGATGAATTTTTGTCATCACTGAAGTCTTATTGAGTCCCCATGACACAGGTCTATGGATAGAACTAAAGAGGTTCCTGAAATTTGTTGAAGAAATTAACCTCCAGAGGAGAGAAGGGATCTCTTTCATTTTATTAATGTAGGCTTCAGATCACCTAACCTAAAACCAACCAGAATAATTTGTATATAACACAAAGGATAGACAGATAGAAAGATAGACACAGAGAGAGAGAGAGAGATAAACAGATAGATAGACAGATGATAGGTAGATAGGAGATAGATAGATAGATAGATAGATAGATAGATAGATAGATAGATAGATAGATAGACAATAGGTAGATAGAAGTTTACACATATTTCAAAATATTATTTATATTCAGACTTTGAATATGACTGTTAATTCAAAATAGTCACTAAGAATGGTATGAGCTGCTAACTGTTGGGCTTTAAATGTAAAATTCCTTCTTTCTTGCCCTTCCCTCACTCCCATCATTCTTTTCTTGACTCTTCCTTTAAAATATGATTTGTATTGAATTGTAACATGTATGCTTACTTGTCTTAACACTTCAAATAGGAAAAGAAAAGAGAGCTGGCTTTTCTAAGGCATCTAATCAATGACGATTTGGGAACTACTTCAAGTATTTACAAGATGAGAAGAAGTTAAAATAGGGATGAAAATACCATATCAAATAAATTTTATTTCATGACACCTGACACCAATACGATACGGAAATACAGTCATTTTGTTGTTGTTGTTCTTGTTGTTGTTGTTGTTTTTCAAGATAAGGTTTTTCTGTGTAACCCTAGCTGTTCTGGAACTAGCTCTGTAGACTATGCTAGTCTTGAACTCACAGAGATCCACCTGCTTTTGTCTCTGCCTCCTGAGAGTTGGGTTTAAAGGTGTGCACCACTGCTCGACTCCATGGCTGTGTCTTGATTAATCTTTCTGTTTAATGATGCATTTTTATTTATTTTTTTACATCCAGACCACAAATCCCACTCTCTCCTCTCCCCCAAGTTCCTCTCCCCACCTACCCTTTGCCCCCCACCAACTCCTCCTCCATTTCTATTCAGAAAAGAGCAGGCCTCCCATGGTTGTAAGCCAAACATGGCAGCATATTAAGTTGCAGTAGGACTAGGCAGCCACATTCGTATTAAGGCTGGACAGGGCAATCAAGTACAAGTAATAGGGTCCCAAAAGCTGGCAAAAGACTCAGAAACAGCCCCTGCTCCTGCTATTAGGAGTCCTACAAGAAGACCAAGCTACACAACTGCAACATATATGCAGAGGAACTAGGTCAGTTTCATGCAGGCTCCCTGCATATTAGTTCAATCTCTTTGAGTCCCTGTGAGTACATGTTAGCTGATTCTGAGGGTTTTCTTATGATGTCCTTGACCCCTACCATCCATCTTTCTGCCTCTTCCTCAGGATTCCTTGAACACCACCTAATATTTGGCTGTGGATCTCCACATCCATTTCCATCAGTTGATGGATGAAACCTCCCTCTTTGATGACAATTGTGCTAGGCATCAGTCTATGAGTATAGCATAATATCATTAGGATTATTACATGGATTTTTTTTTTGCCAATTTTTTGTATTATTTGGTTCTATCCTGGGTCTCTGGGCTATCCATCCTTTGGGTCCTGGTGTTCCAGGCAATGTCAGGGGTGGGTTTCCTCTTATGTCTCGGTCTCAGGTTGAACCAGTCATTTGTTGGCCGAGCCCACAATTTCTGTGCCACCTTTACCCTAGCACATCTTGTAGGCAGGACAATTTGTAGGTCAAAGGTTATATGGCTGGTTTGGTTTCCAAGTCCCTCCACTGGAAGTCTTGCCTGGATACAGGAGATAGCCAGTTCAAGCTATATATTTCATGTTGCTAGGAGTCTTAGCTACAGTCACTCTTGTATACTCCTTGGAGTTTCCATTGCAATAGGTTTATACCTCACCTGGAAATGCCTGCCTTTTCCTGCCGTCTCTTCTATTACTTTCCTCCTCCACTACCCCTACCTGATTCCTCCTGCTACCATCCCCAACTACCTCCAATTACCCTCGAAATCTACTTTATCTATTACTTTCCTCCTCCACTACCCCTACCTGATTCCTCCTGCTACCATCCCCAACTACCTCCAATTACCCTCGAAATCTACTTTATTTACCCTTCCCAGGGAGAACCAAGCACTCCTCCTTGAGCCCTCCTTATTACTTAGTTTCTCTGCTTCTGTGGATTGTAGCATGGATATATTTTACTTTACAGCTAACATCCACTTATAAGTGAGTATATACCATGTTTGTCTTTCTGAGTCTGGGTTACCTCACTCAGGAGGAATTTTTCTAGGTCCATCAATTTGCCTGTAAATTCCATGATGTCATTTTTTTTTTAACAGCTGAGTAATTCTCCATGTGTAAATACACCATTTTTTTAAAATCCATTCTTCAGTTGATGAACATCTAAGTTGTTTCCAAGTTCTGGCTATTAAGAATAAAGCTGCCATGAACATAGTTGGGCAAGTGTCCTTGTGGTGTGATTTGGCATCTTTTGGGTATATACCCAACAGTGGTATAGCTGAGTCTTGAGGTATATTGATTCTCAATTTTCTAAGAAACCACCATATTGATTCCCAAAATTACTGTACAAGTTTGCACTCCCACCAGAAAAAGAGAAGTGTTCCTCTTGCTCCACATCCTCTCTAGCATGAGCTGACACATGTGTTTTTTTTATCTTAGCTATTATGGCAGGTATAATATGGACACTCAGAGTCATTTTGATTTGCATTTCCCTGATGGCTAAAGATTTTGAACATTTCTTTAAGTTTTATTCATTAATTAGAGATTCCACTTTTGAGAATTCACTGATAGAGCCGTACCCCATTTTAATTGGATTGCTTGATTTGTTGATATCTAGGTTCTTGAGTTCTTTATGTATTTTTGATAACCCTCTTTCAGATGTGGGATTGGTGAAGAACTGTTCCCGTTCTTTAGGCTGCCATTTTCTCTTTTTGACAGTGTCTTTTCCCTTAAAGAAGCTTTTTAGTTTCAGGAGTACCATTTGTTAATTGTCAATCTTAGTACCTGAGCTATTGGTATAGTTTTTTTTTTTTTTTTGAAGTTTTCTACTGTGCCAGTGTGTTCAATGCTATTTCCCATTTTCTCTTCTATCAGATTCTGCTTACTTGGATTTAAATTGAGGTATTTGATAGGCTTGGAATTGTTTTTTGTGCAGGGTGATACATATGGATCTATTTACATTCTTCTACATGCCTACATCCAGTTAGGCTAGCACCATTTGTTAAAGATACATTATTTTTTTGTATTAAATAAGTTTGGTTTATTTGTCAAAAATCATGCATCCGTATGTGTATGGATTTACATCCATCTTTTTTAATTAATTCCATTAATCTACCCTTCTGTTCTAAAGCCAATACCATACAGTTTTTATTATTATACATCTGTAGTATTGCTTGAAATCAGGAATAATGATACCATGGAAGGTCTTTTATTGTATAGGAGTGTTTTAGCTATCCTCGGTTTTTAGTTTTCCATATGAAGTTCAGTATTGTTCTTTCAAGATTTGTAATAAATAGTGTTAGGATTTTAATAGGGGTTGCATTGAATCTGTATATTGCTTTTGGTAAGATGGCCAGTATTATTATTTTTAATCCTATTTATCACTGAGCATGGGAGATCTTTCATTTTCTGATATCCTCTCCGATTTCTTTGTTCAAAGACTTGAAGTTATTGCCATACCAGCCTTTCACTTGCTTGGTTAGAGCTACACCAAGATATTTTATATTGTATGTGGCTATTATGACAGATGCTATGTCCCTGATTTCTTCTTCTGCCCGTTTATCATTTGTATTTGGAGGGCTGCTGATCTTTTATTCAGTTAATCTTCTAGCCAATCACTTTTTGGAGGGTGTTTGTAAGCTCTAGATGTTCCTTGGTAGAATTTTTGGGGTCAGTTATACATACTATCATCTACAAATAAGATATTTTGACATCATCCTTTCCAATTTGTATCTCTTTGATCTCCTTTAGTTGTCTTATTGGTGTAGCTACAACTTCAAGTACTATATTGAATTGATATAGAGTGACAGCCTTGTCTTGTTCCTGATTTTAGTGAGATTGCTTTGAGTTTCCATTTAATTTGATATTGGGTATAAGCTTGCTGTATATTATCTTTATTATGTTGAGTTATGTCCCTTGTATCCTAATCTCTCCAGTACTTTTATCATGAATGGGTGTTTGATTTTGTCAAAGGATTTTTTAGCATTTAATGAGTTGATCATGTGTTTTTTTCTTTCAATTGTTTATATGATGGATTACATTGACAGATTTTTTATGTTGAACCATTCCTGGATCTCTGTGATGAACCCTACTGGACCATGGTGGATGGCCCTTTTTATGTGTTCCTGGGTTCAGTTTTGGAGTATTTTATTGAATATTTTAGCATCAATGTTCATGAGGGATATTGGCCTGTAATTCTCTTTCTTTGTTTAGTCTTTGTGTAGTTTGGGTATTAGGGTGACTGTGGCCTCATAAAACAAATCTGGGAAAGTTTCTTCTGTTTCTATTTTGTGGAGTAATTTGAGGAGTATTGGAATTAGCTCTTCTTTGAAAGTCTGGTAGAACTCTGCACTAAAACTATCTGGCCATGAGCTTTTTTTTTTTTTTTTTGGAGAATTTTAAGGACAACTTCTATTTCCTTAGGTGTTATAGGTCTATTTAAATTGTTCATTTGATCTTGATTTAACTTTGGTAAGTGTTATGTATCAAGAATATTATTCATTTCTTCTAGATTTTCCAGTTTTTTAGAGTACAGGTTTTTGCAGTATAACCTAATGGTTCATTACAATTCCTCCTTGTCTTTTGTTATATTCCCCTATTCTCTCTCTGCCTCTTAATTTGGATAAGGGTTTATCTATCTTGTTGATTTTCTCATGATTCTTTGTATTTTTCTCTATTTTATTTATTTCATCAGTCAGTTTGATATTTCCTGCCTTCTACTCCTCATCGGTGTGTTTGCTTCTTTTTGTTCTAGAGCTTTAAGGTGTGCTGTTACATTGTTAGTATGAGACCTCTTCAAATTCTTTATGTAGGCATTCAGTGTTATGAACTTTCCTCTTAACAGCTTTCATTGTGTCCCATAAATTAGGATATATGTGTATTTATTTTCTTTGAATTCTATGTCTTTAATTTCTTTCTTTGTATCAGCCTTGAACAAGTAGTCATTCAGTAGAGAGCTGTTCAGTTTCCATGAATTTGTAGGCTTTATATTGTTTATGTCTTCTTTGAAATCCAGCTTTAATCCATGGTGGTCTTATAAGGCACAGGGAGTTGTGTTAATTTTCTTGTATCTGTTGAGACTTGTTTTGTGACTGAGTAAGTGGTCAATTATGGATAAGATTCCATGAGATGCTGAGAAGAAGATATATTCTTTTTGTTTTGGTGAAATGTAGTGTAGATATCTTTTAGGTCCATTTTGTTCATAAAGTCTGTTGGTTCCATTATTTCTTAGTTTTTGTCTAAATGACGAGTCTGTGAAAGGCTTTTATCATGAGTTATCACAGGCCATGACACAAATACAGATTATAGCACTTGATAATTCAGATGTCAACCTACAAGAGGAATGATTCTCTGATGGAGGAGAATCCCATTCAAGCTAGGGTTTCAGAACCACTCACTCTGGGGACGGTTACTCCTATCTGGAATTTCACATGTACAAAAACAGCTGTGGTATTTCCTCAATACCTGCACTAATTTAATGTGACATGTATATGTAATCTCATGATTACATCTCAATCTTATGGACACATATATTTATAGATGGTCAGGAAGATGACTTCTTATTAAGCTATATATATATGTATATATATATATATATACATATATATATATATATAATTCATTTTACATACCAACCATAGATGCCCCTCTCATCCCTCCTCCCACGTCCCTCCCGCCTAACCCCCACCCCAATCCACCCCTCATCCCCTCCTCTAAATGCTAAGTTCTCCCATAGGGTGACAGCCAAACCTGGTCATTCAGTTGAGGCCGAAATTTTTATATATAGAAAACATACTAGGATATGCTTCATAGCTACATGTATTGTCCTACGAGGACTGTAAGACACTTAAAAGCCTGCTTTGTTCCTCCAACTCATAGAAAGCAAAAATTTCTCCCCAGTCTAGACAAAACACACAAAATTAGCTCATTTTTACCTCAGAGCAAGTTTGAACTAGACTGAATGTTTCTGTAAATGGATCATAAATTAAAAACTTTACAGATATGCACAAAGACAAAGTCATAGGTGTCTAACCAAGGTTATTAACACAAAGCAATGTAAAAAAAAAACTCATGCCAATTCTTCACTCACTAAGGCTGGCTGATAGGGAACGGGTTCTCTATGCAATTATATCTTCAGCTTGTCTCACCAGGCACTGTGTCTCCGGCCTCTGGTCACAGTCTTACACCAGGAACCTTTGAAACCTTGTGTTGCCATGGTAAATAGCTCTGCCCCTCATCATTTACTCAAGGAATATGCCATGACCTTCAGAGGTAGCCTTGTAATTCATATTACTATTTGAAAAAAAAAAGCCTGCAAAATATGTATATAGCTATGTAGTACAGAGGAGAACAAGAAGGAATTAGAACTAGGAAGAATTCAAGCTGTAAAGAAGAATTATAGCTGAAGAAGAATATTAAAAAAATGACTGTCAAATCATGTGAGTCATTACCCCTCATAAAAAAAGTTCTAAGTTACATTTCACTATGCAATGCCTTTTGTTCAAAAGCCTTGGTGTGGCCATGGGTGCTGGTCTCTCAGGCTAACAATAGACTTTCATTTGGGCCACCAATCAGCCCCGAATCATGACATGGAGACTTATTGGTTATGATTGTTCAGCCTCAGCTTATGCTTGTCCCACTAGCTCTTATAACTTTATTTAATGTGTTTTTCTTAATCTATATATAAATTTACCTAGGGTTTTTTAACCTTTCTTTCTTTCTGTATGTCATACTCTATGTCTGGCTGGCTGGTGGCTGCCTAGCTGATTGGCCCTGGGCATCTCCTTCTCTTTCTCCCTCATTCCCTCCTTTTGCACTCTCCTCTCAAGCCTTTATCCTCCTCCTACTCATTCTATCTGCCTGGCATCTCCCTCCCTTTTTCTCTCATTCTCTCCCCCCTCTCTCCTCTCAAGCCTATATTCCTTCTCCTATTTATTCTATCAGCTGTCTATCCCTCTACTTCCTAGCTATTGGCCATTCAGCATTTTATTATACCAGTCAGGTGCCTTAAGCTAGCAAAGCAACACATCTTTACATCATTAAACAAATGCAGAAAAAATAAAGGTAACACATCTTTACTGAGTTAAAGTGATTTTCCACAACACCTGTCCATTGGTGAGAATGGGGTATAGAAATCTCCCACTATC
The DNA here is from genome assembly GCF_949786415.1 of Peromyscus eremicus. Lineage (NCBI taxonomy): Eukaryota > Metazoa > Chordata > Mammalia > Rodentia > Cricetidae > Peromyscus > Peromyscus eremicus. Next base: position 21,007,676 of record NC_081419.1, on the reverse strand, counting down.
AGTGTGTGAAGGTCGATGCAGGATTTAAGCTTTAGTAATGTTTCCTTTACAAATGGTGCTTTCACATTTGAGACCCAGATGTTGGGAAATGAACCATCACCTTGGTGGATTTTTTTTGACCACTATGAAGTGTCTTTCCTCATCTCTTTTGATTAATTTTGTTTTGAAGCCCCTTTTGTGGGATATTAGAATAGTTACACCAGCTTGCTTCTTAAGGCCATTTGCTTGGAAAATCTTTTTCCAACCTTCTACTCTGACTTACTGTTTAGTTTTGATGTTGAGGTATGCTTCCTATATGCAACAGAATGATGGGTCTTGTTTTTGCATGCATTCTGCTAGTTTGTGTCTTCTTATTAGGGAATTGAGTCCATGTATATTGAGAGATATCAATGACCAATGATTGTTAATTCCTATTATTTTGGTGGTGGTGGTAGTACTCTGTGTGTGTGTATGTGTGTGTTCCTTCTTTGGGTTGTTCTGGTGTGATACTATAATTACCTATGTTTTTGTGACTGTCGTTAGCCTCCTGGATTGAACTTTTCCTTCTAGTATCTTCTATAGGGCAGGATTTGTGGATAGATATTGTTTAAATGTAACTTTATCATGGAATATCTTGTTTTCTCCATCTCTAATGATTGAAAGTTTTGCTGGGTATAATAGTATGGGTTAGCATCTGTGGTCTCTTAGAGTCTGCAGCAATCTGTCCAGGACCTTCTAGATTTTAGAGTCTCCATTGAGAAGTCAGGTATAATTCTAATAGGTCCACCTTTCTATGTTTCTTGGCCTTTCCCCTAGCAGTTATTAATATTCTTTCTTTGTTTTGTTTCGTGTGTTTGGTGCTTATTAGGTGGTAGGGGACTTTCTTTTCTGATTCAATCTATTTGGTATTCTGTTACCTTCTTGTACATTTATAAGCATGTCCTTCTTTAGGTTAGGAATTTTTTTTTCTATGATTTTGTTTAAACAATTTTCTGGGTATTTTCTCTGTCTATTCCTATTATTCTTAGGCTTGGTCTTTTCATAGTGTCTTAGATTTCCTGGATGTTTTGTGTCAGGAATTTCTTAGATTTAACATTTTCTTTGATTGATGTACCTGTTTCTTCTATTGTGTCTTAAGTGCCTGAGATTCTCTTTTCTATTTCTTGTATTTTGTTGACAATTCTTACATCTGTAGTTCCTGTTTGCCTGCCTGGGATTTTCATTTTCAGAATTTCTTCAGTTTGTATTTTCTTTTTTGCTCCACTTTCCATTTTCGGTTCTTGAACAATTTTATTTGTTTCCTTTATCTTTTTTTTCCCTTGATTTTCTTGACATCCCATAGGGGATCTATTTATTTCCTCCATTTTTTGTTTGTCTTTTCTTCCTTTCTTTTAAATGATTTATTTATTTTCTCTTTAGGAGCCTCTGGCATCTTCATAAACCTGGTTTTAAGGTAGTTTTCTTATGCTTCAGCTGTGTTGAATGTTCAGGGCCAGCTGTAATGGGTTGGGTGGGCTCTAGTGGCAGCACATTGTCCTGGCTGTTGTTGATTATGTTCTTACACTGACTTTTAGTCATCTGGACTTGAAATGGTTATAGGTGTAGTTGCCAATTTTTGGATTAGCTTTGTTGGATGGATGTTTTCCTCTCTGGTCTTCTTGCTAGAGTGGCCCGTGGTTGAACAGATAGTCTCTGCCTGAGTTGGAGGCTTGACTTCTGATTGTATGGATGGTCTCTGGTCCAGAAGGGAATTGCTGCCCAAGTTGGAGCTGGAGTTCTGGCTATGTGTGTGGCCTCTAGGTTTCAGGTTGTTGGCCTGGCTTCAGGTTGGGTAGGAGACTTCTGCATGGTTTTCAGGGAGCTTCAGTGGTCTCTGTAGTTCAGGATGCTTATCTGTCCTCTGGTGAAGTAGGAAGACTGCCAGAAATGTGGACCTTGCCTGCAGGGAGCTAGCCTGGCCTCTGGTGGGATAGGAGTCTTCTGGGCTGGAGGTCATCTTAATTAATCTTAGTGACTGCATTTCAACATATTTATTTTCTGGCCTATGCACATAAACATGTAACTTTTAGTTCTTGTGTTTTATGAAAGTCCCCTAGTCCATATGCTTTATTGGACTTCCAAGAGTGTATGCACCATGAGCTCTCATTCATTTTATTTCTTTTACTGAGGTGAGATTTTCTCCCTGTCTTTCCTAGAAATCCAATTTATTCTTTGAGCCCCACTAAACCAAACATTTCTATTATTAAGCCTTTTATTCTTATTTCCATATATATTTCCCTGTGTAAGACATCATATTCCTGAAGATATATGATCATGGTTTGATTTGACTCTTTTATAGTCCTGTTTTTTCCTTCCTTCTTATTTATCATCCTAATGAAATAAGAAAAACCTAAAGTTGAAAAATCACATTACTGATTTTTCCTTCATTTGAAGTAGGAAACAGTTTGGAAAAATTAATACATAGCCAATGACTATTATAGTTTTAGGTCATTAAATCATTTTAATCTTTTAATTTTATTGTGTTTTGTGGTACTGTGTGGGCGTTTTCTCTTGTTAACAATTGAATCTTCACAATAATATTAAGGAATGTTAATTCTACTCTTTCTTCTCCAAGATTCTAAATAAATTAATCCTCACAAGAGACTAAAAGAAGCAGTTTGATGTGTGAGAAGAGTCATTTTGTTCAGAGTAGAGAAACATACCAGATTTGATCACAGATTGTTATGGTCATAGTTCAGTGGGAGCCTAAATTATACTTTGATAAAGATGAAATTATAAGAGTATTGGGGTGGGTCAGCATTATGTGAAATAACTCATGAGTTAAAAACTAATAAGTTTCTATTTTTCTAAAATTAAACTGCATGAAATCAGGTTCAAAGTTAATCCCCAATGCAGTTGGCATAAGCTCAGCCTGGGAGGAAATCCCTAGAGAACAATCTCATAACTCATAATTTGTTTACTTCACACCTGCTTTGTTTATGATGTAGGAGGAAAACAAACATGTATTATAATATTTAGATGGAAGTGAAGGTTTTCCTACATGAATAATTTAGCCAGTTGATAATAAATTGTTCCTTGAAACAGAGAAATTAATACTATTGTCAACATTTGTGTTATTCATAGATATGTTTTATTATTTGATTTAATTGTCTGTGTATAAGAATTTTATTCTATATTTCTGTTATTTCATCTCTTTGAAAAAGCAGAGGCCTCATAGCATATTAAAAATGAATTCTCATAGGGAACTGCTCGACTTCCAAATAAAGGTTTCATGTGTGTTATCCTTTCATTTCCAGCTTCTTTACATGATCCTTTTTAAAAATAATGTGTTTCTGCTATTGAATTTAATACAGATGCTAACTCATCCTGACATTTCAAAAATACAAAAAGAAGGGGAAAAGAGAAAGAATGTGAGATACTATGGTTCAAGAAAGTTAGAGCCAGAACATTTCTGTTCTTCTTAATCCTAATTTTTTTGTAGTGCTCTCATATATTTATTTTTTACATTTCAAATTCTTCACAAGCTAGCTTTTGCTGCATTGCTGAGCTGTTATTTTTTTTTAAATTCACACCTAGTCTTACTTGCTAAATATAAGATTATAAATGACTTTAGTTTTTATTTAATAAATCTTACAAATTTCACTTTTCTATCTACTCTCTTGTTTTCTGAAGTGTTCTCTTTTGTCATTGCCTTAATTTCCAAACATCATTCTTTGGAATGTTCTATCTAAAATCCAGGAAATTGATGCTGAGCGTATATCTTCCTAACTCTACCATCTGCTCTTTGGTGGGCAGCCTGTGGCCAGTTCACAACATGTTTCTCCCACTATTGTGAAGAATATAATAGCTTTCTTCCTGATTCCTCTTATCCTGAAGCAAATCACATTTTCTAAAGAACGGCACTTTTGTCCTTATTCCTCCAGTTCTTCACTTTTTAGATGAAAAAAATTTATTGTTGCCAATTTATATTATGATTTAGGAAGGAGATTGTGGATGTAGATTCACAAGCACTGAAGTGAAATGACCATCTTTGGGCACAGTTCGTACCTCTCACAATCTTTGATTCTCACATATACCTATGTGCACACACTCACTTAGCGAACTCCTTTCTACTCTGAAACATTGTGATCTGCTAAAATTTAATTTCTTTGACATTTACATCTTAAAGGACACCAGCTTTCTCTCTTCACAATTCTAATTGCCTGCATATCAACAGGCCACTTAAAAAAAATTTTTTTTGATTATGGGGATGGAGAGATTGCTCAGTGGTTAACATTGTTTTCTGATCTACCTGAGAATCCAAGCTCAGATCCAAGCACCACATCAGGAGTTCAACATCTTAAGCTCCAGCTCCAGATCTGATGGGAAAGCTTCTGTCCTTGGAAGACACCTGTGCAGAACCACACACACACACATACATATATATGCACACACATATATACATATATACATATATACATATATATACATATATACATATACACATGCATATTTATGTATGTTGGCTATGTGTTATCTCTCTTGTCTCCTTCAATTATGCTGAGTTTTGTCAGCACTTTAACTACTCCTCTGTTCCTCAGCATTCTCAGTGATTCTCACTCACATTCTCAATAGTCTTGACTTTTCCTGTCTGGTACTGCTTTTTCTTCCCTTGCAGTAACTCTGGGATGCTACTGTATTCTGCAAGCCAATAGCATCTTGACCTCAGCACAGGTCGATAAATATGCCATCATCTACTAAAAGCGGTAGTTTTTCAGCAGCTAGTTTCTCTGGTTGATGCACAGGAAAGCACTGCAACTAGACATAAATAGGCTTTTCATAGACTGAATGAGAGAGAATAATGTGAGTTGATTAAAGAGGTCAAGTCTATGGAAAAGGTCAAAGTGAAAAGAAGCAGCTGGCCTACCCTGAGGAGAAGTGAGCAGTGAAAGTGTAAAAAGCTGTGAGATGATGCTGTAAGGTATTTATAAGGTGGTCTTGGTAAAATAACACTTTCCCAACTCGATCTCCACTCAGAACTTTAAGTATCACTCTGGATCCTCAGTTCTTCGGCATGCTCTCCAGGGCCTTCAGTTTGCTGGTCTTCTCTGTAAACTGGTGTTTTTTTACATTTCCACTGAGCATCCCTGAAGCCATAGTATAAGTGCTTTGTAGGCATAGTATATGCATATTTACATAATGCATGCACACACACACATAGAACCATGCTTATCACTTCTTTGATCAGTGAGTGTCATCACCAATGGCCTTTATAGCCCACCCACATTCTCTTTAAAAATTTACATTCTGTAAACTCTTTAACACTGTCTTCTTCAAGAGTAACACTTTCCCAATATTTACTTTAGTTTCATTAATAATGTCCATTATTAAATACCTATGGGTATTAAATTCCATTGGTAACACATCCCTCATTGACTAGCCACAGAAACTGAGACTCAGAAAAAATATAAATTCGTTTGTTCAAAGATTGTAGCTAAGAGGTAGTAGAGCAAAGTTTTTGCCATTTATTCTCCTGACTCTAAGGATGAGCTTCTCTTTGATGCCATCATGCAACCTCTTCTCAGCCCCAGGTGCTCTCACACTCCCACAATACCTTTGAATATCGGGCTTTCAAGAGCTTTTACTTTTCAACGTTTCAAACCAAGATTTCTTATTCAAATAATCTATACATCTTTTCAATATAAATTTTTATAGCTAGTAGTATGTAGCATATTGGTTGTGAAATCCTATTTTAAATAGTTGTGCCTTTTATCTTTTCTTCCACAACACATATATACATGTATCCAGAAGGTTTCTCCAGTCCTGTCTGGCCTTACTGTCTGGGTGAATCTCTCTCACCCAAGTCCTGTAGATGCTTGGTACCAATTAAACACCCAGAGGCTTTTATTATTTGCAAACTGTATGGCCTATGGCAGGCTTCTTGCTTGCTAGCTCTTATAACTTAACCCATTTCTATTAATCTATAAGTTGCCACATGGCCAGTACTTTCACACCTTGCTTCTCTTGTCAGAGGCTCACAATATCTTTCTGCCTCTGCTTTTCTTCTTCCCTGTCTCTCTCCTTGGATTTCCTGCCTGTCTCTAAGCTGCCTTGCCATAGGCCAAAGCAGCTTCTTTATTAACCAATGGGAACAAAATATATTCACAGCATAGAGAAAGACATCCCCCAGCATACTCATTACTTCATTTATCTCCTTCTTTCCCTTTATTGCTATGAGATCATGAATGAAGGGATGAGTTAATTAAAGCCCTCACTTCTCAGCACAGAACCATCATTGTTTTATGTAAGCTCTTCCTCCTAGTCTCCCCTCTTTTATTTTGTCTCTAAAGCCCTCTTCTCTTCCTCACCAAGAGGAGACCATTCAAATTTGTCATAGATACTTTCTTATAAAGTATGGACCATCATATGCATAACTATATTTAATATGCATAAATACAGTTTAATTTAGGTAAATTATGAAAAAATTACCTTTGGTATAATCTACAATCTAACTTATTTGCTATGCATAGCTTTTATTATTTGTGATGTGTGTGCAACTCATCTTCTATGTGTATCACTAGATAGTATCACATGATGTTGCTTATCCATATACCAAATAAATATCTCCAACTTGCCCCCAACTCACAATTCTATAGATGTACATATATGTCTCTTATAGGGTGTTGGAACAATTCTTTAATCCCTACATAGTTACTTTTCTCATTACCCAAGAAGCAGCAGCTTCAGGGAAGGAGGATTTATTTTGACCCATGATTAAAGGAGATTTGGTCCATCACAGTAGTAAGGGAATAATGGTGAGTGATTGTTTTAGTTAGTGCTTCTATTGCTGCAAAGAAGCACAATGACCAAAAAGCAAGTTGGAGATGGTTTATTTGGCTTACATTTCCGTATTGCTTTTCATTATTAAAGAAAGTCAAACAGGACAGGATCCTGGAGGCAGGAGCTGATGCAGTGGCCATGGAGATGAGCTGCTTAATGACTTGCTGCCCTTGGATTGCTCAGCCTACTTTTTAATAGAACCCAGTGTAGTTGAAGTTTTCCTGTGTCCACCCAGCTCCTGTGTCCTTGCGTTTCTGCAGCTGCTCAGACCCAAATAAACACACACAGGCCAATATTATTTAAAACTGCTTGGCCATTAGCTCAAACCTACCACTAACTAGCTCTTACACTTAAACTCAGCCCATTTTTTTTTTAAATCTAGATGTTGCCATGTATTCCATGGCTTTACCTGTGTGCCTGTTACCTGCTGCTCCTTGGATGGTGGGTTGGCATCTCCTGACTCAGCCTTCCTCTTCCCACAATTCTTCTCTCTGTTTGTCTTGCCTATACTTCCTGCTTGGCTACTGGCCAATCAGCATTTTATTTATATACAGTGCTATCCACAGCAACCCAGGATCACCAGTCCGGGGATGCCACCACCTACCATGGGTTGGGCCCTCCGCATTGATCACTAATTGAGAAGAAAGCCTTACAGTTGGATCTCATGGAGGCATTTCCTCACATGAGGCTCTGTCTTCTCTGATCACTCTAGCTTGTGTCAAATGGACACACAAAATCAGCCAGTACAATGTGGTTCCATGGTGGTAGGAGCACTTGGCAGCTCCTTGATATTTGGCAACAAATTGGTAGCAAACTAAGTCTGTAAGCATATTAGCACTTAACACAGAAGCACTGCTCCTCTGGCCTTTCATCTGGCAGATAGGCACCATGTTTAGTAAGGTCCCAGTAAATGTAACCAGAGCCTCAATGGTACATATATCTCATTCTATGGGGGAAAAACAGACTCACTGATACAGGATAAGGTAAATAAGTTGCAGAATCCTTGGAAAACTGGGGACCAATCACATGCTGCTTGACACCGCCTGATCTGGTCTTTATCACCCAAGAGAGCACAATCACCGTTCTCTTCCCTTTTATGCAGTCACTGAGGCAATTAAGAAGCACCACCTCTATCAGGCCAGATAGACCACAGTCATGGGCAGAGTGAATTCCCACTACAACTAAGGGTCATTAATTAGGAGACTAATTCTACAAACATGCAAACCAGGAGAAACATTTAACTTTCAAACTATAATGTTCCACTCTCACCCCTGACAGCTCATGGCCAAAACACTCTTTATTGTAAAGCCTAGAACTCCATATATATACATAGGTGAGGCTTGTGGGTGGCTCCACTGGGGAATCCTTTAGGCTTGGGTAGACACACCCTACAGACCTGTTGCTTACAGTACAGGCTAGATAATGAGCCTGCTCCATTCACTGATGACAGGGGAATCCATGGCTGATATATAAAATTAAATTAAATTATAAAATAAAAAAAGAAAATAACATGACAAAAGCAACTTAAGGTTAAAAAGGTTTATCATGGTTGAGATTACAGTCCATCATGACAGCAAGAACTCTAGGCATCTGGCTTCATTGTGTCCTTCGTAAAGAAGCAGAGAGTGATGAATGCTCTGTACTTTCTTCTTTTTATCAAAATAGGACCCAAGTCCAGAATCTCAGTCCATGGCATGACACCACCCACAGTTGGCAGGTCCTCCTACTACAACAAACCTAATCAAGATAATCCCCCTGATTGCCTTGCCTAAAGGCCTGTCTCAGAGGGACCTTTACATCTCATCAAGGTGACAATTGATATTAATCAACACAGGCTTAGTTGTATATTTCTGGCACCTCCAATATCCTACATTCTTCATTACAACATAGGTTTCATCTTCATAATTCCAATTCTTGGGTAATTCTTCATGCTCAATCTTATCCATCACACACTGCCTGACCTCATCTGCTTCTATCTGGAGCCTTGGTACAAGCCTGTAGGACCCATAATTCTTGCATTCTTCATTCCTGCAAAAGCAGCACCATGTGAGAATGTCAACTTCTGTTGTCCCTGTGAGATTTTGTTTGGCCACTATGAACCACAGCCTCAGCAGCCTCTGTGCTTTCATGGTGGATCATGGGAAAAATATCTCCCTAGGGTGCCATTTTCCAGGTGAGCACCCTGGAGAATATATCTTTTCAGGCACTCTTCTTTCAGATGAGTGTTTTTCAAATGAGTCTTCAGTTTTGTGTTCTAGAAACTTCCATATATTAGGTTTACATTCAAGATGTCTTTCCTGTTGCCCCAGTAGAAAGGGTATTAGTCTCTGTTAACAGTGGAAGCCACATCTCCCAGCACAATCTAAGTACAACGTTAACCAGACTCACATTCCCTTCCTCTTCAAACTGTACATTTTCACGTTAATGTTTTAGTTTCTGTCTTCTCACCATAAATCTGGCTAAAACTAATGAGCAGTATTTAGGCCCTGTTCTAAATATTTATCTTGCATTTTCCACCTAGTTAGTTAATTTATTACTTTTGAGTTCAACCTACTGACAGAAGCAGAGCATAGTTTATTAAAATGTAACAAGAATAGTCTCTAACCCATCTCCCAAGAGCATCTTTATTCCTTTCTGAAACTTCATGATTCAGGCTGCCACTGTCTGTTTTTTTTTTTTTTTTCTATTAGTGTTCTGTTCTTCCCTGGCTCTACTAGAATAACCCATGAAGCTGTACTTATTACTATGTAGGGCTTCTCTAGCTTGTAGCTCCAAACTCTTCCATATACTTCCTGCAAATAGACACAAAGGCCTACAGACCACATGATAAAGTTTTATATAGCAACAACTAAATTACTAGGTACTAATTTTCTGTACATGGCACTTTTCTTGTTATTGGGAACAAATACTAAAGGTAAAAAGTCTTTATATTTTGATTGAGAATTTGAAAGCATATGATCAAATATAGTGGAGGAAGGTATGAGGGTAGACATCTCCAAGACAATGGTACCATGTGGCAGCTACTTACTCTATATCATCAACAGAAGTAGAGAGCTGGAGCTGTGGAGTGACCAGAAACTGTGTCCACCAGCTAGATCCCACCTGAAAAGATTCCACAACCATCTGAACAGTGATACAATCTGGGGACCAATTATTCAAGCACATAATCCTCACATAGTTGGAACAGTGTCACTGAATCAATGAGTGTGCTTTACAGTTATTACTACTAAATACAGCAAGCTGTTCATCAGAATGCTTGCAGTCTGCATTTGTGCCAACAGTAACTTTCTTAAGTTCCCACATCTTTGGCAGCTTTCAAACCCTTCTGATTTTCTACATTTTTGTTTTGCTTTTGTTATTTGTTTTTTTAATTATTTTTAATTTATGGGAGTAACATGAATTTTGCTTCTTTGTTTTTTTCATAGTTCAAAATTTGAGAATTTCTCTACATGCTTATTATACTATTGTTTTATTTAGTTTGGGGTCATTTTCCTATAAAGACCTTCATTACTTTTTACTTACCTTTTATTATTAGTTTGTAGGAACTGAATCTATACTTTAAAACACAGACTTTGCAAATATCTTCTAGTCTGCTGATTTCAATCACATTAACATTTCTTGACTAAATTCTCTCTTTTATTACCCCTCTTTTGTTTCTTTGATTCATTCTTTTTCCTCCACTAGATCTCTTTGACATTCAGTGTTTTTATGCAAAATATAAATGAATTGATTTTTATGACGTATAGCTATGATTAAAAATATTGAATATAATCTACTAAAGGCCACTGGACTATTTCTTAGAATGCAAAAATTCTTTCTTTCACCTTTACATTAATGAGTTCTCTCTTTTTCTCACCTCTGCACACAGAAATTTACATATGTACACATAAACACATAGGGAATGCAGACTCCCAACATTTGTCAATAGAAAAAAAGAGGTGAGTGCTTTTATAAACTAAAACATAAAGCAGAAATATTAAAAAATAATTGAAAAGTGGAGAAAGTTAAAAGGAGAGAAAAGTGGAGAAAAAATTAAAGTTATTTACAGCTGACCCAAATTCAGAGGTTTGAGTAAATTTGGAAAGTCTATCTTTGCCTTCATTTCATAGGTTCTATTGCCTCCTCCTTTGTGAGTAGTGCACTTTAGTATTATTTGACTATTATTCATTCTCTAGATGGCTCTAGGTGGAGGAATGGAGAAAAAGGGGGAATCAATACATCGAGGCTGGGAGATAATAAACCATTTACCACAGTATAAGAGTGTTCTCTGTAAAGTAAATGTATTTTTGATGGAACATAGAAAGTCAAATAAATTCTTAACTGCAGAAACAGAAAAATAATTAGTAAGTCTGAAATCAGAGAAAAAGAATTGTAACTACAAAATCATTCTTTGTTTGAGGTTATGATATATATGATAAGGAAACAGAGCTGTTCATATAGAATTGTGAGTTGCAGAGTTACGATAACAATTTACCTCAAAACAGTCTAGAGGAACAGGGAGGATATTTTCTTAAACCAATCTACTGATTTCAAATTCCATCTTATAAAAATTATTCTGTGAACTTGTAGTGGAACTTACAGGAAATCAAAGAGAAGGTAAATGCAGATAGCCATTTTCTGAGTGTGTTTCACATTGTGCTTGGGAAGGATTACATTTATAAGAATTCTACACTGTGAAGGTGGCTGTGGTAACCTTTGTTTAGCACAAGTGTCAACTCATACAGAAGCAGGAACTTTTCAAGTCTCTTATTCCATAAGACTGTGACACACAAGGTCGGGCTGCTAAATTCATTCATTTATTAGCTAAGATTATACTGGAAGATCATTAGATGTATATAAAAATAGGTGGTTATTTCATTGAACTAATATTCATTCTGAATTGAAGTTGTGCCAAACACAGCTAATATATATATATGACAAAATTGAACTAAACATGGAAATTATTCACTGGTTTTGATCTCTCAATTACATATATTCATCTTTTGGTTAAAGTAAAAACACTGTACAACTTGAGATCTTAAAACTCAGTCTTCTTGGTTTCCCACTAGTTTATAAAGTAGCATATTGGATTATTCATTGCAGTTTTATTTTTCCAAAGGGAAAATAATGATCAAAAAAGTCAGAAGAAACCTCAAAGGTATGGATACTAGTAGGAGCTATCTAGACTCAGCATTCAATATGGTTTCTCTTAGTAAAGCACGATTCTGTAAGTATTTATCGAATGGGGCTTTCTCAGCTCAAAGAGACGATAATAAATACAAGAACTTGAAAAAGCTTTGAACATTTTTGATTAAAATGTTTCTAAGGCAATGAAATATTCCCTAAATTTAAAGCCCTCTGTGTATTCATCTTGGCATCTCCATAATTGATCACCTTGTACAGCTAGCATATTCGTTTGTGCTCTCAAAAAACTATAATATTATTTGTGGTTTTGAAATTACATAAATTATGCATAATATAGTCATCTGAAAGAGTATTTTTATGCTCAAAGAGTATTTTGAGTTTTTGTGTTATTTTTATTGTTATGTTTATTTCTCCTAACTAACTGATATACAGCATTTTACTGTCAGCTTTCTCATATCCAAGGGCTTTGAGGTTGCTCCCAATAGTGTGTTGTATCAAATTTATGTGACATATACACATCTCAATATGCACAGTTGAGACATGTGTTCAAATGTATATGCCTCCTCAGCTGTGCAGATTATATTTCATTAGTATCAAATATTTCCAAGGAGTGTGGATATAATCTACACACTGTGCTAGACAACATCTTAGAGTTCATGATTCTTAAACCATTGCTTCACTACTAACACTAGCTGCAAAGAAGCAAGAAATCTTTCTCATCCTCCCACAAGCTTTTTAGTTCTTTCATTTTGCCTGAATACTTGCTGATCAGCTGAGGATGCTGTCATTCAAATATTTAAGACTAAGTCTACTCTATGGAAAACAATGTTTTATGTAAAATTTTGTTTTCTATATAATTACAAAAATATGACTGGGAGTGCCTGGTTGGCATGTGCAAACCTCTGAAATGATACACACACACACACACACACACACACACACACACACACACACACTACAATAAAAGTAAAAACAAGTTAAAAAACACCAGATTAAATGAACGTGTCCCTTCTGTTATTTTAATTGATGTAAAACTTTACTAGTCCTCTCAGTTTCTACTGTTGCCTTATTACAAATCAGTGAAGCATACATGAACTACTACCATTCTACACATTATTTGGAGTAACTCATAATTTTTCTTTCATCTCATAATTATTTTCAATATTAATTAATTAGCTTATCTGTCATATGAATGGAGCCGTGCAGACATGATGTAGAAATCACTTATTCCCTTCCACCATGTGGGTCCAAGGAATTGAACTCAGGTTGTCAGGCTTGGCTACTAGTTTCTCTATACAGTAAGCCATCTCACTGGCCCATCACCCATCCTTCCTTCCTTCTTTTTTTGTTCGTTTGTTCGTTCCTTCGTTCCTTCATTCCTTCCTTCCTTCTCTATGTCTTTCATTTTGTTTATCTTTCTCTCCATCCCTTCTTTTTCCCTTTTTTCCTTCTTTCACTCTGGATTGGAGGTTAGAGCTTTACAACTGAATTGAACTTTTAATTTGTTAGAAATTTTAGATTTTTAAATTTTGAAATCAGATACATAACACCTTTATCTAGAGAACAGCCCATTTCACTGGCTTGGTTTTAAATCTTTTGTATTCATAATTATTCTGTTTTCATTCTTGGTGTGTTATTTATCTTGCTTTCCATGTATGCAACTATATTGGGATGTGCATGCTTATGTGCTCATGTAAAAACCTGTTTATATACAAGTCAATCTTGCCATTGTTTTGTTATAGTTTTTCAGCCTTTCAATGAATGGCTTTGGGTTTTTTGTTATTTGTTTGTTTGGCATAATCATTTTTGTTCCATTTTATAAATTTTATTCCCATGATTACTACTTTTCTCTGTTCTTTGACTTAATTCTTTCTATTTCCTTAATCTTTGAGTTACAAGTTGACTTTATTTGAAGAATGTTTGTGTGACTTTCCTCCACAGGGATGTGAAAACATACAGATGGCACTAATGATAGATCAAGGAAAGGATTCTACTCAGGTCTACCTTAGTGAACATTGGTGATTGAAAAGCAGCTACAACACCAAAAATCCACCACGATGATTATTCAGTAAAGCTGTGTTCCGGAGTTCTTTGCTCAGCATATAGGTAGCTCCACAATAGATTACCATCTCCCAGAGTGATTACTTACTGATTAGTTTTATTATCCTCAGTTTTATGGGACTCCCTCCCTTCAGAAGCAGATTTCAATTCTGAGCAAGTAGCTATACAACAGATGAGTACCCTGTTTCATTCATTGGACACAAGTGCATTTAGAAGAAGCAGTAGGGGTTGCTGGCAGGTTGCATTTCCACCTTCATAAAAGTTCTTAGAGTTTGGTAAGCCCTCAGAGTAAATCTCCAGATGGTAGACCCACAGAGTCCATGTGAAGTTCAGTGTGAATATTATATAGTTTGTAACTTCCATAAAATTGCACATTCATTACACATTTTAATAACAAGTAAGTTGAAATACAGTTTATAATCCATGAAACTCACCATTTCAAAGTGTGCATTTACATCAATCATTACTACATTCTAAGATGAGAATATTTTAATTGACCCCAAAACAAAGCTCAGGCTCCTCAACAGTCATTCCTATTAATGTACCCATCTCACACTCTGGAAACTCCTAATCTATTTTGTGTCTCTATAGATTTGTTTGCTCTGGACACTTTCTGGAAATAGCATCAAACATTATGCATGCTTTGATGGCAAGCTTGTTCCAATTGGAATATATCAGTGCTTGGTTTATTTGTTTATTGATGAATAATGTCTATTATATGGTTGTGCAATACAACATTATATATTCATCCACCACTTGATTGACAAGTAGATTACTCCCATTTTGCAAGCTATTAGGAATAAGGCTGATATGAATATTTATATGAATGTTTTCAGTTGACATGCATTTGTAATTGTCTTTAAAATGTATTAGTAGGTTTGGAATTACTGGTTCCTATGGTTACTAAATACAGAAATATGTAAAGATTTGGGAAACAACCAAATGCTACACAAAATGGCTACTTTCCTTGAACATTCCACCTTCTGTATAGGAGGGTTTCAGTATGTACAGTTTTAACATCTGTCTTCCTTTTGACTGTAATCATCTGCAAAAAGTATGAAAAGGGCCCTTGTTATGTTTTGAATTTGTGTTTACCTGCTGACAGATGCTGTGGGGAGTACGTTTAGGTGATCACAACCACTCACTCATCATCCAGACAAAAGTATCTAACTATGTCTTTTAAATAGGAACATCCATATGTTCATCAATCCATCACACATCCTCTTTATCTGTTTGGATATGAGTCTCATATCAAAAGTATGTTTGAGAAATATTCTCCTGTTGTTTGGGTTGTCTTCTCACCTTCTGAATAGGTTCCTTTGGGAAATATATATATATATATATAATTTCTGATAAAATTAAATTTATTTTTTTCATTTATTAAAAAACTTTGATTTTTTCTAATTGAAGATAACTAAAATAAAGTTGTATGTATTCTATTAAGAGTTGTTTAGTTTTAGATCTTACATTCAGCTCTGTGAAATAATGAACAATATTTATATGTGATTATATATAGATTCCATATATATGCTACCACACCAATATATATTTATATATATGCTACAACAGCAGTATTTTATGTGTGGAAACACAGTTTCCCCACACCTCCCTTGAAAAAGACATTTTTCCCTTACAGTGAGCAGCTCTCCGGGAATTGGGCTTTGGGCTCCCTCCAAAGCCATATGCTCCCTGTGATGGCGTCTGCTTGTTTGTTTTTCAAGGCTGTCATGGAGCTAAATTGGCAAGGCATGAATCCATATTAACATACATTTTCCTGTTCTTAATTCAACAGGCCAGCTAGTCTAGCTGAATCAGTGAGCTCTAGGTTGAATAACAGGCCTTCTTCAACTAATAAGAAAGAAAGTGAACAATGAAAACACTGGCATTGACTTTCTAATCTCCCTGATCATGTATGCATGTACATCTGTACACCAGTATATACACATATAAGAACATACATAATACACCAAAGAACACATACACACATACACACACACACACACACACACACACACACACACACACACATCGAAACGTGTGAGAGAAGAAAAAAACAAAGAGTGAGCAAGCAAGTTTATTGGCATTTAGCACTTAATGTGCATCTGTACAGCAGCAGGCAGCCCAGTCCTCTGCTGGTGACTGTTAAGTACAGCTGGCTAGTTTAACTCCACAGTCTGCCAGCTTATCACATTTGGTGGCTAAACCTAGCCATTGAAATTATTAGCAGACCTATTCTGGTCTAGCCAGGCAGTCTATGTTACAATCATTTGAGACCTGAGTGTTTTCTCTTTATGGATTTTAGATCTATTTTAATTGTATATGATAGGATATTCTTATATGCATGCTCAATTTCCACCCTTTCAGTTAGCTATTATTGCAGTAATGTGCAATAAAGGTCATAGTGCTGAATAGCACCTATTCACTGTACAAAATGGTCACAACTACATACCTAATGTTGCCCACATCTCTGGAGGTATTCTGAATAGGTTTCCTGATCGACAATGCTCACATATACATGTGAGCCTGAGACTGGGTTTGGCTCTGCTTACTATGAGAAGCTTCCTTTCATACTTCACTCATTGCCTGTACAGGCTATCAGTTCCAACAAGATAGAGGATGGAATGATGTGTTATAAGGGTCATGGGCCTTTGTTAGTTATTTGATCATGAAAGACTACTCAGAGCAAATGAGATGAGTGAGAAAAGTAGAACTGGCTGCAATTGACACAAAATTAGTTCAAATTAATTACTTTGAACTATAAATTCAGATCTCTATGAGATTTAACCTCAACAGGTCTTTTTTGCTTCATTCTCTGTAACTGCTTCTGTCTTCTATAGCAATAGTTCAAATTACTAAAACATAAACACTACCAACATTGAACAAGAGCTCTGTGGCCATAGAAGAAAAGAAATTACGTCAATTGTCTCACATGGACCTCAGGCCAATCAGATTATATTCCTGTGTCTAGAGAGATTATGAGAGCCCATATTCAAAGGACTGGCTTAGACTTGAACAATATTTTCATAAAGGAAACTATACTGACATTAAAATGGAAGAAGTCTTTAAGACCATGTAGCCATCCCTCAAAATGGCCATTCATCCTACAGAAATCATGTTCCAATCATATTATTATTATTAACAGTGATCAGTACAGGGCAAGATACACACTGAAATTGATAATAAAAGTTTAATAACTTCCAGGTAATGAAACATTTAACTATAAATTTAAAAATAAAGTCATCCTTATTTTTACATATTTCCAATTTTCACTTCCATCCATGCTTGAACTGGACTGGGAATAGAATCATGATGGCTTTTCTTTTTTGAATGATTTTTTTTTTTTATTTAGGTGCTTGTGTGCTTATGTCTAATGTATGTGTCTGCTTGAGTGTATGCACATATGTGTCTGTGGAGGCAGGAAAAGAGCATCAGATCACTGAGAGGAGAGGTCACAGGTTTTACTAAGCTGCCCAGTTTATGTGTTGTGATGAAACTCTGGTCTTTATGGTTGAGTAGCCATCCTTGCTATCTCTCCATTACTATGATACTATTTTTAAACATTTTTTGTTGCTTGAAATTAAACAACAATTACATTCCTTCTCCACTTCTCATTCCTCCCTCCAACCTATCTGGTTTATTCTTCCTCCCATGAGCTCTTTCTGAAATTTATGCATCATGGTAATTTTTTCTTTAATTGTTGTTATGATGGTTTGTGTGTGTGTGTGTGTGTGTGTGTGTGTGTGTGTGTGTGTGTGTGTGTGTGTTGTCCTTCTCTGTCCCACCTGCCAGCTTCCAACAGCTCCCAAATAACCAAACAGACTTATTAATATGAAACTAGCTCTTATAACTTAAATTAACCCATTTCTATTAATTTCCTTGCTGCCACATGGCTCATGGCTTGTTATCTCATCTCCTACATGTCATGCTTCCTTCATGTCCGACTGGCAACTCTACCTTCTTCTTCCCAGCATTCTCTCTGCCCCCAAAATCTCTCCTAGCTATTGGCCATTTAACTTTTTATTAAATCAGTCACGGTGACATATCTTCACACTGTGGGGTGTGTGTGTGTGTGTGTGTGTGTGTGTGTGTGTGTGTGTGTGTCTTATTTAGCATTACTATTGATGTGATGAAATATCAAAATCGAGATCATCTTGGGGAGAAAGGGGTTTATTTGGCTTACATATCCTAAATCATAGTTACAGATCCTGAATCCATTGAGGGATTTCAAGACAGGAACTCAAACAGGACAGGTACCTGGAGGCAGGAACTGATACAAAGGCCATAGAAAAGTGGTGCTTGTGGCTTGTTCCTCATGGCTTGCTCAACCTACTTTCTTATAGAACTCAAGACCACCAGCCAAACAATGACATTAAACACAGTATACTGGGCACACTCCACATTAATCACTAATTAAGAAAACACCCTATAGACTGCTCTACAGTCTGATCATATGGAGGCAGATTCTCAACAAAGGTTCCCTCCTCTCAGATGACTGTAGATGGTATTGAGCTAAAATTTGCCAGCATATGTGTGTGTGTGTGTATATATATATATGCTCATTCTGTATAATGTTGCTTGTATGTATATGGTTTCAGAGCTGACCATTTGCTGTTGGATAACCAAATAACCATAGCAATACCAAGTGATGTACTCTTCTCTGGGAAGACCATTTCTCCTGCTCTCATTGTTCCTTAATTATCTATAGTTCTTTGTCTAGGATTAGAACCCTATGAGATTCCTCCCTCTCACGTTAGCAGATCTCTAGATGTCATTGTTCAGGTGTTGTTTAAGCATCCATGTTGATAAATCTTCATGGATATGGCTTCTCTGACTTTTGTAGGAGATACAATCTTACAGCAAACTTGATGCTCCTACAGCTGTTACATTCTTTCCATTTTCATTTTCTCTAGAAAACATAAGCCCCAGGTGAAGGAGTTGTGTTGTATATGTGTCCTGTCAGGTGAGACTAGACACAACACAGTCACTTGTCTTCTGGATTTTATTCTGCTGTGCTTTTCTATAACGGTCTTTATCTACTGTAAAGAGACCTTTCTTTAATGAGGAATAAGATATATTCTTATCTGTAAGAATAAATATAACTATTTAGAATGTAGTTATGATTATGCTGGTTTAGGAAAGTGGCAGTTATAGATTCTTTTTAGAGATCCATGACTTCACTAGCTTTGTGTAGCTATCTAGGTTTCTAGTATCATGAAATATTTATTTCCTATTGAGAAGGCCTTAATTCCAGATAGAGAGGGCTGTTGGTTACTACCAAGCTACAGGTGCCACTATTGCAGGTTTAGGGATAGTACTCCATGCTGTTCATTGTTTTAATTCATAGGCACCATAGATGAATAGGACTATTGGTTGCTTCCCTCTCTTGGAAGCTGGCATGGCACATTCTAGCACATGAAATCTAGTCAGCAGGGAGAAGACTTCAAGATCAAATTCAATCCAGACCCTTCAGGTCCTAAATGTAAAGTGTGTAGTGTTTTAAGCAATGGAGACTTACTGTCAACTTCTTGGAGGCAACTAAGGGCAATTGTAATGGTCTATTACGCTTTGGGAGTCTCTTGGAAAAATCATGAAAAAATAACTAAAAAAAATTCCTCTCATGCCTAGTGTGGGGGGTTTTGTTAAATAGGCTATAGATTTTGGGGGAAGCATTGTCATTCCACAGGGTAAAATTTCATTTAAACTATACATACATATATATATATATATGTATGTATAGTTTAAATAAACACTTTATATATATGTGTGTGTATATATATATATATATATATATATATATATATATAAAATGTTTATTTCTTTCTTTAAGAATTCTCTGTTCAGATCCAAAGCCCATTTTTAAATGGATTCTTTGGTTTCTGTTTTTTGTTTTGTTTTTGTGTGTTTGCTTGTTTTAGTTTTGTTGTTATTTTTTGTTTTGTTTCTTTTTTATATTATGGATGTTAATCTTCTGTCAAATGTACAGCTGACAATGATTATCTCCCACTCTATTGACTTTCTTTTCACTCCACTGATTATTTCTTTAGCTATTCAGAAGCTGTTTAGTATTTTGATTCCCAATTTATCAATTGATGGCCTCAATTCCTGAACAAATAGAGTTCTATCCGGAAATTCCCTTCCTACAGCTATATCACATAGAGCACTGTCTGTGTTGTCTTCTAATATGTCAGTGTTTCAGGTTTCACACTAGGGTCTGTGATTCATTTAAAGTTGGGTTTTGTACCAGGTGGCAAATAAGAGTCTAATTTCATTCCGCTGCATATGAACATCCAGTTATCTCAGCACTATTTGTTAAAGATGCTGTCTTTTCTCCAGTGTATGTTATTGATATATTTTTCTAATATCAGATAACTGTAGTTATGCCTAGTCATGTTTGGGTCTTTGACTCGTTCCATTGGACTATATTTCTGTATTTGCATCAGTGCCACATTATTTTTATTACTATGGCTCTATAATATGTTGAGGTTGGGAATGGTATTCCCTCCAGTATTGTTCATTTTGATCAGGATTGTTATTGCTGTATCGGGCCTTTTTAGGTTCCATATTAATTTTAGGGTAGTTACTTTTTAATTTCTGTGAAGAATGAGATTGGGACTTTGATTAAGATTGCTGTGAATTTGTGAATGGTTTTTGAAATCTATGAGCATGCAATATTTTGTCATTTTCTGGTGTCTTTTTCTATCTCTTTCTTCAGAGATTTAGGAATTTCATTTCAGAGGATTTTACTTCTTTGATCAGATTTGTCCCTAGATATTTTATTTTCCTTGATCTTATTATGAATGGGAGTGTATTCATACTCTCTTTCTCTCTCTGTTTGCTGATGCTGTATGGAACAGCTATTGGTTTAAGCAAGTTGATTCAGTATCTTGCCACATTGCTGAAGTTGTTTATCTTTTCAAATTGTTTTCTGATAAAAATTTTTGAGATCTCTAATGTATAGTATTATGTCATGTGCAAATAGGAATAATTTTGACTTTTTTTTTCCTGTTTGTATCCCTTTAATTTCCTTTGCTTGCCTTATCAGTCGAGCTAGTGCCTTGGATACAATATTGAAAAAGAGTGAGAAAAGTGAAAATCCCTGGCTCATTTGTGATGTTAATGGAATTATTTCAAGTTTTTCTCCATGTAAGATGTTAGCTATGGGTTTCTCATACATTGCTTTTAATATGTTTACTCTTGTCCTACTCTCCACAGACATTTTATATTCATTTAGTTTTTTTTTCCATTTCATTAATTACTGCTCTGATATTTATTATTTCTTGCTGTTGGCTAGGTTTGGATTTGATTTGTTCTTGTTTTCCAAGATTTTTTAGTTACATAAATAAGTCATTTATTTGTGCTCCTAGTGATATTTTGTAATGTAGGTAATTAGAGCTGTAAATATCTCTCCTAGGACTTCCTGTAATGTATGCCAGAGATTTTTTTTGTGTTGTGTTTTATTTATTTTCATTTAGTTCCAGGAGGACTCATATTTTTCTTGATTTCTTCTTTGATCAATTCATTATTCAGCAATAAGTTAACTTCCATGGATTCGTGTGCTTACTAGAGATTTCCTTGCTGTCAACTTTAAGTTTCAGTATATCATGGCTAAATAGGGTAAACAGTTATTTTAGTCTTTCTGAATTTGCTAAAACTTGTTTGTTTGGTATTCTAAGTGTGGTCTATTCTATATTTTGAAGCCAGCTTCCACTGGCTGTTTAGGAAGAATATTCTGTAGATAAATGTTAAGTTCATTTGATATGTGGTGTCAATTAATTCTTGTGTGTCTCTATTTTTTCCCAGATGGCCAGTCTATTGGAGCAAATAAGATACTGTTATCACCTAATACTAATGTATTGATAATAATCTGTGTCTTTAATTCCAGTAGTACATTTTTTTATGAAATTGAGTATACCAGAGATTGGTGCAAATATATTAGGATAGTAATGTGTTCTTTGTTAATTAGTCCCTTGATTAGAATGAAGTGGTTTTTCTTACTTCTTTTTATTAGTTTTCTTTTGAAGTCTGTTTTTGTCAAATATTGATATAGCAATGTCTACTTGCTTTCTAGTATCATTTGATTGAAGTATTTTTGCCTATCCTTTCACTTGAAGGTAGTGTGTAACTTTAAAGCTGTGGTATGTTTTCTGTAGAAAACAGGTAGATGACTTTAATTTCTCAATCCCTTCTTTCAGCCTTTGTCTTAGAGATTTGAGGCCATTAATTTTTAAAGTTGTTTCTGAAAGGTGTATATTAATTATAGTTATCATGTTGTTGATTTTTTCTGCTGTTTGAGATAGCAATGGTATTTTGTGTTTCAAGAACTATAGCTTTGTTTTTTTCTACTGTCTCATTTTTTATGCTTATTTCTTGTACAGCCTTAAGTATTGCTTTCTCTATTTCCTCTGAGTTTAGTTTTCTTGATGGAACTCTTATTAGGCTGTTTGTATTATTGGAAGTTTTCTTTCTCCTTAGTTGTATACAATATTCTAGGTTGATAGTCATTGTCCTTTAGAACTTGAAATTCTTTGCTCTTGACTCATCTGCTTTTCAAAGTTTCAAACAAGAACTAAGTTGATATTTGGATAGGTTTTCCATTATATGTGTGACTGGTTTGTCTTGCAAATTTTAATACATTTCCTTTGTTCTGACTTAGTGTTTTAATCATGTTTTGCTGTGGGGAGTTTCTTTTCTTGTCTCTGTGATGTTCTGTGCGTGTCTTGTATCTGTATGAATATGTCTTTCTTTCATATGGGGAAGTGTATTTCTATGATTTTTGTTGAAGATCTCATCTATTATGTTTACCAGGATTTCCTCATCTATTCTTGCAATTCAAAGATTTTTGTCTTTTCTTGTTTTATTTGTAATTTTCTTTACCTTTTTGGTCTAGATCCTCTACTTTATTTTTCAATCCTTATATTCTACCTTCTGCTTGACACATTCTACTTGTAAGAGGTTCCCTTGAGTTTCCCTTGGGTCATTAGTTTTTTCAATTTCACTTACAAATCCTGGATTTCTTCATCAGTTCCACCAGTGTTTAGTTTTCCTGGACTTTACTTAGGCATTATTGGATTGTCGGCTAACATGCCAAGAAAATAGAAAATGTCTAAGTATCATAGGTGTGAGGCCCTTTCCTTTGTTCTTTCATCAGAATACTTTCATCATGTGTATGCAAATTCAAGAAGCAAAACCCTGATACCTTGTATAATGGAATATAAATCTAAAGTGTACAAGTTCCTTTTAAGTTCAAGTTAAAATTAAAAAAAAAAAAAAAACCTGCTTCTTTGGTGTCAGAATTCTAAAACCAATATATATGTGTTATTAATTTGGGGGGAATGTTTTTAACATTCACCCCACAACTCCTTTCCTAACTATCCCCTCCACCCTCCAATTCTGTCTCACCCTGCTTTGAATTTTTTTCCTTTCCTTCCTTCCTTGCTTCTTTCTTCCTTTCTTTCTTTCTTTCTTTCTTTCTCTCTTCCTTCTTTCCTTCATTTCTTCCTTCCTTCCTTCCTTCTTTCCTTCCTTCTTAACCAAGTTTGTACTGTCCAGCAACTCTTGGGCGTGGGACCTGTCCTAGCTTGCAGTGTACCTACCAGTGGTTATATCCTTAAACATAACTGACTTTCCTTCACCTCAGCTAGTAGCAGAGTTTCATACCTACCTTCCCTCCTCTTTCTTGGGATTTTTCTGACTGGGGCTCATTTAGATTTTGCACATGCTGTCACAATTGTTGTGGATTCATATATACAACTGTCCTGTGGTGTCTGGTCTGGCAAACACTGTTTCCTTAATGTTCAATCATATCTGACTCATAAAATCTTTCTGCCCCCTCTTCTACAATGATAATAAGCCTTATGTGGAAGTGTATGATACGTCTATTCCATTCATGACTAAGCACTACACAACCTCTTATTCTCTACTCATTGACCATTTGGGCGGGGGGGGGGGGGGGGGAGATGTCTCTGTGTTAATTGCCATGTGTTGCAAGGAGAGGCTTCTCTGATGTAGATTTAGAGAGTCTCTGACCTATGGGTATAACAATAAGAAATTAGGAGTCATTTTACTATGTCTATTCAACAAAATAAGAGAATCAGATACTTACCTAGGACATACCACCTTTCTAGCTATAAGTTCAAGATAATTTTAACAATGGCTTATATGGTTTCCTTCTAACAGAGTGGGCCTTAGATCCAATGAGAAAATTAATAATTTGAATTTTATCTAGAGCATTTTAATTTAAACCAAGTTAAATATTTTCTAAATTTGGTCAAAATGCATTTACTTGCAGATCCTTTCGAGGCATTCATCATCTTTTCTATACGCCATGAAATTCGAAGGATTGATCTGCATAAAGGAGACTATAGTCTACTTGTTCCTGGACTGAGAAACACCATAGCACTTGATTTTCACTTCAATCAAAGTTTGCTTTATTGGACAGATGTTGTGGAAGACAGAATATACAGAGGCAAGCTTTCAGAGAATGGAGGTATGTGTACTGAAGTTTCACTGAATAATGAAGTTAGTTTTTGAATAGCAATATATAATATCAGAAAAGATTTTGATTAATCTTTGACTGTGAGTTCTCTCTGTATGTGTAAAAACAGAAGATTAACTACAATATGAAGATGTGCTAGGAACAAGAAGTGGCCAGGCCCAGACAATCTATTGTCTTTCCTTGAATTTTTTTTGAGAGTTATGGAGAAGAAAATGTGTTTCCTATGAGAAAAAGAAAAGATTGGTTTCTATTTACTAGTAATTGGATTTGGGAGTTATAGTAACTCATTTTTATTTGGATAACACATTTCAACATAGTTCAAAGAAGTAATGAAAATGTTTTTTCAAATATATGAACTACTTTTTTGCCATAATTAAACTTATCTCTTCTGTCTAATAAGCAACAGGTACTGTTTTAGATAAAGCTGTGTGATGCTTCACTTACAAATGTTGTTTTTTTTGTGGTTTTGCAATTTTAAGTGCTATCAAATTATTAATTTCTCTTGAAATCACCTTTGCAATTTCAAAATTAGTAACGCTTAAACACAATATAGTGAAAATATAAAAAGTACCTCTTATGTCTTATGTTCATGTAGTCACTAAAAATTGTGACTTTAGAGAACAGATTCGTGAACTACATAAAGTTTATAATGGAAACCACTGACAGTGTCATGAAGTGCACGGAATATACATTAGACAACGGCTGTGAAATGAATTTCTTTTAGTTCTGGAAGAAATTAAGTAGCAGATAAATAAGAAATTGCGCAGACATTACCCAACTGCTGATTTTTATGCAGCCGATGATAACAACTTTCCATTTTAAATGTTTTTGACCTGCTACCAGGCTCATGACCCAGGGAACAGGATTAGTGTGACGTAGGACTTATGTTCGCTAAGGTTATGTATGCAAATAGTGAAGTTACCTAAGACGCCTAACCAAAGACAGAAAATGGTGTGGTTATTAAGCACAATGCTTGTCAATGCAGGTAGACTTTTCCTCTTTACTTCTCCCTTTGAAGGACAACCTTTTCATTAAATTGCCTAGTTTTTCCCACCATATTTCATTGTTTTAGTAAGTCTCTTGTTCTGTCAGGAAAACCCCAAACAAGAAGTAACTGTTTTACAACTTCATATTGCTGTCACTTCGTTGTTTTACAAAAGTCCTGGAAGAGTTTGTGAGAGTGAAAATTTCTGGTTGGGAAGACCGGGTACTATAAATATTGAAATCTGTTTTCTCTGTTAGGTTTTATTTTTTTCACCAGGACCTTCAAAGCTGATGTGCTTTGGGCTGTGGCCACAGTGGGTTTGTCTTCTGTACCTTCTTGAATGGCTATGCATGTTGGCTTCCTTTTTTTTTTTTTTTTTTAACAGGTGTCAGTGCCATAGAAGTGGTTGTGGAACATGGCTTGGCTACTCCAGAAGGCCTGACGGTCGACTGGATAGCAGGCAACATTTACTGGATAGACAGCAATCTGGACCAAATTGAAGTGTCTAAACTTGATGGTTCTCTGAGAGCTACACTGATAGCAGGAGCCATGGAGCACCCCAGGGCCATTGCACTGGACCCAAGATATGGGTAAGAAGCTGAACTTTTTGTGGTGGTATTGTGTTCCCCAAAATATTGTGTACCCTAATAAACTTATCTGGGGTCAGAGAACAGAAATGCCACTAGATACTTAGGATAGGCAGTGGTAGCACATGCCTTTAATCCTAGCATTCCAGAGGCAGAAATCCATGTGTTCAATGATACAGTCAAGCATGGTGACTCACGCCTTTAATCCCAGGGAGTGGTGGTAGAAAGCAGAAAGGTATATAAGGTGTGAGGACCAGAAACTAGAAGCATTTGGCTGGTTAAGCATTTGGCTGGTTAAGCTTTTAGGTTTTGAGCACAGTTCAGCTGAGAGCCATTCGGATATGAGGACACCAGTCTGAGGAAACAAGATCAGCTGAGAAACTGGCAAGGTGAGGTGGCTGTGGCCTGTTCTGTCTCTCTGATTTTCCAGCGTTCACCCCAATAACTGGCCTCAGGTTTGATTTTATTAATAAAACTCTTTAAGATTCCTGCTACAACTTTTAAAGGTTCTCCTTGTAGATCTGCTCCTCCAACTGACCATTCTAAGTGAGGAGGTAAAATGCTTACTTTATACATTGGTATGCTCACGTCTGCGCAGCTGTGTGTGCCAGCATAGTAGCAGAGCAGTAAATGTGAGCACATCGGCAGAAGTTTGGTTACAGAGTTCCTTACTCAGACATTTTCTGAGGCAGAATATATCTTCCTATTAAATATGGGCAGGAAGCACTGCTGGAAAGGATTGCAGCTCTTTCCCAAAGCAGTAATTTAATGAATTTCTCTTTGCTCTGCCCTAGAGATGCTGTAATTTTTTCTAATGGCTACAAACTCCAGGGCCCGTCTTTGTTCTGAATAGTCGCAGATGTTAACCAACTCACCCTTTATTTATTTTGTATGTTGTTGGAGTCAATTGAAAAGAAAATTGAAATAGGCTTAAAGGAGTCTAGCAGTGAGATGCTGACTATTGGGAAGTTTGGAGAGTCGAAAGACCTGATTCTGGAAAACAATGTTAAATGTTGAGTGACTTGGCCTATTGCCTGGTTTGTCCCCTGTGTGCTCATTTTTTCAAGCAGCAGAAGAAAAACAGCAGACTTAGAAGCCATGAGTTCTAATTCCTTCACAGTCACTTGCTCTCTGGAGAAACGAAATGTGTGACCTCTTAGAATTCAGCTTTATCTCTTGAATATAAGTAATTATGTTGTGTGACATTTTGTTTGAGTTCTGACAAATAAAGCTTAACCTGAAAAGATTAGAGAAACAGAGGAGCAGCCACCAGTGACTTCTTACCTCTCTGGATCCTCCAACCAAAAGGGCCGAGATCCTGCTTCCACCTTGCCTTATCACTTCCTGTCTCCAGCTCCTGAGTGTTAGAATTGAAGGCATGAGCGACCACTGTTTAGCTTCTATGGTTAACTAGTGACTAGCTCCACCCTCTGATCTCCAGGCAAGCTTTATTTGTCAGAACACAAACAAAATATCACATAACAGGATTATATATGGGAAGTAAATATGCAGCCAACATGAGAGAATACCTTTGAATTCCTATGAATTGTTTATTTCCCTGGTAATGAGCTTGTAAACTGAAGGCTTTGTCAAGTCTGAAAAATATTTTCAAAGGGCTATTTTTGGCTCTATATCTTAAATTCAAAGTTCAGGAATTATCAGTTGGAGTTGTGTGAGCCTATAGGAAGCTGAATGGGATGCAGAGGAGAAGAACCACCCCCACCTTGATTTTGTTGAGCTTCCTGCCCATATTTGGCTTAAAAACCAATAGATTGGAGGTGTTTTTCTTTTCCCCAGCTTAGACACTACATTTAAAGTGTGAACAGCTTGCCTGGAGAAGGAATGCTATATTAACAACTCCAGCAAAAGCGTTTGTCTTCTATGTGATGTAAAATGTGTTTTGAATCCATCACAAGTACTTTCAAATATTGGGAAATTTTTCTTGAAACCCTAGATATCTGGCTCTTTTTCAAACTGTGAAGAGCTGGGATGGATGAGCTGAGAGGTAATGTTTATTTTAGCCTGGAGGTGTATTCCCTAGACTACAGTCTGCCTTGCATACCTTCTTCTTTAGCTACTGTAATAACAACACATCTAAAAAGGCCTGTGAAGCTAAGTGAGGAAGGCTCTTATTTTTCAGCAATCTGCTCCCCAAATGCAATCAGATTGGTGACCTTCTCTCTGCCACCCACAAAGCTTCCAGCTCATGGCTCCCAGTGTGACACCTATTGATATGAAACTCTTGCCCATCATTCCTGCCTAAGTTGTACAAACAATAAATCTTCATGGGAAATTTTCTGCAGAAAAGAAAGTGATATGTTGGATGAAGATACGTTTGTAGCAGCCATTCCATCATGAGGAAGTAAATGAGACACTTCCCAAAGAACAGATTGTGAGAGAGAGGCCAACACAAGCAGGGATGGACGCTGTGGAGACTGTGTGTACAGTCAATCAGTTTGAGAGAGATCTCATGTCCTAAGCATTGTATTGACAGGAAGGAAGATAAGCGTCTTTATTTGTCTCTGTTTTGTGGTTAGTGGTTAGTGGTTTGTTTGCTTGCTTTCCTCATTATGTCCAACTTGAAAGAAGAAAATGAAACAGAATTCCAAAGGATATAGAAACTTAAGTAAAAACACCAAACAGTATTTCAGTGATTGACAGGTTCCTGGGAGAGTCTGATGCTGACAGACAAGGCTACCCCATATGTAGCAGAACCTATAAAACTCCTCCAAGAGGTCCCTGTGTATGGGGGGCGGGTAGTTGTAAAAATCTTCCAGAGAGAATACTCTACTCCACTAAGTTCAGCTAGGACATTGTGAGGTTAATTAATGTAATCACAGCACTAAATAAATAAATAAACAATAGCTACATAAAAATAAAACAGGTAGGAAAAACATGTCTCAAACTGTTTCTGGCATAAGTGACAGAAGTACAGATGATGCTCTCTCAGTCTTACTCCTGTGAGAGATAACTCTAAGGTTTGGCTCACAAGATTAAGGAGTATTTTTACTTTAAGTTACTAAATAAAATAGTGGAATGGTTAGCTTGTGAATTCATTTGACCACCTTAAAGTGCAGCTATAGCAATTACATGTTCATTTTAATACAAATGCTTAAATAGTGTTAGCTTTATTGCATATTTTAGTGAAACTTTCTGAAATTATTTTAAAAATTAGAGTGTTTGTATGGTAGACTATAAACAAAAGAACAATAAGCACACATATACAACATAGACACATACACATGCCATCTCACACACAGCATACACAACACAAACACATACACACATATAACTCACTCATACTTAAACACACACTTATACAAACAAAACACATGCCATCTCACACACACAGCATATACAACACAAACACATACACATATATACACTCATACACACACACTTATAAAAACAAGCACATGCCATCTCACACACACAGCATATACAACACAAACACATACACACATATACACTCATACTTACACACAGGATATACAAACACGGGCACATACACACAGCATATATAACACAAACACAGACATATATATACATTCATACACAAAGTATATACAGCATAATCACATACTCACACATACCACATATACGAAGGGACATATACATATGCTTGCACACATTCACATACACAAACATACTGCAAAGTCAAACCAATCAGAAAAACCAACAATGTAAGTAAAATTACTTAAAACTTAGTTTATCATGTTTAGTGTTATCTAAAAGAGACATTACCATTTATTTCTCAAACTTTTCATGAAATACAAGGAAATTCTGAACCTATATTGATATTAGCTCCAAAATTTAAACTTATTTTTAGACATTTTATTTTAGAACAACTTCCCTGGATTGGTTGAGAACTATGCTTTGAGTAAAAAATTTTGTATTTTCTATTAAATCAAAAGCTTTCTCACGGCAAGAAAATTTGTTTCTAAGTCTGAAGTCCATCACAGCTCTTAGAGCATAGGAAGGTGGCCAAGAATTGCTTGTTCCACAAATGCATGCCTGTGAGCAGGTTGTTTACATACCACCTTGAAGTACTCAGATTTCACAGAAAAGGAGAATTAATGAGAAATACTATACATTTTGTTTGCAACAGCAAATGAAAAGACAGGTTTATCACTAGCCACTTAGTTTGCCCAGTGTGTCGGAGAAAACAAACTGATGGTTGTCCTAACATCAGCCCTGTGAACATGCGTGTCTCCTGTGAACTTCCTGCAGCCAGGGAGCCTTTGTGACTCATTGTATAGATGACAAATAATAGTAGTGCTCTCACAACTGTTTTGCTTTACTGGCACACAACAGCTGACCTTCATTGTACGTTACAAAACACATCTTCCTTCACCCCACATTTCCAGTGTTCAGGGTTACTGCTTTGTCTCATAAGTAACACACTGTTCTAAGGTCAGGTGGCTCTTAGGGAATGGCCGTTTTTCTCTTTTTCTTTCATTCGATTTTAAGTTGAACTTACTGCTGAAGCGCCCTGAAGGAGGATGTGAACCTCTGAAACACCAAGCTTCTTACTGGGGAGTGACTGGCAATTTTGAATGTGTGGAGTCCTCCAAGGTTCTTGAGCTTTACCATGCTCATGCTGGATTTCCACGGGACAACTTGCTTCTTTCTCTGTTGTTCATATTTACTTTTTAGATGACCTAGTAATTGATCTCTACTGTAAATACACCATTGACAAAAGTAGAACCAGCCATTGTGAACATTAGTGAGACAATTATATTAAATTTTCTCTGGGAATACTCTAAATTATAGTAATCTCTATCCGTTGTTAGCTTCAAAAGACACAGATAACCTCTTTTTTGCAAAGATTTTTTTCCTTTCACCTTTTCCAACTTGATGTGACAGATTAACCTACAATAATCCAGGTTGTTCATGGTCTATTGCCCAGATTAATCTAAAAACAGAAACTGCAAAAACGTAGCCCATAGATTCTCTTTAAAAAGCAATTGTGGCTGAGCATCCCTGAGTTATAAAAAAAATCCAGTCTTCCTGTACTTGGAGAACTAAAGCAATCACTGAAATGTGAACACATTTTTACCATTTAAAAAGAAATACAAAAAAATGATGTTGTTATAATACCACCTTGTTAAATTTACAAAAGAGGGCCGAGAACTTTATGAATCAATGATCCATGAAATCAACCATGAATGTCAGTTGTGTTAGCTGTGTTGTGCAAGGTTAAGAACACTTGGAAGGCAACTATTTTTAGAACATACTCTTCTATAGAAAGTGATAAAATTTCCCACTAAAATTGATGGAATTTTAATACCACAGTACTCACTACAGAGGAAATGAACACACACACACACACACACACACACACACACACACACACACACACACACACTACTTTTTAATGACCAAATGAAGGCATGTATCACTCATGTTAGATCTAACTCTGATCTACCCCATCCTTCACTCTCTATTAGAAGCATATTTGATACTTTATAGTGTCTTTTAAAGTTAACCTAAAGATATGCCCTTCAAAACTGCAAACAAACAAACATAGAAACAACAACAGAAAAAAATGAAAACAAATAACAACAACAAAAAATCCAGCTTTCACTTTAAAGGGAATAGAATAAGAGATGGCTAATTCTGGAGCAAAATGTGAATGATCATTCACAAACTTTTTATAGTAACAACAAAGGAAGCCACAAATCATGACACTTGTCAAATATATTAGAGGACAGAGGACACATCAGTTAGGCAAATTAATCAAGATAGGACAAGTTCTGCCTTAAGCCTGAGATGCCATCCAACAACACTCAATTTTGATTGGTGGAAAACTAGGATTTTTGTTAACACATTTCAAAAGGACTTATTCTGTTGTTAATTTGTTAAAATGACAGGCTCAACACAGGGTAGGCCAAGAAATGGTTAGTGTCAGAACACAGTCCACGAATGAAACATGAGAATTCTGAATACTGAAGAAAACAAGACAAAAATCTTGTGATCTCAGTTTCTTCAAAACACAGACTTGTTCTTGGAATGTGTTTCCTTGCTCCTCCCAGGTGTAGTGGATAGGAGTGAGTTTACTTCAGCTGCTGTTATTCATGTGCCTCTATGGAGAAACATGTTTCTGTCACATGTTGCTTGTCCTTGTGACTGTACCCTTTCCTCAGGTGACACTTCTCAGCCCTTAGAGTATATTGTCTGAAGCTCTGAATAAAGTTGGCCATGGCATGAGACTTTAGTTGGCCTCATTTTTAGGCTCTGTTCTCCCAGGTTCACACTGCCAATGAAAGCAGTAAACAGTTAGTAGGGTAGAGATAGCTTGAGACAAATTGTTAGGGTCTAGGGCTACAACATTCTATCTTCTCCAACTGCTCAACTGAAAAGTGTATCAGCCCCATTGTAATGATGCTTTGTTCCATATTCTATTTAATACAATAAAAAATTGTGTATTCTGAGGCTGGAGAGATGGCTCTTCCAGAGGACCTGGGTTCAATTCCCAACACCCACATGGCAGCTCACAACTGTCTGTAACTCCAGTTCCAGTGGACCTGACAACCTCACACAGACATAAATGCAGGCAAAACACAAATATACATAAAATTTAAAATTTGTGTATTTTTTCCATTCTAATACATTATCCTCTATGGACATTATTCTATATAATTAGCATTGTCGTTCAAAACATTATTTTCTTTAAAGTACTTTAATTTAAAAAGAGACTAAGAAATATGTGTTGGATATTCTATATATGTACTCTACTACATTTTAATATTTTTACTTATTTTATTTTGAGATATTTATATTTTAAAACTTTTTGTTAGGCAAATGATCAAACACATAAACTAAAACTAATTGCATGATAAACTCAATTGCACCTATTACTCGGATTTAGTAATTATCAAAGTCTTATCCCTTGGGGTGATATTGTTTGTAGTTATCCTTTCTCAAATATCAAATATTTCACTGGCCAAACAACAAGCAACTTGGTCATTTTTGTAGAAATCTTTCCATCAACATATCTGTGAAAACACCCAAAGCTGTTCTTGTTTTAAAAAGAATATGACTATGAGCTACTGAGAAACATTGTTCACGTAAAAAACAAAACTCTTGCATTCTAAAGGCAATAAGCAATAGTTTATTCTGGAGCCATTTTGAGTGAACACAACCCCCACTCCATTTCCCAATGTTTAAGCAGTTTTATGAAGTTTTGTAGTTTGTAGAATGAAGAAAGTTGTATCTCAAGGCAAGTTTAAAACACATTGGTGGATTCATCAAAGATACAGGCATAAAAACATGGAGCAAGCTTTTCTATAGGTCATCAGATGGTGTATTACAATATCCTTAGTTTTGGGTTATTGAAAGCTGGGGGTCTGTTAAGATACCCCCAAGGTTTTTGTATATTAGTTACAGGGTGTTAGTTCTGACACAGAGTTGGCAAGAAATGGCTGTTCTTGGGAGTCTAAAACTAGCCCAAGATGTGGCAATCAGCTGCACCATTCCAATCTCCACACATCACTGCAGTTGCAGCTTCTTTTCAGGAGTCTTTGTTCACAATATCCTCATGATTTGATAATTATTGACTCTGGTAAAATCCCCAAGAGTTCCCAGATGGTGTTCCCCCTGCTCCCTTGCTGTTAGATTGCCCTGTTGCTCTTTGTGTTCCTCACTCTTCTCTGACTACACTTGTGAGCCCTGGTCCTTTTCTGAGCCTGAAGCTGTCTCACTCTTCACCCTCTTAGAGGATTCTGTAAGTAGGACACTTACCACCTGCTGCTCCTCATTACAACCTTTTGTTCAAAATATTTCACAAGCTGCAATTCCATCTGCATGACTTTACATGCTATGCCTATTCCTATGTACTTGAAGCCAATGGGTTAGATAATACAGGCATTTCTCTTCCAACTTTTACTTAGGAAACTTCTCCCCATGTGGTAGGCATGAGACAAATAGTGGAAATGGAGTGAAACAATGGCATTATTTCTTTTTCCTCAGAATTCTTTTCTGGACAGACTGGGATGCCAATTTCCCTCGCATTGAATCTGCCTCCATGAGTGGTGCTGGGAGGAAAACCATCTATAAAGACATGAAAACTGGGGCATGGCCTAATGGACTGACTGTGGACCACTTTGAAAAAAGGATAGTTTGGACAGACGCCAGGTTAAAAACATTTTCCTGTGTTTTCATTTGCTTTCCTCAGCTCTTTATGTGTATTGTTAAATATCCTAATATATGGATATCATGTATTGCGATCAGTATTTTTGGGTTTTTGTTGTTGTTCTTGGTGTTTTGTTTGGAAAATATTAGATATAGGTCCATAGACTTAATTATTTTATCAGTTGTCTGATTTGCATAAGTGTATCACTGGACTCCCTCACTGATGTTGATAAACCATTGGTATGCTGCCCTTTCTCTAGGTCAGATGCTATTTATTCAGCCTTCTATGATGGAACAAACATGATAGAAATTATCAGAGGACATGAGTACCTGTCACATCCCTTTGCTGTGTCTTTGTATGGGAGTGAGGTGTACTGGACAGACTGGAGGACCAACACACTGGCCAAAGCCAACAAGTGGACAGGGCAGAATGTCAGTGTGATTCAGAAGACCAGTGCACAGCCCTTTGACCTTCAGATATACCATCCCAGTCGACAACCACAAGGTAGGTGCTTAGGGCAAGCCAACCACCTGGAAACATTATCACATGAACTGTACGAGTGTAAAAGAAAGGACGTAAGTTAACAATTATTTTATGTTTCTGGTAGTGCTAGCCTTCAATTAATTAGCTTGGGATTTTTCTGCTTTTAAATTTCTTCCTTTAGAAGATTATTCTTAGAAATTAAGGATTTTATACTGTCTTGAAATTTTGAATCACTGACATAACACTAACAAGAAGTATCAGTTTAGCAGGTAAGAGCATGTACAAGTCTTGTGGAGGACCCAAGTTCAATTTCTAGCACCTGTAACTGCAGCTTCAGAGGATCTGATGTTTTTTCTGGCTTCCACAGGTCCGCATGCTAATGTTTGTACCTGCATGCACATTCTCTCTCTCTCTCTCTCTCTCTCTCTCTCTCTCTCTCTCTCTCTCTCTCTCTCTCTCTCTCTCTCTCTCTCTCTCCCTCTCCCTCTCTCTCTCTCTCTCTCTCTCTCTCTCTCTCTCTCTCCCTCTCCCTCTCTCTCTCTCTCTCTCTCTCTCTCTCTCTCTCTCTCTCTCTCTCTCACACACACACACACACACACACACACACACACACAAACACATTCACAAGTGACTAAGCAAAATAACTATTTAAAGAACATTTTTAAAATATCTTTGCATATGGAACCTATTAAAGAATATAACTGGCTGGGCGGTGGTGGCTCACACCTTTAATCCCCCCACTTGGGAGGCAGAGCCAGGCAGATCTCAGTGAGTTCGAGTCCAGCCTGGTCTACAGAGCAAGATCCAGGACAGGCTCCAAAACTACACAGAGAAGCCCTGTCTCGAAAGTCAAAATAAATAAATAAGGAAAGAAAGACTATAACTGAAAACACCAAGCACCCAGAGTCACCCTGTAGACATGGGCTAGCATATTGGGAGGTTGCAGGGAGCTGCATGGTAAAGCATGAGTCATAGGTGACGACTCTCTCCCCCTGTAGTCCATCTGCTGGTTCAATAATAGTGATGCTCTGGACACTTAGGTTCAGTCCTTGCATGTACTTTTTGATCTCATGGCTCACATTTCTTATCTTGAATGCCATGATCATTTGTCATAGCAGCAAGCGGCAGCTTAACCTGTTACACTTCTGCATTCCATGGGCCATAACCTGTGAGATTTTCAGTCTAGCACCACTGAGGTCCCTTTATTATTATTTTAAGTGTTTTGCACAGAATTCTGAGATGATGCTATCTCACCTGCAGAGGAGATATGTCTTCTTTTGTCTGTCTTAGGTGGTTTTCTCTGTCATTGGCCCTTCTTGTTTTTGGTTCAGATGTTAAGCATTATTCTGAATTCACATTATATTGCCTTGTTTTGGTGCTGACTAAAACCAATGGTTTCTGTGGCTGAGAAAATCCTGTCCCATCTCTGTCTGTAGTATTTAGCCTTCATTCTCTCTGAATGAGATTTCTTCTACCAAATGTGTATGTGTGTACAGTTTATATAACCTCCCACTGCAGTATGAGCGAGTCCAGTTCTCTTCCCAGCCCCTTTCAATTTCTCAGCCTCAGCTCTCTTATTGTCTGTCCTTCTTTGTCCTGTCATTTTTACTCATCCTGGCCTATGCTTTTCCAGCCATGCTTGGCTGCCTTCACACCTATACAGTCTGAACCACACTACCCCATTAGAAGAAGTTCAACCCCTAGTTGTTTTGCACTTCAAAAGTATTTAGAAATACACTAATCTAAATAAATCGGAATAAGCAGGAAACCATGATTCTGACCAACAAAATGTCAGTGGTATAATGCAGAAGTCACCTCTAAATCTTCCTTCAACATAAGGATCAGAGCAAAGAGTGTGTATGAAATGCATTCACATAATAAATTAGTTTGATTTTTTTATAACTACAAAGATACACAGCTGTACTTTTGTCTCCACAGTTCTTACCATTCAGTAGGGATTATGATTTTTAGGTTTAGAGCTACTAAATATATAATGATAAGAACTGGCTTTGTCTATGAACTACATCAAGTCTCTCCCTTAAAGTGGATCTATGCAAAAGCAACAGACTTCCACACATCAATGTTACCTTTTTAAAGTTACTGAATGAGAAGTCATGGTATTGTGGCACTTTTTTTATACATTAAAAGGGAGTGGTGATTTACTTGGTGCGAGAAATATATTTTTAGCAGGTTTACTTAAATAAAAATGATTTATGTGTGACTTCCCTTACTTGCATGCAATGGGGAATATTTTATTCTGTGGATGAAATTTAAAGTATTCTCTCAGGACTCAGGGAAATATAGTCTTTATTTACATTTAGAAAATGACAACTTGCTATTTCCTAAATAATATTTAATTCATCTTGAGTTATCAGAACATGTTCTACTGCCTCCTGCCTCCACATTTGAGGATTACAGAGTAATCAGTAATCATTATCTACCCTGTTCATCTGCTTCAGTGAAGCAATAATTTACTATTTGCAGAAAGAGACACAGAATGTGGCCACTATTTGGTTATTGTAAAGGAGGGAATTTGTAGTCAGAAGTTTACCTGTGTCCTGCCCAGCCAGTGGTCAGGAAAAATCTCTCCCACTTGCATCCCCCAGGTAAACACACAAAGGCTTATATTAATTATAACTGTATGGCCATTTGTTCAGGCTTATTACTGATGAGCTCTTACACTTATATTAACCCATAATTATTAACTATATTTAGCCACGTGGCTTGGTACCTTTTCTCAGTTTTGTCTTGTTATCTTGCTTCCTCTGTGTCTGGCTGGCAATTCCTGATTTAGCCCTTCCTCTTCCCAGAATTCTCCTTGTCTGCTTGCCCTGTCTATACTTGCTGTCTGAATACTGGCCAATTGGTGTTTTATTTATCCGCCAGTCAGAGCAACACATATTCACAGTATACGGAAAGACATCTCACAACACTTCACCTTTTCTGTCTAATCAAAAAGAAAGATTTTAACTTTAACATAGCAAAATTACATATAACAGAACAGTAATCAAGCAAGAATTACAGTTATAATATCTCGTCTATGTGTATTTGGCAAAACTAAAGAAAACATTCTATCTATCCTATATTTGTGAGTCTAAATTTTCATATCTAATTTATCTTTTATCATAACCAAGTAAAATTATAACTATCTAGTCTTCAACTACATCAAAGACTGCATAAGGATATAATATTACCTAAGTAAACAAGAAATGCATTGTAAGCAACTTCCAAAATTCTGGAAATGACAGAGACAGCTGCCTGCCTGGAAAGTCATAAAAAGTTCCTCTGTAACTTTGGGGCATCCATCTTTAGCCTATAGGTTTTGAGTTTCTCAGTTGCTTCTCCCTGTGTCCTGCAGAATGTCTGGCAGTTTCTTCTGCAAAGAAGGAACCTGAAGAACTATCTCGTCTTGCAAAGTTCAGTGGTCACCTTCCTATGGGTCCTGCATGTTCAGTCAATATAACGTATTATCAGCATTCCAGGCAAGAGAAGTTCCTTGCCCAAATGGCTATTTTTGCCAAGAAGAATATAAACTCCATATGGAGTGTCTTTGATGCCCATCTTCCTTTTTGAAGTAAATCAGTGCTGCCAGGATCAGACATGTCTCATTATCCAGAAAGTCTAAGTTTTTAAAACATTTTAAATGCCATATTCTGTAGGTCTTAGAAATGTTTGAAGATTACCTACCTAGTTGAAATATATCTATGTATACCTAGAAAACTTTACTAACATTACTATAAGTTTGATTATCACGATGACTAATAATCTGCATTTCTTAATTATACATTACAATTACAAATGAGCTGCACAAACAAAATACTTTAAATAAGAGTAAATATACATACAGTATAAAAATTAACTTTAAATTTGTATCAATGAATTAAAATCCATAGCCATGAAAAATATTTCAAACAAGTTATTGCTCTTTAAAAGAAGATTCAATAAGCTACCCTTTTATCCTATCATATCCATACTATCCCCTTTTCTCCTTTAGAAAGAGATTGTATTTAAAATCAACCCCTTTAAATAAAAATAAACATTTATAAACATTATTTTGGAAATTTGGGCATAGCTTCTCATACTACTTCCTGCTGGTTGGGGTGCTGGCAATTTTATGGGAATCCT
Source organism: Peromyscus eremicus (assembly GCF_949786415.1). NCBI lineage: Eukaryota > Metazoa > Chordata > Mammalia > Rodentia > Cricetidae > Peromyscus > Peromyscus eremicus. The sequence goes on along the minus strand of NC_081419.1, from coordinate 20,968,884 downwards.
GAGAAAATTAAGAATTATGGTCAAGTCCTGACTGGGGTAGTCTGTGATATTGTATTCTCTGAGCCAGGTGCCTTGAAGATTTTCTGGATGTTGGATCATCTGGGCCATGGTGTCATCGGAGACCTTTCAGGGCATCTTGGCCAATCAAACCATATTAGCCTAGAAGCAATCCACAGGTTCTCATCTTATATGGAAACAAAAGTGGAACCTCTTTTCCAAAGCAATGTATCCTTAGACATAAGTTTTGAAGTCAAAATACCTTTAAAATATTGGTTTAACTGAGTAGCCTTTACAACAAAATGTCTTTCTGCAGTTAAAAATCCCAAAGACAACACAATCCAGATTCTCTGTGTAATATCTATTTTTTGTGGCTTATTTTTTATGTTACTTCTATTGTCTTTATTAGACCATCAAGTATTTTGGACAAGTACAGTAGCTCAGCTTTCACAGAGTTAAACAATTGCAACATAAATAAAAGTAACACACCCTGAAATAATATTCCCCAACATTTCTCTTTTTTGTCTAAATTGATCTCAGTCTGTGGGGAAGGCTTTGCCCTGGAGGAGATTGGAATGGGGGGCGGGCTGGGGGGAAGGTGAGGGGGGGCTGGAGGGGGGAGAACAAGGGAATCTGTGCCTGTATGTAGAACTTAATTGTATTGCAAAATAAAAATTAAAAAAAAAAGTACCCCCCCAAAAAAAATGAAAGGGTTTTAACTTAAACATAGTAAGACTATATATAATTACAAGTATCAAGTAAGGATTTCATTCACAGTATTCTGCCATTTGTATTTAGCATATTCAAAGAAAATAATACATTATCTATCCTATCTTAATGAATCCAAAATTTTACACCCAATTTACTTTCTATCATAACAAAGGAAAACAGAAACTATAACTATCTAGTCTTCAGCTCCAATCAGAGACCCAGAAGGATGTAATATTACCCAACAACAGAGACATCTGGCTGCCTGGACAGTCACCCAATGTTCCTCTATAACATTGCAGCATCCATCTTCAGCCTAAAGGCCTAGAGTATCTGGAAGACTTTTTAGTGAAGCAGGAAATTTAAAGGACTGTTCTGCTTTGTTTTGGCAAAGTTCAACAGTCTTTTTCCTGTGTGTTCTGCATGTCCAGTCTGCACAGCATATTGTCAGCAGTCAAAAGCAAGAACAGTTCCTTTGCCTAGTGGCCAACATTTTCACAATGAAACTCCATAAGGAATTTCTACAATGCCCATCGCATTTGAAGTAAATTGTGCTGCCAGGAAGAGATGTGTCTCATTGTCATGAAAAACTTTGTTAACAAAACATTTTAAATGCCATATTCTATAGATCTTTGAGGTATTTGAAGACCATCTATCCAAAATATATCTGCTTAACCTAGAAAACATACCTAACATATCTGTAATTTTGAATGTTATAAATGACTAACCATTAATCTATGTTCCTGATTATCCTGTATAGTTTATAATAATAGCTTTCAAAAACTAGAATTTTACCTTACATTTTAAAATAAACTGCACAGTTACAATACCTTAAACAAGAATACAAACATACATACAATATGTTGTAATAAAAATAACCTTAAATTTTTATCAATATACAAAAATCCTTTAACAAGAGTAGAAACATATATACAGTGTAATAAAAGTAACTGTAAATTTGTATCAATATTCTGTATTCCCCTAAAAGATAACAAACATCCATAACCCATCAAATAACCAAAACCGCCCACACACCCCCAACTCTTGGGAATGTGGGCATAGTTTTCTCCGTACTTGTTCCTGGTGTTTGTGGATGAAGTATCTTTAGGACCTAGAGTGAAAATTTTGAGATAATGACCAAGTCCTGGGAAGACCAGCAGTAACCTTTGCTGATAGATATCACCTGCCAAGTTTCAGGAGGTCTTACCTGATCAAACTGATCCGTATTAATACTGAAGGAATCCACAGCCTCTTGTCTCCTATAGGAACAAAACTCAAAAGTATTTTTAATTTCCATTTGATAAATATATTTTTTGATTTTTTAAAAGTTAAGTCATTCCTAACATACCTCGACTGATTCAATTTAGCAGTCCAGTTCACAATTCCGTGTGTCCTGCAGCTGTCTTTTGCTTCTCAGTAGTCAAAAAATTCAAAATCAGCACATACAGGATCCCAACTACCTGTGTATTTCCCATCTTATGTGGCTTTTTTCTTTCACTCTCCCTTTAAAGATTTTATTTTATAAACTGTTCATTTTTTTTCTATGACTGTACCCTTTCCCTTTTCCTAAGCCTATACACATTGTTAAACACACCATAACCTGTTTAGAGGTTTTTCTGGCTGGATCTCTTTTACTACACATCTCTAGCCTTTTTTGACCACAAGAACAAACTTTAGACTGCTTAGGTACACCTGACTCCTATGCATGCGACTCTCAGCTGGTACTGTCTGTTTCTCTGGTCAGGAAAGCCAAACATAAAACTTGTGAACTTACAGAGGTTTGTCTACCCAAGAACTGCATTTAACCGTCCTAGCTATGGAATCCTGTACCTGAGCTGCCATAAGCGTTTTTTACTTAGCTTGCTGTTTTCACTTAGCAGCTGCCCTGCTGGCTGAACAGCAGCACCTCTTAAAGGAAGCGTATCCTCTTTTTTTATCCCCCCTAAGCTTTCTTAAGCCCTACATGGATATATAGCCCCATGTTGGGTGCCAAAATGTTGTTTGTTTGGTTGATTGGTTGGTTGTTTTTTTGTTTTTGTTTTTGTTTTTTTGCTCTTCTTTGGGGGGCTCACCACCCAACTCTCAATTAAATTCACATATGGAAGCATATTATTACTTATGAATGCCTGGCCTTAGCTTGGCTTAGTTTCTGGCTAGCTTTCCTTATCTTAAATTATCCCATCTACCTTTTGCCTTTGGGATTTTCCTGTTCTCTTACTTCTGTAAATCTTATTCTTACCCCGTGGCTTTCTGTATAGCTGGGTGTCTGGCCCCTGATGTCTTCCTCCTTCTCTGGCTCCTAGATTTCTCCTCCCAGATTTCTCTCTATATATATTCTCTCTACCTGCAAGCCCTGTAAGACAAATTGCTAAATGGTTTATTAATAAAATAAACCCAGAGCCAGATAATGGGCTAAAAACTCAGAGATCAGAGGAATAGGACAAGCTCCACAGCCAACCTCACCTTATCAACTCCTAAGTCTCCAGAGAGAGCTACTTCCTGTTTACTCACACCTATATACCTTTCTGTGCCCTACCATCTTACTTCCTTTCTCCACCCAGCTTCATCACTTCCTCTTCTTGCCCAGCTATATCACTTCTTTTTTGTTTGTCTAGACCTCCAGACCTTTATGATTAACTAGCACTGGGATCAAAGGTACGTGCCACCATACTTGGCTCTGTTTCCAGTGTGGCCTTGAACTCACAGAGATCGGATGAATCACTGCCTCATGAGTGCTTGTATTAAAGGCATGTGCTACCACTGCCTAGCCTCTATGTTTAATACAGTGGCTGGCTTTTTCCTCTTATCCCCAGGCAAGCTTTATTTGTTAGAGCACAAATAAAATATCACTATGCCCCACCTATCCTTTCTCTTGCCTTGCTATTGGCCATTCAGCTCTCTATTAGACCAAATCAGGTGTTTGAGACAGGCACAGTAACACAGCTTCACAGAGTTAAAGAAATACAACATAAACAAAAGTAACACACCTTAAAATAATATTTCCCAGCAGCCAGTTAGCAAAATAAGGCAAGGGAATGCTCATGTAAAAATATGGCTGAGATGCTCCATAAAACTTGGGATCAGCCTCTAGTCCATAGTTTTATTAAATAGTTTAGTGGATAAATTTGAAAAAATAAATTTAAAAATAGTAAAGAAGAGTTGTGACTGGAGCTAGAGCTTTCAATCAGTTGATTATATGTTGAAGTCAAGAAGTTGGATGAGATTTCTAAAGGATACTCCAGAAAACAAGAGGGAGAACAGTCTTTGAGAAAACCAAAACTGGCACACAAGAATGTGGAGATCAAGATCAGTACCAAAGAAGACATTATAGTGTGAATTCAGAATAAAGTATCAACCCAAAGCTGAGAAGTTAGGGCACTATATTGGCTTTAAGATTTGGTTCTTGCAGATAAGTTATAAACAAATCAATTAAATCACTAGGATTTGGCTGCCTAGGGAAAGTCAGAAAAACCTGTAGGGAGAGTAAGGATGTTATTTGACTTGTTTGCAGATTATAGAAGGATTTACAGCTAATATATATATTATATAGATACATGAATTATAGAGAGATTACAGATCAAAGATATATTTTCTTATTGCTCTGTTTAGAATCTTTTCTTAAAATAACTTAAGACTGTCACAGAATCATACCTGTCCATCTTGTCAATATCACCCAATTTCCAGACCTGCCCTCTTGAAAATACAATTCTACTGTCTGAACAAAATCTGCTTTAAAGGGGCTTAATTTTCTGTTAATAAAGACAGTATTATTTTTCAAGAAACATTTATTTTCAAAGACTAGGTGCTGGTATTTTGATCTTGAATTGTTAGAGGTGCAAATGGTTTAAAATGATATAAATATAGCATTGCCCTCAGAGAAACAGGTGAAGCCACAGAAGTAAAATAATGGGGATACACTGAGGAGTTTCACTGTAGATGAAAAATCCATCATATTAAATAGATTTTTATGCATTCTTCTTATAGCAATGTCATCATCCCCTACTTTTCATGAAGAATCCTATATATGATGGTGATAGTGGTAGGGATGATGAACATAAATGAACTGAACTATTTAGAAAGGTGTGGTATTATGATAGTTATGTCTCCTATTCTGTAATCAAATGCTAAGAATTGTTGCCTGATGTGACTATTTTTAAAGCCTTTCAAAGTTTACTCTTCTGCTAATGGGGACAATTTATATTTATAAACTAAAATTTCCATTAAATTAATTATTAGAAACGAGGCTTAAAAAATTTCTCAGCACATTTCCTAACATGGGGTCTTAAAATAAGTTATTGTTTTGATTTTGAAAAGTTAGTCTTTTAGTCTTCTCAGTTCTTGTTTGTTTTGATTGTTGAGATGGCATCCAATTTTGTCCTGCTGGCAGCCTTGAGCTCTCCATGGACCCTCTGCCTTGACTTCGCAGAGGCTGAGATTTCAGGTGTCAGACATCATGTTCAGGTGTTTGGGAATTCATTTTTGTAGATCATTTTTATGTCATTTATCCATTGTGTTTTACAAATAAATTGACTGTTTCTCAAAGAGTAGTTGTAATAGTGAATGCTTCCATTTGGCTCAATAAAATATTTCTCTAGAAAAACTTTTCTTGACAATATTTATAAAGAAAAAATATCCTTATTCATCCACCATTGACAAATTGATTAGTTATATTGATTTTTAGAGCAAAGTTAAATGAAGCAAAAGCAATGTTGCCTTTCTCCTGCAAGGATTTCTGCTCATGCTGATTTAAGAACGGTTCTAATGAAATTTATGGTTTTCATTGTGCTCAGAATTATAGCCAGATTTTGCTAGCCAATGAAGCAAACCAGTAGAAATAATAATGGCAGATATTATATATGCATTACTACCAATTAAGCAGAGTCCCATCTCTTAAAACGCTTTAAAACAATAATTGATATATTTCCCTGTAAAAACATTTATCAAGATAATATGTCAGTTTTGAAAATTCATCTTAAATGGATGACAAGGTTTTAACAATATCTTAATAATTAATCATATTCCTTTACAGCTTAATATTTTCTATTTTTCTAATAGTTATATAAACCTCTTGCATAGTAATTATCAATATTACTATGATAAGGAATCAGAAACTGTGAGAAATGGATATTAATATATATATATATTTTTTTTTTTTTTGGTTTTTCAAGACAGGGTTTCTCTGTGTAGCTTTGCACCTTTCCTGGAACTCGCTTGGTAGCCCAGGCTGGCCTCGAACTCACAGAGATCCACCTGCCTCTGCCTCCCAAGTGCTGGGATTAAAGGCGTGCACCACCACCTCCCGGTGGATATTAATATTTTAATATTATATCTTTGTGTTTTAATATTATAGCTTTGGTTGGCATTATGTTCAACTTCTAATTTCAAGTCAGAGAAGAGAAAAACAAAAGATATGTTAAAGCTTGCTGTAAGTAAACACAGATAAGAATTTATCAAATAGGTTTTCATACAGAAGTTGACAGATATTCTTTACAAAACACTTTTGTCTATTATGAGAAATAATAATCATAATTCAATGTAGGTATTATGATATACCTACCTTAATTTCATTTAATTAATAAATAAATTAAAACATTTAATATGCAATTCATTATATATAGTAAAAATTTTAGAGAAACAGGAAAAAAAGGAAAATAGTATCTCATTTTGCAAAAACAAAACATAAAGACAAAATATTAGATTCTAAGAACATTGCCAATATCATTGCTTCTTAAAGGTCAAAAATATCACTTATGCAATCTGGAGTACAGAGACATTTCATTTTACCATATATATATTACCATATATATATTCATATATATATATATATATATATTCATATCTAATTCCCAACAATTTCCCTATGGGTACTAGAGGTCCCCAGATTTAAAAAAAAACGGAAAATATTCACAAAGCCATGACTAGCATGGTAGAGGACAATCTCAAGTATTTGTAGGATACAATTGATTCTTCACTTTCATACATACTCCTTCAGATGCTACATATATCAATCATACTTCTCTTTCCTCTTTCTCACACATCCATATTCGTGTGTGTGTATGCGCCTGTGTATGTGAATATGTGTACATGCAATATTCTACCCTACATAAGAACACTTAACATATATATTCTTTGCATTGTAAGTCTCTCTCTTTCTCTCTTGTATTACTGTGAACTAAAGTTAAAATCTCATACTTATTATCAAAATGCTCTTCAAATGAAATTTATCCCCAGCCTTTTTTATTTTATATATTTATATACTATCAGTGGATGATTTATTTGATTTGAAACAGAATCTATTTTAAATGCTAAAAGTTGTTGACAAAAAATTGCTTGTCTTCTAAATGAAAATAGAAAAATGAAATGAACTGCAAGTAATTTAAGTAACATTACACTTTATAATGACTAAAAGTTTATTGGTGATTCTGACATAAACTTCACCTATGAAATGTTAATGCATTTCTAAGATGCATTTTACCTATTACATGTTTGCGGTTTCCCTTTTAAGAGAACTGTATACAAATAAATAGAACAGCTGCTTGTGTTTTTAATAAATCATTGCTATAGTACATATATTGGTGGAATATCAAATGTGATTTTTTATATTTTATAAAAATTGAACACAGTATAAAATGTGACATAAGGTAGTGGAATTACCTGCTGAATGTGTTGATGGAATCAGGTGAGATTGAAGCAGTATGTGTATTCATTTGTTACGTTTGGCTGAGTATCTGCTTCAGGTTTAGAAGCTGGCATAAAATGAGAAAGGCCTTGAGTTAGATGCACAATAGTGTAAATAAAAAGTAAATAAATAAGATGCTTCCTTAATTTCTTTAGCGTCAAGTGTAAAGATTGACATTTTCCTAAATAATATTAAAAACATAGATAATTTGTTGTTATATTGGCAATTATTCTGTACCAATTATATTTATTAGTATGATGGCTCTTACTATGAAAAGGGATAGAAAAATCTTTCTCTCATGAAACAAGACCAACCCCTATATTTAGCATTCAACATGATTTTATTAGCTAAATAAATAGCATACATAGTTCACATTGCATAAAAACATTTGCATGTGTTTTATTAGAATTTTCCAGAAAAAAAAATGGTTATATGTCCTCCAAGTGTTTTCTTTTCCTGATTAGAAATAAACTAGAATTAAATATAGTTTTCATGAAACATGATATTTTCTCTAACAGTAATGTTTCATCCACAATCCACTTTGGTCTTACATGATGTGTGAGTAATACTAGTTCTCCTGCCGTGTTTTATACTTAGGTATTATTGACTATCTCTTCTCAGCTTCAGTCTTTGTATGCTTTAGGAGGTTTCATTCACTGTTCAGGTGTTTATTGCTGCCATTTCCAATCACGTATCACGTACATTTGTGAGTCAGCAGTGGGTCCATAGGTGGCTAAGCCTAATATGGGTGCCATCAGAATTTTAAGAAAAAAAATATGAATGAACAAAAAAACATAGATCCTATCACCTTGCCACATGTAGTTCAGAAACGTAATTCGTTAGCCCAGTTCATCCCTGTTTGTTTGGTAATAATTTTTATTTGAATTCAGCCCCATCTTTTCTTTGCCTTCTGCTGTATGGAAACTTTCTTGCTACAGTAGCAGCCTTCAACACACAAAGGCTGTAGACTCAATCCTAGTACAATCTCAAGTAAATAAACAAATCCATAGTGTTGATCACCCAGAATACCCCAGGCTCAAAACAAGTACAATAACAAATAAATTCACAAACTACTGAGCCGACGCAAAACCCTGACTCAGTCTCCAGTACAATCCCAAATAAAAAAATAAACTGATAGAGGCCGAGGCAGGCAGATCTCTGTAAAACAAACAATTTTGTCCCCTGCTCCTCCCTCCCTCGCAACTCAACACACACAGAAACACAACTTAGGGAAGTTTTAGGGCAGACAACAAATAATTATATAAAGCAGTAAACGAGGAAAATGCTTCAAAGCTTAAATGTTGTGGGTTTTTTGGTTGTTTTTTGTTTTGTTTTGTTTTTGTTTTTGTTTTTTAAGATTAATGGCTTTTTTTAAAAAAAACAAAACTTAGTATAATAGTAATAAAGAGCTGGAGGATGACCAGGAGGAATTGGTGGACCGCTTAGAGGAGTCCCAAGGGAAGTGTGTTATTGAGTCTGCCTGAGGGAAGGATGGGACCCATGTAAATTCATCAAGCCTGTCAGATCCGCGTTTTAGAAAGACAACCAAATGTAGCTGATTAAATTAAGAGCTGACTACAGTAACTGCAGGCAACCATGCAGAAGATGGAGGGAATCTGCTCTGAGTGTGTTACACAATCAGAGAGAGCTATGTAAGCCTTAAAGACTGAACATAGCGCCAGGCGGTGGTGGCACACACCATTAATCCCAGCACTCGGGAGGCAGAGGCAGGCGGATCTCTGTGAGTTCGAGGCCAGCCTGGTCTCCACAGCGAGTTCCAGGAAAGGCGCAAAACTACAGAGAAACCCTGTCTTGAAAAACCAAAAAAAAAAAAAAAAAAAAAAAAGATTGAACATAACACTCCTTGGGGCAAGAACAACGTTGGCTTTTCAACCAGCTGCTCCATGTTTGGAGCAACCACGAGCTTAGTCAGTCGTTAAACTGCGTAAATGAGGAGAGATGACACAGGCATCTCTAACACTCTTTGTTAGACTTCATGGATTTAGAAAAAGAAACTGTCAGTGCTTGTAACACTCCACGGTGGTCGTCTCTTTCTCTCTCTTGGATACAATGAAACAGTATTGGGGGAAGCACAATCTCTGTATTGATAGTAGATTTTATAATAGTATTTGACAGAAAATCATTAATTATTTTCTATCAAGGGTTGACAAAACATTTCTAGATGAAGAAATGTTTGAAGGTTTTGTGGAACAGGAAGCCTCTGCCAAAATCGATGAATATATGTGTGTGTGTGTGTGTGTGTGTGTGTATTTTTTTCACTACCAAAGCTGACATGGATAATACGAATTAAGGTGCTCAGCTATGATACATTCAGACTATATAAAAACCGTCAGTAGGCTGGACTTGTTCCGGGGTTACCATCTGTTAACCCTCACCTTATGTCACAAAAGGAGTATTGTGAACCCAATTCCTCAACTGGGTCATTAGAGTAGGTAGCTGGCTCAGATGTTTACTAAGAAGAAAACTTTTAAGAGACTTAGCAGTATTATTTCAAAGTGAAATGAGATTAAAATGAAAGGCAAGATTTCTTTGTGGATTTTCCAAGCTGTGAAGCAGAAAATATTGTGAATTATACATTATAGCCTTACCATTAATATAGACACTGGGCTATAAAATCAGTGTGAGTTTTTATTCTAAGTACATAGAATTTTAATATGTTTGATTTTTTTAAAGGGAGTTTATAATTGTAGCATGCTGAGACTAGTGAGAATTATTCTGGACTAAAAATTAAAAATAGAGTGAAATCAAGTAGCTCACACAGGACTGTTAAAGAACCTGCTTTTAATTGCTCCAAGAGGAGTCATTTTTCTGTTCAGTATAATTTTAAAAACCTATTATTCTTTCCTCACCTCACATTTGTTCGTATGTTTTTTATCTCTTTTTCTTCATTCTTTTCCTCTTTTTTTTTTTTCAAGTTGGGGAAATTCTCCATGCGGCCACTGGGAGCCCTGGCTCCAGGTGCTAGGACCCTCTCTCATCTAGTGTCTTCTTTCTTTCAGGTCCTCCTCTCCTGCAGCACCACACTGCCTCCATCTTTCCCATATGCTCACTTGCATTTGTAACTCTAACAATCTCTTTGGAATACTAATTAATGCAAATTAAGTTGAATAGTGAGACAAGGTAGATTGCATAGGAATTTGGGTGACTGAGAGGCTGGCCATGAGGAGTCTCCGGGCTGGCAGCTTTATCTTTTTCTATTGGTTTCTTTTGTTATCAGGTTTTCTTAGCAGATGACTTGTTTCAGAAACTTTTATTTCCCTTTCTAAAAAAAAATATTTATTGTACTTCATGTGGGAAGTGTGATAAACTCCCGAATGCATATTGAGTATACAGCTAATTTCTCACACCTTGTCTATATTGATTATATAGTCTCACCTTTTTATTCTTTGTGATTTAAAATCTTATAGCACTAATGCTAACTACTTGGGGATGGGAAAAATAATTTTTTTTTATACTCCTAGTTCACAGTTGAAACTGCTATCACAACAAAAGAACATAAACTCATTTGAATCAAATTTTATTTATAAGGAGTCTCAGAGGAAAGATATTACAAGCTGTGCATTTTCATCTCCAGTTGATGAAACAAGGACGCTAGTAGATAAATGTGATGGAAAATGATGGGCAGAGCCCTAGGTGGGGGCATTCTGAGACTGGTCTGTTAGCATTCTTCCATGGAGATGAAGATACCCATTTCCTCTGGAGATTTGAAAGGCACCTCTCACAGGCCAGCCATAGAACTGGCTGTAGGGAAAGGTCAAAAAACGCTGACCCAGGTTTTATGACATATCTCAGGAGAAGTGGACAGAGAAGGTCAGAGAGATCTTTCTGTGGCTTCCCTTTTTCAATGTGACATTGCATATAGCATTGGTGGTATGCCTTGAACTGTGTCAACCCAGAGTAATAAGTCCATCTGCTAGAAACGACATATTCATTAGTTGAAAGCTAAATTCCTACCAGTGAGGTCAGAAGGCATGACTCTTTCTGCCTTCAATTTAGTAGCCTAGATCTAACAACTTTATTCTGTTATAATGTGGGAGGCCATCTCTGACTTTTCCCAGGATTCCTATGAGGAGAGAGGGATAAGAAAATATTAAGTAGAAAGATAGTGAAGAGGAGAAAGACAGAAACACAGAATAGCTTTGGGAGTACCTGGGTCAATACCCAATGGCCCCTTCTGTCTCTTCAAAAGGGCTTTTTATAACAATGCCAAAAGGTGGGGCAAAAGACCTCCCCCTTTCTAGATCAAAGCACACTTCACAGCCAAGTGTAGACCCTTCCAAACACCTGGTAACCAGGCTGTGGTCGAATCACTCCCTTGTGCAGCCCTGCTGGATAAAGCAAGCTCAGATTCTCAGACCCTGAGTAATTTGGGCCTTCACATTATAATGAATAATAAAATAGCAATAATAAAATAGCAATAATAAAATAATAAATATTCTATTAAATAAATAGACAAGCTCTATTAAAATAAGAATGAAGATAATAGTTGTTGATCAATTGACATAAAAATCTTTGGGGTAGGAGAGATGGTTCAGCTTGTAAAGTCTCTTCTCACAGGATGTGATGGTCCAAATTTGATCTCTAGGACCCATATGGTAGAATGAGACAACCAATTTCTGTAAATTGTCCTCTGATTTCCACATTCATTCCATGGATTGTTCACACACCACACACACACACACACACACACACACACACACACACACACACACACAAACACAAAATAAGCATGAAATAAAAACCTAATCCCAAGTCATGATAGAGAGATTGGGAAGTAGTTCAGTGCTGGGTGCTCTGCCTAGCATGTCTTATATACCTAGGGAAAGTGGGAGAGAAGGAAGATGTCTACTACCGCAGTTCCCTGGTGCATTTGCAAGAGATCAGGCCAGAAGTCAGCATCTAAGGCAGGTTAGGAACATGGATACCTCCATCAGAAGTTTCAACGTCTATGACAGGATCTACCTGAGCTTTATTGCTATATGTTAGTATATATAACATATATCATTGCTATATTTTAGTATAGCAGTGATTCCTGATAATTTCCCTCCCCAGTTCTTCAATTGTCTTTGTTTCTGTAATAAGAGGGGGAATGAAGAAAGTTATCTTAGCTGTGAACTTTAGGGGATGGAAAGATTCCAGTGATGTGCACACTGTCTGCCATTCTCATAGTAACTCCGTGGGCTCAGGGAAGAAAACTTTACTTTGGATCACTAAGTGAACCGACCTCAGAAGGTCCCGACCTTCTCCCTATTCACTGCTGCTATTCCACTGTGTCGTTGGCAGCTCCCAATCCTTGTGCAGCCAATGGGGGCAAAGGCCCGTGCTCTCACCTGTGTCTCATCCATCACAATAGGAGTGCAGCCTGCGCCTGCCCCCACCTGATGAAGCTTTCCTCTGACAAGAAGACCTGCTATGGTGAGTTTCCCACAGTTCAGAGCCACATCTGAATGGACGTATCTCCGATTCTGTGAGCATTCAGATTTTACTCAGAGTGAAGGGGAAGAGGTTTTGAATGTCTTAAAGAACACATTAAGTGTGGCTGATTAAGAATTCTATTAAGAATTCAGCTGCTGTTTCTGGGGAAACTGACAATCCTTTAAATTGTAGTATGTTACATTTGCTGTTTATTACCCTTTTCATTTTTTCTTGCTACTCTCTTATTTGATGGATTAGCAAAATTTATCTCTGTAAAACAGGGAGATGTATGAGTATAATGCACTTTGACGAAGAGATAACTTAGGTAACCTGTATAGCAGGAGACACTCACCAGTTTTAATTTTCTGTTCATTTAACAGGACATTGCCAACCTGAAGGGGGAAATGAAAACAAACAACAACAAAAAGACAACCATATAGCTTGGATATATATATATATATATATATATATATATATATATATATATATATATATAATTGTATTAATGAAAATAAATATTTTTCTTGGTAAAGTAGTTAATCCATAGAGCAGAAAATAGAATCATTTATCAGAAGTTAAATTATGAGACTCTTACTATTGCCTTTAATTCTTTGTAATTATTATAAGGCAAGACTAGACTCCTCTGACCCAGATTCATGTTTCTGTCAATTAATAATTTATAAAAGGACACAGAAGGCCATCAAGCAGTAATTAAGACAAGAGGTACTTGAGAAAACAAACATTTGGTATGGGGAGCTGCAAGTTCCACTGAATCAGAGGGCTATGCTGGGGACATTGGGGTGTTTTCTGTCATGGGCTCAGGTATGTTATTGGGAGGGGTGTGTCCCATCTTTTATTATAATGAAGTTATGTAACAAGTTCTATACCCATGGCAAGGTCACATGCATATTACAGACATGAAGAGGCATGGCATTCACTGTGCTCACTTTCTCTTAATATTGTCCTTAACAGGTCCAGCCCCACAGAGAAATGACAGACACCCATCAGCTAGTGGAGAGTGGAGGGAATAGAGCATGCTGGTGATTTTACAGATCCCTGCAGAGAATCCAGGAGTTGTATGCTAGGCAGTCTGTCTCACTATATGTGAAGAGTAGTACCATGGACCCTCTTGTTGGATTACTGACTTCCTCAAAATAACAACAACCCAACAATAAATATTAGAATGACTATAACCCCTATTTCACAAACAGTACAACAAGAGTACCTTACGACTTACCAATACCAGAACAAAAAATTTACAATAAACACTACCTGAGCCCTAATTTTAACAGGGAATACCTGAATTGACTTAAAAAAAATAATGCCTAATTTTGTTCAGTGACTTCTTTTTAGAAAAAAATACTCTTAATTACTTTAAAAATCATTTAATAAAAGGCTATATTATTTTAATTATACACCAATATGAAATATTGTTGTTGAGAAATACATCCAGCAAGTTCTAGTTTTGTTTGTTTGTTTGTTTATTGTTTATTGTTTTTTTTTCTATTTGTGTTGTTTGTTGAGACAGGGTCTCACTATGTAGCCATGGCTGGCCTGGAACTCAGAGATCTGCCTGTACCTCCACACCTGGCTTTAGTAAGCAACGTTTTGTTATGCTGAGATAAAAACCGAGTACTAAGTATTTCTTAACATTTCAAACTAAATGCTATTACTTAATGATTTGCTAACTTGTTTTTACAAATATTTGTTTTGAGTACCTTCAGGATAGATGATCTATACATTGTTTCCATCAGATTTTATTATTATCCTCTTTTGTTAAAATTGAAGTCATCAAAAGTTGCTATTTTAGGTTTTCTAGATTGTCTTAAACTCATCAACAATATAAGAAAAATGATCACTTTAATTTATTTTTCTAGAAATGAAAAAGTTTCTTCTTTATGCAAGACGTTCTGAGATCCGAGGAGTGGACATTGACAATCCATATGTGAACTTCATCACGGCCTTCACTGTCCCAGATATTGATGATGTTGCTGTAATAGACTTTGATGCCACTGAGGAACGTTTGTACTGGACAGACATCAAAACACAAACCATAACACGGGCTTTCATTAATGGAACAGGCCTAGAAACAGTTATTTCAAGAGGTAAAAATTTGCACGATCCCAACGTTTGTTATTCCGTTTGTAGTAAACAGTTTCTTTTACATTATTCCTGTACTGTTCAACTCAATTGAAAGTTGAAATTGGTTATTCAAAGAAGCAACAGTATACTCCATCTCTACAAATGTCAAATGCCACAGTTAAATCACACAGCACTTTGATAACTAGAAATTTAGTTCCATTCAAAGGGAAAATTCCTGAACAAATTAAAATTCTCAAATGTCCAAACACATTAAAAAGCTTTTTTTTGTGGCTGCCATGAAATGCTACTCACATGAAGACAGCATAGTGTACAGCAAGGACTGCTCCAGTCCTCTGAATTAAGCTTTGTATCCAAGCCTCTCTTTAAAAATATTACACTGGGAAATATTCCAGAAGCTTTCTCATAAGCTCTCAGGAGATTAACTTGAATTAACTGAAAAAAAAATACTGGCAAGATGGCTCAGTGGGTAAAAATACTTACTGTACTACAGAGTCTACATCTGTAAGTTATCCTCTGACTTTTAAGTGCCTGCTGTGACATATATGGGCTTGTGCATGTGTGTGAACATAAATACACATTGTGATAATAATAATAATAACAATAATAACAATAATAATAATAATTTTTAAACTGTAAAATCCAGCTGGAATTAAACATATATGTGAATGCAGTGGCTGGACTCAGAATATTCAGCATTGAATTAGTGTACTATGTGCTTGTATGTTGGCTGTTTTCACTTCACGTCAGTCACTGGCTTGGTGAATGAGTCTTCACTGCACACTATTCTCTGTGACTGAAAACCAGATCAAAGTTGCTTTCCCTGCGACTGTAGGCCCTCTGCACTTTGTATAGACATTTCAAGAGGACTGCAAGGTAGGGCAATCTTACTCCTATTGACTTGCTCAAGCACCTTTGCACTGAAGAGTACTGAAAATTTTAAATCAAACTGTATTTGAGAAGTGCTTAGTTTTCTTTTTCATTTTACTAAATATCTTTATTTGCAAAAGATTAGTAACATGTTTTTAATCTAATATTTTTAAATGAAAATAGATTCTTCTCTCATACAATACATCACAGCCAGTTTCCTCTCCCTTCTCCCTCAGATCCATCCTCCCTTTGTCTCATTTTCAGAAAAGAGAGAGATGGCTCAGAAGTTAAGAGTGTTTACGTTCTTAATTAGAGCAATATAGGATGCAGGTCTCAAACCACATCCTTTTGGGAGTTTCAGGCGTGCACAGGGGGATAGAAAACTAACAACTGAGGTGTGCCTTTATTTAGACCAATTGATCACATATTGATCCTGTGAAAACAACTCACTGAATATTAATTCAGTATTAATTTGTCAGAAGTGATCAAATTTATTTCCAACTCAATTAAAGGGAAGTCTGAAGAACTAATGTGATGATTTCCTTTTTCTACAGAAATTGTTTCTTCCAGTGCTGGATGTAAAATGTATAACGGGCATGAAGATGTCATTATATTCCCTGAAATGGTCCTCCTCTAGAGTTCAGAAAGGAGCTCAAGACCTTTATCCACAATGTGAATATATTTCTCCAAATGCTCTGAGACCTGTATTTGGCTAAACATGCTGTTTATAAACATTAAGGGACAGGCTTCAGTGGTAGAACTGAAATCCAGTCCTAATTTGTGGAGTGTATATGTCAGAAAAACACAAGAATTTTCCATTTAGCACACTTTAATTGCAACTGCCTGTTCAAATTGAGCAATAATATCATTTCACTAATAATACATTTACTCATTACGATATAAAATAAAATATTCTGGACAAGTGTTTTCTGTAGGAGAAGAAATAGAGGGAGAGATACAGGATAGCCGTTGTGATTCCCATATCCTCCAGAGAGGGCACAGCACAGGCAAGCCCAGGGAGCTGAAGAAATAGAACCTGACCACATAAAGTTCTTTACACATATACTGCTAAAAGCCATGATTTCTACATTAATATACAATATGGTACCTGTTTTAAAGAGGGCAGAGTAAGACATTTAGCTTTGCTTTTGGAGTGGTCCCTTTACCAAAGATGTCTAATAGAGAGTCCTGGACTGTGAAGGTGAATACTTTGATAGCTCTTTGAAGATTACTTGGCTGCTTTGGTGGTTCTGATATGTGGTAGAGGCTTGGACTAGGTGGAGAAAGACAGAGTTCGAAGAAACATGGGCAGATTGTGGAGCTATCGAAGGGAACAAATATAAAGGCAGACAAAGAGAGTTTAACCTGAAGGTAAAGGTAGAAGCTCTGTCAAAGTTTCTCCCATTCTTCACACATTCAGTGGACTTGCCTTTCTTCCAGAGTGGTGTGGGTTTGGGTGAGAAATGTCCCCATATACTCATGTATTTGAATAGTAGGCCAGTAGTTGTTGTTGGTGTTTGGGAAGGTTTAGGTGTGGAGTCTTGCTGGAGAACGTATGTAGGGAAAGTCTTTGAGAGTTAAGGTGTAAGCCCCAAAGATGGGAGGAGAAAGACCACTCTCCCAAATCATCATGGCCAAATTAATTAAAGCAAGCAAAAGAAAGCTTTTTTTTTTTTTTTTTTTTTTTTTAATTTGCGTACATGGGCTCTCTTCCCAAAGGCAGGGTTGAAGAGTTCATCATTGGGCATGAGGAAGACAAGGTTTTTAGAGCTCAGGGGTAGGGGGTTTTTGAAATGAAGGATTTGGTTTGCAAACTAGACAGGGTTACAGGAGCAGCATCTAACAAGGTGGCAATAACAAGGTAGACATTTCCACCCTTTGAAAGAAATGTAGGGTTGCAAGATGGTTTTGTATTTAAGGTTACAGGTGGGGCATAGCCCAATCCTTGAGAAACAGAGGTCTAATCATAAGCAGGAATGAGCCTAGTTTGTCTTTATCATAAGATGCCCTTTAATTCTAAGGTGGAGGCAGTGGTTCATCAATAGCCTTGCTGCACTATCAATTCCCCGTCTCTGCTTCATTTTTGCCTTTGTAAATGTGATCTCTCAGCTTTCTGAACCTGCTGCCATGCTTACAATTTGCTGCTATCCCTCCCTCCCATATGGACTCATACCTCTAGAACCATACAGCAAAATTATCTTCCATAACTACTTTCAGTCACAGCATCTTGTCAGAGAAACAAAAAAAAGTAACTAATACAGACTGGTAGAAAGTTCCATTAGCAGCAAAGCCAGCAATGAACTTTTGAAAGTTTGGCTTTGGACCTCATGAGAGTATCACAAATTCCAACAGTAGTCTGTATACTTTATTTGTCCATCAGTCCTTTTGTAGCCCTGTAGATGGCCTCTGCAGACCCTGCACTTCCTCCACACATGGTTATGCTCTGTTCCTTTTCAATGGGTCTTTCTTTTTTTTTTTCCTTTTAACTGAAAATAGATTCTTCTTGCATACAATACATCCCCACCACAATTTCTCCTCCCTCCACTCCTCCTAGATACACCAGCTCCTGTCTCCCCCAGATCTACTCCCCCTTTATTTCCTCTTCAGAAAAGTATAGGTCTCTAAGAGATGACAGCCAGATAGGACAAAACAAGAAATCATAAGCCCTTATACTGAGGCTGGACAAGGCAACCCAATAGAAGGAAAAGAGTCTCAAGAGCAGACAAAGGGGTCAGAGATACACCTGCTGTCACTGTTAGGAGTCTCACAAGAGCACCAAGCTAACAGCCATAACATAAGCAGAGGACCTTGTACAGACCCATGCAGACCCCTGGATTGCCTCTTCAGTCTCTGTGAGCCCAAGTAAACTCTGCATAGTTGACTAGGTGGGCCATGTTCTCCTGGTGTTTTCTATCCCCTGACTCCTATAGTCTTTCCTCCCCGTCTTCTGTGGTGTTCCCAGATCTCTGAGGTGAGCAACCCTATGGAGACCTCCAGTTTAGACTCTCTCTGCATAATATTTTGTGGTGGGCTCTGTACCCTCTTCCATCTGCTGCTGGCAGAAGCCTTTCTGACAACTACTTGACAAGGCACCAATCTATCAGTATAGCAGAATGTCATTAGTAATTTTTTCCAGTGGTGTTTGGTTTTATCCTAGGCCTCTAGGATATCCAGTCTCCAGTTTGATGGCCTTCCAGGCAGATTAGGGCATGGGCTACCTCTTGTGGAGTGGGCCTCACGTTAAGCCAAACATTGGTTGGCCACTCTCACATACTCGCCACTGCCACTGCCCCAGCACATGTTGCAGGCAAAATAGATTGTAGATGGTGGGGTTTGTGGCTGAGTTAATGTCCAGGTTCTTCTTTCTGTAGCCCACAGAGTACCTTCTCATGCCAAGGAGACTAGAATGTAGGGTTGAAGGCTCCAAGCCCACACCAACTCAAACTCTCTACTTTCAATAAGCTGATTGGAAGTTGTCCTTGGCAATGAAGCCCTGCTGTCCACTTTTAGAAGGCAACCTTCCATCAGCTTGGGTTGTTAGGGACCTCATTTGGATCTCTTTGGCCAACAACTCAACTGAATATATTCCAGTTCCACCACTGGAAGCTTTGCTTGGCCATCAAAGATGGCTAGTTCATACTCTATATTCTCAATTGCTAAGAGTCCTAGCTAAGGTTACTCTTATAGATTCCAGGAAGTTTTTATTGCACTACATTTCCACATCAGTCCCCAAGTACCCCGATTTCAGCTTTCTTCCCCATGCTCTCTTCCTCCATCACTTCCCCACCTGATCCCTCTAGATACCCCATCTACCCACGGAATCTATTCTATTTCTCTTACCCAGTGAGACTTATGCTTCCTCCCTACAGTTCTCTTTACCTAATTTCTCTGGGTTAGTGGATTGGAACTTGATCATCATTTACTTAACAGTTGATATCTACACATACATGAATGCATTCCATATTTGTCTTTTTGGGCCTAGGTTACTACTCTCAGGAATATTTTTTTCCTAGTTCCACTTTTTAAAATACAAATATCATTTTAAAAATAACAATCCATTGTATAAATGTACCACAATTTCTTTATCCATTGTTCAGTTGAGTGACATCCAGGATATTTCCAGGTTTTGGCTATTATGAATAAAGCGGCAATGAACATAGTTGGGCAAGCATTATTATGGTAGGGTGGAGTGTCCTTTGGGTATATGCCCAAGAGTGGTATAGCTGGTATTTGAGGTAGATCAATTCCCAATTTTCTGAGAAAACAAAACATTGATTTTCATAGGCTGTATAAGTTTATACTCCCACCAGCAATAGAGGAGTGGTCTCCTTGCTCCAAATCCTCACCAGCATGAGGTGTCACTCATATTTTTTATCTTAATTGTTCTGACAGGTGTAAGATGGAATCTCAGAGTAATTTTCATTTACATTGCACTGATGATTAAGGATATTGAACATTTTAAATTTTTTTTCAGTCATTTCGGATTCGTCCATTGAGAATTCTCTATTTAGATCTATGCCCCATTTTTAAATTGGATTATTTGATTTTTGATAACTAGTTTATTGAGTTCTTTATATATTTTGGATATTAGACATCTATCAGATGTGAAGTGGGTAATACCTTTTCCCATTCTGTAGACTGCCATTTTGTTCTGTTGATGGTGTCCTTTGTCTTACAGAAACTTTTCAGTTACATGAAGTCCCATTTATTGATTTTTGATCTTAGTGCCTGCTATTGGTATTCTGTTCAGAAAGTTATCTCCTACACCAATGAGTCCCATGCTGTTCCCCACTCTGTCTTCTATCAAGTTCTGTGTATCTGGTTTTATGTTGAGGTCTTTAATTGACTTGTATTTGAGTTTTGTGCAGAATCTATTTGCACTCTTCTACATAATAACATACAATTTGAATAGTATCATTTGTTGAAGATGCTTTCCTTTTTCCAGTGTGTAGCTGGAGTTTTCTCCAGTCCTGCTTGGCCCACAGTCAGGACAAATCTCTCTCACCCACCAGTCCCGCAGCCACTCAGACCCAACCGAGTAAACACACAGAGACTTATATTGTTTACAAACTGTATGGCCGTGGCAGGCTTCTTGCTATCTAGTTCTTCTATCTTAAATTAACCCATTTCTATTCATCTATAAGTTGCCACATGGCTTGTGGCTTACCAGTACCTTACATCTTGCTTTTCATGGCGGCAGCTGGCAGTGTCTCTCTGCCTCAGCCTTCCACTTCCCAGAATTCTCCTCTCTCCTTGTTCCACCTATACTTCCTGCCTGGTTACTGGCCAATCAGTGTTTTATTTATTAACCAATCAGAGCAACACATTTAACATACAGAACATCCCACAGCACCAGTATGTGTTTCTCGCTTATTATTTGAGTTTTGTGCAGAATCTATTTGCATTCTTCTATATACTGACATCCAGTTTGAATAGTACCATTTGTTAAAGATGTTTTCTTTTTTTCCAGTGTGTATTTCTAGCTTCTTTATCAAAAATTAAGTGTTCATAGGTGTGTTAATTTATGTTTGTGTCTTCAATTCCATTCCATTGATCAACATGTCTGTTTTGATGCCAGTACCATGCCATTTTTATTACTCTATCTCTGTAATACTATTTGAAATCAGGGCTGGTGATACCTCTAATATTTTTTTTATTGTTCAGCATTGTGTTAGCTAACCTGGGATTTTTTTTTTCAATATAAAGTAGAGATTTGTTTCTTCAAGATCTGTAAAGAATTGTGTTGGGATTGTGATAGGTATTTCATTGATTCTGTAGATTGCTTTTGGTAAGATGGCCATTTTTACTATGTTAATCCTACCTACCCATGAGCATGGGAGATCTCCCCATATTCTGATATCTTCTTCAATTTCTTTCTTCAAAGACATGAATTTTTTATACAAGTCTCTCACTTGCTTAATTAGAGTTATCCCCAAGACATTTGATAATGTTTGAGGCTATTGTGAAGGGTGTTAGCTCCCTGATTTCTTCCTCAGCCCTTTTTTTATTTGTATATACAAAGGCTACTAATATTTTGACTTAATCTTATATCTAGCCACTTTGCTAAAAATTTTTTTTTTTTTTTTTTTTTGGTTTTTCGAGACAGGGTTTCTCTGTGTAGCTTTGCGCCTTTCCTGGAACTCACTTGGTAGTCCAGGCTGGCCTCGAACTCACAGAGATCCGCCTGGCTCTGCCTCCCGAGTGCTGGGATTAAAGGCGTGCGCCACCACCGCCCGGCTGCTAAAAATTTTTATCAGCTATAGGTTTTCCTTAGTAGAATTTTGAAAATGGCTTATGTATACATTCATGTCACCTACAGATAAACATAATTTGCCTTCTTTCTTTCCAGTTTGTTTCCCCTTGATCTCCTTCAGTTGTCTTATTGCTATAACTAGAACTTCAAGTACTAGTGAATAGATATGAAGAGAGTGGACAGCCTTGTCTTGTTCCTGATTTTAGTGAGATTGCTTTGAGTTTCTCTTCATTTAATTTGATGATGACTATAGGCTTGCTGTACATTGTCTTTATTATGTTAAGTATGTACCCGTGTTAGTAATCTCTCCAGAACATTTATCATGAAGGGGTGTTGGATTTTGTCAAAGGCTTTTTCAGCTTTTAATGAGATGATTATGTGTTTTTTTTCCTTTCGGTCTGTTTATATGGTGCATTATATTGACAAATTTTCATATGTTGAACCATCCCTGCATCTCTGAGACCATGGTGGATGGCCTTTTTATATTTCTTGGATTTGGTTTGCAAGTATTTTATTGAGTATTTTTGCATCAATATTCATGAGGGAAATGTGTCTGCAATTCACTTTCTTTGTAGGGTTTGGGTATCAGGGTAACTGTGGATTCATGAAATTAATTGGGCAATGCTCATTCTATTTTTGTTTTGTAGAATAATTTGAGGAGCATTGTATTAGCTCTTCTTTGAAAATCTGGTAGAAATCTGCTTCAAAACTCTCTGGCCTTAGGCCTTTTTTGGTTAAGAGACTTTTGATGACTGCTTCAGTTTCCTCAGGGGTTATAGGTCTATTTAAATTGTTTATCTGACCTCGATTTAACTTGGTAAGTGGTACCCATGGAGAAAATTATACATTTCTTTTAGATTTTCCAATTTGATGGAGTAGAGGATTGTAAATTATGTCCGTATGATTCTTTAGATTTCCTTGGTGACAGCTGTTATACCTTCCTTTTCGTTTCTGATGTTATTAATTTGGATCTTTCCTCTGTGTCTCTTAGTTAGTATAGATAAGGGTTTGTCTATCTTGTTGATTTTCTCAAATATACAACTCTTTGTTTCACTGATACTTTGTATTGTCCTCTTTTTTATAGTTAAATGATTTTAGGCCTCATTTTGAAAATTTCTTACTGTCTGCTCCTCTGGGGTGTGCTTATATTTTTTCTATTTATCTTGTTGTTCTAGCGCTTTTGGGTGTTCTATGAGGTGTCTAGTATGATATTTATCTAATTTTTCTAATATAGACACTTAGTGATATGAACTTTCCTCTCAACACTGCTTTCATTGTGTCCCATTGTATTAATTTCCATTGAATTCTAGAACGTCTTTAATTTCTTTCTTTCTTTCTTTCTTTCTTCCTTTCTTTCTTTCTTTCTTTCTTTCTTTCTTTCTTTCTTTCTGTCTTGACTTATATTTCTTTGAGTGTTCAGTTTCCATGAGCTTGTAAGCTTGCTGTTATTTCTGTTGTTGTTGTTGATATTCAGCTTTAATTCTTGGTGGTCTGGTAGGATGCAGGGTGCTATTTCAGGGTTTTTCTTAAGAAGCTTCATTTTCATACCTTCCTCAGTTTAAGGCGAATGTGAAGTGAGGTTTACAAACTGAACTCCAAATATACCCAACCATCCCTGCTTCCTGAGAAAAACACTGACTGATTCAAGTTTTCTTAAAGGAAACAATAGCTTGCCTGTCTTATCATTCTCTACCTTCTACACCACTAGACTTTGCATTTATATGTTATTTGTGAAAGACCTTTTTTTAATAACTGTTTACACTAAGTAGCTCAGAATGGGGACAACTCATTATAATGATAATTGGTAATATATGACTATAAGCATATTCATCAAAAATTTAATAGTATTATTTATATGCAGTATGTGCAAAAATGCATATACATACACATGTATGTCCATATGTGTTATTTCTACTCTCATAAAATGATATTGATTGGTATTCTCTAAAGGATCTAATTGAATATATATACTTATTTAATATATACATATACTTATATACAATATATATACATATACTTATATACAATATATACATATACTTATATACTATATATATATATATTTGACCGCCGTAAGGCTGTGGTCTAAGCAATCCAACAACAGATGTCTTCTGATAGAAAGGATAAGGACCTAGAAGTTGTTCAGTCCATAAAGCTGAATATTTCAGCAGTCACAATCTTGTGCTGAAGTTCTAGGGAAGTCTTAGAAAACCCCTGGTTTTCACCCTATTTTGGAATCCTGAACAAGTGAGTTCTAATAGCAGGGAAGAAATGTCTTGGAAACAGAATAGAAGAACTTTCCAATGAAAGTGAAGGAACAAAGACAAAAAACAAAAGCTTCCATCTGCCATGTGCTTTTTATATAATCTGCCACTAGAAAATGTGGCCCAGGATTAAGGTGGATCTTGCTACCTCAAAATATCCAAAAAAGAAAGTCATTCACAGGCCTGCCCACCTACTGAGATTTTAGTCAAGTTGACAACCAAGATTAGCCATCACAAAAATCAAATATATTTTTATTCTGAGAGAAAACGACCTTATAATTCATAGAAAGAGCTGGACAGCAAACAGCTTTATTCTCTGGTACCAATAATGCTTTTTTCTTGAGTCCCTTCTTGGGCCAGATTGTTTCCCATCATTCATATTGTCAGGCTTACTGATTGGGTATGATAAATAACCTAACATTAGTGTGACACAAAGGCCATCTCACTTATTCTCTGCACATCTAATATTACAAATGAATAATTTCCATTCTATAGATGAGAAAGCTCAAGGTCATAGAAACTGAACTGCTGCCTCAAAGGCATGGTGAAGAACTTTACAGAAAAAAGCTTACCCTTAGAACCACATTATTAGCACTCCTGTATCCTTCATTATGCTGCAATAACATGATTCAGGATTTCATTGCAAGTTACTGGAGCAGAATTTCATGAGCTCAAAGCACTATGCTTTTAAGGTGGTCCCAGAGCCCAGTCAGACCTCCCAAATGTGGACTGGTCAGAGGTATACTTTTCTTGCATAACAGTGTGCCTCTGAAAAATTTAGCACACTGCTGGTAGTTAACACAATAGGAATATTACAAAACATGAATGTACCTTCAAATTCCTAATGTAAGAAAGAATAATTGGGTTGATTGTGCTGGTTAGTTTTTGTCAGCTTAACACAAACCAAAGCCATCTAGGAAGGAGAACCTCAGCTGAAGAGTTGCAGCCAAAGGATTGTCCCATGAGAAAGTCTCTGGAGCACTTTTTATTAATGATTGATGTGCAATAACTCATCTGAATGTGGGCAGTGCAATCCTTGGGTGGATGGTCCTAGGTGGTATAAAAAAGTAAATTGAGCAAGCTATGGGGAGCAAATCAGTAAGCAGTGTTCTTCCATTGCCTCTGCTTCAGTTCTTGCCTTCATTTCCTGCCCTGACTTTCGTCAGTGATGGACTGTGCCCTAGGAAATGTAAGATGAAATAAACTCTTCCCTCCCCAAGTTGCTTTTGGACAGTTTTTTACCACAGCAGAAGAGAAGAAAATCAACTAGGACATGTTTTGTTTTGTTCATATTTTTTTCTAGAGTTCCTCCTTTTATTTTATTCTTTAATTTAACCCTCTAATGATGTACTTACTTTGAGGTTCATGTTGCTTTCCACTTTCATAGATAAGTGAAACCTACAGTCATCTTTGCCATTTTGGGGAATATTAGAGCTTCATTTATATCTGAGTTTGGTTTCACTGTTGACCACACAGGTTTGTTCTTTCTCTTCCATGTCCCTCCCTTTTATAAATAAAAGAACTTCATGAGTTGAAGAAAAAAGAAGTTTAGATTTAAGCACATGCTTATGTCTGACAGCATGTGCTTCCTATGGGCTCAGTATTGTCTGCAGATCCCCTGGTATTATCTTGGTGAAATGCACTATTGTCTTTCTCCTCCAAAATATTTTTGTTCATCTGAAATGTGAGCAAAGAGTTTTAGACACACAGTGGCAAGATTATGAGAGTCCACATCATTTTCAGGCAAATCTCATTTTTATTGGCAAAGAAGCTTTATGTGTCTGCTGTACTATTCTGCTGCCTCTGCCTTCATAGCACTAGTGGTATCAGTGAGTACTATCATGCTCATCTAAATATGTAATTCTCAATGAACTTTGAATCTAATGGAATGTATCTAGTAACTGTCCATTCATGTTTGAAACATCATTATATCAATTATTTTGTCAATGTGAAGCAAAGCTTTTCTCTATATATATTGCAAAGTATTAAATGTAATAATGGTTTGAAAATAATAATTATTCTAACAATTAGTACAGGAAGAATTAAGGTAATGAGAACAGGTCCACAATAACAGTGCTTTCTAGACTTTAGAAACATTGGAAAGCTTAGCTGTGGGACATCTGCTGCTTACGGATGACTGATCAGAATTTTCCATTTCTCATGTCCACCCAGAAAGTTTTTGTGGTGGAATAATAATATCTGTGATGCAAAAAAAAAAAAGAAAGAAAGAAAAGAAACCAAAACAACCATAATGATGCCAACAACTTCCACCCATTGAGAACTTTGCATACATAGATAAATCTGGTAAATGCCCATACTATCTATGCCTATTTTTCATATTTTCAATTAGAAAAATGAGTATGCAGTTTCATTCTAATGTGCAGGATTTTAAAGAAACTCTATAGCACTTTTTAGGTTCCACACCTCAGGCATTAGACTTATGAAATGCTCTGTACTCAAAGATTAAAAAGTTCAAGACATTTCACTAACTAAAGGGACATCACATGTGGCAGTATACCTCAATGTGACTAAATAACTACAATGTAAGGTTAAGAGTAATAAGGACTGTACCATGGGGAAGCCACTTAGACAACTGAATCACAGTTCACACTGATTTCTGACATGGAGTTATTGAGGTACTCACTGAGTCAGGAGGAAGTAAGGAGGCCTTGGGGAAAATGGGTTCCCAGTTGATGAATCCATAGGCATGAAGATCTAAAAACCTTCGGGAGACCCTGGTAAGAAAGTAGCTATACACCATAGAGACTTCATGTTGGATCATATCCCCCCAAGAGATTATAAAAAAGTAAGGGATTGTTTTGCTGTTTTTTTCTTTTTTCCTTAACAAAATGGGGGACCACAGGTAAGATTTAAAGGTGATATAGGTGAGCTAAACCCTTGGAAAGATATATCAAGTGGAGATTGCAATGATAGTGAAACTGAGAAATAATGGGCAAGGATAATATTAGAAATCTACAGAAATATTCTAAATTCAAAACAAAACTTGACCAAGTCTGGGATTTGGGTCTGTTGGTAGACTTGTTGACTAGCATGCATTAAGTCCTGGGTTTGATACTGAGTGTTTCGTGATGGTGTACATCTACCACTAAAGCGATAGAGACAGAAGGGTCAAGAGTTCAAGGCCAGCATTGTTTACCAAGACCCTTCCTCCAAATTCAAAAATAAGAACAAAAATTAGTCTGGAACCTTAGGTGTAAAGAAGGGGACAGAGTTTTGATATTGCACAGAAGTTACAATATGACAAAGGGTTAAGATGACAGATAATTGGACAGAGATTAGAGAAACTAGTGCAGAAGTGAGCAAGAAGAGGTATGGTGTTTCTTTTATTGAGTGGCATTTTATATATGTGTGGAGGTGTTTATATGTGTTGTATGTGTTTTTGCATTGTGAATACACACGCAGTTTAGTACACAGAGGTGTGCATGTATATGTAGAGGTCAGAGCTTAACATCTATAAAAAGAGGCTTTCCTCTATCCTGCCCCATCCCACAGCTATTTCCAAATAATCATTCAGAGGCTTGTATTAATTATAAATGTTTGGCCAGTAGCTCAGGCTTATTACTAACTAGCTCTTACACTTAAATTAACCCAGATTTCTTATCTATGCACTGCCACATGGTTTGTGACTTGTTATATCATTTTCTATACTTCTTGCTTCCTCAGCAGCAGGCTGGAATCTGCCCCAACTCCACCTTTCTTCATCTCTAGTCTTCAGTTTGATTGTATGGCCTAACCTTATTCTGCCTCATCATTAGAGAAACATCTTTATTTATTAACCAATGAGAGCAACATGTATTCATAGCTTACAGAAAGACTATCCCACAGCAAACATCAGAATTTCCCACTGTAGATCTGCAAACAGGGTCTCTCACTTGGAAAAAATCACTTGCTAATTGGGATTCTCTGGCTACCTAGCTTGGCCTGAAGACTTTCTGTCTCCACTACCCACATGCTAGGGGTACAGAAAGTATGCCAGCCCATTCTGCATTTAACTGGGTGCTCTGATCCAAACTCTGGTCCTCACAATTGCACATTAACTGAGCCATCTTTCTAGTGATAGATATGTTTTGCTGAGCAGAATATCCTCAAGTTCCCTCCATGTTCTAGCATACATCAGATTTGTGTCTGTTTCAAGACTGAACAGTATTTCACTGGATGTTTATAGTGCATCTTATTTATTTATTCATCTAGTAGTCAACATAGGTTGTTTCTAAATTTGACTATTTTCAAAATATCATTTTGAACATTATAATACAAAGTCCCTTTGAGAATTCATCTCTCCTTTACATGTATTAAAAATTAAAAAAAAAACTATGCATGTTTGCAGAGACCTAAAATCCCAGTCTTGGGAGATACAGGCAAGTAGATCAGATGTTCAAGATCAGTCTCAGCTACATAATGACTTTGAGGTCAGCTTGGGATGCATAAGATCCTTTCACACAAAATGAGAGTAAAATGGGGAATTCCTGAGTTGTATGATAACTCTTTTGTTTTGATTTGAGGTAGCACCATCCTGCTCCTTCACTTTCACATCCCTACTATCAGCACACAAAGGCACGAAGATTTTCCAATATTTGTTAATCTGCTGTTGTTTTTATATTTGTTTTAATTCTAAATATTAAAATTTATTTGAGCTGTTATATAACATGAAAATTTACATAATTCTATGGTACCTTGTGAAATCCTGATGCATATAGGATATAACACTTAAATCATGGTAAACTTATCAATCTTATGGGATGTATCACTTCTTAATGGTGGAAACACTCAAAAATTCTTCTAGTTTTTTTTAATGTGCAGTTCACTGCCGTTACCTATAGAAAACCTTCAGTGTTAAAGCACATAGAATTCATCATTTAAGACCTTTTGTTCTACTGATCAACCCTTCTGATGCCTTCTTCCACTTGCCACAGCCTCTGTTAACTGCCACTTAACTGTGACTCCAATGACATCATCCACTTTAAGATCTGAAAATGAATGAGAGCATGTGGTACTTGTCAGTCCAATACCTGGTTTATTTTACTTAGTGTAATAATCTCAAGTTCTATCAATTTTTATCGTCTTTGGCTAAATAGTATCCCATTATTCATAGGTACCATGTTTTCTCTTGTTGTAGTCACTTTTGTGCTTCCATTTCTTGGATCATATAAAGAATAGAGAATAAATATGAGACTTGAACTATGTCTTAAGATGCTGGTTCATTGATTTTGATTAGATACACAGTGATATGATTGCTGATTTTATTGTGGTTCTGTTTTTAAGCTTTGAGGAAATTCAAACTGCTTTGCACAGGGCTCTAATTGTTTACATTCTTACCATCAGTGGACAAAGGTTTTCTTTTCTACAAATTCTACTGTCTTTTTGATAACTGCCATTTTTATTAACTTACTTTTTATTTTCAATTTTTCATATGATATATTTAGATCATGTTCTTTACTCTCTCCCAACTCCTCCTATATCCTCCCACCTCCTACCTACCCAACTTAATGACAATTGTCATTTTTATTGGAGTGAGGATGTGTCTGATCATTCTTTTAATCATTTTTCCTTCATTTATGAATAGTATATTTGAGCACATTTTCAAATTCTTTTGAATATTCTTATATCATCTAAGGATAAATTTCTATTCGAGTCTTCTGTTCATTTTTGAATCAGCTTTTGTTATTGTTGTTCAGCTATAACTTAAGGATATTCAGCCAAGCACAGTATTCAAATTCACGGATTAATCTTCTCTTGGCTGTGCTAGTACAAGTCAACTCTTAGCTTCACCATGATATATATAATGATAACCCTCAAGTTCATCTGGTTGGCCTCTGTATTTGTTCACGTGTCTTGGCAATCACCCCTGCATCTTCTCACAGTACTCTCATTTTGTCTTTTATGGGATTTTGCCTTTTACTATTCCAGTGGGAGAAAAACCCCAATATTATCTCAATATGCTTGCTTCTCCTTTTATATGCTGCCCTTTGAAAGCATTGATTAAATACACTGGGTTACTCATTCTGTCTTCCCAGATCCAGCTTCTAGCTTTCCCCCTAGTTACTCTGGCTAACCTTTTTCTCTTTGTTTTCCAGTTCATCATGTTAACTGTGTCCAGCTGCTGTTTTTGATTATTCCACATACAGTGTTTGAATTTGAGGACTCTGGATTGATTTGCTCTTTAGCTTTGCTCTTACATTGTATCTATTTGGATATTTTACCATGTTCCTTTTTACTGTCACAATGGACTTCACCTATGGGAATATGAGAGCATTACTTAGGACATTTCTTCAACGAAAGACTAAAATTTGTTCTTGTTGTAGAAAAAATGAGGCTATTCTTGTCTCCAATCAATTTAAATCTCCCACCTGACAAGTGAATTTCTTGCCAATGCCTAAGAGTGTATTGCTCAAGGCATAAACCCTATGACGATATTCTGACACTTGCGTATATCTAAAGAAATGATAGAAAAATCTAGAGCAAAATGGTTTTTTTTTTTCAAAAATTCTTCTTTTTAAACAGGAATGATTTTCCCCACCTACTTAAAACTAATGATATATAAAATCTTTCTATTAATCCTATGGTCATTCTGTCTTGCTCTCACACTTATGAGTTACATTATACCAAGCTGCAAATATTCCACAAAAAATGATGATTCTTGTGTGGGGTTTGTCTTGATGATTACCACATTTCTAAAATCTCATTTACTTACCTTTATAGCTTTAGCTGGCATGCATTTGTGTGTGTGTGTGTGTGTGTGTGTGTGTGTGTGTGTGTGTGTGTGTGTATCTGTTTGTGTGTCTGTGTGTATATCTCTCTGTGTGTCTAACATACAGCCATTCATCCATCTGTCTTGTGATTTTGATACATTTGAAAATTAAAATTTATCATTCACCAGAGACTTTTGTGATAAGGAAGAACTTTGCAGAATATATCATTTGTGTTTAGTTCAAGAAAGTGAGTTTTCCCCAAACAGAGGAAAGCTGAACTTTCTGAGAAACTTGCTCAAAGGCGTTGTAGTGCCTTAATCAAAAAACAGATGTTAAGAGTCAAAATATATTGTTTCAATATTTTCATTAAAAAGAAGAAATATGCAGTGATTTTCTTTTAACTACTTTTCTTCACATCACTACTTTTCCTTCATGGACAGTTTTAGGGTCCTCTAAAACAATGAGTCATGGGTTTAGTTATGGGGAAAAAAAGACAAGTTTGATTTCACCTGTCAGGCTAGTAACGTAAAATGTCATCTGGGGCCGAAACAATCACAAAGATAGAAAGTTATGATTGAGGTTGTGTTGTGCTCAGACAAAAAACACCCTCAGCCTCAGGTGTTTTAGCCTTAACTTGAGTATTGTAGATAATTGATATGCCCTTATAATTCCAGATTATAGATGGAGTGTTTACTAAGTCACTGTAAATCTTTATGTTGAATGTATGCTGCACATGTCTGAGGAAATTTTCAACATATTAGAAATATATGTTGATAATATATGTAAGAGTTATGCTTTACAATTAAAGAGATGTATGCTCTCTAGTCCATATATTTGGTTCAATTAGTAAGTAATTTAAAATATTCTGAGAATCAGATTGATTTAAAAAGTATTTTATAAATATGTCTTCTAGTAAAACAATATTACATCCTCCAAAGGATTCTTAGAAATCCTTTATCTGTATGTTGCCTCAGGTTAAGATGAGTAAAGATGTTGCAAAAAAAAAAAAAAAAAAAAAAAAACAAAACCCTACATAACTGATACTGATAACAAAGAACCAGGGCCTCAGGGTTGGAGCCTGACCCCAAACCTCATTCTGTTAGCACTACCTCTCTGAAGCAGGTGAGCTCCAGAGGGTGGGACAGGAGGAAATGTACCCTGAGAGAGAAGGAAAGTCTAATTGTAAAAAAAAGTATTATTTTTGTCTCAACAACAACAAGAAGAACAAAATAAAAAGTATGCAATTGTGCTCTAACGTAAGCCCACATTCAGAAGGTAGAGGTTTACCAGGGACAGGAGGGAGCCCTACACAGGGGAGGGGCTGAGGATGTGAGACTGGAGCCAGCACTGTGAGGGCCAGGCAGACTGAAGAAAGGCTTCCTGACCTTGCAAGTATAGTAGCCAGGCCCCACCCACCTCTGTGCTCCACAGCCCCCGCACAATCACTGGACTCCCGGTCCTCTTCTGCTTTGTTAGCAAGTTTTGTATGTCTGGAGTTTTCTACTTTAATTGACTTTTCCCATTTTAAAAAAAAATCTAGTTTGCTCGCTTACACTGAGTGGGAAGATGTATTGATTCCATTGAAGTGAAGTAGCAGCTGCTTTGACTGGTCAAGTAAGACAGGAAGCTCATGCCTGAGGACCACCTGAACCCTCAGTACCTCCACCCTTCCCACATCTCACTGACCAGTCTGTCTTTACACGTGTCCACTGTAAGGTCAAGGAGCTGGTGACTAAAGAACCCTGGCAGTACTAAATACTAGAAAATAAAGAGAAAAAAGAGACAAGTCCAGGGATAAGCTCTCAAATGACATGGGTAATTACTAAAACAGTCTTACTATACATTACTAATCTCCATGATTTGGAGTAGTTCACTTTAGTATGTTTCTCTTTCTAAAATGCCCCTGGGTGTTTAAAACACATCCCCATGCTTGTTTTTCAAGATGCCCAACTCAGTAATCAAAGAAAAACAGTGCAGAGGCCCTATTTAGTGGCACTAACTCTATACTTAATTAGGTTTCAGTCATTACTCCAGAGTCAACATTTGGAGGAATGTTAAAATGCCTTTAGTTTTGTTCTCATATTCCATTAAATTCCTGATAATTGTCTGTGTTGAAAGGTGTTCAAGTCTGCTGGTTTGGGGAAGGTTGAATTATTTTATTTCGCATAAGTAACAAATCAGCACTTAAAACATTGAACAGCTCATTTGTTAATGACACACAGTACTCTCTCCTAACCAGACCTGTGTGGTACCAACTGCAGAAGCTATTATTCTCACTCAGATCATGGTCACTTCTTCCCACAAGACCAGTGTCTACCGGAGTCTGTTCTGAAGGCTGACTGGTGAATCATTGACTGTTACTCTAATTTTGTTGATAATTGTTGCTTCAGGTTTCCTAATGCCTCAGCAGTTAGACATTAATGATTATGCACACCTAAGAAGTGTTGATAAGGGAATGAGATTGCAATCTTGTACAATTTTAGCTGACAAATTAAAGTGTAAATTAGGTTTTCCCTTAGACAGAGCATAACTTACCTGAGCCAAGTGTATGTGAACCTTCGGTCACTCTCCATTTTCTTTATCCTGTTTTGCAGATATTCAGAGCATCAGAGGGTTAGCAGTGGACTGGGTTTCACGTAATTTATACTGGATTAGCTCAGAATTTGATGAAACACAAATTAACGTGGCTAGGCTGGATGGCTCTTTGAAAACCTCAATTATCCATGGAATCGATAAGCCACAGTGCCTGGCAGCTCACCCAATCAGGGGGTAAAGTATGATTTAATTTTTTTTTTTTTTTTACATTTTGTACTTTATTTCAGATTTTACAGAAAATGATTG
Organism: Peromyscus eremicus; assembly: GCF_949786415.1. NCBI lineage: Eukaryota > Metazoa > Chordata > Mammalia > Rodentia > Cricetidae > Peromyscus > Peromyscus eremicus. Next base: position 20,935,026 of record NC_081419.1, on the reverse strand, counting down.
TTTAATTCAGATGATACAGGTATTGAGGATCCAGTCAAAATGTAAATGTGAGTATGGAAATTGTTATAGAGATTCAGAGTTCTGGTGAGAGATTTTTATCTAAATGAAATGCAATTTAGAAGTTCTCATTAGTGTGTATTTCTAGGGAATGAGAGTTTAGAACAAAAAGTTGTGGAGGAAAAGCAATTTCATTGGAATGGTGGTTGTGAATGCTTCCTTACTGCTTGGTCACTGCAAAGTCACCCTGCTCTTGTCTCTGGTGACTTCAGGAGCCTGTGTGATACCAAAGTTTTCAGGAGGAACAGATGAAATGAGTTTATTCCCATCTACAGATTCTAATTCCTTCTCAGCCAAGAGGATTCAGTTTTGATGAAGGACAAAATGAAAGTAGTTTGTTGTAGTCTTAGTTAAACATCAGATTTGGATGGAGAAGGAAAATGAGAATAAGATAAAATTCTTTCAAAGAAAGGAAAATGGCAGAAGAGATGCTTTCCTCCTAGGAAAATGCACAGGGGCCCAACACTTTTAGGCCTTTTGAAAAAAGAATTAATTCTATGCCCAGAATACGTTTTCTTACTTTATTCTTTGCCATATGCTACTTTTCAATAAATGGATCTGCATGTAATATTTAATCTATATCTTTTGAATTAAGGAAACTGTACTGGACAGATGGAAATACAATAAACATGGCAAATATGGATGGAAGTAATATCAAGATTCTCTTTCAGAACCAAAAAGAGCCAGTTGGTAAGTTTTTTTTTTTAATATTAATAGTGACAGGTTTAATGTGATACACCTGCATGACTTTAAACACTGAAAAGATTACAGATTAATAACATAAATTAGATCGAGTTGATTGGTTCTATAGAACTGGTTTTCTCTATATGAGGTGCCTTTTGTGTGTGTGTTGGGGGGGGAGAGGGGCTGCTATTAAACTTCCTTAGCACACAGCCTGCCTGAGCATCTGTGTGGCAGATTCCTGTGTGCATATTATGACATTTGCTTGCTTCCACGTGCTCCCCTGCCTTCCCAACTCTGCCACTCTCCTCCTTGTGTTTTCCTGTATCCTGTTGGAGTACCCTTCCCCTCTTATCCTAGCTAGGGTTCTAATACTGCACTGAAAACCAGAACCATAAGCAACTTGTGGAGAAAAGGGGTTATTTCACTTCCACTTCCACATCACAGTCCATCATCAAAGGAAGTCAGAGAGGGAAATCAAGACCAGAAGCTGGAGATAGGAACCAACCAATGCAGAGGCCATGGATGGGTGTTTTTATTGGTTTGCTCAATACAGCTTGCTCAGCCTACTGTCTTCTACACCCCAGGACCACCTGCTCAGGAGTGGCGCCACCCATAATTGGCCGGGGCCTCCCATATCAATTACTAGTTAAGAAAACACACTATTGGCTTGCCCACAGGCCAATCTGGTGGGGGCATTTTCTCAATCGAGGTTCTCTCTTCTCAGATGGCTCTAGCCTGTGTCAAGTTGACAAAACTTAGCTGGAACACCTTTCTCTAGACCAATTCCTTTCTTCTCATGGATCCCTTTCCACTTTTATGTCATACTCAGATGAGGATATTTAAATACAGATACATGTATGGACGAAAATGTAGTGTTTATCTTGTGAGTCTGGCCTGTTTTACTTTAAATAATAATCTTAGGTTCCATCTTTTTCCCCTGCAGATGCCATGATCATATTCTGCATAAAGCCATAAAGACTGAATAAAATTCTGTTCTATTTATGTGTCACATTTGTTTTTATCAGTTTTTCTGTTGAACCTCTAACCACATTCCCTGTCTTGATATTTCTATGTAATGTAAGCTATTTATAACTACAGATATGCAAGTATTGCTGTGTTATGCTGACTTAAAGTCCTTCAGGTACATGCCCAGGATTGATGGAGCTGAATCATACAATAACACTATTCTTGATTTTTTTTAATTTAAATATTATTTATTTTGTCTGTGTACCTGCATACGTTTCATGTGTGAGGGTATATATATATATGTGTGTGTGAGAAAATGTGTGCATATAAATGTGGAGGTCAGAGGTCAGCCTCAGCTTTAGAAACTGTCCACTTTGTGTCTGAGGCTAGGACCCAAGGCTTCTGTGGATACTAGGCTTGGATGTTCAAGAAGCCCCTAGGCTCTTCCTCAGCTCTGAGATTACATGTGGACACCAGCACACTTGGCTTTTTACATGGGTGCTGGGTACTCAAGTCAGGTCTCAATGTTTATGTGGCAAGCACTTTACTGGCTGAGCTACCTCCCCAGCTCCTAAAGGAATTCTAATTTACGTTTCTTCCATGGTTAAGGGCGTTGGATATTTTTTCCCACTGTTTGTTGGTAGTTTCGATTTCTTCTCCTGAGAATCATCAATTCAATTTATTGGGCCATGTATTGACTAGTTATTTTGGCTTTTTGGATGTTTAATTTTTGAAGTTATTCACATTTTCTGTATAGTAACCTTCTGTCCAGTGTGTGATTGGCACAATTTTTCTCCCAATGTCTCACTGTCTCTTCACTCTGACAGTTGTTTCCTTTGTCATGAAAGAGCTTTCTAATATCATCAATCCTATTTTCTATATCATCAGTCCTATTATTTCCAATATCATCAATCCTATTTTCAATATCATCAATCCTATTTCTAATATCATCAGTCCCATTATTTCCAATATCATCAATCCTATTTCCAATATCATCAATTCTATTTGTCAATTCTCAAGGATATTTCCCTTTCAGAAGGTCCTTGTCCAGACCTATACTTGATGTTTTATTTACATTTCCTTTGAGAAGTTTCAGAATTCTAGATATTGTGTTAATATCTTTGATGCATGTTGAGTTCACTTTGTACAGTGTAGAGATACAGATTTGCTACCAGTCTTTTGTATGTGACTGTCTGGTTGCAACACTTGTTGAAAAGACTTTTTGCTTCCCAGTGCATGCTGTATGTGAAATATGTTTCAACACAAGAAAGGTCCTCGTGACTTCACCAAAAATAACTCATAAACTTATAATATAACTTTAGCAAAATAGGAGGATACAAAAATCAACATATAACATTCAGTAGCTTAGTAGAAAGTTTTTGCTTAGCATGTGGTAGGCAAACCTAACACAAGCTACAAGGGGATTCAACATGACAAAGAAGAAAGGAACTGAAAAAGACAGAAAGGTGGATGGATTTTCCATATTTAGGGAGTGATCGATAATATAAAACTAAATTTATTCTAGAAGTTATCTACATATGTAATATAATCCCCATCAAAATTCCAATTACACTCTTCATGGGACTAAAAAAGTTAATCTGTAAATTTGCATGGAAGCATACAAAATCCAAAATAGCCAAAGCAATACTAGAAAAAGCTAGACATTTCACTGTGCCCAATCCCAAACTACAGCATAGACCTACAATAACAAACCTGCACAGTGCTGACACAAAATCCAATATGTAGATCAATGGAAGAGAATAGAGATGTATAAATAAGCCTACTAAATTCTTTTTTAGTAATTTTAGTAATTTTCTACTAAATGCTCTTTGTTTGGGTCTAGGATCCTATTTAGCATAAGAGCTAATTAGTAAGAGAAAATTCTAAAAGTTTGGCTAAATTCACATGAACATGAGGGTTTTCAGGTAATTGTGAAGTCCAAAGAAGTGTCCAAGCATGATACTTGCCCTTAGACAAAGAACAGCTAATGCAGACGGAATGTGCAACAGGGGAAATCCGTGCCATGGCCGTGCTTTGCAGAGGTGTTTCTAACAGATATGTGCAGATGGGATTTATGAGACAGAAGGCAACTACTACTTCAGTGTTTATTTATTCAGATTCACTGTAACCAAGTTTCCACTTTGTAGTGGTCAGATTTATCCCACCTTGATCCGTGAAGGATAAGTGCCATCAAACACTGTGTACGGAAGACTGGCTGCACAGGGACAGAGTAGGTCAGTGATCCAAATAAAGAAAACCAGAATTCCTCAGATGATTCTAACTAGAAATAATTGGTATGTCAATTCATCATATTTTCTCTGAACTACTTCAGAGGCAAGGAGGGAAGATATTTGTCATCGAGACAGAAAAACAAGTCCTTTTAATCTGAAAATTTTTGCATCATTATAAACACTTGATTTGTTAAAAACAGAACAGTGCTGACATTCTTGAGCTGTTCCTATAAAACATTTTTGAAATCTCAAAAAATTATTTTAAGAGAGAGTATGTAACAGGTATCTCTGTGTACTAATATAGTTTCTTTACCTCCGTGTTTCTTTTCTCGCATTTTTATATCTCTGTGAGGCATGAATTATAACATTTGTTTCTAATTTCATAGTACCTCTTCAAAAAGACATAATAACTTGACTTTGCTTTTATATTAAGTATGAAAGTTATAAAATGTACAATAGAAAACCATTGTTTGATTTTGAGATGTATATAGAATATTTTTAAGATGAAAAAATTATTATAACCTTTTCGTCAATAGTTTCTTCATTTTAAGAATATTGAAATACACTGACTTGGCTTATCTTATTCTCGATAGTAGTAACTTATAATAGGTGCAGTTCCACAAAGGTTTAAAATAATGCCTTTTGTGTAGCCTAAAACAAACTTTTTGGTGTAAACAATGTAGTTCCTAGCTCTCTTCTTTGTATTACTTGTTTTGAGAATTTTGCATAGTTGAAATTCAGGCGAGTGTTAGAAATCTGGGGCAGACTGAAATGCAAATCCTCTGTGAAGAAGGCAGAGCAGAGGATGGATGGAGGAGGTTCAGTTGCAGTTTGTCAGAGGCCACCCAGAAGGTGCAGGACTGAGAGCTATGATGAGAAATCAGTTCTTTACACTGTAATGTGGGAATCATAGGTTACACCAAAATATTAATGTATATGCTTGTTTCAGTATTGGAGACTTTGCCTTAGCCAGACCCCTACTGAAATATTAAAGTAAAAACTCCACAAAAGCTTGCATGTTATAAAGGACATTTATCTGGAAGGAGGGATGGGGAAGGGTGAGAGAAAAAGGGCAAGTGGGGGAGTTGAACAAGGGAGGGTGACTGAGAGGGTGATTCGGGGAGAGGGAGAGTTTCTATTTGCACTTTGCATTGGCTTCATGTGATGCTGTGTACTGAATGCTACTTTCACTGTGGTGACAAATGCTGGATACCTGCTCCCTTTCAGTTGTTTTTGTCTCCAACAATTGCTTCAAAATAAGATTTTAAAACAACACTTTTGTAAAATGTTAAGCTGTTGTACTCCTCTGCCTGAGCTTTTCTCTAGCTGTCTATCATGAGAAACATGTCCGAGCTGATGCGTCACAAACGTCCTCCATCCATAACTACCCATGAAAACTGAGTAGCTTGAGTCTTTCAGCATCTAAGCACAGGAACAAAAAGGAGGTTTAGAAACCCAGAACCTACAAACCATTTTAAAATCTTTCATATTTCCAAAGAATATTCGTGATGCAGCATTTGGGGGTAGAGTGTTTGAGATGATGTGTAGGGAGCCGAACAAATCTGTGTTTATCATTCTACTTTGACAATCATTGACAATCTGTATGATTACTGAATTTCTTACTTTTTTAGGAAATTGTTCCAATTCCTATAAAATGGAGATACTGGTACATAATCTGTGATCATGTGGAGCTACAGGTTCCCTGGATAGCATTTCACGTTCCAGTAATATGTTCCATACTTAGTGCTCCAGGACATTCATACACTTGTTCTGGGATATTAAATCATTGCTTTTCATAGTATAAAACTGTGAAATAGCATAATTTTCTAACAAAACAATATAAATAAATACATATAGTCTGTTAATTGCTAAAATCAATGAGATGCAAATCAAACCTGGTAAAACCTTCTTAGTATACAATTCTGGATGATAAGCCTGGATGTGTTATTCACCCTGTAGAATGTCACCTCCTACAAATGTGACCAAAATGACTCTGCTTTTTAAAGCATCTGAGTTTTGTTTTGTTTTGCTTTTTAGTGTCATAGAAAATACAATTTATCTTAGTGATAGTAATGCATCAGAGGAGAGAAGGAAAGGTCAAAATGATAACTAAAATTTAGGGAACTAGTTATTGCAGGTCCTTCAGATAGTCAGTTGGCTAGGATGTTGACCACTAATATCATTTCTGCTCAGTAAATACTGCAAGATTTTAGGAGAGGTGTTTTGCAATCATTTGATGCTTTCTAGTGAAGAGTTTTTGTATCTTTCAGGAGGCTTCTCAGGTGAGCAATATTATTGAAACAATTTTTTAAAAGGCTCTGAAATGCTTTTATATTAGTTTTATAGTTCTGGTAATTAAATCCTGAGACTCACACAGGCTGGGCAAGAGGTCTACTACTTAGCTAGACTAGCCTGCATCTAACATCTTTTTCTTCTTACATAAAGTTTTCTGGAAGTGGTGCTGTTACAGTATCGAAGTCTAACAATAAAGCCACATTTATATAGACAATAAGATATGGTTTTGCCTTGGGTTTTGATTTACAAAACTAAGTTGCTCCTTTTTAGCTCCTTTTGTGTTCAACTTATTTTAAAATGTATTAAAATATCCTTGTCAAATAAATTTGTACATCACTATGTTATTTTTTTCCACCTATTTCTAAATACTGGATCTACAGTTTTCAGAGTTTTAGCAGAGAAATAGTGCTAGTATTTTTTTCTTTGTGCATGTGGGCCTTATTGTGTGCCTGAACATGTGTGTGGTGGGGAGGGACAGACAGATAGACAGACAAAGGCAAAGACAGAGACTCTTTGATTGATTGATTAATTGATTGCCAGGATTTTTCATGGCATCTGATTGAAAAGAAGGAACAGCTAGCATTCTTTAGTGGGCTGTGAGGAAGAACAGTATAGACATGTTCATGGAGAGATGGAAGTGCAAGTCAGGGACAAATATCTTCCTACAGATTCTACAATTATACTCAGTGTAGTCTTTCAGATCATCCTAAGTTTTAAGAACTTTCTTTTCTTTTCTTTTTTTTAAGGCTGATTGATTAAAGATAGTAATCCTAACTACAAAATTTATTCCCAGCAACTCCCAGGTTCATATTTAATACACTTGAAAGTTCTAAAAACAAACTATATCCTATCTATTCATACACTTGTCCTTACACACACACATATGTTTGCATACTTGTGTTTTTGCACATGTAGCCACTGATGTATGATAATCTGAACACTGATTTCCATAAAGTTTTACACAGTTTATATAGAAGAAATATTAACCAGCTCTGGTAGGTGGACAGCAACGCATTTAGTAGTCATGACTTCTGAATAGAAGGTGATAAATTATTTTATTATATTGAGTTTACCATACAGTAACATAATGCTGAATGTTACATAAAGGATCAAAATATGTTCTTTTTTGCTAAAGAAAAGAAAATGAAACAGTTTGAAAGAGTGCTTGTAACTAATAGTCACAGAAATATGTAGGTATTGAAATTGAGAAAATGAAAGAAAAAGATGGATAAAGAAAGAAGGAAGGAAGGAAGGAAGGAAAGAAGGCTAACAGCTTCACTTCAGCTCATACTTCTTCAGTATGTATTTTTATATACAAAGTAGCTTCTGTTCAGTAAGTACCATGGATGGCACAAAGAAGATTTCACAGAGTTTACTTGTAATATTTGTATCTTAATGAAAAAAAGAATGAGGAGATAGGAGGAATCCACATCTTGTGTATGCCTATGTGGAGGAGTTTATAGAAGAAAAAGGAAGACAAATTTTAACTCCCACAGTGTCGCAGTTATTAGGTGACAAACAAGATAGGTCAGGGCAATTTCCTCGTAGTTTGTAACCTACAACTAAAATCACTGGGACCACTGTGGAACCCCTTCTTTGCTTCTCCTTGTCAGTCGGGTGCAGAACCCTAGGCTGCCTTTTTATGGATTTCCTTCATCCTCTTCCATTCTTTTGTCTTCTAGTAAAACAACTGTTACTCTTTCACAAGGCTCCTTGGACTTTTCGGACTAGGCTAAAACCTCTTCAAATAGACTCTGTTAGCGTTATTCATTTCACCTTTTGACTCTTGTCCCCTGGCCACTGGAGAGGATGTTTGGGAACAGTGTGTTTGGTTTGTCATCATGGCATGAGCTCAGCTCAATGGTTGGCACAGGAAGTAGTCTTCAGTAATTATGTGTTTGGTTGACTCCTGAGCAGGAAACAAGGAAGGCTAGTAGACTTGTATCATGCAGCCATTTTCCTGAAGAGTGGTGTGAAAAACTATAAACAACAAATGCATGATTAGATTGGAAGGCAAAAGTGGAAAGACTTGGCTTCTAAACGTTCTGTAGGCATTTGTTATGCTTGCTCATTCCTCTCCCTCCTTTGTTACACTCTTAACCATTTGGCTTTGATTAAAACCTCAACCAGAGATATCTCACACAATAAACAATAGGCTGAGACTGTGTTAATTGTTATCCTCTTATTGATAAAGCCTCATAGCACAGGAAACAAAGAAAAAAAGATCTATTACAATAATCCCTCATTTATGCCAATCCTATTAGTTGTAATATTTTTATCTTTTCAACAGTTTTCATAGTGTCTAAAATAAATTCAAAGCATAGTGCTTATTATCTGATTTTCTTTTGTCATAATGTTTTAACTACTATTTCTTGAACCATTTCTTAGAATCTGTTCAATAATTTACATCAACTGAGACAAAATAATAAAGAATTTCAGAATGCAATATTTTTATTTTTAAAAATCATCAGTATAACTGCTTTTTCTTATATTTATGAAATATTTAAATTATGAGAGAAGTAACTTGATAAAATAGTTTTGTACTTTTACATACAAACTTCTTTTTAACGTAAAGTCAAGGTTAAGCTGTATGAGGAAATACTTCTTGAAGAATCCATGCTGCGGTATTTCACTTGGAAAGTGCTATCAGAACTAGTCCCCTGAGACACTTTCTAAATTGGAATTCTATGGTCTTGTGAACGCATGTACTAATGTGTGAAAAAATAAATACAGCCATTTTTTTGCTGATGCGCATGACAGTTATACCGTGAAGTACAACATAAGGACATTTATTATTGCATTATTTACTGATAGCTTTACTTACTTATTGTAAGCAATTAGAACTATTATTTAATGATGAGCCTTTCTGAGTAAATTCTGGCTTCTCTGCCTTCCTGCTACTTTCCTCAGACAATAGTCATGAAGAGAACAAGGTGACTAGGAGATGAAATCCTCTGTTTGGTGATTTTTATCTCCTGGATATTGCTGGCATGCTTTATTTAATATTGCAGAATATGAAGTGCAGATCGCATATCTGTACAGAAGCATTGGCTTCTGACAAATGTTGCTGCACTTCCTTCCAACCACAAAGATATGCTTTTGTATCACCGCAGTCCGGGACCTCTGCTACACTTTGCAATTAAAAATATCCACGGTGACTTCTATCTATGCACTGAGAATTCTCAAACAACTTGCAGATTTTTTTATGTTAATTACACACAGCAGCCAGTCTCTAGAGGGTCATTCAGATATCTCATTCATTCACAAACTATGGCTCCTTGAAAGAAGTTAGTGTTTGAAACAAAAGTTTATGTTAGGAATCAAAACCAAATGTTTCCAAAGTCATATTCATCCTTCATCGAGAGCTTGATTTCATTGAGTAGCATTCTACCGAGTTTCATTCATCCTACTTCAAGAGAAGAGCAGGAAAAAAATATCACAGAATCCCGTGAAGCGTGGGCAGGAAGAAATTTCCAGAGCCTTGCTACCCACGAGAAATAGAAGCCAATTAGGGTACAGCAGAGGGCTTTTGGAGCAAGCAAGACTATGCAAAAATCCTCTCGCCTCTACATACTGTGATTCACAGTTCATTATTTCTGAAACCTTAAATTCTAGTATTTAATTGTAGGAAATTGACACCCTGGACTATCCAGAATGTAGACTTGTGTTGTTATTGTAATTTACTGATTCTTTGCTTGATTGCTGCTCCATTTGTATGTGTGACATAATTCACATAAAAATTCATACTCATATCAAAATATCCAGCTCACGTTTTATTCACATGCGCTATTGGAGATGGAGTGATTGCAGCCTGCAACAGTTTGAGCTGAATAACTTTATTTCTTTTAAATACAAACCAATATTCCAATTATCTATTGATGAATTAAAAATTAAATATTGAATGAAGTTTTTTTAATTGAATTATTACTCAGTCTTGAATGAATTTAAGGACTTAGAGCAGTTTACAATGACAGAAAATTTTAGTTTGGCATATAAAGTAGTTTCTGTTCTTAAAATGTGCTCAGATTATAAATTTTATCCTGTAATCCTGAAAGAAAGCAACTTGCCTTGTCAGTCAGCATCACTCTCCATGCATTATTCTTAAGAATCTAGAATACTGCCGGGCGGTGGTGGCGCACGCCTTTAATCCCAGCACTTGGGAGGCAGAGCCAGGCAGATCTCTGTGAGTTCGAGGCCAGCCTGGGCTACCAAGTGAGTTCCAGGAAAGGCGCAAAGCTACACAGAGAAACCTTGTCTCGAAAAACCAAAAAAAAAAAAAAAAAAAAAAAAAAAAAAAAGAATCTAGAATACTATATATTTTAGCTCTTTGGTAATCTCTTTTGTTTTTAATATAATCACAATCATAGGCCATTTATTTACATAAACTTGTAATATACCTTCTTGAACTCTACCAACCACTTTCTATTATTTAATAATTGCAATCCATGTTTTGTGTTAACAAATTTTATAATATATACGTGGGTAAGGTTTCCAAGAACATTTTATGACATAAAATGAGTTAAAGGGCCATGATTTTTAAAGCAAGATATTAAAAACATAACTACTATTTTTTACTCAATATAATGATCTGTTGTACCTGAAATTTCACTTCTCAGCAATTCACTTTTATGTATAAAATGTAATTAATATATAAAGCTAAATATACCAAAAATATTAAAAAATAGGAACACTGGCCAGATAACTTGACAATGTTATTATAATTATTAATATATACAGACAAATAATTTGCACTTATTGTACACTAATATTATTATTCACTTAGTAATTGTTCAATTGTTACATACAATAAAATCTTACTTAAAAAAATTTCGTGTGGTACATTCTAGATTCCAGATACCGAAATCAAGCAATCATACCTATCCTCAGGAAAGTAATTTTTCAATTAAGGAAAAATAACAGATAATTACAAATAACATCCTTTCAGCCAAAAACCATTAAAATAATCCATTAGTGTTAAGTGCTGGACAATATAAAGATGTAAAATCAAAATAATGTATTCCCAGTATCTGCTGGGAAAACCGAAGTAGTAAAAACAAAGAAAGAAGCTATAGCCAAATTAATGATGTTTAGAAATTTCAGCAAAACCTTAATCATAAAAACTATGCTTTTGTTAAAAAAAAAAAAAGAAAAAAAAAAAAAAAAAAAGGCCGGGCGGTGGTGACACACACCTTTAATCCCAGCACTTGGGAAGCAGAGGCAGGCAGATTTCTGTGAGTTCGAGGCCAGCCTGGGCTACCAAGTGAGTCCCAGGAAAGGCGCAAAGCTACACAGAGAAACCCTGTCTTGAAAAAACAAACAAACAAACAAAAAACTGCCAATAGTATATTAGCTTTGTAAACTACAGTTGTAAAAAACAAAACAAACAAACAAAAAAGCCAGGAACTTGGGGCTGGATATATGACTCAGTGGTTAAGAGCATTGGCTGCTCTTGCAGAAAACCTCAGTTTGATTCCCAGCACCCATATAGCCATTCACAATAGTCTGCCATTCCAGTCCCAGGAGATCTGGTGCTCTCTACTGACACCAGGAACACATATGGTGCACAGACATACATGTAAGCAAAACAATCATACTCAGAAGTAATGTAAAATCATAATAAAAAAGAATAACACGATTTGAGACTTAAAAAGAAGTAACAGAAGAGGGGGAAGATCTTGTTCTTTGAGGGAGGGAGAACCCAAAATAAGATCTGAATGAGCATGAGATGTATACAAACTAAATCTGCTACATGAGCATCCAGAAGGGGGAAAAAATAATGACTGAGGAGAATGCTCAACATTAGATTGCCAGGAACTACAATTAAAAATCAATAGAATGATATAACAGTGTTTTACAATTTTTACTTTTGAATTTCTTAAGCTATAAAATTATAACTTTGACAAATGCAAAATAATGGCTATATAAACTGTTAAAATGCTTTTAAATTAAACCAGTTCTCGTAAACAAAAATGCAAAATCTTATCATTGATTCTGGTTTTCCATTTTTCATTTATTATTTCCACAAGGCTCATAATGTTTATCAGTCACCTAGACATAAACAATAAATATGCCTGACATAAACAATAAACTGTGCAAAGTAAAATATTTTATATGAAGGTGATGGAAGTGATCTGAATCTTAGCCTGAGAAGATATGTAACAAAAATTAGTCCATCGACTCCTCCCAGATATTCCACACAGTATTGATTAGTACTTAACACAGGGCACATCATAGGTCAAGTGGAGAATAGTTTAGTCCAGGAAAAATTAGATTGGTGAATTCTATTCAGTTGATGGTATGCCTTTCAAAACACGGAAAACTTTATGAGATACTTTCATATTCAAGTGCATTTATAAAAATCATTGCATAGAAATGCCTTTCATAAAAAATGAAAACATTTGCCATCTATAAAATATTGTAAATGCAGACATAAAATGTAAATAAATAGTACTAATATCTGAAAAAAATGATGCAGAAAAATAATCTTTTGAGTTTTTAGTCAGGGTTGTCTATGAAGCGCCTCAAACATCATAGGTTATTGCTATCGCCCTTGGTTGTCCCCACCTACTACCCCGCCCAAAGGTGGAAAGTAAGTCCCAGTTGCTGAAGACACCAAACACTTTGAATACAGAACGCAGTGTGCTTGAGCTTTGTCTAACCTGAAAGCCTCCTATCTTGAGGACTAGCTTTCATGGTACAAGAAGGTAACATGAAGGCTGCTAAACAAGGGAAGCAATGAATAGTCTACCCGGATATGATGCCTATGAACCACAATGACCAGCATGGCACTATAAGGGTACAGTAGCGGCACACATACCTTGGTGGTAGCCAACAGCTTTCTAATTGGATGAAGGCTCACTCAACAATACAGAACATGACTGGTACTGGAAACCTGGCTACCTGGAGCTAGTGAGGTCATGGGTCCTGGAGGAGAATCTAAAACTGCCTCTTTACTAAACCAACATATTCCCTAACTACATTATAAATATTTATCTTACACCCATGGATAAGTGTAGCTCACACCCCTCATCAATGCAACTTCTCTTTATAATCGAGAGAGGCTATTACAGAAACAATAGCCAATCAAAATGCAGAGTTGGAGATCCCAGCTACAGTGGAAATATGCACAATAGAACTCCTGAACCTACGGCTCAGGAAACATTGCTGAAGAGGGCAGGAAGATTTTAGAAGCCGTAGGAACAGGAAATTTTCTGTGAGATTTTTTTCCTAGGAATGTCAAAGAAGTTACACTCTTGAAGTTTGAACAATATGATTGCCTAAACATAACCTGAACAAGGACTATGGTATGACTGTACACACGATAAAACAGAAAGGAAAAGGCCAGAAGTCTTCAACCCTAGATAAAGAACTAGAGGCAATTAAGAAATGTTGAGAGCAGAGGACAATAGTTTTCTTTAAGGCAAAGCATATAAACTCATAATACAATACCAAATAGTGATCCCTGAAAACCATATACACACATGTAACATTGCACAGACAGAACAGGTAGTATTTTTGTATTTAAGAATTCATATGTATATTTTAAATATTCATATATATAAAACAAATTAATCAAAAAGAGGTCATGAACTTAAAAGAGAACAAGGGGAGAAAACATGGGAAAGTTGCTGGGAGTAAAGGGAATGGGAAAATTATGTAAATATAGTCTTAGAAATATTTAAAAATTAATGCAGGCAGCTCTCTCGTGTAAACTTTAAGCAATGCTCTCCAGCTGGAAAATTACACAGAACCAACAATGCAATGTCACAACCAAGACAGCGACTGCAGTGCAGTTTGCCCTCCTTACTCCGATTACTCAGTTCTGTTTGTCTCGCTTTGTGTTTGGTTATTCAGGTCTACAGAATGTGATGCTGTGTGTACATGGCTGTATCCACCAGCACAACAGCTCTTCACCTTATCCCTTTGTAACTCCCTCCGCTTCCCTCTTGACATTGAACCTCTGCTTCCCCACGTAGAAATGAAGCTTCATACTGTGGTCACGCAATCTTCTGAGACTGGATTTTCATTGCAGATTTCTTTCTGTGGAATCCCTGGCCTTGTTTCATTTGTAATAACAATTTGCTCTCTGTTTTGTCTGTGTAGCATTCCATAACCCTAGGAAAACTTCAGTGGTTACAGTTCTGCGATTTATAATTCAGTTACTCTAAACATTCAAGTACAAGTTTTTGTTTGTAAAGTTTTTGTTATTTTTTTTCTGGCATAAATCTCCAGGTATGCAATTATTGAGTCATTAGGTGATAATATTCTTAAGTTTTATGTATTTGTTGCTTCTTATGTACGTACGTGTGTATTATGTTTTCATTTGTGTGAGCACAGTTGTGCGTATAGGTGCAAGTGAGTGAATGTGTGCATGCATGTGGAGGCCTGAAGTTGACACTGGTTGTCTTCTTCAATCGCTCTTCATGTTATTTACTGAGACAAGGTCTCTTCCTGGTAGCGCTGGGACTACAGGTGCCAGTCATTTCTGCCTGGCTTCACCTGCCTGAGATCTGGGGCTTGTAAGTCCTGTTCTCATGCCTGTGGGGCCAGAGATTTTGCCACCGAGCCATTGGCTCAGGCCTATACTCGGCTTTTAAAGCTACTCCTGTTGGTTTTCCACAGTGGCTCTATCATTTCACATTCCCAGCTGTAGCATGTCAGTGATGAGCACTTAGCTTCCTCAATAACTTTTAGTTCAGCCATTCTGATAGACGCATAATAGTACTCATTACAATCTGAATTTGAATTTCTTATGTTATTGAACATCTTCTCATGGGCCCATTTGCCGTCTGTGTATTGTCTTCTGTTTGAGTTTTAGCATGTTTTCTTGGCACTTCTTAGACTCTTGAATCTGATACTTCTGTTATTCATACTTGCCTGTTGTTGGTTATGTGGGTTACAAATGCTTTCTCCAGATGCAAGTGTAGCTTTTATCACCTTTCACAGAAAAGGTTGTCAAGTGTTTGCTTTATAATCAAAATTATGTAGAGGACCCTCTGTTTTGTTTGAAACATGGGTCCAGGCTGGCATTGAACACAATCCTGAATCATACTCCTGAGAACTAGGATTACATTCATTTTCTAGCATGGAAAAGGGCAATCTATTTATAATAATCAAATCATCTGCAGTTATCAGCTGTTGTGATTACCAGAGAGATGGGTACAAGTTTTCAACATGATTTAGCTTTAAATATATGTAATGAAACTTGCTTATAGTGAATACTGGATGTTTATTGAAAGCTAGGGGGGCCATAATGTATTCTCTCTCTCTCTCTCTCTCTCTCTCTCTCTCTCTCTCTCTCTCTCTCTCTCTCTGTGTGTGTGTGTGTGTGTGTGTGTGTTATTGTGCATGTGCATGTGAGTAAGTATGGAGGGTATTATACCTGGATATTGTTCCTCGGGAACTGGCCACCTTGCTTTTTGGAATATCGTCTCTCACTTGAACCTGCAGTTCATGGATTACACTTGGCTGCCTAGCAAAAGAGTCCCAATCCCCAGCAATCTGCCTGTCTTCACTTTCCTAACCATGAGATTACATGTATGCTCCACAATGCCTGGCTTTTTAAATGGGTGTTGAGGGTGGCCCAGGTCCTTCTTCTCATGTGATTAACACTTTACCCATCAAGCAATATCCCCTGTCCAGTGCATCATCTTATTACTAACTGACCATGGGGAAGTAAGTCCATCTAGAACACCACTGCAAAATTGTCCCTTATATTGTCATCACTTAAAAGAGAACAGAGTCTTGCAGCACAGAGAATGCTTGGATTTCACCAGAACAGTCATTAAAGTTAACATTAGAGTGTTCCCAGGAAGTACAGAGTGGTCCATGAAGGTGCAGTGGGCGAGCAGTTAGGCTGGCACTGCTCCAGTACCACCATCCCATATGTCAGAGGAACAGGGCTAATCATTGGGCATCTCAATTTGAACTTTTTGTGTCAGATCTGGGTTTTAGTGTTTTTTTTAATAGTGTTATAGGTGGTGATAACTCAGAAACAGGGAGGAGAACTTTCAGGCAGTGGGACCACGTCCTGTACTCAGTGCATAAGTTGGCTGTTTGAAACCTGGGGCTTATACAGGGACACTTGGCTCAGCCTGGGAGGAGGGGACTGGACCTGTCCGGACTGAATCTACCAGGCTGAACTCAATCCTCAGGGGAGTCTTTGCCCTGGAGGAGATGGGAATGGAGGGTAGGCTGGGGGGAAGGGGGGGGCGGGAGGGGGGAGAACAAGGGAATCCATGCCTGATATGTAGAATTAAATTAAATTATAAAATAAATTAAAAAAAAGATAAAAAAAGAAATTTGGTATATAATAGAAAATATTGTGTAATATCCGTCTTTCCAAAGTCTTAATATTAAAAATACCTTTTTACACCCTTACATTTTCATTATGATCCCTTATATACTGATTTAATTTTTATGTCTTTAAAAAAGAAAATACATAAAATGAACTATGCAGTTATAATTGCTACAATACTTAAAACACATTATTAATAATAAAAGAAATATGAATTTAAATGTTATTTAAAAGTATTGTGGCATTTTCTCTACCAAAGTGTGTATTATACCTGTAATGTGAACAATTACATCAGTTTGGTAAATTATATTCTTTCAGAAAATTAATATGGTCTTCCTAAATGAAAAATGTTCAAGTAAAATAATATATGAAGGGAGTTTATTTAGAATGTATTAAGGGATGTGAGAATTCAAGCATAGATATCAATTCAGCTTTTATATTACTAGGAGAGTTAGGAAAAGGTAAATATTTTACTTTTTATAATGTTTTTCAATTTAAGTCATGACTTTTTCTTCTTTTTCTTATTGTGTCCCTTAATCTATGTTTCTTTTTCTGATAACTAGACCCTCATGATGTTAATATTTTATAGAAGGAGACTATAATGATATTGATACTTTTTAAAGAATCTCTTAACATTTTTACTTATTTTATTGTAATAAAATTATAAATAAAAACATCACACTTCACCAGGTAGGCAAGTAATTGAGTGACTACCTTAATCTAGCAGTATGATGCATTTATCTGTAAAGATGTAGCATAATTATATTCCTCTATATACATTCCAGGAAAGCTTTGCAAACATTCTCACATTTGACCTATTTTCTCATGGCAATTGATTTCACATTCGAGCACCATTGACTACTTTTGGTCACATTAAATGGCTATTACTTCACTGTTTAATGATTTATTGTCTGACGTATTAGCACAAAATGATATGACTCAGAAACTGTTTAGTAAGTGCATATGTCAATGTAGTTTTCAGTGATGCTAGGACTTCAGTATATATTGTTGACAAGTGAAAAAAAAACTCATGATGTAAAAGCACACATATTAATAAATCACAAATACTTCTGAACATTCTTGTATCAGTATATTAAAACAGAGTTCACTAATTTCTTTTTAAATGAATTAATTACTGTTTATGCATGTATGATATGTGTGCAAGGCTGTACATACCATGGCTCCAGTGTGGAATCAGAGGACAACTTTACAGAGCCAACCTCTCCTACCTTTTGTGGGTGATCAAACCCAGATCTGCAGTCACACGAGACAAATGCCTTTACCAGCTGAGCTGTCTCTTTGGCCTGTTTCCCAACGTCCTAAATTTATAACAGAACTTGTAGAGGATTTCACTTCTATGTTTTAAACAAGGAAATGATCAGGCAGTGGTGACACTCAGGAGGATCTCTGTGAGGTCGAGGTCAGCCTGGTCTACAGAGCAAGTTTCAGGACATCAAAGGTGACACAGAGAAACTCTGTCTTGCAAAAAAAAAAAAAAAAAAAAAAAAAAAAAAAAAAATCCAAAAAATTAGAAGAAAGAAGTGAACACACTCACCAGTATACACACATTTTACTAGTATACTTAACTACTTAACAAGAGGCAATATATATGGATCGTCTAGGTGGCATTTATCTGATATGTACACAGATCAAGCTAGAAACTTTTGTAAATTTTAAAGTCACTCATCTGGAACTGTTTAACCCCCAAGAGATGTGCGAAAGCCTAAGCCATACAAGTAGACATAGAGTATCATTCCCTTTCCTTCTATTTCTCATACTGTTTAGGTATAAGTAATGCATATTTAAAATTCTAGTACACTTTTCTAGACATTTTGGCCCACACTTTTATTTTATTATTGTGGGTATGTATGAGCACGTATGTATATACACTTTTGTACACATGTCTCAGTCCAGAGGTCCACCTTAGGTATAGATCTCATGTTTATGGGTGTAGGATCTCTCACTTACCTGTAGCTGACAAATAAAGTAGATTGGCCATATATTTACCTGTCTCTATCTTCCCATCACTGGGATTATAAGTACACATTACCACACCTGGCTGTTTTACCTGAGTTCTAATATCATATTGAAGTTCTCAAACTTGCTCAACAGACACTTTACTGGCTGAACTATCTCCCCACACCCCCAGCTCTCTGGCCTCTACTTTTAATATCTGTATTTAAAGAGGCCTAGGCAGGAGGTTTCAAGTTTCAGGGCATTCTGGGATGTGAAGCAAGACCCTGTCAAAACAGAACTAGTCAGTCAGTTGGTAATGCTAAGGGTGTAGCTCAGGGTAGACCCAACAGGTGTGAATTTATGATTCAGTCTGAAGTACTACAAAAATAAATAGATACATATGTAATTAGTAGTAAATTGTTCATTTGTGAGTATGCCTTAACTTCAAGAAAAACTCCTTTTAGGCATCTTACAGTTTTTATAATATATTTAATTAAATAATCCATTTTCTGCTAACAGATTATCTTTTGTGAGTACCAAACAATCGGCTGATTGTGACAGAGTCCTTTTCTTGTGTGCACATACTCCCCACAAGCAGAGACTGAATAATTGACTCTGGAATTCAGTGGCCTAACTTTCACTTCATTTTCTGCTGAATTCCACATTATACAACACATACTCGTGAGACTGGAGAGTATGTAGTGGCTGAGAAGTTCAGTCACTGTGGGTTAATTTGGAGTTAGGTATGTTCAATCTGAAAGCTCACCTTCCTTCCAAAAAGGAGATTAAAGAAAGTTAAACAAATACATTCTGTAAGAAAGGCTAGGCTAGAGTATTGATTTCTATATTCCAGGGGAAAGAAACTAATAGATTAGTCTATCAATGTGAGACTAAAACTGATAGTGTAGATGCAATCTTTTTACAACTACTGGAGATGGCTCACAAATCTGACTCTGTGTTTTTTCTTCCAGCCAAAGCCAAGACAGAAATATGATCAGTTAAAATTTTATATTTCCCATATATACCTTTTTCTGGCACATGGCCCTGAAAGAAATGTGTCCCTTGGGTCCATAGATAAAGAGGTCACAATATGATGTATTGCCTTCAGACACTACATCTTAGGAAGTCTAACAGAGGCCTTTCTGTGTGTGCTTGTAACAGTTCTTGCCTTCAAACCAAGGGCAAAATGCCAACACTCAGTTCAGCTGGGGACCTCGAGGACAGAAACAGCCATGTAAAAATGCAGCTCCCTGGGGCCTTGGCTTGACTGTCAGATGCAATTTAGAATCCTCATTGGCACAGACAAACTGCACATTTTAGAAAAGATTCTCTATAACAGTCTATGTTTATTTAATTCTTTGTATTGCCTTAACATCATCAGACAGATGCTTAAGCAGAAGCCAGTTCTGAAAATATGGTCCTATTATCTGATTTCTACAGACATGGCATGCCCAGGTGGCAGAGAGTCTGTAAAGGGCCATGTTGACATTCTTAAACAAACTGGATAGGGAAGACTTTTATCCTGAAATATCATACCTAATATGTTTATTATTATTATTATTATTATTTGTTATTTTAACTAATTTTCTTAGTAGTTAAAATTAATCACCTGATTGTGGTCCTCAAAAAAATGTCTAAAAACTCTAATCTCCATAATGCCTGACTTTTTGCATTGTGATTCTATGGGTGAATATTTCCAGTTTCTCCCAGAAACTGAGACAGTCCACAGGCAAAACCTCATGCAGGTGAGCTGGATGGTTCCTGGTGTGGAACGGTGCTGACACCTTAGTCCACTCTAATCTGTGACTCACTGGAGTCAAAGACTGCCCGGTGACGTCTCACCGTCTTAATGCACTTGAACTCCTGGCAATCTCTCCCACTTTCTCCTGTGTGTTGATGTGTTTCCTCGTGGTCATGTTTCTGTTCTTTGTTTGCTTTGGAAGGACTGTATGAGGCTTGTTCATACCTGGAGTTGATCTCAGGAACAGTTTGCTGCCACATCTGAACATCTGTCCACAAGCTGCATCATGATGGGCTCAGTGGCCAACATGGATGCACAGAGACATTGTTTCAGTGTGAACCGTGACTGTGGGGAACATGCCAGTAATTGCAGATGTCTGTGCTGAGAACACAGGTTTCTTAGCTTCCTGGGTATCGGTTTCCTTATCTGTAAAATGGAGGTGACATTCCTTTCAATGTCATGATTATTTTCATCGGTAGCTACCGGGAAGTTGCCTGTGAAACTCTAATGCCCCTCAGTTAGTGAAGACACCATATATCTAGCTTCCTATTAGCCAGGTCTTATTTTCCAAGACCAAAATGTGAACTTTCAACCTACTTTCCCCTACAATCAGGAGATGGTAAGTGAATATTGCAATTTGACTGACTGTTATTATGTTTAAGTTGTTTAATTTAATTACAGGTCTATCGATAGACTATGTGGAGAATAAGCTTTATTGGATCAGTTCCGGAAATAGAACCATAAACCGATGCAACCTGGATGGTGGTAATTTAGAAGTAATAGAGTCAATGAAAGAAGAATTAAAAAAAGCTACAGCCTTAACCATCATGGGTAAGTGCAGTGATTCTGTGGTGAGGCTGAATCTTATTGATTAGGAGTTGATTAATTATGACCTATTAAAAGTCTAGCAAAGTTACCGTTTCATTAGCAACAAAGACACATTCAAGCTGAACATCTCTGTGGGTTTTTTCTCATTTTTTAACTTTAGAAAACACACTTTTACAATTATCCAGATTATACACTCAGTGCTGGCATTAAAATTAACTTCACTTAGTTATCAGTCCTCAGTGTTGTGTGGATTATACTACTGTATGATTTTTTCCTGGTCTCTGTTGCAGCACTAAGGTAAAAAAAGCTTGCATGTTTCCCTGTGCAGTTGAATTTAGCTCATCTGTTTTTGTAGCCTGGACATGGAAACCACATTAAGGTCATCTGACCAATGATTGAAATCACTCTCTCTACCCTGAAGTGTTACATCTTATAGGCAGATTCTAATGACCAAGTCTCATTTTCATCCCTTTTGTTCAGTATTATGGAGGATTTAGAAAGTTAGGGGAATGTATGTTTTCTACAAACAATAGTCAACTCTGCTGTATTGCTGTTATAAACTATGTGTTGAGAGCTAAGTTTTCCTTTTAAACTGAGTTTCATGTAAATTGTAAGCTGTAAGAGGTGGTCCCCATACAGAAGCGTTGTTTGCTGAGGGGTTTTTGTTTTGTGGATGTTTTGTTTTTGTTTTGACCCATGTGGTCAACCTGCAAGACCAAATGCCCCATGTAGCTTATCAATTGCTGTATTATGTTACAAGAAATGAGAAACAAGATCCTTGTTTATAGTTCCAAACATCAGGATATGTAAAAGAACATAAGAAAACCTTATACCATTTAGAGAAATTCAACCTGAATATGTTTTTTAAGGTTTGTATAATTAGCAAATGGGGCCTTGAAACTGTAGAAATTCTACTCCCCATAGTATTTCAGCCCTTTCATTTGTTCATAAATCTAATGTAATGGTGTTTTGTTGTTGTTTTGCTTTGTTTATGAGCACATGAGCTCATGATTATATACTATTTAATGATGGGTAAATACTTTAAAATTTATTTTCTAGGCAACCACTTTGTCTTATTACCTATATTTCCAATCATGAAAACTGCATGAATAAAAGCCAGATATGATAGCACATGTTTATCCCTCAACACATAGAAGGCTAAGGAAGGCTGACTTCCAGGCTAGCCTGGGCTATACAGTAAGTTTGAGACTAGCATGTGCTACCTACCTAGTGAGTATGAGACTAGGTTGTGCTATAATGAGAATTTCTCTCAAATGAAAAATGAAATGAATGAAAATGATGAAGTTTTACATTTAGAAATTATTTAAGACAGAGCAGTGTCTCACTTTCTTGTGAAGAGGGCTAAAAGGAGATGGTTTTCACCTGTCATTGAATAAAATACTATATATATTTGCACATATTACCAAAACTATGGGAAGTGTAAGCAAATGTCCATTTTATAGTGCTGATTTCTGCATAAATGTCAAATTAAGATCTCAGCATACTCTAGTTTTGTTTTTTTTTTTGTTTTTTTTTTTTTTTTTTTTTGGTTTTTCGAGACAAGGTTTCTCTGTGTAGCTTTGCACCTTTCCTGGGACTCACTTGGTAGCCCAGGCAGGCCTCGAACTCACAGAGATCCACCTGCCTCTGCCTCCCGAGTGCTGGGATTAAAGGCATGCGCCACCACTGCCCAGCCATACTCTAGTTTTATATGCTGGGATTTTGAGGGGGACTCTACTGATATCCAGGAAGGGAAATGAATTCTCAAAGAGATGAGAATGAAACCCCAGTTCAGATTTACTTCATTAACCTGGATCAGACTTTGGGGAATCTAATGCCAGGCAGTTCATTGTCAGCATCTTTAAAACACAGTACAATTTGAGAAAAGGTTTCCAGGTAACAATCAGTCCAATTCCAGGTGCACAATAAAGCTTAAGGTGTGACTTCATAGAAAGTCCTTTACAAAGTACACGTGACCATGAGTGTGGGTTCTGTAGCTAAAAGGCCAAGAGTTTAGTTGTCTGCAACCGAGACAGCAGAGAGCTCAGCAGGCTACAAGGTACAGATGACATCTCCCGTAAAGATGGGTAAAGAGCTAGAGAAGAAAAGGTCTGGGACAATCATTCTAGAGAATTTGGGTGAGATTGGCCTTTGTAACGAAGTGGGCTAGGTCTATGTCCACAGATAGCACAAAGGTTATGAGATCATCAACAAAATCTATTCCTAGCCTTCTGGGCATGAAAACAGGTATTTTTATCTCCTCCATTGAGAAGAGGTCGCTGTGTGCTTAACATTAAGTTTCTTTAGTCATTTGTGGGTATAAGGACCTCTGTGCTCCCAACAAGCTTTGCCAGCTGCCAGTGCAATATTACCCACCAGGTTTCAGTGGCTGTCTTCTGCTGTAGTGTCTGTTCTGGATCTTACTTTTTTTGGCAGGTTTTTTTTTCCCTCAATTATTTCTTGAAATTGAGATTTTCAAAGATAGATTTTTCTCCAGGTAAGACATTTATACTTATAAGTATAGAATCTCCTTTTGAAAAATGACTGATTTTTTTATTTCCTGGCATTTGGGAATTTCCTGTACCGTTTATATGTGCTATTAGTCACGTTTAATGTTCTCTTGACAGGATGACTAATAAAAACAACTTAAAAGACTAAGGCTTTATTTTGGCTTCAATGGTTCACTTTATTGGGGCTAGCTACATTGATGGCACAGAGGAACAGCAACAGTCCGGCAGCAGGGTAACACACAGCTTCTGAGGACCGGCCCCTGGGATCAGCCTGCTTGAGCTAGGAGGACAGTCAACTATCTCTGGCTAATCTATTCAGATTGTGGTTTTTATCAGTGAATTAATCTGTTCATTATGTAAGAGTCCTCAAGTTCTATTCCTCTCTGGAAACGCCAGGACAGAATTGCCCAGGACCTGTGCTGGATTAACCTACGAATTTCTTAACTCATCCAGGTTGTTAAGAACACTATGTCACATAGCTCAGTGTTGGCACTGTTCTCATTGTCTACACAGAGATACACAGACATGTAATAAACATATGTGTATACACAAACATACACACAGATGTACTCAACCCACATATATACATACGCAAACATAAATGAATGAGATCCAGGTTGTTAAGATAACTACCTCATGCATTTCAGGATTAATGTTGTTCTGTGTTTACACACACACACACACACACACACACACACACACACACACACACACAAACTATGTCCGATGGCTTATTTTAAGATTGAAACTTACATTTGTCCTTTAGGATGTTTTTTATTTGATTGATTTTGTGAGACAAAGTTTCAGCCAAGATTGGCCTCCAGCTCACTATATTATTGAAGATGACTTTGGGCCCTATATCCTCCTAGATCTGTGCTCCACATGCTAACATAGCAGGTTGTGACACCCACCTGGCTTCTTTAGGATGGATCTGTGAGATTTCTTACATGACTCAGCACTGTTAAACAACAATATTATATTCTTTATATGACTTTTACATATGTTAAACCTCAAGTAAAAGCAAATATGAAAATCTGAAAGTGTCAGAATAATCCTTCACATCGTGCTCAAAACTTAATGCTTGCATACTTTAAAAAAAAATCAAGCCAAATTACCAAACAATATTTAGGAAACTAATAAATGAGAAGGACTTAAAAAATGTCATGACATTTTAACAAAATTGACTTTTTACTCCTCCACTATGTGTCTTCATACTATATACTTCATATAATAACATGTATTATAGTATTAAAAACCACAACCGAATAGATGAATTAAATATTTGAGAAGCTTCCACCTCCCTTGCTAACACTACTGATCCTGTTTGGAATGGAATGGAAACCAATGCTAAACTTACAGAACTCGAAATTGTGGATGCAGTCTCAAAAAATGCAGTATGTCCTCTCTTTTGTCAAAAAGGGGGTTGAGTACGTTGTTAGTGAACAAAAGTTCATTGACAGTGTGAGAGAAAGGTTTGGAAGATCAAGAGTCTCAACTGCAGCAGCATTGCAGAGCCACTTCGAACAGGAGTTGGCGAATCTTTTAACAAGTGAATGGCTGTGTATATCTGCTCCTCCGTGACACTGTAGCTTGATTAAAATCAGTTGACCAACACCAACTAACTCACTAAAAGCAGCACACTAACTTCTTACAGCAGCCCACATATCAAAATACAAAGAACATAATTATACAGAAGTGGGTGGGATTTCTAGTTTCCCAGCAAGCTCTGGTCTCACCTTCAGGGCAGGCCTCCTCAGAGTTTGCACTCTTACATTTTGAGGAAGAAAGAACAATGGCACGGACTGCTGCCTGCAGAGGACGACGCTGTAGCCATAAGAAAGAAAACAAACAACGGAAAGAGTGTCCTCAGTGTGGTCCAGGGGATTATATTCCTCAGAATGTTTAAACAGAAATTTCCTCACAGTGGCACTGAAATTGCACGTCCTGAGAACAAAGAAATTGGCTTGATGCCAAGCAACACTTATATACAAACTCACAGTAGCTCCCCAGACTGACTATATAGAAGTTTGCATTTAACTGAAATGTAACAGTGATTTGCCTCAAACAGAGACAAAAACATATCTTCTCACTGTTTTCACCATTTTTCTTTTAAATTTTCAAAGCTTGTAAACTGTAACCAGTGGGTATCTCACTTTTTGCTTTAGAGTAAGGTACACAAATAAAATGGGGGCAGATTGGAAATGTTGAATATCTGGTACTGTCCAGATGAGAACAGAGCCAGTATCTGACGGGTCTGCAAGCCAATGTGACAAATATCAACAATGACAAAAAGCTAGAGGTTAGAACTGGGAGGAAGGCGCCATTGCTCAAGTGCTTGTCTTGTAAGAATGAGGACCAAATAACAGTCCTCAACACTCAAGTAATACCTCGGGCACAGTGCCATATGTTTAGAATCCCAGTGCTAGGGAGGGGGAGCCAAATGGTTGTCTAGCATGGGAGTCCAGCCAACCTAGTCTGTTTGGTGGGTCCCAGGTGAGCAAGAGACCCTGTTTCAAAACATGTGGTGAACAGCTCCAGAGGAATGATACTTGAGATTGACATCTGGCCTCCATATGCACACACATAAGCAAGCACACATGCATGCACATGCACGCATGTAGCATGAATCTTAAAAGTTCTTATTAATAAAATCAAACCCAGAGGCCAGTTATTGGGGTAAATGCTGGAAGGTCAGAGTACCAGAACAAGCCACAGCTATCTCACCTTGCCAGTTCCTCTCGGCTGGTCCTGTTTCCTCAGACTGGAAGCTTCTGTGTCCTCATCCTAATGGCTCTCAGCTGAACTGCTGCTCGAAGCCTGAATGCTTAACCAGGCCAAATGCTTAACTAGGCAAATGCTTAACCAGGCCAAATGCTGCTAGTTTCTGGTCCTCATGCCTTATAAACTTTTCTGCTTTCTACTACCACTCCCTGGGATTAAAGGCTGCTTTCTGGGATTAAAGGCATGAGTCACCATGCCTGGCTGTTTCCAATGCGGCCTTGAACTCAGAGATCCAGAGGGATTTCTGTCTCTGGAATGCTAGGATTAAAGGCGTGTGCTAACATTTTCTAGCCTAAGTATCTTGTTTTTCTGTTCTCTGACCCCAGATAAGTTTATTAAGGTACACAATATTTTGGGGAACACAGTACCACCACACACGCACGCACACAGAATGAATATGGATTAATTTCTCTCTCTTTGAGTGTGGACTTGACTTTAATGACTCCTTTTTAATAAACAGAATGGGACAAAGTGCTGATTTATGACTCTGAGACTAGGATAAACTGTCTGAGGCTTCCTGCTTGCTCTCTCTCTCGGATCAGTAACTTCAGCAGAGTCAGACCACCTTTATGAGAATAACCAACCAACACTGTGGAGAAGAGCACCCAGATAGAAAAAGATGTTCACCCACAGCCATGTCTGTGGTCCATTTTGAAAGTAGGAGCTCTAGACTGGTTAGAAACTCTGTAGACTACCCTACAACCCAACAGCCTTAAAGCAGCCTCAACAAGAATTGGCACAGCAGAACTATCCATGCAGTTGTTCCCACATCCCTGCCTTAAGAAATCATAAGAGATAAGAAGCATTTATTGTGTTAAGTTGCTAATCTTTGGGGAAATTTGATACACAGAAATTGATTAACTAATTTATGTGTTACTCTGTCCATAGCATTTATTTCTTTATGAACAGATTCTAATGCCAAATGAAATCTATCAGAGTGTCAGTCAGAATAAAAAAGCCAAATATTCCCTCAATTATAGTAAACCAGAACTGAGCCTAAGCTCCAATATCTGTACTTGCTTGGAAGAGAACAAGTATCCCCTATAAGATAGCACACTTCTCTGCTCTAAGTATTTTTATCATAAGAAATATTAACCCTTTGTGTCAGACATTTCAATTTTCAAGGTGAATACTACAGACATTTATTTAAGATCTCACAAATTAAAAATATTTTCAGAGATCATTCATCTTTAGGAAATACCATTCAGATATTTATGTTGTGAGAGTTAACAGTCAAATGACATAAAATACCCAACATGGGTTGTTAGTTGAACCTAGACTAGATGTTATAGTTTACCTGAGGTATATGCTGACATAGACATCTTCTGTCTGTTTTTGAGATAAACTCTTACAGGAGAATATAAGTGATGTATTCAGAGCTCCTACCTCTATCAGCCATGGTTATTGAGAGTCATTCAATGTTTCTTTCACTCATACAACAGCTCTGTATTATTGCTGACTCTATATACCAGTCACTGATGTATGTGGAGAGAGCAACACGGACTTCATAAAGCTTGGCCAATAATGTAGGAGGTAGATAATAAAGAAGATAAACAGCTAGTAAATGATGTGATTGTTAAGAGTTGGCAGGGGTGGAGGGTGGAGAACAGAGCAAGGAGATGAAGAGTTCATGGCAGAGGTAATAATTGCAGTGAGTACTGCAGAGGGTTTCCTGAGGATGGTGTCATCTGAGGAAAACATGAAGAGACACTACAGTAAGGATAACAAGTGCCATTTGAACTGACCAGAACTGCTTGAGTCATTTTACAGCTTCATGCTTCAAAGACTTACTGCAACTTTAAAATAACTTTTTCCAGATGGTTGCGAAAGCTTTAGATATATTTTCCCTATCCTACTACTGAGATACAGGCTGGTCTGTGCTTCCTCTGTTCTCCAGTGACTGGGGAGTTCACCTGCTCAGATGTGATATACGTTTTGTCTACTGTGACTGTTTGAAGAAATTGTTAACCCCTTTGAAGTTCTGTCTAGCTAATGATTGAACTTCAAATTCTCACCAATTTCTAAAGGCAATCTTGCCAACATTCTGTTCTTAATCATCAGAAATGGCAAACACAAAGCCTTAAAACGTAAGAGCAGAAGCTGTAAATAATATCGCTCACCATTATTCTTATTTTTTTAATTGCCAGTTTTAGATGCAATTTTCTATTACATGTACACTTGAGGTTGATAAAATAGTGGTATGCTAAACGTCTTCATACACGATTTTCTGATAGTTTGTGCTTAGAAAGAATGTATAGCCAGCAATCGGTATCAACTTATTGGTTACTAGCTTTTGCAGTTGCGAGGCCCTCTTGCTTATTTGATTTTGCCTTCGGACACATCTGACATGGTGCTCTCTAATGATGGCTGAAGAATACAGTGACCTAAACTCCTTAAACAGTTGATACTCAATATTAAGTCCCTTTGTGAGGAGGAGTACTAGTTTCAAAGTCTGACTGTTATCAGGGTTTGTGGGTTGCTTAATGATTTTATTTAACTTACTATTTCTTTCTTCTATTCATGTAAGCAGTTTGAGAGTAAAATACCTATATTGTATTCATGCCAAAGAAAAAGCGAAAAAAATCAATTTGTGAAATTAAGAAAAAATGTATCAGTGAAATAAACATATTGGCAGAAATAGGCTTATTGATATTTGCAGAAAATTAAGATGTAAATCATAAAACGGCATCATGAGAGCTACTGTGCATTTTACACTGTTTGGGTTGAACAGGGAAGAGCAACTGTAGAGGGATCAGGGACATCAGACAGAACTGTAGATATTACACAGATCCAAAGAAGTCCATAAATTTATATAGGAAGTCACTGGCATATGGATTTAAGGATCAGCAAACTATTTCATCACTAGGGATCTTGATTTAGTCCATTATAAAGTGTCAGGTAATAATTTGTCAAGTTTTGCTAGATTAAGTGTTTTTAGTCTATATAATAACAGATTGGGTATGAACTTGAATTTGACTTGTGTGCCCTACTACCATAGCTTTTGAGCTAAATATGCATTTTATCTAATATTCTGTTGTAAATAAAGTGAATACCCTGGAAATGCCTTCTCTCGCACACACATACACACAGAAACAGACTTAAACCTCCAGGGTTCTTCTACACTCAGTCAAGTTGGCAAGGACAATAACAGTACACAGTCATTTTATATATATATATATATATATATATATATATATATATATATATATATGTGTGTGTGTGTGTGTGTGTGTGTGTATGTATATGTATATATATGTATATATATATATGTGTATACACACACATATATATCCCCATATATGTGTATATATATCCCCACTATATATATATAAAATGCAGTGACAGTAATATATGTGCATTATATATTATATATATGGGGAGAATTACAGACTAGAAGAATTTTGAAAAGAATTTTCTTCCCCTCATATTTCTGAAGGGTAGAAATCTAAAATCTGTGTGCAGGATGACCAAATTCTAGGAAAGGCCTTCTTTCTTGCTCCTGATGACTTCTTTCTAAAATGATATTATTCCTGTGTCTGCGAGCTGGGGAGCATGTTGCTAGGGGCTGAATGTGGTGGTCAGAGAACAGCTTATGGAATGGGATTTCTCCTCACACCCCCACATGTGTTCTGGGAATCAAACTCAGGTTGTCAGGCATGTAGGGCAAGGGCTTTACCACTAATTCATCTTGCTTCTCTGATCCATACCTATCTCTTTCTAAATATAAATGGCAAAGGATCAATCAGTTACATTTATTATGTGGTAAAATCACAGAGATAAGATTAAATAAAAAGGTCTGGACAGACGGACCAGCTGTTGAGAATCCACTACCAGATGATCTAGATTGGATTCCCAACACCCACTTGGGGGCTTATAACCATCTGTAACTCCAGTTCCAGGGCATCTTATGCCCTCTTGTGTCCTTCACAGACACCAGGCACACACATGGTACATATCCATATTTTTGGGCAAAACAGTTATACACATAAAATTCAAATAAGTAAATCACTAAGAAACTCATATAGATACATATATTCAAATTCTTGTGGTAAGTTTTTATACTTTTATTTTCTGACAGTAATCTGAGCCCTTCACACTCCAAAATACCCATTGTTCTATAGAACCTTGGGGATTTGGTAGTGCTTAGAAAACTATAGCCGTTTTTCTTGGTGACTTTGTTCTGAGAAATGGAGCTGAAATTACCTTTCCTGTTATGTTTGATTTTTAAAATTTCATCTTTTAAAACTTGGGAAAGCACAACCTGGTCTTGGGAAATAGTGAGAGGGCCAATGATGACTACATAGCCAGGGATAAATATTTTGAGCACAAGGAGAGATCACTGTCTTAACAATGCAGCTGGGATAGGAGGCAGTGGTAAGACAAGAATGAAGTATGCAGATCACTGCACAAAAGTGCAAGTGAAGGTTTGGGGTTGCTTAGTTTCCTTTGTGTTGCTGTGATTAAATACTCTGAAAAAGGCAATATAGAGAAGGGTTACTGCAGATCAGAATTCCAGATTGCAGTCTAGCATTGTGGAGAAATCAAGGCAGTAACTTCAAATAGCTAGTGTGCTGGCTGGTTTTATGTCCACTTGACTCAAGGTGACATCATATAAGAGAAGGGAACCTCAGTTAAGAAAATGTCTCTATAAGATCAGTCTGGAGACAAGTCTGTGGGACAGGGAAGAGGGGAGGGCATGTGAATATATTGTTCCGAATATGTTGTAGGAATTTTTTAATCTAAAACAAAATAAGCAATCCAACTTGGAAAAGAAAAAGAAGAAAAAGAGGAAGAGCAGGAGAAGGAGAAGGACAAGAAGAGGAAGAAGAGGAGGAGGAGGAAAAAGAAGAAGGAGGAGGAGGAGGAGGAGAAGGAGGAGGAGGAGGAGGAGGAAAAGGAGGAGGAGAAGGAGAAGAAAGGAAATTGCACCTTTGAGGACTATTCAAAATAAGGTTGAATTTACAAGGTGGACTATGGTCAATAATCTTCTTTATTAAACAGTGGCCTATAGAATATGATACCCTAGTTGCAATATAATAAAAAATAGGAAGAAAATGAGTTCAGATAAAAATTAATGTATAATTGCTTTGGGCACAAGTAGATTTAAAGAAATGGTTGCATGCTTTTATTCACATAAAGAACTGACAGGCCATAAGTTAAAGCTAAGTAATAATTACTTCCTATCCTATGTACACTTCCTAGAATTTAAAAAGAAAAACACCCTTACAAAGAAATAATGAAATATCTGAAAATACAGACCTGTGGGTTTGAAATGGTAAATAATTTTTGTTAATGTTAGGATGAATATAAGAAAATACAAATTCATTCCTGAAAGTTTAATTTTTTTTTGTTTTTTTGAGACAGGATTTCTCTGTGTAGCTTTGCACCTTTTCCTGGAACTCACTTGGTTAAAACTCACAAAGTTAAAATTTCAATAGATAGTAATAAGTATAAGTAAAATAATGGCAATCTAGATAAAAGAAACATCTGCCACTATGATCATAATTATGTTTTAAAAGCAGATAAATGTTTATTTAGAGTGACTACAACCATAAATGTTGATATTTATTCAAATAAGCATTAAAATCTGAAACAAAATATACATATAATCATCTCTGATATGATATACATTTTATATATGCAATAAGGAAGGAGTATATTGTATAGTGTCTGTTCTCAAATGAACTAAACAGCTTAATGGAACAACAATTAGTAAAGAATCCTCTAACCACACAGAAGCCAAAATGTTCCAAAATAAAACCTTCCATAAATGAAGTGCTTTAAATTGTTCAAGGTAGTCTCACACTAGATCCAACAGCATTATCTGCTGTAATAGTAAGAATGAGTGATCTAGCAGCAACAGAGATGGCTAAACATTTAAGATCACTTGTTATTCTCACAGACGACTCAGGTTCGGTTCATAGCACCCATATGATGGCTCACAACCTTCTATACATTCAGTTCTAGGGGATCCAGTGCCTTCTGAGCTCTTCCAAGACCGAGCACATGGTGCACATACAGGCAAAATACTCATACACATTTTTTAAAATATAATTGATGGTCTATATAAATAAAGCATTCTAATATCTAATTTCCAGAACTTACTGTACACAGTTCTCACAAAAATCCCCTGGGAGAAGGACCATTAGCATTGCTTCCTTTAGAGATCCCAGCTGAGGCTAGTCAGCCTAAATTAATTGCTCAAGGTTACACGGTTAACTGATAGTGCCTTTAGCTGTCTTAATCATAGTAGTGACACATTAAAGCGTGCATTCCTTGAGGAATTTATTCAGTAGGTGCACTTATCTCAAGTCACATGTGCACTGAGAAGTATATAAAGAATTTACTTTTCAGTGCTACTTGTGATAACATAAATTCTTTAAAAAACAAATAAACAATAAATCCCCTTAAACATATCCACTATAAAGGAATAACCAAATATACAATAGAACACCCATAAAGCTAGTTTATAAAGTTGCTGAAAGTGAGGTTACCATCAGTTCTGGAGCCACAGTGAGATACCACAGATAGAATGACTTTAATGATAAAAATGTATTATCTCAGAATTCTGGCAACTGGACACTTCAAGTCCAAGAAGCAGGTGTAAGGGCTGGGACTGAAGTGGTACAGCATGTGCCTAGCAAATACAACACCCTGAGTTCAGTCTCCAACATTGAAAACAAATCCCTGTTGCTACAAGCTGATTCCTGATGAGGACTCTCTCTGCTTAGGAGAGCAAGATGCCCAGTTATTCTTCTAATCTTGGCATGAGTACCTTTGTGATGACCTTCACTCACACCCCTCACCTCCCAAAGATCCCATACTCAAATTCGAACATATGGGGTCACAACTTCAAACATGAATAGGTCAGATGAAAACTGAACAAAGCTTAGCTGCTTTAAAAATATATTTATCTATTGATGTATTTCTAAAATATAGCTTTAAATGAAGATAACTAGGTTTCAAAAGTCCTGCAGAAAGGTTCATTTTAATCACATATTTGTATGGTTTAATCATGTGATTTTAACTATTTTGCTTAAATATTTAGCCTAGTAACTATTATCAAGACCATATAACTCTATACCAGTTTACACTGTAGTGTCAAGTGACATGATAACCATACTTTGGAGATAATGTGACTAAAGTATTACTTGTAAAAAACATGGGGGTCACCTGTAGTCAAAGCTAGATTTCTAATTATTTTACTTTCTCCATTGGGAAACTTCCTTCCACACCAGAAATTATCAGTGCTGGGTGACTTTGTCCATGGGGACATTTAAAACATCCTCAGATATATGAATAATGAAATCACTGCTGTCAGGAAGGAGATAAGGACTAGGCTACTGGCAAGCACCCTTCAGGTGTAGAACAGATCCCTGAGATAAATACTGGGATAAAAATCTCAGTCATTCCGAGATTGAGAAATCTGCACTATTCCAAAGACTCCATTGATCATTGGAGGCCATGCACATCTACATAGATAGTTCTTATAGTTTTTGTGACTGTGGCCCTATTGAAGATTAGAGACAAAAACCAAACAAACAAACAAACAAACAAAAAACATAAAACATGAAAACAAAACCAAAAAATCCCCACAACTTATAAAAGAGAGAAAGTGAACTCTGTAGTTCATAAAAACTGATAGGATGAAGTATTCTCAGAGAGAAAGAGTGACCAAAATAAAAGAGTAGATAATGCAATTATTTTCTGTTTCAGTGGTTTGAAAGAAACGGGGCTGGCAAGATGACTCAATAGGTTAATCTCCCTGCTACCAAGCCTACGCATGAGAGTTGCGTCCCTGAAGTCCACTGGAGTAAGCACAGAACTGTCTCAGGCATCTATCCTCTGAATAATTTTAATCTAAGGAAAATAATCAGGATTTCTCCCCTCTTACTTTTGTACTTAAAAATTGTCCTTTTATGTCCAGAGAGATGGCTCAGAGGTTAAGAGCACTTGCTGTTCTTCCAGAGAACCTGAGTTCTATTCCCAGTGCTGACATGGGGGGTCACAACCAAATATAAAGATCTGGTGCCCTCTTCTTGCTGGTAGGCATGCAGGCATGCAGAACACTGTACACCTAATAAATAAATCTTACAAAAAGGTTGTCTTTATACTGCTATTTGAAATTGCATTTTTAAGTCATTATTGTCTATAAAGTTATGATTCCAGTTTAGGCTTTTTAAGATGATAAGAACACCGCAGGATACCAAATGATCAACTCTTGCCAGTTTCTGAGGAGCTGGCATCCCCAGGTGGGAAGTTTGTGACAAAGATCTAATTGGAGATGTTTCGAAGGGAACAAAAAGAAAAAAAGTTCAATTAACTTAGGACAAACAAACCAAAAATTATATAATTTAAAATGCAATTTTAGCCGGGCGGTGGTGGTGCACGCCTTTAATCCCAGCACTCGGGAGGCAGAGGCAGGTGGATCTCTGTGAGTTCGAGGCCAGCCTGGGCTACCAAGCGAGTTCCAGGAAAGGTGCAAAGCTACACAGAGAAACCCTATCTCGAAAAACCAAAAAAAAAAAAAAAAAAAAAAAAAAGCAATTTTAAAGCATGCAGCTCTTCCTGAGAAGTGTTAAATAAAAATTTCAAGGAACTAGATAGTAAACATTCATATTTAAAGAAGAAAAAATAAAGAGGAGAGAAAAAATTCAAATTTGGAAGAGAACATAGGATACGTCCTGTGTTTGCTGCATTCTCATTGTGAAGGCTGAATAAGGTAGATGACATCTCAATAGAAGGATCATCCCTAGAAAGCAAGAAGTGATGGGAGGGGGGTGGGAGTAGGCAGGCATGATCTCTGAATGTTGTATGTAAATATGGAAAATATTACAGTCAAATCCATTAATTTATACCATTAACATAATTTAATAAATTTTTAAGAAATTCAAATTGGGCCTAGGCCTATACATTAGTCCTGGGTGTATAGCATATGTTTAGTGATGTTTGAAGTCTGGAATCCTCACCACTCTCAACAACAAAAAAGAGACTTGTGGGTGGTGGGGCGCTGTTTACGTTGTACAAGCCAGAGTCCTTCCACTATGTGGATCCAGAGGCTCCAGAGGATCATGTGAGCTCATCAGGCTCCGCAGAAGGGGCCTCGGCTGCTGAGTCTTCTTGCTAGCAGCTCCTAACCTTGTTTTCAATGGCATTGCTTTGAAGATAAACTAAACGTTTGTTTTGTTTGTAAACGCTACCACCACAGACCTTGCTTTCCTTCTCTAGAACCTTAAAAACACCAACTGTTTTTCTTGGTTTCAGAGATCTGCTGAAAGGGAGAATTCAGGCAACAAGCTGGTTAAAGCCAAGCTGAGGGGAAGGCTCCACAGTTGCCTCCTGGGAATGTAGCTTGATTCTTTTTTTTTTTTTTTAAACCAAAAACGTTTAATGTAATTGCAGACTTAAAGAATCCCTTAGCTTCATCATTACCATTAACATGTTAACATAAATATTGCTATACATAGTTACAATTCTCCCAATCTTACAACTTTAACTCTTAAAAGAACCATTTGAATTTTCTTGCTAACAGACCATAGGGAAAACTGATGTTTTCACATCAAACTTAAATATTTCCTTAACTTTACAAAACCAGGGTGCATTAATATCAATAGGTTAACATAATTTCTACAAACATATATTCAACCTCAATTCACTCATAACTCCTCCTTTTTTTTATAAAATGTTTTTAAAACAAAGCTGGGTTGTGGTGGCGCACACCTTTAATCCCAGCACTCAGCCAGCCTGGACATGAGTGGGGGTAGTGAAGGTAGCTTGATTCTTAGTGATGGTGAAGCTTCTGTTCCATGCTCCCCACGTTTCCCATCTATTATACTCAGAGTTGTTACTAATGAGTTTGCATTTCATTAGGGATAAGGAGAAATTTGTAAAACATTTCAAGTCTTTATGTAAACAATAAACAAAGCGTATGTAAATAATAAACCAAATGCCCAGAAAATGAGGAATGCTATTGTACTTACTTAGAGTAATTTTGACTTTAAAGAACTCCAAGTTTCTTGTTTAAATTTCAGCTCTCCTAAAATTAAGAATTTGAATATTTGTGTTTAAGGACTAGTATTTCACCAGGTAACATTATATAGATTTCAGAAACTAATTTATTTATAAAAAAATTGGTGTTTATAAAAAATATTGGCTCTTGGTTCTAGTTTTTAGAAGTTATGTAGTGAGACACATCACTAAGAGCAAATATGCATAGAATATGGGGCATATGACTATGAAGTTATTGAAATGAAGTCTTAAAAGCAAGAAGTATAATTCCAGTTACTGCTTGTCTCTGGAATATATGAAATACCATTTGAAATTATATTAGCCCTTTGTATAATTATTACAATGTTAGTAACTACCTGAGTCTTGTAAATATATCCTAAGAAAAGTTGTTAAAACTTAATGATATCTAACTTAATTACATAAAGCAACTTTTCATCAAGGATCCAGGGATGTAGTTGTTAAATTTGTATTTCATGTTGCATGGGTGTGAATCTTAGATTTGGTATGTAGAATATATCTTTTTGTTTGTTTGCTTTTGTTTTCTGGTTTGTTTGTTTTTTTTAAGACTAGGTTCCACTGTGTAGCCCAGGTTGTTATGAAACATGCTCTGCAGAGCAGGCTAGCCTCAAACCCAGAGGTCTGCCTGTCTCTGCCTCCTGAGTACTTGGATTAAAGGCTTTGGCCCTCACTAACTAGCAAAATCCATCTTATTTTAAATGTACTATAATTACACTATGCATTTTCAGTGATTTTTGTTTTTAAATCATGGTTGATGTTACTTTGTAGAATACTTGGAGCAATGTCACTTAGCTCAAGGAGCTCCACATACATCTACCTACATTTCCTAAGCCATTAGTCTTCTAACTGCCATAACACTATTCATTAAAGTAACAGTAATATATGACATATAACCAGGCAATTTGCCCAGCACTAAGTACAGTGCACAGTTGTCTTCTCTAAGTACTCAACTAGCATTAATAAAAAGTAATAGCCCATCAAAATTTACATTAACAGTCTATGAGAAATCTCTAAAGGACTATATGTGATATTTTTCTAGCAATTTTAGTCACCTTAAAAAGCTCTGTTCTGACATGTTGCTCTTCTTAATGCTAATTGTCTAGTAAACTGGATAAATACAAGCAGCAGACTGCATCATGGTATTTTTGTAATCAAATGATAATTAGTGACCAGAGAATATTGCCATTAACATAAATAATCAGTCATTTCAGCTGTGCCATTCCTGAAGCTTTAAGTTGTGATTTCCCCCATGTGAGCTGCTGAATGGTAACTATCAAGAATCGTTTTCATAATGAAGATTTATATTGTTCAATGTTTAGACTATTAAAAATACCACATGTGAAATGTGTATTTTTGAAATAGGGCCACCATTATTATAAATTATTTTGTGTCTCCACTTTAATTTAAAAGGAAATGGTAAAATATTTAGAATGGAAAAAGTCAGAATCTTCGCTTCAAAACAGACTTTTGGGTAAGACTCATCTGCTTTTGCACTCAGAGAAACCTTCCAAAACTCCATACCTGAAACCATTGGTATTAACAAGTCCTGTTATTTTTTTCTTATGCATACATATTTAGAATAAAGGTTCGTTTTCTTGTTACAAGGTTAATAACAACAGTTAATAGTAAAATAGAGTAATTTAAATTCTATGCATTGATGTATAAGGTCTGTCTCTCCCTGAATGTTGTACTGTTCTCTCCTACCCTTCTTTTGATGGTTTGAAATGCTACATAGGCTGCAGGATGAAATGAAGTGGAGTGGGTGGTTTATTAGGCACTCTGGCTGATACTTTTGTAGTGTGAGTGTGATAGCAAGCCCAAACTAATGCATTTATTTTCTTCAGAAGTTCTAGAGTAGATTTTTGTGCTGCATACATCTCATCAATCACAGCATGTAATTATATCTCCTCATTAAGTGGATCACTTGTACTTTATTTCTCAGAAGCAGTTGATGACTTCTTGGCATACTTTAGTTGCTGGTCCCATTAGTCTGTGCATTAGGATCATTATTAAGTGAAACAAGGGTCCTTGGACTTAAGCCTGACAGTCAATCTTATCCTCAAAATGGCTGCTCAATGCCTAATGGGAAGGTTGCATATACAGTGTGGAGACTCTGGACCAAGGAACAGCTTGGGACAAAAAGCTGACTGGGACAATCAGTTTTTCAGATTATAAGCACTCAGAATCACACAAAATATATAAGTCTCGGAGAATTTATTTATGGATTTTTCCATTTAGTATTTTTAGACTGCCGCTGATGAACCACAGACAAGAAGAATACTACTGTAAAATAATTACAACTCTCTTTCAATCCGAGACTGAGAATGAATTTTTTAAAATTGCAGAATCTTAGATCAGACACCTACTCATACACTATAGGTATCAACTCATCTTAGAAAAATAAAACCAGGATGTACAAATTACACCACGAATTCCTTAGTAATATTCTTTCAAACTGAAGATATGTTGTGCCCAAAGGATCACTAAGAGACTGAATCTAAAGCAAAAACAGTCTTTAGTACAAGTTAATTCTGGCCTCTCCAACTGACTCAGCAACCGAGCAGGAGAGACCCCCCAGCAGCACTGGTGAAAGATTTTGAAGTGGCTAGACAAAGAGGGTGAGGCTTGGGGGCATTCCAAGACTACCTATCTACAGACCTGGGATTGGCTCACGTCCTAGCTAGGGGTATCTGGACTGAGCTGATTGGATCTCTTGGGTCTAGGGAATTGCAACATTGTAGTGTCAGCAGAGGGGCACCTGGAGTTGTTTGTCCACTTTTGATTGGCCCTTCCCTGTGGGGTGAGGAGTTCAAGACTCTCTCTGTAGCTAGGGCTGAAGGTCAAGGACAGTCTGGAGTAGGGGGCCATCCTGCTTACACCTTTTTGCTGTGGCTGCAATTCTGCTAAGGCCTGGGTCTCTCAGATAAACAGCGATTTCTGCTCTTTACCTTTATATTTGGCTAGAGGACGATGGCCACAGGATTTTCTGGGCCTGTCCGTGCCTTTATTTAGATAAGTTTTTTTTTTTTAAAGTACCCTGTGATTTAACATAGGTATGCTTAACCTAAATTCAGTTTCCTTTTTCCTAAATGATATCAACACAATATAGTATATCATTAGAATATTAGAGCTGGTAGGATGGCTCAATGGGTAAAGCGTGTGCAGCAGAAGCCCAATGACCAGTTCAAGTTTTTCTTCCATACAAAGGTGCAAGGATAGAACCAAACACAAACTATCCTCTGAGCTCCACACATACAACACAGCGCTTACACACATCATATAGACAGTTATGATAAATGTGTCAATTAAAAAATTAAAGTTAAACATTATACAGTTTAAATTGTCTCTATCATTTCAACTTTAATTAACATCTCTTCATGTTTAAACTATACCCCTCTAGTAACATCCTAAGCAATGCAGGAAAAATGAGGCAAAAAATACATGTAACTTTCAAAGGACTATGTATTCACATTTTTAGATTGTATTTTTTCTATATAGTTATCAATGCAAATATATTAAATATGAACAAGATTCAAGGGCTAGTGGTGAGGCTATTCATTTTGAATTGATTCTTAAAGATGCTACACTTGGGAGAAAAGTAAGAGGGTGTTTTCTACATGTAGATGATCCATAATTAATTTAATGAGGATGGTTTAGTTAAGGCAATGGTAAGACAACAGTATTTGTGGTACACTAGCATTGTAATTTGAAAAAAAAAATGTTATTGAAAGGTGAGTTTTCCTCATCATCTCCAAGATTGCCTTTAGTGAGGAAATCCTGGAGACCATCTATAGTGTAATATTTCTTATGTTTCTATTGGTTAAAAATAGAACATATGAGAACTGCATTGTGAGCTAAGGAGATAGTCCAGCCTTAAGTTCTTACCATTAAAATATGAAGATAAATTTGATCTCTACAGCCAACATAAAAAGTATAGGTGTCATGTGTTGTGACATACACCTGTAATCCCAGCACTGGGGATATGAAGACAGTCACGGAGCACCAGGCTAATGAGAGACTGTCTTACAAGAGACAAGGTGGATTGCTGCACAGACACTCACGTGTGTTCACACAACACACACACACACACACACACACACACACACATATATAAACAAAAAAGATGCATAGTTACAGAAACTTATCATAAAAAAATGAATTAAATTTCCATTTTACTTAACCCTATTGTAGACTGGACAGTTACCTGATCAGCCCCTTAGAATATTCTCTTCTTTTTGAAAAAGACTTTATATTTTTAAGTCATTTTCATACGAATTAGATCTTGATACTTTCTATATCTTTTCCCTCATTTGTGTGTGGGGGATGTCTGATTATGAGAATTATATTCAAAGCTGGGCTCTACTTTGTGTATACGATGGTTAATGTTGACTGTTAGCTTGATTGGATTGGGGGACGCCAAGGGGCATAGTAAAACATTTCAGCCTGTGTCTTTGGGCAGGGGAGGGGTTTGCAAGAGATAATTGGTTTGTGATGTAGCAACTAAGAAGAAGCAGGGTGGGGCCAGGAGGGAGCCATCTGAAGGACACATCCTGCTGCCACCGGCTCTTTTTCCTCTGCTCCCCCGTTTTCTTTGTTCTAACACAAGTTCCCTGTGTGGTGGTGATTTTCATCTCCAGTCCACAGCAGTAGACACAAGTGGCCATGAATCGTGATTTCCCAGGGATGTTGATTTCTCTTAGGTATTTGTTTCAGAAGTAAACAACCAGTAACCCTGTATAATATCAAAAGTCCCATCATGATATGACTCATAATACCAGCACCCGGGAGGCTGAGATAGGAGAAATACTGGAAGATTAAAGACAACTGAGGCCACATAGTGAGTTCCAGGACAGCCTGGGATGATGGGTGAAATCTTTAAATAAGATAAAATTTTATTGAAAATCCCAGATATGAACATTTTCTTTGTCTGTAAATTCTGTTGCAGTCTTTATTCCAAACCAATATTCTGATTTTTTTTCCTAATACACCAAGTCCATATGTAGTGGATTCCCAGGTAGGAGAGTAGGGCTCTGGGAGCAGTGAATACTGACACTTGCTGAGACTTCCTCGACAGGGGAAAAACGTAGTTTTGCTCACTTTATAAATTATTTGTAAACCCACATTCATAGCAGAATAAAGTACAAAATAAAGCACTATGGAGTGGTGCTCACCCTACAAAAAGGCGGCTGTTTTCTGATCCAAGAACACATGTAGTAAGCTGTAATTCCATCCAATCCAATTTTAAAGTACTGAGTTGCAATAACACAATATGTTAATGCCTGGTTATTTAAATGGGCATCATTTTCCCTGAAATATGCTTTAATGTGGGGATTTTAAATGGTTTTATTTTCAAGTGAATAAATATATCATATTAAATAATTTGGAAAAGACAGAGACATGGCAAATGGGAGCACCAAAGATCATTTATTTATAACAATATTCATACTTTAACCTTTTTCTTAGTAATATATTGATATTTATACCTCATACATATTTCTAGTCAGTAAATTTTACAATATTAATTATTTGGCAATGTCAAGAGTTAGATACTAGCTATAATGACATTCATATTTTAATAATGACAGAGCATTAAATTATCCAAGATAGAACAGCCATTTAATGTAATTTTTAAAATATTGAAACCTTATAATATACAGCATGTCCATGCTGGGTATAATGATAGCTTCTCATTCTCATTTGGTATTTAAAAATGTTCAAGAATTACACTGTGAAGAAAATTTAGAGTAATTGAAACCAAAGTAGAATTATATGACTAATGGTAGTGTAAGAAATTGTAAGGAAAAAATAAGGTGAAAAAAAAAGTACTGGTGTTCAGAGACATGTTTTTGAGAGAGAGGGGCAAGAACATCATTAATTTCAAGCCATTCTTATCTGTGCACACTATCGATTTGAGGGGCAGCCTGAGCTACATGAACCACTGTCTCTAAATAAGTCAATAATTAGATCAGATATATTAATTGGTCATTTAAATCAAAGATTTGCATTAAAAATATATTAACAAAATGATTTTACTTTGCATTTCATTTTGTTATAAGCATTGCTTTTAGGTTCATAAACACCTATATGATTTTTTTTTCTGGTTTTTCGAGACAAGGTTTCTCTGTGTAGTTTTG
Source organism: Peromyscus eremicus (assembly GCF_949786415.1). Classification (NCBI taxonomy): domain Eukaryota; kingdom Metazoa; phylum Chordata; class Mammalia; order Rodentia; family Cricetidae; genus Peromyscus; species Peromyscus eremicus. The sequence continues at coordinate 20,892,520 of NC_081419.1, read as the reverse complement.
GTCCCTGTCCTAGATCTTGATCTGTAGACCAGGCTGACCTCAAACTCACAGAGATCCACCTGGCTTTGCTTCCCGAGTGCTGGGATTAAAGGTGTGCACCACTTCTACATGACATTATTTTAATGTTTATACAATAATCCCCTGTGTGCTAGTATTTTACTTAATTGCCTGTATCTACACATTTATTATTTCCTTTTGGGTGGGCTAAAGAGAACGGTGGTTCCCTTTGGGTTCAGTAGTTATTTGCACAGCTTCCTGGCAGGTTTGGATGTAGCCAGTCTTTTCTGAGATAAATGGCTTATGCGTTGTTAGGCTTTGTGTCAACCTCTCCTCCTGTCCATTCACTAGATTCTGTCAACAGATGAAACAATTCTTCTGTATCCTCCTGTTTGAAATATATGCAGAGACACCAGCTTCCTTTCTTTCATTCCAAATGGTAATTATCAGCCCCTACCCCATCATAATTGCTTAATCACAAGACTTTTCTCATTTTGTGGAGCATCCACCCCCCTCCCAGCCCCTGCTCTACCCCCCCCCCAAAAAAAAACTCCCTAAAACTCAGGACCAAATGTTAATCACAAAGATGGGATGAAGACCACCGACCCAAATCATAATAGCCAAATCAATTAAAACAAGCTTTTGGTTTTAAATTCGTGGATCTGGGCTGCTCCCTAAGAGAGGGTTCCAGAGATCAGCATTGGAGGTGAGGAAAACAAGGTTTTTTAGAAAGTTCATGGAGGGCAGGGCAGTGGTAGCGCACACCTTTAACCCCAGCACTCGGGAGGCAGAGCCAGGAGGATCTCTGTGAGTTCGAGGCCAGCCTGATCTACAGAGCAAGTTCCAGGATAGGCTCCAAAGCTACAGAGAAACCCTGTCTTGAAAAATCAAAAAAAAAAAAAAAAAAAAAAGAAAGAAAGTAAGTTCATGGATAGGGGTTTCCAAATGGGGGATTGGGCAGGCAAAATAGGGGGGGTTAGAGGAGCAGAACCTAAGCATAACAAGTTAGGCCTAAGGACCCCCTGAAACAAAGACATGATTGCAGGGTGGCCATGACAACAGGCAGTCATACAATGTAGCCATAACAACCCTTTCAAAACAAAGGTAGGGTTGCAAAAGGTTATAAACAACTCTTGGGAACCAAGACTTAACTGCCATTTGTACAACAGGCAGTGAAGAACCATTTGTAGTGGAGGTTACAGCTGGGACAGAGCCCAACCCATGAGAAACAGGTTTGATCATAAACAGGAATGAACCTAGTTTGTCTCTATAATAAGACGGCTTTACTAAGATGGAGGCATACTAAGATGGAAGCAGGCTGGTTCTTCACAGAACATAAGGAAAAAAAAGATGCAAGTCTCTTAATTCTCTGAGCCCTATTACATGAGAAATTTGCTTGTCACAAATGCAATGTGTCCTTCTGGATGTCTCTAATAGTGAGGATAAATCTACACAGAAATGCATAAAGCACATGTCCAGTATGTATGAGACCTTGGCTGCAGTCCTCAACACTGCAAAATGAAAATAAATAAAATATGACTACAAAATAAAAGGCAATTTCAACAAAATTCATGAGCAGAAATCACAGAAATGGGAGAAAAGGCTTTCTTCTACCTTCTGAGGTTCAGTGTCTAGTGGCCTGTGAAAGTAACCAGTAGAAGAGAGGTGAACAGAAGAGAAGACAATTTATACCCATGGGATTCACAGAAAAGACTGAAGCTCAATGGGGTGGTAAGAACTGGACTTTTGCAGTAGTTTAACAAAGGAACAGAGTCTGGGATTTCAATAGACATAAATAATGAGGAAATGACTTGGAAATATGAGGAAGTAACTAATGGAACCTAAGGGATTTAAGAAAAGCTTGCTTGTGTGCACACATTTCAGCACCGACTCTTGGGTATAAGTCATTCTCTTCTCTTTGTGTGGGAGAGAGGAATATTTTCAGAAGGGGAATTTATAATATCTTTGCAAGGGAAACTTTTCTGTTTGGAAGCAGATGATGTGAGGGTAGAGGACTCCTGCATCTGTTCATCTTCAGCCACCAAAATAGGGACGCTTCCCTTGTTATGGTGGGCTTACAGCAAGCTCACCATGGCACTGCTGTGGGAATGAGCCTAAATAAATGCTGCTTATGATACCCTGATTTCCTGCCGCATGAGCCCTGCAGCTGGGGAACTTGGGTGGCTTCCCCAGGGATCATGTGGCTGACTGAAATCTTAGGTTCATCACCATCTGTGAGGTGCCAGGAGGAGTGCCTTCCTTCCTGTGACCTCCTGGGAGCAGATTAGCATTCAAAATCTTTAGGGCAGAGTCTGCTGAATGTAGATCATTTTGCACCATCATGAAGCTGAAAAACATTTTATGGAGGGCAGCTTCACATTCTTATCCCAAAGTGACATTCTACAGTGACATGCTCTCATTCCTCCAAATTTATACCAACTGGGAACACTAAAGCTCATTCTGTGTGTAGCCACAAGGGAAATGTGTAAAAGTCAGAAACGTAGTGCAAACTCATTCGTGGTTCTATTTTTCTGTTCCTTTGTCTTTTCTTTTGAGACAAGGCTAGGCCCTGAATTCATGATCCTCTTTCCTCACTCCCAGCCCAGCCTGGGATGCCACCATTACAGGAGTGCAGAACCATGTCTAAACTGTTTATGTGATAGAGTAAGAATAGTGTAGTAACACATATGCTTTAGATTTTTTAGTTGACTTATTTCATTCAATGTTGTTAACAGTTATTGTCCTTGCCATTCAAGTGACTTGTAAATAGTTTGTGTATTAATCTATGAGGGAAACTAATACTAAAAGTAGAAGACACTGAAGATCACTGGGAGAATCTTTCCCACAGGAAGCATCACACTAGGTTTGTGAGGCACCAAGGAGAGTTCTGTCATGTACTGCTGGCATCCTTGAAGCCACTCAGGTTCTGGCATTGATGTACTCATTGGAGGAAAAGAGAAAAGAGAGTAAGATGCATTTTTTTTTACAAAGAATCTTATATGTTAAACAAGGAGATGGACTTATAAAATGCTATAAAAGTGTGAGTGCTGTTATAGGACTAGATTTGTTCTAGTGGTCGAGTCTAGGAAACACTCAAATAGAGGTATGTTTGAACTTAGTTTGGAAATGTCTTTCCATGCTTTCGAGGCAGATATGGCAGTGAATGCAGCAATTATGAAAGTCATGCTGATGGGGTTAATCCATTTCTGTTGCCGTAACACAGTGCCCCAGATTTTTTTTTTATGAAAATATTGATTGTGGCTCATATCTGGAATCTAAGGTCCAGTGGCCACATCTAGGGGTGATCTTCTTAGTGGAAGGTATTCAAAGCAGTGACTAGCCTTGAATGTCTGAAAGACAGCCCTCTATGTGTATCTCCTGGTGCCAACTCTATAAATAAACCTACCAGAATTTGCTTATGGGGCTTCCCCCTGAGGAGCCTATCTAATCTTAATCATCTCCCAAGCCCAACTTCTAAATTCTATAGTCAAAGTAAGTTTCTACTCTTTTAATATTTCTCATTTGGAGCTAAATTTAGGCAAATGATACCTTGAGGGACACATTGAAACCATGTCCAACATTTAGCAGACATACTTGGAGACTCCCCTTTTGGAAAGGATAAATCCTACCAACTCCATAGCATCCTGATAATTGAGGTGGTAGAAAGTGAAGGACATAGTTGAGAATCTAATTTGTACAACTATGATAAAAAAAAATTTCATATCTATGCCATGTATGTAATTAAATGTTCTAATTGTCTACTTTGTTACCAGAGCTATCTGGTCTTACCCTTTACCCTCCTTCTCTTCAACTTCCTTTTCCTTATGTAGACTTCAGGGATCATCAGTCTTCGCTGAATAACTTTGCTGTCTTTATTACTAAATACCTCAGCAAGCACTCACTCAGAGTGGACTTGTTTCTGCCAGTGGATTACTCACTCTCTGAGTCAGTCTCCCTTCACCATCTCACAAATGCTGGTAACACAGTCAGATTATCAGCTTGAAAATTAAATGGCCTGTCATGTCATTTTCAGGTTTTTCTCTGTGTAACCTCAGAGTCAGCCCTGAACTCTCACTGAAGCCAGCTGCTCACTAGAACTAAGAATTGCAAGGATTTTAGGGCCACCTCTGTTAGATCAGGGTCACAACAGCTTCAAAACAAATTCTGAGTCCTGTATGACCATCACTCCTTTGCTGTTCTTCAAATTATCTCTTTCAAACAGGAAATAAGTCTTGAAAAAAGTATAGAAAAGAAACTTCTAGTCTCCTCACTGCCGTCAGAAACAAAGATTTAGCACTGGGCTTCAGATGAACTACAGCAAGCCCATCTCTCACAGTAAGGTTAACAGGCTGATGGCTGCTGTATCCAGACACAGCCTCCTCTGGACTATCCAGGTGGAGGGGTGGTCCTGAGTCACAATAGGTACAGCATAAAAATGCAACGGCCCTGGCATAATTATAAATACTAGTAGCATTCTCTTTTGCAGACATTTCTGTAGTTCACCAAACTGTTATATATTTTCTTTCAAAATTAGCGGCTTTCCAGAAGGTGTTTTTTGTCAGTTTATAATTAATATATCCCAGAAAAATAATTTCATTTTTTTTCTGCTTTACTTTCTGTTACATAGTGCTTGTTTGTTCTCTAAATATTTATATTTTTTTTCTGGTTTTGGTGTCTTCAAAGAGTCCCTGTGTTGAGGGATTGGTCCCTAAGGTGGCAGTATTGGAAGATGCCTTTAATAAATGAAACTGCTAGAAGGTCTTCGGTCACTGGGGACAGACCAGATACCTTCGAGTTATCTCAACAGAAGTGTGATGAGAGAAAGAAGTCCTGCCTCTGTCTTTCTGATTCCTGCCTTGAGCTATATCCTGCTTGCTTCTGTGCATAATCTCACTGCTCTTTGACATGCTATGACACACCAGGAGTTGTCCTCATCACAGAACTAGCTCAGTGTTATGTGGAATCTAAAACTCTGAACAAAGTCAGCATCCTTTTTTATGAAGTTAGCCTGTGTCTGATATTTCATTCTGGTAATAAACTTATGACATAAAGCAATGATTTGTAAGTATGTAGCATTTCTTGGCTGTTTTGCTGTGTTTCTGATAGCTAGAAATTGTTTACATATCATCTACAATAACCACACTGAAGAGCTTTCTACTAGCTCTTTCTTGAAAGCACTGGGCTAGACAGCTTTTCCCAAATGCAGAACCTCTTAATATTTCAAGGTGGTTTGGTTGCTGCTGCGGGCCGCAGAAATATATCATAAGAACTCAGCTGGTTATGGCAAAGTCACTACCTGGAGGGATCAGAGAATTCCTCCAGAGGAAGCCAAATCCCAAGGAGTTTTTGCTGTTATTTGCCTTGTTATATATCAGCTGTATTCTGTTATGAAAATCATGTGTGCCTTCATTGTTTTCCCAATTGACTTTTCCCTAAGAAGGGCTAACAGTGTGGACTGATCACTCTCTGGACATACACATTCTAGGTATTTGGAGAATAGCCTCAGGAAAGGCTTTCTCTGGAATCAGATATCTCCCTTAGCCACTTTCAAGGACTAACAGTAATAACAGCCCACATGCAAAGTCTCCTGATTTAATTCTACAAAGAGACACCACCTAGGTCAGGTGGATGTTAAATAATAGCTTTACACAATTCAGCTCGGACCCTCCTTTCTTACAGCCTTACTAACTTTATAGACCTTTAACTCCTTACCTAACCATTTCTAGGAATATTTGGATAACCTTCTGCACTGACAGCTATGCTCAGCCCAAACCCCAGTTCAAGCCTCCCTGTAATTAACATCATTGGCAGCATCTGGCCAGGTCCATCCTCAGATGGAGGAAAGTACCAGAGATACCTTTGTACTCTCTAAGAACAGACTGAAGCATCCAGGCTACCTGTTTGAGAAGGCCTGGCGGATGTGCCAATTAAGCTTTACTTCCTCCTTTCCCAAACCTTACCTCTAGTTCCAGATCTCCCTTTAACTATCACCAGAGGCATCTAGCTGTACACAGGTTGCCTAGCGACTGAGCACACTTTCCCCTACCCTGCAGAAAAATAGCAGATAGCTTGGACAGATATGAGTCACAGGAAAAAAGAAGACAGTTTTATTTTCTCCCATTGACCTAGCAACTTATAGATTCTTAACATTTTCTACTAATCACGTCTAAGATTATAGTTGAGCACATAAGATTCCCTCTTCTTAGATATTACCCTAATTTAGCCTTTAGCTAATTCATTTCCCCACTGGTCACTTCCCTTTGTGGTTGCAAATGATAATTAACGGTTATTGCCTCTCAATGTGGTTCTGTTTTGTTTGTTTGTTTGTTTTTTTGTTTTGGTTTTTGGTTTTTCGAGACAGGGTTTCTCTGTAGCTTTGGAGCCTGTCCTGCACAAGCTTTGTAGACCAGGCTGGCCTTGAACTCACAGAGATCCACCTGCCTCTGCCTCCCGAGTTCTGGGATTACAGAAACCACCCGGCTTCAATGTGGTTCTTATTACCCCTCCGTTTGACCCTGGAAGCCTGGCTTTAATATACCAGGATTTCCAGGGCACAAGGACGGAAAAGAGAAAAGAGAATGAAAGAACTAGACGGGTAAGAACTTGACAGGAACTAACTGAGGCGGGGAAGAACTAGGTTGAAGGGCTAGAATAGAGTACTAGAGGAATGAGATGGAAGACGAGGAAGAGCCAGATGGGAAAGCCCTAGCTGGGTAAGAACAAGCTGAAAAGGACCTAGATGAGGCAGAGTTAAGATGAGAGAATTAAGATAGAACTTAGATAAGTATAAAGCATAAAGAGAAATCAGGCAAGAAAGGAGCTAGGCATGAGAACAGAACTGAAGCTGTGTATAAAGGATGTTATGCCAGAGGAATTAAAGCAAGTGGACTATAGAGCTCAGTGTGCTGAGATTCTATTTCCTGAAAATAGTCCTCGCAGTTAGTAGTTCTCTCTCCTGAGCCCCTGGGATGTATATTAAGGCTGGTCCCGCTAATATTATACAAGAGGTTGCTGCCTTCCTTAAATGAATAAATTAAGGATTGAGGGCTTCTTATTTAGCAGGAAAGTCATGAATCTTAACCTTTACTACACATTAGTGTAATGGGAGGTTTTAAATATTTTTAATGTCATGCCATAGGCCAAAACCACTCAGTGACCGTCTCTAGGGAGAGAAACCAGCATATTTCCTAAAGTCCCTTGGCTGTTGTTTCAGGTAAAGTCACCGAAGCAGCAGCATCAGCACAGAAGAAAAGTCTGGAAGTGTTTTGCTATGGCACACGTGGGCTTCACCTTATCTACCAAATCATCAGCTCTTGGATGGACCTATCACTGTGTGGTCCAACAAGCCCAGATGATGGCAGATCAGGCTATCAAATCTTAGAAACTGATATAGATTACCACCCATTTCCCACTCTGTGCCTTTTCCAGGCCCAGTGTCAGGAAACACAGATAATATTAAAAACATCATAAAGCTGTTTAGACAGTGGGAGTGCTGGCTTTATTGAATTGTTTTCTAAGTTTTGTTTCTAATGGAAAATTTTTAGAGAGATTTATTCCTCATTAATATCACAGATGTTTAGGGAGTTTCCACATCATGTTCAGTTGAAAGCAATACAGAATGCTGTGAAAAATACAAAGAAGATCAAGATAGCTTCCTCAGGCCCAGGAGCTTTCATCTCCTCTAAAGTCAAAACTAGTGGAAGTAAAACAGAGCAAGCGAAGAAACAGAAAGGCTGGCAGTTATGTACGAAGTGGTGGAACTCACTGGAAACGGGATAGGTGGCAGCCTCAGCACACAGTGGAATCAAAAACTTCCCTGAAGAACAATCTGCATGAATTATTTTCTCATAAATGTGTAGAAGCAAATGCCAGAACTGTGCCCATTTTCTTCATTGCTTCTTCACCTTTATCTACCTTTTCCTCACGGCTGAGACCCAGAATTGCTTAAATAAACAGATGAATGGTTATTATTAGGTAATAAGACTAGAGAATTAGAAAAACAAGACCCAGGTGAAAGGATCAACTCAGTTTTAAATGAAAAGGGAATTTTGAATTTGAAGTAATGGTAAGCTCATTTGGAGATGATTAAGAAAGAGTTAGGGATGACTAAGAATATGTATGTATTTAATTTTTTCTTTCATGTGAAGGGTGTGTGTGTGTGTGTGTGTGTGTGTGTGTGTGTGTGTGTGTGTGTGTAGGTCAAAGGATGGTTTTGAGGAGTTGGTTTTCTTCCTCCTCAGGGATGTGGGGATGGAGCGAGCTCAGGTTGTTGAGTTTGCACTGCTGAGCCATCTCACTGTCTGAGAACATAGTTTTGAAAAACTTAGAAGAGTTTCCCAAGATTCTTGTGCTCTTAGTTTCTTCTGGGTTACTGCCGGGGTGTCTGCAGCAGTAAGTTTGCTGCCTTAATTTTAAATGCCCTTTTTTGTCCTGTCCCAGTTAAGTTGTTTGTGTGAAAAATGTGTAGTTGGGTTCTGGAGGGTGCTGGGGATCAGTTCCCCTGTGGTTTTTCCTGTTTGGAAAACAGTGTCCCGCTTGCCTCCGGATACAGAGTAACCATTCCTTAACCCCTGCTGTTGGAGGGGTATATAAGCCCATGTTGGTACGAATAAAGAGAGCTGCTTCCCTGACCAACTGAAACTGGGTGTCTAGAGTGCTGTTTAACCTCGGCGTCCCTCGCCAGATTTCGTGCTCCAGCTGCGCAGGCCGCAGCACCAGGGTACCTTTTGTGCAGATCTTCAGTCCTTCGGGGGATATAGATGATCTGGTTATAGCTGCCAAGTTGTGGTTCCTTAGGTTAAAACTCCTACCCATGTGTTTTATTCCTGTTACCAGTCCACCAGCGATTGAATCACCCTCAGTAATACCACACGGCTGGAGTTTCTTAGAAGTCACTCCCCCTCCACACATACATCAAATACGTGTGCCACACAGCCATCTCTGCCATTTCGGTGGTCATGGAAATATTTGTGTGTTTTTAATTGCCTCCAGTGATTCAGTATGTGCACGATTTCTACTAGGGTATAAAGCCGTGGGGTAAACAACAGCCTCAGATGGGGTACTTCCTGTGGTTAAGAAAGAAAGAAGTTTTCTTATATGTTTCCTGATCTCCTTCAATAATAATAAAAAGCATTAATATATGGTGGGTGTTGAGTGAGACACTGCCTTAGCCTCTCAAGTATTTAGATTATAGACATGAGCCAAAAAACAAACAAAAAACAACAAAAAACCCCACAAGGAATAGTTATATGTACTATATTGAACTTATTTGTCTGTTAGTTTCAAAAACATCTTTATTTACATAATTTCTATGATGAAAATATTGTTTCTAATTTCATTTTTTATCATTGTACCTAAACACTTTCATCAACTATATTTCTGCATTGGAAAATACTGTGTATAATTCTCTACATTACACTCATAGATTTCATTTCATTTAAAGATTGACTAAATATTGATGAAAATTTAAGATTGTGGATAACATTTGATTATTTCTTGGTACAGTGATTTAAAACCTGAGTCACTTTAAAAATGGGAAAAGATTAATAATACTAAGGAGACTATTATCTTCCTTTCACTAATTAATGTTTTGGTCATGAGCTTTTTCTGCATAACTTTTTGTTTTCTTATAGAATTTAAATTGTTAAGAGTAGCTCCCTAACAATGTAAATTAATAAACATTTATTGAAAAAGGCATAAACTGTTCAAAAAATTTAAAAGGTCACTATAGATGTACAGAATCCAGTGAGAAAACATAGCACCTAAAAACATCCACACATTTAAGAAACAAAAAATTGGAACAATATCTCTTAGCAGTTCATTAGCTAAGATGTAGGATTATGTTCATGTCTAGATATGCAAGTAATAAAATCTGTATTCCATATGTCTTAGTCAATCTTCTGCTGCTATGAAGAGATACCATCATCAAAACAACTCTTATAAAGGAAAACATTTAATTGGGGCTGGCTTAGAGTTTCAGAGGTTTTGTCCATGATTGTAATGGTGGAAAACATGGTGGCACACAGGAAGATATGTGTGTTAGGGTTTCAATTGGTAAGACACCATAGTGAAAAATTGCATTCAGTCCAACTTCAGAAATCCCCATCCATTGTCTATAATAGTCTCAACACCATTTAAGAGGCTAAAGTTCAAGGTCTCTTTGGAGATTCATAGCAATCTCTTAACTGTAATCCTCTATAAATTAAAATAAAACCCACATCATATACTTTCAACATACAATGGCATAAGATATATATTACCATTCCAAAAGGGAGGAAAGAGAACATAGTGATGAAATACTAGGCCAAAGCAAGACCAAAAACCAGCAGGGCAAACTCCAAACTCTGCATCTCCATGTCTGATGTCAAAACACTCTTCAGATCTCTAACTCCTTTCAGCTTTGTTGACTGCAACGTACTTCTCTCTCTTGGGTTGTTTCCACTGCCTGTTAGCAGCTCTCCTTGGCAGGTAACCCACCACTGTGGCATATTTAACATTTTGGCATCTTCAACAAAATTCAGACTTCACTTTCATAGCTTCACACAATGGCCTCTCCAAATGGCCTCTTTGGGCCTCCACACAGGGACACCTCTGACACATTCCTGGCCTCAGCAGCTTTTCTTAGGCATGGAAGAAGATTATACACACCCTTTCTTGTATCCTTGACTCTAAAGGATACTCATAACCACATGGCCAAAGTTGCCAAGTTCTTCTGCTTGCTGGGGCTGGAACATGGCCCCCTCATTCAAATACATTTTCACCAGCTTTCTGCTTTTGATGGTTTCCTTCACTGCCTAACATTGGCTGTCCTGTAACTTGATCTTTAGACCAGGATGGCCTCAAACTCAGAGATCTGCCTGTCTCTGCCTCCCCAGTGCTGGGATTAAAGATGTGCACCACCATACCTGGCCCTAAGGTTTTCTTTAATCCCTTTTCACAAGTTGAAATTTTAGCTGGGTAGTGTGTTGCCCTGGGGTCATCACTCCCTTTACCCCAGTTAGTGTCAGACTCTTCTTTAAACTTTGTAATCTCCCCGAGTACTGGATTTAGCTCCATTACACGTCCTGGTGTTCCTTTTCTCCTCAAATTGTACATTTTTTATTTTTATTTATTTGCCATGCTTGCACCTTTTTATTACAGATCTGCATAAGACTGACACTAATAACCATATGACACAGTCAACACTAGGCTGTGTTTAAATCTCTGCTGCCAGCAACAGTAATCCAAAACTTTTAAATTTTGACTCAAGCAGAATTTTGAGCAAGGGCAAAAAAAAAAAAAAGCCAAATTCTTCATTAAATATCACAATAATAATTTTTAGTCCACTTACTAATATTCTTCTCCTCTAAAAGCTCTTGGGTCAGGCTGTCCTAATCCACATTACTCTCAGCACCACTGTATTCCTGCTTCTACTAGTATTCATAGTGGCATTAAGCCCCAATGGAAGTGTTTAGCTGCTTTCCCAATCCAAAGTCCACAACCTGCCTACAATAAGCATGGTCAGGCATGTCGCAACAATATCCCAGTCCAAGGCACTAATTTCTGTCTTAGCCAATGTTTTATTACTGTGAAGAGATACCATGACCATGACAATTCCTATAAAGGAAAACATGTAATTGGGATTAGTTTACAGCTTCAGAGGTTTGGTCCATTATTGTCATGGTGGGAAGCATGGCAGCATGCAGGCAGATATGGTGCTAGAGAGGCAGCTGAGAGTTCTACATCTGGATCAGCAAGAAACAGGAAGAGAGAGCATTGGACCTGGCTTGAGCATTTGAAACCCCAAAAGACCAACCCCAGTGACACACAAGTCCACACCTTCTCCACCTAAGATCACACCTCTTAATAATGCCTGATGACCTATGTTCAAATCTGTGGTGGCTATTCTTATTCTAACCATGTCACTGTATTAATTAGAAACTTTGCTGAGAGCTGCTGGTAGCAATGGCGTTACCAGAGGCCAGAATATACAGCAGATGGCAATTGATAGTTCAGGTGTCAACCCACCAGATGGATAATTCTCTGTTGCAGGAACCTAGTCAAGCAAGGCTTACAGGACCACAGACTCTGATAACCAGTTGCTTCTGTCTATAATTTTTCTCATGTGCCACTACTTTCTTCCCTAAAAAAATAGCTGTGGGGTTCTTTCCACATGTCATTGGTGATGTGTTTTGTACTTTTTGAGCGCATATATCTGTGGATGGTAGGAAAGATGATTTCCTTTTAAGCTATATAATTTTGATAAATATAAATGTACTAGGATATGCTTCATAATTAGATATATTATTCCATGAGGACTATAAGACACTTAGGCCCCGTTTTTTATCACTAGCTCAGACTGACAAAAAGAAAACAGCATTTTTTCTCAGTTCTAGACAAGCTACATACAATTAGCTGATTTTAGGCCTCAAAAAAATTCAAATTAGAATAAATGCCTCACAAGTTAAACCTTCACAGATAATATACAAGGACAAATTCCCAAATGTCTAATTATGGAACCAAGGTCAGGCACAAAGCAACTTTGGGGTTAGTAGCCTGCTTGCTAAGTCTGGATGATAAAGACCTACTCCCTACAAAAATTCCTCAGCATCTTATTTCACTGGGCACTGTGCCCCTGGCCTCAGGTTACAGCCTGAACCTTGCAGCTGGGAATTGCTATGGTAAATTTCTCCCTCAGATGTACCTTTTTTACTTTCCATGGGATGGATATAAGGGGAGACAGAACAAAAAAAAAGAGAAGAAGAATTTGAGAGAAAATGAAGTGAATGGTATGATCAGTATGTGTATGAATCTTATTCCCTCAGATAAATAAAAATGATTCCTAAGTCCCACTGCTATGAAGGAATTCTTTTTATTACTCTGGATACAGTCCTGGGAGTTGGTCTCTCAGGCTGCCATAAAACACACTTTTATTTATATCTGTATGTATTTGCATATTATATAGCTAGTAAGAATATTCCTTTAGTTTTCATTTTGAGACAAGATATCATGCATCCCAAGGCTGAAAATTAAGTGATCCTACTGCCTCAATTTCATGATCATGATAGGTAACTGTTCTACTAAGTGACCTACATCACTAGCCTGAATATTTGTTCTTTAAGAAAAAATAAAAGTCATTTGATAACTACTTGCTCACTTGCAAATGAAAAGTTAGTTTTCTCCAAAGGAATCTCACTGGGAAATCAAACTATTCTCAAGGGCAGGCCCCATGACCAGGAGTAGATGGCTATGAAAAAACAAACTCAGAGGCATCTTTGGAGGTTCATTGTCTCATAATGTCTTGTCAGGGCTTTACCCGTCCCTCTTTATTTAATATTATCCGATTATTTTTTATTTTTATTTTATTACATATCTGTACAAAACACACATTTATGAGTATATATAGAAGTGATTTCAGCATTTGCTTAGAAATGATTTGAAATATAACAAAGTGTAAACCAGAAAGTTTTATATTTTATTAATTTTTTATTAGTAAGTTGATTATATTTCTTTCTTCTATATAGACAAGAAACTCTGGTGGGCAGACCAAAACTTAGCTCAACTCGGAACTTGTAATAAAAGAGATGGAAGAAATCTCACGGTCCTGCGAAATAAGACTTCCGGGGTTGTTCATATGAAAGTGTATGACAAAGAAGCACAACAAGGTAGGTCCCTCCACGGCGAACATAAGACACTATTTGAGTAAGGTGCTATCGCTTTTACACCGCTTTCTCAAGGAAACATTCTTGGGCTCCTATTCTTCTTGCCTTTAGTTAAGGTATTGGGGGAGGAGATCCCGGCTAATACTGAAGAAAAAATGTCTTTCACATAAGAAGCATAGCGACTTTAAAAGATTGGAAAGGCTTCTGTAAGATTTTCAGTTTTTCACTTAATTGACATTTTTATCTAGCACTTGTAGATGTAACCAATCATCTTATTAAATAAGAAACACAGAACCAATGCAAAGAAGAAAGCCAAGAGGTCAGAGCTAAGAGCTAAAACCTTACCCTTCCTCCTGCGGTGGTCCTACCTCTCCAAAAGAGAGCTACTTCATGTGTTAAAGTCTTTATAAAGACTTCCAGTTCTGCCTTCTCATTGGTTGTAAACCCAACCATATGACTGCCTCGTCACTGCCTGTCTGTATAGACCTCCAGGTCTTCTATGGTTGGTATTGAGATTAAAGGAGTGTGTATCCAATGCTGGCTGTATCCCTGAACACACAGAGATCTTCCTAGCTCTGCCTACCAAGTGCTGGGATTACAAGCATACGCCACCACCGCCCGGCTTTCCTATGGCTTGCTAATAGCTCTGACCCCCGGGGAACTTTATTTATTAACATACAAATAACATTTTAATACAAATAAAATATCACCATAAGCACTTGACTAAAAACTGCAGATATACGAACAAATATTAAATGAAAACTTACATATTGTGTAACTAGTCCAGAAGTCTTCAAATATACCACATTGACATGAGAATTTCACATCTTAAAGCACAGCATTGTTTGGCCCTGCACATTTGCATTTTTGTTTCACTTGTCCAAATGGTGGGCTGCGAAATGCAGTGAAAATAGCAGATGGTTTACATAGGTGGACTTGTCACAGTGCCCAGATGGCAATTGGATTAGAGATCCAGCCAGTGCATCTGAGCACTTGCTAGTCCTATCTTAGTCATTGCTACAGGATGCATGACATTAGCACAATCCTCTTCTGAAAATGAAAATCGTTCTTCACATAAGCATACAACTTCCTTAAATTCTTCTCAACATAATACTTCATCAAATCCTTCTTCCCCCCGCCTCTCCCTTAAATCATTCTCTTATACACACACTACTTCCTCAAACTGTTCCCCATGTACTGTTCCCTTATTCTGGTTTCTACCATGAAAATTCTTACCTTCACATACATATCTTCTGACAGTAAACTTCAAAACTGTATTTGGACAATAAAAAGGGAGATTTAACGCAAATAATTTTAAATATGTAGACCAAATCAGAGAAAATAAAAGGAAGAGAAGGAACCAAGGGGCCCACTCAGGAATCCTTAACGACTGCCATTCTTTTTCCTTGATGGCTAAGAATATTCAACAGCTTAAGGACAGTTGGTCAATCGTACTTAATATTTTGATCAATATATGTTAATTTTATCAGCCAATTTATGGATTGGATTGTTTGGTTTTGTGTATTCAGTTTTCTGATAGATGGGCAATTTTCAAATCACTTGATAAAATACACACATGATTTTTCACTAGTACTTAAACAACATTTTCTAAATCTCAATAAGCAATAAAGGCATGGAGGGTAACTCAATGGTGGAATGTTTGCACAGCATGTATGAGGTCTTACATTTGGTCTCCAGCACAGAAAAACTTAAATAAATAGATAAACACACACTTTTTGGTATTCAAGTCATGTAGATAATACTATGCTATGTGTAATATAATACTGGTAATACGTAAAATATAGTAAGACATTTTCATGTCTATTGAATATAAATTGACAATACTACTGTCAATTTCACTGCATAGTATACAATGAACATATTTCTGAGATGCATCTAAACACAGCCTTAGAAAGTACAGTATGCAAGAAACAGAGGGAGAACAAGAAGTAATTCCAAGCAAGGTGCCTAGAGACAAGAAGGTATTTGCCTTTCAAGACATAAACAACATACACTTCCTGTGAAACTGTGTATCAGTTTTGTAGATAGTGGTTCTGACAAAATTTTCAGGAGGATATACTTATATAGGACTCTTGATTTTGCTCTTGTTAGCTTCATGTCCCTTACCTGGAAGATTTGACTCCATAGGTGCCAAGGGGTGATATATGCACTGTGAAAGTGTCTGACCCAGGGGTAGCATGCAACTGCACTGTTCTCACTGGAAAATGCTGATAAAAGCATCTGTTTGAAAGACAACGCCATTAACAGAATCACTGTCGGTAGCTTGAAAGCTTCATTAGAATGAAATATGAGCAATTTAAGGCTCTTTAAGGTGTTAACAGTATTACCTCCTTGGATTTCAAAGTACAATTAACTGCCTCATTTATCATTTTTGACACAGATCACTGGAGAGTTGAGGGTCTTTTAGTCAAGTGGACTTTCCAGCTCCACTTGTCATTTGGGGTTTGAGTTGTGAACATCAATCTCACTAACAAAATACTAATCCGAACTCTTACTTGTAACTTGATAATCACTGCAGTTGCCCTCTATTTGCATATTTGTATATTAAATGGAAATATTTACATAAAATATGACTAATTTCATGATGATTTTCTGTATTTTGTCTTCAGGGAGGTCCTGTGAAATACATCTTGTTATTCTACAAGTGTGTTAAATACATGACTTTTATTTATCAACAAATAAGGATAAAATATATCGCCCACTTTGTCGTTACACCACCCACCAATAGCTGCTGTTCTGTTCTCTACTTTCCCCAGACTTCTGCTAATATTAGTATAATTTCTCATATTCTCTGTCTTTCATGTGTTCGTTCTATTCCTTGACTTATTTTCCTTTAATTTTTCATTTCCCTCAGCTCTGCTCTCCATGTGATGTTCCCTTAAACTTTATATTGAAATGTCCCTTGCTCCTTTCTCCCCAGACTTCAATCTTTGGTGTTAGCTGAAGCAAACCTCGTATAAGGACATGTATATGTACTAGCACTAAGCTAACATGCATCCACATGCTTTCCATAAGAACAAGCACATGCATGGTCAGTTTAGAATTTCTACACATTTGTTAATGTAGTTGTCTTCTTGGTGAAAACATCAGAGATCTGAACTGTCACTTTAAGTCACCTTGAGAAAAGGGATGAATCAGCCACCTCACTAGCTCATATAAGAGAGACATGGAATTATTTTAAAACTTCAAGTTACTTCTAAGGGATTCAATATTGCTGAGCTATGGATAAAGAAATGAGCTGAGAATGTGCTTCATCTCCCAAATAAAGAGTATTTCACACTTCAAATATGACAGATATAGTGACAGATTCTATTGAGCAATTAAATCCACAAATTCAGAAGATGAGAAATAATGAAGTATGTTGACATTTTGAATCTCTCATAGAGTCCTATCAATACACAGCTCTGAGCATGCTTTGTCATGATCACTGGATTTGTAGTGAGCATGTGGTCTACTAACTTTGTAGTAAACCCATTAAATGGCATAGCCCATTGTCCTAGAACAATACAACTATTGTAAAAATAGGATATTTTAAGGTATTTACAGAGTGGACTGTAAATTACTTAACTTAATGCTGCAGATTTGATCAGTACTTTGGGCTTTGGGTAAAGTAAATGGAAGATCTGTATAGAATGTCAAAGCAGGATTACCTGACTAAAATTTGTCATTGCCACCATACCATAATGAGGAGAATTAACATGCTAATTAATTACATGATTCTTTTGAGTGTGTTTTAAATATATTTTGAAAGAATCATGTTCTTTGGGAGGCCAAGAATAATTTCTTTGCTTTAAAAATAAATTTAAAACACATATGCACACAAATATCCTGTCCTTTTAGAGGTGAAGCTACATTTGAGTCAGAAAGGAAACACTGCCTTTTTTGTGTGATCTCACATTTTTTAAGGTCTCTGAGAGCAGGGCATGATGGCATAAGCCCGGAAAACCATCACTTGAGAAGCTGAGATAAGAGGGTCATGGATTCTAGATCAGTTGAATATTACCTGATGAGATCTAGATAATGTTTGATAAAGTCAGAAATTAAAGTGTTAATGACAGTCTTCATGAAAAATCCAATTTCCTCTGCTTTTCTAAATGACCTTTTGACATTGTTTAATTGTTTTGAAGGGCAAGATTCAATCATAATCTGCCACTTTAAGTTATGTGCAAGGCAGATGGCATAGCCTATATAAACCAGCTGTATTTAGAAACAAATAGCATACATTTTTGTTCACATTGTTGATACCTAATAAGTCTCCTATGTTCTTCATCATTTTCTATTTGACATTTCTTTCGCTTCCTTCTCTACAGGCAGTAATTCTTGCCACCTAAATAATGGCGGGTGCTCTCAGCTCTGTTTACCAACATCTGAAACTACCAGGACTTGCATGTGTACGGTGGGATATTATCTCCGGAAGAACCGCATGTCATGCCAAGGTACATGTTAGTAAGAACTTAATTGTGCTATGCTTACTGAATCCATCATGTGTGCCACACAGACGTTAGGAAACCACTGCTAGTTTCCAATGAGAGAAGCACATTATCATGTTATTAGGGCAATGGTTGCATTGAACCTCATTAAAGGATCAACAGTCTTTCTCTTAGAGTAGTTTAGACCAAGAGCCAGCACAAAATTGAGTTTCCCAGCCATGTCTCTCCCTCCTTGTGTATTCTATTTGTAGGCTGTGTCTGTCTGGGGTGTGTTTATGTGTGTGTGTGTGTGTGTGTGTGTGTGTGTGTGTGTATCTGTCTGTCTGTTCCTAACAAAGGCCTTTGCTCTGTAGTTATTGAACAGTGCAGAAAACATGGCACAGGAAAGGAATGAGGATTTTTTTTTTAACAGAAATCTATAAGAGTTTCAGAAAGGAAGAAAATACCTTACTAGTCCCAACTGACCCAGAACAGGAGTCAAAATACAAACTGATGCTTTCAACCTATATGCACATACTGCAGTTAACATTTATTTATGACAGATATTTGTTATCTGTAAGGTTAATTCAAACCTGTTTGGCTGTTTCTTCTAGAAATGATTGCCACAACAACCACAGGCATGTGTACACACACACACACACACACACACACACACACACACACACACACACACACACACACGGTATTCTGGATTAGAGGCATGTAGAAGAGTACAATTTAATACTAAGCTGATCATTTAGTTTAGGTTATAAATGCTGACTGCCTGGGAAATCCAAGACATAGTAAGTTTGGTTACATTGTTTCCTTAAAGTCAAGTATAACTAGTAAACATGCTGAGTTCACATCAAGGAAACAGATTGAGCACATAGTTAAATGATCTCAAGGCTTTTATTGACGGATTACAAGTACTTTTAGAAAATTCTATTCCCATAAAAAAGTTTGCTACTTAGCTACACATATAGACATTGAAGGGGTTGGGAATATTTCAAGTATCACTCTTCTTTCTTCTAAGACTTCCTCATTTTCATTACATTTATTTACTTATTCATTTATGTATTTATTGGGGTGATGCACATATCACAGCAGGAGTATGGAGGTCAGAAGACAACTTGCAGGAGTAAATGCTTTCCATATGGATCCAGGGTATTGAATTCAATCAGGCCCTCAGCCTTGGTGGCAAGTACTTTTACCTGTTGAGCTGTCTTGCCAGCCTAAGACTTCGTAATTTTTAAAAACTAATTTTGGTAATTAAAAAAAATCGTCAACCAACTTAGTAGATTCTATATTCACATTAAATGGCCAAAGTTGGAGTAAACAGCTGAGATTGCTTAAGTGGGATTATTGCACAAGTTAAATTTAGTTCTGGTAATTTCTTTCAACTGTTTAGACAAAACATCACTGGGAAGTGGAACCTCCAATTTGCATATTTGGGGAGCAAGGGCATTTTCTGGGAAAGAACTTTGTGCCATCCTAAGGATTCCAGACTACCTTAAATTTTATAGTATGTAGGTGTGTGAGTTCACAAAATGTTGGTTTCTTTTTTTTTTTTTTTTTTTTTTTTTTTTTTTTTTTTTTTTTTTTTGGTTTTTCGAGACAGGGTTTCTCTGTGTAGCTTTGCGCCTTTCCTGGGACTCACTTGGTAGCCCAGGCAGGCCTCGAACTCACAGAGATCCGCCTGGCTCTGCCTCCCAAGTGCTGGGATTAAAGGCGTGCGCCACCACCGCCCGGCAAAATGTTGGTTTCTTTAGCCATATTGTGTAGCCAATGATAAGAACTGTTTTACCTTAAAAATGCCCCAATCCAATTAGAGAAAATACATCAGAATTATGACTTACTTCACTTGAAATAGAATATGTGAATGGCAATTATTCTATGCCAGACTCGGTTTAAAGGATATTGAAACTTTCTAGCTTACTTCCCTCTTTGTAAATTGATAAATTGGATCCATGTCACCCAATTTGATGTATCATAAAACTGAGGCATGAGGACAATAACTAACAACAAGTTTTTGTGATTAGGAGGTAGTAGACACATTTAAATACAGATAATTTTATTTTAATAATAAATATATATATATGTGTGTATGTTAATAATAAAATATATGTATTTTCCAATATATTAGAAAATTCATAAGCATTAGCATATGGACCTCTGGTAGTAAGCTTATATCTATGTGTTTATTTTAGTAGGACATCATTATGAAATTCAAAAATGTATTCAGGGCAAAACTTAGTACCTTATTTCTTGGCCCATTTGAATCTAAAGCACTTAAGAAATGGACTGTGTACCTTAAAAACTCTAAATATCTATTACAACAATAACAATGATGTAGTTGTGTAT
This sequence comes from Peromyscus eremicus, assembly GCF_949786415.1. NCBI lineage: Eukaryota > Metazoa > Chordata > Mammalia > Rodentia > Cricetidae > Peromyscus > Peromyscus eremicus. The sequence continues at coordinate 20,872,092 of NC_081419.1, read as the reverse complement.
ATCATAAGCTATTATTCTACAGTAACAAGTGCATACTTATATTTTAGTGAAGACAGAATGCCCTTTGTCTGTGAGGCCAGACATTCTGGAAATGATTCACTTCTGAGCTTCTACCTATGATCTTCTCATCCCAAGGGAATTGCTGACAGAGAAACTTTCAGCTTCAGCCATTTGGCTCCTGGGATGTGACCTGTGATCCATAAAACCCTTTGGGAGATTGTAGTGCACACCAGAGTTTCAGGGCCACGGCTTACATATATTTCAGTCATGGAAACTGCACAATTAGAGAAGCTTCATGAAGCTAAGAAATATATTCACTATTATGAATTACTATTCTGGAAATGGTATCAATGTATTGTTATGTGAAATATTCATTTTGAACTTTCATTCCTTCATTTAGGTATAGAATCTTTTCTCATGTACTCTGTTCATGAGGGAATCCGGGGGATACCTCTTGAACCAAGTGACAAAATGGATGCTCTGATGCCTATATCAGGAACTGCATTTGCTGTGGGCATAGACTTCCATGCAGGTAAGTGGATTTCATTAACAATTTAAGTACAATGCTCTCTTGATTCAGAGCACATAATGGCAATATGACTTTCAATCTGTACTTGGATAGTCAAGTTGAAAATGAATTAAGGATGATTTTATCAGCCTATTACAAATTGTTCTAATTACACTTTGTCTGCAAAAAAATCAAGTATTTTTTTCGTTCTAAACAGTAATATTTGTATTCTATGTTTGACAATTGGCTATTTTCTTTTTTCAAATGGTTATTTTACTTTCATCTAGTTATAAATATAAAAATATCCTGAATAAAAAATTCTGATCTATTGAATTCTTAAGGTATACTCTTATTGAAAATATTTTCTTAATGTATAATCAATGATAAGATAATTTCTATCACTTTTAATGTAGTATGTGTGGGTAAGCAGAGCTGCTTCAATTCCATGTGCTTTTATAAATAATGGAAGAAAACAACCAAAGACCACAAGATGGCTGTGGCTGGTGAAATTTAACACAGGAAATTAATGGTAAACACTGCTGAATGTACTGGAACCAACAAGTTGGGCGCAGGTAACTGCTAAAGTCAGACGCAGCAGGAACGTTAATGGTGGCTGTCTCATCTTGTTTATTATTTACATCTCTTATTCTGCATAAAGATTTTAAAGTTATAAGAACAAATTTGTTGGCCTCTAATCTTAACTAAGGTCCATGTTTCCTGAGTTCATGTTTTAGGGTTGAAATGCTCACACAGAATTTAGTGTTCCTGTAATGTAAAAACATATCTAATATTAAAAAGCTCATAGCTCTCTGATTTATCATATTAAAATAAAGAATTCTTGAATGTTAAAAATAATCTTTGGGCTGAAGAGTTGGTTCAGTGGTAAAGAATGCCTGTTTCTCTTGCAGAGCGCACAGGTTCAGTTCCAGCAGGTGCCTCACTGCTCTTCCTAACTCTACTTCCACACGGTCTGACATCCTGTCTGGCGTTCACAGGAACCAGACACTCATATGCTCTACATATATGTAGACAAAACACTCATACACGTAAAATCAAGATGATGGATCTTTATGTTTTTGATCTCTGTTTATGAGTACATGCTCTTCTAGTGGCAAAATTGTTGTTTTGTTTGGTTTTGTTTTGTTTTTTCCCTTGCTGTAATACATTTTGGTTTTTGAAAATTTGGGGGATCTTCAGAAATGGTTCAAAATGACTCTCCTGTTTTCTTTCCATATTTTTTATTGTTATTTGTTTATTTTATTTTATTTTTATTTTTTTGCTGGTCTGGAGCTCACTATGTATACCAGGCTTTAAACTCACAGAAATCTGCTTGTATCTATGCCATGAGTGCTGATATTAAGGGTGTTTGCCCCTACATCCAGTACAAAGACCACTTTTCTCCAGGTGGTGGCGGCGGCGGCGCACGCCGTTAATCCTAGCAACTTGGGAGGCAGAGTCATGCTGATCTCTGAGTTCAAGGCCAGCCTGGTCTACAGAGCAAGATCCAAGACAGGCACCAAAACTACAGAGAAACCCTGTCTTGAAAAAAAAACCAAAAAAAAAAAAAAACCAAACAAACAAACAAAAAAACAAAAAAGACCACTTTTCTTAAATAAGTTATCTTAGACCAAATCCTAGACATCACATAGACACAAATGCCCTGTGTTTGTTTGTATTTTAAAGATTTATTTAATTATTTTAGGTTTATGTGTATAAGCCTGAATGTATGTATGTACATACATGCATGAAATGTCCACAGAGGCAGGACTTACGTGGACATCCTGGTGCTCAAAACTGAACCCAGGTCCTCTACAACAGCAGCTAGTGCTGTTAGCCACTGAGCCATTTCTTCAGCTTCCAAACTTCTGATATTTTTAGAAATGCTTTCTTCAAAAGGAAATTCCAGCAAGAAATGTTTTATTAAGCATTATGGTAATTCTGCCAAAAGCATATTACAATTTTTGACCTATCATTGATCAAACCACTTTATTGTTTATGGAAGATTTATTACCTTACATTGTATAATATACCTTGATTTTTATACACATGACTTATTTTTACAATTTTATATGATTCCTTGAGTGAAAAACTAAGATAATTTGAACTTATGAAAGCTTTTATATACATATATACATTTTAACTTAGTACAAGGTCTCATATGTTAGCTCATATTTCATATTTGATTGTTTGAAAGACTCATTAATGATCTTTGGAAATATATGCTTAATTTCCAAGAAAGAGAAATATTAAAATTAAGAAGATTTTAATATTTTGATTCTGTCAATAACAAAAATTTTAAGAGTAAACTAATTATGTGTAGCAGTTAAATTCACTCTCTGAGGTTTTATGGCCTGAAGAAGGCTAAATTTAATAATAAAGTATAATTTTCTTTGTAAGCTATATTCATCTACTTGTTTCAATAATTCAGTAATTGCTAATATAATATTCTTAATTCATATTGAAATATCTTTTCACCAGCAGAAATGATTAGTTTCAGATAAAATTCTGTTCCTCTCTACTATGTCAACTAGATATTTTTAAAAATACTTGTTATTTATTCTTTGAAAGTTTCATACATTTTTATAATTATTTTGAAAATCTATGTCCACCCTTTAGCCCTTTCTAGCACTCCCAACCACATCACCATCTCAACTTCATAGCCTCCATTTTGGCTGTCATTAATAGCTCCTTGAGTATAATTAGTGATGGCCATACATTCCTGGGTGTGCACATCTGCTGTTATGCGAGCATGTACCAGATGCCAGGTTTCCAAAGGAGAGTAACTTTCCTCCCTAAGGAATCATCAACTTCTAATGGTTCCTCTGCAAAAGGTAGATTTTTGGGGGACCCTCCCCAATTTGTGCTTGAGTTTAGGCTAGTTTGATGTAGTGCAGTTAACTGCTGGTGTTGTGAGTTAATAGGAGCAACAGCTATGTCCAGAACTCTGAATTTCATAGCTCAGATGTCAACTCTTACATTTTCTCTACCTACTCTTCACAAAGTCCTGGACCTAACAGGGGGAGGTGATTATATATATCCATACACAGCTAAGTACTTGTGGGTACAAATACTTGGCACTTTGACCACTCATGAGGGTGATGGTTTGAAAGAAAATGGCCCCATAGGGAGTGGCACTAGCAGGAGGTGTGGCCTTGTTGGAGTAGGTGTGGTCTTGTTGGAGGAAGTGTGTCACTGTGGAGGCTTTGAGGTCTCTTATGCTCAAGCTATGCCCAGTGTGGGACCAACTGTTGCCTGAGGATCAAGATGTAGAACCCTCAGCTTCTTTTCTGGCACCATGACTGTCTGCATGCTGCCGTGTCCCACCATGGTGATAAAGGACTAAAACCTCTGAAACTGTAAGCCACCACAATTAAATGTTTTCTTTATAAGAGTTGTGATGGTCATGGTGTCTCTTCACAGCAATAGAAACCCTAACTAAGACAATGAGCCTCTGCATTAACCTCTACCCACTTCAAGAAGAAGCTAAATGTTTAATGTAGAGTTCCAGTAAAAAATATTTTAGATGACTCAACTCTAAATGTGGAAATATTCAGGTTTATCATGTAGGAATAGTGTTCAGGCATTAATTATTTTCTCTGCTGCCAGCAAAAGGTAGCAATGCAACACCTGCTTCGCAATGAGACAGTGGCAAATGCAAAGATTAGTCAAGCAATATCTAGAGAAGCCCTAGTTTAGCACTGGACACCGTGGACTCCAGGGCCCACTCAAATCACTCAGAGCTCTTTGGTTTCAGGCAAAGTATGTATTTGTGTATTTTCATCTCAGTTTCCTTATTTCTGAAATATTGCAGAAACATCTAGACATTTGACACAATATGCAATACACATGATACTCAAAATTTGTAATCACATCAAATAAAAAACATACAAGTTATGGCATAAAATGTAAATAACAAAATATTTGTCTTTTTCTTTCCTGGTGGTATGTATCTAGACAGTTATTTGCATAGAGCAGTAGGCGTTTCTTTACTACTTGGGGCAGGAGGAATTGATTAGGGATGATTTCTCTAGTGAAGATAAACACTACACCCACCTCATTATCAATCTGTGAAGCAGATACTTAAAGATTAGGAACATTACCATCTGCACACAATCCTGAAATGCCAATCTCAGAGACTAGCATACAGTGCTTAGACAACTACCAGACATACTAATGAGATGATGGTGTGGGTGAGAGTATTATGGGCTCCAACAATTTCACAAGACTTTTGTGCTTCCCATGTGTTGTGTGGTCTCCTTCACCTCACTGCCTTTTGAAGATTTATGAGAATTAGAATGAGCCCCATTACTTGATTTATAATATCATTAAAGACAATATGCATGCTTGTGATGTTGTGGAGAGAATTTACTTCAGGATGGAAGAAATAAAAATAATTGGATTATTCCACATAGAGAGAAAACAAATAAGCTTGTCTTGTCAACCTCTATCTACATTTTCTCCAAGCGATCTTTATATGTTACACAGTTATAAGTTTTTCCAGTATTCTCCCTGCAGCTAGTCTGTCTCTTTATCCATTATTGACACTCATCTCAGGAACTTAATGACCATTTCCTCTAAACTCCCACAGATTTTTTTTTTTTTTTTTACAGACAACAGATGCAAGGAACACAGAGCTCAGACACTGAATGTCACGCATGTTTCCATCCTACATGTTCTGTATTGGAGTTTTGGGACAGTGATGTCAGACAAAATCACTTTACATTAATAAGTTAATGAAAGTTGTAGAAGAATTGTGAAACTTTTAGGTACCATGTACAGTGAAAAGAATGTAACATGTGTCCGGACATTTTAAGTTCAGTTGCCTTTGCTAATGTTAATCAGTTGTGATGATACAATTTAGTTAAATCAGTGCATACTGTCCTGATTTTCTTTTTTCTCTAAGGTGAAGTGCCAATTTTTTTTTTGTCAGTCACAGAACTGAGATGAATAAAAACTCAGATAAGTGATATTTTTTTTTTCAAATAACTACAGGACAGAAATGGTTACGACTTTTTCTCCTCAGATGGCTCCCATCACTGATGGAGAAGAAGTCTGTTTAGTAGTTAGAGTCATCTGTGGACATTGTTACATCATCATAATTTATAGGGTTATATTGATAAAACCTGTACCTTTCATAAAGATTAGCAGACCTGATTTGTTCTGGCATTAGTCCTGAAAAATTAAACCTTTCTTCAGTGAAAGGACTGTTTTCCAACAGATGAAGCTCTTCTGGAGACTAGCCAGTGAGGAAAGAGGACCCTGTGGCTAGATTTAAAATGTTCAAAGCAGTTTTTTATCTCTTCAGTGGAAAAGTCCCATTCCACATAGGGAAAAGAAAAATGAGCTTAGAAAATCTTTGCCTGCTGGGTGGTGTTCCTCCTGATGAATGAACATGGCATTTGATGCTTTAAAAAGATATGTTTTAGTAAGAAGAAAAGACTTCAAACAAAATCCTTCCCTCCACCCATTTTGTAATCTTCAGTAAGGTGTGATCTATTCAGCTCCCATCCCTTTGGGGGTATTTACAAGGTTTTCATAATAATCAAACAATGACATTCTACTCAGAGAATGATGAATTGTTTAAAATTTCCAAGCCTGTACTCGTTTTTGTAATCTTTTATCGCTTTTGTTCATATTTCTGTCATCCTATTCAATTCAACAAATATTGATTATTATCTACTAGATATAGAACTTCACAGCTTGCTTATGATAAACAAGGACTAAGGGCCATTGTTTGGATGTCCTTGTCTGGCACCTATTGTGAGAAATAATTTAATGCCTTTGTGATAAGTCATATGCTGAACTACTGAAACAGTAACAGCTTAGGGGAGTGCTTAGGGGAGGGCTTGTGTGAAAGAGTATCTCCTTACCAATGGCTGCCCCTTTTGTGGTCATCCATGGTCAATCCTAGTGTGAAAAACTGCATAAAAATTTCCCAATATAACAAGTCATAAGTTTAAGTTGTTCTATGACAGAACAGCATGAGGAAAGCCCCACATGTCCTACTTTTATCCATCTGGGACATTAATTACGGAATCATTAATCATTTTATAGTAGTCTCTACTCTGAGCTGTGCTTTCTGCTTTGCAGTGCTCTCACATATAAGATAGCATTACTCGGGGTCTCATACAGCCACTAGGAGGCATAATATATAACCCTGTGGATAGGAGAGACCTACTGTACACTTGTCCCATCTATACTCTGTTCAACGTGGGGATGAATGCTAATATAACTACAGATGTGCCAAGGTTAGCTCATCAAATGGACAAATATGTTATTCTGCTGGGAGATACTAACAGCAAGTAGAGGTTTTATAGGACACTCTCTGGTTTTTGACCAGTTTTCTCAATCCTAGAAAATGTGTTTAAGAAAACAAAAAAGAGCCGGGCGGTGGTGGCGCACGCCTTTAATCCCAGCACTTGGGAGGCAGAGCCAGGCGGATCTCTATGAGTTCGAGGCCAGCCTGGGCTACCAAGTGAGTTCCAGGAAAAGCGCAAAGCTACACAGAGAAACCCTGTCTCGGAAAACAAAACAAAACAAAAAACAAAACAAAAACAAAAAAAACAAAAAACAAACAAACAAACAAACAAAAAGAGATTATGTAAGGAAATAACCTCAGCCTTTACACTGTGAATGTTTCCTATAGACTTGAAAACTGCCTCCTTAGTCTTCCCACATTTTCATATGCCTCAACATTTTGTTACTAGAAAAAAAGAAGCATTTGATATCACCTTGTAGTGCTTTCCAATACTGCAGGTAAAGGAATTGAAATATGACAAGTCAGGGGCCTGTTTTCCTATGTTATCTTATACTTATAGTGGTTGAAAAAATTCTTATTGAGACTCTTGCAAGTATTATTTAATGATATCACATCCTATTTCTGAAAATGTGTGCCTGTTGAAGATCTTGTATCAACTTGATTTATATACTGAGTCATATGATTTTTTTAAAACACATTTAGTAACTAAACAGGTAGATGGCTTTCAAGAGAAGATCTCTCTGTCTGTCTGTTATTGGTTTCTATGATGTCTATAAAGGAATTAATTCACAAATATTTTTCTAGTAAACATTTTGTCACCAACTAAAGCCACAGAAGATTTATAGAAAGAATTTTTCTCACATCAGTAACAGCAATAGCTTAATAAATATAATCTCTTGCATAGGGACATTTTTTTCAATTTTAAGAAAACCATTTCCTTGGCTACAAAGTAAATTTTTAGAGCAGATTCTACTTCTTTGTGTTCTTATGACTGTGAAGCAAAACTATTTGTGTTGTCATTTCGAACTTGCTTCAAAAATATATCTTTAAGACATGTGAACAGTTAGCAGATAGTAAAACATAGTAAGTCCTTCAAGGTATAGAATACTACCATCAGAAAAAAAAAAACCCTCATTAATTCTATCCAAAAGAAAATGCCATGAACATCATACAGGCATTGTAAGATAAACAAGTTATTAGAAATATCTCAGGATAGTCTGATTATTTCTAAACTCCAAAACTTGAAAAAAATAGCATTTGTTAGGTATCTGAATTCTTTCACTGTTGATAAACTAAAAAAATCTCAGAAATGCACAGTGGGGACTTCCTAATCGTTTTTGTTGACTTAATTGGGATCTCCATTGGCTTCTTTATCACTGATTGAATGATACTGAACACTGTATGGACATTCTTAGTCATTCCAGGCTTCTCATGACAGCTTTGGCTGGTTCACAGGAAGTCCTTGTGACCAGAGTTCTATCCCTGTCTTCATTCCTTGCCTGGATTACACTGTGCGTCTGTGTTTCCTGTAAGATTCTCCTCAGCAGAACCACTCTCACATCTGATTCCCTGAGGTTTCTTTACTTTCTCCTCAATGCTATGAGCTCTGGTCACCAAAGTCCTTGTTATACTAATTCACAGTAAATTATTAACAGGAACTCGGAGGTTGATACATTTTCTTAGTGAATGTACTGGCTGGTTTTGTGTGTCAACTTGATACAAGCTAATGTCATCAGAGAGGAAGGAGGCTCAGTTCAGGAAATGCCTCCAAGAGAACAAGCTATAAGGCATTTTATCAACTAGAGATCAATGGTGGAGGGCCCAGCCAAGGATGGATAGTGCCCTCCCTGGGATGGTGGTCTTGGGCACTATAAGAAAGCAGGATGAACAAGCCATGAGGAGCAAGCTAGTAAGCAGTACCTATCCATGGCCTTTGCATCAGCTCCTGTCTCCAGGTTCCTGCCCTGTTTGAGCTCCTTTCTATCAGTTCCTGTCCTGATGAACAGCAACGTGGAAATTTAAATTGAATAACCCCTTTCCTCCCCACCTTGCTTTTTGGTCATGGCATTTCTTGCAGCAATAGAAACCCTAACCAAGACAGGGAACATATTTGAATGAGTAGCTTTATCCTCATCTGTAATGATTCATAATCCCAGCACCTCAGAGGCTGACACAGAATGATTGGCCTGAGTTAAAGGTCGACCTGAACTGTACAGTGAATTCTAGGCCAGCCTGCGCAACAGAGTAAGGTCCTGTCTCAAAAACAAAAGGCATGACAATATCAATAATAATTCCTTTGTAATCCATTGTGTGGGATATCATCTGGTTCTGGATCCTATTAACAAATGATTTTTAAAAAAAAAAAAATCAAAGTAGCCAACACTTCTAACAAGAGTAGCTTCTCACTCTGGGATTTGTTCTGCAGTACAAAGAAAGACTCCCAGTAGTTGGGATTTCTCTGAAGGTCCAGCTGAAGGATTCATACTGCACCTGTAAGGAAACACCATAAAGAGGTCCAGTACAGAAAGGTGAAGAGAAAATTTTTTTTAAAAATTTAATCTTTTGATTTTGTTTTCCAAATTACTGTTACCTACACAATACACCGACATCATCGGTATCTTCTCAGTATCCTTTTCCAGACTACACAGACATGTCAAGCGGTATTTGAAAAAATCTCCTTTGTGACCAACACTGGCAACGTAAGCATTATTCTATGTTACTTCAATCCTGAGAAATTTCCCTCCGCCCAATTTAAGAAAACCAAGGACGTATTAGACCATCCTTTCCTCCATCCAATTTAAGAAAACAAAAGACTTATTAGTCCATTTGTCTTTTTGACATCTCTTTAAGAAAAAATAAAAGCTGTGATTCGGCTTCTGAGACTTTTGGCCATTAGTTTGGAATCAACTGAAAGGTTCTCTAGTTATTGGAAAAAAGGGGAAATTATTTAATGACTTTCTGACTGGCTATAAGCTATGGATCTAGCTTTAATTTTATTTTGTTATTTGGCATTATTGTTCTCAAAGGGCAATAAGAAATAAATGGACCCTTTTGAGAGTTAAAAGTGGAGAAAAACAACCAATTAGTTCTATGTATGGTGTGTGTGTGTGTGTGTGTTTAGAAGGAAGTCTTAGCTGAAATAGAAAATCTTAGAAATGGACATGGGTACCCACCAGAAATTAGGCAGAAAGAGGATTGAAAGTAGAGGAAATTAAAATAAGACTACCAAATCCCAATGTTATATATGAGGAGCAATTTTTACTACATTGCATGGCACTTACATGTATTGCTGTCATTTAATTAGTTAAAATAGTGTTTCAGGAAAGGTGATACATTTACTTTAAGATGGGCTTAGCAAGAAGATTGAGGAGAGTGTTTTGGTGAGGTCCAGATTAAAGTCTAACTTCTGAGTTGATAAATGAAATTTCGTTTTTGAGATTTATGCAAACCATGAATTGCAGGTTGGTGATGTTGTCCAGTATATAAAAGGACCCAAGTTCAGTTTCCAGAACTCAAAAATACTGGGGAAAAAAAGCATAGTACGAAGCATAGAAAGATGAATGACATAAGTATGCAGTATTCAGCACTTAGTGTCTCACACCCAGTTCAGACAGTGGCAGGCAACTGCAGGGCTCAGGGTTTGCAGAAATGGTGACAGTAAAGGTTAGGGCTCTCTTGGAAAAAGGGATAGAAGGAAAACGGCACAGCTACATGAGAGGTATCCTAGAGAGATCATCATTGTAGTCACTGTAGAGGAGAAAGAGAAATAATATCTCATGGGTCCCACAACATTTGCTTCAGTCATCACACCACAACAGCTTTAAAGAAGAAACATTTATTATCCACAGATTCTGTGGGTCAGTTTCAACTGGCTCTTTGGTTGTCAAGGCTATTTGTGTTGTCTCAAGAGAAGGCTCAATCAGGGAAGATCTGCTTCTAAGCTCACCTGCATGGCTTATGTCAGCACGGAGTTCCTTACTAACTGTTGAGCAGAACACCACAGTTTCTTACCGGTTACCATCTTTGTTCCACACCTCTCTGTGGTCACTTCATAACGTGAAACTACCTACTGTGACATCTAGTGAATACAGGAGAGGAGATCCATGCAAAATGAAGCCAAGCTTGTACAATTTAACCTCACTAGTGGTTTCCCACATTTGCTATACTCTACTTACTTAAAGCTAGTAACTAGACCCAGACCACTCCCCAAGGAAAGGATTCAAAACTGGAATTTCAGGTGTTGATGATCACAGAGACCACACTAAAGACTACCTATCACATCATTAGAAGTTTTTTTTTTTTTTTGTATGTGTTATTTCTATGCATCATAAGGCTAAACTCCGATGGCTGCTTTGTATTATCAACAATGTTTGTAAGGGTTGGATCTACCATGTCCCCCCCAAAAGTTTTGTGTTTGAACACTTGGCTCCCAGCAAGTAACGCTGTTTTGAAAGGTTGAGAAACCTATGGCTCTGGCTCCCTCCAAAGGATTCAACACCCTCTTCAGGCCCCCACTAATACCTGTTTGCTCACCTCTCTCTCTCTCTCTCTCTCTCTCTCTCTCTCTCTCTCTCTCTCTCTCTCTCTCTCTTTATCTCTCTCTCTCTCTGTCATCTCTTCCCTCCCTCCTCTCTCTCTCACACACACATAACTTTAAAATAAAAATAGTCTTTTAAAAATATATAGTTTTCTTCTTTTTTGTTTATTTATGTATTTTTTGAGACAGAGTTTCTCTGCGTATCTCTGGCTGTCTTGGAACTCACTTTGTAGACCAGACTGTCCTGGAACTCAAAGATTTGCCTGCCTCTGCCTCCTAAGTGCAGGGATTAAAGGAGTGCACTACCACTGCCAGCATATATTTTTTCATAAGTAGTGTGCTTATATCATAAATAATATTTATAGATGATTGATCAAAGCATAGAAAAGTATTATGCTAGAATGGTACTTAATAAAAAGAAGATAAAATGATATCAATAAAAATTAATTTGCATTTTGAAAACAGCAGAATATTAATGTGTAAAATATTAATAGGTGTGGACAATGTAGAATTGTATTAGTGGATTTATTTCTGTTTTCATAATTTTCCAAATGTTCCATGACTTTAATAAAATAATTTTAGAATATTTATTCAAATAGAGACTGAAACTGCAATAAGGAGGTGATGGTTGAAGCAATCATTATTACTTCCCCAACTCATTTTAATTATTTTTTAATGATGATTTGATGATAGATGCCCACAGTTTTATTTAATTATCATTTATTTTTAGTTAATAGGATTTATAGGAATATTACAAATAATTGAGTATGCTAATATACTCATTAATATCCTTTTATTGTATCTATAAATTAAAATCTGAGCCAATTGAACTCCAAGTATCAATTGCTTTACCACTAAAATAGTATACTATATTTTGAAAATTATAATAATAAAGACATTTTAAAGGTGGTTTTGAATAGAAACCAATGATAAATCTTAGTATTTCTACTCTCTATTGGTCAGAGTAATATGTCACAGGAAACAAAATGAAAATTGTGAATATTCCTAGTTAGTATTTAATAACTTTTCAAATATGGCTAGAAGTTGAATTAAAATATGATGTCAGTGTTTTCATTATCTTAATGTCTGGTGTACAAGCAAAGCAACAGACATACCAGCATGTCACCCTGAGTATTCTCCCTGATGAACAGAGTGTAGTAATTGGCACAGACAGTTTAGCTCACATACATAGTAATGACCATTGGCCAAGAAAATAGATGGTCCTACAAATAGCCTGTAGGGCACTGCCTCTCGTGCTACCTATCAGTACTGGAATTTGAACAGCTGAAAAGCTAGAAGAGAAACAGACTGTTAACTGCACTGGGTGTTATTCTTCTCTTGACTGTTTACAATACTCCACAGACAGAGATTCATAACCCTTAAGCAATCTCTTCCAGTTTCTTATATTCTGACAAGCACATTACAGTTTATTGTTTTGATTTGATCTGATCCTTTTTCTACTTAACTCATAGCTACCACTGTTCTGTTAGCATTCAGCAACATGAAAAACAAACAAGTAAATGAAGCCAATTTCTAAACCGAAGAAACCAGTTCTGTTTTTTCACTAGTGCATTATCTGATGACAAACTGCTTCAGCCACAGTGAGCAATGGGAGGCAGCCCACCGCCACGGGAACTCTCGCAGGCCACGCTGGCATGAAGAATTGGTGATGGTTGCAGGGTACGTTGCCATTGCCTTTTGGCTACGAAACTGAACAGGGATTCTGGAGATAGCACTGGAACTCAACATATGAGTAGTTAAAGCTAACTTGGCACCACATCCTAACTTGGTGACAATGAAAAAATTATCCACGCTAGCAATTCTATTGTCCTACATCTCCATATTCCCAAGCAGTGAGAGACCGCTATGAGTTATTTCTTGAAATCACTTTTCTCAAACAGCTTTCCCGGCGAGAGTTGTCAGCTTTGTCTAAGTTACTGTATGAAGACTCTTCCAGATTCTGACCATTTAAAGTGGGCAGAGAGGTTGATAGCTTTTATTGAAGGATTTTTCTGAAATGGCAGACAAAAGCAAATTTAGAAAATGTATGACATGAGACGGTTGTTCCTAAAGAGTGAAATGTCTGAAGTAACAATAACTATTTTTTTAATACTAAGATAGGCTATCATAACAACACATCTCCTTTTAAGAACTATCTAACTTTATTTCATCAGCTTGGGTAACAGTGCTAACTTTAAATTCATCAAAAATGTTTTCTAACACTCCTTGTGTAGTGCAAGGCAGTCCTTCTCTCTTTGAGTGTAAAGTGTGAATACCTATCATAATCCAGCTGTCAAAACCCAGAGGATAATACCTAGTATTACCAAAAGTGAACTGGAATGTAAATTATGCACTGCACTGCTCAGGATGTTCATGATGGTCATTATATACATTGTCATCAGTTTTACCAAGTGCACCACTTTAGTATTGAAATTTGGTAGTGAGTGAAGCTTGTGCATATTAGAATCTGAATGAAATCTCTAATTTCTCAGTGTTAGCTGTGAACTTAAAGCTTCTCTAAGAGTTGCATTCTGTTTAAAAACTGATTTGATATAGTTGTATGACAAAATTATTCACAAATAGTGTGTAAAGAAACACCATCCATTAGAAAAATCTCAAATTTTAATCTGTTCATTTCCTGTCATTCAAGTTAGTGATGTTCTGTTCAGTGGCTATAGAAACCCTTCCTGTTTAAACTGATGGAAAGTCTCCCTATGGTGCTCTCTGCTCTCTTTGTGAGTATTGGAAATGTGTGTCCTCTACAGAAGCACCAGTTAATTTTTCTTTACTTAGTAATTACTGTCCCAAGACTCTTAGTATAGTGATGACCATAATACCAATATTTCAGACAGAAAAAAATACCGACTTTCATGAACGAGAATGAATTTAACATGGTTTAAAATTCTTTCTCTAAATAAGGATTTTTTTTTCCGTTGATCAACTTGTAAGACTCAAAATCTAATTTTCTTAAGAGGAATCTCAAAAGAGGAGTTAAATTTCTCTTGGTGTTAGAATGAATATTTTGTATGGAATTTAAAAGAGAAATTACATTTCCAACTGCCCTAGAAATTATGGTGAAAATTTTGAGAGCCCTTGCATAGTGTGATGACCACCTAAAGAATTTTTGAACATTAATTTCTTCTGCTTTGAAAATTAAAGCTCATTTGCATTGCCGTAGTTTTTTTTTTTTTTTCCACTCTGTAATGTCTGTGGGGTTTACATGTAAAGCATCGTGTAGAGTGGTGACAGTGTAGGCAAAGACTGAGTTTACATTCAGGTCAGAGATGAACGTTTCCTTCCAAAGAAACACATCAGGACCATTTAAACCTCCACTCATGATAGAGGAACATTTGCATATTTGCAGCTAGATTTAGAGGGTCTGTGGAATTAATTGGAGGTTTACTGTCATGCTTTTTTCATTTCCCTTTTGTGAAATGATAGAGTAACAATAAGACATTTGAAGTATCCCTTTGTCACATTAGCCACTAAGTTACAAGATTGATATTGGTAAGTGATGTGACCTTGTGTTTTAGCCTTTTGAATTTGAGTTTCAGCTTTCAATCTGTCCATTAGAAGAATGAGGACCAGCTGGTATGCATGCTTTGCTTAATGAACTCACCATATTGTAAACTCATTCACTTGCAGAAAGGGCTCTTAAACCATTTCGCTTGTAGAAACACTCTTTGTGAATGACTGGTAACAATAATATTGAAATAAATTATTACATACCAAGACAAATTTAACTCTTGAAGCCAGGATGTAGCATTTGAATGTGTGTGCACATATATGAATAATTTCCTTACATTTGGCCTTAGAGAGTTGCCTACATCTTATTCCAATGTGTTCACTATAATTGATCTATATAGTCTTCTATATTTTTGAGCAGATTAACTTTGTTTATTGACAAAAAAAATTAACACTGGTGACATTGATTTGTTTTTTTTTTTAAGCTCTTACTTTGTTAGTATCTGATATATCATTAAGGAGAAAATGGCCTCACTTTTATTATGACACGGATTAATAATATAACGATATAATAAGACTTTAAAAAGTCCTAGTGATAGTAATGTGTTAACAGCTCATGCTATCACATCTGGTGTTCCAAATGTAAATGAGCCATGATAATAATTATGTTGTTGAACAGAAAGACTAAATGGGATGGAACAATCAACCTGCCCTCTGTCCTGGAAATTGTGCACTTTGAAAATAGTCTTGCATTTGCAATCACAAATACTCTTAGATACAGAAAAGAAAATACATTGTTTGCAGATTTAAATGCTTTATACACATCCAAAGATACTCATTTTCTGAAGTCCTCCACAATCCCAGAATATTAATAGTGCATGAGCTGCCTCAGGTCTCTTGAACAAAAATCATATTTCATTTTACTATGGACTTTCTGAATTTCTGATGTGACAACACCTCAACAAAGATCTGTTCCAACCTGATTATTTTTCGTGTGAGGTACATGGGAGAGCAGCAGATTGTAGCTTCCAAAATGACTACTTGCTAGCTCCTGCTGTACATGCTCATGCATGGATGGGTGCACTGTGTTCCCTCCAGTGGGATTTGGGCAAGCCTGTGGCTAGGCTGTCCTATGGACTTCACAGTGCTGTGGCATAAAATGCTTTTCAGCTTCCACATTGTTCTCTTAAGGCACATACCCAGGAAGTTGTGGACTGATTGGTGATGGGGAGGCACAGCTACACAGAGCCATCACCTGGATTAGTGCTGGGGCTGTATGGAAGCCCTAAGATTCCTGCTCCAGTGTTCAGCTTCCCAGAAAGTTGGTAGAAGGGGCCTTCATGTGATCGCCTTCTTTACCCACTGACTCCATGAGGAGCAGGAGAGCAGCCCTGCTGAGCGTTGCCTGTGTTGACGATCCATGGTCACTATAGCCAGGGACTTCTTAGAAGTGTTTGGTACACAACCATAGACTCCCAAAGAATAGAAGCAACACATCCAAAGACGCCCAGCTGTACTGGAGCTAGGTGGGCTTTGATTATGAATTTTAATACTTTTTCTGTTTTGCCACACTTTATTTTCTTCTTCAACATGTGCTAGAATGTGTTTTCAGGTGTTCATTTTACATGAAACCAGTTGAAAGGAAGTGACAGAGGCTGTTCCCTCCTCATTCTTTTGGTTAACAGGTGTGGCTTTGCCTCGAAGGTAGTGACTTAATTTTTTTTAAAGAAAATCTATTATATAAAATGACAGTATTTTGAATGATTCTGAAAAAAATAAGAGTGAAGCCTATAATGGACAGTCTGGAATGCACAACCTTTCTTTATCTGAGTGTGGGGGAATGTTTAGTGCTCAAGTTCAGAGAAAGCATGGCTCTCCTGTGCACATTTGCAAACTCAGGGTAATCATGGTGAAATGCAGAATTAATCACAACTTGACATGTGAGCCATAAATAGCATTGCGTTCAGTTCAGTTCATACTATTAGAGTTCTGAGCATGGGAATCTTATACCTATGATTCAAGCCAGGTTGGTTTAACTGATTCAACCTACGCACTAGCAAAATAAAATATTCAGGTGGGGGAGGGGCGTGGGGAGAAGCCTGTGTCCCCAGGTTCCCAGCAAATTCTGATTCAACATAAGTGATGAGAATTGCTGTTTTAGAAGTCAAATTTTAGCTTAGGAATAATTTATCGTTCTTTGTTTTTGTTTTCCTTCTTTTAAGAAAGGCAATAATTTTTGTTTGTGACTGTTTTATCTAACTATAAACAGGAGAGAATAAAGGGAAATTATGGGGAACCACCAAGTATCTTTCCTCCTCCCATCTGTACCTCATTGTGAGAAAATAGCAGCACTATTACCTCCTGATAGGCCCCTTCAGGCATTTAGTTTGCTGTCAGGTTCACCACAAATCATATCTTAACCAAGGCTAGACACCTCCTACTGATACCATGTGACCTTCCAACTGCCCTGGGCAGTGAGCCTGATCACTTGAAGGATCTGGAACACAGAATTAAGGAGTCTATTTGGCTACAGGCATCCATTTAAAACATTTCATTGTCAAAAGACATACCACCATCTCTCCTTAGCAAATTTAATGTTTTTTTTCCCCTGACCATATTGTCTCTAGTCTATTTCATTGAATGACTTTACTGTGTGGATCAGGTGTAACAAGCTAAAATCATGAATATACAAATTATATGTGTATTTTATTTACATATTCGTTATAATTATATATGCATCCTAATTATAGTCACTGTGAAGAAATGGGTCAGAATCTGATTTTTCATACTACCAGTGTCAAAGTAACTGTTTCTGGGTGGAAGCTGAGAGAGAATAGTGGAGTGTCTGGATTCAGCAAGAAAGTGAAGAGAACAAACTTGGTGCTGAACAAAAATGGGAGGGAAAGAAAATAGCGTGTTTTCAAAGAGCATATACACATATTCCCACACGCACACATTCAAACTCAAACACACTCACACACAGGCACACGTTCACTCTGTGTCTCTGTCTCTGTTACACACACACACACACACACACACACACACACACACACACATCAGAGCAGTTTTCATTTGTGTCACCATTTATTTGGGAACACTTATAATTTTAACAACAGAAATATTTTCATCGTTAAATTGATAGTTGAGTACTACTTTATGTTGATGTATTTTTAATTAAACAGATGATTCAGTTAGGTTGTTTTCATGCTATAGAATATAATAGAAGTAACTATCTTTAATTTGAATAATTTGAGTCCTAAAAATAGACACATGAGACTTAATTGTTATCTTTAATTTCAAGATAGCTAGTAGCTTTAAATACTGACCTTCAATTCATGAGCACAATTCCATATTCTACTATATTTCAGTCATTAAAATGATTGCATTTTTTTATTGATTGTTCCTGGGGGATACACAATGCATGGTATGCACTTGGAGGTCAGAGGATAATTTGCTGGAGTCACTTCTCTCCTTTGCTCCAGGTGGATCTCAGACATTGAACTCAGGTTGTCAGGCTTGACAGAAAGCACCTTTTCTGCTGGACCATCTCAATAGCCCTGCTTCACTCATTTTTAAAGTTTTGAAATAATTCCATCATGTCTAAATACTTTAATCTACATTAGGTTCTATGAATTTTATCGCTAAATGTGAACATTCACGAGTCACTTCCTTATACAGGCTAATTTTCTTATCAGTTTTCAAAATAATATGTTTTATTTTACTCTTTTATAGCAGCAGTTGTGGAGGTGGGTGGGGAGCTGGGTAGTGGTGGCAATTAGGAGGCAGGGGCAAGCAGATCTCTGAGTTTGAGGTCAGCCAGGTCTACAGAGTGAGTTCCAGGACAGCCAGGGCTACACAGAGAAACCCTGTCTCGAAAAACAAAACAAAACAAAACAAAAAAAAAACAAAACAAACAAAACAAAAGCAGTAATTAGTGGTTAGGAAACCAATAATATTGGTGTTTTTTTTCCTATTTTTAAGATTCATTTTTAATTATGTCTAGATATGTGTCTGCATTTGGGTATGTGCACAGGAGTGCAAGTACCTATAGAAACCAGAGGCATTGGATCTCCAGGAGTTGGAGTCATAGACAGCTGTGAACTTTCTGATGTCTGTGCTGGGAACTGAACACCAGTCTTCTTTAAGAGCAACAAATGCTGTTAACTATCGATCTGTTTCTCCAGTCCCAGTGGTGTTGTGTTCTTACCCAGTAGCCAATACCATTGCTTAGGCCATATTGAGCATCAGCAATCTATGCCAAATCCCTCTTTAGGTACTACACATGCAGCAGAATACAACCAGCCCACTGCTTATTCTAAAAGTCTTATTGCCTGGTGAGAAAACTATAGAACAAAATATAACTGGATGCTAGATGTTGATTAACCCTGCAAAAGAGTCTAAGGATTGAACAATTCAGAGAAGTTTAAATCACATCGTCAGAGAAAATACTGAAATATGAAATGTGAAAACTGGAAGAAACACTTGTATTGAGTCTCAGTAAGCCTGATCATGTTCCTTAGCTTATGCTTCCTGGGTCCTGGGAATGTGACTTGGCAGCTAGAATTCAGTCTCCATGGCTCTCTCTGCTCTGCAACTACCTTCCATCACCTTTAGGAGACCACACAGGAAATTAGCCATAAAACTTATCTTATCTTTAATTTTAAATGTTTTTGGTAACTATATATTGCATTATTCATATATATGTAATGTAATGATATTTTATGCATACATTTCTGTAATAACAGTGACCACATTAACTTATCTTTCACTATTCACTAGATGTGAACAGTGTCATCTTAAGACTGTTTTTATTTTGTGACTAAATCTTCCCAAATCCCTGGTCTTCTGTCCCAACAGTAACCATGGATGAGAAGTTCTTTTGTTTTTTCTTCACTTCAACACATTAAATGAACTGGAAATATTGTTTCCTTTGTTACGGCAATAGATTCCCAGTATTAAAGCAAGCCTATTACTGGAGGAAAAGAAAGCCAAACAGTTTTATTGCATTTCTTCCTGAGGGAGGGATACGGAGGCTCCTCAAGCAATTCCAAATGGCAAGTGACCCTATTACCTTTGTCCCCAAAGAGAGATCTTCCTGTATCTCAGAGCAGAGTTTCAAATCAAAGCCTGAAAACAGTTCTGCACTGTCTGCAGCACTTACTATGAACACAGACTTGCCTACTTGTCACCTGCCATTGCACTCTGAAGTATTCTTTGGTCGCTTGTGAAGAACAGATTTGTTGCTTGAGAATTTCTCTCCAGCTCCCGCCACCAAGTCCCGCCAGTCCCAGAGCCCACTTATAAAATAAACACACAGACTCTTACATTATTTAAACTGCTTGGCCATTAGCTCAGGCCTGTTATTGTCTAGCTCTTACTCTTATATTTAGCCCATTTCTATTAATCTTTACTTTGCCACGTGGCTTGTGGCTTACCGGTACTTTACATCTTCCTTCTCCTCATGGCGGCTGGCAGTGTCCCCCTCTCAGCCTTCCACTTCCCAGAATTCTTTTCCTTGTCCCGCCTATACTTCCTGCCTAGCCAATGGCCAATCAGTGATTTATTTACTGACCAATCAGCAACACACTTGACATATAGACCATCCCACAGCACTTCCCCTTTTCTTTTCTTAAAAAGGAAGGTTTTAACTTTAACATAGTAAAATTACATATAACAAAACAATTATCAAGCAAGAATTACAGTTACAATATTAAAGAAGAGATCCTATCTATCTTATATTTGTAAGTTTAAGGTTTTATATCTAACTTATCTTTTATTATCACTAAGGAAAATTGTAAGTATCTAGTCTTTAACCACATCAAAGACCTCAGAAGGATATACTACTACCTGAGAAATGGAGAAGGATATAAGCAACTTTTAGGAGTCTTGTAGGGTAGACAGAGACAGCTGGCAGCCTGGACAGTCATTCAAAGTTCTCTTGTAAAGTTGGGGCATCTGTCTTCAGCCCACAGGCCTAGAGTCTCTTATTCACTTTTCTCTGTGTCCTGTAGAATGTCTGGCAGTTTTCTCTGCAAAGCAGGAACCTGAAGGACCATTTTGTCAAGCAAAGTTCAGTGGTCACCTTTGTATGGGTCCTGCATGTCCAGTTGATCAGGCAGTCCAGGCAAGAACAGTTTCTTGCCCAAATGGCTATTTTTGTCAAGGTGAAGATAAACTCCGTATGGAGTGTCTTCGATGCCCATCCTCCTCTCTGAAGTAAATCGGTGCTGTCAGGAGCAGACATGTCTCACTGTCCAGAAAGTCTAAATTTTTAAAACATTTTAAATGCCATATTCTGTAGGTCTTTGAAGTGTTTGAAGACTACCCATCTATCTGAAATATAACTATGTATACCTAAAAGACTTAACTAACATGGCTACAAATATGATTATCATAGATGACTAATTATTAATCTATTTTTTAATTATCCATTATAATTTTAAATGAGTTACATAAACATAATACCTCAAACAAGAATAGAAATATATATACAGTATAACAAAATTAAGTTTAAACTTGTATCAATAAACTAAAATCTATAGCAATGTAAAACATTTTAAACAAGTTGTTACTCTTTAAAAGTAGGTTCATTAATCTACCCTTTCATCCTATCATATCTAAACTATCCCCTTTTTGTTTTAGAAAGAGATTGTATTTATAATCAACCTGATTTAAATAAAAATATTGTTTTTTCTCTGTCCCACACCAGAGGGCTCTTCTGATTTGGGACACAAGAATCTCTTAACCATTTTTTTTTTTTTTTTGAGCAATATGTCTGGGTTTAGAGGGGGAGTGAGCCAATTCCATCTCTAAAGCCAGCTTGGTATATTTGGGAATTTGGGCGTAGCTTCTCTTACTACTTCCTGCTGGAGGGGGGCGCTGTATCTTCTGGAGACAGAAAGAAAATTTTAGGATCATGGAGTAGTCCGTGAGGCTGTTTGTCCAGGCTGCCAGCTGTCTCGGTCTACTCTCGCAAGATTCCCGAAAGTTGCTTGCATCCATCTACCATTTCTCAGGTACCATTATATTCCTTCTCAGGTCTTTGATGGGATTGAAGACTAGCAGTTATAGTTACAACTTAGTAGATAGAACATATTAAGTATTAGATTCAGGTTCTTTAGGGTAGGACACCTTTTGGAATGATCTTTGTAACATGCCATTTATCTATGCTCTATACTTCTCTGGATTTTAATATGTGTTTCTTGCTTGATATTGTTTGCATTGGTTGTAGTTCCATCTTATCTAGGTCATTATCCCTCATTATTCCTGGACAATATTTGATAACCATTCCTTTGTATATAGTCTTGTATTAGGTTAGAACTTTCTTATTTAGACAAAAAGGGGGAGATGTAGTGGGTAGCCATTCCAGCTTTGTTCTGGAAGTTCCAACCCCCATTGAGACTTCGGCAACTGTCACGCCTACAAGGCGGGGCCAAGGGAGGCGCCTGGGGACCCGAGATCCGGATCGGCGGACACTCTCTTGGTTCCAGGACGCTGGATGGTTGAGGTAGACCAAGCAGAGCTCCAGAGAACACCGCTGGACTGTGATACACCTTCCCCAGACCCCGCGACCTACCTATCCCTTAATTTGTAAGTTACGCCATTAAATAAATCTCCTTTTAACTACGTGGAGTGGCCTAAATAAGTTCACCAATACAGATTCAGAGGTAATCCCTCTTCTTTGGCTCACTTTGATGATCTAGAATAGTTCAGGAGCAGCACACTTAGTTTTGTGAAACATCTTTTGATCAATAAGATTTCTGTCCACTCATAAAGTATTTGGAATTTGTCCTTTAGTGTAAAGTGTCAGTTATAAGCAAACATTGTTCTAACTAATTCACATTGATCATAGAAATGTTCATGACTAGCACCTTTTATGGCTGCGTTTTCATTTCTATACCCAGTTTTTAGGTGGATAGTTATAAAATCAGTTTATAGAGTTTGCTGATGTTGTTGTTTGTGACAGGGGTTTGGAGCAAGTAAAAATATATGACTGAAACGACTCATACTTCTTGTGTACTCTCATGTATCCATCAGTTCACATACTACTACCTTCCTATTGTATTTCCTAATTATATTTTGCAAGTCTCATAACCAGATCCCCTTCCACTGTCTACTGACTCTGAACTTATAGGTGGGCATACACCAGGGACTTCTTTTACATCATGCTTGTTGCTCTCAGTTCTTGTACAGGGAAGATAGATTTTCTAATCTACTGACTTCAGGCCTGATGTGGAACATTGTTGTAATTCAATTTTAGATTATAGCAATATATGGGGCTGAAATATCCAAACAAAGTTGTTGTCTTTTTTCTTAGCTGATTGTTTAAGAACGCTGCTCCATATGACAAAAGACCATAACTATTATGGGTTCTCTGGATCCTTGTTCACTAGAAACTTCAAAGTATGGCATTCTATTTATTCCTGGTTCCAGGAATATGTCAGAGATTATTTAATAATGAGTCTTGCATGATTATCTTATTCTAGACCCCTTTATTCTGCACTGGGTTCTCTCACCGGGAATTTTGTGAGTTCTGTATCATGTCTTTACCTGGCTTTTTCACCTCCACATGACTGGGTCTGTTGGATTAAATGAAAAGTTTGTTTCATCATCATCACTGCAGAGCCTTTTACTGCTCTGTATCATGGTAAAATCTTGCAGTTTTCCACATCATCAAGGAAATTGGCTGAAGTTCCTCTTGGGCATAGAATGAATGATTAATACCTATAACTAAAGAGAGCTGTTATGCACTGTATTTCATTATCTGAGGTAGTATGAACCAGATACTATGATGTTATTGAACTGTGAAGTAGATAATTACCTGTAGTGAGGACCATAACCTGTCTTTAACGATGATGCAAATCCCTTCTACCATTCCTCTCCTCTTTGAGATGTTTTACATTTTTTTTTCTATCTGGGACTTCCAAAAAAAAAAAATGTTCTAGTGATGGTGGTTGTGGAAAGAGGTCATTTTAGTTATCTCTTCAGGTTTTCTGTGAAAGTTCTTATCATAAATGTAATAAACTCAGTGTTGTTCAACTAGCTGCCAAATACACCAAATTCAATTTTTGTGGTTGGATGAGCAAATGACTCTTAGGTGAATTTGTGTTCCAATCATTCCATAAGAGCCAAAACTTAGCTAGTATTCCAGTTATTACTTAGCTCATATAACCTCTCCCATCTCAATCCTGTAACACCAGAAATGATGCATTAAATTATAGGAAATTGAAATTAATTTAGATGGTGTGCAATATTCATCGTGGTATGTGAGAATTTCGCTTTCTCTATCACTAGCTATCCAAGTAAATGGATATACACACTTCAGCAGCAAGATGTAGGGGTATTGTCATAGTCAAATAATTGATCAAATGTTGCAGAATGTTTCTCTCCAAGGCCTTGTCTAATTCTTTAGTCAGTGGATATTAAATGTTAAAATTGGGTTAAGTCTAGAATTTAGGCAAAGAATCATGAGATTTTATTAGAACGGCTGCCATCTGGCTTCTGCTTTTTTCTCGATGTGAGTGGTTTATAGTGCCCACCTCACCCACTCTTCTACAGTGTCAACCTTGGACTACTAAGCCGAGCCACCACTAAACTTCAAAGTGATGCTGGATTTTCAGCTGCTACGGCATTATCCTCAACTTTGCTAAATGACAGGCCCTGTGCAGTATCTAGGATTAGTGGGCTTTTATTTTCACATGGTGTCACTTATTTTTCTTTTTATTGAGATCAAATACTGACCAAACCATGTTTAAGGAGGATTTATTTTCATTCACTGATGGAGGTTGCAGTCTATCATGATGGGGAAGCCATGGTAGCGGAGCCTGAGGCACCCACAGTACAGAAAGAGTGACAGGTGAATGTTCATGCTCAGCTCAGTAATCTGCCTCTTGTCTTTTGGGTAGTCAGAGGAGTCTAACCTACGGAATGGTGCCACCTAAATTTAGAGTAGGTCTTCCTGCCTCAATTAGCCTAATCTAGATCATCTTTCAGAGGCATTCCCAGGAGCTTGTTTCCATTCTAGATCCTATCAAGTTGATAAGATTAACTATGACACACACACACACGTTTATTCTTGTCAGCATTTATTAAATTTTGTAATACTTTTAATATTGGATCAATATGTTATTTGGGATGATAAACATGGAATTATCTGGGTGTGATGGCACACACTAATAATCAAGAGACTTGGGAGTTGGAGGCAGGAAGATTGGGAGTTTAAAGGCAGCATGGGCTACATAGTGAAACCCTGTTTTAAAGAGCCCAAAAGTAAGGTACCTAGCTCTAAATATTCTTAATATATACATGTAACAGCTGACAGCTGCATTGTAAGTGTCATCATTTCTAATTCCTTTCTGCATCCTCTTTATGTACCAGGTTTTTTCTTTGGGGCCACCAACCAGCTCCTAAATCATGACACAGAGACTTATTAGTTTTGAATGCTTGGCCTACCTTAGTTATGTTTCTGGCTAGTTTTTTTTTTTTTTTTTAACTTAAATTAGCCTGTTTCTCTTTATCTAGCTTTTGCTTCGGGGCTTACCACCTTTCTTACTTCTGCGTATCTTACTTTCACTGCTTCTCTATGCCTGGCTGGCTGGTGTCTGCCTGACTTCTTGCCCCAGGCATGTCCCTCGTTTTCTCCTCCTCTTATTCTTCCCTTCTTTCTGAGCCTAGATTTCTCCTCCTATTTATTCTCCCTGCCTTGCAGCTCTCCCTATCCTTCTGCCTAGCTATTGGCTGTTCAGCTTTTTATTAGACCAATCAGATGCTTTAGGTAGGCAAAGTGAAACAGATGCAATACATCTTTACATAATTAAACACACATCCTTACATTATTAAACAAATGTAACACACCCTTACACAAACAAAAATAACACATCTTTACACAGTTAAAGTAATAATATACAGCATAAACAGATGTAATACATCCTTGCTTAGCTAAAATAATACAACTTTTTTACTTTTCCAGTGAGTTGTTAGGACAGATCAGACATTTCTACAACACCTGAGGTGTACTTTCTCCATTTCTTTTAGAGTCACTTTGGCATGGATTTTGTATGTGGTCTTCGCCTGAGTGTTAATCTCATTATGTAAAGGAATGCTTTTGATCTAGCCGTGTATTCCAACACCCCTAGTCAAACCACCCTCCACATCAAATTCCAGGAGTATATTCTCACCTTGATTTTGTCATGTATCTGTCTATTTTGGATGTTTTGGTGTGTTATCTCTGCTCCCTTGTGATCTTAAGTAATTCTCCAAATAGACTATTCTGGGATTTAACCAGCAGGAAGCAAACTAAGAACCTCATTTAATATTCAATTTTTCAGGACATTCATACCATCTTACATGCTAGTTTGTTCTCTTGAGAGAGAGTAAAATATTATTAGGTGTAGAAGAATTTACCAAGAAAAATCCTGTAAGAGCAAATGTGTGGCATAACCACAATGAGGTTCAGATCTGACCTGCTTGAAAGGTGGAGCAAAAGGAGACAGTTCAGCTGGGAAACATCTTATGCTTTGATATAGTTTCAATAAAATTTTGCCCAAATGGAGAAAGAGCCCAGCCTGTCAATTATGCAACCTAAACTTAAGGATCTTGGAGTGGTTTACTTGGTCCTGGACTTTCATTGCTTAACTAGAGTTCTAGACCAACTGGGGAAGATGCCTACCCTAGCTGTCATTGCTGTTGTTGCTCTTCTAACTCCTCCTCTTCTCTGTCAAGTTCTCATGAATAGTGGAAAATGCACACTAAGTTTTTGCTAAGTTATGTCTAATCTTTTCCCTCTCTGAACTCATAACAATTCCTGAATGTTTTCTTAAAAGGTATTTTCTCTTTTTTATCTTTATTTGTCACTAGAGAATTCTGTACAATGGGTTTTGGCCATATGTGCCTCCCTCCAACTCTTTTATTTCTTCATCTATCTAGTTCAATTTGTGTTGTCTATATAGTCATGGATATGAGTGGCCTTCCACTTGAGTGTGGTTGGATTACCAGTGGCAACACTCCTAAAGGAAACTGACTTCTCCCAACATCAATCAGTTGCCAACAGCTCCACTCTTCATGATTGGGTTTGGTCTGGTTTGAGTTTGTTTGGAGCTTATACATGCTATCATTACCGCTGTGCATTTGGATGGAAAACTGTTCCTTTCTGTGCAAATTACATTGTTCTTTATAGTCATCTATCAACTCCAGGACTTAGAGTCTTTCTGCCTCTTGTTTCACAATGATCACAGAGCCTTTGGAAGAGAGGGTAAAATATAGATGTTCAATTTAGGGATGAATATTCAGCAATCTCTTATTCTCTGCACCTTGGCCAAGTGTAGATCTCTGTGTTAATAACTAGCTACTAGAAGCTTTTCTGATGAATACTGAGAAATAAACTAATCTATGAGTATAACAATAAGTCACTATGAGCCGGCTTAATACTATATCCATTTAGTATTATAATAGTTGTGGCTTCTCGCCTAGTACTTGTGTTCTGTCTGATGATAGGTTCTTGTGGCCCAACAGTGCTGCCAGGTATTAATTACTTACCTTCTACTGCAGAGGCTTCATTGCATATGTATATGTACATGTATATATATGTATATGTACATATGCATGTATATATTTATATATACATACACACAAACATATATAAAAACAGTTAAAATGCAGTTACCCTATAATAGGAAAACAATATCCCTACTAGATACCATAGGCTAACAAATAAAAAAAACTACCATCAGGAATTAGTTACCTGTTTTGGAGTTGTTGCCTAATGATATTTCATACACCACAACCATTAAAGAATGTCAATGCTATTGGTTACACACCCGAACTTGACGGCAGGACTCTATTGCTGAAGACACCACATGCTTGAGAACATAAAGATATTAAGTTGGTACTGACTTATAAGAATCATCCCTACTGTTTAGTGATAGAATAAGCTGTGCATGCTACTGGAGGATATAAGCAATAAGAGTCTTACCCGGCTGTGAATGCTGTGAACTACAATAACACTGGCCTGGCAAGACATGCCCCACTGGTGCAGCACTGGCATGGACATCATGGCAAGAGCCACTCCCTTTCTATTTTGCTGTTCTCTTTAACTTACAATGATCCTCATGTGTTTTTAAATTCCTTTTCTACATTCATTTTCCTAGCAAGTGGAATTCAAGTGTGATTTATAACTCTTTTCTACAATGATAAAAATGTTCCCCTCAAATGAGCAATTGCTTAAAAGGTGTTAATTTCCATTGATTTGTTATACTCAATTGGTACTAAACTTCTGTGATTACCTTGACATTAGATAAATGTAGTCCTAGGATGTCTGTTCATAAGACATGTATTTCAGAATAAGATTAAATTATCCAACTAAAAATTCCCACACAGAATTTTGTAAGAATTTGCTCTATTTTTAAAAATTATTTTGCCTTGGGGTATAATTAATTATCTATGGTATAGTCTTTAAACAGTGAGGACATCTTTCATTCAGTTTTGGTAAACAGGTAAAAAGATGTAAAATAATCCATCATCTTATCAAATTCTCTTTTTGTCCTACCCAGTTAGTACCTAGTCTCATAGCATTGAATTGTCTGATTTTTAAGAACATTAGTTTTGCTTTTTTCATCATTTCATAAAAGTTGGAATTATACAATACATATTCTTTTATCTGAAATTTTACCTTCAAATAATACTTGTGACTTGCATCATGCTGCATGTTTTGGTAACTCAAACTTTTTAGTGTTGAGTGACCACAGTTTGGTGTATCACACTGTTTCTCCATGGTTGTCTATTTTCCTTTTTTTTTTTTTTCTAGTTTTAGCTGTTACAAATAACCCTGAAGTTTCTAATAAACAGCATTCTGAAAACAAAGGTCTCGTTATGTGATTTTATGACTTAATCCTTAGCCTTTACAAGTTAAGTAATTTGGAGGCAATACACACGCATACACACAAAATAAGGCATATATTTCAGATTACAGGGAGCCTTCCTATGATATGCTGTGTTCAGGAAAATGTTCTTGGTAGCATGTTTCCTTCAGCTGAGATCTGAGGGAGTTGGCAGGTCTGCTCAGCCGTGTGCTTAATTTCCTGAAGCACCAGACATTTTTTTGTAGACTCCTCTCCAACTATTATTGCTACTACCTTTCTTTTGAGATCTAAGAGACTTGCAGCTCTATGGGTTATAACAGGAGTAAAGGATGTGTACACAGGCTGACACAGAATTCGTGCACCTCTACTTTGATAATTGAAAACATTTCAAGTTAGAGGCTTCAGAATAAAACTTCGTCCTTCATCTACCCTTCTTAAGGAGTTTATGGTATAAACTTTTTAAGGATTTCATTTGTATTCTCTGTGTTTCTTAAGGAATCTTGTTTTTTTAAGTCTCCTGAGATATACATGTTTTTAAATCTTCCAAATTTAGAAAAATGACTATAACTTATTTCATCTCATTTACCTGATACTGCCAACTGTTGTGGGGATATTTTGATATGTTTTCCATTTTATCCTAATTAATTTTCTCATGTCTTATAATCTTTAATTTCTCATCAGCACAACTAGGGTCTACAGAGGTGAAATATATCCTTTGACTGAGGTGCTTCAAAACTTAGCATTTTCGGAGCGCTGTTCTTTATTCTGCTGAGACAAAAAATATGATTAATTCTCATTTATACCTTCCAGATCCTAACTCATATGAATACTTTATTTTCCTTAAATTCCTTTCTTTTCTTCTTCTACTTCATTCTTCTACCTCTAGAGTGAAAAGTCTGCTTCTAATAGAGTATAGTTCAAGTTAAATATTGGCTAAATTGTTGGGGTATCTGGATTTCCTGCATGGATAGGATGGTGAATGTCTTTAAGGTAAAGAACAGAATATATGATACAGACATGTAAATACATGTTATAAACACTGAAATTTCTGCATCTTTTTTGGCATGGTTGTTAAAGTAGGACTTCTTTTCAATCTAGGGTCGTATTTTTAACCCTATGACCATAGACATTTTCAACTATAAAAATAGAGAAAAAGAGAAGGAAAGGCAGTTCATGAATCTTTCATGTGCCTTTCATCGTTTTCATTTCATGACCAAATTTTCTCATATATTTCAAGCATAGCATATTAGGATATCCTATGATCTCATAAAAATAGGCTAAATAATATGGACAAAATACAGTATCCTTTTGTCTATGATTACTACACTTTTTTGTGAATTTTGGAATTTGAAAATTTGCTTTGATTTTGAGCATGAGTTATGGAGAATCATATTGTGTTCACTAAACAAAGGCTGAATAAATAATTAAATCCATTATAAGATGAAACTATTGTCAAAAAACCTACTAGCTCTTTTACAATTAAGTAATCAGCTAAAACATTACTATGTAATGTAATTGTTTATATCTTCATCAAATATTTTTATATTATTCTCCAGACAATATTCTACATGTAACTATCAATAATACATTTAATTCTATCTATATAACTTAACTGAATATTAGTGTTTATTCAATCATTATGAAAAGCTGAAAATAGACAAAAATCTGTAATGAATGAAAATTAGATCTGTTCCACTAGAGAAGGTGAGAGCTCCCTAAAAGTAAACTAGGAAATAATATATATTAACACCACAGAGATTAATATAAATTATTATGAAAGCAACAGGAGGTACATGACATAGACTGGGAAAGTTAAGAAGCTTCCTGAGGGAGCATATATTTCTGAATACTGATTAATAATTTTAGGTCCCTGTGGGTTTCAGGTCAATTGGGCTATATAAATAAACAGCAGGATAACTTGGACTACAGTTTGAGGTACTGTTCAAAGGGGAAAAGAATGTATGGAAAGTTCTTGAGAGATATCTAATCTGTAAATATGTATGAAAAGCAAGTGGGGACCTGAGACTGAATACCCAGGACCAACATAAAAGCCACTGGTATATCAAGGACATCTATATGCTAAACATTCCTACAAAGAGAAGTTAGATGATGATAACATAATCCCCAAACTTCACAGACCAGCTAGCTTGGAAGGCATAGCAGAAAACCAACAAAAGAAGCTGTCTCAGACAAGGTTGAAGGGAAATGACAACACCCAGTCTTTTGACCTCCATGTACATAATGTCATACATGCCTTTACATTTATATTCTGTATGAACAAATATATATTTATTTGATAAATAAATAATCAAATAAAAGGGGATGGGGGGTAGCTTAGTGAAAACAGTGTTTGCTGCACAAGCATGAAGACCTGGGGACAATCTCTCAGCACCATGTTAAAAAGTTAGGGAGGCCACATACATCTACAAGTCAAGCATCAGGCCTGGGAGTCGATAAAAAGTCAGACAGGCCACATACACCTAACACCCCAATGTTAGGGCCAGGGGGTGGAATCATGAAGATTTCTCTGATTTTCTGGACACCAGCCTAGCTCTAGGTTCAGAGGCAGACTCTGGTCTCAAGGTAATAAGGCAGAGCGTAATGGATGCCCACCTGACATCTTCCTGTAGATTCTAAGAACATGCATATCTACAATAGCCACATAAATATGCAAGGAAACCCAAATTGATGATGATGATGATGATGATGATGATGACGATGATGATGATGATGATAGCTTTTCTATGTAAAGAAATGTGGAATAAATAGCATAAAGAGTAGTCTTCTGGTGGGAATGGTGCGTTATCTGTACAGACTGGGATGAGCGTCAAACAAGGTGATACCACCAAAACTGAACCTGTGGCAGGAAGTATGTGAGGCAAAAACAGAGAAGTTCATAGGGTCTAAGACGGTTTTCTCTCTTTTGTTCTTTCATTTTTATATATTTTTGTGATTTTAATGCAATTATATAATTTTTCCTTTTCTGGTCACCCTCCTTAACACATTTTATGTACCCACCCACTCCTGTTCTCAAATTATGACCTTTTTTTCTCTAATTGTTGTTACATACATACATACATACATACATACACACACACATACACACACATACATACATACATAATACACACATATTTGCATATATATATACATATCCATAAATACATAAATAAAACCTACTCAGTCTGTATGTTACCAGTATGTGTGTTTTCAGGCCTGACCCTTTGCTATTGGATAACTAATTGATGTGCTCTTCCCTGAAGATAATTTCTCCTGTTCTGTTCTCAGCATTGCTTAGTTGCCTATAGCTCTTTATCTACAGTTAGGACTTGTCAGCCTCCCCTGATCCACAGTACTATGTCTATTGATGTTATCAATCTTTAGGTCATATTTAGACAACTATGTTGGTAAGACTTCATGGCTGTAATTTCTCTGACATTTCTAGGAGACACAATCTCAGCAAAATTTAAGACCAACTTTTCTAAGAGGGAAACATCTCTGGGAACTGAATAAAACATATGAAAATTTCAACTCTTATAATTAAGATTTTTGTGATTATAAAAACATATACATATATATATATATATATATATATATATATATATTAGTATTTTTTTGTTTTTGAGATTATGCATACATATGTCATTTATCTGAAAATATATAATATATTAAAACAGTTATTGAGGATAAGGATACAAACCATCTTACTCAACACAGCTTCTGCTCTTGACCATAAGTCACTGGCCTACTAAAGGACCTGGTCTTCATCCTAAGGTGATGAAGAACCCAAGAAATAAAGAAAACTAAGGGGAAGATCTATCGTATGGTTTCTATTGCTGTGGTACAATACCGGAACTTCTAAAAGCAGCTTGGGTTTGGGACTGCAGGGTTCATTTGGTTTACAGATTATGGTCCATCCTCAGGAGAAGTCAAGGTGGGAACTCAGGGTGGGATTAGAGAACGGAGCTGAAACAGAGACCATGGAAGCATGCTGCTTGTTGGTTTGCTCTTCCTGACTTGCTCAGCCTGTTTTCTTACTGGACTCAGGCCCACGGATTCCGAGTTGGTAGCACCCCAGCTGGCTAGGCCCTTCCACATCAATCACCAATCAAGAATATGCCATACAGACTTGCCTACAGGCTAATCTGATAGGGGCGTTTTCTCAACTGATATTCCTTCTTTCCATATGACTGGCTTGAGACAATTTGACAACAACAACAAAAATTAACCAGGACAGGATCTTATTTGAATTTTAACTATTTAACTATTTCAGTTGTGAGAATGACATTGAGAAAAGCCGAATTATAAAATGGGATTTTTTGTTTTTTTGTTTTTTTGTTTTTTCTTTTTTGGTGTTTGTTACAATCTTTCAAAATTTAGTTGGTAATCACTTGAAGGAACATAGTGATTTTGTGGATTATTTTGAACATATCTGAAGGAATTAAAACACTCAGGACTTGGTGATTGATGAAAAGCCATAGTTAGGTGAATAACAATGCAGAAAGACTCAAAGGTCGTTCATAGGTCACTAGTTCTGGCTGTAGGGAGTCTGCTCCTCCCACCAACTGAGCAAGAATAGGTGACTGAATAGAATTGGGAAAAGCCCAGACAGATTTGTCTTTTGACATATTGAATGTGAACCTTTTTTTTTTAAATGACAGAATGAGGATATGCTTGATCATTTATTTATAAGACTTTTCTATGTATATGGTTCAAAACATTTTACTGGCTTCTAATTAGTTAACTATGAAAAATTCATGGAGCATCCCTTCTGGATACTAACAAAGGGATGGGAAACAGCTGCAGATTACTATAAAATGACATGCTATGTATATGGCTGACAATAACTCTAAAAGATTGCTAATTTTCTGAGAAGACTGAAGATTTGTTGCTCATTTTTTGTACTTTCTACAATATAGATAGTTGTCTATAAAAGTACCAATTTGTACTGCTTTAAAATTCTAACATGAATATGCCCAACAATAAAATAATTATTAAAGAGCAGGCATAACATATTTTCATACTGTGAGTTGATTAAAATACATTTATTATTATGGGTATGTGTACAAGTGTGCCTCTGCCAAGGTGTGTGAGAAGGTCAAAGGTCACCTTTGTGGAATTGACTCCCTTCTTCCACTTTTACGTAGGTCCCAGGGATTGAACTCAGTTTTTGTTTTTTTTTTTGTTTACAAAGCAAGTAGTTTGCCTACTGAACCATCTCACTGGCCCCTGTACTGGGTTATATACTTGTCTGAAATGTGGTTCAATAACAGTAAAGTCAAATTAGAAAATTGTCATACTGGTATGTTGCTGTAGCTCTGGTGAAACAGTTGGCTAATATGTCCTAGCTTTGAATTTCCAGTTCCACAGAATAGAAAAGAAAAATTTGCAATACAGAATCTGTGTGTTTGTGTGTGTGTGTGTGTGTGTGTATCACATACAAATGTTATGCTTATCTTTATTTAATTTTTTATTATGACAATGTCTCATGATGTAGCTCCACAAATCTTGAATTTGTGATCCTCTTATATCACTCTGCTGAGTTTGAGGAATACAGACAGGCCACGATGAGCAATATATATATGTATGTGTATATATATATATATATATATATATATATATATATATATATGATGAGCATTGAGAAAAGCAGTTCTTATTGACTCTTTAGTGGTATTAATAAGATGTGTTATATTGGTTTGGTTTTAAATCTTCTTTGTGTAGCCCAGGCTTGAATTAATAATTCTCCTGCCTTTGACTCCTGAATGTTTGGTTACAGTCTGGCTATTAAGAACTTTTAATTATTAAAAAATGGAAAGTGTTTTGCATGGAAAATTTCATGTTATTTTGCAGCAAATTTTCTGTGAGCATCATAATTCTTAACAGGATAACTTATTTTTTTAAGAATATGAGATCCCAATTGGCAACCCAATGAGTGTTAACTTTTGTTATAGAAGTTCATACATAGTGGTAGTAATAGCTGCTTAACTATGTTTAAGAATTATTTTTCCTTTGGGAGAGGTTAAGATTGAATTCTTTTTTAGTAACAAAATTTCAAAAATGTATATTTTACATTTTTTAATTAAAAATTATTAAATATATATTTAGTTATTTTAGAAATCTTTACAGTGAATATGCTGGTTAGTTTTTTGTCAACTTGACACAAATCAGACACTATCTGGCAGGATGAAATTTAAAATGAAAAATGCCTCCATCAGAATGGCCCGTAGGAAGTCTGTGGGGCATTTTCTTGATTAATGACTTATGTGAAAGGACCCAGCCCACTGAGCATGGTGCCACCCATTGCAGGTAGTCCTGGGTGGTATAAGAAAGCTGGCTGAGCAAGCTAATAAGTAGTTTTCCTCTCTGGCTTCTGCTTCAGTTCCAACTCCAGACTCCTACCTTGAGTTCCTGACTTGGCTTCTGTGAATGACAGACTGTGATCAGGAAATATAAGCCAAATAAACCCTTTCTTCCTCAATTTACTTTTGACTACTGTGTTTTATAGCAGCAAAAGAAAGCAAACCAGATCACTGTCTTATGATTATATTCATGCACAAATACAATTTTATTTGTACTTTGTATTTTATATATAGTAGTTGACATATTATTATTATTGAAGTGTGCTCAATATTAAGTGTTTTAATGGCATACACTTATTTTGTGGGTTTGGGAGAGATGCCACAGCATTTGTGTAGGAATCAGAGGACAACTTTTGGAAGTCAGGTTTCTTCCTCCAACATGTTGATCCTAGAGATATAACTCAGTTCATCAAGCTTGATGGGTAACAAGTTCCTTGATCCAATGAGCCATATTACAGGCCCTAAATGCTTTGACTAAGACCAACTTATGTCATCCTCAATTTGTTCTTCCAAATTCACATAACAGAGAAACATTAAGTGACTCCACCATGATACAGCAGGCAGTACTTAAAACATTAGAATTTTCTGATATCAAAAGGTCAGCCCTAAGAACTAAGAACATACATACAAGTAATGTTGTGTAGGCTGTGTAGGTTTTATTTATGATAATATGTATATACATATATGTATATAACAACAGTTAATAAAGAAAATGGATATGAAATAAATATGAAAGATGACAAGGAAGGGTAATATTGGAGAATTTGGAGGGAGGAAAAGAAAGGGAATAAATTATGTAATTATACTATAATGTCAAAAAATAAAAGAAGCGATTAAAAATATGAGAACTTACTACCTTATTTAGTCTTTTGTCCTGTTTTACTCTCACCGATTAACTCCTTAATTAAGGATTGTTTTTTCCACTTGGAGTGATGATACAAAACATTTAGACATCTTTGCTGAGAAAATTATTATTTGGTTTTATAGTGTATTCATGATATTTGTCTGATTCAGGGACTATAGTTATCACATAACAGCCAAATGCTGAAGAAATAAGGTTTCTGATGTTTCCTATGGAAAAAAGGGAGCTCTCTTTTTTTTTTTTTTTTTTTTTTTTGGTTTTTCGAGACAGGGTTTTTCTCTGTGTAGTTTTGCGCCTTTCCTGGAACTCACTTGGTAGTCCAGGCTGGCCTCGAACTCACAGAGATCCACCTGGCTCTGCCTCCCGAGTGCTGGGATTAAAGGCGTGCGCCACCACCGCCCGGCTTGAGCTCTCAGTTTTATGGAAAGGACTGGTTCTTTCTTTGGAGTTTCTGATAGGTGTTAACCGCTGTCTCAGTTTGACATCTTCCTGTTGGAATGCTGCACCGGAACACATTCAAGTGATTTCTGGTTGGAATGGCCTTTGTTTAATTTCTAAATTGAAGAAGGGGAGTGGGAGACAGATACTTATGTTCTCAAGAGCTCCCTGAATGTCAAAGGAGCCACATGCCACCTGTGAACTGACTTCGTGCATGCAGAAACAGTAAAACAATAGTGGAAACCCAAATCAATGGTGACTTCAGAAGATAGGAAACCCTTTCTTTCTTCCCTTGAGAGGAAATGTTAAGCTTTTTGTATTAAATACATTTAATTCGAATTCCATAATGAACATAAAAACCAGTCAGGCTTATGTTTCCTTTGTGATAAACTAATAAACTGGAAGAGAAGGTGTACTATCTGAATTTTTACTGCAGTGTACATTAATGAGATGGAGATATCTAAAACCTCTGAAGTCTGCAGACTTTATTTACTCACTATGATGGAGTACTTAGTGATTTGTTGCTGTTAGATAATTGCCCATTAGCGTTTTTATTGATTTGCCTTTCTCAAGATGAAAGAAACAAATGGAATTTGTTAGTAGTTTATTATTGAATCCCTTTGTATAAGGAATATTAAGAACCTGGGTCTTTATTAAACTAAGAACATGCTTGAAGTGATGCTTTTTAGAAGTTCAGAAGAATAGGAAGTACAATTTCACTCCTACCTGAGCCCAGGTATTGGGTATCTTGTGACTTGGCTGTAAAAAGAGGTTGGGTGCCCATCATGCTGACTCTTTAACCATTGCATTTAATGCACTGGCTCTTCATCACCTCTAGGATTTAGTGAACTGTTCTTCTCTTCTAAACCAGTTGCTGCTCAGTCTTCAAAAATCAGCCAAAAGTAAACCTTCCTTGGCTTATGCAGTGATTCTCTTTGCTTCATAAGTCTTCCATTCTTGTATCTGTTCCAGATGTCTCAATGTATGCCATGATTGAGTGGCATTGCCAATGACAGGTGAGAGTGTGGAGAAACATCAGCCCTCAGAGCAGGAAGGCACAGCATTGCTTGATCTGAGAACTTGGAGGGGGTCTTCTAGTGACAACCATTGAAATAACTTAACCACAAAAGATGGTCCTTTTCTATCAACTTTGTTTCATTGTGAAATACTTCCTATGTGGTAGTTGTAGTAGTTTTACTAAACTTTTCTCATTTGCTGCATAACTTACCACCAAAACAAATGTATTTCTTTAACCTACATTTATTCATTTACATATTAAGAAATTATTCAATGTGTTTATTTGATTAATATCTCAATATTATGATTATATATATATGTATATATATATATATATTTTCATACACATGGAGGAAATTTTAAAGGTTGAAGAACATGAATATAAAACCAGAATTTAACATTTTCTTGATTGTCTAAGATTTTCTTGCTAACTTTTGCCATTTTTCTCAAATCTGTATTTGCTCAGCTTGTTTTCTTATATAGCTCAGGCCCACTTGCCTGAGGATGACCCTGCTTTCTCTTGTCAGAAACCTCATCCATCAATTAGCAATCAGGAAAACTCCTCACAGACATGGCCATGGGCAGCATAGGCAGTTTCTCAACTGAGATTCCTCTTCCAAGGAGACACTAGGTTTTGTCTGCTCACTACCATAGTGTGTTCGCCAGTAATGTCTAACCTATGCAGTAATTTTGGATAAATGAGTTAGAATCTTGGAGGTGTGGCTGAGTCATTGCTATTACAAATTCGCTGACAATTCTAAGAACTTTCAAATCACACAAAAGCAGATTAGGTACTGAAGTTGAAATAAGATATCTTTGGTAGGAATGGGTAAACAGAAAAAGGAAGGGATGGTAAGCAAAGGTGGAAGAGGGAAGAGGGAGGAGCCAGAGTTATGGTGTTTCAATTAGGCTCTACAGGACAGAACCACTGAGAATCTTGTGGAGGGTGTGAAAGATGGTCTCGTGGAATAAAAATCCAGAACCTTATTTTTTAACTTCTATGTTTTAATAAACCTCCCTGCCCCATTTTTCCATGAACTCTATTTGAGTGTGTATTTCATGTTTGTGTGAATGATTCTGTGTGTATCAGATTAGTAGTAATGTTCTAACTGATTAAAGCCAAGAAGATGATTTCAAGGTGGAAATGGGATAGAGCAGAGACAAAACATTAAGCCAAAAATCATAATAATTGGAAAATATATAAATGGCATGAGAAAGTTTTCTATCTTAAAACTATGTAGAGAATGTGATTTTGAGAGTGTAGGAGATGGGGGCTTGCAATAGAAATGACTGTCTTATCTGTCAATGTCATAAAATGAGAAACAGGCTGCAAACTGTTATCTTAGATAAGCCAGAAGAATTAATGAATTCTAGGGCCTTAAGGCAGCCTTCATAAATGTGGCAACAATTATATTTCTTAGCTTGTCTGTTAAGGTCACTGGTAATGAATGACAAGACAAATTATTGAAAATGTGCTTATTTCTGACTACAAAAGGGAAGTTATCTGGTACAAGGTCATCTGAAGGTGTTAGAAAAATAATTAAAGCCTGACTGAAAGTCCATGGCTACAGGATAAAAGGCTAGTGGATATTATATTTTTTATCTCAATAATCAAAATGTATCTACCAGGTTCTGTGAAGCTTGAGTTTCCTTGAGCTTACCTTAACTCCATTGACAATGAACTGCTAAAACATGTAACATATGGTCAAAAATCCAACAACAGAAATAATTCCTAATAAATTTCTTCATAAAAAAATTACGTTAACCGCCATAGATAAAAATTCTTATGGAAATAAAATCTGAAATTTATCAAGAAACTGAACATACTTACAACTTTTCCTAAGTTTACACACACTTTGGAGACTCACACTGTGAAATTCATTGTAGAATCATAAGAAAGAAAAGAAACCACAGACAGAAACTGAGGAACTGGATTTATAAATTCAGCTAAACAAAATGATGGATTTAAGTGCTTATGCATAGAGATGCCCTTAAATAATTCTTTGAGCTTCATATCTAGCTCATGTTTCTTAAAGAGATATGCAAAAATTCTAAGAACTTATCATTGGAACCCATTACCAAAGAATAGCACTATATAAAGAATTTGTAAAATTTCCTTAGTTAATAACTTGGGAAAATTGATACTCTTGATGCCAAACAGATTTTGAAATTCCATGAGTTCCTCTGTCAAATTAGTATATTGGGAACTATGTGCAGGAATCCATCCTAATTGTCATACATATAGAACAAACTAGAATCATCCCAAAAGGATTGTTTTGGTAATTTTAGCATTTATTTATTTATTATTTGGGGGAGGGTAGGCAAGAACACATGATACAGGGAGCACGTGGAGGTCAGAGGACAACACCAGGGGTCCATTCTCTCCTTTTACCATATGAGGTCCTGGGGTCAAACTTAAGTCACCAAAGTTGGAGGAAAGTGCTTTTACCTGTTGAGCCGTCCTGCCTGCTCTGGGATGAATTTTAAGACAAAAAATATTTTTCTCAGTTGATTCAAGATGTCAAAGAAACATGGGAATAGTCTGCATATTGGATTAATGAATAGGATGAACATCATAACAGAAAAGACAAATTCCTACTTTACATGAACCTTGGAGTGAAAGAATTCCAAGCAAATGGAACTAGGAAGCAAGCAGGTGCCATTATTCAAATATCTGCAAAAAGATGTTAAACAACAATAAGAAGATGTAAAGAAAAAATCAGTATATACTGATTAATACAACAATTAATCACCAGGAAACAAGAATTTTAAACATATACACACTGAACATGGGTGCAATAAATTTTATGAAATGAATAAATATAAAAATCTTTAGATATAAAATCATAGACTGATTACAATACAATAACAACATTGTGTAATAAGCACTCTTCTTGGCAGCCAAGGAACCATAGGAAAGGACACAAAGCAAGTTTTAAGGAATACAGAAAAATTGAAACCGTGGCTTGTATTCTATCTGACCAAAGGGGAGTGAAAATAAAATCAATAACTAGAATACAGGACATGCACAAATTCATAGAAATTTAGTAGCACATTGTTAAATGATGAGAAGTTATCAAAAATATCAAGAAAGAGATATAAATAGTACAAGAGCTAAACAAAAATGAAAACACAAAATCCTAAGAGATACAATAAAAAAGTCCCAAGATATAAGTGAATAGCTACAATTGAGTTGCATTAAGAAAAAAAAATCAAAAATAAGTAATGTTGGAACTTGGTGTCTTGGAAAAGCAGGTGTTGAATGTCCCCTCTTTTCAGCTTATTCCTTCAAGAGTCTTCTACTGAACACAGAACTAGGTTAGTAGCCATCAAATGATGTGGCCCGTCTCCAGTGTAGTAGGGCCAAGGTGCATGTAGCCATGATTGGCGTTATATGCGGGTACTGGGGTCCAAATTCAAGTCTCCATAAATAAACCACTCAGTCTTCTCTGCAGTCCCCATTTTATCTACTCCTATTCATTGTAGTATTTGAAGTTTTACCTAGAGGAGTAAGTGAAGGTAATAACAGGGAACAAAATAGAAGTCAAAATATCCTTATTTGCAGATGATATACTACACATAAAAGACCCTAAAGACATCACTAGAAAGTCCCCAATTCTGACAAACATTTTCAGCAACAAAACTAATTTATGTATATGAATCAAAAGGTCTTTTCAATAATTATAACAAAAATATTGTGAAAAGAAAGCAGAGAGTAAGCCATTTATACTTTCCTCAAAAAATACTTTGCATAGGAAAATGGCAATTTAAAAATGCCTATAATGGGAAAATTATCCGTCCAGTGTAACAATTAAAGACATAGGCAATGATCAAAATATCTTATAAACAAAATCTTTTCACATAATATTTTGCCCTCAAATGCAATTAATTCTTTTCCTCAATTGCAGACACTTGAACTTTTTGGAAGTCCTTGTGCTGTGTAATGCTTGTTTGTGTTGAGAAATGTATATCATGGAGTTCATTTTAGTATGCTGTTTATGTTTTGTTCTCTTTTTTTTTTTTTTTTTTTTTTTGGTTTTTCGAGACAGAGTTTCTCTGTGTAGCTTTGCGCCTTTTCCTGGAACTCACTTGGTAGCCCAGGCTGGCCTCGAACTCACAGAGATCCGCCTGGCTCTGCCTCCCGAGTGCTGGGATTAAAGGCGTGCACCACCACTGCCCGGCTTGTTCTCTTAATAAAGTGTGCAGATTCAAAAACAAAACAAATACTTTGCAATAAATCTAACCGAGAAATTGAAAGATTTTACAGTGAAAATTTCTAAATAGTGAAGAAAAAAATAAAAGAAACTAAAAGATGGAAAGACCTAGCATGTACATGGTATGCTCATAATAAAATGTCCTTATGAAACACATCACCATGTACAATTAAGGCATAAAATGAACTATTTTAAAATTTTATAGAATTCCTTATTTTGATAAATGCTAGGAAAAAATATTTGTGGTCTCACCAACCATGACAATGAGTTTCCTTCTATCCAATAGCTTGTCTCAAACTAGGTGATAGGTCCAGACACAGTCACATTTAGATTTAGTACAGATAAAACTGGTTGTCAATTATCTATCATACATTGATAAAGGGACAAAAGAAAAGTGGCTTTCTTCAGGCACCAGCTACAGAATGCAAAAGAAAATACTTTGTAGACCGTCTCAATTTATCTTGTGACATCCAAAATATTATTTATTTATTCTTAATTTATTATTTATTCAAAATGTATTGTGATGTCCATAATATTACTGCATCAAAATGTTAGCAGAGCTATGTCAATAACAAAAAAGGTAGTATGATTCATGCCTATGATTTTCCTCCTTTGCTCTCTTCTACCTCCTCCCTGCTTTCCATTTTATTTTATATTTTACTTATATATTGCATTTTTAAAGACTCATTCAAAAGCTTGTAACTTAGA
The DNA here is from genome assembly GCF_949786415.1 of Peromyscus eremicus. Classification (NCBI taxonomy): domain Eukaryota; kingdom Metazoa; phylum Chordata; class Mammalia; order Rodentia; family Cricetidae; genus Peromyscus; species Peromyscus eremicus. Next base: position 20,829,866 of record NC_081419.1, on the reverse strand, counting down.
ATATTTAAACTGTCTATCTTCAGTTCTTTGGATCTTTTGTTAAAAGAAGTAAATTCTGTTCAATGAGGAGAAAGCTGAAGTAATGTGCCTAAGTTTAATAGTACCACATGTAAAGTCGTTGCTTGCATGAAGCCCTTTTTTGGCCACTTATGTAAGAAGAAACACTATCAGTTCTGGTTACTAACTGTTGAATCAGTTCTTAGGAAGAAGAGATTCTGTAAAATGTCTTGTCTGTTCAGTATCTTACCAGGCCCTCATGATTGAATAAGCCATGTATAAAAGAGATGGTGGAGTAAATAGCCAATCTAGTCTCTATATTTTTAATTATGAGAGACTTGGAGATAACACAGGAATGCATTAAAATTAGCCTTATTGATTAATAGTATCTACCTGTGTCATTTCACAGAAATGACTGTTGTATTTAATCCAAGACATGAATGGAAATATTATTGCAAGTCTTCATAATAGACTGAAATTGAGCTAAACTTCCATCATCAAAATAGGAAAATAATTTGTGGCCTTACAAAATCTTATAAAAGTAAAATATAAGCAACAGAAGGAATAAAAAAATAGCAGTTTTATCCAGTTACTATGAATTGGAGAAATGAACTCAGGAGTCTGTATTGCATTTTATTACTTAAAGGAAAATTGTTTTAAATGTTCTGTTGTACTAGAGTTAAAGTATTTTCTATACAATAGAAAAGGGAAATATTACTTACTTAAGATTCAAAGGAAGTTGATGGCTTTTGGCAGCTACTTGAGTGATGCTTACATCAGTACTTCCTGTATTCAAACTCATATATAGTCTTAGGGTCGAGGGAAAGAGAGCTTGGGGGAGCGGGAGATCCCAGCTGGATCAGCAGCAGAGAGGGAGAACAGGGAACGGGAGACCATGGTGGATGGGGACCACATGAGAATAAGAGGAAGCGGGGTGCTGGAGGGGCACAGAGATCCACAGAGATACCCCCACAGCAGACTGCTGGCAATGGTCGAGATACAGCCCGAACTGACCTACTCTGGTGATGGGATGGCCAAACACCCTGGTTGTCGTGCTAGAAACCCCATCCAACTACTGAGGGATCTGGATGCAGAGGTCCATGGCTGGGCCCCGGGTGGATCTCTGGGAGTCCAATTAGCGAGAATGAGGAGGGTTTATATGAGCGAGAATTGTTGAGACCAAGGTTGGATGAAGCACAGGGACAGATGGCCAGACGAATGGAAACACATGAACTATGAACCAATGGCTGAGGGGTCACCAACTGGATCAGGCCCTCTGAATGGGTGAGACAGTTGATTGGCTTGATCTGTTTGGGAGGCATCCAGGCAGTAGGACCAGGTCCTGTGCTCATTGCATGAGTTGGCTGTTAGAAGCCTGGGGCCTATGCAGGATCGCTTGGCTTGGCCTGGGAGGAGGGGACTGGACCTGCCTGGACTGGGTCTACCAGGTTGATCTCAGTCCGCAGGGGAGGCTTTGCCCTGGGGGAGGTGGGAATGGGGGGTGGATTGGGGGGAGAGTGGGGGGGCCGGAGGGGGGAGAATGGTGGAATCCGTGGCTGATGTGTGGAACTGAATTGTATTGCAAAATAAAAATAAAAAATAAAAAAAATACATGTACATGTATCTGTGTATATAAAAATCACTAAGGCACAGTAAAATGAAGTGAACAATTTGCCTCAGATAGATCATCACTGATATGTTGCAAATGCAACTCATCATATTTTACCACTAGCTAGAATAAAGACACAGAAAATTTACAAATTTGTGGTAGGTATCATAGATTAACAAGTTTTATTTAATGTCATCATTTAAGGTCCATAATCAAATTTAACAAGCTGACATTTAACAGGATAGTTAAATGGTTTAAAAAGAAATGTAGCTTAATATCACTGTTAGCAGATTCTGGGAAAAGTCATATATACTGTCTATTTTCACTCCAGATAACTGACCTAGTTAAAAAAAATACAAAAAACAAAATTATAGTGCAATTTAAAAGAAGGTCTTTATCACAGCTAAACTTATGCTTTAGTTTTGGATACTACATTCCACTTATGTGCAATTGGAAAAGACCTTAACATTAAAAGATCAATGTTATGTTCTTAGTGGAATGTAAATATGGATGCATATATTTATATCATATTCATATATGCGGGAAAGAGAAATGTAGAGATGAAGTCCTTCAAGAATTCTCCATATACTGACATAGAAATCATCAGAACAAAGATGTCAGGTTCTTCCTTATTTTTAAATCTCCATCAAGTGAATTGATGACTATTTCATTAGGAGAGAAAAGTGATTGCTCGTTGCGTTGTATTTTGTGTATTTTCACACATGTTTCTTATTATTAAGAATTTTTCTATTCATTTTACATACCAACCACACATCCCACCCTACTCCTTCTTCCCTCCCCCCAGCCTTCCTCCCCAACCCTCCCCCCATTCCCACCTCCTCCAAGTCAAGGTCTCCCATGGAGAGTCAGCAAAGCCTGGTACATTCAGCTGAGGCAGGTCCAAGCCCCTCCTCCCTGCATCAAGGCTGAGCAAGGTGTCACATCTTAGGCACTGGGTTCCAAAAAGCCCGCTCATGCACCAGGGACTGATCCTGATCCCCCTGCCGGGGGCAGGGGGGGGGCAAATATATTTTATTCTATAGAAAAATCATGTACATTTGTGCCAGGAAATTTGATACTAAAACATAGGAAGTAGAGTATTTAAACGAGATAGTAAATAAATACATGTTAATGGGTATTAAGAAAATAGACACTTCAGGATTAAAAGACTTTAAGAGACTTACATTTTTTCCTTAGTCCTTAAGTTCTGAAATACTCAACAAATTTTTCTTTCCAATTAAAAATGTTTAATTTCTTTCATTGTCAATTACTACTATGGCAATATATAACTTTATGTATTTTAGGTATATGGGTGTTTTATTGACATGTACATTTGCCCTCCAGAAGAGGACATTAGATCTCATGGACTACAGTTATAGATGGTTATGAGCCAACATGTGAGTGCTGTGAATTGAACTCAGGATCTCTCTAAGAGCAGCAACTGCTCTAAACTGCTGAGCCATTGCTCTAGGCTGAAAATATATCTTTTATTCTGAGCTTAATTACAATTCACTACAACTGTCTACTAGTCTCTCTACACATTAATCCATGAGAAGTTTCAAGAGAAATATACTGTAAAACTGTATCAGTGGGAAAGCCATTGAAATTATTAGTACCCTCAAGTATACATTTTTCTTTTATATTAGTTGTTTCATACTATTAACAAATCAAACTGTTTAAAGAAAATTTATTTATTTATTTATTATTTGTTATTTGTTATTTTTTTTCAAGATAGAATATCTCTGTGTAGCACTGGTTATCCTGGAACTTTCTCTGTAAACCAGGCTGGCCTCAAACTGAAAGATCTCTCTGGGGCTCACAACCAAAAACATAAGAAAATTTATTTTTTAAATTTTATACTACTACATAAATTCCATGATTTTAGGGATATTATCTGTGTTTTTCCAGTATCATATACTTATATCTGTAATAAATCTTAGCATAGGCTATCTGTCAATATCTATTGAATGAAGGTGAAATTAATGTTTAAGAACTGCATAACTTGAGATTAGTTTGAGGACAAGGTAAAGGCAGTATGTTATTCACTTTCTGCATTTCATTCTATAAACAGTTTGTGTCTTCAGAGTTTATAAAATTATCGTGATTCAATTTAACACACTATTAAAACAGTTTATATCAATATTTTATAGATATATACAAATATCACAGATAAGCACAGGAAGATATCTTCTCAAGGTATCATCAGGTTGCTGATATGCTCAACACTGAAAGAAACCAAGACTCTTCTGATTATTCAGTACTGGATCTAGCAAAACTGACTTTGGGTTCACTATTATAGATATCCTCATATGTATATTGTGTTTGTGCACATCTAAGAAGTACAAATACAAATTTTCAGTTCAGTTACATAATGGGTACATATGTACAGTGAATGGTAGTACATGTAGGAAGGAGTGCTTTATGGTTATACAGAATGGACATCTTCATAGCATGCAAAGCCTGTGAGTAGTAATACACTGTGAAGATTGTGATTTTTCTTCTTTAAGCTCCTGCTTAGTAGATGTCTGTACAGCTTAAATTACTCATCTTACATTCTTATGTATTGTCCACCATTTCTCTTTGTGTTTCTTAAACACATATATAAACTCCCTCATGTCTAATATACGTTTTCCTTGTGTGATCTCTCTACCAGTTTTTATACAGTGTATTGTATTCACTCTTGGATTCACCCAGTGTTTATGGTGTGATTAGTGCATGCTGGGCATTGTCCTTGCTTCTGGGAACAAAGCAGAGAATAATATAAAATTCTAAACACTAAAGAAATATTGCAATGAAAGTCACAATAGACATAAACAAGTCAATAAATGTGTTATTTATGTGCAGATATTATTACAATTTTTATGGAAAGTACATGTCATGAAATAGCATGAATAACCACTCATTAACACTTACAGACCAGAAAACGATCAATAAATGTCTTTAATATTAATAGGTGTTATACAGAAGAAAAAAATCCATGGGAGAAATAAAACATGGCAAAAGATATTTTATATAGCATAGTCAAGAAGGTTTTAATAAGAAGGGGATATTTGAGTTTACAACAGATCTGGGGAAAGAACATTCTAGCAAAAGAACATTCCAGACTTAAAGAAAAAGTAATAATAAAAATCTGAAACTGGAGAGGAATTAGTTTGCCTCCAGAGCAGAAAAGTCTGTGTTACTAGAGATGATTGACAAGGAAGAAGAGTGGAAGATATCAGGGTAAAGAGGTACAGAGGCCTTGGGTGGTTCATGAAGGTCATGGTAAAGAACTCAGTTTTCACCATGTATGGACAGAATGTGGGGAGCTGTGAAGGAAATGAGGCAAGCTCAGTCTTACTTGCATTTCAAACGTGTGCAGCTATATTGAAAAAGGCTTCTCCAAGAGAAAGTTCAGGAGCCCAAGTGAAAGCCTGTTAGTAGTTGCTGGAAATGCCAGGTAAGAGTTAGAGGCTTTGGCTTTCAGTGTAGATGGGAATTGGATGTTAATGAATGAGGGTTATATTTTGAAGGAAAAATAAAAAGAACAATGTGTATTTGGAAAGTAACTGAATGTAGAACAGGAGAAAAAGTGAACAAAGACAACCCTAAGGCCTGAGGTGATGCTCATCATCAGCATGGGAGGTTCTTTCATGCAGACTGTAGGAAGTCTTGTGTATATGAACTGTCTTAGTTAAATGCAATACAGAAACCAAGTAGATGGTTTTGAATTGTGGACCTGATCTTTCACTGAGCTTAATACTTGAAGCAAAACACTGAATTCATTATACATTACTTAATATTTTACAAAATAAAATAACTCTTATTTTCTTGCCAAGTTCCTGTTTCAAAATGTATGAACTGATAGGCAGATTAGAGAAGCCTGAGCTTTCCTAACAGCTATGTGTATACACTGCCTTCTGCTTGGCTTCAAAGCATCGTGTCTCTGACTTAACTGTTGTTGAGGGTCGGGGGTAGAAATTTAGGGTATATTTCATTTGATATGGAATCCTAACACTTACTTAAAGAATGGCTTTAGTATATGAATTGTTTTGTCTTTATTTCCATAGCCTGTCAGTGTGTCAGAGGTAAAATATATTGGTCTTAAATGATTTGTTCTTCAAATGGCCACATTGGCCACAGCACAAAACATTAGCAGGTGGCAAATTTATTATTTAGTGATTTGTCCCCAGTGTCTTTCTAGAAGCTTTGTAGAAAATCATTGACCTGTAATTGCTACCCTTCATGAATATACATATATGTATATATGTATTATATTTCACTTATAATCTTTTCGACACATTTTTCATTCAATATTCAAAAAGCACAGTTATTTAAGGACTAGATAGCATGGAACAATTCTTCAAGTATTCTGAAATATGTTTGTACAACAAGAGTTTGAGAAGTACGAGGGAATTGTTTCCATTTGAGATGCTACTTAGGACCTCAGAAGGAATAACTGCTGATGAGTGTTTTTTCAGTCTTTACATATATTGAATGAACTATTTTTAAAAATACCCTTGATAGAACTGAAAGAATGACACATGCCTGTCTGTTGTCTCCACACTTTGAGACTTTCTTGAGTTGATTATCCCCAGTACTATCCATTGTACATTCAGATGGCTCAGAACCAAGTAGAAAAAGAACAAAAACTAGAAGAAAAATATGTGGTTTGGAATAAACATCCTAATTTCATGGGAATAAAACCTTACTGAGCCAAAACAAATAGAACAATGCTGAAAACATAATAAAGAATTTTCATGAATGTACCTTTAAAATTTAAATGCTGAAACCTAGTTTCTTTTATTTTATAGTTCCTTTACTACTCTTCATATTAGTAAATAATCCTAAAGAATGCTGAGAATCTACTGTTTTCTGTCCAGGATGATCCTGCAACACTGATTCTAATGTGATCCTAATACATGTACTGATGCATTTAATAATGTGTGTGCTTGTGTTTTTTTGTGTGTGTTTAATCAATAGAAAATGACACCATCTATTGGACAGACATGGGACTTAATAAAATCAGCAGAGCTAAAAGAGACCAGACTTGGAAAGAAGACATTGTTACCAATGGCTTGGGGAGAGTGGAAGGAATAGCAATTGACTGGATTGCTGGTAAAATCTATGGCTTAGTCTTGTTTTTATTCCACAGTTTTTGTTGTTGTTTTTTCTTTTTATAGGGAGTTCATTCTTCTTTAAAATATTTCTGGTTCTTGTTTCTAACATTTTAAAATTTCTTTCTAGCCAAGGGGGTAAATACTCTCTTTTGCATTAGGTTCAACTTTTCTACTGCCTTTGGATAAGTGTTCTTATGTAGATGTAGAATGTGTATTATTAAGTTTGCTCAATTCTCCAGAGAGTTCCACATGGTAAACAAAGTATAGGAAGTTTTCTTTTGTTTAAAGTCAGTGTAATGTTAAAATACTTACTCTGAACAGTTGGGAGAAGTTTCAACTTCTTTCAAACATATCAATAGATACTACTTAGTTTAAGCGATCAAAATATGAGATTGGAATTTGAAGTCTCTGTGAATTAGTTTAATTATAGCTGTTTAGTAAATACACAATCAAAGGAAGTAAACATGCTCTTAGTTATGTGAAGACTCAGAAACTTAATTGCCAGTGTAACTGAAAAACATTTCTATGATTCCTAACTTGGTTGTGGGCATTTCTGTTTTTCTCCTAGGTAACATATATTGGACAGATCACGGATTCAATTTAATTGAAGTTGCAAGACTCAATGGCTCTTTCCGTTATGTAGTTATCTCCCAAGGCCTGGATCAACCAAGATCTATAGCTGTGCACCCAGAAAAAGGGTAATTTTAAGGTTTACATATATTTTCCGGGTTTGAACTGTATTTTCTTAAGTTATAGTAGGAAAAATTAGGCAATCACATCATTGTAACTATAATATCTACAATGAGATAATAGTTTTAGCTTAGAAAGTTTATTTTAATTTTGCAAGTACCTGTTGGAAAAATTCATAAATATCATGACCTTTAAAATTAATTTTGAAATTATTTAACATTATATTCCATATAATATAATTTGGTCAACCCCATGCCTAATTCCCTCTCTTATCCCACATGAACCTTTCTTCCCAGCTAGACCTGATCCTACTTTTGAAGTTTTTACTTAATTTTTAATACCCAATGAATTGAAATAGAGTTGATTGAATGTACATAGTAGAGGATCATTTAGTGGATTATGTGCAGCTTACCACTTGCTATACCACTGGGAAAAAAGTGAGTAACCCACCCCAACAGCCAGTAACTGCCAAGAGCTAGACAGGAGAGGTGAGGCCTAATGATACTGTTCCTTATCCATAGTAAGACGTTCATAGGTCCACCTTGTGCAGCTCATGTGTAGTAAACCACTTCTGTGTGTTCATGGCATGTGGCAGAGTGGACTATATCTTCATCCTTAGATGAGTCAAACGGGTAAACAAAAGAATAAATATTGACATATTTAATATTAAAATATTTAGTTCACCCATCTAGGGCTTGAATAATGTCCTATTCTAAGAAATCTGTCCCAGATGTCAGAATAAGCTTAGTTCTATAAGTAGGAAAGCTTCTGACTTGTCAGGTTAAAAGAGACATTTTTTCTAGGCACAAAAAAATAGTTTCCTTGATTGGTCTATATTTATGGTCCTTCTAACTCATTTTTCTTTAGAATTATTTCTATTTATTGTTCTATTTTTCTTTTGTTATAATGTATTAATTATGCATGTTAGTGTGTCACAATGGCATTTTCATACATGCACATAAGCCATTATGTTTATCTTTACTTCCTATGATTCTCCTTTAACCCTTCTCATTCCTGATGAGCCCCTTCCTCATTCCAATTAGTACCCATTCTGCTATGATATCTCCTGGGAGTGGTTTACCAATGAGTTTCATTAGGTATACTTACAGGAATTAGAATCAAGGGTTATTTACTGGCACATGAACATCTTACCAGAAGCTAGCCTACTGAAGAAACACTCTCTGTCTCTGTCTCTCTCTCTTTGTCTCTTTCTCTTCAACCAAAAGCTTGTCTATACCTATTCAGAAGGGGTGGGGTAGTGCCTCTTAAACTGCAACCCCCTTAACAAGCATAAACTACCTAAAAGTCCTCTGCAACTTGAAGTGTGGAGCCTTCTGAGTACCTTTCCACCTCTGTGATGGAAAGCTGATGGACCTACTTTAGAACAGGTCTTGTGTAGATAATCAGTGCTGCTGAGAGTTCAAGATTTTGCAATAGCTGTGACATACCAAGGACAGCAAACTACAATGCCACCCTCTCTTTATCTGGCTCTTACATTCTTTCTGCTTTACCTTCAAACTGTTCCATGAACTTTGAGGAGTGCTATATTTGTTCCAATTAGGGCCAGGCATTATGACCTTTATCCTCAGCACTTTCCCCATTTATGAGTTTCTGTAATAATGTGATAACCACCACTCATCGAAAATGAAAAACAAAAACAAAGAAACGTTTATGACCAAAGTATGACAAAGCTGATTACTAATGTATGGGCATAATCATAAATATTTAGAAGGCAATTTGATAGTCACATCATGTCCATTGACCAAAACAAAGTCAGGAGCTTCCCCACTGAGGACTATATCCTCTCCAGCTTTTGACCAGATTTATAGTACCAGAAATGAATTCCTGTCTCTGAAAGGGGCTTCAAAAACAATCAGAATGTGGCTGTTTATCCTCCAAAGAGTCAAATTACTAATGCGCCAATGGGCACATCATGCCTGGCAGGTCATTTTTGTAGCATAAAGAGTTCAGAGCTGAATATGACCATGATGACATTTCTGCTCCAGCAGCCTGCCCAGCATCTTCTAAAACTGTGAACACTAGCCTTCAGGGAAGAATCTTCCAGCTCTGTTCCAGCTTGGTTTCTCTATGTCATGCGATCAACACATATCATATTTTCAGAAACAACATCTAACCATTTAGTTCTAGTATACATAGGTACTATAAATCTGGTCAAAAGTTGGAGAGGATATAGTCCTTAATGGAGAAGCTCCATCCAGACTTTGTTTTGGTAAATGGACATGATGTGTCTTTCAAATTGTCTTCTAAATATTTATGATTATACCCATACATTAGTAACCAAGAGTAGTAAAAATAGCATGTATTGTTTTGGGGACCACAAGAATCTTCCAGGCTGGCACTTTCATTTAATAATGTTATAGTTTCTGGGAGAGGTGTTATTATCTATCCATTTAAGAAAACTCCATTCAACTTTTTTTATTTTTAATTTTAATAAGTTTACAAAATGATTGTTTTAGGTGTAGCTCTTGCACCTGCTCTTTCTTGTGTTGACCCTCCTTTCTTCCTTTATTCTTTGATCCTTCACTCTCCGTCTCCACTGAAGTTTTTCCAACCTCAATATTTTTCATCCATGTTTTTCCTCTCATGGGCCTCTTCATAATTTTTTTTTGCTTCTGTGCATTCTCCCACATAAATACAGATATAAAAATTAGAAACTAGGGTCCACATATGAGAAAGAACATGTGGTGTTTGTGTTTCTGAATCTGGGTTATATCACTTAATATATTGCCCAGTTCTGAAATTTTCATAATTTCATTTTCCTTTACAGATGAAGAAAAGTCAATTGTGCAGATATGCCATATTTTGGCTATCTGTTCATCCGTTGATGGGCATCTAGGTTGATTTGTTTGCTTTCAGTAAACATGAATGTACAAGTATCTCTGTCGTAAGACCTGGAGTACTTAGTGTATGTGCCCATGAATAGCATAGTTGAGTTATTTGGTAGATCTAGTGTTTTGAGAAGCATCTACACTGATTTCCATAGTGGCTACACCACTTTGAACTCTCACCAACTGTGAATAAGCATTTCACTTTCTCCACACCCTCACCAGTATTTGTTGTCATTTGTTTCTTGATGAATGCCATTCTGATTAGAGTGAAATAAATGGTTTTAATTTGCATTTCCTTAATGAGCAAGAGTGTCGAGCAATTTTTAAAAATATTATTGGACATTTGTATTTCTTCTTTTAAGAACTGTTCAGTTTCTTAGCCTATGTTTAATAGAGTTGTTTTCTATTTAGTTTTTTTGTGAATTATGAATATTAGTACTCTATCAGATATATATCTGTAAAATGTTTCTTCTCCTTGACTTCTTAATGTTGATGGTCTCCAGTTATCATTTCCTTTATGTGTTAAATCTTTCTCCTGAATTCTACATTTTTATGTTTGACTATGTCTTCAGCATTCTCACTTGGAGAACTTACAAGTTGTATTTTCAAAAATTATTAGAGAAACATCTACCACTCCATATATAAACCAAGGGATGGGTTTCTAAAATTTAATCAATGTGTTGATATGGCCACCAGTAGTAACACATGACAACTTAGAGGATGAAAAAAAATCAGCGTTGTGCGTGTGTGTGTGTGTGTGTGTGTGTATATGTGTGTGTGTGTGTGTGTGTGTGTGTGTGTGTGTGTGTGTGTGTGAGAGAGAGAGAGAGAGAGAGAGAGAGAGAGAGGCGGGGGGGGGGGCTTAAAAGGAGTAGTAAAGCTGGCAGTTGTAATAGATTAACTGTTAAAGGAGGAGAGGCCTCTAAAAGGTAGTCACAGCAGGTAGGACATCAGGAGATACAGAAGACAGCCCCCACAGAAGGCTGAGCTCCAAGACACCTTTCTGTGTCCAGAGGGGAGCACTTCGGAATGTGACTGGCACTAGCTGCTTTCAAGTGACACTTGAGATGAGTTGGTGGCTTGCATGTTTAAAGCATTGACAAAAGGAAGAAATGAATCAAGGGCTGGCACATTCACAGGATCATCAGAGTGATCCATAAAGCCCAGGAGTGTCAGCGGTAGGAAGATCAGATAGGGATGCTGTCAGCCAATGGGAACCAGTATGGCTCCAAAGGTCTCCTTTCCATACCATGGAGCTTCTGCATGTTACTCAGATACTGCTCCCCAACTCGTCTCCTTTATCACCTTAAAATTGTATTCCTCAATGAAGTACTTTCCTTTTGCTTTCAAATAAACACCCAGGTCCTTTTATTCTTAGACAAAAACAGAAATGTTTTATTAATATCTCGATATTTACTTCTCAGCTTCTGAAGACTGATCTGTGCTTACTGTCTCACGGCTGACCCCCGGCCCAATCTTTCCTGTCTGAGGCATTTCTCGGTATCCCCATGGCCTCATGATGAAAAAGTTTCTAGGTTTTTTACTCCCCTTGCTTTGTCTTGGATACTTCCCTCTGCTGACTTTCTACCCAAGAATTTACTTTTCTATTTCCTGCCTTCAGGAGACTTTTCTGTTTCTGCTTCTCTCTGTGGGCTCCAACAGCTCTGAGAGCATCTTCACTGATTCTCTTTATTTCCAACATGATAAGCTTTTCTCTCCCTCATTTTAATTATTATTTGAACTGATCTCAATTTGTGTCAGTCAGTGAATTATTGTACATACAGTGAAATCTATAAAATATACATACATAGTTGGAAAGTATTACAATCAATTTCCTCTCTTTGTTTTTCAAATTCCCTTTAGATTCCCTGCCACTGAGCCTCACTTTACCTCCACTCCTACTAACTACTTTTCTTACAATGGGACTCGTTCAGTGATATACCTAAAGTAATTGAAATGTTGCTTTTTCGTGGTTCCATGCAAGCCATAAGCCATCTCGTCTACCTTCAAATTCTTCCATTTCTCTCTGTAGACATTTGTCAGATTCACTTTTTCACTCCATTGAGAGACCATGACTTAGCAAGATGACTGTAAACAGTTTTGACTTCCTGATCTTCAGTCCCTAATATACAATTTACATTTCAGCTGATGAGCCAAGAACTTTTATATTTATCACAATATTAGAATAGTCTTTGTACAGCCTCATTTTTTGTTGAAAGCATTTCATAAAGAGTCACATGAAAGAATACATTTTCCATGTTTGCAGCTAAGAGTAGAAATGATTTACAGAAAATAATTATTAGTATTTGAAAACAACAGTGACAGGTGTCCCTCTACACTTTGGCATGCATGTATTTATTGACTTGACTCCAGTGGAAAAGGAATTAAAATGAAAGGTTTATGAAAATCATTCAAAATGATTTCCAAGTAATATTAACATAGGATTTTAAGAGCAAAAATTCCTAACTTAAAAATGAAATATAGCATTTACAATTCTGTTTGAAAATAAAACATGGCATGTGATACTATCAAGGGAAAAGGGGACCATTATAGAGTAAATTAGCTAAATTCAAGATATAAATGTGCCATATAAAGAAGGCATAATGCCTATTTTGGAACAATAGAGACTTGAAGTCTTTTTAAATGTAGCCAAATGCAAAACAGGAACCACCTAGGAATTTAGTTCCTCTTGAAAAGTCAACTTTCTCCCCCTGGACTTTTCTACCTTTTGGCAGCTTCTTGGAATGAAGCAGAATCGACTGTAATAATTTTCTTTATACTGAAAAGTCATTTACTGTGCATGAAAAGTATGGGAAATCATAGTATGATGTGGAGAGATTTGATTAATCATACATAGCATAAAATTGTAAGTAAAACTAAACATTGTATTCCTTTCTTAGGCACCAAAATATATGTTGCCTGGCTTGATTGAGCATTATATCACTGTTTAAGAGTGATTATATATAAAAATGTAATTTTTCATATTAGTTTAACAAATAATCTGTTCTTAAAAAATATTTTAATAGAGCATAGAATTTCATTTTGAAAATGTTTAACTTTTTCTGCAGTGAGATAGTATTTCCTGGGCTAAGTTGACTACATAAGTACCCTACAGTTCATTTTCTCAGCCATGTCACTCAACATGATAAGCATTTTGTAGCTGTAAAGCGTGATCTCAACTGGGGCTGTAATCCCAGCACTGGAATGTTATTCTTCTGTGTATTATGTTCTTAAAGGTTCAACCTAGTCAGCTCCCTATTTTTAGTAATCTTGGGCTTGCATTTGTAAGGTATTATTTAATGTTGACCTTATTAAATTGATTAATTAACAATAAAATCATCAACATGTAATTATATTTGGCTTTGTGTAATAGGGTATCCTTTCAGCGCGCTCTCTCTCTCTCTCTCTCTCTCTCTCTCTCTCTCTCTCTCTCTTTTAAACTTTATTTATTTTTATTTTATGTGCATTGGTGTTTTGTCTGCGTGGATGTGTGAGATCCCCTGGAGCTGAAGTTACAGACCATTGTGAGCTGCCATGTGGGTGCTGGGAATTGAACCATGGTCCTCTGGAAAAACAGTCAGTTCTCTTAACTACTGAGCTATCTCTCCAGCCCTTCAGGTCACTTGTACATGCATAAAACTTTATATGAAATCTACATGCAGAATAGTTTTTCTTAAAAAAAATAATCCACAAATTGTATTAGCACTCATTTTAGCATCTTGCATGGAAGCATCACAATTCAAAATAAGAAGGGACTATTACTATTAAATAAAATAAAGCTGTTCTGCAAAAACTAAGCCCCTACCTGTTCATGCTATTCTTCATTCCACTTCTGTCTTTATGTATAGACATCTCTTGTTATACTCATGATAGCTCAGGAAGAATAACATACAATATAACATTATTGGCGCTGGTAGAACAATATACAACAAAGATGATGTTAAATGCTTGAATTTGTTTCCTAGCCTGTCCATTGTTTGATCATATGAACAGAAAATATTCACTTTAAACCATCATTCCCACAGCTGTGAGAATTAGGCTTAAATATGTGAAACAGATTACTCAGACAATGTGTTCCGTAAGGTCCACAGAATGATATACAATTGTTGGGCATTTGGGTTTGGATGAGTCAGTTTATTAAATTTATAACAAGCAAAAGTAAAAGAATAAACAGCAAATAACAGAAAGAACCAGGAGTGACATCATTCAATCAATTGCTCACAACATGTCGCAGAAAAGAGTGAATTAATCCATGAGAGGGAAAACCAAAGGTAATATCATCAAATTGTGGATTTACAAGCATCCAACAGAAATTGACTGGGAAAGCCAGCTGGAGTTCCAGGTTGAGAGAGCCCTTGGTGGAGAAGTGTCCCCGCAAGTGAGACTTCCTAGGTGAAAACAACAAACTAACAAAACAAAAATAGCATCAGATAAGGACCATCAAATTGGGTGCTTATATTATTATCTAGCAGAAACTGACTGGAAAATTGAAGGCAGGCAGTTGAGAGAATTCCAAAAAGACAGCACTCCTAGCTTCTCCATAGATGGGCTTCTGGTTTTCCTTTTCACTGTTGACATTTTTACATTATAGGATAAATGGTAATCATGTTTGGAAAGAGTCTGCTTTCTAGCTGCCCTCAGGGGCATAGTGTTTATAACTTAGCTATTTTTTGCTATTTTCCTTTCATCTTGTTTTAAGAGCTTAAGGGCCCAGGGAGGGAGCTTTAGAGGAGAGAGCACAAGGGCCTCTGTGCTGCTAGCCTGCTTCCACCAAGCTTGAATAGCCCATTATGATTTACCAATATAATGTGTATTACACTGCTCATTTAAAACCGTGCTTCCTTGCTCATTCAGTGTATTTGTAAATGGATTAGTATTAAGTAAAAGGTTTATTATATGCATTTCCATCCCTATTTGAATATGTTAAAAGTTGATGGTAATGACTCTCCTGGCTGCCCGACTGCATCCATTGTAATCCAATAGCACCTGGCTTTTAACAATCGTGACATTTGTCCTCAGATAATTAAATGACATCATACATCTGTTTATCAGTTCATATTTTTAATATATTGAAAGTATCACTTAAAAGTCTTGACTTTATTATATAGATTTTTTTCATGTGCTTTTAGCCAGTTTCATGCTAATAAAACATTAGTGACGTTTCCTATTAAGTTTTCCATTCCTGTACTACAGAATTTGTAAATATGAATGGCAATGTCTTCAGGATTCAGTTACTTGGAATTCTAGTCCAACCTCTTTCATTATGTTGTCAAATACCAGCACATAAATTTTATACAGCTTTTAAAAAAATATCAGCTATTAAAATAATTCAAAGTAACATGGATAAATCGAATGTATATATTTTATGTAATTTAAGTTTTGAGGTTAATAATTTTATATGAGTATACAAAAATAAGCAGGTTTTCTTTAGGATTCATATATGAAGCTCAAGAAATATCTCTTCTTGGGTTATTTTTCTAAACATTAGTTTTTTATAGGTTGAAAGCTTGTGAGTACATAATTTCAAATTTATGAAGGATTGTATTCATCTAAAAGTATGATTCCTTCTCCTAAGATATAAATGCTGAACTTTATGAATGAACGAGTAAAAAAATGAATTTCTACCCTCATTGTTTATATTCCCTTTATCAACATATTTTGTCTAATAATACTTTGGCTTCTCTTTCTGAATTACGTATTCTTTCACATCAGTTTTTGAGATTATTAAAGTAAAATGCTTTCTTTGTTAAGTGTGAAACCATACGTTAGTGTGACATCACATGTGAACTTTTAAAACTTAGAATAGTTACATTTAGATGTTTGGGTGAAGGTTAAAAGTTACAATTATTGGTGTATAGATGCATAAATTAAATAATACTATATTTAATTTTTAAATATCATAATTATTGACTGCTATATATACAATTCTAAATATAACAGAAAAAGCAAGCAATCAAAACAAAACACTGTTTTTATTGGGCCCACAATGTAGTTGAGGAAAAATGTTCAAAATGATTATAAGGTTAAGAAAGTCCAGTATAATATTCCACCTTAGTCTGTGTGCTCTGCTGCTGTGGTGTAGGGTTAATAGTGCAGGAATAATCAAAGAGGCACCTGGAGTCTAATGAAGGAGAAGCTGAAGGAAAAAATTAGGCAACAAGTTGGAGAAGAAAATTTCAGATAGCATGAGCGTATATTATTGATTCTTCCAAAGCACTCAATGGAACTTACTTTAATAAAGCAACTCCCTCTTTCTATTTACTCATAACTTCTAATTTGCATTTGGTCTGTCTGTGTTTGCCAGTCCTTGAAACTTCATATAAATCAAATCCTGAAATATTTGTCCTTACTGTATTCCATTCTTGTGATTTCTACACTGGTTAAAAATGCTTTATAATAAGATTCTATTAGTAACTGCAGAGATATTTGCAAATTAAGTTCTGTGGTTTATTTGGTTCTGTTATGCACACTGTACTGTTAAGAGCTCTGCTGTCACTTGCAGTTTTATTTGATGCCCTTTAATCTGTTTATTATTATAAATGATCAATTTAATTTCAGCTTCTTGTTCTGGACTGAATGGGGACAGATGCCCTGCATTGGGAAGGCTCACCTAGATGGTTCCGAGAAGGTCATGATTGTAAGCGTGGGAATAGCATGGCCCAATGGCATCTCCATTGACTATGAGGTCTGTTGGATTGCTTTTAAGATTCTAAAGTGTGTTCGTGTCCAGCTTGCAGTAGTCTACTTTTAATACTCCCTTATTTACTTAATAAATAACCAAAACAGCTTGTACTATTGCTTTCAAATCACTATGTAGGAAAATAAATTATACTGGTGTGATGCTCGCACAGACAAGATAGAAAGAATTGACCTTGACACTGGCGGGAATCGTGAGGTGGTGCTGTCTGGGAGCAGTGTGGATCTGTTTTCAGTTGCGGTCTTTGGGGCTTACATCTACTGGTCTGACAGGTAATTTATTTTTTTCGTAAGTATTTGAGTCTCAAAATGTTATTTCAGTGCCATTTCTTTGCCCTTGTAGGATTAGCCATCCCTTAGCAAGGTTACAGAAAGAATTTCACAAAACCATGTAATTTTTTCAGAAGAGGTCAGCAAGGATCTCTAGCTATTCTGCAGTCAAGCATTTCAGCACCACACACTAAAACTGGTTTATTTTCTTCCGTTTGAGCCATCTCTTTCTTATCTTCAGTTTTACCTGACTTGATTTTAATTAGTTCAAGACTGTTGACGCTGTGTGTTCCACTTTTTGGCAGAGCGCATGCCAATGGGTCGGTCAGAAGGGGCCACAAGAACGATGCCACAGAAACAGTAACCATGAGAACCGGACTCGGAGTCAACCTAAAGGAGATCAAAATTTTTAACCGAGTAAGAGAGAAAGGTCAGCACAGTTCATGAAATACACAATTCATACATTTTGCATCATTTCTCTTTTGTTTTTAAAAATTCAGAATTAATTATTTGTATTAAGTTCAAAACCTTAAAATTCCCTTTTTGATGATTTTGTTTTACAAAAATCATAGAGAAGGCCAAGGAAATGAAGATACAATAGTATCTTCCTTTTGTACATATAAATGGTCATGTAACATAGGACAAGTCTTGAGAATGGGTTTTTACTAATAAATATATTTTTTAAATCTTGTTAAATGTATTTGACAAAAAGTACAAAGCACAACGAAGGTATTAGAGAAGCAACTGAATTTTTGTTATGGATTATCTTTTAGAACAAAAGTTGTTATGGTTCTGGAAACAGTTGTCTTCAATGTGTGTTTCTGAATCATTGCTTCTTTCATAATGGTTTTGTCCATTTTAAAATTCTTTTTACTCAATTTCTGTATATGAAAGAACTTTATATAATAATTTTGAAGATGGGAATAATGAATTTGTAACACGGACTCAGCCTTGCATACTTGATCGTTTATAATTAGAATCATTTATGCCTTATGTATAAGAGGTGTGGCACAACAAAGCCATCCATTTGCAATTTCCTGTGCCTCATGGACACTCTTAAGAGCATAACAAGGTTTCTCAGTCTCTTCAGATTATGTTCTGAGTTAGTCAGTTACATGTGTCAAAGACTATGAAATATAAAGTCTATCATTTTAAAACAATACATTCAACTACTTTTTAAAGGAAATTCTTTTTAGTTTGTTTTTGGTGCTGAGGACTGAGCTTAGGACTTGGTACTTGCTAGGCAAAGGCATCACCACTAAGCTAAATCTCTAGCCTTAGTAAGTTAAATCTCAATGCTTTTGTTTAGCTTTGAATATATATATATATATATATATATATATATATATATATATATATATATATATATTCAAGAAACTAGAATTTTTGATTTAAAAATTTATTATTGTTTTGAATTTAATTTTTATTGACCAATCTTTAAAAATAAAATTATACTTAGAGTTTAACTGCAATGTTTATATTAGAGATAGGATAAACTTGCTCAAACATTGAAAAAATTATGTGTTTGGGTGTTTTCTCTTTCTCAGGTACCAATGTCTGTGCCAAAGAAAACGGTGGTTGTCAGCAACTCTGTCTTTATCGAGGGAATTCCAGGAGAACCTGTGCCTGTGCCCATGGCTATTTGGCTGGGGATGGAGTAACTTGTCTAAGGCATGAGGGCTATTTGCTATATTCAGGAAGAACAATATTAAAAAGCATACATCTTTCTGATGAAACCAACTTAAATTCCCCAGTAAGGCCCTATGAGAACCCACATTATTTCAAGAATATCATAGCCCTGGCCTTTGACTACAATCAAAGAAAAGAAGGTACCAATCGGATCTTTTACAGTGATGCGCACTTTGGAAATATACAGCTTATTAAAGATAACTGGGAAGATAGACAAGTAATTGTTGAAAGTAAGTAAAAACTTTATATTGTTTGTGTGTCACTTCAGTTTAGGGAGAAAAAAAGCACTGGTATGTGCATGGAGCAGTTGCACTCCCACAGTTCATACTCAAGAATGACTAGGATGATATCATCCATCAATCCCCCAATGTCAAAGCAGCAAGTAACCACATGTGCTCTAAACAGTGGCTTTAATCATATCTGCAGTGTTTTATCATAACATTTGCTGCATATAAGAATTGTGATACTGGTAATATATCAGTACAAAATTATTTTAATTGTGGGTGAAATAGTAGCATTAAAGTATCTCTAATGATTTTCAGTTAATCATATTTTCTGAAACATTATCTAACATCAATGTGTGGATGTATAAGGGCATGCTGAAGAGGTGACTTGGGCTTGAAGTTCTCATTTCAGTGGGAAGAGAGCTTTTCTAGCAAGCACAAGGCTCTAAGTTGTAAAACAAACAAAAATCATGGAAAAGAAAGAAATCACTGTAACTATTTAAGCTTCGTGTTTTGGTCAGTGTTAATTATCTACATCATTTACAGACACCCCTTTCCTGTCATCCAACATTCACAGACAGCAACATCTTCACGCACGCTTGGCTGTGACTTTGTGATTTCTCTTTCTTTTCTGCCGCTTCTATTCACAGTGCTGAACCAGTCTTTGTATCCCTGTTTTTAAACTGCAATATTAAACCTACATTTATAATACACTTGGGAAGTAATACAGGTTTAAACATGAAACGTGTGCCTCACCAATGTCAATGCCATCTCATCCAGAGCTGAAAACTACCATTTCCTGTAGATGTTTTTGTAGCCTATGTATCATCATCCTTAATTATAAAACAAGATTATTGATCAATGTGTCAGACACCTAGCTGACCATAGTGACATATTGCAAACATTTATTTCAGCCCACAAATCTATTTTATTCTTTGCAAACATATGCCCAATTTTGCACCCAGTGTACATTGTTTGATTTATTTAATTTATTGATCAATGAATTATGTGTCTCATAAATATACTAAATATTACAGTTAATATTTGTTTGTATAAATGTGCTCATTCATAAATGTAAATATTTGTGTAAGATAGAAACCAGGAAGCAAATTTAACTAAACTGAAACCAAGGCACCAAGCCTGTCATTTGTATTTTATTTTTTATAGGTGACTGAACACAAATGTCCTATCAATTTATATCTTTACCCACTGTCTATGAAAAGGATTATTTTCTCAAAGCTTTTCCAATAATACTTTTCTAATTTTTATTAGTTTATGGAAATCTAATAATCAAAATTACTTCCTTATATTAATACTCATTTGCACGACAACAATAAGAGCTAGCCTCTACTATGTTCAGTTTTTTAAATCAGTTCAGGTATTCAGTTTACAAGCACAAGGTCACAATTTTTATTGTGTAGGTTGATATATTTATTAGTAACTTCACAGCAATTTGTATATTTGTGGCCCAAGACATTTGGCTCCCCCTCCCTCTCTCTCTCTCTCTCTCTCTCTCTCTCTCTCTCTCTCTCTCTCTCTCTCTCTCTCTCGTGTGTGTGTGTGTGTGTGTGTGTGTGTGTGTGTGTGTGTGTAACAACTATGTAACTGTGCTAATAATGAGATTAACACTCATTGACACTCATTGATTCTTTGGGTATGTCTGTATGAGGTTTACATTTATATCACTTTTCAGTTTGTCATTTCCAACTCAGATAGAATTCATCATTGCAAGTGTTCATATTGAACCACAGCCTATTAATTAACTTATTCATCATGTACAATTTAGGCGTCCTGGCGGTAAAAGATGAATGTCTGTTCAGAGGCCTTTAGAAGCCACAGTTTAATGAAGAAATCTGCAAGCAAACAATCATTGTAATACAGTAGACCTACAAGATACCTGGGGCCTTTAGAGAATAAACAATATACCTGGTGAAGAATCTCATGAAAGTTTTAAAAGGTGATGCTGTGCAGAACTGAGTTAAGGACATTGCCTGGGTAGATAGGAACCATCAGTTGAGTGGGCCAGGTGGCGGGAGAGAGAGGAAATGCATGATTCTATGCCTGTACTTCTCACAGTGTGAATCCCTAGGGATCCCAAGTGTACTATTGAGAGCAGATGAGAACAGAACCATTCTCAAATACCTAAATGTTCTGATATCTGTCTTTTTCTTAGAGCTCACCTTTGTTCTGAGGTTATTAAGGCTGTAATTGCACCTTAGCTTCCACTTACACAGTGTGTCCTGCTATACTGGAGGTCACTGTACTTTTCACTATAACTTTTTTTTTTTTGTTTTTTTTTTGTTTTTTTTTTTTGTTTTGTTTTTTGTTTTTTAAGACAGGGTTTCCCTGTGTAGTTTTGTGCCTTTCCTGGAACTCACTCTGTAGCCCAGACTGGCCTTGAACTCACAAAGATCCGCCTGCCTCTGCCTCCCGAGTGCTGGGATTAAAGGCATGCGCCACCACTGCCTGGCTAAAGACTTTTTTTTACTTTATTATTTATTTATTTATTTAATTTCAGGGCTGAGTACCGAACCCAGGGCCTTGTGCTTGCTAGGCAAGCGCTCTACCACTGAGCTAAATCCCCAACCCGTTCACTGTAACTTATGTGGAGGAAAACAGCTAGCTTCACTTAAGCAAAACGTTTTAAGAAAAGGTAGCATTAGGTTTTATTTTATTTTTTTAAATCAAATCTTGATCCTTTAATACAGACCCCTTCAGTATTTTGTATGATGAAAGAGATAATACACGCAAGGCATTTAGGTTGTCATCTGGAGGAAGCCAGGCATTTCATTGCATCAGAAGGCACTTTCCCCAGGAGGTACCACACACACTCCCATAGAGGACTAGCGTGGCAGTAATGATGCACACCTGGATGTGTGGCAGATATTTTCTAGGGAATATGGATGACACTGTCACTGTGATATTTGCTGCAAATAATATTTTAAAATGAAGTGAAATGAGTTATTTGTAAAAGCACTTATTCATGACAATAACTTGACAGGTTCCCAACTCTTTTGAGCCTTTTCTGGGGAGGCGTGTGATTTCCAAGGTCTGTGAATTCATGGCACAGACTAATGGAGTTCTCAACCTTGGAAGGAATGTGTAATCAGGGAAGCAATATTTTGCAAATGAAAAGAATAACTGATCCATTCAAAGCAAGGGATAGGCCAATATATTTTAATGTAATGTATTATGGAAAGTCCAACACCATGGTTTCAGAGTTTGTACCACTCTTACCCACAGCTATCCTTGTCCTGTGCTGCCTAGTATGCAAGAATCCACAGTTACCTGAAAACTTTATATTATCCCTTCCAAGCCATGGAATAGCTGCAATTGAATGAAGATATCATGACAGATAAGAGAATCCAGCCGTCTTGTAGGATGTTGAGAATCCAGCCATCTTGTAGGATGCCAGAGAGTTAGCAAATCTGTGAATTTATAAAACAGAGTTTTCTTTTCATTACCATTAAACATAGCTATCTTCCTTAGGATGTCTTATTTATGCTACAATACATATTGATTTATTATTCTAGACTATGATAATATTGGTAAATATTCACAGCAAACTTTTATATTTACACTTTAATCTAGTAACTAGCTCTAGACAATAACCACAGACCTAGAGTCTTTCTGGAGTCTTTAATGACAACTGATAGTTTAAAGATCATTATTTAACAAACATTGAAAACATTCTCGAGGTCTAAGAACTCAAAAAGATTTTGGTTTAAAGAAATTGAAAAGAAGTAATTTAGTAAGATTAAAATACAGATTTTTATGGCACAAATGGATGAGAGATGTAAAGAGGATAGTAGAGTGATTCTGATATTAGAGAACTTTGCAAAAGTAAGGGGCTTTAAAAATGAGTTTCATTAAGATGCGGTGTACATACTATAGTATTCATCAATTTAAACTGTCCATCTTAATGATTATTAGTGTATTGTATAATCAGTTTTCGAAGTTGTGATATGAATGTGTATTTGCTTATGTGAATATGACACAATAATACTTTTTATTTTACTTTCTACGTTGTAATTATTAGTTTGTTTATTGTGTTTGTGTGTACATTGATGCATGTTTCATGACGATCTTGTGGAGGTCAGAGAACAAAATGTGAGAGGTGGTTATCTCCTTCGCCATGTGGTCCCTTGGAAGAGCACTCAGGTTGTAAGGCTCGGTAGTCACTAAGCCCACTATTGTTTAGTTTTATCCATGTAACTAATCACCATTAATTACACGCACAATTGTGTCACCCGTGGCAACTCCAAATCTGAAGCTTTTCATCACTCCAAGTGGAACTTTCTTTAATAAAGCAACTCCTTTTTTTCCCGATTTTCTTATAACTAATAATTTACATTCCATCTGTATGTGTTTACCAATCCTGGATACTTCACGTAAATCAAACCCTAAAATATTTATCCTTAGTTTATATCTGTTTTCATGTGGCATCATGTATCTAGTGTGCATTCACACAGCAGCATGTACTATGAGTTTCTTCCTTTCATGGCTGAATAATGTCTAGTTGTAAGTGTTCATCACACTGTACGTACCCCTTTATTTGTTCTCAGACACTTAGATTGTACTATCGATAGCCTCAGAATCCAGTTCTGAATTCTATCTTCAGGGTTCAGGTTGGATGCTAGAGCAAGAAAAAGGAACTTAGGGATCTGAGGGTGAACGAACTGTCTCACATGCGTGCTGTTCCAAACACGTCTCTTTATTCTTCTACTTTTCTTGTCCTAATTTTCTATAATTTCTTTTTTGTTGCTGTTTTTGTTGTTTTTTCAAGACAAGGTTTCTCTGTGTAGTTTTTGGTGCCTGTCCTGGATCTCGCTCTATAGACCAGGCTGGCCTTGAACTCACAGAGATCCACCTAGCTCTGCCTCTCAAGTGCTGGGATTAAAGGTGTGCGCCACCACCACCCTGCTTCTACAATTTCTTATCTCTAACTCTCTTTTCTAATCCTCCTGCTTCTCCTCCTCTAGCCTAAAAATTCTCTTTTTACAGGAGGCTTGAAACAATTAAAAAAAAATTTACAAGAGTTACCTCTCAATGGTCAAAAGCACATTCCTAGGGTAAGCAATAAGGGGCCAAACCCTTTACCATGGCAACACAAGGTTTCATGATTTCAGGACAAGAAGGAGGAGGCACAGTGTCCAGTGCAACAAACTTTGAGACAAAGCTCTTTATCAGCAGACTTGGCAAGTGAAGAACTGGCATGCTTTTTCTTTTTCTTTTTCTTTTCTTTTTTTTTTAATTATTAAGAAATTTTCTGTTCATTTTATGTACCAACAATAGATGCCCCTCTCATCCCTCTTCCCGCCCCCCAGCCTTCCCCTATTTCTACCTCCTCCAAGGCAAGGACTACCATGAGGAGTCAGCAGAGCCTGGTACATTCAGCTGAGGCAGGTCTAAGCTCCTCCCCCTGAACCAAGGCTGTGTAAGAAGTCCCATCATCTTTTGGAGGTACTGGGCTCCAAAAAGCCCACTTATGCACTGGGGATGGATCTTGATCCTACTGCCAGGGGCCCATTAAACAGGTCAAGCTAAACAACTGTCTCACCTATGCAGAGGGCATAGTCCAGTCCCATGGAGGCTCCACAGCTATTGATCCACAGTTCATGAGTACCCACTAGTTTGGTTTGGTTGTCTCTGTAGTTTTTCCCATCATGATCTTGATGCCCCTTGCTCTTAGAATCTCTCTTCCCTCTCGACTGGTCTACTGGAGCTGGGCCTGGTGCTTGGCTGTGGATCTCTGCATCTGCTTCCATCAGTTACTGGAGAAAGGCTCGATGATGACAGTTAGAGTATTCACCAATCTGATTACCAGAGTAGGTCAGTTCAGGCACATTCTCCACTATTGCTAGTAGTCTAAGCTGGGGTCATCTTTGTGGATTACTGGGAACTTCCCTAGCACCCTGTTTCTACTGTTCTTTTGATGTCTCCCTCTATCATGGTATCTCTTTCCTTGCTCTCCCACTCTGTCCTCATTCCTTTATGTTCTCATTCCCCATCCCCTACTCTCCATTGCCTCCCTCACCCCCAGTTTGCTCATGGAGATCTCATCTATTTCCCCTTCCCAGGGTTATTCATGCATTCCTCTTAGGGTTCTCCTTTTTAACTAGCTTTTCTGGAGCTGTGGGATATATTCTAGTCATCCTTTGCTTTACATCTAGTATCCTCCTATGAGTGAGTACATACCATGTTTGTTCTTCTGAGTCTGGGTTACCTCACTCAGGATCATATTTTCTAGTTCTATCCATTTGCCTGCAAATTTCCTGGCATGCTTTTCTTGGGGTGCTTTATGTGGATAACCTTGATTGGACACCTGAAACTGACCTTGTATGTAAGCGTAATGTTTTAAACTTATGATCTATATACAAGCCCTTTAGTGTAGTTTGAACTTGCTCTGAGGTAAAAATGAACTAAATGTGTGCAGTTAGTCTGAGCAAAAGGAACAAAGCTGGCTTTTAAGTGTCTACAGTCTTTGTGAACAACAGATCCAGTCATGAAGCATATCCTAGCATAATGTCCATACATCAAAATTATACAGCCCAATGAGAAGTCATTTTCCAGACCACCCACAAATACATGTGCCCATAAAATTAAGATGTAATCATGAGATTGCATGTACACATTACATGAAAATGCATGGTAATGGGAAGATATAGCTCTTATTGCACAAGTGAAATTACAAATGAAAGCAACCAGTTCTTCAGAGCCCATGGCCCTGCAAGCCCTGCCCTACAGGGTTTCTTCATCAGAGAACCATTTGACTGGTGGGTTGGCATCTGAATTACCAATTGCTTTAAGCTGTAATTGTGTCGTGGCCCCCAACAGCTCATGACAATAGCTCCTGACATTGTGCCCTTCCACTAATTGTAAATTATGCCTCAATTGAACATTGATTTGTACCTAACTGAATATTTGTGTTATATATAAAACATTTAATAATCATTCTATCCAGTAGATGAAGTGAAATACAAACAATTGTTATAATCTAGATCCATGTTTTAGGAATATCATTTTGCTTGTAATATTTGAGGAAGCATCTGTATTGTGTCTAAAGTCAGGTATGTCCAAGGAGGCTTTACAACACTTCATATCCTAACAAGGTAAACTGAACTAATGTATAATAATCAAAGTGAATGTACAACCAAATCATTCTACTTGTCCTCCATATCAAAACATAAAATACACAGCCATTTTTTGACCACAAGTATCCGTTCACAAATGTAGTGAAGAATTGACACTTAATGGCCAAGTAGTGGAAGGAGTCAAGTTGTGGGTTTCAGGCGACAGTACAGTTTGACTTCCTGGGAGGTAAAAAGAGCCTGTTTCCTGACCAATGGATGACTGACTCATGAATTTTATTTTTACTGAAAAAACTTTTCATGCAATATATTTTGATCACAATTTTTCCATCCTCCAATTCCTCCCAGATCCTCCCCACTTCCCTACACAGTAAAACTTTGCTTTTTTTCTTTCTTATTTAAAACAAACAAAAACCAAGAAACACTCACAGGTAAACCCCTATAAAAACCAAGCCAAACCACACAAAACAAAACCCAGGAATCACAATAAAACAAGCAAAAGACCAATAAAAAATGCCCTTTGTCAGAGGGTCACAATTGCAAATAGCTTCAAGATCAGTAATGGGAGTAAATGTCTACTTCTCCATCTCAAAACTGGGACCCCCATCTGCATTGAACTTGTGCAGGCCTTGTGTGTGCTGCTACAATCTCTGTGACTTCATATGTACTTCAGTTCTATTGTGTTTGGAGGGCACTAATTCTTTAATCATCAGTCTTCTCTGACTCTTACAATTTTTCTACCTCTTCTGAATAACTCTCTGAGACTTGATGGGAGGGGTTTGATAAAGGCATCCCATTTAAGATTGTGTGCTCCAAAGTCTCTTACTCTGCTGCTCATTTGTGGGTCTCTGCATTATTCTCATTAACTGCAAGATGAAGCTTCTTGGATAATGGCTGAGCAAGTCACTGGTGTACGGGTATAGTAGTGTAATTTTAGAAATCATTTTGTTGCCATGTTGTTTTTAGAACGCTATTAATATTAGATTTTCTCTGAGGCTCATCTAGTCTACAGTTCTTGGCCATTTCAGCAGTCCATGTATGAATTCCATCTCACGGGGAAGGCCTTAAATCCAATCAGAAAGTGCCTGGTTTACTCCCATAACATGTACTACAATTTACACCACTATATCTACATATGGGTTACTTTTGACGTTTGCAGGGTTTGAAACTGGGAAATATTGATGATTACCTTTCTCCTCTAGTATGTACCTTTAAGTAGAATGAGTATTAGTTAGTAGGGGTGCAGTTTCTAGTTAGGCACCAGCTTGACTTTTCTGTGTTCAATGATATAAGTGAGTGTTGCCTTCGGAAATAAGCCTAATCACCAGGTTTTATACACTAACCAAAAGCATTGGCAATAAGCTGTGATGTTTGGGAATTTTAATGGGGTTCCTTTGGCAAACAACTCATCAAGATATGATAAAACTGGTTGGATAAGAAGCCTAGTTTAAACATTGTCTCTCTTATTTATTGGTGACTCTGCTTAGACTCATTCCATTTTTGTATATATTTTAGGAAGCTTCTACTTGTAGTAGTTTTCTATATGGTTTTTCAAATGGCATTTAGTGTTAGTTGTCCCTCCACATATTTTCCCCTTCACCTTTCTCTCTCATCATTTTCCATATTTAATCCTCCTATCCTAGTCTGCTTTGTTACAATACATTCTATTTTCCCTTCTTTGGGAGATCTTCTTTCATACTTAGCACCGGTGGTTATTTGTATTGTAGTACACATATCAAAGAACTAAAAGCTAACATCCAAATATAAGAGAAAATAAACAGTATTTGTCTCTTTGGGTCTGGGTTACCTCACCTGGGATGACTTTTTTTTCTAGCTCTATCCATTTATGTAAACATTCTATAATGTTCTTTTTCTTTTTGTTAATAAGCAAAATAATCGAAAACAAAACCAACAACCATAAATGAATGTAGAACAGCAACTAAATCAAACTTCAGCTGGTTTTCATGAATGTACCTAAGGCATATGCTTCTACTTTATGGGGTTTACTTAGGTACATGACTGTGCATTTTGGTACACACACACACACACACACACACACACACACACACACACACACACAAAACCCCAAACAAAAAACAAACAAAAAAGAATTCGAAAGCACTGTGGAGCAGAAACCATGAAGAATTTGTCATTATGCCATCCCCAAATTCTCCTTTCCCCCCCTTCTTTGCTTCTGTGTCTTCCATGGCTCCAGATCCAGCAGAATTTGTCAAAGTCCCAAACTTGTCCTTCCTTTATCCACCTTCTCATCATCCTCAGACTCTCTAGAGATGAAAGGGACATTCTGCGTTTAGCTGCCTGAGCAGACTTCTTACTTGACAAGCTTAAAGGAATATCGAATCATTCTCCCTTCTTCTGTACTCTTCTAGTAATTTTATCTCAGATGTAATTTTTACTACCTTGTTTTCTGATGCCACACCAACAGTATTTTCAAGAGACTCGCCCTATTCATGAGGACTTTGTGGACTTTGGTCCTCCCTCTCTTAAATCTCCTAATATGTCTGCTTTATTTGCATCCTGTTCAGTTTGTAAACAAGTTTGGCCTTTAAATTGAGGTAATTCTTCTACCTAGCCTACAAGTGCAAGGATTAAAAGCATGAGACCAAATGACGATCTCTAAAAGTTTCCTACGCGTGGTTAATTCAGATTTTATGTCACTAATGACTATGTTCTTCCACATACGCCTGGAGCCTGTTGATAAGATCCTGTTTTATTCTCTTAGCCTTTAATGCATGAGCAAGATATTCTACTTCAGTTCAGCAAATTGGAAGTGTTTTGGTCATTGAAGTAGACATCCTTGAGCTTGTGAACCTCTGCCGACTCCATCTCCATTCCACTGTGCCTCAAGTGTTATCAAGAAATCCATCGAGCTGTTTTAGAACTTGCAGTTGTAAAATTATTTCTTGACGGCACTCCTAACTTCCCCATGCCTGTTGTAACGTCCCCTTTTTCATCTCTAATTTCATTACTTTGAATCTTCTCTCTCCATCTTTGGTTGCTTTAGCTAAGTATGTGTCAATCTTTGTAATTTTCTCAAAGAGCCAACTTTTCAGTTATTGATTCTTTGTATGTTTTTGTTGTGGCTGTTTGTTAGTTTGTATTTCTTTATTTAAACTCTGAGTTTATTTCCTCCCATTACTTTTTTAGAGTGTTATCTCTTCTTGTTTTTCTAGAGTTTTCAGATGTGTTGCTAGGTTACTTATAGAAGATCTATTTGATTTTCTGATGTAAGCACTTCCTTCTTTGACTTGCCTTTATCATGTCCCATTGACTTAGATATTTTGGGTTTTCATTTTAATTATATTCTAAAAAGATTTTAATTTTCTTCTTGATTCCTGTCTTATTTCATTTTTTCATTCAGTTGTGGGTTGCTAAATTTCAATGAGTTAATATACAATTTGTTCTTTTTGTTGTTGATACCCAGCTTTAATCCATGGTTGACAAATAGGATTCAGGGTGCTATTTCAGTTTAATTATGTCCATTGAGAATTATTTTGTATGTAAGTATATGATCAGTTTCATAGAAAGTTCCATGAACTGCTGAGTAGAAAGTATATTATCTGGTGATTGAATTCTGTAGATACGTGCTAGGTTCATTTATTTAACTCCAACATTTTTCTATTTAGTTTTTGTCATAATGACACATCTGTTGGTGAGAGTTGGGTATGAAGGCATCCCCAATCATGGTGTGAGATTAAATATGTGATTTTAGCTCCAGTATTATTTTTTTATGAACATGGGTGCCCTTGTATTTGGTTGGTGCATAAATGTTTAGGATTTCAATAACATATTAATGGACTTTTCTTTTAATGAATATTTAGTGTCCTTCCTTATCTCCTCTTGTTAGTTTGGTTTGGTCTATTTTTTCAGATATTAAAATAGCTACACTTTTCTTTTCCTGGTTCCATTTGCTTGGAATATTTTTTATAATGATGATGTCTATTCTTTATGGTGAGGTGTGTTTCTTGGATGCAGCAGAAAGAAGGATCCTGTTTATTAATCTAAACTGCTAGTCTAAATAATTTTATTTTGAAAACTGAAGTTATCCTTTAATAATACTTATGCATTTCTTTTATTTTGTTGTTATGGTGTAGGATCTTTCCTCCTCTTCTGATTTATTCTTCTGCGATTATTTATTCCCTGTGTCTTCTTGGGCATGAATATCTTCTTCAGATTGAAATATTCCTTCTAGTGCCTGTGTAGAGCTGGTTTGGTAGACAGAAATTGTTTAAATGTAGTTTTATCATGGAATGTTTATCTTTTTTAGTAGATTGTGATTGATAGTTTTGTTTGATACAGTAGTATGATCTGGCATCTGCAGTCTCTCACAGTGTGTAGAACATTCATGCAGTAAGTTCTGGCTTTGAAAAAATCTCCATTGTGAGGTTAGGTGTTATCTAATTGTGTTAGTTGACCCCACCCCCATTCAGCTTTAATATTCTTTCCTTGCTCTGTATATTTAGTGTTCTGATTATTATATGTTATGGGGTATTTCTTTTCTGGTCCTTTCTACTTGACATTCTGTATGTTTATTACACCTTACTAGGTACCTGCTTTAGATTGTGAATGTTTTCTTTTATGATTCTATTAAGCATATTTTCTGTTTATTTGACGTGGGTTTCTTCTCCTTCCTGTATCCCTATTATTAGTGGATTTGTTCCAGAAACCCTGGATGTTTTGTGGCTGGATATTTAGATTCCACATTTTCTTTGAACAAGCTTTCCATCTCTTCTGCTTCGTCTTCACCCCCTGAGATGCTCTGTTCCATGTCTTATAATATGTTGGTGAGGATTGCCTTTGAGGTTTTTGTTTGACATCCTAAAGTTTTTTTTTTCCAGTTTTCTTTTGGATTTCTTTAGTGATTCTATTTCTTTATTAAATTCTACTTTTTTGCTTTCAGTGTTTTGATTATTTCATTCAACTGTTTGTGTTTTCTTGGGCTTCATAAGCCTCTTTAAAGGACCTTGCATATAGTCACAACTGCTATTCTGAAGTCCTTATCTTGTGCCTCAGCTTATTGCATTTCTCAGGGCCTGTTGCAGCACGGTTGCTAGATTCTGGTGGAGGCATGTTGTTTTGGCTTATCCATGTTTCTATTTATTCACAGGGATCTATATAGGAGGAGTTATTTTTTTAATCAGGACCTGCCTTCCAGATCCCAAATAACCACACAGAGACTTATTAATTATAAATGCTTGGGCAACAGCTTGGGCTTGTTACTAACTAGCTCTTACATCTTAAATTAACCCATATTTCTTATCTATGCTCTACCACATGGAAGTACCTTTTTTCAGCATGACATGTCCATCTCCTGCTTCCTCTGCTTCTGGCTGGTGTTTCCTGTGCCTCTCTGCCCTACTTCTCCCCAGTGTCCTTTCTACCCCCCAAATCCTGCCTAGCTATTGGCCGTTCAACTTTTTATTTAAACCAATTGAGTGATAAATCTTCACTGTGTACGAAAAGATTATTCCACAGTTTCTAGGCATCTGGAGTTATGAGGTTTGAAGTGTTTCTTTTGTTGACATCTGGTGCTGTCTTTGTTAGAAGTATAGTTGGATCTTTGGTATCTGTTGACCCTTCTTGATCCTAGGCAAGTATTAGCTGTGGGTTACCTGATAGAGAGTGCTGCTATGGGTCACAAGTGACAGAAGGGAATGGAGATGGGTTAGGAGGAAAGGATGAGAGGGCCTGAGAGAATGGTCTAATGGAACTGATACCAGGGAGGATAGTGAAATGGCCTGAGTCTCAGCCCAGTTTAGACACTGAAGAACACTTGTAGAAAGTGTTTCTGTGGATTGACAGCTGATAGAAAAGAATAATGATGGGCTAGAAGAGAAGGCCAACAATGTCTGTGGGAAAGAGCAGAGCTGGGTCAACAAGAAGAGGTAGAAGTGGTACTGCTCCCAGGTCACAGAGGTAGGGTATTTGGAGGGGATCCTACAGTTAGGCTGTAGTAGGACAAATGATAAGTCTGGAGAGACAGGAAAGAAAGGGCTAGGGGTGACCCTGTGTTGCCACCAAGAGTTGAGATGCTCATGGAATGGAGGTGCTATGGGAGGAGTGACTTTAGTGAGAGGCTGCTACAGGACAAAGGCAAGTCTAGAGAGATTATACTGGAGGGAAGGAGGATAGTGAAAATGGCCGCTTGAGTCCCAGTCCAATGTAGACACTGGGGCTCCCTGGTAGAAAGTATTTCTGTGGATTGTCAGCTGACACAAAGGAATAGAGTGGGAAATTTCAGTGGGAATGAACTAAGCTAAGGTGTAGTTCCATAATTTCTTCTATAAAAAATTATAAATTATCAGAAGTTTTATTCAAAAATATTTTTGCTGTATTTGTTGATTATTTAGAATAATTACCTTTGTTTTAAATTATTTTACCATGTATATTATAATGGTTATCTGGTCAAAAATAATTAATATTATTATAGATATGCATTCATATATTAAGGTGGATGGAATAATGAATTAAGTTTAGTATGAGTCTAATTTACAAAAACATTTTTGATATATTCTCCTTACCAATCCTACCACCAATAAATTGCTAATTTGTTTAAACATTACAATTTAGCATTGGAGGCTTTGGAAGAATTTATAGTTTGAGTTACCTTATTGCAAAATAAAATAAACATCAATTTGAGGCCAAGAGACCCTGGCACATGTACAATGTATACAATTAATGTGTGCCTTTTCTCTGCTTAAATCTGGTATTATGTTACCTTTTGCTATACCTTCCTGTAGCTGACAAATGATTAGTTTCAGGAAATTTGAATCAATCTTCTAAATTTTTTTAAATGCATATTTTTTTTGTTTGCAAATGAGAGATCACAAAGCACAGTGCAGGTGTGGAGATCGGGGAACAACTTTCAGGACTCAACTTTTTGCTTCTGTGATGTGTATTCCACGGATCCAACTCAGGTCATCAGGCTTGCTGGAAAGCCTATCAGGCCAGCCAAAGCTTCAAAGGGAGACATTATCTCAAGCAAGCAAACAAACAACTTCCACCACCAACACCATAATAATAATAATTTTAAAAAAACATCAGAGTTCTAAACAATTCTCCAAATCAGAATCAGGTTTAGAATTTCATATAGTTGAGTATGAAATATGGTGGGCTCTCACCTCACACTTTCCAATTCTCACAGAAAGTTATTCTATAAGCTTTAAAGAAGCCATAACAAGAGTTATTAAATACAATTCAATATTTGTTAAATGCTTACCATATTCTTACGTATGGGATAATAAAGATGCAATGTCTAGTCTTACCTCTGGAAATCCATGGTAAAGAAAAAGAAAAGTAAAATCATATATGTGTGTGTGTGTGTGTGTGTGTGTGTGTGTGTGTGTGTGTATAGTTTTCACATAGTGTATCTGACCATGGCTTCCCCTCCCCAACTCCTTGCTAACACATTATTAAGAACGCTTCCTTTGAATCCATCTCTCACTTTAAAAATATAGAAGTTATTCATATAACATTTAACAATGAATATTAAGAAGAAATTGCTAATCTGAAAAAAGAAGACAGAATTTTTCTTAAATAATAATAATAGAAATAAAAATCTGAGACGACAGCTGTGACATTAGATGTCTGAGTACTCTGCTCCAGCTGTAGAATTTCCAGTTGGCATGGTTCGAACAGGGCTCTTTTGAATCACGGCCCTGCGTATGGCTGTTCCATGGGACAACAAGGCTGAGATGCAGATGCACTGCGCATTGTCCACTGTCTGGACCACTGACTCTTGGAAAATCACTAATGCTAGAGGCTCTGGAGCACAGAAATGACCTGTGACTGTGAACTTCCGAAGAAATGGAGTCAGAGCTGGTCATTCATGAAAGAAGTGGCTGCAATTTAAGGGGCAGGGTCAATCAAAAGTAATTACAGAGCACTTGCTAAAACGGTGAATGCTGAAATCCAGGTTAAATAATGTTTACCAAAAAGTATCTGAACATTCAGCCTCCACAATTCATAGATTCTTTTGTAAAAGGTAACATTTTTACTTATTTATTTATTTATTTAATTACAAAGACAGTGTCCTACCTGTATGTACACCTGCATTCCAGAAGAGGGCACCAGACCTCATTATAGATGGTTGTGAGCTACCATGTGGTTGCTGGGAATTGAACTCAGGACCTCTGGAAGTGGAGCCAGTGCTCTTAACATCTGAGCCATCCCTCCAGCCCAAAAGATAACTTCTTGAAAGAAGTCTTCAGTGAGGCAATACATACAGAAAAATCTCAAAAACTTTAAGGCAGTGCACCAAAGTGACTGAAAAAGAAATTTCCATCAAAGCAACAAAGATTAGTGAAATCACATACACAAATTATGTGCATAAAATCATGTTTTAGAATTACTTGACAAGAGAGGTTCATGCTCTGTTAATAGAATGTGCATGACTGGGATCAAGGAGATCTTGATTGGGGAAGGAGAAGACAAGACAGCAAGAGATTACGTACTTAAGATGACATGAGTTTCTTCTGCTAGTACCACCTGACTCCCCTAGTGTATAAGTAGTCCTGATTCCCACCAGTGGGAGTTGTGGGGCTGTGGTAGTCAGACATTATGTCATTGCTACCAGCTACTCAAGAGAAGCGAGCTAAAGGAGAAAGGCTTTATATTGTCGCACAGTCCGTGGTTTCCATCCGTAATTGCATGTCTATGCCCTTCTGGGCTTGAAGTGAGGCAGTACAGCTCACAATCGGGGTCTGTGGCCCGGGCTGCTCACCTTCCAAAGCAAGCAGTGAAGCAAGGTGCCTGTTCCCAGTTAGACTACGGCTTGTGTAGTTCCTGCTATCTCCCTGAGTACTCAAGATGAATGCTAGCTAGGGGACATTTTATCTTCAATACATAGCAGAGACTAGTAATGATTTACCTGTGATTGAATGCCAATATGAAATAATATTAATAGAAACCAGAAAATAAGGTGTAGGTACAATTCCCATAGCATGTGTTATGATTGACATGTGGTTTGGATATTTCAAAATTCATTCTGAACAAATTGCCAAGGCTACTTTTGAGGAACTAGGGTTTTTAGGACATAATAGAGCACCGGAAAGATTGGGAGGGATGGTACTTTTTTTCCTGGGGGTGTACATTTTCTTATGAGAATAGATTGTTATAAAGCAAGTAGCCATTTGTTGTCTTTTCAGTCTTTCTTTGCTTGACCCTCCACTTTTTTACCTGTTGTGATGTGGTAAAGACTGCTCCCAGGCTCTTGGACCTTCTCACTTCCAGATCTATGAGCTGAAACAAAACAAAACAAACAAATAGACAAAAAAACCTAACAAAAAATAACAACAACAGAAAAAAGAAAAACCACAATTTCTCTCCACTGCTAATCACGCTTCTTTGGGCACTCTGCGATTGCCAGAAAATGGGATATAGCATGAAGTGAGACAACCCAACTTAATATGGGACATTGCCATCTTCCTTTTGGATCTTCACAGTGACAGTAACATGTGTAGACTAAGATGAGAATTAAACATTAATCCATGAATATGTAAAAATATCAAAACTTCACAAGAATATAATACTCTAATTCTGCTCTATTCAAATAACTGGGATTTGAATGAGATAATATGAGAGAAACTTTCTGACCAGGTATATAATATAATCCTGCAGGCTAGGCTGACAAGATGACTTACATCTAGAAGAGCAAGTATCTGTCAAAGAGCCTGTTGACTGAACCTTTGGTCTGGTAG
Source organism: Peromyscus eremicus (assembly GCF_949786415.1). NCBI lineage: Eukaryota > Metazoa > Chordata > Mammalia > Rodentia > Cricetidae > Peromyscus > Peromyscus eremicus. The sequence continues at coordinate 20,793,933 of NC_081419.1, read as the reverse complement.
GTAATGAGGGAAAATGAGGTTAATTCAGTTCCATTCAAAAGGCACCTCCCTCTCTGCCAGTGCTAAACAGGGAACAGAGTTCAGAGGGAAGTTAAACATTGTTTCAAAGTTAGTAATATCAGAAAGGAGATTTCCTAGATTTTCCCCAGTTGGCGTGAACTGTGTATATGTGTGGAGAAGTCAGATTCAGTAGCTGATTAAAACCCTCTTATAAAGAATTCAGGTGATTACTTGAAGATCATGGCATGTTTAACCTACTTTACTATTGAAGTATATATTCAGAATGCAAAGCAGCTCATTGAAAAGTAGAAAATTTAGGATTGATGTCTGTACAGCACAATTTGTCTCCCTGGTGAGCTACTTTGGACAAATGGTACAGTTAAAAGCTGGGGCATGAGAATATGACATGGTCTCTAATGCAGCATTTTTTCTATGCAATTTGCACATAATGAAATAATGTTAAATCTCATGTTTTCTGACATGTGTTCATGAAATAATATACTTGAATTCAATTTTATTAAGTGTCTAATTTGCTTTAAAAGTTCAACATACTCTTTCCTAACCTGTATTTTGCTTGGTTATCCCATATTCACACTTCACATTTCTATTTTTAGTTAGCTTGTCCTCACACCTACAGTCACTCAGGCAGCAATGATCTCAAGCCAAAGAAAACTATGCCTTCCCAGACTCCTCAGAACAGCCAGCCGCTATCTTTAGTATAATAGACTCCTTTGCTTTACATGGTTCTAGTCCCCCGGTGGCTTGTTGCTAACCACTGTTTGCCTATCCCAGTCCATACAGATATGTAGAATACTGTGTTAAGTGCTGCTGTAAATGCCTCTGGGGGGGAATTTGATCCATGCTGTGAATTGCTAAGATGGGGAGCAATAAGGAAATATTCATCAAAAGAAAGAGTTCTACACTTTCTGACAGTCAGGATGGAGGCCTCCTGGAAGTTACAAAGTAGTGGGAAGAATTTTCTCAGCAGAAAGAGCCACCACTTAGTAAGGTATCGATGTGATGTTAGTTTAAACAGCGCTGTTGTGGCTTGCTGTGCTAAAGGAAGGGAGGAAGGTCCTTGAACCAGGGAGATGAAGGGCTGCATGCTTGCTGCCTGGGATCCCAGTGTTGATGACAGTGATCTCTGGAAAAGGTGAAATAGCTGATCATTTATCCAACTAGTATTTCCACGTTACTGTGGTCCAGAGAATACCATTAAGACAGCAGTATTTTCCCTACATTTAAATGGTCTGCTGGTTAGGGCTTCTTGTTTTTTCTTAGCTTTATACCAATAGTTCATTTCCCCACAGCTCTAAAAAGAGCAAAATCCAAAAGGAGGATGTTTATGTTTCTGCTTCTCTCTGGACGAGCTTCTGGTTTGTAATGGTCATCTTCAAACGATGAGCCTTGCACACCTCTCCTCACTGAAGACATACCCCTACATTCTCAATAAGTGTTCAAGTTTTTGCTGCTTATAGTAGAGGTAGGCCCTACTATACTGACTTCATTTCTTACTTTTGTTTGAATTAAAAAGAATTTACAAAATATTTTGATCATCTTTTTCTTCTCCTCCAACTCTTCCTAGATCCTCCCCATCTGCCGACCCACTCAACTTTGCTTCTCTATGTCTCTCTCTCTTTCAAAACCAAAAGCAACAAAAAACCACTAAAATGAAAATCAAAATGAACAAACTAAGAACAAGACAAAATGAGTACAAGCTCCCCAAATCCGCCGAGTTTTTATTTATTTTTGTATGTGTGTTATTCAAAATATTCCTGGATGTGGAGCTTGCTGAGAGAGTGGTTTATGTGGCCAGTGACAGCCCGTTGGACAAAACTGATCTTCCCCTTTGCCAGAGGTTTCATGGCAAATAGCTTCTTGTTTAGGAGTGGAATCTGTTTTCAGCCTCCGCCTCTCAGTGCTACAACACCATCTGACTGGAACCTATGTGGATCTTGTGCATGCTGCAGCGGTTCCTGTGAGTTCATACGTTCAGGCCTCTCGTGCCTGGAGACACTGTTTCACTGGCGTCATCCACCACCTCTGACTCGCACAGTCTTTGCATCTCTTTTTCTGCATAGAACCCTGAGCCTTGAGGGGAGGGGTTGATGATGACATCCCATTTAGGCCTGAGTGCTCCAAAGTCTCTCACTCTACAACTGTGGAACACGGTGTTAGTTCCCATCTTCTCTAGGATAAGATGTCTCTGGCTCTTAATATAGTGATACAAGACATCTTGTTTTCCCAAGTCACAGGATTTCTTAAACAATGGCATAAAATTATGCTGTGTGCTATTGTTCAGCTTAATAAGAACTACATTAAAATTGCTTTTTAATGTAATTCCATGAAAAAATAACAGGTTAAACAATAAAGTTAGAAATTAGTATATTGTCTGTATTTATTCTAACTTAATATTTCCTAATCCCTGAGCAGAAAGAATCACAGTGAGCTGTCATGTAGTATAACACTTTTTACCCAATAATATTAATACTTTTTATAGTCTTTAATGTTTAATTATCCTTTTGTTCTTGTCATATTTAATTAAATTCTCAAATTCTTACTATCTACCAACCACAAAGTCTACATAGTCTCATTTGAAATAAAATATTAAAAGATTCATGATTTTAAAGAAATAATGTTCTTTTCTTTCACTTATCTCTTTAGCAGAAGGATTTTAATTAGGTGTCAACATTGTAGAAAATCCTGAAAGATGATATGAATAAATAAATAAAAACTCCATAGATTTGTGGGGTGTTACTCATTTTTTTCTTCTTTTGTCTTGCTTTTAGTTCATTTGTTTTGATTTTCATTTTAGTGTTTTTGTTGGTTTTGGTTTTGAGAGAGAAATGGAGAGGCATAAAGTTAGTTGCAGATGAGGAGAACCCGGGAGGAGCTGGAGGAGGAGAAAAACATGATCAAAATGTATTGTAAATTTTTTCAATTAGAATAAAAGAAAGAAATGGCATCAATAAATTAGGGCCTGCTTCTACTGTAACCATAATTTGACATGATTTGCTATCCTTTAATTTTGGATGTGAATATGTTAATATGTAGTTACCATTTACTTATTCCTTCTTTTCTTTTATTCTGTTATTCCCAAGTACTTCTGAGCATTTAACAAAGAAATGTATTTTATTTTATGTAGGGTTTTTGTTTGTTTGTCTGTCTGATGGTATGTTTGTGCAGCATTTGCATGCCTGTGCCAGTGGAGGCCAGAAGAGGGCAGCAGATTGCTGGAACTGAAGTTACAGATGGTTGTGACCTGCCATGTGGATGCTGGGAACCAAACCCAGGTCCTCAATGATTAGAAGCACTGGCCATCTCTCCAGCCCCTTGAGAATTTAAACTATACCATTATAGAGGTTTACAATTTAGTATTTATTAGATATTTTCACTTGTATCATAAACAATACAATTTATAATATAATAACATTGGAGAAACTTTACAGTTTGGGAATTATAAGCCACACGTCAAATATCTTCCTTCTTTGGATACTCATCACTAATGGGGATTTTGTGCAAAGCTGCTGACTGTTCTCATTCAGCAATCTTACTCACTGTGACTTAGCTCCACACAGCTCAACTTTATAAATTCGTTGATCATGTGAGTGTCCCAAAATCAATAATGTTAGAAAATTGGGAAACAGCATTTTAAATTTGTGTTCAGATCATGTTTGGGGTACACAAATAATAATCTAAATCTGTTCTTGTTCATTGTTGCCACAAAACTTACTATCCAACAACTCGGCATCCCTGCTTTGCCATGTCCCACCCTCCTCACTGTCCTGGTGTTGGCTCTGTCAGTCCTGCAGACATGGAGAGAGTTGGTAAATCAGCATCCTGTTGCAGTTGAAGTTCCAAGTCTCTGGCATCACTGATGTCCAGATTCCAATCACCACATCTGTTGTGATATAATGGACTCAAATCTCTACTGAGAGTTTGTTTGAAAAGTAGCATCAATTAACAGTCTGTAAGAGGATTAATTAACACAGTGGCAGTGGATTATCACCACCTTGTCGGGCACATGAGTGAGGGGAAAAAGAGCCATTTCCGTCTAAAGAAAAGAGAGCATGGCTTGAGGTGGACCACTGGAGGATCTGTCTGCTGTTCTAACAAAAGCACAATTGGAACAAATGCTGTCTCCTTTTTACTTTGCTTTGAAAATAGTAGGTGTACTAATTTATTTTAACTTTACCATGCAATTAACATGTAAAACATCACGATATAACATAACTAACAGATTCTTATTTATTTCAACATGTTAAAATGCAATTGAAATGAGAGTCTTGTACTGGTTCTTCAAGAATCAGTTCTTGCTATTTCTCCTTTTATTTCGAACCTGATAGATGAATAAAACTTAAGGGGCTGCAATGACATTTGTATGGAATGAACTATGATCCAATCATTCCTCAATTGATGTGAGGAGGAAGTCTGGTCATGATCTTAGCATGTGAATGCATATAGAAATAGGCCATAGGACAGAGATGATTAAGATAAGGTGAATTCATATTGGCTTTACTAAGCCAGTGTGACTGATGTCATGAGAAGAGACTGTGAAACAAACAACATGCAAGACATGATCTTGGGGCATACAAGGCAGCACTTTACAAACCAAGGAGAGAAGCCTGACAGGAAGCCAACCATGCCTGCAAACTTGATTATAGACCCAGAAAACTATGAGAACTATAGCGTGTTGTGTGAGCCTCTCAGTGTGTAATATCATGGGCTGCCTTACAAAATATACCCTAAGGAGAGCTAAACATCATTTTTTAAAATAAATCAATCAAGTAGAGTTTGTATCTACTATATATTAGTATCCCTTTTTTCCCGTGAGCACAGGGTGTGTGTGTGTGTGTGTGTGTGTGTGTGTGTGCGCGCGCGTGCGTGTGGTGTGTGTGCACATATGTAAATTTCCTCTCCAGGATTTAATGCGAATATGTTCTGATTTGAAACATTATGGTGTATACTCACTTTGAAATTATCACAGGCAAGATGTGAACATACACTAGAGTATGAAACTAAGTAAGAGTAGTCTTTCTCCAAAATACCTACCGATATTCCACATGGACATTTGTTAGTTCTTTAATGCAAGGAAATGAGGGAAAGCGCACACACACACACACACACACACACACACACACACACACACACACATCTCCTCATCTGATATTGGACATCCATTCATAATAATCTGAAAACCCAACTGTGCAACCCTATAACATAATCTTCTCCACAAGCTGTAGACAAAAGGAGAAGAACCCAAAGAACAGCAGTGAGCCCTGTTTTCTCACTTCCACTTGCAGACTGATTGGGCTCACTAAAGTGTGAGACACCAGAGTCTATATTCTAAATGATTCCCTGGGTTCTAAATTATGAACCTGCCTCCTAATAAAACCAGGACTTTCAGAAGTCATGAACTTCTCTGCAAGCATGTTTTCTATTCTGCAAAATATACTATAATGCCTCATGCCTGTCAATGCTTATACTACACCACCAAACCCATACCATTTGTGTGTACACGCTCTATTAAAGCTGGATACTATTAGCCCACATACATCAACTTTCATCTCTGTGCTTTTTTTTTTTTTAAGTTGTTTGTTTTGGTTTGGTTTGGTTTTTCGAGACAGGGTTTCTCTGTGTAGTTTTGGTGCCTGTCCTGGATCTTGCCCTGTAGACCAGGCTGGCCTCAGATTCATAGAGATCTGCCTGGCTCTGCTTCCCGAGTGCTGGGATTAAAGATGTGTGTCACCCGGCTAATCATCTCTGTACTTTTTCTTTTCATGTGATACAGTGTATGTGCAGGGGTCAGTGAACAATTGGTAAGAGTTCTCTCTTTTCTCCATGTGGGTACTAGGAATCAAATTCAGCTTGTTAACCTTGGTAGCAGGAACATTTGCATGCTGAGCCATTTCTGTGGCTCACATTTTTAAAATCTGAAATAATGCCTATTTAAATCCAGTCAATATTGTCATGAAGGTAGCAAATTAATTTGAAAAGAAGAAAAAGTAAAAATATTTACTTACTTTGTGGGAGTCCTGGAAGAAATCAAATAGCAACTAGTGTGGGATTTATTACAAGTATGCTAAAGCACGAGCTTTATTTTTCACATTTAAATACATTTAATTTTTAGTTACAAACAACACTTTGTGAAAATATGCTTACAAAAAAAGAGTAGCTGAGAAGAGTTACATTATGCTATAGCTCTACAGATTTCTGGCACCTGGCACCTGGCTTCATAGAGAAGAGCGGAATTTTCCTACCTGTTTTCTTCCTCACTATATGATGCTACCACATCTCCTACTGTCCTTTGAAGGTCCGCTGTTCACTCTTGAGAGGGGATAAAGCAAATGGTGCTTCAGTTCTATTTTAAAAATACAGTTGTTTAATCATAGGATTAAGAGCATGAATTCTGGGTTGTAGAGTATACACACTTTTAACATGGCTACATATTTCCAAATAAACATGGGCTTTAGTAATGATATCAACCATTAGATTTTAGTCTCAGAATTATCTAAGAAAGCCATCTCATTTTTAACATATAAGGTTTTGTAGGCAATTAATTGGAATATTGCCTTCTGAATTGTTTTCTGCCAATGGCAAGAAAATGCATTTAAAAATATTTCTTTCTTTTTTGTTCATTTTACCAAAGGCACAGTTATGTCATGATTACATACTGTGGAATGCAATTCCTACTCTCTGCATTAACTACACTAGAAAAACTTTTCTACTTGAAGACTGGGAGATAAACATTCTGCAAAAACTTGCTATGAAAACGCACCCTTACTTTGAAGCTTAATAATTTTTTTTTCAAAATTGTTACATTTACTTTAAAATTTTAGTGTATTTCTTAAGATTTAAAGTGTCATGAAGACTATTTTATACATTCAATCATGCTACAGACTGTGTGAAATAAAACATTAAATATCAGATGATACAATGTAAATTTTATAGAGTTAGCATTTGCTACTAATTTTAGGGAACCAGGTGATAGAGGCAGGGAACTGGGGATTGAACCTACAGCTTCATGCATGCTAGGTGAATGCTCTACTTTCTCTAACATCAATTGAATATCTTATTACTTGAATAATGTTTGTACTATCATTTTTATTATACACTAGGAGTATATAATTCATGTACACGATGAATTTGAAATACAAGGTGTTTTGTGGTAGTAGAGAATACCTGGAGTAAGTGTTTAATGAGCAGATGAAGTCCTGAGTGAATTGTGTAATTAATATGGGCACAGCCATGTCAAGGACCCTAATACCTCAGACCCGTGGGACTGGCAAAGCCTTCCCTTGATGAGGCTCAGAGAGAGATGAAAAAGCCTTCTGCTGGTGTGAGTACAAATACTGACAGTGTATGCAGAAATTAGCAACCACAACTTCCTCCTCTTGATGACTGCAAGCTGAGACTGCTCTACCTCACTCTCCTACCAAGATTAGTTAAACCTGCCTATTTGTTCAGATGTATACACTAACCCCACCTCTTTCATTCCAATGTATAAAATAAACATGTTGAGTTTTCTGGTGTCTGCTGGTCCTGGTTTTTCTGTATATATACCCATTTTTCTGTATTTCATTCCCTCTTGTCAAGCCTGGCCAATTCCTGTACCCATACAGAATGCCATAGTGTTTGCCTTCTCTGGATGAACCATCCCTTATAACTTCAGGAAACATGTTAGTACCTCTAGGTCATTTTCCTTAGGTTCTTAATATGATGTTCTTTTGCATCTATTTAGTACAATTTTGATTCTTACATTTCTTGGTTTGATGCTAAATGTTTTCCACTTAAACCTCTATATTTTGAGGTTGTGTTAATTCTCATGAATCTTGAGGATATCTGTGGCACTTGTCAAATTTTTTAAGACTCATGGTTTTAGTGAATCTGTTGACATTAAACAAATCCAATCCTTTATTTCTAAGACTAATTTATTTCATGATAACTTATGGTCTTTAAGATTTTTCCATATGTGAAGTCATATTGTATGGTGCTAAGTATTGTTCAATTAACAGTAATTATAGCCAAGATGTGAATTAGCATTGTGACAGTCACAGTTTTTAAGTCACTGATATTTTAGAAACATGAAGAACTTGAAATCATTTGAAAAGTTTAAAGAGTAAAAGTTTCATAATCTCTAGTCACTTTCTCTAAGCTTATTGATAAAGAATAAAAGAAGCACATTCAGTATTGGAAAAACATCAATTCTTTGTTAAAACTTGTTGACAATTATCCATTTCTTGGTCACTAGCACATCTGAGGTAGAGCCAGTGCCTTGTGCTTAGTTGTTTTGAAAGGCATGCAAGAAGTGAAAGTGAAATCCTGTGTTTCCTTTGGACTTTCCACTGATGTATCTAATCATTCCCCTTTAAATGTCTTCTAGTTTCTCATTAAGTATTTCTAGAGCACAAAACTTCTTCCTAAGAAGTCTTTCCTCCACTTGCTAGTAATTCATCTTTATACATGCGCACACATATATAAGTGTGTGTGTGAGAGAAAGTGAGATTCATTTCTACATCTCTAGATTATTGACATGAGAATAGCTTGTGTGAAAGACAATGCTTGTGGTTTATGAATTGTTACCTTTATATGACCTCATCTGATAGTTCTTCAAACCACTATAAGAGACAGATAGCCAGTATCAATATTTGTTAATGAAGAAAATTACAATAGACAGATACATGTTGCTGATGAATGAAAAAAAGAACAAAACACTTGAGTGCAGATATATTATTGTTCCATTTTGTTATTGTGTGTGTGTTCACACACCCACATGGGAACAAACATGAGCAGAAGCATGTGTACATGTGTGATATGTGAATGGAGGCAAGAAGATGATGTAGATGTTTTGCTTAATTTGTATAATTATTTTTGCAAGAAGTCTTCCATGTGAAAAATAAAGGTTTCAGGAGAACAAGTATTTTATGGATATAAAGTTGCTGAAAAATTGGAATAAATTATGACCTACATCTAGTTACAGTTAGTGTGTGCCATGTTCTAAAATATGTACACAAAGAATTTCTTTACCAAAGTTATTCTGATTTCGAAATAATTTCAAAGATGGTTTATTAAAGACAGTACCATGTGCATGCTGTTGATTGTGTGTGCCACTCTTGCTTTTGAGCTAACAGCTCAGTCTGTGAGATGACAGAAACCGATGTTTAGCTTTCATGTGCAGGATAATCATTCACATCTTGTGAGTTCTTTGTCCTGGCTTCAGTGCATCTCATTGTTCCTTTATTGTTTGTATTATACAGTGTAAAATTTAACTTAAACTCCCAAACAGAATAAAACATAATGTAATATAATTAATGTTTTACAGGAGTTCTAAAGCAGTGCTTTGAAAGGATGCTGAAATCTTTTCAGTTCTCACAGTCAGACAAATCTGCAAGATTTTAGGTTAATTGTATGAGCTAAACAGTCTGTGTAAGAAAAGAGGTTATTGAGTACAGGGAAGAGAAACAAATCCTTTCTGAAAGGTATTTAAACACAGCTAATGGATTTTCTAAAACAGAAAATGGACCAGCGATACAGTACTCTCTGCATCAGAGAAATAATATGAAAAATCTTCACTATTTTAAAATACATCTAACAATACTATACAAGAAACATAGAGGAAAAGCAATATAATTAAAATCATTCTGTCTGGAAACCTTAACTAAACAAAATTTGCACATGTGTGAATTGCTTCCTGGGTAAACATTTGGGTTTTTGTTCAGGGTATTGAAAAGTAAATGGTCTGACTCTGTTGCCTGAAGTTGCAAAAATGGCCTTTGGATGACATAAAAAATGACATCAAGGACAAAATAATCATAGCCAAGACTAGGTACCTTAGCTAGTTTTCAAGAGTATGTAGTCTCTAAACTGCAGTTTGCTCATTATTATTCAATTAATGTTTATTGTTTACCTATTATGTCACCACCCATGGGGAAAATAGAACTCCACAGCACTAGACGTTCTGTCATTTCATGGGAAACAGAGGACTTTTAAATGATCGTAATCCAAAGCACTGTATTTCCTGGAAAGTTGCATATATTTAATTCTTCATTTTAATTTCACCAGCTGCTTTGGTACCCACATGTGTTATGGAAATATGATAATGAACACATTCTGTCTCACATATCTTTTTATCTTTTGAGATTATAATTTCATCATTTCCCCCTTCTCTTTCCTCCTTCCAAACCCTCCCACATACCCCTCCTTCTTCTCTATCAAATTTGTGGTGTCTTTTATCACTGACTGTTTTTTAAAAAAATCTGTATATTTATATATATTTCTGAATATATAGCTACTATCTTCTCAGTCTTATTTTTTTTTATTTTTTTTCATTCATTTTACATACCAACCACAGATGCCCCTCTCATCCCTCCTCGCACTCCCCCCCCCCCACCTTCCCCTTCCCTCATCCCCTCCTCCAACAGGGTAAGTTCTCTCATGGAGGGAAAGCTTAGCCTGGTACATTCAGTTGAGGCAGGACCAAGCCCTTCCCCTCTTTATCAGGTGGGAGCAAGTCGTCTGACCATAGGTAACGGAATCCAGAAAGCTGGCTCATGCACCAGGGATAGATCCTGATCAGACTGCCAGAGGCCCCTCAAACAGACCCAGTTACATAACTCTCTCCCATGTGCAGAGGGTCTAGTCTGGTCCCATGCAGGTTCCACAGTTGTCGTCGGTCTAAAGTTCGTGACTTCCTTTGAGTTTGGTTCAGTTGGCTCTGTAGATTTCTCCACCATGATTTGACCTCCCCCACACACCTTTGCTCATGTAATCCCCCTTCCCTCTCTTCAACTGGAACTTGGCCTAGTGCATGGTTGTGGATCTCTGCATCTGCTTCCATCAATTACTGGATGAAGGCTTCATCAGGATCTCCTCTGTTTCCCCTTCCCAAGGTGATCCGAACATCCCTCTTAGGGTCCCCCTTGTTTCCCAGCTTCTCTGGAGCTGTGGGTTTTAGTCTGATTATCCTTTGCTTTACATTTAGTAAAGTAAACTTATAATGTTACTTGTATTTATGCTTTCAGGAACTGTGAAGAGATACAGTTTACCTTAATTGAAAGGGAAGAGGGGGAGACTTGAAAGGAAAGAATTGGAGATTTGTAAAATAGTGGAGTGTGCACTGACTCTCTCAGAGGCTTTGAGGCTGTGGAGTCCACACTGACTTTACACAGGCCTTTGAGCTGGCACAGAAGCATCTCTAATGGCAAAACTTGAAACCCCTTTTTGTGGTTTTTCAACATTTGCATTGTCACAATCTGCACCTTCATTAAGATACCTATCTAACACTATGCAGTCTGCCGGAAGATTGAAGACAACTTCCTCAGTAGTCCTCCAAGATGGGAGCCAATATTGTGAAATTCAGTACATGAAAATTCTTTTCAGGCAATCCTTATAAATACAGGCAGTGGCTTCTTCCTCTTTCTTTTCCTCTTCTATCTTCTCCTTCTTCCTTTCTCTCCCCTGATCTCTCTTTCCCCCTCCTCATCCTTCTCCTGCTCCTCTTTCCCTCCCTCCCTCCCTCCCTCCCTCCCTCCCTCCCTCCCTCCCTCCCTCCCTCCCTCCCTTCCTCCCTCTCTCTCTCTTTCTCTCTCTCTCTCTCTCTCTCTCTCTCTCTCTCTCTCTCTCTCTCTCTCTCTGAGATAGGGTCTCATTTTGCCTTCCAGACTGGATTCAAATTATCTATCCTCCTGCCCCATCCTTTTAAGAGCTGGAATTATAGGACCATGCATTATACATATAAATATTATTTCATGGTGACAATAGAGTTCTGGTCTAAATTTCATAATGTCTAAATGTGAAATTGGCACATAACTATCTTTCTTATCATCTTTTAAGTCATATAAAAAACTAGAAAATTAGTCATATGCCACAATACATTCTCACTTTTTTTTAATCGTCTTACTTCTTAGATTACAATTGAGCTACATAAGGTAGAAAAGATTCAGTATTTATCATGAAATTCACACATCAAGTTTTTTTTCTATAAAAACCATCTTAAATGATTTAAATTTCCTCTATCCTTTCTGAAAATTCTTTGTGTGTGTGTGTGTGTGTGTGTGTGTGTGTGTGTGTGTGTGTGTAAGAATGGATCACACTAAAGAAATTCTCCTTTGGAAAAACACTTAATAACCCTTTAGAATGCAGGAGCTGGAGAATATCAGGTTAAAGGGCACATCTCCAGGACTTACGGAAAAAGATGTGCTTGCAGTCCAGGCTGACAACAGACAGGTGATGGAAGACTGGTCTCTTACTAGATTATACACTCGTCATGAGAAGACAGCAACTCTAGAATCCCCTTATAAAAACCCAGCATACACTTCAGAAGCTACAGTCTGTAGGTGATCTTCATGTTGTATTGCTTTGCAGGAAAATGGACATTATGCATAAGTAGCCTACATGTGTGACTGTTTTCTGAGGGCTGGCCTCACAAGGCTTTGAAACTGAAATATATTATTTAGTTACTGTAAGACTCTGCAGTGCTGAGCATTGTTTTAGTGTTCTGAAGAAAGAAACTGGGCATAAAGGCCCACTAATATATGCTGTAGGAATAGGAGGAAAATTTTGACATATTTATGGGTATATTTTATCATTTATCAGAAGCTTGACTTGATGAGACAGAAATGTTATCACAGTTATAATTATCATGGTTGTTTGCTGATTTCCTTAGAGTTTTCATTGGAGAAACATGGTGGGGCTCTGGCAGAAATTTAAATCTATTTTGCAATGTCAGTCCTAAAACTAGCTTTCTTTGAGACATAGTTCCTTCAGAATTGATTAAAAATGAATGAGTCGTCAGCCATCACATTTCCATGCTATTGTGACAAGGGAAAAGGAAGATTTGACAACTTAGTTCAATTTTCTATGCATAAAAATAATGCCCAATGGAAACTCTTGCATTTCAGTGTGATAAGCTTATGTCATAGTCTGACCTTCCCTCAGGAGAGGGTTTGTGAATCAACTTCCCTGCTCCTCTCATGCTGCACAATGATAGTTGAAGTGATTAAGCCTGTACTGATTCCAAGGCTCTTCAATCTCCATAGCAAAGAAGCAAAATATTGATTCCTATCAGTCAGCTGTGATTTGGTATTTTAAATCTAAAAGCAATTATTTTTGAAATTTGCATGTACTGCATGGAGATTTTGATAGAAGGAAACAGCAGCCTGCTGTTATATTTCACTTGCTCAGAAGGATTAATCTTTTCAAGACACAGATATTTATATCAGAAATATTTTCTGGAATTTTTCTATTTGTTGAAAGCCACTGCTACTGAGACCATCCAGAAAATATATCACAAAGTACTAAAACTTTAAATTTGATGATTTTATAATGTGTTTTTTTTTTTTAGTTTGAACCTAGACAGCAAGTTTCATGCATGTCCTCCCCCTCCCCATGTTTCCTTCCTATGTTATGATGAAATCAACATTTTGTTCCACATAGTGCCTCAAGAACAGCAACAGCTCTAACATTTTATATTAAAGTTAAGAAAGAAGATGTGAAATTTATATGCATGCTAATAGTTTTGAGAAAAATTCAATATTTTTATTTATTCCTTTTGTAAAATATTTTTGTTTTATTTTATTGAGGGTGTAGATGCAGAGAGAAGAGTTGAAAGGGAAATCTTTGAATAACTGATCTCAATTTTCTAGACAGTGCTCTGTTTGGGGAGGTTCAGGAACCCCTTGGTTTTCTAATTCTGAATGAATGGCATCCAGAAAATCTAACAAAAGTGTAAAGCTGTGGACATTCAAAATGCTGTGGATGATTTTTCAGGAAAATTTTGCAGTTTTCACTTGAGTGATGTACCTTGTAATGCTTCTGTCAGGTGCACTGGAATCTTGACCTTTGTGTCTCTGAGGACTGCTGTGTGGGTACAGACAGTGATGATACAGCTGTCACATTTCTAGAAGGTCTGTCTACATTACACAGTAATATGTTCAATTAAACACTTTCTGATATCTTAATAAAAGCTCTTGTGAAGTTTCAATCAGTTTCAGAAAATAAATATAAAAAATATAATGAACACTTGTGTGAACTGGCATTACTGTGGACACACGTGTTCCACTGACTGAAATTGAAATTGCTTTCAGAAAGTCAGTACACTTCCTAATGAATGCCATGCACTCACTTGTAGATCACATACACTCAAAATAAAAGGCCTGTATTTGTTCAAAGTTACTAGCCTCTAACTCTTATATTATCAATTCTTTTGCAGTCTAAGGAATTTTCAGCCACATCTCTAAAATGATTATTATTGGCAATTTTCTTGCTATATGTGTAAACTGTTTCCAAATTCCTCTCAGCAGGAATAGAGTACCTCTGAGAACCAGCATTTTAGGCCCGAAGGAAAGTTCACAAATTTCACTTTCAAACTGATACTCACTGCCAAGGTAGTAATAGTTTGCTGTAGGGAATATTGTGAAATTTTCAGAAGCTTTCTTTTTGAATTCTATTTGAAAAAAACTTTATATCCATTCCAACAAAAGTGATACTTCATTCCTGAAAGTCTATCTTTATTAATAGCAATAAGAAATTATATGAATTCTGGTAATTTGGCCATACCTCAAGTTGATTGTACTTTTTACATTTTTAATAATATGTCCCCATCTAACTCTATCTGTAGTTGGTATATTTTAATTAATTCACTTCTTTCATCTTTGTTTCTAATTCCTTAGAATTACTTTTCCATCCTAATCCCTATGAATACCAAGAATGGATTTTAAATATTTTTCCTCAGTTTATATTATTTTAACAAAGTATGTGTTATAGAAACACCTAAACTTATATAACTTTATAAATAAAATCCATGGGATGGTTTGTCTTTTATTTTACTATTTCTTTTTCTTTTAGTTGAAATTCATACAATATGTTCTGCTAAACTTTTCCTCTCTCATCTATTCCCAGATCCTCCCTACATTCCCATACATCCAACTCCATGCCTTCTTTCTCTGTTTCTTAAGATGAAAGTGGGTATGCATATGTACATATATGTGTGTTTATGCCGTATATGTTATATATAATATATGCCATATGTTGTATATACATTATATTATTATATGATATGTGTCATATATTATATATGTCATATGTATATAATAAAATAACAAATCTTATATACAGAGACAGAGGAACGGACACACATACACACACACACACACACACACACACACACACACACACACACAAAAGCCCCAAACCCACAAAATTGGAAATGATAACAAAATGATACACACAAAATATTAGTAAGATAAAAGAAAATGCCCAAACAAAGCAATGAGTCAGACAACTACAAAACCACTATTGAGTTCATTTCGTGTTGGCTGTCTACTGCTGGGCATGGGGCCTGTCCTTAAGCATTTTTTATATATCTAGTTAGATTTCATTGGAGAAAACAAGTTCTTTCTTTGAGAGCAGCTGACAATTGGAGAAAACTTTTAGGTTAGGGATGTGAGCTCATGTCCAGTTCCCATTCTCAGTGCTGGGACTCCACCTGGCTAGAACCTGTGCAGGCCCTGTATATGATTCCACAGTCTCTTTGAGTTCGTATGTGTTTCAATCCTGCTGTCCTTGGAAGACACCGTTTCTTTGACTCTTATATATTCCTATGTCCTTTTCTGTATAGCTCCTGAACCATGAGAGGAGGAGATTAATGGAGACATTCCATTTAGGACTGAATGTTTCAAGGTCTCTCACTCTCTGCCTATTGTCCAGTTGCCAATCTCTGTATTGGTTCCCATCTACTTCGAGAGGAATTTTCTCTGATAATGGCTGAGTGAGACACTGATCTATGGGCATAACAGAATGTCATTAGTAGTCATTCCATATATTACTCACGAAATAACATATATGTACACAATATAGATAAATCTGAGAACTGGAATTTATTGCTGTGTATATGTGAGCATGCTCACATGTATATGTCTTGGATGCATGTGGGTGCAAAAACAGGAGCACACTCACCTGTGCAGGCATCTGTGTGAGCTAGAGAATGATGTCAAGTATCTTCCTCTATTCCTCTCTATAGTGTTTTTTGAGGCAGGATCTCTCATCTGTCCTAGAGTTTACTATTCCCCACAATCTCACTGATATGTACCATATGCCTACCTTTAATGTGTTTGCTAATGATCAAAATTCAGGTCCTCATGCCTTTACAGCTTCTTCTCAATTCAAATACATTTCCTTAGTACTAATTAATGAATACTGGGACCATAACATGGTTTACAGATTCTGTTATAAATTAAAATCATCTAGCACCAACTTCTGTTTTTGTTCTAAGTCACACTAAAACAACTGCTTTCCTGTATTTGTATTATTCCTGTTATAATTGCATTTGACTTCTCCAAACAGTGTTCAGGAATATATGATAAAATAAAAATTGCTGTAGTTATTCATATTTCTTATGTAGCGTTTGAATCTAGAATATTTTGAGTATTGATTTCTCATGTTTTTTTATATTATTCAACTTAGAATACTATATTTTCATGTTTAAAAACTTGGATCGGTCTAACTCTAAAACATGTAGATTCTATCACATGAAAAATAGCATGTATATAAAATCATGAGATTTCATGTGTAAAATTTAAATAAAAAGTCAATTCTAGCTCATAGCTATCTATATTGCTTTATCACAGGATTTAATCCAGTGGGTAAGCTTTAAGCTAATTTGGGGACATTAGTCTTAAAACATTTCTTTCTCTACAAGCCTTCAGTGCTATAGGCAGGGGAGTGTCCTAGTTACTTTTCTATTGCTAAAGCAAAATACCATAACCAAGGCAACTTATAAAAGAGAATATTTAATTTAGGGGTTTGTGGATTAAAGTCCATGGCCATCATGATGGGGGAGCATGACAGTAGGCAGGCAGGCAAGGCACTGGAGCAGTAGCTAAAAGCTTACATATTGAAACAACAGTCTCTCTCTCTCTCACATACACATACACACACATACACACACACACATACGCACACAGACAGACAGACAGACAAACAGACAGACACTGGATATTGTGTGGGCCTTTGAATTTCAAAACCTACCCCCATTGACATATCCTCTCCAACAACTACACCTCCCAATCCTTCTCAAATAGTTCTAACTGGGAACAAAGCTTTCAAATATATGAGCCTGTTGAGGCAATCATCAAACTACCACAGGAAGTCTACTTTTCTACTTTGCATTTTACATTTTCTATCATCTTATTTGGTGCTTTTTTATGCCCAGGATACAATTGAATTGCTCCTGCAGAAGCATTCCAATGCAAACCTGAAAAAATAACTAAAGTTTCAGCATTGAGCTGACATTATGAATTTCTAAACAAGGATCAACATGGATTGTTCTGCCAAAATCTCTGACTATGAGCTCTTTGACATAACTGTGGACCAGGCGGTGGTGGCGCACGCCTGTAATCCCAGCACTCAGGAGGCAGAGGCAGGTGGATCTCTGTGAGTTCGAGGCCGGCCTGGTCTACAAAGCAAGTTCCAGGAAAAGAGCAAAGCTACACAGAGAAACCCTGTCTCGAAAAACCAAAAAAAAAAAAAAAAAAAAAAAGAATAATTTTATAGTAAAAAAAGAAAACTCAAGAGTTCACAAACTAGGATTCTTGTGGGCCACAAAATATATTATAGCTGTGTATTAAAACTATACCTAGAAATTTCAAGGCATTTTTCTAGTGGGAAGCCATTTATCACAGAATATTTGGTGTTATACAGCTTAATAGTCGACTGTGCCTTGCTATGAATTTCTTGTGCTCATAATTCCCATAGAATGTGTGTGTATGAGCATCCTGCTTGGGCCAGTACTTGGATAAAACCATGTAGGCAGAGCCTTCTGCCTCTGAGCTCCCAGCCCCTCAGCCCCTTTAACATTTGAATTGGGTAACTGCCTTTTGCAAATTTACCTTTTAGCTAGGGCTGGCCCCAAACAAAGCGTTGAAGGACTAGTGGGGACAGAATAGCTCAGACCATCCCTTGCCTTCAGGCCTAATGGCATTCCAGAGATATAGATTGAGAACAAAGGGTTTGCATATCTAGATGAAGTGAGGGGTGAGACAGGATTCCAGGGAAAGAGTCATGTGTGACCAGGAGAGAAAGAACAAGGCAGTTTTTCAGTAAGAGGGTAAACAGAACCACATGGCCAGAGAGAAGAGAGGAAGACAGAAACTTTGTAATGGTAAGGCAGAATGGCTCAGGCTGAGGAGTGAGAAGCAAGGAAAAGTTTCTTGTAGATTGTAGGTTAATCAGATCAGGAGAGAAGAAGAGGAAGGAAAGATGAAAGATGAAGGAACAGGGGATGAAGATGAGATCAAAAGCATAAGGGCTTAGTTATTACCAGGGCTATGAGGGGACAGAAAAAGTAGGTACAGAGAAGAACTGAGAGTCAGGACAGAGCTAAAGCTGTATAGATAGAATTAGTTATAGAGGAATAAAGTAAACAGGCAAAAAAGTGTGGTATACGAAGATTCCTTTCCCTCAGATACCCCATGCCTAACATAGCATCTTCCCATGGACTCTGAGAATTTTCTTAGGGTTGGAACTTGGGAAAATTCTGTTATAGGATGAGAAATGCAAGAGGTATTTCCATGAGAAGAAAAGCAGTTTCATGGTGTGAGGACTCCATGAAATGCCTGCCACCTTCCCTGAATATCCATTCAATACATAACTTCTAATAATCTTGTTTATAACTCCCAATTAAGTGTGAAGACAGACAATAGGTTACCAGATTATTAAGGAATGACTCAAGTGTTACAGAGAAATGAAAACCAGCCAGCCAGAGAAAAAAAGAAGAATTTTGTCCTTGGTTAAAGTGTCAGTGATGCAAAGATGTTTTAGACATACATAGTCACTAGGTATTTTATTTAGTTATCTCATTAGAGAGCTAATATAGAATGTACATGTAGGAAAGAAATAGACTAAAGAGACATAGTATTCAGGGTGAAAAGGAATCTCATAAAATTCAAGTTGTCACAAGAAATTCATCATTGATCTGGCTTAGAAAAGCCCTAACTGGAATCAAGGCAGGAATTTGGATGCTATGGATAGGAGCTCTTCAGGATAATGATAATTTGGGTAGATTGCATAAACTAACAGCATACAAGATACATTTTGTTATTAATTAGTGTTTCCATTGCACTAGGAATGGCCCTCCAGTTCCAAGTGTCTTTTCCAATACTCTCCCCATTCTTCTCTTCCCTGACCAATTCTTCCTGTTCCTAACCCACCTACACTCAGTCCCCCTGCAAATCTATTCTATTTCCTCTTCTCAAGAAGATCCGTGCATCTCACCTTGAGCTCTCCTGGTTACTTAGCCTCTTTTGTTCTGTGGATTGCATCATGATTACCCTTTACTTTACAGATAATACCTGCTTATAAGTGAAAACATAGCATGTTTATCTTTCTTAGTCTGGGTTACCTCACTCAGGATGATTTTTTTCTAGTTTCATCCCTGTGCCTGAAAATTTCAGGATATCATTTTTAAAAAAAAAAAAATGCTGAGTAATATTCCATTGTGTAGATGTACCACATTTTCTTTATTCGTTCTTCAATTGAGGGATATCTAGGCTGTTTCTAGTTTCTGGCTATTATTAACAAAGCTGCTATGAACATAGTTGAGCAAGTGTTCTTGTGGTAGGATGGAGTATCCTTTGTGTACATACCCAGGAGTGGTATAGCTGGATCTTGAGGTAGATTGATTAAAAATATTCCGTGAAATTGCCATATTGATGTCCAAAGTGACTGTACAAGTTTGCACTCCTACCAGCAATGGAGGAGTATTCCCCTTGCTCCATACCCTTACCAGCGTGAGCTGTCACTTGTGATTTTTTTTTTTTATCTTAGCCATTCTAACAGGTGTAAGATGGAATCTCAGAGTCTTCTTGATTTGCTTTTTGCTGATGGCTAAGGATGTTGAATATTCCTTTAAATGTTTCCTGGCCATTTGAGATTCCTTTGTTGAGAATTCTCTGTTTAGATTTGTACTCCATTTTTAAATTGTATTATTTGTTTGTTTATATCTAATATTTTGAGTTCTTTATGTATTTTGAATATTAGTTCTCTGTCAGATGTGGAGTTCATGGAAATACCTTTTCATTCTTTATGCAGCCATTTTGCCCTATAGACAGTGTCTTTTGCCATACAGGAACTTTTCTATTATATGAGGTCTCATTTTTTAGTTGTTGAGCTTAGTGCCTGAGCTATCAGTATTCCATTCAGGAAGTTATCTCCTGTGCCAATGTGTTCAGAGTTATTTCCCCTTTCTCTCCTATCAGACTCAATGTATCTGGTTTTACGTTGAGGTCTTTGATCCACTTGGACTTGACTTTTGTGCAGGGTGATAGATATGGATTTATTTGCATTCTTCTACATGTTGATATTCAGCTAGACCAGCACTGTTTGTTGAAGAAGCTTTCCTTCTTCCATTGTATATTTCTGGCTTCTTTATCAAAAAATCAGGTGTCCGTAGGTGTGTAGATTTATGTCTGGGTCTTCAATTCAATGCCCTTGATCACCCTTTCTGTTTTTATGCTAATACCAGTGGTTTTTATTACTTTACCTCTGTAGTACAGCTTGAAATCAGGGATGGTGATGCTTACAGAAGTTCTTTTATTTTGCTATTGTTTTAGCAATTCTTATTTTTTCCATATGAAATTGATTATTATTTTTTTCAAGATCTGTAAAGAATTGTGTTGGAATTTTGATGGGTATTTCATTTAATCTGTAGATTGCTTTCACCAAAATAGCCATTTTTATTATATTAATCCAACCAATCCATGAGCATGGGAGATCTTTTTTATCTTTTCATATTTCTTCAATTTCTTTCTTCAAAGACTTGAAATTATTGTCAGAACATGGTTAAAAAAATGATGCATAGTGAACAATGCCTTGGGGAACTATGAAAATGTCTCCAGAAAAAAAGGCAGAGGGCCTTTTACCTCAGGTGCATTTTGATCCCTGGATTGCTCTTGAACATGATTCCGTGCCTCCTGTGACACGTGTTTATATTCAATTTATAACACATGTTTATTACTGTTAGGTGTCAGATCACAGCTATAGAACCCAGTCTGATCTGTGTACCCTAAATCTGGGTATGACCTGTTGCCTAGCTTTTATGCTTTCCCAGATATAATATATACTATGTGCCAAGAAATTGTGTTCCAATTGTCTGTCCTGAGAAAGTTCTGGGCTGCTCTGTTAATATTTAGTATGTGCAGGTCATACCTGATGTATCTATTTGTTTTTATTATATCTTCCATGCCTGAGATTTTCTGTTCCATCCATTCTGTTCCATCATCAATATTCTGTTGGTGATACTTGTGTCTGTTACTCTTGTTCACTTATCTAGATTTTACATTTCCAGAATTCCTTCAGTTTGTATTTTTTTATTGCTTATATTTTCATTTTTATGTCCTGAAGAGTTTTATTTGTTTCCTTCAGCTGTTGTTTGTTTTTTCTTGGCTTTCTTTAATAGATTTATTCAGTTCCTCCAATTGTTTGTTTGTTTTCCTTAATTTCTTTAAAGGACTTTTTCATTTCCTCTTTAAGGACCTCTATTATCTTACTATAGCTGGTTATAATGTTGGTTCCTTGTATTTCAGCTATGTTGGAATATTCAGGGCTTGCTGTTGTAGGATAACTAGATTCTGTTGGTGACATATTCCCCTGGCTGTGACAATTGTGTTCCTACACTGTTATCTAGGTATCTTGACTTGAGGTGATGATAGGTCTAGGGTCCAATTTCTGAGTATGTCTTTGTTGGATGGATGTTTTGTTCCTTGGTTTCGGTTTCCTCTTTGGTCTTCTGGTCTTTGTGGCCTGTATTTCTGGCAGTCAGCATGACTTCTGTTTCAGCAGGGAGTCCCCAGGTTGGATGGGGTGATGAGACATGGTGATAAGGAGGGAAGTGGAGATTGGGGATAGTGTGTGTGTGTGTGTGTGTGTGTGTGTGTGTGTGTGTGTGTGTGTGTGTGTGTATTGAGAGAGTAGAAGAGATCTGTGGGTAGGCTGCCTATATGGAGTTCTGGTGGATGCTATGTTCTCTGGTCCAGCACTGAGTCTCTTCCTGAGTTCGCCTATTTGTTCTTCTGGCTGGCATGGTCTATTTTTCTGGTTGGTGTGGCCTTTACCTGTTCATCACACTGATATGACATGCACCTGTTCTCCGCCATATGGCATGACCTGAAGCTGTTCATCTGACTGGCATGCACTGCACTTGAGTAGTGGATGTCTGCCTGAGGTTGAAGATGTATATTTCAAAGGATGAGTTAGATTTGCATTTATTTACCTCAATATTTATTTACCTCATGAACACTGAAATAATAATTCTCAAAAATTGTGAAATCATTGACAGTTAATGTATTTTAAAATTCAGACAAGTAATTAGATGGTTTGTTAACAAATAAGCTAATTTTCCTGTTCCTTTAGCTCTGTTTCTCACATAACCTGTTAGGAGAGCATTTTACCAGCCTAACCCTAAGGCAGTTTTCATTACACATGGGAGCATTCTAGGAAAACACACTACTGCTGCAGTATGAGTATGCACACTGGCATTCACTAAAAAGAATGGGAGGTGGACAAGATGCTAGTGTCACCATAGTGTCAGAGGGTCAGTATGCATGGATATAATGAAAATACATTGTAGACTCATATGGAATTCTCAAGTGATCATTTTAAAATAATTCTAAAAGTTCAAAAATATCCCAGTTGTTTGCACTCACCTAGGCCATCATCCCATCTGAGAAGCTAAGACCAGAGTTTTCTGTGCTGTTGTCCTAGTCCAAGCTAAACATGACTGTGTCCTATAGTTTTGAGAACTCAGTTATGTGGCAAGTATTGATGTTGAAATCATAGCTCCACTGAAGTCAAAGCTGATGGTTTCCAAATTCTATAGCACTAGAAGGACACACTGGTGACTTCAGAATGAACAAAACCCAATATACTTCAGAAGCCAGTCTGGTGCCACATTAATGAAAACAGGCTTTAGTGACTTTCCACTCCATTAGCCATAATGGATCTGAGAACATACTGAAAACAGGTTAAAGTCAGAATACTTCAATTATCAGAGTAGTATTCTATACATCTAAGTCACAGAAGATAGATCCACTACTCATACGTAATCTGTTAAAGGACATGCTTCTGGCTAAATGAAGTGAGATCATCTAGTCAGAATGAGCCCATTATTCCAGCAGTTCGCATGCTCATCAAAAACAGATTAATAACATGTAAAGTGTCTTTTATTAAGTAGGTTTCAATTCACTAAAAAAAAAAAAAAAATGATGTGTGCCCCAGGAGCAAGCCACTGCCTGCCATGTTTCCAGCTTCTCATATGGATTTAGTGTTCAGAAGCAACCCATTATCTGACATGTTTCCAGTTCACCAGGAATAGATTTACAACTCATATGCAGCCCATTATCTACATAGTTCCAGCTCACTGACTATTGATTTAGAATTCATAAACAACCCATTATCTGACAAATTTTCAGCTCACTGAATGAATTTGCAAATCATAAACAACCTATTATCTACCACATTTCCAACTTACTGAAAGTGGATTTTCAGTGTGTAAACAACTTGCTATCACACGTGTTTCAGTTCACTGGAGGCTGACAAAAATTTCATGGATAACCTTCAGAAATCAAGCTGCTATTGTGAAAAATGATAAATAAATTGTAACAAAGGCAGTGGACTCTAGTTCATGAAATATTTAATCTCAACACAAGATATCAATTGATAGAAGTCCTTACATTTCCAACTTCCAACTATGTGCAAATTCATGCACATACATGTGTTCATCATGTATAATATATTAGCAATATGATAATGCAATAGTTTTATGGAAATTTTCATCATCTTGGTTAATTTATGAAAAGTTATTAGATTAAATAATATTGCTAAGATGATGACTTATGTCTGTAATATTTTGTAATACTATTAATCTTATTTTCAAAAGTTCTTTCTTCATTGCAATTTTAAAAATTATTACTATGCATATATTTTTGAAGTAGATTACATTTTGTTAATTATTTGGGTTGCTAATATGATAGTTGGCATTAAGAATTTTTTTTCAGTGTAATCTTTATCATAATTCCAATGTCAACCTTCAGAGACATAAGAAAAAAACAATAATAAAACTCGTATGAAAGTACAACAGATTCCAGATAGCCAAAGAATTTTTAAAGAAATGCATAATATAAACAACAAGCTAAATAAGATAGCTATCGTAAGAAACATACTCATTGGAAATTAATCATATTTATATTTTTACTGAATTGAAAGTTCATATTTATATTTAAAAGTCTTCAGAAGCTAAGCATTTATGTTTAGTATATAATTCTAGCATACCATTGATATTCTACTCAGTAATGAAGTTAGTGGAACCACAGTAAATTTTTTCATTTAGAACACTGCATGTATATCAAATATTCAATACTGTCTAATTTGTAAATACATGTTAATTTATTAATATTACTTAAAAACTTTTTACAATAGAAATTCAGATATGAAGAAAAACATGGAGTCCTAATAACCCTTGGGTCTGTCCATGGATTTTAGCTAGCATTCTAGTATTAACATTGTCAAATTTGTATCATCTTTCAAATCCCTGCCCTGTTCTGCTGGATTATTTTGAAGGAAATTTCAAATAACTTATCATTCCGTGAAAAAATATTTTATCATGTAGTGGTTAGAGATAAAGAACCCTCCTGCTTTTTTTTTAAAAAAAAAAAAAGCAGTAACACCACATATAAATTGAAGTAGTCTTTAATACATATCATTCAATATTTTAGCTTGCTTATGCCCTTATATATTCATGAGCTTATCAGAAGCAAGGCATTGCATTTTCCATCCATCTACACACACACACACACACACACACACACACACACACACGCACACACACACACATCCACACACATCCACACACTCACACACAGTCTATAAGTCATAGCTGTGTTTCTATCCCATGCTGTTTCCTCTATTTGTAATGTTTGGGGCTATAGACAGCTCACATACATTTCCTGGCTAGCAGATATCTAAAATGTACTTAGAAGTGACAGCATGACAGCAGGCGTTAGGCTGTTTTCTTGTCCACATTGGTCAAGGGTTTTACTTTCAGAACTTCCACTCCTATCTCACTGAAAAGGCACACCTTACTTTACATCAGCTTGTAGTATCTCTCAATAAATATTCTCTGAATTTTTTTTTAAAATTATGAAGTTAATAAATGGAAACAGTTAGGAAAATCCCACAAGATTTACCCCAAGATAAAATAGATGGAGAAAGTGAGAGATTGAGCTTCTCCTTCCCCTTTTCCAATAATAGGAGTACCTGATCATCCTGCATCTTGGGAAAATCATATTTTCCACTGAATTGCCCTCTTTCCTCTATCATGTTTTATTCTGTATTACAGTTTCTTTAATGTGGTGTTAAATATATGTAATATTTAGCTTCATATTTAAATTTTATTATTTTAACCTCTCTGTCTCTGTGGGGGTGGGTAGGTGCATGTGCAGGTTATAGGACAACTTGAGGGAGTCAGTTTTCTCCTGTAGATCCCTGTGGTAGAACTGAACTCACAGGCTTGCCATCAAGTACCTTGATGTGCTCAGCCATCTGACTGTACTCTGGCTTTATTTTTAATGAGGTATTACATTTCTTCAAAATGCGCACATGTATGTTTCTATGAAAATATGCAAATACTTCAAGCTAGCAGTCATGCCTATTAATCCTCCTATATTTTCCAGGTTAAAAAAAATTGGGGGAAAAAAGATCCATAAAAGATCCTCAAAATTTGGTGTGTGTGTGTGTGTGTGTGTGTGTGTGTGTGTGTGTGTGTGCAGCTGTACATGTGTATAGCATACATGTAAATGTCATAGTATAACTTTGTGGAATAAGTTTTCTTGCTCCAAGGTGTGGGTTGTAAAGATTGAATTCAAGTTGTCAAGCTTGTTGCAGCAAGCACTTAATCTGTCACTCAGGTCCCATGAAAGATTTTGGACACAATTTGTAATAAAAGATCAAGCAAATGTGCTCCTTTTACTTAAGTGGAACATAATTTTGTTTTATTAATTTATTTTATTCCTAATTATAATATTAAAATTTTTGTTCACAATTTATCTGAACTGTAAGAAGATCCACATTTAATTTGCCATTTTACTCAATGGCACCAGTTTTGAGCAGTTTGTTGGTAATATTTGATTTTCAAGTGTTTTATTTATTTAAATAAAAGAGAAGTTGATTTAATCTTTCAGGCATTATCTTAAATGGTCCATTAAAATACACACACACACAGTAAGCAAAAAAAATATTAATGTCCACAAGATAACAGAACTAGTTAAAAAGCAATAGCTTTCAATGAAGCCACAACTAAAACAAAGACATCAAAAGAATAAAAGCCACAAAAATAATTTTCTAGTATGACTATAGAAAGAACCTAAGGAGTTGGCACAGCTGTTAAGAGCGCTGGCTGCTCTTTCAGAGGGCCTGGTTTGACTCACATCTCCCACAAGGCAGCTCACAACCACTTGTAATTCCAGTCTCAGGGGATCTGACAGCCTCTTATGATCTCCGCAGCTGCCAGGCATGTACACATACATACATGCAGGCAAAATACTATATACATAGCAATAAAAATAAATAAATATTTAAAACATACAAAAAAGAATAGATAGTTGAGGTGATAAGAAAATAATTGTTTTGTATTGTTTAATAAAGTTTTGCAATGATCTTGCCAGAAAATGTCTTCCATGGGTGTTTTATTTTCTGGCCTAAGCAATTATATTGTAAGCACATCACTGTGATCTTCCCAGTCACTTTTGGAACACTGAAAAAGCTGTATTCTAAATTATTCCCCAAAGAATATGTAACCACAATTGCGTTAGAATGACTTTATGTCTTTAAAATGGAACAAAAGATGAAGTTTCTGCATCTTGGTTTATATTATATCGCCATGAAATACAATGTAGTGGTTTTCATTACAGAACCTGTTGGCAAGTTTCCATGTTTAACTGGAATCCTGGACCTTTTATGACAGTGAGTAGAGCAGTCAGAAGTCACTACAAAGTTAGTGAGACCAAAGCATAGCTAATTCCTTCTTAGGAAAATAATTCACTTTTGCCAAATTATACCCATATTATATTTATTTAATCCTAAATGTGTCAGAGGGTATATAAACTCTCTTAGCCTTGTCGTGTTCCTTTCAGGAATTACAGAGTAAAAACAGAAATTCATACGGTCCCTCAGTTAGAAAGTGTGGTGAATTTCTCATGAGTCAGCTATTCTAGAATCTTCTGGAGTTCAGATAAGTAAAATCTGGGCCTAGTATCTGGGACTTTCTTTTACTGAATCTGATAACAATTAATCCAGAAAAAAAATAATTTTCTTGAATAGATGCTAGACTAACTGAGATGTCCCAATATCAGAAAATCTTTTTTAGCTGGAGGAAGGTAAGAGGGGGTGCCCAAGACATGGGCAGAGAGAATATGAGTAGAAGTTAACAGTGCACAAAAATAAGGTATCACACACACAGCATTCCTAAGGTTTTGAAGAATCATTGCTAAAATATAAAGAAAGCTAGTCACTTTCACTTTTTAAGAGATTTAAGCTTTCTTACCAAAATGCACATGAATGTTTCTGTGGAAGTATCATGTTGGCATGCATTTCTGTCAGTCCTATTATATTTCATAGGTTAAAATAAATGGGCAGTCATGGGAACTGTAGAAATAAAATTGAGACAAGGAAGGTCATGATGAATTGTCTCAATTTTTTCCCTCTCCTTCCCTCTCATTCCCCCACTTCCTACTTCCCTCTCTTTCTACTCAGAAGAATAACATAGATTTTAAAATTTCCCTCCTTTCTTTCTTCTTTCTTCTGTGTTGGGACAAGATCTCCCATAAATCTTGTGCTGTGCTGGCTTTAAACTCACCAAGCAGCCAAAGCTCTACCTGATCTCCTTCCCCAACTCCCAAGCTTCATTCCTCAAGAGTTGGGTTACAGACATATTCCATTATGCCCATCAATTTACTAAAGCAACCTTGGTCTCATAGAGATTAACGTATAAATAATTATTGATGATTTTATGCAATATCTTAAGATTGCCCTGAAGGTGGGTTTACAGACGAGAGGCTTTTAAGCATCTATTGGAAGCAGTTGCAACTCAGATGGTTCCTTAGAGCTCTATCACTATATGCATTTAAATCTGTGATTCCATGACTATATGAAAAAAATAGAACATGACACCTTTTTAGAATAATTTGCTTTTTTGAAAAAAAAAATGACAATCTTTACTGCTTAGCATTGCTTTCTGTAACATCAGTCTAAATTCTCTAAGTTCAAGGGCCTTAACATTACACATTACAGCGAATAAAAAAAAGCTTCATAAATATGAAACTGAACTAAACTAATTAGGTCAAATATCTGAAATGGATTAAATTAATATTCAGGCATCGTCACTAAAGAAAAACAACTAAAACTGAGAAAAGGCGAGTAAGCTTTTTTTTCCCACTTTTTTTTTTCTTTTTGGTTTTTTTGAGACAGGGTTTCTCTGTGTAGCTTTGTTACCAGTCCTGAATCTCACTCTGTAGACCAGGCTGACCTTGAACTCACAGAGATCTGCCTGGCTCTGCCTCCTGAGTGCCGCCCAGCTTTTTTGCTCTTTTTTAACTTCCACCTTTTTATTTGCAGAGAGTGAATGAAGGAATGAACAAGATCTCTTCCACAGCCTTAGATGCAAGCAGTTACTTATGGACAAAATGAGTACATGGGTTAAAACAGCAGCATTAGTAAAGTAGGTTAATTTTCCACACAGCTAAATTTGCTACAAATGTGTAAAAATCTGTGTTATTGATATACTCGTAGATTGTGTACCAATGACAAGTATAAGAACTCAGAATATGAACAGAACAAGATAATTCAAAGGATATTTGCTAGAAATCCAGGAGACATAATAGACAATTAATATCAAGTATAAAGAATGTAGAATTTGCAAGATGGAAATAATTTAAACAAATCTAATATAGTGATGAATCATCAACTCTTGTTTCCTTAAATTTGGAACTGAGCACTCATTTCACATCGGACTGAATATAATTTAAAAACGTGTGATTGGAAAGGGCTATGGTTTCCTCAGTGGTTTCCTTTCTCTGGTGCCAGGACTGCCCTGTGCACTTAGGAAGACGTAAGATGATATATCTTACAATGATGTCTACTGACTGGTTTGAGGAAGCTGGGCTACACCAGTTATATGCACATGGCCTTCTAGTAGCAAGTTGGGATGAACAGTGTAAGGGCAGATGCTTTTTTATGGTGGTGAGAGAGACTCTGCAATGTGTTTAGTTGTGAAATGAGTCTGTGTTAGCTTAGCACCTCTTCATGTCTCTTATGAGTAAGCATAATTTCTCTTAAACATATGGCCAAAAAGGAAATAAGCCTGGAAATAACATTTATAACTTCAGTCTGTTATTGGGGGAAAAAATCTTCTGAATTAGTAATAAAAACCATCTGTTCTCACTTAGAGCAAAATGCTTCACACTGATGAAGTGAGACTCATATTCAGCATTTTTGAAAAATGTACAGAAATTCTGATTTTTTAAACAAGATGTGCAGCCCATTTCTCCACATTTACCATGATTTTTAAAGTTGCAGTTGCTACAGTATGTGAAATACAGGGTTAAAAAAATGACCTTGACCTTCACATACATATTAGTGTTTGTAAAATATGGTCAACACCAAGATAGACACATTTTTAAAAAAAATTTAGAAATCATTCATTCATTTCTCTTTTATGTATATATGTGTTTTCTTTGGAGGGGGGAGTGTGCATGCTAATGCACATTATATGCTTGTCTGTGCATGTGTGTGTGAAGGTCAGGGGTCATCTGTAGCCTTGGAGTCATTCATCAGGATCATCTGTAGCCTTGAAGTCATTCATCAGGAGTGGTCATCTTGGTGTTTTGCTTCTTTGGTTTCATTTTTAGATAGAGTCTCCCACTGGGTCTTGGCCAGCAAGCACCAACATTCTCTAGGTTCCCAAGTGCAGGGATGATAACCAGCCCTACTACATCTATTTTTCTCTGTGTTCTGGGGTTCGAACTCAAGCCTTTGAGACTGTACAGCAAGCATTTTCCTGACTGAGCTGTCTTCTCTGCCCCTCATACACTTTACTCTCATTATTTGCTCATGATGTGAGGCATTTGAATCATGGTGTCCCTTGTTTTTTTCCTCAATTCTTTCACCCAATTGTAATACCATGATAGCTAGTTTTAACTGTGACTTATACACAGTCAAGAATCACTTAGGAAGAGAGTCTCAAAGAGACAGACTGTCGGGATTGCATTGGCCTACGGGCATGTCTACTGGGAGATTGTCTTTATAACTATGCAGGAAGATACAGCCTAACAATGGGTGGCACCATTCATGGAGTATTGGTGGAAGTATTAAGGCAACTCCACGTTGTTAAAGGTTTATTTTGGGGTAACTTACAACAAGTAAAGGGATAGGTTACAGGATCCAGGAGAGGTGAAGTGCAGTCCAGTGGTGTTCTCTGGAGAACTCTGCTCGGTCTACATCCAGCATCCAGGATCACTAGGAACCATGAGAGCCAGCATATTGGGATCTCGGGTCTTAAGGGCTCCCCTATCGGCCTGCCTCAGGGGCAGGCAATAGATAGGTGTGACAGTTACCAGAAGCCTCAATGAGGATAGTACTTCCAGGTCAAAGCTGGAACAGCTACCCACTACAAAGGGGTTTGGGTGCTGGTCTATTTTAAGAAAGGGTGAGGAAGAATGGAGCATTAACATGTATGCATTTACTGTTCTCTTCCGAGTGTGGTGTGACATGACCAGTTCCCTCAAGCTCCTTCTGTTGTGACTTCTGGGCAGTGATGTTACCTGTCTTCTAAATTGGTTTCGTTAGTGTGTCTTATTATAGAAACAGAAAATGAAAATATAACAAAGGGTAAGTCTTATTCATTCCCTAAAGAATTTAGTAACAAAAATAAGTGTGATGAAAAAATTGAAAAAGCTCATGATCATCCTACCTACCTGAAATACTACAATTTCAGCCTGTATTCAGTATAATGTTGATCACTCACTTTAAAAAACAACAACATAATATTCTATTTTATTTTTTATTTATTCAACTTTAAAACATTTCACATAAGCACCATGTAGACTGACAACTCTGAGCTCCCACTTCCCTATACCACAATACCCCTTTTTCTCTGCCAACTAATGTCTCTCTTATTTGTTTGTTCTTTAGCTATGGTGAACCACCAAGATTAGCTAAGGTGATTTTATGACTATTGGTTTAGAACTGTTCACTGGAGCCTGGTGGCCTCAGCAGAGGTTATAAACTCTAAAGACAAATAATTTCTTCCTTCTCAGAATCTACCCGGGCTGCAGGCTGCTGCATTGCTGGAATAATGGTGTTCTTTGCTACACAGAGATTTTCAGCTTCATGTGTTCCCGTTTGTTTCTCATTGTTCTTAATGCTTATGCTGTCAGTGTTCTATTCAAGGGTCTTTTTCCTGTGTCAATTAGTTCAAGCCTATTCCCCACCTTCTGACCTCTCAGATTCAGTGTATCTGGCTTTATGTTGAGGTCCTTGACCAGTTTGGTGCTGAGTTTTGTGAAGGCTGCTAAATATACATCTATTTGCATTCCTCTACATGATGCTATCCACTTTGACCAGAATCATTTGTTGAAGATGCTCTCTTTTTTCAAGAGTGTATTTTTTGCCTTCTTTGTCAAAAATCAAGTGTCCATAAGTATGTGGAATTTTGTCTGGTTCTTCAATTTGATTCCATTGATCAATGTGCCTGTTTTTAATGGGAATACCATGCTGCTTTTATTACTATAGTTCCATTGTACAACTTAAAATCTGGGATTATGATACCTCCCACAGTTCTTTTATTATTCAAGATTGTGTTTAGCTGTCCTTGTATTTTTTTTTTTTTTTTTTTTTTTTTTTTGGTTTTTCGAGACAGGGTTTCTCTGTGTAGCTTTGTGCCTTTCCTGGAACTCACTTGGTAGCCCAGGCTGGCCTCGAACTCACAGAGATCCACCTGGCTCTGCCTCCCGAGTGCTGGGATTAAAGGCGTGCGCCACCACCGCCCGGCCTGTATTTTTTGTGTTTCCATATGCAATTGAGAATTCTTTTTTCAATTTCTGTGAAGAATTTTACTGGAATTGTGGTGGAGATTGTTTTGAATATGTAGATTACTTTTGATAGAATACCCATATTACCTACCCGTGAGCAAGGGAGACCTTTCCATTTTTTAATATCTTCTTCTGTTTGTTTCTTGAATGTAATAAAGTTTTTATTATACAAGTTTTTCACTTTAGTATAATTTTGAGACTATTGTGAAGGGTACTAGTTCCCTGATTTCTTTCTCATTACAATTGTTATTTGTATAAAGAAGGGCTACTGATTTTATGTGTTAATTTTGCATTCTGTTACTTTGCTGAAAGAGTTTATCAGGTATTTCCTGGTGGATGTTTTAGGGTCTTTAAATATAAAAATCATATAATTTGCAAATAAAGATTTTTTTACTTCTTCCTTTCAAATTTGTATCCCCTTGATGACCTTCAGCTGTCTTCAGAAGTCTTATTGCTCCAGCTAAGATACTTCAAGTACTATATTAAATAGGTATTGAAGAAGTGGACATCTTGTCTTCTTCCTGATTATAGTGCAAATGCTTTGATGTTTGCTGTGAGCTCTCTGTAAATTGCCTTTTTTATGCTGAGGTACGTTCCTTGTATTCTTAGGCCTTTTATCATGAAAGAATGCTGGATTTTGCCAAAGGACTTTTCTGTATCTAATGACATGATGATATGGTTTCATCTTTAGTATGTTCATGTGATGGGTTTGTTTATTGATTTACATTTGTGAAACAATACCTCCATCTCTGGAATGAAGGCCACCTTATTTTGATGAATAATCTTTTTGTCATGTTCTTGAATTTGATTTGCAAGTATTTTGTTAAAAATTATTGAATCTATATTCATAAGGGATATTGGTCTATTATTTTCTTGTTTTTACATCCTAACTAAAGCTCCCTCCTCTTCCCTCTTCCCTCTTCCCACTCCTCTCCAACTCTCTCCCCTACCCACTCTTCCTTCATTATTTCTCTTCAGATACAGGCAGGCATCCCAAGGATATCAGCCAGCCATGGTATAGTGAGACCAGTCACCCCCTCCTCCACTAAGGTTAGATGAGGCAATCTGGTATGAGGAATGGGTCCCAAAATCAGACAACAGAGTCAGAGACAGCCCCAGCTTTCACTGCTAGGAGTCCCACACAAAGACTAAGTTACACAACTGTAACATATGTGTAGAGGGCCCAAGTCAGTCCCATGTAGACTCCTTGGTTGTCGGTTTAGTCTCTGTAAGCTCCTATGAACCCAGATTAGTTCTGTGAGCTTTCTTGTGGTGTACTTGGCACCACTGGGTCTTTCAATCCCCCCACCCACATTTCTGTGGGATTCCCTGAGCTCTACTAAATATTTGGCTTTGGGTCTCTACATCTGCTTCCGTCAGTTGCTTGGTGAAGCCTCTTTGATGACAGTTGGGCTAGGCACCAATCTATGAATACTGCAGAATATCATTACGTAGGAGTCATTCCACTGACTTTTTTTTTTTTTTTGTTATTCCTGTTTGGTTGTGTCGTAGGTCTCTGGGATATCCCACTTCTGGGTCCTGGCCATCAGTGGAGAACTCCCTCTCAGGGTATTGTGCCTCCAACTTCTTGATGTAGGCACTTGAACTTGCCTCTTAGAAAAGCCTTCAGTGTTTCCCATAAGTTTGTCTATGTTGTGTTTTCAGTTTCATTCACCTCTAAAACCTTTTTTTTTTTTTTTTAATTTCTATAATGATTTTTGGAGTGACCATTTTTCACTTAGTTTTGAGTTCTTCAATTTCCAGGAATGTCTGTGCTTTCTGCCATTTATGTTGTTGATATCCACCTCTAACCCATGGTGGTAAGATAGGATGGAGGCTGTTATTTAAATTTTCTTATGTCTGTTGAGACTTGCTTTGTGTCCCAAAATGTGGTCCATTTTGTACAAAGTTCTATGAGCTACTGAGAAGAAATTATATTCCTTATTGTTTATGTGGATTGTTTCCTAGATTTCAGTTAGGTCCTTTTAATTCATGACATTTAATGTTAGCCTACTGTGTTTAGTTTCTGTCTGAATGACCTGTATATTGGCAAGGGATATTAAAGTCACCTGTATCATTGTCAGGGTTAATATGTGTTTTTAGCTGTAGTAGTGTTTCCTTTATGAATGAAGGTGTCCTTGTGTTTAGTGCATAACCGTTGAGAATTTCAATAATCTCTTAGTAGATTTTTTTCCCTCTAATGAGCATACAGTGTATGTGGTGTCCTTCTCTATTTCTTCTGATTAATTTTGGTTTAAAGTCTGTTTGGTCAAATAGTAAATTGGCTACACCTAACTGCTCCTTTGGTCCATTTGCTTGTAATAACTTTTGCTATCTTTCTCTTTCCTTGGTGGTGAAATGTATTTTGTTTGTTCATTTTTGTTTTTGAAGCAGCAGATAGATCAATCCTGTGTTCTAATACATTCAGTTAGTGTGTTTATTTTATTGGAGAATTGAGACCATTAAGATTGAGAGTTATTAACGAGAATTGTTTATTGATTCATTTTATTTTGCTGTGATGGTATGGGGTTTCCCCTTTCCTTTTATTTACTTTTCAAGGCTTTTCCCCCCTTTTGTGAAGTTCTCTTTCAAGCACCTCTGTAGAACTGGTCTGGTGAACAGTAGTTGTTTAAATTTGTTTTTATGATGGGATGTTTTTCTTTCTCTGTTGACTATGGTGGATACTTGTAGGGATATAGTAGTCTGGGCTAGCATCTGTGGTCTCTTACAGCCTGTAGAATATGCATCTGGAATGTTCTGGTTTTGAGTCTCCATTGAGAAGTCAGGTGTTATTCTTATGGGCCCGCATTTATCTGTGACTTTGTCTTTTTCCATTCCAGTTTTTAAATTCCTTTTGTTGTTATTATTCTGTACCTTTAGTGTTTTGATTATTTTATGTTGAGGGGAGTTTATTTTATGGCCCAGTATGCTTGATATTTTGCATGCTTTTTGTGCCTTAGTAGACATCTCTCTAGAAATTATCTTCCATGATTTTGTTGAAAATATTTTCTGGGCCTCTGACCTGGATTTCTTCTCTTTCCTCTATCCCTATTATTCATAAATTTGATCTTTTCATAGTATTCTACATTCCTGGATGTTTTGTGCCTGTATTTTTTTTTTAGCTTCAATGTTTTCTTTGACTGAGTTATCTATTCCTTCTACCTTGTCTTTAAGAGATGAAATTCTCCTTTCCATATCTTGTAAGCTGTTGGTGAGGTTTACCCTTGCAAGTTTTTTGTTTGACTTCTAAAGTTTATCATTTCCAGTTTTACTTCAGTTAGGGTTTTCTTTAGTTTTATTTTTTGTTAAATTCTATTTTCATGTCTTCAATTGTTTTCATTATCTCATTCAATTGTCTGTGTTTTCACAGTCATTAAGGCATGTATCCATATCTTCTTTAGGTCCTTCAACACATTCAAAATGTTATTTTCAATTTCTTGTTCTATGCATCAGCTAAACTTCTTTTGGGGGCCTTGTTCAACAGGATTGCTGTCTTTTGGAGGAGGCATATTGTCTTGGTTGTTCATATTTGTGTTTTGTGCTGGGAACTAGGCATCTGGAGTTTTAAACTTTGGAATGTTCATTGGCTTAGATATTTGTTCTCATATTTCTTGATTAGATATTCCATTCTTTGAGTGTGGTTGTCTCTCTGACTCCTAGCCCACTGTGATGGCTGTGAGTTTCCTGGTAGAGAGTGTTTCTGTGTATGGCAAGTGTCACAAAGAAATTGATGGGTTAAAGAAAAATTAAAAGGGGTTGGGAGGAATGAATGGTATTTTTCCTCTTGATTTTTAACTTCTCCTATGCCTAAATTTCCTCCAGTTCTTATAGGAATGTCTTTCCCAGCATGTTTTTATGTCATTGTTTCCTGCCTTTCTCATGTGTAGCAACGCCCGCATTACTACTTGTTTGCCATGTCTAAGCGAGGGGCTGAGGATTAAAGAGAGAGACAAGACAGCGGGTCATTCGTCTCAGTAGAATGCCCTTTATTGAAGGAGGGAGGAGGCCTTAAATACAGACTTACAGCACAGTGGAATAACCTGGGAGGGCCAAAGTTCGCTACAGATGTTTTACCTTCTAGCATTACACCAATATACAGGATACGCAAACAAGGAACCTTTGGTAAGCTGTTTAGGAGGAATGAAACCAGCAGGGAATTAGCATAGGGAGGACATCTGATCAAGGTCAGCAAGCAAGGCAACAGCTCCCCAAAAACGGGGGCCAGGGCTCAACACTCATGTTCCTTTTATTAATACTTGACTGCAATGTGTTCTTCTTTTTGTCTGAACCTTTTTGGTTGATTGGAGCAGTTCCTCAGGTGAATGCTGCTTCCCTCTCTCTGTGGGAAGCCATACTCAGTCTCCTCATCCCCCCTTTCCCTCTGATTTGTTTTGAATTCCAGTATACACTGTGCAGTTTGCGGTGCATGTTCTGTTAGCATAAGAGCTGTTCTTTCTGCTTTCACCTAATCCAGCAGATTTTAAGAATCATTCATACCTGCCTACTTGAATTCTTAGACTTTTCCAGGATTCTATGGTAGGAAGAATGCTGGCATTGTTTCCCTGTTTTCTGTTAACTTCTTTTTTTTTTTTTTTTCAGAAGTACGTTAAAATACTAACTTCCAGTTATTGTTGAAATGTCTGGTGGGATTTCAGTTTTCAAAATTTTGCATGTGTGAGTGCACATGTTTTAAAGTATATGCTTTCACTTCTGTGAGGTTTTGGAAGAGTGTGGCTTTCAGTCCTCTTTTTGATTTGTTGTATTTTACTGAAAATAAATCCAGGGTTTCTGCCTACCTAAAGTGCACAGCTAACAAGCACTAATGCCTCTGCACTTGCAAGCTTCTGCTAAATAGAACATGACATGTTTAAACAATCAATTATCTTCTCTCAGATAACACCTATTGCATACAAAACCTCATCTTGCAGTTGTTGAAATTTGGCCTCCAAACTTGTAAATGTAGTTATGTAGTTTGTGTTTATTCACACTCATTGCAGAAGGAACAAACATCTTATCCTGACACTGAATGAAGCATAAATGCAATGCTTGCTATTGTTAAAGACGAGGTTGGTATTCATCACTTACTCTTTGTAATTAGAATGGCATAGATGCACAATTCACAGTCACAGTAGAGTTGATACTCATAGCAATGTCAGTGCTTCCTCTTCTTAATGGAAGCTAGTACCACCATCTGTAGGCAGTCTGTGCTGATGTCCATAACCTACATTACCACCAAAGGCCCTGTGGATGTTTGTGGTCTATGTTGCAGCCTGAAGTCATGTCGATGTCCATAGGCTCTGCTGCCATAGAGAGAAATGACGGTATGAGTGACCTGTGCTGTCATCTGAAGTCATGTTGATGTCCTTGGGCAGTGCTGTTGCTGAGGGCTGTGATGGTGTCCATGGCTCATGTGGTGGCAGATGGCTCTACTGATGCCCATGGTTTGTACTGCCACAGGAAATCATGCTGAGGTCCGTGGCATGTTCTGATGCTAGAGACTATGTGGGTGTCTGTGGTCCATGCTGTCTCCAGAAAGCATGTGCAAGTTTATGATCTGTGTCCTTGCTGATCATAAAGGGCAAGAAAGCTGTTTTCACCAAGGTATTAATGACCGCAGAGTCACAGCTGAGAAAGAGGGACATGGAAGGCTGCTGTGATGACACCTATCATCCCCCCCACTCAAGAAAAAATTAACAGCTTAGGCAGAAAGTTACCAAAGAGAACTTTTAAAAATTATGATAAGGATGCTGGAGTGTAATTCGTCACAATCGATGGCTTCTGGCAGGGATATGGGTATAGAAGGATTCAGTTTTTTAGGTGTTGGCTACCAGTGTTTGACTGCATTTCATTGAGTATATGTGCATCACAAATTGGACTTGTTTGCTATTTTTTTTTCTTTTTACCCTTTTCTTCTTTTGGAGGATGTCACAAGGAAGTGAGGGAAGACCCAGGAGGACTGGGAAGTAAGTGTGCTCAAGGTTCATGATGTGAAATTCCCAAATAATCAATAAAATAGTATAACATAAAAGAATTTAGTTAGCAAGTTTTAAGTTTTTTTATTTTGAATGATGTGTAATATGATGGTATACACTCTTATAAATAAGTAAATATAGGTATGCAATGGTAGGACCCTTAATCAAGTAGAGTATCAAGTTTCATAATTGTTTATACCCCACGATTTTGCCTGAGCTTCCATTTGCAAATGTTTGAGCCATTGTTCATAGCTTGAATACATGACTTTTATGGCCTCTTGATACTTCATCACAAATGCTTGTTAAATTGTATCGAAACACCCCATACTAACTGCACATTCAAGATGTTTCTAATTTTCACAGCCATAATTAATAGACTTTTATTAGAAAGGATTAGTAATGTAGCAACTCCTGGCATTCTCTAGATTATAACAAATACAGTAAATGACTAATATATATTTTATACTTTAATGTCATTTTTTTTAGTTTTTATTAATCACAGTTTATTTACTTACATTTATTTATTTATTTTGTGTGTATTTGTATGTAGGTTCATATGTGCTCATATGTATGTGGGGGCCAAAGGTCAGCCTCAGGTGTTGTTCATCAGGATATGTCTACCTTGTTTTTTCTTGAGACAATATCTTACTAAGACTTGGGCTCAGATAGGCTTGTCTGCCTGGTCAATGAGCCATGAGGATTGATCTTTTTCTATGTTGCCAACACTAGAATTTGAACCATATTACCATGTCTGTCTTTTAATATGGGTGCTGAGAAATGATTGCCTGGCAACAGTTTACTAAGAGAATAATCTTGTTAGCCACTAGTTAGAAATTTAAGTAAGATTTTTTATAGTAATTTTTGAAATCTCTACTTTTAATTTTTTCCATTTATGTCTAGTATTGTTTTCATATCTTCTATAACATTTTAAAAGATTTATTTGTGTGTCTGCATGTATCTATGTAAGAATATATAGATATATGTGTACAGGCACATGCACCTCTGCAGGCAGATGTCAGAAAAGGGCATTGGATACCTTGGAGCTAAAGTCTCCAGCATTTGCATATCACCCAGCTTGTTATTTTGCATGGACACTGGAAATAGTACTCTGGTCTCAATTCTTGTGCAGCAAGCACTTTAACCACTGAGCCGTGCTCCAGCTTCTTAATGATTCTTCTAACTAGTATTTTTTCAGCTTGTTATAGAATTTTCACAAATTAATCTATGCCTACTGCCTTCCAATATATATTTACATGTATATATTCATTGTTTTTAAGTTGAATTGATGTGTGCTTACATAAATATTTTTTATCTTTTTGTATTTAGGATTTTTTTTTCCTTTTACATACCAACCACAGCTCCTGCTCCCTCCCCTTATCTTATTCCCCCACCACCTACCCCCCATCACATCTCCCATTCACCCCTCATAGTGGATAAAGCCTTCCTTGGGTTGTCAACACAGGCTGGCATACCAAGTGGGGGCAGGACCAAGCTCCTCCTCCCTGCATCAAGGCTGAGCAAGGCGTCCCACCATAGAGAATGGGCTCCCTCTGTCAAAATTTCTCTTAATAGTAAATTTCAAATATATTCTTTGTTTGTTCATTTGTTTGTTTGTTTTTCTAGACAGACTTTCTCTGTGTAGCTTTGGTGCCTTTCCCGGAACTCACTCTGTAGCCCAGGCTGGCCTGGAACTCACAGAGTCCTGCCTGCCTCTGCCTCCCTCATGCTGGGATTAAAGGCATGCACCACCCCCGCTCGGCTCAAATACATTTTTCATATTACTCTGTAAGAGCCAATGTTTCTTTGATGCATAAGAGGAAACCTGCATGATTCTGCATTTTCTATTTCCTAATATTTTTCTCTACAAACTCTGTTTAGGACATTTTTTTTCTTTTAAACGTGGTGCTAGAGTTGTATCACGGTAGTGCATGCCTTTTTTCATTTACAAATACTTGTGTCCTTCTGTCTTGAAACTTACATAGTCTGGTCAGTTGTTCAGGAGTTCTCTCACTTTTCCTTCAATCTACATTTGCTACAAAAATTGTTTAGAGTATGTTTAAGAATGGATTTCTCATACTAATTTTCCCATGACATGCAAGGCACTTTTATATGTTACTTAAAATTTTCATATGGTTAGTTTCTGCTCTGAATTGTGCTTTCTTCCTATTTACTGGGGCTGGGTTTGGTTTGTTCTTTTTTTTTTTTCCTCCAAATTCTTGAGTTGAATCATTAAGTCTTTTATTTGTGCTCTGCTTATTTTTTACTTCCTGGCTGAAGTCTCCCCTCCCTCTTATCCTCCCAGTCTCTCCTCCCAAACTCTTCTGTCCCTACACTCCCAATTCACATCTCCTCCATTTCTGTTCAGGAAAGGGCAGGCCTTCCATGGATATCAACAAAACATGGCATATCAAGTAGCAGTAAGACTAAGCACCTTCTCATGTAGTAAGGCTGGGCAAGGTGATCCAGTATGAGTAGGGTATCAAAAGCAAAAAACAGAGGCAGAGGTAGCCCCTGATCCCATTGTTAGGAGCCCCACAAGAGGACCAGGTTACACAACTGTACCATGTATACAGCGTGCATAGGTCAGTCCCATGCAGTGTCCCTTGTTGTCAGTTCAGTAGCTGTGAGCACCTATGAGCCCAGATTAGTTGACTCTGTAGGTTTTCTTTTGATGTTCTTGGCCCATCCATCTGGTTCCTAAAATCCTTCCTCCCTCTCTTTTGCAGGATTTCCCAAGCTCTGTCTATTTTTGGACTGTGGGTTTGCATCTGTTTCCATCAGTTGCTGGATAAAGCCTCTCTGATGACAGTTGGGCTAGGCACCAATCTATGAGTATAGCAGATTATTGTTAGGCATCATTACCTTGATATTTTTTTTTTCTCCAGTAGGGTTTGGTTCTATCCTAGGTCTCAGGATCATCCAGCCTGTGGTTCCTGGTGTTCCAGACAGTACCAGAGTAGGCTTAACCACAGTTGGGCATATACCCAAAGGATGCTCAATCGTAACACAAAGCCAGTTGCTCAGCTATGTTCCAGGCATGGGTTTTAGGTTAGAACAGTCATTTGTGTGCTACTCCCTCAATCTCTAGGCCACTCTTACTCCGATACATCCCATAGACAGAACAGACTGTATACAGAAGGTTATGTGCCTGGATTGGTGTCCCAGTTCCTCCTGTGAAATCTTGCCTGTTCACATGAAATGGCCTCTTTAGGCACCTACATATCTGCTATTGCTAGGAGTCTTAGCTGGGGTCATCCTTCTAGATTCCTGAGAGTTTCTCTTGTACCAGGTTTCTACATGACCCTGAAATGCCCCACTTTCCAGTAGTCTCTTTCAGTACTCTTCTTCTCCATTCCCCCCAGCCTGATCACTCATGTTCTCAACCCTATCCACCCGAAGTCCACTCACAAAATCTCTTTTATTTCCCCTTCCAAGGGAGATACCGGCATCCCTGCCTTGAACCCTTCTTGTTGTCTAGTATCTCTGAGTCTGTCTATTGTAGCATAGTTTCCTTTATTTTGTAGCTAATATCAACTTATGTGTGAATACACACCA
This sequence comes from Peromyscus eremicus, assembly GCF_949786415.1. Lineage (NCBI taxonomy): Eukaryota > Metazoa > Chordata > Mammalia > Rodentia > Cricetidae > Peromyscus > Peromyscus eremicus. The sequence continues at coordinate 20,752,274 of NC_081419.1, read as the reverse complement.
TGTTTGTCTTTCTTGTCTGGGTCATCTCACTCAGGACGATTTTTTTCTAGTTCCATCCACTTGATGGCAAGTTTCATGATGTCATTGTTTTTAAGAGCTGAGTAGTACTCCACTGTTTAAATGTATCACATTTTCTTTATCCATTTTTCAGTTGAAGGACATGTAGGTTGTATCTGGTTTCTGACTATTATGAATAAAGCCGCTATGAACATAGCTGAGCAATTGGTTTTGTGTTACAATTGAGCGTCCTTTGGGTATATGCCCAAGTGTGGTATCATGCTCTGATTTTTAATGGTGTAACCCAGAGCTATAATTTTCCTTCTTCAGACTGCCTTTATTGTGTCTTACTGGTGTTATTGTGCTGTGTTTTTATTTAGATTGATTTCAGGATTTTTTTCATTTCCCTTTTTTATTTCTTCTTTGACACATACATCTTCCACTAATGTGTTATTTCATTGCCATGAGTTTGTGTAATTGCTGGAGATTTGTTTGCTGTTTAAGATTAATTGCATTGTGGTCAGAAAGGATAAATGAAATCGTTTAGAAAGTATAAATGAAATCATTTAAATATTTCTGAATTTGTCAATATTGATTTTGTGTCCCAGTATGTGTTTGATTTTAGAAATGCTTTTGGAATTCTGAATAGAATTCTTTGTTACTTGGCTGGAAGAGTCTGTCGATCTATTAGATCTATTTGATGTATAGTTATTTTGATAGTATGAGAACTAATTCTCAGGAATGAGGCTTCCTGGTAAGTTCTAGCTCTATTCCTACAAGTTCTGTATATTGTGTATGTAGTATATTTAGCAATAGAGTCATAATTTTGAGTTGTGGGAGTCAGTCAAAGGTAGTGGTATTAGCCTATATTGTTTAGGAGAGTCTTTTGGTACCCTCTGACGAACACCTGATAGTGAGGTTCACAATGTCTGGCACTGTTTTGTTAGATAGTCTCCAGCTGTTGAGGGAGCATTATTACCTCATGTGGAATAAGTCCATTTAAACTACATCTCTTTATATATATATATAAACTACAATATGTATTTTTATATTAACTTATAAAATTAAATGTTTTCCCATGGCTGTTTCAAACATCCTTATTGTTATTCAACCATTGTTCCTTTTCTCCCTCTCTATTGCCCTCCTTCTCCATCCTCAGTAAAGATACCCTGACTGTTTTAACCTTTTCGCCATGTCACCTGTGTCCTACTATCATCCTCTTTAGAGCGCTTTTTTTCCCCCACCCCATGGTCTCTCTTTCTCCTTTTTCTGGCTTCTACTTTTAGCTGCTTCTGCAGCTATTTCAGGTTATGGTCTCAAATCTAAACATTTGAATCTGAGAGTCACAAATGAGAGCAATTACACATTTCAAACCAATTAATATGTACTCTTTTTGTGACACCTATTCCAATGTATATACTTTCCATCCTTTTTCTTAGCCTTTGTATAAACGTACTCTGGATTAAAGCCATACTATTGTTTTTTGAATGTGTTTTCTATGGCAGAAGAAAATTAATTACTTTAGATTAATCAGAATACATTATTTGTCTTTGATTCTACTCACATGACTTCCTACAATTTTCACCTAAAGGCATGTTTCATTTCCACTTCTCAATATTACCATTGGGTTTAAGACTTGTTTGCCTACTGTAGCTATTATTAGAGATTATGTAGTATTTTCTTCTAATTAAAAACCTGCTCTGATGACACGTTAGATTGTGAAATATCCTAAACCTGCAATGCTGTTTCGCTGCTTACCTCCACAGCATCTCCCATTGGAAACATTTCTCATGGTGAAAGGAGCTCTCAACAGTTTCTGTTTTGGAAGCACACTGCCAGATCGTTTAGTGTGTGCTGGGTTGTCCCTAGGTCTAAGCATATCTACCTTCAGTTCTCATGTCTCAAGTACATTTTCACATTATTTAGGTGCTGATGAAATATTTTGAAAAAAAAAAAAAAACATTAAAAGGCATTCTGAGAAAACTTGGAATGAAATTTGGCTTTTGAATTCCAAGCTCTACCTACATACTTTCTCCAACACAGCCACAACTGCTTGACTTATGCAAACAGAGCTACCAACTAAGCACCAAGGATTCATATATTTGTCTGTGTGGGGACAGTCTCATTCAATCAACTACACCATCTTTAGGATATTTACTCCTATTTTGGACTCAAAATCATTTTAAAACTAATTGTTCTTGTTTGTTGTCTTTAAATTTAATATCATTGGGCAAGTATCTGCAAGGGTTTAACTAAATTCTTTTTTGTATAAGACAGTCTAAATTGTCTTCTTCTTAAAGTTCTGATTTATCTTTACTTTTTCCATTAAAATAAGAAAATGCAAAGAATTTGTAGGAGTTACAAAGAGTAAAAAAATACAGACTTAATATTTGATGAAAGTTATTTGTCATAAGGGAAATGATCCCTCCATACAAATCATAAAGTTTGTTCTTAATAAATATTTTATTCCTTTATGAGAACAGAAGGTAAATATAAAACCATCATTTCTCAAAATTGACAAACTTTGAAGCAGTTTATTTGCAAATGTGAAACAAAAAATAAACTTTACTTATGCAAATGTCAAATAAGTTTCTGAAATAAATTAGATAATAAATTTCTGTTCCTAAATAGAGTATAAAAATGTTTGCTCAGGTATGCTTGAATCTTACTTAGAGAGGTGCTATCTGCTTTTTGAAGGAGTCTAATGCTGGTCAGTGGAAATGCTCAAGGGGTAAGGGTGCTTGTCAGTGAGCCCAATTATCCAAGTTCAATCCCCAGGATACACATGGTAGAGTAAAGATTAACACCAGAAAGGACACACACACACACACACACACACACACACACACACACACACGCAAACATAGTTGCTAAAAAAAAAAAATCCCAGCTTATGATTTTCTTTTTCATATGGATGTAATGCTTATGGTTTAGTGGGTTGAGAGAAGAAAAAGAAAGGGAGGGTTCATAGAGTTTTTACAAGACAGGTAGCCCAAGTCTTCCATGTATCCTAGGAAGAACTCAGAGAGAGCGTGTAGCCTTTCTGCCCTTTTAAATACTGCCTGTGACAAATGACATTACCACTATACAGATCAGGACAGCAAGACAATGGAAGACGAGAACAAAGTGGACTGGAATTACTGATGTTGGTGGCAAATGGAGGGAGGGGATATATTTTGTAAGTGTGTTGTTTCTTGAGTGAGTGAGGAAATTCCTGCTGTGTGATGAGTTAGAAGTTCCTAGAAAACACCTAGGCTGGAGATATATTAAAGTTAATTTTAAATCTAAATGTGAAGGAGGTCGTGGTTCTGGAGATGTATCTGATCATTTACACTTTAAAACTGTAGCCCTTCCCCCTCATCTCTATCATCAGTAGACTTCTCTGGTCAGCAGCGTTTTCCAGTGTGGAGCAGCATTCTCCCAGTCTTGTTCCCAACTCTGCATGCTTTTTTTTCACACAACAGAGTGATAGGTTGAACAATGGAGCTTTAACATTTGTTTTCTTTAAAATAAATTTTATTTATTTTTCATGAGTAGGTGTTCTGTCTTCATGTGTGTCTGTGTGTTATGTATGTGCTTGGTGTCTATGGAGACCGGGAGGTGTTGGATATCCTGGGACTGGAGTTACAGATGGTTGTTGGCTATCATGTTGGTGCTTGGAACTGGACCTGGGTTCTATTGAGTACCAGCCAGTGGTCTTAAATAGAAAGGTGCCCTGAGCCATCTCTCCAGCCCTGCATTTCTTTTCTTACAAACTACCTTGCTGCGTTAGACTGGCTCTTGGGACTCTCAACTATTTTTGTGAGACTAAGTCTCAAAGCCAACTTCAAATTGTCTTATCTCAGGCTTTTGGATGCATGTGGCCAGAGTATGGATTTATTATTGAGTGTTTTAAATTATTAATTCAGAATATTAAATTGATTTAAACAAAAATAATTCTATAAAATTTTAATAAAATAATTATTTTATCTGTATCTACACAGATATATCTATAAATACAATTATTTACATATTTATACTTTTATACATATAAAACAATTATTTCATCAAACAAAAACACATCACCATTTTCATTATCACTCAAAATATCAAATTCCATCTCTGCGGAGTAGAAATTCTTTAGCTTCTCCATTTTTCTGGAAAAAAATTAAGAATCAAAACTCTTATTTCAGTGCGTATTTTTATACTAAATACATAAGTCCTCATACACATATATGTATTTGTGTATATTGGAAAGAGAAGTAAGTTATTCCTAAGAAACAAATGTGTACATCTGTCTATTGCATCTGTCTATGTACAATTCATAAATTTGTTCACTTTCACGCACAGCTATCCTGCAATGATTGGGAAAACCTTCATTTGATTTCAAAAACTAAAATTAAGTACAATCATCTAACTAGAAGCATAATAAGAGAATAAAAACAGAGCTATTCTTCAGCTCAGTGGTATTGTGTTTGCCAGGCAAGCACGGAGCTCTAAATTCAATTTACAGTATGGCAAGGGGTAGGCAGAAGAGAGGAATCCCCTACATTTGTTTATTTATCAGCTTAATTTGTAATAATAGCATCTACCAATTTTGAGAGCTGGTTAGAATCTACACACCAATAGTAACACCTCAATATGAAACAGTAGAAACACAAAATATAACGCATATTCAGTAGTCAGACCTACATGAGCCAGATGATTTGCAAGGATATTCCTAGATCCAAGTACTTTCAGAGGATTGGTGTGATGATTCCGAAATGTGCATTATAAGAATTAACAATATTTATCCCAGAGACACTTTCTCTATTTGTCTGATTGAGAGGAGAGAATTAAGAAAATAAAGCTTTGAGCATAATAGAGAGAAATTAGATATTGTTATAGAGCAGGTCTTTTGGTATCTGAGTATAATATGTTTAAACTTATTAATATGACCCATATCACAGGAACCATAATGTGAGTAGGAAGAAAAATAATGCAAAATTTCTACAGGTTTCAAGTATTAGAGCAAATGACTAAACACCTGAAACATACCGGCATATTTGAAATCAGGAGTTCAGATAAAACAGTTTTAATACCAAGGTTAGTATAAGAAGAAAGGAGAGTTTCATAACTTACAGATATTGAATTATTATATTGAAGACTTCAAAGTGGGGGGATGTGATGGTAGTAAATATTATGTGCTATGGAAACAGTCAAGTAGGAAGCACATCATACCAAACACTGTGGTAGCCATTCTAGATTTGAAACCCAGTGATACATTGCATCATGCTACATTTTAGAGTTTCACAAGTACTAGCTAGCAAAAATTATATCAAAGGGAAAAATGGACACTGAATAAAACTATAAATATAAGGTGTAAATTTGGTAGAAAATTTAGGTTTTGTATTATTACAGTGTGACCCTGGAAGATAGATCTTGGTAGACACATCTATAAAATATAACAATCCGTATACTTTCAACATATAGTCTATATAATAAAACAGGAAAAAGATGAAATTCCAGGACACTGTTAGGAGGAAGATTTTAATATTTTGATCAGGTGAAAGTTTATTAATATTTTAGATCCTCTATTTTATGGAAACATACATAACTTATGTACTTAGGTTAAAAAAAAAAATCAAACCAGACAAACTCAGTGGAAAATTTATCTGAAAGCTGCTTTGGAGTCTTTGTGATCAAACACTCCTTGCAAGCTTGCAAGTGAGCAGGGTGATGTACTGGAGCACAGGAGCAGATGCGTGCACACTACGCTTGGTAAAAGGCAGGATGGCATGATTGTTGCTGTGTCCTCTTGAGAATCAAATACAAACACAAACTGCCAATATTGGCTTAAATTTTGGTAATTTTGAAGTATCATTTTTTACATGCAAAATAAGGAGTGAACTAAAAAAGGACAGTAGTCTTACATGTGCATATATATATATATATATATATATATATATATATACATATAAACTATTCTTTATGGGAGTGTAATTGCTTGCTGCTTACATAACCGCTCAGTTGAAGTTGCTATCTTTTAAAGCTCAGATGCTTTTGAAGTGAGTAATAGCAGATGATCAAATAGCTGGGGGATCAGCACACAGAAGAAAATTAGAGTCACAGTCATGCTGCAAAATGAACCCAGAGATACTAGCAAGGTGTGTGCAGCTGAGATGACTAGGATGCAATCCACTCTACCCAGAAAAGTTGTTGGAAAATACATGCACATAATTTCAATTCCAACTCCCACCTTACCCCACTGTTTAATTTGAGCTGTATGGTGAGAGTACAGAATGAATATGATTCATACTCTGCATTTACTAGAATAGAGCCCAAGGAACACACAAGATGTTATATACTGTATTGTTCTATGCATATTGACACACAATATGATATGCACTGTCTTGTTCCTTGCATATGGGATACCATGCCCAGAACTGGTTAAGTGCTTCCAGGCTCAAAGAGAACAGAATCTGTTGATCTTGATGAACTTCTTTGTAAGGACATAAAGCTGTTCACAACATTTTATATGAATTAGAAAATTCCTGTGTTTTTTACTTTAACCAATCAGGAGTCTTTCTAAAGCCCCACTAGGTTATTTTTGTTCATGTCAGCTTGACACTGTTTTCTAAATTACATTTTAATAGCAGTCATATAATTAATGTAGCAACTGCTAACAATCAGATTTTACTATTTGTTTTGCCATTAAAATCTAACACAATACAAAAACATACACTTTTGCATATTGCATTTGTTTGGCCCCTAAAACCAGATTTCTTCCACATCTCCTCCATTCTCTTGCGAAGAGAAGATGATCAGTACATCTTCTGTATTGATGATATTGTAAACAAAGCAGTATAAACAGCATAAATAATGTGAATGATCACATTCACAGTGCTGCCAGCTAAGGAAGAAGTTCAGCATGAGAAAAATTGGAATTGGATGCTAGCTAACTATACAAAGGGAGATTAATCAAAGAAAGGATGATAACTCTGTATAGTTGGCATTTTCTTTAGACTGCGAAGTAGCTCCCAAATAAAGACATGGAAACTTATTATTAATTATGAATGCTTGGCCTTAGCATAGTCTTGCCCTATTGGCTTTAAAAAAACAAAACAAAACAAAAACAAAAACCTTGATTTAACCTGTTTCTATTTATCTACATTTTGCCTCGTGGCTTTTTAATCTATCTTTCATTCTGTATGTCCTATTTTCCTCCTTCCTCCATGTTTGTCTGTCTTGCCCCTGGAGTCTCCCAGATGTCTCTTTTCTTTCTTTTTCCCAAGTCTAAATTCCTCTTCCTACTTACTCTCCATTCCCTGGAAGACCTACCTATACCTCCTCTCTCACTATTGATCATTCAGCTTTTCATTAGATCAATCAGGTGCCTTAGGCAGGCAAGGTAAAACAGCAACACATCTTTATATAGCTAAACAAATGCAACATATCTTTACATAGTTAAACAAATATTCTGCAACATTTCTCTTTTTGACTAAATAAAAAGAAATGTTTGAGCTTTAACATAATAATACTATATACAATAAGAAGAATTTCCAAGAAAAAATTACATTTATAATTTCCAGTCCATTTTTATTTGGCAAATTCAGAGAAAACTCTCCATTATCTATCCTATCTTGGTGAGTCCAAAGTTGTTTACCTAATTTACTTTCTATCCTAATTTGTATTACCAACCAACCTAAAATTAACCTTATAGACCTCAAAACATTTTCTTAGATAAACAATTCAAGCTTTTAGGTTTCTCAACCTTCTAAACTTTACATATCTTGTGTAAGTTTCTTTTTTGAATTTGATAGTAAGGAAAACTGTAGCTATAACTACCTCATACTCAACTCCATCAGAAACCTGAGCAGGATATAATATTACCTGAGTAAACTGGATGTGCAGAGAGCAAGCAACTTCCAAACCTATAAAAATGGCAAAGGCTTCTTTTTCCCTGCCTGGATAGTCACCCAAGTTTCCTCTGCAATGTTGGGGCATTCATCTTCAGCCTACGGGCCTAGAATATCTGACAGACTCTTCTGTGAAGCAGGAATTTTGAAGAACTGTCCTACCGTGTCTTGGGAAAGTTTGATAGTCTTTTTCTTTCTGTCCCTCTTGTCCAGTTTGTACAGTATACTGTCAGCTGTCAAGGCAAGAGTGGTTTCTTGCCCAAATGGCTAGCTTTGCCACAATGAAAGCAAGCTCCATATGGAGGTTCTTTGATGCCCTCCATCGTTTTATGAAGTAGATTGGTGCTGCCATCACCAGATGTGTCTCGTGGACATGAAAAGCCTTAGGTTATTAAATACCTTAAATGCCGTATTCTGCAGGTCTCTGAAGCATTTGAAGATTTCCTATCTAAAATGTATCTGTTTATCCTTGAAAACATGCTTAACATGACTACAAGTTTGATTGTTATAGATGACTAGCTACTGACCTGCATTTCTTAATTATCCTAAACAGTTTGGAACAATAGCTTTCAAGGACTAGAATTTTATATTACATTTTTAAATGAACTGCATAGGTAAAATACTGTAAACAAGAGTAGAAACCTTAAACTGCAAAGTGGGAACAATACCCTCTGGCTGTTGGCTCCAACCCCCTCCTCTGGTTGATGAGAGGGAGCCTTAAGCCTGTGTGCCTGAGAGCTGATTTTAACTGGGAGCTGCATTTAACCACCCCAGCTCTAGAATGTTGGATACCTGCATTGTAGCAGGTATTTTTACTTAGTTTGCTGTTTCTACTTAGGTAGCAGTCTGCTGCACAGCAGTGCCTCTTAAAGGGGCTGTATTCACTTTTGTTTGTTTGTTTGTTTGCTTGCTTGGCTGTTTGTTTTCAGCTTTCTCAGGCCCCATGTAGAAATTCAGGCTCCACATTAGGCACCACTTGTAGATGGAATTTTCTTTGGGTCTCCAACAAGATCCTAGATAAAGACACGGAGACTTTTTATTATTTTTGAATGCTCAGCCTTAACTTAGGCTTGTTTCAGTAGCACTTTTAACTTAATTTAACCTGTTTCTATTAATCTACATTTTGCCTCAGGGCTTTTTTTTTTTTTTTTTTTTTTTTTTTTTTTTTTTTTTTTACCTTTCTTTCATTCTGTATGTCCTACTCTCCTGCTTCTTCCATGTCTGGCTTACTGACTCCTGGGATCTCTTATTTCTCCTGAGCCTAAATTCCTCCTATTTACTTTTCTTTCCCAGAAGTCCCACCTATACCTCCTCCCTTGCTATTGGCCATTAGACAAATCAGGTGCCTTAGAAAGGCAAAGTAAAATAGCAACACATCTTTACATAGTTAAACAAATGCAACATATCTTTACATAGTTAAACAAATATTCTGCAACAAACAATTACAACACATCTTTACATAGCTAAATAAATATTCCACAACAAAAAAATGCAACACAGCTTTGCATTTTTAAACAAATATTCTGCAAAAACTCTGGGCATTTGCATATTTTTCTGTATGTGAATCTAAACAAAAAGCACATTTGACTTTTTCTGTGGTGAGAATCTTAACATTTAGCTGAGTTTTTGGTTTTATTAAGTATGTATTTTATATGTATTATTCTCAGTAAATTAGTGTAGATAATACTGCATATTTGCATTATAACTCACACAAAATATTCACAAGTTCCCCCATCTATCTTAATTGGTTTTAGAGTCAATGAAGTGTAAAACTAAAAAGTGTTTGTTCACAAAAACATATGCACACAAATGAGAAAAAGGTTTATAGAACTGACACCCAGAAAGGCTGTGTGTTAAAATTTACAAAATAAAGCTGTGCTATACTTATTTATAATTGATATCATTTTTAGTACCTCCTTATTGAACATAGACAAGGGGTAGTTTCTGGATCTCACTGCACCTGATATGGAAGATTTGGGCTTGTTTTCCATACATAAAAAAAAAAAAAACATACTGTCATCTGGGACCATTCTCCTTTACTTGTTGTAATGGATATTCTTGGTTGTCAGCTTGACTTCATCTGGAATGAACTAAAACTTCAAAATGGAGAGGCCTGTATAGGATTTTTGCATAACTAGAAGTGAGAAGATCCACTTCTAATGCAGATCTTTAATTTAGGCAGGCACACCTTTTATCCAGATCTCTTTTTGGTGGGAAGATACACCTTTAATCTGGGCCACATCTTCTGTTGGAAGCTTATATGAGAACACGGAAGAAGGAAGATTTTACTCTTTGCCTCCTTGCTCCTGCCTCACTAGCAGGCTCATTCCATCACTGGCAGGCTCCTGCCTCACCAGCAGGCTCATTCCATCACTGGCAGGCTCCTGCCTCACCAGCAGGCTCATTCCATCACTGGCAGGCTCCTGCCTCACTGGCAAGCTCATTCCATCACTGGCATTGGAGCATATGTCTGCAGTATTCCAGCAGATACTAAAGGTCAGCTGAGACATTCATCCTCATGGACTGAAAAACTACTGAATTATTTGTATTTCTGTCTATAGGCAGCCATTGTTGAATTATCTGGACCATTGCCTGTAAGTCATACTAATAAATCCCTTTTCTGTATATATAAAGCCTAGTCCTATAAGTTCTGTTACTCAAGAGAATCCTGACAAATATAATTGGGGAAAGAAAAATATTTTATCAAGTGGAAATTAGATGCCCATGTAGACTATTTAGGTGAGGCTCACCAAAATCTCAGGACACATCTCTGATACTTGTAGATGAAACTTGAGTACCTAGCAGTGAAATGAGATGACCAGATAATGTTGCTCCTCACTGTAAACATCACAGGATAGCCTAGTGAATAGCAAGGGTAGGGTACTAGGTACTAATCTTGCATTCAAACAACTCCTTTGAAGTAACACCAAATCATAAAGGAGATTCTCAATGAAGATTCTAAGGGGCACACCCTGCAACAGCAGCCCCAGAAGTATCTGTGACAGCCAGGCCATTCAGTTCTTTTGCCACAGTCAACAATGATTGTTTAATTACTGAGGAGTTCAGCTAATCTATGTCATCCTTAATTTACCACCATTTTTTTTATTTTAACAAGAATTTGATTTTCTCTGTTAACTGTTTTTGGTTATTTGGTGTTTTCCTTATCAGCATCATCACCCTTATTAGTATTATGTGTATTTATATTTGTCCATATGTATGTTGATGTACCATATTTGAGACTGTGACTTGCACAGGCCAGAATATGGTGTTGGATTCCCTTGATCTAGAGTTGTAGACTGTTGTGAATTGACAAGTGGGTTCTGAGAATAAAACCAAGATCCCTCCAGAAGGATAACAAGTGCTCTATGGTGTATTCAATAAGAACACTCTCCATAAGTTCATATATTGGAATGTTGGTTTCCCAGCTGGTGAACTTTTCAGGAAGCATTAACAGAGATTTTTGGAGAGGTGTGTCACTGGGAGTGAGCCTTGAGGTTTCCAAAGCCCACACTAGGCAAAGTATCTTATGTTATGCTTCCTGCTTTTGGATCAGATTTAAGTTCTCAGCCTCTGCTCCAATGATATGCCTGCCATCCACCAAGCTTCCCACTACTATTAGAGTAATGAACTCACCCTCTGAAACTATAAGCAATCCCCCAATTAAATACTTTATTTTATAAGTTGCCTTGGTCATAAATCTCTGCACAACACTAGAAAAGTAACATAGACACGATTTTTTTTTTTTTTTTTGGTTTTTCGAATAGACACGATTTTAACTGATGGGCCATCATCTCTCCAGCCCCTAAAGATTTTATATTATTTTTAATGTTATTTGTGTGTGTGTGTGTGTGTGTGTGTGTGTGTGTGTGTGTGTGTGTGAAAGAGAGAGTCTCGTGTGTGTGTGTGTGTGTGTGTGTGTGTGTGTGTATGGGTGTGAGCACATCAACACAGGTATCCAAGGACCAAATAAGGGCCGTAGATGCCCTGGTGCTGGAGTTACAGATAGTTGTGAGCCATTCATCATGCGTGCTGGGAACTGAAGTCAGGTCCTGTGCAAGAGTAGTATATTCACCTAACTGCTGAGCCATAGAGATATCTCACTCTCCAGACTTTTCTTTTTCATAAGTAGATGCAAATTTTAGGTTTACCTTTTACAAATATCCCAACTCTAACCTTCTAGGTACTGAAGTTTAAGGTAAAAAGAAACTGTTAACTATTTTTCTCATTCTATTTCTTTATACATATTTTTGACAAATAGAGAAATGTTATTTGTTAGGATATAGCGACAGATAAAACAGATTTTAAAATGTACCTTGTTAGCTTCAGTGTTTTAATACACTATAACACAGTGTCCTAATTTGCTTTCTATTGCTGTGATAAAGACTATGACGAAATGAAGTTTGAGGAACGAAGGATTTGTTTCATTTCACAGGTTACAGTTTACCATACAGGGTAGCCAGCTCAGAAACCCAGAGGCAAGAACTGAAGCAGAGCTCATAGAGGAGTGTTGCCTATTGGCTTGGTCACCATGGTTTGTCCTGCTTGCTTTCTTACGCAACCCAGGAAAATCTGCCCAGAGATGGCACAACCCCACCCCCTTGTGAGCTGAGCACTCCTACATCAATAGTAAAGGGAATCCACCCCCCAACCCCAACCCTGGCCTGCCTACTGCCAATCTTATGGAAACATTTCCTCAATTGAGGTTTCCACTTCAGAGATGAATCTGACGTGTCAAGATGCACATACCCACACAACACTTAGGTTTAGCAAAATCAAGGACATTTTGTAACATTGTAGTAGCTTGTTCTTCAAAAATTCCTAAAACTTTGTAGAGCCATGGAATGAAGATACCAGTAGCAGCTGTGATGGGGTGAGTGAGTATAGTGGCTAATTTAAAGCATCTTATTTCCAGGAAGCTCATCCTTTGGCATACTGGTGATAAAGATTTTTTTTTTAAATCTGCTCTGCAGGGGATAGAGTAGTATGTTAGGGTATCAGCCACACCTAACAGTAAAACTTTTATTCTAAAAGTGTGTCAATTTAGACATTTTCTGCAATAAAAAATTCTTATTCATTTTCATTTCTTATAGAAGACTAAAGCTTTTGATGAACTTCTGGAATGCTGGGAAAGATAATTTCCCCTTGTACTCTCAGTCTTTGTTTCAAGATTGAAATTCCACAAGAGAGCAGCTGTCTGCAAAAGGCTTTGCTACTTCTATCACAAAGTTTTAATATCCTCTGAGTACTGCAATTTTGGGAGTAGTGTAGATAACAGATTATAATTTTGTCTTTTCTGTGGAATTTTATAGTGAGGACTCCTAAACAGTCTAAGTTTGACATTAAGGTGACCTTCATAAGTAACAGTGTATGACTGTCCATTGCATTGGCTGTAGAAGTACCAACAGACACAATTCTATCCATATTGCAAGACTTGGTATATATACATAATCAGCATAAGTACAAGATATTGTTTTAGAAAATGTATAGATTGCCTCTCTAAACACTGCATTCATTATTTTATTTATCCACATAGTAAATCGTTACTGAGTAGGTAAAAATGCCAATCTCTGTTTAGAATTCCAGGGACTCCCCTCTATATCCTGTACTCATGACTCTCAGAGAACACATTATAAGTGAAAGAGATGATGAGCTTATTTGTATGGAGTCATTGCATGGTTATGAATATGTTAAAGCAAAAAACAACAGAGTCAAGGACATAATATATATTTGTATTAAATGATGTGATTTTAATTAAATTAGTAGGTAGACATTATCTAAATCTGTACTCAGGAAACTATAATCTTACATAGAATACTAATGTTCAAGATTCAGCTACAACAAGCAAAAAAGTTCTAAGCTAAAACCATGCTTGATCAATTTAAAAAAAAAGAGGAAGAAAGCCTGTATGGCTAACAGTAGTGGGCAATAGTGACCTGGCATCTGATTGGGTTAGAATAATGACTAGAACATCCTGTGTCTTGATATCACTAATGTTTTATTTTATTCCTAGTAATACTGGAAACTATAGTGGATTTGGGGGTAGGAAAATCATCTATCATTGCTTTAAGGGATTGATATATTTTTGCATGAAGAGGAGACCAACAATTTGTGTTATTATCCATGAACTTCAGAAGAGAGTAGTACTATGAAGATACTGAAATATAATAGCATTGTCCATCAGAATGAAACTCATCAGCTGTCAGTGTTATTAAAATCAACCAGCAAAATTATTCACATAAAGTGAGCCTAGGACCCGTGTCGGAGAGATATGACTTTGAATTCAACCATTTAGGAATGTGGGTGAAATCAATGAACATGCCATACTCTATGGGAAAAAATCTCTGAGTCCTCAACCCTACAACAGAGAACTGAAGGCACCTGAGGACTCTCTGGCAACTGAAAGCCAGAGAGGTTTCGTACTCCAGAGAAGATCACACTAATTGGTTGTCCATTGCCAAACAATTAGTCCTAAAATCATACAAGCAAGTAACATTACATGGACTCAACAGTTTATTTTTAAGAATATGTATATAAATATAAATACATATATGCATACAACAATGATTAGTGGAAAAAGAGATCATGAATTAGAAGAGAGTGAGGAAGTGTAAGGAGGAGGGTTTTGAGGAAGGAAAGGGAAAGGAGAAATAGGAATAAAATACAATCTCAAAAACTTGAAAAATAGAGTGTTCTGCATTCTTATTATGGCTAAAACATGCAATATAGAAAGTAATTCATTTTTAAATTAATAACCATTGAATATATAAACCATAATATTTTCTTGTAGGCTGTTGGAGAGTGTCTTAGAATTGCTATTGCCCACTAGCCCAGGGATGACCCATCCATAATGGTTGATCCCTCCCTCAACCATCATTAATTAAGAAAATGCCCTATAGGCTTGCCTACAGCCAGACCTTATGGAGGCATTTGCCTTTCTGCTCTCTAATGACTCCAGCTTGTGGCATAATGGCATAAAACTAGCCAGCACAGAGAGGTACTTTGTAGATGTAACCAACCATCTTATTAAATAAGAAACACAGAGCCAATTCAGAGAAGAAAGCCAAGAGGTCAGAACTAAGAGCCTCACCCTTCCTGATTCAGCGATCCTCTTCAGCCAAGAGAGCTCTCCGAAAAGGGGGCTACTTCCTGTGTGTATGTCTTTATATAGTCTAGCTGTTCTGCCTTCTCATTGGTCATAAACCCAAACATGTGACTGCCTCGTCACTGCCTGTATGTACCGCCCTCCAGGTCCTTAAAGGCTTGCGCCACCCCCACCACGCACTTGCTATGGCTCTAATAGCTCTGACCCCCAGGCAACTTTATTTATTAAAATACAATTAAAATCACATTTCAGTACAAGTAAAATACCACCACAGTACTTCATATATGTCAGAATTTTAAAGATTGTCATGCAGTTTATACTATCAGAAGCTCTATATTAGTGTCTTGGTAGGATAAAATCTGTTTATCTTTCAATGAAGCAACTAATATTGTCAAGAACATCCCACCTTAAAGAGTATAAGGCAGATGACCAGAGTTTATAGATGAAGAGAAAACAATAACAGTAGCAAAAGATATCCAAAGTTTTTTTGTTTGTTTTTCTAATTGGGGAAAAGATCAAACATGCTCTATCTTTGAAACATTACCAGCCACTCAGAATATTCTCTTTCATATCCTCAGAGTCAAATCTTTTCAAATGACTTTATGTCACACAGTTTTTGCACACCTATGAAACCATAGTTTGTGAGTTTAGATCTCAGCCTCACCAATGAATTCCCTGACCAACATATGACTCCTCCCTAAATTGGAGAAAAGAAATTCACACAGTGATTTGGTGCTTATGATTCTCTAGTTAAAATATGCCCCTCTAAAAATGTTAAGCACAGATGGTAACTGTGCATATCACAGTACTTTCAAGAGAATAAAAATTACTGCACACATCTGACACCTTACAGTGTCTAAGGCTTTGTCAAAATTACTTTTCAGCATGATATTGAGAAACTGATTACTTCTTGTAGACATATGAAGAAAACTTGCTATTATTAAATAATACAGAACAATTCATTACCAGCTCTGGGATATTACCAATGTGATGTGTCACAAACTTCTCTTGGAATCATTTAACATTCCAAACTCGTTATGATCCAGACTTGGTTAAGATTTCATTTGTAACTTCTAATGTGGAAGAGAAATGTCAAATATTGTTGGCTTAATAATTTATAACTGAGTGTTAATTTTAATCATTTATAATTGAGAATTAATTTTAGAAGTGTTAGATAGCTTTGTCACCTACATCTTTGGCAAGGTTGGATTTTACTGGCTCTTATGGAGCCCCTAATAAGACAAATACTGAGCCATGAAGCAGCTACAGCAGCTGAAGCTGCAGGATGTCTTGGAAGTTCTATGTACCAAATAATAGCTGGTACTGGTTCTTTTCTGTGTCCCACGGCAATCGATAATTGAAATTATAGCCAATTGAGAAAAGAATTTGAATTAAAAAAAAAAAAGACTTACGGAATGGCTTTGGGGCCAAGGCTGTGTCATGAAAGGCATTTGCTTGTTGAATAGATTATACAACCTTGTAATGTCCGTGAAGCCTATGTTAGATAGATTGGACAAAACCTTCAAAATACATTAGGAATGGATTTGGAATCCAGGCCTACCTTTCAAATACAACATTCCAAGGAAACGATATTTTCAATATGATCATTAACACTGACAAAAACATGAAAATATAGGCCATTGATGGTGTTATTGATCTCATCTCAGACTGGGGCTCTCATCCAAATTCTTGATAGCAGCAAGTTTTCCCCAACTTTCTTTCAGAGTATCAGTTCTTGTCTCT
This sequence comes from Peromyscus eremicus, assembly GCF_949786415.1. Lineage (NCBI taxonomy): Eukaryota > Metazoa > Chordata > Mammalia > Rodentia > Cricetidae > Peromyscus > Peromyscus eremicus. The sequence continues at coordinate 20,735,555 of NC_081419.1, read as the reverse complement.
GTTACTAGAGCATTAGCTCCATTTCAACCAAGACTGACATATTGAGTTCAGATCCTGGGGTTTAGCCACACTCATACAAAGCTCATGTGTCCATATTATATAGCAATCCTACAAATTTTTATTTATTTCTTGAAAATTTAAAATTTTTTGCATTTAAATTTTTTGTCTAAGAGCACTAATAAAATAAGCTGTCTGTGAATCATATTCTAATATTATTTCCTATTTCTTCACAATACTTGTCTTATGTTTATTCATCAGACTATTTTCTTGACCAGGATATTTTAGATTAAGGAAAATCCCAAATCATATTGTGTCTTTTTATTTCAAATTAAAAGGATTTTCCTTGAGGATATTGAAGATAAGGCAGGGTTTGTTGTTATTCATTTATTTCCCAGACATCGAGTTATCTTAATTGTTTAAATATTCAAGACAAGTAAAAACAATTATCTTTGGGTTTATAGAGTAATTATTTTGAATAGAATACATGTTTAACACTATTTCCCATTTCCTGGACTTGCTTGGAGAATTTGTAAATAGCATTATAAAGTTTTCAAAAGATTTAGGTTGATATGGCATGCCTCAAAAACAAATGAACACATTTAGTGAACAGTAAACATGCTTACATATCTTTATCAATCTATTGATATAACTATAGTTCAAAATAGGTAATCCAATGTAGAACTTACAATATCTAAATGAACGAAGTGATATGATATCCGTCTGCATACACATATAGATAGACAGACAGATATATGATAGATAGATTGTTAAAGAGTAGTCATGGAGGTTTATATTTTGACTTTATTTCCTTCCACTTTGATGTGAAGATCAAAAATAACATATCTTAATATTAACTAAATGCATCAATGTAACAATGTACAACAAAAAAAAGAAAATTTAACAATAATTCTATTCTGTTTCCAAAGACAATATTATTTCTGGTATTTTGAATATTTTTTGTGCAGCACAGTTAATAACTGTTCTCATGAGGACATTGGCATTGAAGTATGCTAAGTAGGAATCAATTCTGTAATGAGCAGCACACTGGTGTAGGTAATCTGCCAAACATATTGGTCCTTTCATACCAATAGAACCAGAAATTTTGTTCAAAAATTAATGCTGTTTTTTTTTACATGTACAATCTTGAGGAAGTCCCTCGATTGAAAAAGACTATTTTTCAAAGTTGCTCACGAAGCTGCTAGTTTCAACTAATATATTGGCAGCAACAATCTTGGCTTATTTATAAGACATTGGCTGCCAGAGAGTATAGCTTTTCACAGTGGGTCTGAATTTATCTCAATTCCGTTTAAAATACCTGCCATCATCACCCCTTAAATAAATGACTAAGCTGGAGAGAAAGTTTAGATTACTAAGAATGACAGAAAAAATATAGATTCATGGAAGGGATAGACCAAGATCTGCTAGATTTATAGTACACAATGTGTCATTGTAGTCTGCTCTGGGGAGTCAATCCTATTAAATTACTGTTCAGATGTCTTACCTGTCTTCTCCCTGATATATATGTATATATTCTGGACAACAAAATGTATGGATCCTATCTTTCTTTACTTATTTATACCATATACTTGGACACAACTAGTAACTCTCCCAAGGAAGGTGCTATCAGTTATAATAAAGGTCATGTCTGTTATAGAATTTGTGAATATGTAAGTCTTCAATCCAGGAGAGTAAACATGTCATGTCTAGGCAAAGCAAAGATGTATTTCTAAAAGGGCTTTCATGATGAAGATCAGTGACCTCTGTCCTACATTCAGCGAAATAACAATCAAAGAGCAAGAATTATAACCTTCATTGATCCAAAATATGCCCAACTAAATTAGAATAACAAATGAATATTAATGAGAGCAATAAATAGATATTTAAAATTTTAGTTCCCAAACTATGCACTTTCTCTTGTAGCAATCTCTTTCAAATTTCTTTCTTGGTTAGTAAGAAAAACTTGACATCTTTCTTGGCTATGCTAAAAACAAAAAAACAAAAAAAACCCTTCATTTTGTGTATTCATCAAATTGCAGCGTTCTGTGCAAAACTCCACAGAACATTTATTTCACATGGAACTCTACAGGCACATCTTCCTTCTACATCTTTGTTTCATAAGGTAAAAGTTAAAGCCTCAAAAGATGAAGAAGTGTGTTACCTCAGCATCTTAACAAGAAACTAAAACTCAAAAACTGTTAGATTTTAAATTTTAAATTATTTTTAAAGAAATGTAGCTTTACATAGAAATGGAGAAAATGTTTGAGCAAATATTTATGCCTCACCCAACTTCATCTAAAAATCACATCTTGTTTTAGCATGGTTTGTTTTTTGTATTTAATGAATCAATACTAATAAACTTTAGTTAACAAAAGTCCAGGCTTTCCTTAGATTTTTATGCCATATATTTCTAGTACCATTTTTTCCTCTTGCCTGTGGCAGTTTCTCAGATTTTCCATGTGTTTCATGATCTATACCTAAATGGTTTGAGAAGTATCATGTTTGTATGTTGAAGAATGTCCTTCAAATATTGTGTCTGATGTTTGTGCTCAGGATCATCCTGTGCTCATTAAAAACCAAGAGAACCATGACTATAAGGCACTATTTCTTTTATGCCAAGGTCACACATCCATACAAATATGACTTATGACTGTTGGTACTATTCAGTGACAAGACTGAGGTGATTATCAAGTTTCCAATGCAAAGTTACTCTTTTGCTGCTTTTTATACGATATATTCTGGGAGGCAGTCACTATTCAAAACCACAACTTAAGTCTACAGGATGACAGTCATGCTCAAGTTCATGAGAGCACACTATTTACATAATTTTCATAGACTTACTCTTAAGAGATTTATCTTGTTGCTCAAATTCATTAATTCATAGAACCATTTAATCTAGCTGTATGTTTATTAGAAATGTTGCTTATCAAGGTGAGGAGTTTTGTGGCATTCACAGTGATGTGTATATATGTGTGCAAATTTACACATCTGTCCATACAGGTACGAATGGTAGAGGGATCATGTACCCTCTGCTGTCCTTCTTTACCTTAAGTTTTCATGGTAGATTATTTCCCTGAACTTGAAATTCCCCTTTTTGGTTCAACTGGATGCCAGATAGCTCCTGAGATCTTACTCTTTCTTCTGCCAAATACTGGGAGTTACAGGCGTGCACTACCATGACCAACCTTTGCAGACATGCACTGCCATGACCAACTTCTGCATACGTGCTAGGGATTTGACTCCATGTTTTCTTGTTTTACATCCATCTCTTGAGTCCCAGTAACACGTTCTGTAATTTCTAAATATTTTCAGGTTTGGTTTTTGTTTTTTTGGTTTTTTTTTTTGTTGTTGTTGTTGTTGTTGTTTTTTTCTGTTACTAATTTCCTCTTTAGTTCCATTGTGGACTGAGAACAAACTTTCTCAGTAATCTTTTGATTACTTGAAATTTGTTCAGTTGGGTGCCATGGCCTGGAATGTGCTCAATTTAAGTAAATTTCCCATGTGAACTAAGAGAAGTGTGTCTGGTTGATAGCACTTTTCAGGGAAATTCTAGGCTTACTGATTTATTTTGTCTGTTTAATGTATCAAATACTACAAGAGAGACACTGAAATCTTCAACACTCATAATAATTTTGTCTGATTTTCACTGAAGGAGTATGTCCTCACATATTTTGTAGGTCTGCTCTTAGAGGCTAATAATTCAGGATGATGTCTTCCTGAGAACTTGCTTTCTTTATCCATATATAGTGAGAATGGTACCCCTAATAATGTTTATTGTTCTAAGATGTGCTTCATCTGAATTAAGTGTTCCAGTTCCCTTAGGATTACTGCTAGGATACACATTTTCTCCATCTCTTTACTTTTAACTTATTTATCTCTGTATATTTAGTGTGAGTTTCTTGTTTGCAACATGTGGTAGGGTCATATTATTAAATAAATTTTAAAAAATCTTGGCCTTTTTGTTTACTGATTTGTTTTGTTTTGTTTTGTTTTGTTTTGTTTTCAGAGACAGGGTTTCTCTGTGTAGTTTTGGTGCCTGTCTTGGATCTTGCTCTGTAGACCAGGCTGTCCTCGAACTCACACAGATCTGCTTGTCTCTACCTCTTGAGAGCTGGGATTAAAGGCGTGTGCTGCCATCACTCGGTCAATGTAATACTTGTCTTTCTTTTTAAATTTTACTTTCATTTTTATGTACATTGGTGTTTTGCCATGGGTTTTGGGTCCCCTGGCTCTGGAGTTACAGACAGTTGTGAGCTGCTTTGTGGGTGCTGGGAATTGAACCCTGGTCCTCTGGAAGAGCAGTCAGTGCTCTTAACCACTGAGCCATCTCTCCAGCCCAAGTTTTCTTTCTTTTTTTTTTAAATTTTTTTTAATTCATTTTTACATACCAGCCACAGATCCCCCTCTCATCCCTCCTCCACCCTTCCCTCCCACTTCTCATCCCCTCCTTCAACAGGATAAGTTCTCCCATGGGGGCAGGCGGGGAGATGGACAACTAAGCCTGGTACATTGAATTGAGGCAGGATCAAACCCCTCCCAAATTTATCAGGACTGAGCAAGGTATCTGACCTTACATAATGGGATCTAGAAAGCCAGCTCAAAACAGACCCAGGTACACAACTGTCTCTCATATGCAAAGGGACTAGTCTGGTCCCATACAGGTTCCACAGTTGTCTGTCTGAAGTTTCTGAGTTCCTTTGAGATTGGTTCAATTGTCTCTGTAGATTTCCCCATCCTGATTTTGACCCCCTTCCCCTTGCTCATGTAATCCCTCATCCCTCTCTTCAACTGGACTCCCAGGGCTTGGCCTGGTGCATGGTTGTGGATCTCTGCATCTGTTTCCATCAGTTGCTGGATGAAGGCTTCATTGGGATCTCCTCTATTTCTCCTTCCCAAGATGATCCATACATCCCTCTTAGGGTCCTCCTTATTTCCCAGCTTCTCTGCAGCTGTGGCTTGTAATCTGATTATCCTTTGATTTACATCTAGTATCTACTCATGAGTGAATACATACCATGTTTGTCTTTCTGAGTCTGGGTTACCTCACTCAGGATGATATTTTCTAGTTCCATCCATTTGCCTGAAAATTTCATGATGTCATTATTTTTTACTGTTCAGTAATAATCTGTTGTGTATATGTACCACATTTTCTTTATTCATTCTTTGGTTGAGGGGCAACTAGGTTACTTCCAGGTTCTGGCTATTAGGAATAATTCTGCTATGAACATAGTTGAGCAAGTGTCCCTGTGATATGCTTGAGCATCCCTTGACTATATGCCCAAAAGTGATATCATTGGGTCTTGAGGTAGATTGATTCCCAATTTTTTGAGAAACTGCCATACTGATTTCCAAAGTGGCCGTACAAGTTTGCACTCCCTCCAACAGTGGAGGAGTGTTCCCCTTGCTCTACATCCTCTCCAACATAAGCTGCCATCAGTGTTTTTTATCTTAGCCATTCTGACATGTGTAATATGGTATCTTAGAGTCATTTTCATTTTCATTTCGCTGATGACTAAGGCTATTGAGCAATTCCTTAAATGTCTTTTGGCCATTTGGGATTCTTCTGTTGAGAGTTCTCTGTTTATATCTGTAGACCACTTTTAAATTGAATTGTTTTGTATTTTCCTGTCTAGTTTCTTGAGTTCTTTATGTATTTTGGAGATCAGCCCTCTGTCAGATGTGGGATTAGTGAAGATCTTTTCCCATTCTGCAGGCTGTCTTTTTTGTCTCGTTTACTGTATTCTTTGCCTTACAGAAGATTGTCATTTTCAGGAGGTCCCATGTATTAATTGTGGCTCTCAGTGTCTGTGCTGCTGGTGTTATATTTAGGAAGTGGTCTCCTGTGCCAGTGCTTTCTAGATTACTTCCTACTTTCTCTTCTATCAGGTTCAATGTAGCTGGACTTATGTTGAGGTCTTTGATCCACTTGGACTTGAGTTTTGTGCATGGTGATAGATATGGATCTATTTGCAATCATCTATATGTTGACATCCATTTATGCCAGCACCATTTGTTGAATGCTTTATTTTTTCCCATTGTACAGTTTTGGCTTCTTTGTAAAGTGTTCATAGGTATGTGGATTAATCTCAGAATCTTCAATTCGATTCTATTGGTCCACATGTGGGTTTTTATGCCAACATAAAGCTGTTTTTATTACTATAGCTCTATAGTAGAGCTTGAAGTCAGGGATGGTGATGCCTCCAGAAGTTGTTTTATTGTAAAGGATTGTTTTAGATATCTTATATTTTCTGTATGGAGTTGAGTATTGTTCTTTCAAGATTTGTGAAAAGTTGTGTTGGAATTTTGATGGGGATTGCATTGAATCTGTAGATTGCTTTTGGTAAGATTGCCATTTTTATTATGTTGGTCCTACCTATCCATGAGCATGGGAGATCTTTCCATTTTCTGTTGTCTTTTTCAGTTTCTTTCTTCAAGGACTTAAAGTTGTTGTCATACAGGTCTTTCACTTGTTCTGTTAGAGTTACCTCAAAGTATTTTATTATTTGTGGCTATTGTAATGGATGATGTTTCTCTGATTCCTTTCTTGGCCTGTTTGTCATTTGTCTATAGGAAGGCTACTGATTTTTTTTTTTTTTTTAGTTTATCTTGTGTCCTGCCACATTACTAAAGGTGTTTATCTAAAGTTGTAGGAGTTCCCTGGTAGAATTTTTGTGGTCACTTATGTAGACTATCATATCATCTGCAAATAGTGAAAGTTTGATTTCTTCCTTTCCAATTTGTATCCCTTTAATCTCCTTTTTGTCTTATTGCTCTAGCTAGAACTTTGAGTACTATATTGACTAGATATGGGGAGAATAGACAGCCTTGTCTTGTTCCCGATTTTAGTGGAATCTACATTTAATTTGATGTTGGCTGTTGGCTTGCTGTAAATTGCCTATATTATGTTTAGGTATGTTCTTTGTATTTCTGATCTCTCCAGGACCTTTATCATAAAGGGGTGTTACATTTTGTCAAAGGCTGTTTTAGCATCTAATGAAATGATCATGTGGTGTTTTTCTTTCAGTTTGTTTATATGATGGATTACATTGACAGGTTTTTATATGTTGAGCCATCTGTGAATCTGTGGGATGAAGCCTACTTGATCATGGTGTATTTTTTTATGTGTTCTTGTGTTTAGTTTGCCAACATTTTTGCATCAATGTTCACAAAGGAGATTGGTCTTTTTTTTGTTTGTTTGTTTGTTTTTTTGTTTTTTTCAAGACAGGGTTTCTCTGTGTAGCTTTGCGCCTTTCCTGGAACTCACTTGGTAGCCCAGGCTGGCCTCGAACTCACAGAGATGTGCCTGGCTCTGCCTCCTGAGTGCTGGGATTAAAGGTGTGCGCCACCACTGCCCGGCTAGGAGATTGGTCTTTGATTCTCTTTCTTTGTTGCATCTTCGTGTGATTTGGGTATCAGGGTAATTGTAGCCTCATAGAAAGAGTTTGGCAATGTTCCTTCTGTTTCTATTGTGTGGAACAATTTGAGGAGTATTGGTATTCATTCTTCTTTGAGATTCTGGTAGAATTCTGCCCTGAAATCATCTGGCCCTGGGCTTTTTTTGTTGTTGTTGTTGTAGTTGGGAGATTTTTACGGCTTCTATTTCCATAGGAGTTATAGGTCTATTTAAATTGTTTATCTGGTCTTGATTTAATTTGGGCATATGGTACTTATCCAATAAATTGTCCATTTTATTTTTCTTAGATTTTCCAATTTTATGGAGTACAAGTTTGAAGTATGACCTGATGATGCTCTGGATTTCCTCATTGTCACTTGTTATATGTCTCTTTTCATTTCTGATTTTGTTAATTTGGATATTTCTCTCTCTACCTTTTTGTTAGATTGGATAAGGGTTTGTCTATCTTGTTGATTTTCTCAAATAACCAACTCTTCGTTTCATTGATTCTTTGTATTATTCTCTTTGTGTCTATTTTATTGATTTCAGCCCTCAATTTGATTATGTCTTGGCATCTATTCCTCCTGGGTGAGTTTGCTTCTTTTTCTTCTAGAGCTTTCAGTTGTTCTGTTAATTTGGTAGTGTGAAATTTCTTCATTTTATTTATGTAGGCATTTAGCACTATGAACTTTCGTCTATTACTACTGCTTTCATAGTGTCCCATAAGTTTGGGTATTTTTTTTTTTTTTTTGGTTTTTTTCAAGACAGGGTTTCTCTGTGTAGCTTTGGTGCCTTTCCTGGAATTCACTTTGTAGACTAGGCTGACCTCGAACTCACAATGATTCGCCTGCCTCTGCCTCCCGAGTGCTGGGATAAAAGGCATGTGCCACCACAGTCTGGCTATACATTCATTTTCACTGAATTCTGGGTAGTCTTTAATTTCTTTCTTTATTTCTTCCTTGACCCAGTGGTGATTCAGGTGATCATTGTTCAGTTTCCATGAGTTTGTAGGCTTTCTGTAATTTGTGTTGTTCTTGAATTTTAACTTTAAACCATGGTGGTCCAATAAAATACAGGTGGTTATTCCATTTTTTTTGTATTTGTTGAGGTTTGCTTTGTGACTGAGTATGTGGTCAATTTAGAGAAGATTCCATGGGGTGCTGAGAAGAAACTACATTCTCTTGTGCTTGGGTGAAATGTTCTGTAGATGTATGTCCATTTGAATCATAACATCTGTTAGTTCTCTTATTTCTCTGTTAAGTTTCTGTGTGGTAGACCTATCCATTGGTGAGAGTGGGGATTTGAAGTCTCCCACTATTAGTGTGTGGGCTTTGATGTGAGATTTAAGTTTTAGTAATGTTTCTTTCACATATGTGTATGCCCTTATATTTGGGGCATAAATGTTCTGAATTGAGGCTTCATCTTATTGGACTTTTCCTGTGATGAATATGAAATGTCATTTTGTTGTTGTTGTTGTGAATAACGGATGCCAGATTTCAGGCATAGGAACTGAAGTAAATTGATCCTTACTATAAGGGTTTATGAATAATATTTTAATGTTTGTCATAGTTTTGGAATTGGCATTTATAATTTTCTTTACTGTTCTTATATTCCCAACCTTCTGTTGTCTTTATGTTCTTTAATACCTATATCTTAACAAGAATCTGAGCCTTGAAGCCCCCCCACACACACACTGTTACTCTACTACCTTTCTCTGATTTCCTTAATGCTGTGGAAGAGCATGCTGCTATGCTACCATGTTACTGTGCCACCATACCCCACTGCCCCAGGTTTGTGGTGGGTTTCTATTTTAGAGCTGTGACTCTCACTCTTGTTCCTTAGGTGAGAAGAGAGTCAGGTGAGGAGGGACTTTCCTTCTCTGCAGTTGGGTTAGGTTCCAGAGAAGCTTTATTTAGTGATGCTGAGGTCACTGTGGCAGAGGCTTCCCTGGAGTAATTACTAATGGTTACTTTCCTGGAACACAAATCTTAAAAGGTCTTATTAATAAAAACAGTGCCAGCTATTGGTATAAATTCTAAAAGATCAGAGAGACAGAACAAGCCAAGCTAACCTCAACTCACCAACTTCTCAGCCAATCCTGTTTCCTCAAACTGGAAGCCGCTGAGTCTTCATCTGAATGGATCTCAGCTGAACTGCTGCTGAAAGTCTAAAAGCTTAAAAAGCCTCTAGTTCCTGGTTCTCACACCTTATATAACTTTCTGCATCCTGCCATCACTTCCTGGAATTAAAAGTGTGTGTCACCATGCCTGGCTGTTTCCAGTGTGGCCTTGAGCTCTTAGAAATCCGGATGGATCTCTGCCTCCCAAGTGATAGGATTAAAGATGTGTGGTCCTACCACTTTCTGGCCTCTATGTCTATCTAGCAGTTCTGTTCTCTGACCCCAGATAAGTTTATTAGGGTGCACAATATATTGGGGGACACAGTATCACCATGCTTACCCTCTTCCTTTCCGAGCTCAGTGGGGACAATCTTGTTGGTAAAGTAGGTGAGTGTGGTGATCTTCCCAGTAACCCATAGAGCCAATGTAGAGGCAGGAGGACCTCTGGGTGAAAAGCCTTCCTCAACCTGAGCACAGTGAAGCCCAATGGCAGGAAAGCAGCACAGTTCCTACTGAAGCCTCCTCCTTCTGGTCACATCTGTGGTTTTGTTCCTGGGTACGAGACCTCAGTTGTCCACATTTCCACTGTGTGTACTGCTCTCTCCAGGTGTTAGCCTAGTGTTCTGCCTTGTTACTTCCAACTTCTAGGAGAAGACTCATTTGTCAGTTTGTTGAGCTTTCCTCTCACTCTAAGAAATTCTGTTAGTCGTTCATGTTTTTGTTTTGTTTTCTCATTTTGCAAACCCCCTAACTTCTATGACTCACTGCATTCACATTGTACATCATGCCATTTAGCTTGTTAACATAGTTATTCTTTGTATTCCTTGAGCTCACATTTTCTCCTCACATCCTGATTCTCATGATCATTCTGTCTTTCGATATCTGACTTCTTTTTAAATGTCACGTGTAAGTAGAATCATGTTTATCATTTTTTTTCTTAAGACATGGTCTTACTCTTTAGCTCAGGCTCACCTCAAACTATGTAGCCCAGGGTGACCTTGAAATTGCAGTGATGTTTCCATCCTCATTTCCAGAGCTGGAGTTGCAAGTGGAATTCCATTATGCCCAGTACCTCTTTTTCTTTCCCTAGTTTTCATCTTAAATTTATTATTATTATTATTAAATAACCATTGTTTGTTAGCTCATTTGCTTGTTTGTGGCTATTTACATAGTGGAACTAAAACTAAAAGTCTGGCTCTTTCCTCTTAATTATAAGTCCTCCTTTTGTGGTTCATAAAGTTTATTGTACACTACGGACATCTAACTAGCCTGTTAAAACTCTAATTGTTGGGTACTGTGATGGATGGCTGTTATTGGTTGTCAACTTGACTACATCTGGAATGAACTATACTCCAGAAATGGAGGGCACACCTGTGAGAGATTTCTTGCTTGGTTTGAAGTAGGTGAATCCATTTCTACTCCAGACTTTTGACGTAGGAAGACATACATCTTTGGTCTAGATCTTTAGCCTGAAAGACCCAAGCCTTTTATCTAGATCTTGAGGTAAGAAGAAACACCTTTAATCTGGACCTTATCTTCTGATGGAAGTCTGAGTATGTGGTCAATTTTGAGAAAGTTCCATGAGATGCTGAGAAAAAGTAGAATTTTGTGTGCGTATAATTAGGTGAAATGTTATGTTAGGTTTATTTGTTTTATGGTGTCATTTATGTTTAGCTTTTGTGAAGATGAATTGTGTTTTGGTGAGTCTGGGGCATTGATGTCTCCCACTATCAACGTGTTGAAGCCAATATATGATATTGATGTAGTAGTGTTGTTTATTTTGTGAACTTGGGAGAACCTTGTTTTTGGTGCATAGATGTTAAGAAATACAATTATCATCTTGATGGATTTTTTCATTAGATGTGTATGTAATATCTTTCCCTACCTCTTCTGATTAATTTTGATTTGAAGTCTATTTTGTCAGATATTGAAATGGCTACACCAGCTTGCTTCCTAGGTCCATTTCCTTGGAATATCTTTTTCTGTCCTTTTTCTCTGAAGTGATGTCTGTCCTTGATGTTGGTTTCTTGGATGCAACAAAAGGTGCATGTATGTGTGTGTCTCATATATATACACACCAGTTTTTATTTTATTCAAAAAAGTTTTCAAAGCTGTAGATTTTTAAAAAATAAATCAAACAGAAGTAAGTCTGTCATAAGGAAACTTACAAAATCCGAACTATCAGAAGTTAGTGACATCATCATGATGTAACTGAGAAGGCATGGATAAAAGCAACAAGTCCAGAGATGGCAAAGTCAATCAGAAGCTGATTTGCCAAAGGGAACTTTACGTCTTGCTTTCATCCTTTGTGGCGTGTGTTCCAAGGATATACTTAAAAAAAAATACACATGTTATACTATTCTGAAACTATATTTATACCTCATTTTCCCATTTTATGTTTAAAACTATGGTTTCTGATACCTTAAAATCAAATCAGAAGAAAATAATTAGAGATCCTTTTTGAGGTATACGCAGTATTCAAGGCTAGTCAGTTTTAGTGTGGGAGGTGCTTAACCTGTTCTCTGAATTAAATGGTTCCTTAAAATGAAAGCTTCATGTATGAGCATTATGAAATACAAAACTGATTTAATAACCAAAATCCAGTCTATTTCCAGAGCAATTGTTTCCTTAAGTTCTTCGTTTCTTTTATGAATTATTATCTGCCTTATGGCCATATAAGGAACACAGGGGAAGGGTAAAGACTTAATTAAGGTTTTAATGGCACATTTAGAAGTAAGTACAAACTAAGCATCTCCTCGGATGCTTTATAGCTTGTGAGCCATCATCCTCTCCTTAGGTGCCCAGTCCTGACCACCTGTTATCTGTTATTATAATGTTGTCAAAAGCAGCAGACAGAGATCATTTAGGTCTCAGTGCTTGGAACACTGAAGCAATTTCCATGCATTTTCCACAAAGGTAAATGGTGAAAGCTAAATATGATGTAAACAGAAACTCAGACAGATGTTTAATGGAGAAATATTATTAAACCAGGACCGAAGTTGTGATATGAGTACTTTGTTTACACATATTTTATGGTATCCATTTTGTTTCAGCGTTTGAAGACAATAACATTAAAACTAACATTATTGACCAGTATTAGCTATGCAGCTTGAGTTAATAGTTATCCTGGACATGATACAGAATGTTTGATGTAAAATGTTTTTTCAATGTTAAACCAGTCTTAGTTTGAAAACGTAAAAGTGGGTACTGATGCAACAAATGCATTTTGTTGAACTTGATGAGGTAAAAATGCTTAAGGAAAAGCAGGAATTAGCAGGTTTCATTGAGTTAAGGCCATTTGATGCTGTACTCCCTACATGATTTCTTCTGGGTACTGAATAACACTGAATTTCTAATATGATTTTTTTCAATTATTGATTTGTTGCTCGTCTGTACTAGAGGAAAGTCAGATGAAGATCAGCCTGGCAGTATTTATAGGCTGCATCTCATCTGCGGGACGTAATCCATCTTCGTTAAGTTCAGTAAAAGTGATAGATGGCAGTTGGCAGTGTAATGATGTGATCAGTCTGGCAGTGCCTCTCTAAATCTGGAACGGGTGCTTTCTGCAGTGTAGATATTTAATCAGTTATACACCCCATTACTGATTTAATTCAGAATGTCAGTGGCAGGTGAATAATGTGAGTATTTGTATATTAATATCATATTGTATTAATGCTCCCTTCGTTTAAGTGTGCTATTCATCTGAAAATCATAAACAGTAGCATCATGGGTAGAATAAATTTAGTGGAGATGTTAAGCATCCAGCACCTTCCATGTCTAAATTCATCATGTCAGCAAAAATTTTTTCTTTAGGTTTCTACCCATGTTCCCATGTCTAGGTGAATTTTATGACAAAATAATTATTTCCTGCAATTCATAAAACAGTTAATATATACTTTAAGGTATGCATACTTTAATTTGATTAAATACAAGTGGATTGTTAGAAAAAATGATAGGTTATCAGGTTGTATATGTAAAGAAGATTGTAGAATGTTTAATGAAAATGTATTGTTAAACTAATCCTAAGAGGTTATAAACATTCTTTTTTTTTTTTTTTTTTTTTTTGGTTTTTTGAGACATGGGACATGGTTTCTCTGTGTAGCTTTGCGCCTTTTCCTGGATCTCGCTCTGTAGACCAGGCTGGCCTCGAACTCACAAAGATCCACCTGCCTCTGCCTCCCGAGTGCTGGGATTAAAGGCGTGCGCCACCACTGCCCGGCTAAACATTCTTAATGCTTTTTGTTTGTTTGTGTTTGTGTACTTTGTAGAATACAGTGATTTCACATATGTAAAAAGTAGTGTTACCTTTTGACATCTGGTTTTAAAGGCTAAAAAATCTAATTAGTACTTGTTTATATGTAACATTTCTCAAGTATATTATATAATCCTTAAAACAGAAATATTTGTAATTTTAATTTTTTTATTGTACAAAACTATGTGTCTTCTGTCTTCTGTAGATCTTTATGCAGAGTTGGTAAAATTTCAGTGATTGCAGCACTCAGAAACTTAGATTATACACATTTTTAATGAAGTGGAACAGTTCTACATGTTTGCAGTTCCACGTGTGATCTGAAGAAAAATAAGCTCAATTTTCCAGTGGATGCCTGAACCACGAGTACCAGCAGGCTGCTTTTATACTGTCCTTCCCAGAGAGCTGCCTGTAGATTATGAGCAGAAAGAAATTATCAATAACAACTAACAATGAAGTGGATTAACCATACCAGTATACTGTCATAAGTGTGTTTGAATGCGTTTTCTGTCTTTTGAAAGCTTAATGCTATACACATATTAACACTTTTAAATTTCAGCTGATCCATGTATCTAAAATCCACGGAAAGGAAGTTATGGATGAGTCCATTGTGGTTGGGGATAATTTTACAAATTTGTAAGAAAGCAGTTTCATGTTTTCTGTCAATGTCATCAAAGGGAAAGGGAAAGTTGAAATTTCCCAAATCCTTCTGAGAATCTTCTTGAGGAAGTATGTAATGTGGATTGCAAAAATCTGTACATAGTAATTTTGTATAAATGACTGTGGTTACAGACTGAACAATGAAGCTTAATACACTGAACACTATTGCTCTGTCTAGCCTATGCTTTCCCCTCTTATCTAGCTCAATAATTATCATTTGTCACATGGGCTTTGAATGAGGAAATGTCCTTGCACTGTTAATGCTACAGGCTATCTTTATTAATATATTCTTCTTTCTGAAGAGTATACCAATATTTTATACAAAGCCTTAATTCATAAACCATAAGTAAATACAATTTACTGTGTGACTATTAGATCTCAAAACCAGAAGAAAACAAGATATGACAATGAGAGAGAGAAGAGAAATATGTATATTCTGGCCACATGAAATTGTGGTAAATTTAAGACCTATAGGAAAAACTAATGATGTCTAAAAATGCCTGCATGTAGGTTACAGAGCAGCTATCTATCAGTCCATTGATCTGCCATATCTGTTGGAAACTTTTCTTGAAATGAAGACTTTTCTCATATTCATTTATTTCAGATTTAAATATCTTCTTCATTTTCTCACAGCAGCTTCTATAATCTTTAAAGTGACAGAAGGATGACATGTTACTTTGTCTTACTTAAAATATATTATCAGCATCTTTTTGCTAACAGTTATTTCCATAATGTTTCTTTCCAGTAAACCATAAGCTTTCCATACAAATGTGCTCACTTATCTTCATAGCATCCTTGTCCAGTTAGGAGTTGCTGGTCATTACATTATTTTATAGATGATAAACAATGATTCTAAAGACCCCTTTCCGGGCACTTAGTCTGCTGATTGCTCTAACTGTATTAAGAAGATTAGTATTCACTTACACTCTGCCTAAAACATCGAGAGTCACCTGACTTTAAGTGTCACAAATGTTCAAGAATTGCCTCCATTGTTTGTATTTGCTATTTCTGTGATTAGTTTACTCCTTGTAAAATAATGTAAAAAAAAATATGATTTTGTGTATGTATTGACACACATATACACATGCAAGTATATAGGTACACTGAAATGGTATACACATATATTATCATAATCTAAAACATTAGCAACAACAGTCTGTCAAACCACAAAAGTGATTTCTGCTTCAGTTTTCAAATGTCAGGTTTTGGACTCAGGGTGTTGAGTATACTGGAAGTGCAGGGTTTGAGGTCATAGGACTGCACCTAGCCTTCTGTGCCCATTGCCATCAGAATATTAATTAAGTGTCTTCAAATAAATATTGTGCAAATAGAAATGGATTGTTTCCCAACTCACAACATCAAAACCTTTGGCTCTTTTACATACTATTTTCTTTAAATTCAGTGCTGGCACTCTCCCAGCCAGCTTACTTTCTGCATCATTTTCAGCTTCTTTCATTAATAAAGAAAGCAATCTTACAACTTTGTTTTAAAAATGAACTGAGTTGAACGGTAGCGCAATTTTGTGTGTGGTATTCCCAGGGTTCTATCTTAAACACTATCAGCTTTGTGTTTCTATTTCTTTTTTTTTTCTAACTTGTTTTAGTGCAAGAGCACATTTGTGTTCTAGCTTTCTTAATAAGACGCTAAATAGAGAGAGAAATATTATCTCTTTTTATTATGGTGGATTCTTGCAACATTCCTCTTTTATTTACCCCAGGCAACTTGTCTCTCTACTTTGCATTTTACATGTATGAAACAAATCTAGCCTTAAAAATAGCTGCTTATTGGCCCGATTGTCACAGGATGATGGAGAACACCCTGCCTAAACCGAACTGGGATTGCATCAGTGGTGGGAGCCTCAGGCTCTGCCACCAGCTGGAGCTCAGGCTGGGGCGAGGGCCCTCACAGGGCTATGGAGAAGTAGTCAAGGCGAAGGCAGACTCTAATGCCAAAAAGAAAAGGAGGCAAAGACACACTATCTCTGAACAGTGATTCAAGCAATGTGGCCACCCTCATTAATGGCTATTAATGAGGGAGGGCTGCAGACTTATGAGATCAAATGTGACCCAAGCTCCTCAATGTCAACACCAAAAAGCCACTGCCTGTGTCATGGAAGCATCTAAGGTACCTGAGCAAGGGCTACTAGCAAGTGCTGCTGGATGTCAGGCAGTCTGTTCATCTCTTCCCTCCTGGCATGCCAGGCGAGCAGAGAGAAGGGCTCCAGGAAGCATGAATAGACATCATCCTCATCTTGGATTGCAACCATCAGCTCGTCTACTACCAGAGCTATCATGATATGATGGTCACTCTTCTGCTGGTGGTGGATGAGAAGCTGGCAACATCCCTTGAAGAAAAAATTGTCTACCCACTACCTCAGGGATTTCATGGATCCCACAATGGACAATACCAAGCACGTCCTTAGTTATCCGATGCCCATCCTGGACCAAATGAACCCAGAACTCCATGACTTCAGGCAGAGTGCTGAGGTGGAGATCATCTTTGTCCTCAGCTGGCTTAGCACCTGATTTGGGCACGTCCCATCGGACTTCAGACACATTGTGAGGCTATATGATTTCTTCTGGCTTGCCCCTTGTTCAAGTCCATTTACTTTGCAGCTGTGAACATGCTGTACCAGGAGCAAGAAGTCCTGGACTGTGACTGTGACATGGCCTCTGTCCAGCACCTGTTGTCCCAAATCCCTCAAGACCTGCCCTTTGAGAGGCTCATCAGCAGAGCAGGAGACCTCTTTCTTCCGTTTCCTCCTTCTGAACTTGCAAGGGAGGCGGCCTGAGGCTCGAACAAAAGACGGCCTGACCGAACCAAGGAACAATGCTTTGTGAAATTGACAGTGATCAGGCTAATGGTGCCATTTGGAACCTCAGCACTAGCAGTAGTGGAGTGCCCTGGAGTGGATCCCTAAGCTCCATCTGCAGCTGTTCCCCTACACAGAGCTCAAGGAGTTGCTTCTTCACCCAGTGCACCCAGCTCTCATTTCCTGAAAGGCACAGGATTGCTGTGATGAAGGGTTTTCTGTCAGGGCTACTCTGTTCTGCCAGCCTTGGCAGTTTCTCTTTTGTCTTTGGTGGCTAGGGGCAGAGCTGCCTGACACTGGGCTTAGTGCTCTCTGCTCCTGTCCTGTTCGAAGTGACTCTGGAGTACCCATCTACCCAACTCACTGCTTCAAAGAGAGCTGGGCTCAGAGATGCCCCGAATAGACCACCCTATGTCCTGTGTATCCTAGACAATGCAGGCAGGGGCTGCCTACAAAGTCCAGCCTTAGGATGAGAGCCAGGGGAGAGAACTCTAGCCTGGAAGCCATCTGGGCCTCTTTTAGACGCAGCTGTATTAGCTGGTCAGAGTCAGAGACAGACATGAACTGAGTTCTAGTTAAACTTAATGATCCCAACCTCAAGACCACATGCAGAGGAGTGTTAGTGGCCTGGATGATGTTGCCTGTGTCTCACTATTCTTTTTCTACAAGCCACATGACACTGCCTATAGAGACATTTTAATACTATTTTTATGATTATATACTAAACCTAACATAGTAAGCATTCTCACTTAAAAAAAATTTAACCTATGTGTGTGCACAGGTGCCCACAAAGGCCAGAAGCAGGCTTCAGATTTCCTGAAGACTGTTGTGGGTGGTGGGATCTGAACACCAGTCCCCTAGTAAAACTGAAGCAGTAAGCGCTTTTAGCTGTGGAGTCATCACCCCAGCCTCCTCTCTTTCATAGTTCCTTCATGGGAGAAGCTATCAGAGTGATGAGCTTGTACTGGGCTAACATTTTTTTCCCTCTTTTTTGGAGGGGAATGGAACCCAGGGCCTTGCAGAAGCAAATCAAAATGTTCTACCACTGAGCAACCCCAGTGTAACACCAATTGCTAAATGGTCTTATTAATTAAAAAAAAAAAAAAAAAAAAGAAAACCGGAAGCCAGGTATTAGGGTGAAAGCTGAAAGATCAGAGAAACAGAACAAGCCACAGCCAACCTCACCTTGCCAACTCCTCTGCCGATTCTGTTTCCACAAATCCTCAGCTAAAATCCTCTGAGTCCTCACCCAGAAGGAATCTCAGCTGAACTGCTTAAAAGCCTCTAGTTCATGGTCCTCACACCTTATATACCTTTTTGCTTCCTGCCATCACTTCCTGGGATTAAAGGCATGTGTCCTTCCCAAGCAAAGATATGAGATCTCAAGTGCTGGGATTAAAGGTGAGTGCCACCATGCCTGGCTCTGTTCCCAGTGTGGCTTTAAACTCACAGAGATCCAGACCAGTCTCGGCCTCCCACGTGATAGGATTAAAGACATGTGTGCCACCACCGTCTGGCTTCTCTGTCTAATCTAGTGACTGTCCCGTTCTCTGAACCCCAGATAAATTTTATTTATTAGAGCACAAATAAAATATCACCACACCCCAGACTTTTTCAGTAGTTTTTTTTTTGTTTGTTTGTTTTTTGTTTTTTGTTTTTTTTTATTTTTGAGACAGGATCTACCTAAATTACCCAGGCTGGCCTTGAACTTTTGGTGCTCCGGACTCAGCTCCAGATTATCTGGGCTGACAGGGTTGCACCTGAGATATCTTCCCTGCTCCGTTTAGCCAAGGTTGCTTTGTGAACAGCTCCATGCCTCACAGTAGCACTTCCTCTCTCACTTTCCTTATTTTCTGCTAATCACCCACCTTGACCTGTCCTTGTATTGATCTCCTCAGCTGCTGGTGTCAGGCTGCGAGACATTTCCTTGGAGACCCGCCGCCAAAATGTAGATGGGTTTTGGCAGGAACCACACACCACCAGGCAGGCCCACTTACACTTGGGCTCCTCCAGGAGGGGTGCTTGGGATCCATGGGATCACTCAGTCTTTTTAGGATAGTTTTCTTAAAAGCAAAGCCAGGTTTGCTTTATAATAGCTCAGGCTTGAAAACAAAAGTGTTTTTTTTTGTTTGTTTGGTTTTGTTTTTTGTTTGTTTTTTATTATTATTATTTATTTTCCTGATCTTTCCTGGGCACTCTTCTCTAGTCCTACTATTTCTAGACCGGACATGTCCCCTCTGTCCACTGGAAGTAGTGAGTGGGACTGTCTGCAATTTGGACAGCCACAAGCCAGCCACAACAGAGGAGGTTTCCAGGCTGAGTTACACAAAGCCTTAACCAAATCCAGCTGCAGCGCTAAGCCATTCTCCACACAGGATCCCTGCCTGGGATGAGTGATTCACCGGGATTCATTCAGGACAAAGGAGAAGTTTCCAGGATCTAGAGTGTTAAGGTGGCAAATACTGACAGTCTACCACAGGAGCTTGTCATCTGTGCCTCTAGCCTCCTTGAAGAGCTGTAAAGAATGCTGGCTGAGGGGAGGGGGATTGGTCCAGCGTCTGAGCCACAGTTCTGCATTCAAGCAAACAGGTGACACTGACTTGTGCTGAGCTGAAGAAAGTGGTGTCTGCCCAAACCAGGACTCGCCCTGCTACTGAGAAGAAACCATTGTCAATTTGCCTTCAGGAATTTCTGTAAAAAATATATGTAGATATTTTGTACAGAGGCCTCTATGAAATAAACACCCTTATGCAGTTCCTCAATAAAAAGGGAGGAGTAGGGGAATCTGCTTATCTTCATATCTTGTGCTATTTGCTTTCTTGAGGAAGTTTGATGCTTGTAACTTATCTTCATTGTTTAATTATACTTTAGCATTAGATCAGCTTTGGCAATCTTAATTCTTTTGGATATTTATGTTTATCACCATGTACTTTTCTTTTAATATGTTTGCTTTCCTTTTAAATATTTTTCGTATCATTTATTTTTAATTTTAATTGAGACCAGGTTGGCTGCTAACTTGCTGTGTGTTTGAGGATGACCATGAAAATGAGGCAGGTGTTACCAGGTGGGATTTGCCAGTGCTGGGGATTGAACCCAGACCTTTGTACAAATGGATCCAGCAGTCTCCAGCTGAGCTACACACCTATCCTTCTTTAATCTACTTTCTCCACTATTACAGATATACATAAAACAAATATTTGAACTATTCAAATCTTTCACATCTTTTTTCTATTTTATTATTACTGAATAGGTAATAATGGTAAAAATGATAAATTTGTCAAATCAACATTTAAAATGTACACTTTAAATAGAAAATTCAAGTGAACATGAAATACTTTTTTCCTTAAAACTGAGAGTGTTATAGTAAGGCTAATCAAAAGACAACTAGAATTTAGTTTATAGAATTTTAGAAAGACAATTTAGAATTTAGGTTACAGACATACCTAAACTTACATCATGCTTTTATTTTACTGTAAATAACTTTTATTTGTTATTCAGATATAAAGAATAAAATGAGTCATCAACAATTTGAAAGTTACCTTACTTAGTAACTTTTGTACAACCACATGGTTATAGTAAACCAAATGTAGAAGAATTTAGATTTCTCAAAGGAGCACTAATTTTATGAAGAATAATTACAAATTTTCTTGAAAGATATATATGAAATTAAAAATTATTTGCCAAATTTATCAAGCCTATAGTAAATGCTTGATGTATATCAATCACAAATTTTGTATCTTATAAACTTTGTGATATTGTATGATATCTGAGTTTTTTGTTGTTGTTGTTTTCGAGACAGGGTTTCTCTGTGTAGTTTTTGGTGCCTGACCTGGAACTCACTCTGTAGCCCAGGCTGGCCTCAAACTCACAGAGATCCTCCTGGCTCTGCCTCCAGAGTGCTGGGATTAAAGGCGTGTACCACCACCACCTGGCAATATCTGAGTTTTCACTTTATTAACGTGAAAGATTTGAATTGTAATTGCACACCATAATTCACACTACAACTTTAATTATTATTTGAGTAAGGTAGATGGAACTTAGTGTAGCTTATTATTTCCATTTTTACAAAGTAATATAATAGAAAAAGGACATTCATAATTGATTAACATTAAATGACGAATGAGTTCAATAGCATATGATGTAATGTGAACTGATGTATAAATAAAGGGAAGTTTGTTAAGCAAATATTAAGGATAAAATTTTGGTTTCTAGAATGTTTGTTATTATATCTTATTAAAAATAATTTTCTACCTACAATTTTTTTAATTAAATTCATTCTTGGAATGAGTTTCACACACGTATTTAAAGCATTCTTGGATTCTCATTCTCCTTCTCTCACTCACTTTTATCCCCCTTCTCGCTATCAGTCATTTGCCAAGATTAATGACTCATAAGGTGGTATCCCAATGCCAGCCAGCAAATTTAAAAAATAATAATAAGTTTATATGTAGATTTTTTGACAGCAAAGTTAACAACTAATCTATAACTGATCATTTACAAATACAACATTCTAAAATTAACATGAATATTTAAAGATCACACTAAATTTTCTTTAAAATAGTCACAGTGATAAGGTGAAAGTTTCTGTTTGTGTAGTCATAAATGCTGACTCTTCCCATTAGTTTATAATATAAACAAAATCTGAGAATTGAAATGTAGTGTTTAAAGAATGAGTGCTTGAGAAACTAACCATTATGGAATGGGCAAAGAGTAACTTGAAAATTAAAAGCACAAACATTCTTCACGATAATATTTAGATTGGATATGGAGACCTGGGGCGATAACTGAGTTGGTAGAACTCTTCAGGGACCCAGGTTCAAGTGCTTTAACCTACATAGAACTTTAGTATAGTTGAGCATTTGTAACCCTAGTACTGTGGCAGGTGGAAACAGGGTTCAGGCTTGGTGGCCACCAGTCTAGCTCCAGATTTAGTAAGACATGTTTTCTAAAGATAATACAGCATATTGATAGAGCATGACAACCAAACCATCTTTCTCTGGTTTCTGTTCATGCACACTCACACAAACATATGTGCATATACCACATATCCATATGCACAAAATATACACACATGAAAATAAAAGAAAAGTAGATATGGAAGTTAATATCCTAAAGTCTATTCAGTGGCACACTCTTAAGGAATTTTTTCCTGAAATATCATTTTATGTTGGTTTACTTCAAGACAGTTTGTGTTTTAAATGGATCGCTGTGTCTTCCTAGGAGAGCATATATACGGGGAAACAGATTCAAGGAAATTGCAATATTAAATGCCTCCATCTTTTTAATGATTAACTTTGTTGTTCTAAATTAACTTCTTAGCAAAGAAGCTTAATGTCAGACACACACACACACACACACACACACACACACACACTGTACCACACCACATATAGGACACTGCCTTGACCTAGTTGAAACCACAGATGGATCTTTGAGCATTTGATTTGAGAACAGCGCAAACACAATATATTCACCACCTGTCATCCCTGAGACTTAGTGATGCAGAAAATGACTATATCAGTGTATAGCTGATGTTCTATATGCCGAAGTTTAAATCTAGAAGGTGCAAAATAATTGAGGAGATAGGTATAAAAGTTATTTTGATACAGTTTGAAATAAGAAAGTAGAAGTTTTGACATGTATTATTATATATGGGCAAGTGTAAATCAGTGAGGGAAGACCCTAGGGTAAGGAAGCTTAGTGAGTAGATATTTCTCTGAAGAAAATCCTTAATGGTAAACAGAACTGAAGGAGAATTACAACATTGCCATTTTCTATTTTTATAGGGGAGAAAACATCTTACAACTCTGTGTCTGTGATTCTTCCTCATCCCTTGTCTTCCTTCTCTTCTCTCTCCTCCTCATCATTCTATCTGTCCATTTCATTTTTCCTCCAAACTCTTTTTCCCCCATGAGGTAAAAGGCTCAGGAAACCCTGCATTAAATCCTTTTTATTTTCACAGTTTCTGCAGTTACTTCAGGCTACATACTCATATCTGAATATTTGGAGCTAGAATCTTCCAATGACATATTTGTCTTTCTGAGTCTGAGTTTCTTCACTGTATATTATCTTTTCTAGTTCCATCCATTTACCAGGATAGACCCTGGAGAAGGATATGGGAGATCTTGCTCAGCAAGAATGATTTTTAATGATGGTGCTTATAACTAAAGTCATGAACCACCCCAAGATCACTAAGAGCCTTGGGTAATATGAAGATGAAGTGTCAACAGATATCTAGGAAATACCAAGAATATGATGATCATAAAAACTAGCAATAGAGAGAATGAAAGGGAATAAAACACAGAATAAAACACTGTGGGAATTGCACATTTATTTTTCCTTTCTGAACAAACACCATTTCTACTTCAATTACATAGGCATCCTAATTAAAATACTTTCAAATGTTTGCCTTCTCTGTAATGTAACTCATTTGAGTTTTTTAATATTACATCTTATTATTATTTTAGTTTTTATACATAGTTTTACTCTATAGTTGGAATAGAACCTGTGTATGTCCCAGGTACCAAGGATGTCTAAAATGTGCTTGAAAAACAAAACCCTGAGAAAAGTTTTACCGGAATTTAGGTCATGACTTTGCCCCCTCCTCCAATATTTTTTTTTTTTTGATGTCAGGAAAGAAATACTCAAACTAAATTAAGGAATGACTGAAATGAAGGGATTCTGAAGAGAGACATAGCAAGGTTCAGAAATAAGGCTGAATATTGTATCATTTTTTATTTAAACCACAGTTCAGTGAAAATTCACTTTAAAGGTAAACCTTTAGTTTTTATTGATATTTTCAGTAGTTAGTTAAATGACATTGTCAAAGGAAAACACATTTCACTTCGAAGGGATAAGAGATAGTTTATTCTGCAGCCTCATATGAGTTCAGTGGTCTGGGAATGCATATTCAAGTCATTCCACTTTCCATGTTCCAATATTGTAAGAGTTTGATGAAAAGATGTTGTATTTTTATAGGAACAGAACAAACAAAAAATTGTAAATCAAGATACTTTTCAAATATATTAAGAGAAACAAAGTAGGTGGGTTTAAGCAAAATGGAGAAATCCCTGCTAGAGTCCTCAGGTGTTTTCTGATGTCACTAGCCTTTTGATTGGTAGAAGACTGTGGCCGGGTCAGATCATACATTTCAAAGAGATTTGCATGCTAGTCACAGGATGTTAGGTCAGTAAGAGAGTGATGTGAAAGAAGTGGCTACTAAGGAGACTGAAAATAAGCAAACATCAAGTGCAATTTTACTTTAGACCTGCAACAAGCCAACATCTCTGCAATTGTTTAAGTTCTAACAAATTACTTAACCCTGCAAAAAGTTGAATGCAATGTCTGATTTTTCTTTTCAGGAGCAAAATAGTCCACAATACATTTTTTTTCTTTTTCTTTTTTTTTTTGGTTTTTTGAGACAGGGTTTCTCTGTGTAGCTTTGCGCCTCTTCCTGGAACTCACTTGGTAGCCCAGGCTGGCCTTGAATTCACAGAGATCCGCCTGGCTCTGCCTCCCGAGTGCTGGGATTAAAGGCATGTGCCACCACCGCCCAGCCACAATACATTTTACCTATTATATTGTATAGTAGTGTGTAATGTAATAGGTATTCTTATGTTAAAAACTTCTTATATGTCTGTAACAAACACAAAATTGTGAATATATCATAAGCCTTTTAAAAGGTAAAGGGAAAAATTAATCTTTCTAGTTGAGTGCATGGGATTTCATGACTGTAAATGGAGAATTTAGGAAACTGGGGTGGGACTATTGCTGCAAGTTCAAAACTAGCCTGGGCTACATAGTAAATGCTGGGTCAGTCATAGTTCCATAGCGAGACATTTTTCAAAGATGAGTGTTTGTGTAAAACCAGGAGCAGCAACCTCAAATTGCACTCCCCCCCAACTTCTCCTTTACCTTATAATTCTTAATCCTTTCATACCAACATGAATATTGAAATGTGCTAGACTTTACAGAACAATCTTTGCTGCCAAAATTCAGGTTTAGCCATGTGTCCTCAATAAATCAAAATGTCAAATTCATAGTGAAAAGCAGAAAAGGTGATTCATTCAGTAAGGTCACATTGGTAGTAGGGACAGAGAGATCTGGTGACCCACCCATGTTTATTTTTAGGTCCTGACATGATTTTAATAGACATTATATGTGTTTTATGGTCCATAGGAGCTGGTGTGTGAGTCATGGCTTAGCTTGACAAATATGACATTTGTAGGCCTGATTGGGACAGAAGCCCAGGCATGAGTTGATGTCTGTGATTATAGTGAATATGATTAAGAAGACAGATGTGATAAAATGTGCTTTGCTTAAAAATACTGACTGATATACCACACAAAAAGAAAGAGGAAAAACTTAAAAGAGAAATACATTATTTTTCTCTTGAGTGATAATATTTACTTAGGATGAATGACATTTACTTAGGCAGTTAAAGTTAGGAAAATAACTTTTCTAATTATGTATTTATCCTGACTCAAAAGCTCTATTAATTGACAGATGAATATAATTATAAAATCTGAGTGAGAAGTTTGGATGGGAAATAAAACATGTAGTAGATAGCATTCCATATGATAACAATTGCACAGATCATATGTGGAAGAAAAGAGGAAATATAGAGTGGTATTGCATAGGGCAATTATCAAAAGAAATTAGTATGATGTGAGAAAAAATAGGAAACATCATTTAATAAAATAGCTCTTGGAGGAACAGTCAACAACTTTTACTTAACTGAGATGAAATATATATGCACTAGACAGAGGTATTGCTAAGATACTACTATCAAATAACTGTAACCATATTGATATTGTATTTGGAATGGTAATGTTACCACGTGCTAAGAAAAATGTTGCATATTCTTGGATTCATGATCAAGAGAGTAGTACATGTAGCTATTCATTTAGTGAGGCTGACAATAAAAGTCACACTGTAAGGGTAACCAGAAGGTATTATTCTATCGAAGTATCTTATTGTTGTACATCATGAATATAATCCATGAATAAAGAGGCTCTGTACTGTGCAGAAGAGAAGAGGAAGCCAAAGGACTGCTGTCATTCAGGAAGACAGTCAACCTCATTAGGTCCCATGTTGCAAGAGGTGATAGGAAACACATCCCATGGATAGATTGATAGGCAAAGTGAAAAGCTTTTGATGACAGTGTTCAATATCTTTAGAAGTATGCAGAAATCATTGAAAATAATTTAAATAATGTCATAATCTTATTTTAATCAAATAAATTTTTATCCACATGAATATATAATTCATTTAAAATAACAATAGAAAAATCATAAAAATTATGAATTATAAAATATAGGGATGATTACATTGATTTTAAGCTTATCTATTCAACAATGTAAGGGAGCTTTAAATTGCATTTTGAATATTGAATGTTTCCAAATGCTTAAATATTTGCATTCTTTTTGTCAAAGATTAGTCTCTTAACTATTAATCTTATTAGTGTCTAAAACATAAAAGCAGATAAGTAGACATCTTTCAGTGAAGCATTACCCTCAAAACAATCCTGGGAAAATATCTCTTGAAAAAAATGTATTTGGAGGATGGAGCAATGGTCAGTCAGTGAATTGTGGGACTTGCAAGCATAATAACCCAAGATTACATCACCAGCATCCATGTAAAGATGTGGAAATAATAGTCCATTCCTAATCTTAGGGCTGAGAGGTAGAGAGAGTCCAGTTCCTGGAGTTTGCAACACAGATCATTTTGACAAATTGGTGAGCTCCAGGTTCAGGAAGAGAGAGATGCAATCTTAAAAATAAGGTGAAAAACAGTGAAAGAAGACACCTGACATTGACCTCTGGCTCTTCACACAAGGAAACACATTTAGTACACAATCAATATACATAATTATAAACAAAAGTATATTTGGTTTTTCTATATCTCCCACAAATGCCTTTGAATAGGAAAGGATTTGGAATTTAAAAATGAATGCTCTTGTTCTTGACATTGTGGTGATATATTGTGTCCCCCAATATATTATTCACCCTAATAAAGCTTATCTGAGGACCAGAGGAAAAGGTCAGCCACTATATTAAACATAGATGTCAGGCAATGGTAGCACATGCCTTTAATCCTAGCATTCAGGAGGCAGAGATTCATCCGGATCTCTGTGAGTTCAAGGCCACAATGTGAACAGAGCCAGATGTGGTGACATACACCTTAAATTCCAACAGTAGTTAACCCTAAAGGTCTAGAGGTCTGTACAGACTGGAAGTGACAGAGCTGGGTAGAAAGAGGAATTGATGTGGCTGGGCAGAGAGAGGAAGTGAGATGGCAGGGATAGGAAGACATACAGGCATGGGTATATCAGGAAGTAGCTCTCTTTGGAAGCTGAGGAGTTGGTGAGGTGAGGTTGGCTGTGGCTTATCCTATTTCCTGATAAAATATCTGGCTCTGGGTTTTTATTAATAAGACCATTTAGCAATTCATCTTACATGA
Source organism: Peromyscus eremicus (assembly GCF_949786415.1). Classification (NCBI taxonomy): domain Eukaryota; kingdom Metazoa; phylum Chordata; class Mammalia; order Rodentia; family Cricetidae; genus Peromyscus; species Peromyscus eremicus. The sequence goes on along the minus strand of NC_081419.1, from coordinate 20,707,864 downwards.
CATTCCAAACAGTTATGTCCAAGCATTGGTGCTCAGGCCAAAAGCATCCTAGTATAAATGCAACTCAGTGTATTTGTATATGACAGCACATTATGGTGTCAGAAAGTTGGACATTCCCCATAACATGTAAAAACTATCCAAAAAATCCAAACTTTTGTGAAATTGGACTTAGTTTTACAAGCATTACTTTGAATCAGAAAAGAAATATTACTCCTTTTGAGTTATTTATATGTAATTTATCTATGTAAATATTGGCTCAAGATATATACATATACTAACAAGCAACGGAATAAATTCTACATCCAAGTGTGGGAGAGAACTTGTATTGATACTCTAATGTTTAAGACTTATCACCTAGCAAAATAGCTCCAAAACACCAAGCACTATCAGGGAAAGAATAAGGTGTCTGCAACCACATGTCCTCTGCTTGAGCCATGCTGCAGAAATTAATCAACAGGAATGAATGAAGAAGCAAAATCAGATGGAGTAGCTGGATCAGGACCCCAGAAAAGAGATGACACTGAAAAACTGGAAATCAAGAACAAAGGGTTCCAAAAGCTGAATCAGAGAAAAATTAAAGACTCTTTAACACGGGAAAAGATCAAAGAAACCAATATATAACCATGGAATCAGAGCAAATAGACACATAAAGACAATTAAAATGGGTGGCACAAGATCAAATGTCTTGAGAGGGAAAGTTAAATTGCAAGAAGGAAGAAACAATGCACAAAATTAACATTTGTGTCAGGTACTTATGCTTATGTCTGCATGGTCATGGTTCTTAATTATGATAAGTTTATACCACACTTGTACATTCTGGGATGGGAATTACAAGAGCTGAGGACCATTCTAGCAAGTTAGGTGTCATTTTTGTGTTCTGATCAATTGCATGTGCCTAATTGATTAGTTAAAGATTCACACCTGAGAGACATCAAAGTACATATTTTTGAAATTACTGGTCTCTTACCAGAGAATACCTGATGGACTCTACATAGCCCATGTATTGCTGTGTGTTGGATTCCCAAAATTCCTTATTTCTACCTCTCGCTCATGACTGTATTTTGAAGGGTTGTTTTTTATTCTTTTGTCTCCTCTGCATAATAGATGCATACAGTTTATACACCACCACAAATACTAGAATACAATATCATATAATAAAACATCAGTCATTAATCACTTAAGGATTTAATACTGTAAAGAGTATTATTTACACAGATTGCTAAAGCAAAGAATATCGGAAGAAAGAATAATAAAATGTAATAAATATGAGAATCCTGTAGACATGTAGGTCTTGGTTTGGTTAACATCATGCAGTAGGATATTCTTCTATTCCCCTTTTGTGAGTAAATCTTTGCTGGGATTGTTTTTCACCATATGAGTTGACGTTAGAGATGGTCTCAGTCTGTGGGGAAGGCTTTGCCCTGGAGGAGATTGGAATGGGGGGCGGGCTAGGGGGAAGGTGAGGGGGGCGGGAGGGGGGAGAACAAGGGAATCTGTGCCTGTATGTAGAACTTAATTGTATTGCAAAATAAAAATTAAAAAAAAAAGAGATGGTTATCTTGTTCTCCAGCTAATAATGAACAGAGGCAACTCTTCTCAGGATCATAAGAGGGCAGATGTCATGTCACTTTCTACTTTAATACTTTAGGTGCTGGTCTTCTTATCTTTTCTAGCAATTCCAAGGCTTTGGGCACCTTAGAATTCATGGTGTTCTCTGAGTCCTGGACATATTGGGGTTGTTTTCATCTTATCAATGCCAATGCTTTCCTCTAGTTTTTCCAGAAAGCCTGACACACTGAGGATCATCCAGGACTAAATCTTTACTTCTATTTATCAGTGTTTTATAGTGGTAGCAAGAGACAGAGGCAATTTTTGATATGGCTCAATTTGTAATATATATTATATATTTAGTATTACGTATACTAAATAAATGCTCTGCCATTGAAATACAGTCATACTCAGATTTTTAATTTTTCTTTCTTATTTTTACATTTTAGACAAAAATCTCCCTACCTTTCCCAGGCTGCCACTGTACATACTCTGTAGTCATATAGGTTTTGAATTTATAATCTCCTTGCCTCAGTTTTTAGTATGGCTGGAATTACAGACCCATGCCATTAGGCCTTCATCAGTTTAGATAATTATCAAATGAGTCTAAAATATGGGCTGAAATTGAGGATTTAGCTGTTTGTTTGCTTGCTTGCTTTATTCTTTAGGTATGATCTTTTTCTGATCCCAAATTGAATTTAAACTCACAGTACTCTTTCTGAAAGAGCCTTTCAAGTGTGGAGATTACAGAGGCTAGAAGTTTTAAAACAAAACAACAACAACAACAAAAACCCCCACTAATGTAATGGTTAATATTTATTATTAACTTGACAGAATTTAAATCTCCCAGAAGACAAGCCTGTTGGCATGCCTATGGAGGATTATGTTAGCCTGTGGCCCTTCCCATAAGGGATTATGTTGCTTAGATTAATTGAGATGTGAAGACCCACCCTAAAGGTACCCATTGTTTGGTCTTGGGTCCTGAACTGTATATTAAGGATGATGCTAACTGAACACCAGTGTTCAGCACTCTGCTTCCTATCTTTGGTTGCAGCTTTCCCAGTTCATGCCAACATAAAGACAGAGATCTGAAACAAACTCTTTCTTAAGTCTTTTTTGTCAGGGAATTTTCCACACCAACTGGAAAAGTGACTAAGTAACAAAACTATTGCATAATACTAAGGAAAGAATGAATGAATGAAATCACTGTCACTTAGAATTTCATACTGTGCCATTGTTTTAGTGATGCTGTTCTCACCAAAGAAAAAGATACCAGGATGAACTCTTTATGAATTTGAAGTATTTATTGAGCTACACAGAACCAGACAGGGGCACATGGGCTTCTGACTACAAGTCTAAAGAGGTAGCCCCAAGCTGAGTGAGCAGGGGGTTTATAAAAGTAAAAACCACAAGTTTGGTATATCCCATTGATGTAGCTGTGATGGATATTAGCAAGCATAACACGATATGAACTTTTAAGAAGAATACAGTATAATTGTGTCACCACGGTCTTTCTGTTTTATCAGGATGGGGAACAGAAAGTCTTGTAGTTATAAAAGCAGAACAATGGCAGGTACATTTATGGTCCCTGTAAATACTATGCACATCTGAGCATCAGGATGACTTTAATTTTAGCCCAAAGTTGGGGTTAGGATTTAGCAAATACATTTTTCTTATTTCATTTCCCCATTGTTTTGGGCATTGTAGCACATCTGAGCTACATTATCTTCTATTTCTTAATTATTTAATTTCCCATCACCCTCCCCCGGGTGCCCAGGACCAGGAGTTAGCAGATTCTAGTCTAGATTTAACATATAGGACCGGAAATACTCCTGATAGCTAAGACTCTATCAGGAGTAGTATAAGCTGAATGCTAAGAAGGCTAAAGAGACTAGAGATAAGGATAGTTACCACAGTGACCAGCTGAGCCAGGATTCAAATCAGCCCTGTTTGGCCTGCCTGTTTTGTTTCTTGGAGGTTCTTCCTTATTTTTGCCAGACACTGTCTAATTACACAAGATTTGTTAGTATATAAACAATATTTTTCTCCCAAGGTCATCCCAAGTCTTCCTTTCCCAAAGAAGAGTAGGTCCAACCCAACCTCCTTCTATTTTGGAGGAACAACTCAGCTAGAGATTAAAACTCCTCTTTCAAAGTACTAACAGAATATTCTAAATTGTTAAGGTCTTTGTCTATTTTGGCACTGAAAATTGCTATATTTTGCCTTCTTTGGCTCTGTTTTTTGACTGACCAAGGGTAGGAATACAAAGCAGTAGATATAGACATATATAAGTGAGTATTAATTTCCACAAAACAACAGGGCAGAAAGAAGTAAATACCTGCTTTACACAGATTAAAATTTGGGAACCATGAATAAGCCATTTAATGAGATACACCTCTATTTGACTAGCCCTTTTTTACATTTTTACTTGTAATACTGAAAGAGTCCGGAAGACAACATGGCCCCTTGTATGTCAATGGGCAGCATAGGTAGCCATTTGTTTCCTCTGCAAGACAGAAAGTGATTCCTGGTAGAGGGGAACTAGTTATCCTTGGATCTACCATTACAGCCTTTTGTTGAAGATAAAGGGTGACATACTCTTTTCTGTGACTGCTTCTCAGCTGAAAAATAAGATATTGTCAGGGATCAGGAAATTTGGAATACAGCGTGATACAGGCAATAGAGATGTAATTATCAGATATATCTTCTTTGCTAACCCAGCCTTATGAGACAGGGAACAATCACTTTGGCTGAACTGATTTACATCAGTTTTCAGTAAAGTCCAATACTCTCTGGTATGGTATGCTGCTATGGTATAGATCACTTTGGATTAGTTTATAGACTGCAACTGATTCCTGGATCTGTCTGTCAGCCAATCAAAAATCTGCTGGACAGATACAGACTAGGGACATAAGTTAAAGCTAAGCAGCTTTGGGGAGAAACTTCTGTTTGAAGCATTTGGGCCTGGGATCCCAGTAAGACCAGGGAAAAGAAAAAGACCACTTTCAGGGATATGCAGTGGGTTAGGAAGCTTACACTGTTGACTGACATATTAGCAGTACTTATCTGGAGTCCATTTGACCTGTAACAGGTATAGGCAAGTCATGACTTTCATAAGCTTGCATGAGTTTCCCAAAGTTTGTAAAAAATATAAAGGTTTTAGATACATTAGCATGTTCATTGTCTGTACAACACCATTGATTAATACTTTAAAACACTGATCCTTTGAGGTCTTAATACTATGTGTTATCCTTCTTAATGTGAAGTCTATCAGCAAGAAAAAGCTACTTGAGCTGTGGCCAAGTAGAATACTAAAGAATTGACTGCCCTTTTTTGCCTAGTCAAGATAGGTCACTCTCTCAAGTTCTTTGTGCACAGAAATGTCTCACAGATCTTTTGGGTCTGGCAGCTGAAGGTTGAGGCTGCCTTGTGTCTCAATCAAGGAGTTAATGCTGTCCTGTGTAATGGTCAAAGATTCAGGATGCCCTGGCACCACCTTTGGACTTCTGCCCCCAGAGAAACCATCAAGATCTCCATGAAGAAACCTAGGGTAACCCCTCAGGTAGTGGGTAAGCCTCTGCAAATTATTAATTGATAATTTTAATGAAATTAAATGATACAGAGGTCATTTGTATTATCTTTCCTGCTCTAATTTACTCTTCTCAGATCTCTGATGATGTTGACTTGTAATTGTAGCTTTATCAGATTAGTGGAAGCTGCCTGGTCAGTCCATCTTATATGTGAAACCTAGTGGTTAGTATTTCCACAATCCAGATGAGTTGTCTTCTTTGGAGGAGACCTTAGGGCTGCCTCCAGGAAGTAGCAATTTTGTCAATAATCAGAAGCTTTTTTTTTTAAATTGAACATATTAAATGACACGTTCAGGAGAACTCTGAAGAATTTGAGAGCCATCTATTAATTATATCTAATTTTAAACAAACTTTACTTGTTTTTAGTTTTGAGCTTAACCTTGAACACATATACAGGAGGCTAAATAAAGTTTGCCTATGTAAATAAATTACATTTGTACTTAGTATGACTGCAAACATAGTTTTGAGCACATTAAAAAATCTGATCATTGACAACGTAATTGATCATTATCTTTTATATCTTAATTATCCTTAGCAGTTTATAAGTCAGTAGATTTAATAATATTAGGATTTTTCTGCTTCATTCTTGTTCAGTTTCAGACAAAAATTTGAATTGAAGATTTAAGTGAAAATACTTTATCATTAAAAATAAATTTTAAACCATACAGTCCACAGAGGTCCTGGGAACTTTATTTAGTTTTTATTTTTTTATAGTGCATTAAAGATTATTAAAGAGTTGATTTGTTTTGTTTCCTGGTTTTTTTTTTAATACTCTGTTTATCCAAATAACTGAATCAGCTTAACAATGTTAGCAAAGAAAAGGAGGCTAAACATATATCTTCAAGTCACTTTCTACTAGCCTGAATAGACCTCAGGAATTTCTGAATCTTATTATTAAACATGCTATTTTTTAAATCCTATTTTCCATAAACCTTATCTGTGGTTTTGCCCTCCTCTGTTATTTTCACTCTCAGAATGAGAATCATCATACAAAAATCCACCTTAATCCAAAATATTTTGGTAATCTGTTCTTGCCTTCTTAGTCTAAAAAGGTTATTTAATAGTAAGTAGAGGGCTCAATGGCCCTCTAAAGGTTTAAGTTAACTTTCTGTTACAGATTTTTAACTATACCCAATAAAATTACAAATCTTGAGGAACAGAAAGTTTACACATCAGTCTTAGCAAAAATTTTAGAGAATTAAATAAAACCAAGAAGAGTATGAGATAAAGAACAGCAATTTCAATTGGGAATAGTCTACTTTTCAGCTGCTTTAATTGCATGGTTCTGTGTTGTTCTTTTTTTCTCTCTTCCTCTTTCTGTTCTAGAGTTAAATGGTCTTTTGACTTAGGACAGATATTTGAGAAAACATTTCAAATAAGCATTCTTGGGTAAGTGAAGGAGAAGGTCATAACCCAATCCTAGAGCCAGCTTTTTAACAAAGCAGAACAGCATAAAATGATAGTATCCATAACTCAAAACTGTCTGAATCCCTATACAACTGAATCAAGTGATTAGGTAAAACAGAGAACAAAGAAAGCTTGAGATAAGGGTTTTTGCTGGATTTAAACAGCAAGCTTCACCAAGCTGATGAGAGGGACAGAGACTGAGCAAGATCCAGAAGGGACATGGGGGACAAAACTGTAACAGAAACAAGTATAAACAGTAATAATAATCAGACAAGTAAACCCCAGTCACCATGTTCTCATTCACTCAATACAACAGACTGACAAACTAAGTGCATCCCAGGTGTGGAGTTGCCTTAACTGAATATCAACAGGATGTCCCCCGATGACATGTAAGCCTGGGATTATGATAAACCAAGAGTTACCCAGAAGAGTACATTCACCAGATTTCAAAAGACCATATGATACAGAAGGTTCAGAGGGTTTAATTGGTCAAATTAGGACAGCCTTTTCAGTGAGAGAATAGGTCCCAGAAAAGCCCTCAAATGTAACAGGGCTATTCTCACCCAAGAAAAGGGGACAAAAGTGAGCACTTTATGCCTTTTAAGCTATTATTGAGCCATACAAGCCTGACCAAGGGCACACACTCTTTTGAGTACAAGCCTAAAGAAGCAGCACCAAGCTGAGTAAGCAGGGGTCTATATAGGTAAAAACCACAAGTCTTGTACATCCAACTGATACCTGTTAGCAAGCATAACAGAATATGAACTATGAACTTTTAATAAGAATGGGGCACAGTTCATGTCACCATGGAATCATTGCTCAGGAAGGGGAACAGATAGCCTTGTGGTTATAGAAGTCGCCTAATGGCAGGTGAGTTATGACCTCAGTGTTAGTCTGAGGTCAGGTCAGGATTTAGCAAATACATTTTTTTTCTCATTTCACCACTCTGTTTCAACACTCTTTTAGGGGAAATTGTTTGGTTGTTTTGGGAAATGTAAAGGAAATGTAAAGCAAAGACTCTTCTGACATGAAAATATTTGAGATGCTTTCCTTCAAGGGAATCAGTGGTACTTGTCAAATGATTAGATGTTGAACACAGAGCTACATTTCAGAAATTTAGCTAGTTATAGAAAACAGTTGTTTTAATAAGAAGGATAATTAAAGAGAGGAAAGGGAAGGTTAGAACTCTTCCCCACTCAATCCCTTCCAATGAACTATGCTCCCTTTTTTCTCTGTAATTTTTCCCCATGGTTCTAAATGAATGAAAGAAAGGAATCCTGTGGCCATCAGGTGCTTTAAATTATATCCCCTTTGCATCGTTAATCCTAACTTGTTATTTTCATAAAAAATAGACCTAGTGTTTTGGGATCATGTCATTGTATCCCCGGCATTTAGAACACTTGTTTTTCCATGAATTCTTTGTGTTATAGGTGTGTACTTAGTCATTAATTTAAAAGTTTACTTAAAATAAAAATGCTCTTTGCCAAAAAAATAGATGATATTATTGATTTTTGAACATTTAGCTTTTAGTAAATTAGACTGGTAAAAAATTATTGATCCAATTGTCTAAGAATTTAAAAATGGAGAGGTTAAGATAATTAATAGAGGAATAAAGCTGTTGTGTGATCTAGGTATAAGCAAAGGTTTTTCCATTAACTTTTCCTAGAAAGGAGCAAACATCAGATAGGGCAAAAAAAGACTGACCAAATTAATAAACAAAACACTGCCCAACTTGAGAAATATGTAAGGGTTTAAATATAGAAGTATTGGTGACTCCCATATAGCCAGAGCCATATAAAGTCCCATTCAATCATGAATGGCAGCCTCATGGAAACTGCATCACAGAGTCCCACTTTGAGTTAACTTTCCACTTCCTTACAATGCTAGCATCTCCTAGAATCATTTGTTGTTGGCATAGGGGTCAGGGGAGACTAATGGCTGGAATTCCAAGAGGGAGGAGGTCATGTGACTGACTAGTTTTCCCATTACTATTAGAGAGGATCCCAGCACTCGGGAGGCAGAGGCAGGTGGATCTTTGTGAATTCGAGGCCAGCCTGGACTACCAAGTGAGTTCCAGGAAAGGCGCAAAGCTACACAGAGAAACCCTGTCTCGAAAAACCAAAAAAGCAAAAAGAAAAAAAAAAAAAAAAAGAGGATCAATAGCTCCATTACAATTACCGTAGACTGTGGTGTCTTGCTGACTAGTGGCCATAGATAACTGACTAATACATTCTCTACTCCAAGATGGCATCCTAATAAGACCAGGGGAAAAGGCTAGACAATAGTGTTTGCAATGAAAATATTTGACAGACAGTGCAGGACCTCTCTGTGTCAGAATACTCACTGGGCTTCTCAGATCATGCCCTGTTTAGGATCTTCAATTGATGTGTAAAAGTCTTGATATATGGCTTGTTCATATCTGAATGTTGCTTTACATATACACCTTATTTCATTTATACTTTTACTTATGGATGTGGGAGGAAAGAACTCAGTTTTCAAACTAAAGGAGTCTACTCCACAGCAAGCAGTGTAACACAAATTGCTAAACAGTCTTATTAATAGAAAACCTGGAGCCAGATATAGGGGTAAACACTGAAAGATTAAAGAGGCAGAGCAGCAAACCACTAGTTCTTACCCTATGAAATCCTCCTCTGAAAGAGAGTGAGCTCCTCTCTCCACCCAGCTCTATCATGTCCTGTCTGTCTGTACAGACATCTAGATCTCTATGGTTACCTAGTGGCTAACTCCTCCTTCTGATTTTTAGTCAAGCTTTATTTGTCAGAGCACAAATACAAGATCACCACATTGAAAACTGTTGCAATTTTTTCAATTGAATACTTGGGGGAAGAAAAGCAAAACCAAACTAAAAGAAAATGAATACAGTTATTTATAAAGATTTTCAATAAGATTAAAAATGAAATTAATAGACATTGAGATTTAGATTTGTATTAACGCAGGCTAAAAGCTAAATCTTCTCTATATCTCACAAAATAATTTTATATGATGCTGCCCTCCATGTGTGTATGTGTGTGTGTGAACAGTAAGGGGTTCTGAAAGTCTGTATCAGTGCTCATAACACATTCTGTGGATAGACTTTGATAAAATAGTAATGTTTGTCAAATTTGAACATAAATGTGTATAGTCTACTTATGATTATTTGGTCATTTATATCAATACAGCCCAAGGATTGGCTTATTGATCTGAATCTCACATACCACATGCTCACCTATTTAGTTTGCATGGTTTGGTAGACGGAGCATATTTACCATCTTTATTTTGAGAATAATTTTATCACCTTTTCCCTTAAAACCAACCAATAAACCCACAACCTTATTGTAAATTGCCTTGTTCTACCCTACCTCCTGCCCCCTAACCAGAAGACTAACAATCTACATTTTATTTTTAAGTTTTTCCTATTCTGAACATTTAATATAAATGCACATATGCTTTTTCACAACTTATCTGTTTTTTCAGAATAATACATTAAGAGTTTCCTGTGTTTTACTAGATGCCAGAATTTCACATTTTATCCTTTAATGGCACTCTATCGTTCATATTTTTACCTTAATCATGCACTCATCATTTGATTGGCATGTGAATGATTTCTTCCTTTGGCTGTTATGAGAAGGGCTGCTGTGAACAGTAGTGTATGTGGATGCATGTTTTAATTTCTCTTGGATATACGCTAACCATTGAAATTGCCTAAAATATGCTGACTCCATATTTAAAATACTTTACAGTGAAGTTGAACAGTTTCCCATTCCAGTCAATAATGTGTGATATTTTTAATTCTTCAACAGCTTTGCAAAAACCTGTCTTTTTATTGGCATCATACTAGAAATGAAGTGTGATTTTTATTTGTATTTTCCTTGTAACTAGGAATGTTGATCTACTTTGATGTGGCTCCCAACTGTTTGTATACCTTTTAAAAATGCTTTTCTTACTCCTGTTGATAAAGATAATTTTAAAATTGAGTCAGAAGGAAGCTCTAGAACCATTTTATTATAGTTTAAGAGAAAAAATAAACTAAATAATAACTAAACTAAAAAATAACTAAAATTGAATAATTTTTCTTGAGATAGCAAATAAAATCAAAAGCGTACTTTTGAATAAAATATTCAAATTTAATATTCAACTGCATTATTTGCTACTTTCTTGTTGACTTGTAGGAGCTTTTTTATATATTTAGAATACATGTCTGTTGTGATATTAATGATTTGCAAATGTTTTCTTCTTTCAATCTGAGTTGACTGTTTTGTGAAGTATGGTCTTTTGAAGCATGGACATTTTTAATTTTGGTGAAACTCCATGTGTCTGCTGTTTGTTTGTTTGTTTTTTCTCTATCTGTACTTTTGTCATCTTACATAAGACATGAAGATGTGTAGAAGATGGCCTGATCCAAGAGTTTTCTACTTTACCTTTTACATTCAGGTCACAGTTCTATTTTACATGTCTTTCGTATGTGTGTACAGCATTGCTATAATGATGATCTTTTAGAAGCTTTTATTACTCAATAAGTCACTTCCCAGTACTTAACATTTTGTATATATGAGAGCTTGACTATATATGAAAAACTAGTTATAGTTTTTCTTCTTCCTTTACACCATGGATGCTTTTATAATTCCTCTTTTGCATAGTTATTGCAACAAGGGATCAGTGTCCCCTTCTGTTTTTCTTACTCCTGTTGATAAAGATAATTTTAAAATTGAGTCAGAAGGAAGCTCTAGAACCATTTTATTATAGTTTAAGAGAAAAAAACAGGGCATGCAAACTGTAAATCTTGACAGCTGTCAGGAAGAGAGAGTTGGAGATGAGAAAAGATATCATGACATTTGAGTTAGAGCTCATAAAAATAGGCGTGTTTCAGGAATAAAGTGTGTGTTCATTAGCATATGTTTGTGTTTATGTGTATGTGTGAGTGTGTGTGTGTGTGTGTGTGTGTGTGTGTGTGTGTGTGTTTATTGTGGTAGTATTTCCATAGAAAGTGAAAATGTTCAGAATGTCAGAGCAAGTACGCTTTTGATTTTATTTGCTATTTCAAGAAAAATTATTCAATTTTAGTTATAATTCAGAGAAACTGGCAGCTTCAGCAATGAGGTTTTCCAATCAAATCAATGTGAGCAGGGGTCTTCAGAAAAAAATAAGAGTCAGTAATACAAGAGAATGAGGAAAAGTATACTTAGGATATGAGCCAGTATCCAGAAGAATAGAAACAGAAAGGAGTAAAAAGTGAGAGAACTCAGGAAAGCAGGCAGGTTGAGCAGTTAAGATCTAAAGGCAACTGCACAAAGGGAGGCAGTCTTGGAGATGTAACTATATTATCTATCACATTAAGGGACATATTCCTCTCATCTGCTTAGTATACTGTCAGCATTAATTAGTTTTCTAGAGGTTTGGTCTCCTGAATAAGTGGCTGACAGGAATGGCTGGATTAATTGTAAAGAGAGAGGACAATGATATACAATATTTTAGCCAGTGTGGAATATCAAGTTTTCACCCAGATTAGAGGTACAATCTGATTATTTTAACTTGACCAAGGAGAAATAGATTTTCCTTAATAAGACTCAACAAAGCCCAGATACCTCTATTTTTTTTCATATGGGTTTGCTAAATACTAAGGAAGGGTAGAGTAGTGGTGATCCCCTTTCTGATGTCATCAGAGAAAATGAAGTTCTATCCAAAGTGGCCTCCAAAATTGCTATTATCAGTCTAGCTATGTGATATTCTTTTCTCAGTATGAGAATCAAAAATTAACATGAGATTGGTATCTAGTAAATCTGGCTACTTCCAGAGCATTGATGTGTTTAGAGTCTCTAATGTTGCTGAATTTAAGGACTTGGAGGGCAGTCAAGGAGACTCAGGAAAGTAGAGTTAGACTGTTTCGGGATCATTGGAACTCAGATTGACTTTAAATGAAATAAAATTAAGACATCTCTTGAGTACACAACGTCCAAAGATTTATAGCACCATTCCAAATTCCCACCATGTAAGCTCTGATTCCAATGCTGTTTACCAAAAGGCTTTGTGGTATCTGGTATGGCTTGAATCTAGTTTTGTCAATCTTATTAATCAACTGACATTCGCAAAAATGATCAGGAATGTAAATACCATTTTATTTACAATGAAGGAAAGCATGAGAATCCTTTAATATGATTAGGACCAAAGAAGTTGTGATTGCCCTACATGGCATGTCAGTAGCATGCATGGCTTCTGCATCCTTGTCTCTTTTCCAGGCTAGTGTGACTTGATTCTTTTGTCTTGTCTGCAGGATATGTGGGACTATATAGGTAACAGAGATTAAATGTATAATTTCTTTTTAATTGTCCAGGTCAGTTGAAGGTACTTAGAGTTCACTCTATGTTTCTTAATAAATAAACTCATTTTGTGAATGAGCTGTAGAGATTCTGAGAAAAAGAGGTATTGAGATATTTTTAGTGAAATGATACAATTTAGGCCTAATGTAAGTAAAACAGTATTTTTTAGGCACAAATCAAAAAGGCACTAAATGTACTATATATAAAAATGTCAGCAACAGAGATTTCTGAAACATACATAGAATCATACTTTTCCGGTAACTGCAAAGTTAAGACACATGCAGAGGGTTATCGCCACAAGGCACTTATTTTAAGGTTTTTACTTGAGCTATCAATCAAAGCTATTTCTCTTTGTCAAAATAACTTGGACTATTCAAACAAACAAACAAACTTGGAATGTTCCACACCAGTGGTATCGTCTCAAACAGTATACTTCGGCCCTGCAGCCTAGGGCACAAGGGGATGTGAAAGAACATAGTGCCCACTGAACAGTAGGTCAAGACCCTTTTCAGTTGTAGCATGTTCCTGAGATAAATACTTCTTGTTGACTTTGTACTGCATTCTGTTTAGCTGGAAAAAGAGTGGAGTCACCAACAACACACTTATTTTTCTGTTAGGTGAATTCTTCTCCTACTTTTATAACAATGTACACATAGAGGGATGGCTAGGCTACTACTCTTCTTCAATTGTAATGTGATTGTGCTGGTTGGTTTTTGTCCATTTGATGCAAACTGAAGTTACCTGGGAAGACGGAACATCAATAGAAAAATCGCCTTTATCACAAATGAACAAGTCCATGGGGGTATTTTCTTAATTGCTGGTTGATGTACTAGGGCCCATCCCTTTGTGGGTTGGCCTGTGCTGTGTAAGAAAATTAGCCGAGTATGCCACAAGAGGCATGCCAGTCAGCTTTGATCCTTGAGCTCCATGCTTAAGTTCCACGATATTTTCTTGAGCTCCTCCTACCCTGTCTTCCATTCATAATAGGCTAAAATCTGTAAGCCGAAGTGAACCCTTTCCTACCCAAATTGGTTTTGGTTAGGGTGTTTATCAGAGAAACAGAAAGTAAATTAGAACAGAGAGAAATTTGCACTCAAGTAAAATCCTTTGGGCATTAGTTAAAGAATTTATTGGTAAGTGACAATGAATGTCAATTTTACCACTGTTAATATAGCCATAAGTATATAGGAAGTAGTTATTTATATGGTATTAACTACTTTTCCTGATCGATTTATTTATTTGCAGTCCACCCCTCTCACTTTTATAAAATTGACTAAGTCTTGTTTCTCTCTTGTTGTTTAAATTAAACTGCTACAGGTTAAGCAGATAAGGAGGAGTGGGATTCTTTATTTATTTATATGATGGCAAGTGTATGTGGTGGGGAACCTGTGTTTTCCCAATGCACCCTGCCCCAAACATAATTATTGTCTGAAGTGAGAAATGTGGAGCTGCTGGAGCAGTCTTATTAACATTCTTTTCTTGGTTGTGCCTTAAGTTCCAGCAGTATTTAACTCTGTACCAATCTCCTGTACCTGATATTTCAAGTTTAGCTGATTGGATAAATATTCATTTTATTCTAGCTATACAATTGCCTACTGTAATCAGTATCTCAAACTTCTTTCTCTGTCTGATAACAGAGAATTTACGAAACTCATTGCCCAAACACATACAGGTGTGTGTATATGTACACACACCGTATCACTTCACAGTATTGAAAAGCATCATGAGATCTACTTACACATACAGGTGATTGTGCATATGTGCATACAATACCATATAACTCCACAAATTTGAGAGGCATTATTTAATTTTATATGCAAACTTTCATGCTATCTTTAAATTTTTTAAATAAAATATAATTCCATAGGGATTTTTTTGAGGGGAAGAAGAAACACATTACTGAAAGTTTGTAAAATATACTATCAGACTCCAGTTAATTGAACTATTAGTATATTATTTAATTTTATATTACTATGATCAAATGCCATGACCAGGATAACTTATAGAAAGAAGAGTTTGGTTTTTCTTATGGCTCCAGAAGGATATGAGTCCATCATGGACAAGAAGAGAAATAATTGGTAGGTATGGTGGTTGGAGTAACAGACTGAGAACTCTCATCTTAAATAGCAAACTGGAAGCTTTTTGTTCTTTCTGAGCATATTGGGAATGGTGCCGGGATTTTAAATCTCAAAGTCTTCCCAAAGTGACGTATTTCCTCCAGCAAGCCTACCCTTGTTAAGGTAACAAACAGTAACAGTAACAAACACTGGGGACTAAGCATTCGAGTCAGATCCTACAGGGTGCATTTTCATTTAAACCATCACAATCAGGCTGTCATCTACTAAGAAACAGACACAAAGAAAAAGTTTGGATATTTAGACGCAGTATGTTCTCCCATGCTCTGGATTTGTTACCCATAAACTAGGAACATCCACCTCCTCTTACTTGAGGTGCCAATGACCTTTTTTTTTTGACTGGCAGGAGAAATAGACAGAAAGAGGACTTGCCAAGTCCCTACACAGAGATGTGCAGATGGGAGGAAAAATGGTTCAACTTACTCAGAGTTCAGAGCTGCCATTTCTTATTCTAGCCATGAACAGTGAAGGACTACAATGCTAAAGCCATTATCAATAAAGTTATCATATTTATCGATGGTATGAAAGTACATAAGCACACTAATAAAGCAGAATGTTTTTAGTTAATACTTGAAGTGTCTTGAATAATTACAAGTCACATACTCCCAACAAGTACCAAGTTATTCAAATGAAATCACCTGAACAGATTTCCTTATGATGTGTTTAATGGTCTTCCTCCCATTTTCTCTGGTCTAAGTTTCTATACTAACTTTAAACTAGTGGTTTACTGTGTGAATGGAGGTTATCATGGCAAATTACTTGTTGTATAATTTCTCTAGAGTCACACAAGTTGAGAACAAAAGGTGTATTCATTTGTTGCCATGTATTTTCCATTGAGACTAAGCAATAGATATCTTCCATGAAGATATATCAGATTAAAAAATTTGCATTAACATTTATGAGTCCTATACAGATAAATTTCAGTTTCCTTAGAAAAGGGATAATAAAGAAATTTTAGGGTATATTTATTCACAAAATAAAATGACATGTTCAAAACAGCCTCCATTTTGTAGCACATAGTGGGTGCCCAATAGTGGTAGCTATTTATTTTGATATTCTCAGATATTCCTTTTGCATGTAGAAGATCCAAACAGGTATCTATAACTTGATTATATGCAAGAAATCTGGCTCAAAAGTCTTAATTGTTGATTTGCACCCCATGAAATTCTATCTAACTTCTAACTACACATCCAAAATGTGAAAGTAACCCATTCTCTCCCCCCATTTTGCTTTGTTTGCTCATTTTATTTATTTATTTATTTATTTTTACATCTTGATTGCAATTTCCCCTCCCTCTTTTCCTCCAAATCCCTGCTCTCGCCCTGCTCTGACCCCCCTATCCACTCTTCCTCTATTTCCGTTCAGAAAGGGACAGGATTCTCATGGCATATCAAGTTGTAGTAAGATTAAGCACCTTGCCTTGTATTAAAGCTAGGCAATGCATCCCAGTATGAGGAATAGGGATTTGAAGCCCATCAAAATAACCTTTTAATCTACTGATTTTTGTGAGAGCTCAGTACTTTCTGAGAATTTCCTGGACAGAAAAACACAAAACTCTCTCTGTGCTGCAATTTCATGTCAGGATATGATGTGGGCATAGCTTTTGTTATACTGAAGACGGGAAGAAGAGTAACAAAATAAGGATCGAATTGTACAAAGGTGCATTCTGAGAACAGTTGTGCTGCTCTGTTGCCCAGGGACTGGGATGGAGTGCTATGACATGATGACATGATCGCTCTGTTTTTTGACTTTTTACTCCTGTGTATCAGAATCTGTACCACCATTTGCCACTTCATGATATTTGCAGTGTGCTTTAGAGACCAATTCATTCCAATTCATTTTGTTTTTGTAACAGATTAGTAGAACAGGATGAAACAACTTGCCAGCTAGCTTATTAAAATATTGTCATCATTGACAGCACCAAGTCAGGTGCTGATTTGCCTTTTGATGTTATTGTCAGTCTGATGTGTTTGGTTATGCTTGAAATCCCTAGATCTGCAATATTAGCAGAAAACTCACCACCAGTGAACCTATGTTCACTGGTCTTGCTGACTATTGTTCTTCAGAATTGTATTCTATGACTTATTAAAATTAACTATTGAGACACAAAAGGAACACCATCATTTTCTTTCACCAAAGGGAAATAAAATATTGTGGTTTTCATATTTGGATAAAAATTAAATATTTAATAACTTTATTTTGTTAAACTTATTTCCACCCCACTACACATACACACACACGTACATGTAAACACATGCATATATCACTTCAACTGTAATGTGCTATATGTTGTAATATATTAATTATAAGAATCACATTTGTGTTTTTAGTTCACAGAATTTATGGACATATGGTTGATAAAATAAGGTCTTTGTATATATCTTGAAAGATGTTTCTGTCAAAAGGCATTTTTTTTTTTACTAAAATGTGGTTTATTGTCTACTTTCTTCCATCAGATGTGGGATCTGTTGAAGGCCTCGCCTATCACAGAGCCTGGGACACTTTGTACTGGACCAGCTCCAGCACATCATCCATCACCAGGCACACAGTAGACCAGACTCAGCCTGGAGCGATTGACAGGGAAGCAGTCATCACAATGTCAGAGGACGACCACCCTCACGTGCTAGCTTTAGATGAATGCCAAAAGTAAGAGGTTGCTTATTACATCTGCATTATAATAAGAATAACACTATATGCACTTTAAAGAGAATTAACTTTACAGATAAAGACTTCCTTCAAAGTTCCTTCTGTAAGCCTTTCTCAGTTTTTATGAGAACACTGTGTGAATAATTAAAATGTGTATTACTTAAACGGTGTGTGTTATCTCTGGAAGAGGTTCAATAAATCTAGTGTAAACCATGAAAGTAAAAAATTCAGAAAATTCTATGGTGCATAGACTGCATTGATTTATGTATTTATAAAGAATTTATCAGTATCTGCTGATGCTGATCCTTAAAAATAGTTTTTTTTTCACTTTAACCAATAGTTTTTATAACTGGGGATTTGTCTAAAAGTAATCCAAAGAACACAAACAACAATAAAATAATTGCTGTATATACCTATCTTTTCAACTTAACCCATTTGCTGATACACTGTCCAGACGTTTATATTAGTACTTTTGAGGAACTTCCAACAGGAGAACATGTCAGAAATAATTCTGAGAAAATAAAAATAAAGCAATGTAGAAAAACATGACAGAGGTGAGTAATGTTGTAAAGGACATCGTTGCACAGGAAAGTGAAGCACAAAGCAGTTGGGTTGAAATGTACCTGTTGAGTTTCATTCCATGATGGTGTGGTAAAGAGGTGGAGGAGAAAATC
This sequence comes from Peromyscus eremicus, assembly GCF_949786415.1. Taxonomy (NCBI): domain Eukaryota; kingdom Metazoa; phylum Chordata; class Mammalia; order Rodentia; family Cricetidae; genus Peromyscus; species Peromyscus eremicus. The sequence continues at coordinate 20,689,550 of NC_081419.1, read as the reverse complement.
ACATTTTGTTCTCAAATGAGCAATGAAATAAATAGAACTAATCCATATTCATCCAATCTTTATTTTTGCCATTTTAAATTAGAATTATAATTATGCTACTTTATCTTTTCTTTTTCCTTATTTCAATTTTATAGCTTCCTGTATCCACTTCCTCCAACCCTTTTTATGACCTCTGGTATCAAATTGATACCTGTTTTTTTCCCCCTTTGGTTATTGTGTTTACCTCTCTCTCTCTCTCTCTCTCTCTATATATATATATATATATATATATATTATATATATATGCATGTATGTATGTATATATGTATGTATGCATGTATAATAAGAGAAAAATCTGGAAGCTATTTCTGAAAACAATATCCACTTCTCCCCACTTAGACTTTCACAGGGTCATAGACTAAGAAGAAAATATTAAACAACTTCATATTCTTGTGTCTCTACAAATATTTTTTATTTATAATAACATTTTTTCAATTGTTCTTATGATTTTCACTTTACTCAGTTTAATGTTTTGGACGAATTGGAATGAACAGCATCCCAGCATCATGAGAGCCACACTGACTGGGAAGAATCCACATGTGATAGTCAGCACAGACATACTCACTCCAAATGGACTCACCCTTGATCACCGTGCAGAAAAGCTGTATTTCTCAGATGGCAGCTTAGGGAAAATTGAAAGATGTGAATACGATGGATCCCGAAGACATGTAAGTTAATTGAGTGTTTCTAGATTACCGCTTTATATAATAACTTTCAAAATATACTTCTTACTTTCCTAGTATATACTTATCAAGGAGTTTCAAAAGAGCTAATTGTCTGAACTTAATTGATTGAATAATCTATTCAGCATACAAACAGTCCATGGGTATTCTGAAAACCTTCCTGAAGTGCATTTCCTGCCATAAAGAAAACTTTTGGTAACTTTTATTCCAGGGAGACAAATACTAGATTTGTTCCCAGTTTTAATTTGAACTGAACTTGAGTGGTTTACATGTTCTTCTTTGGTATTTATAATATTTCAAGCTGTAAAACTCCATTCATTTCTCTGAATAGAGGAAAGTTAAAAAAAAAAAAAAAGAATCACTGTGTGGAACCCAGGCACTTCTGAAGCTCTGAAGACAGGCACATGGGATTACATCCACAGACAAGCATATCAGGCTCAGTGAGGTCTTGGTGTCTTTTCTTTTACTGCCACATGAAATCTTAGTGGAGGAATCAATATGCCATCTCCTGAATAACCCTCAAAGCAGGTACATAATCAAATTCCAATGTGTTCCTCATCTCTTCAAGGAGAAGTGTCACCACTAGAGATGGTGAAAAATCAACATGTGAAGGGCTATTCCTGACTGGCCAGACCACTGGGGCTGTCTTGTTCCACCCACCACCCCAGTGTCTGTCAGAAGTACAAAATTCCCGGTTCTCAGCCCTCTGATACCTTAAGGAGTCTGAGATAGGAAGAAAATACTTTCTTGAAGGCCAGGTCATAAATATTGGAAACTTCACAGACTAAATGATGTGTGTGGTGACTACAGACCCTTACAGTGCTGAGGCAGACAGAAAATGAAAAAGGTAGAATGGGGCAGTTCATGTAAAGCTTTATTTACAGAAAAAAAACCAACCAACTAACCAAAATTCACTCTGAATTTATAGGAGCAAGCATGATAAGGCAGTGTTTTTGTTTTGTTTCATTGCTTTTGTTTCTTGAAATAGGGTCTAGCTATGATATTTGGGCTAGCATAGAACTCTTGAGTTCAAACAATTCTTCAAGCTTAAGTCTTCCAGTAAATGTGACAATAAGCATGCATCACTGCATACAATGTAGGAAAGTATCGAGTTAACATGAAGATACGTGGAGTGTACTGTGTGAGTTTCTTGAAAATCGAGGCAATGCCTTGAATCACATTTTGGTACCTCATATTTTCCAGTGGTAGCATAAATGGCAGGGAGAAATGAGAGTGGAGTGCTTAAATGACATTTAAAGAATGGGCTCAACCTTGATTAGATTCAGTTTGTGTTAAACCTTGATCAAAAATCATATGCCTAAATTATTCATCTACCTTTTAAACTTAATGGTCATTAGTCTTGGGCAAATTGCTTAACTTTTATAGACTGAAGTTTTGATGTGCAAATTTTCAATCTATCACAAGTACTGTGAAGATAAAGTAGAATATAACAGAAGTTCTGAATGGAGATATTAGTTAGTACTTTGGAAAACACAGCCAGGTAAGTCAATGTACTCAGTATGATTTTATTTTCTGTTATGTCCTAATACAGAAATAAACTTTTGTAGCTCCTCATAGAAGCCTTAGCTTATCCTGATTCATATTTTTATCTGTTGATTATGTTCTCCTATTCTTACTCATGGTAATTATAACTACAGTGGGTGACATGGAAGAGGATGTTGTTAGTAAAATGTAAAGTATTTATTTTGTGATATAAAAACATACCCAGTTGTGGTTCCAGCTTTTCACTCCTTGCTGATGTCCAAACCATGATTGTTTCTGGCTGGGTCAAAATCTTGGAAGAAAAGTTTCAAAATCTATTTTATTCTTTTGCCTTAGGGTTTGCATATTTAAAGACATTTAAATTAGCTATTCATTAATAAAAACCAGACAAATTTTGGGCACAATGTGTACCTGTGCTCATGTGCAATGATCAGTGTATGGTATACCAAACATAGACTCTTTGTTTGTTGGAAGGATGCTCAAAAACACTCTGTTCCAGTTATCTTAAATGTAAATATGATATTGTTAATGATAGTTGTATCCTTAGAATGGCAGAATGTTTACCTCCTACTACCTAATTTCATACCGTTGACCAGTTTTTCCCCAAGCCCCTAAATTCCTCAGCCTCTGTACTCTGTCTATCTGTAAGATCAGCTTGCTTAGATTCCAAAGAACTGTGATGGTATGACCATTTTCTTCTCTTCCTGGATTATTTCGCTTAACATAATCCTCTCCCAATAAATCTTTGTTGCTCCATAATGTGATAGCATTTTATCATTTTTTGTGTCCAAATAGCATTCCAGAGTGATGTAATTACATTTTCTTTACCCATTTATCAGTTGAGTCCCTTATGTACTTAAGTTGATTCCCTCTCTTAACTGCATGATCACAGTTGTCATGTAGGGCACATACCACTTAGACATAATAATTTTATTCTTATTAAGTATATGATAAGTACTGGAATTTCTAGGTCATTTGTTCCTTGATTTTTGGCTAATTTTAGAACTTCTTCTATACATGCACACAGGCAAACACACACACACACACACACACACACACACACACACACACACATACACACTGTTTTTTATTTGATAATAGACAGTTGAATTGGAGTGATATGACATCTCATTGCTATTTTGATTTGTAATTTCTAGGTGATTAGCAATGTGGCATATTTTTTGTATACCTCTTGGGAAGTTTTGTATACTGAGAAACATCTGTTTGGGTCTCTTGTTCATTTTTAATTGGAATAGATATTAACTATGGAGTTGGGGTTCTTATAAATTCTGAATATGAACCCTGACAGAGATATAGGTTACATATACCTCCTACCATGCTTTAGGCCAAATCTTTATTCTCTTAGTTGATTTATTATCATGCAAAAAGGTTTTAATTTAAAGTAATATAATTTGTCTCCTTTTGAATGAGTTCTTATAAAAATACATATCTTTAAAAATGCACAAAAACGTTCTTTCAGTGTTCTAATCTAGTAGTTTTTGTTCATTTTGAGTTAATTTTGAAAACTGTGAGAGATATGGGTCTCATTTCACTTTTGTCCCAGTGATGTCCAGTTTTTCCAGTACTATTTATTGAAAGGGGCTTTCTCTCCCAAATAGGTATTCTTGACACTTTTGCTGAAGCTTGGCTGCCTATGCTGTTTGCTACAATTCTTTGCTGTATCTTGGGCTATTATGGACTGGTCTATGTAGAAGTAGCATCATTCCTGAAGGAAGAGACAAGTGATACCTTGGCTGCCTATGCTGTTTGCTACAATTCTTTGCTGTATCTTGGGCTATTATGGACTGGTCTATGTAGAAGTAGCATCATTCCTGAAGGAAGAGACAAGTGATACCTTTCACAAGTGATGAGATCCAGAGCTCTCCAGTTTTGGAGAATGCTACCTGCATGCAGCTCTATTGGAAATTGGAGAGTTGTAACTGAGGTAGTTATTTTACATAGGGTATATTTAAAAGAGCCTCAGTTGGCTAAATACTTTGGACAGCAAGCAGACAGGTAAGTGAAGAAATTAATATAGGAGGGAAATGAAACAAAAAACAAGCAGTAACTATTTGGTTACTATAAAGGTGTTCAATGTCTGTAAAATAAATCAATTGGCTGGAAAACAGGCATAAATTGATATTCCAGAGGAAGAAATCTTCTGAGTTTTGGAGACAATAAAAATTGTAGAAAACTAGAAGATGTGAGAAAATATGTGGGGTGATATTCTAGTTTTTTTGGGCGATGACTCAAACTTCATTTTCTCACACTGAGTGTTTTCCAGTGAGGGTAGCCTAAGAAAGGCTTTGGAAGTATGAGCGCATATAAGATTCTCTGAGTCCCTAGAGTTTAACTTTGAAGTACTTTTGGTCCACAGACAGGATAATGGGATGAGTCAAATTATCTATTTCAAATACAGTAAGATTTTAACAGGTACCAGAGGTAAAAGAAGGACAGCACATCCAGGTGAGTATGACAGTACTTATTAACTGTTGAAGAACGACTGTTTCTGAGAAAGAAATGGAAGGGATTTTTCCATTTGGCACCTGGTCTTTTCATTGGCTGTATGCATGGATGTGGGTGGACAAATCTAGGTTTCAGTAATGAGTAGAAGGTGAAAGATGAGGAGTGTAGCTGAAAACAAAGGAAGAGAGGTTTCATAAGAAAGGAGGCTAGCATTGAAGGAGTGGAGTATGCAAAATAGAGCCTGCAAGGTGAGGAGGGTCTGGGTAAAGTGAGCCTTATGAAAGGAGTTTGGTAGATTCAGTAAAGTGGTTGTTATAGAACTATGTCATGGAGGTGAGCTGGGTTATTATTGGATATATGTCCGCTGATCTGACAATTGAAGAAAATCAATGTCCTATAGGTCAGAATTTCAGGATGAGAAAGAGGCATTCAGTGGTTAGAAAAGGAGGAGGCATCTCTCAAGGTCAGTAATGGGAAAGGGATCATGATAGGACTTGCTGAACAAGGAATGCAAAGTTTTAAGGATAAGTCTCCTCAAGTAGATAGAGGAATAAAGAATACTGATAGAGATTACTGGGTTTGTGTAGACATGCACATCCAAGAAAAAGGGAGGGTTAGTATCATGTAAGAGACAAGTGACTGGGGTTAAGAAGAAATATCCATTAATCAGAATAGGGCAATGAGTGGAAAAAAAGAAAGAAACAGAGTACCCAAGGGCATATCATGGTACTTTAGCAGGCTGGTAGTGGTGAGAGACACAGAGAGGCTGGTCTCAAGAATTTGCAAGTGAAGTGTGGACACTGGTTTAGTTCAGTGATGTTTGATAAGTCAGGGGCAGCTCCAAACTAGTCATGCTTATGCATGGGGAAATTTCATTTTGGAGACTGGAAGAATAAGAAGGGCCACCAGAAGAGTTTAGAGTTGAGGTCTACAGCCTTTGAGCTTACAGAGTTGTAGCCTGCTAGAGATGTCTTTTACTTGTGATTATCAAGATGAGGTGCATATTGATTATATCTGTAAGGTTGGGAAGAATCTTAAATGTAAATACAGTTGCCTAGGTAGATAAATAAAGACACTGCAGGATACGGCTGAGATGTAGGGAGGTCCTTGATTTTAGTGTGTGACTGGATACATGTAAAGGGAAGGGGGGAATGCATTAGGAAAGGGAGATTAGATTTTAGTAGAGGGTGTATAGTGATGGTCCTGTCGTATATACAATCAAAGGGGCTAAGGTTAATGAGTTTTCTGGGGTGGTCATAAACAAAGGAGAGCATTAGATAGAAGAACTGACCAGGGAAGTTTGAGTCTCAGTACTGCTTAATAAATTGAGGGAAACGTTGGTATGTACTGCCTTTCCTGTGGACCATAGAAGATAGAGAAGGAATTTTCATTACCTGAAAAAATAACCAGATGCTGAGCTTCCTTGGAAATGAGAACAGGTTGCTTTCAGACCATAGAGAAGAAATCAAGCCATCAAGCAAAGGCAAGGCGTGATTACAGATAGAAGCTATAAATGGCATATCTGCTCTTGAACCTGGTGGGTTCTATTCAACCTGAAGAAAAGGTTTACCAACCTGAGAACATTGCTGAGAGTATGGCATACAGATGAAGTTGGCCTAGAAATACTGGCCTGGAAGATGTCCTCATGTATCTGCCTGGGGAAGGAAAACAGTCTGAAAGCCCTTTAAGGAGAGACTCAAGAGTCAATAATGTGTTGTAGGGTGATGGTGTGAGGTGTCTGTGACAAGATGGGGGACTAGAAGTGAGTCTTCAATAAAACTATCAGGGTTGATGTCACACACAGAAGTGTTTATGCACAACGGAAAGGAAAGCTGACTTTTCAGCAGAAGCAAGGGAAAGGCAGTTACGGAGAATAAATATACCAGTAGTATTATAGGATGGCGGCATTTTTTTTCCTCTAGAATGAGACCATGGCTGGGTGGATAAGAGAATTAACAAAGGAGGAGATGGGATGTAAGTGAGTATATTTTGAAATTTGAAAGAATGTGAGGTGGAGGCAAGAGTCAAGTATTATCCATTGATAAAGAGTTTAATCTCCAGTGTTGCATTTAGCTATATGATCAGAAATGTATTCTTGTTGTCCAGGGCAGTGGGGGATGAAGGAGTGCTGAAAAGGGTCTGTGGATTAATTCATTATTAACTACTCAGAAAAGAAAGCCTCCCTCTTGCCAAATTGGGCCATGAACATGGAGAATGTGGTGTTTATTTAGACTTCGTGTAGACATGACCTTTCGATTGCATGCTACTGTCAACGAGCAGTTAATGGTTATAAGATCTGCCTATGGTGAGGAGGTATTTGGGAAGAGATTGGGCTTCTAAAGTGATGTCATCTATAACAGTGTCCTATCCTGTGACTAGATGGTGTCCTTGAAGAGAGATCACTATACCAGCGAGGTGACTCACCAATAAGAGCATCTGACACAAGTGTAAAAGAGGGTAGAAAGGAGTTAAGGACATCAAGGCCAGAGTAGGTCTCTTTGGAGAGACTAAAGTCTCCAGAAAGGTAGATGAAGAGTTTCCTGTTATTGAAAGGTGACTCAAGGTTTTATATAAGCCGTGTGTACCTGTTGAATGAGAGATAATAAGATAGAGGAAACGATGGATGATTTATAAGCTCAAGGAGTCTATGGGAACCAGGGATTGAGTATGTTTACAGAATGTGAGCTTGAGGCTTTCTATCATTCAGAGAGAGGCAGCTTCATGGGTCTTCAAAAAGAAGCCCAACGCTGCTGCACTAAGTCTAACTGTTAGACAGATAGGCTACTGCTCAGATATTTCTCCATAAAATACACAGATGAGAGTGGGCTAAGTTAAAAGAGGCAAGCACAAACAGGGTAAAAGGTTAGGAGGGGTACTGAAGCCCTAGAACAGGAGCAGCCAGAAGATGTGATTTAAACTTAAAGGATATAGGTTGGATACTTGAGAAGAGGCTCAGAGGTTCTGAATAGCTTGGTAATGACATTTAGCTGAAGTAGATGGACATCACAAAACGAACTGAACAGCATTCTTTGTCGAATAATGTTGACTCAGGACATTTTTTTTCTTTTTTAAACATATAAGTCCTTTGTGTATGTATTTGGCTTCTGGTTTTGTGTTCTTATGGGACTCCTATGTATGTGAACTTGTGTGTGTGTGTGTGTGTGTGTGTGTGTGTGTGTGTGTGTGTCTGTCCGTTTCTTATACTTTTTCTTTGACCCTTTTGCTTCTCTGTATTTGTTTTGTCCTATTCTAACTTTTTTTGTGTTTTATCTAATCTTATTTAATTATTATCCCCTAGATGTCTGTTTGTTTTCTAACAAGAGACAGAAATGATACGGATCTGAATGGAAGGGAAGGTGTTAAGGAGATGAGAGGAACTGGAAGAAGAGACACCATAATCAGAATATATTGTATAAGAATATATTTTCAATTAAAAAATAAGTTTAGATAAGACTCCAAAGTTGGGATCCAGATGTGAAATTAATTCACTAGGCCCAGAAAATAAAGTAGGTCTGTTTAGTTTTTAGTTTTGTTTTCATTTTGTCTTTGTGGGAAGGGAAGAGCATTTCCAAGATTAAAGCATAGTCATTCCTTGGAAAGAAAGGGATAGACTATGACCAAGGTAAGTTAATAGAATAGAGGCTATCTAAAACTTAGAGGAGGATACCTGGTATCCCTGGTCAGTCAGAAAATTAATGAGGGTCAATGTATGTTGTAGAGAAATGTTACAAGAGGTCCTTTAGAGAAGGAGGCTATCTCTGTGTGAGCAGGAAGTGCTTGGAAAACTCTTGATATTTAAAGTATCATGAATATGGGCTTGACCAAGAAGATGAGGGCCATCCTGAAGTTATTGGGGAAGTACTGTCCATATTAGCGGTGTGATCATTAGGTTATCATAGTCTGTCCAGATAAATTTCAAGAAAGTTTGAGGGAAATAGTATCTTTATATCAAAGACTGAGAAATAAGAGGTGGAAGGCTGAATATGGGATAAAGGGGTTTAAGTGGACAAGCAGGTGAATAGGAATTCTAGCTAAATTAATAAGGCACAAAATTTGGAGTAAGTGGTAGAACACCTAATACCTTTGAAAATCCAGAAAAAGTGTTGTAAGGAAAGTAGGTCATAAAATTTGGGGCTTTATTGGTCAGATAATGATAGACTTCATTTGCCCAAATTCCTCAGGATGAGTTGATGCTGATCCTGACACACAAGGGCTGAAGGTCCATATACATTACTTAGTATAAGAGTGTGTTGTGGAAGAACAGTAGGGAGGCTGAATCTCAGACACAAGAATAAGCAGATGGTAGGAGAGTGATCAAAGATTCCCCAGAAGAGGATGTGTATTGATGAAAAAATAGTAGGTATTAGTTTGCTTCTTTAATACTTTGTGAAGGAAAAATAAATAACTGATGCATGGAAGTTTTCTAGAATGTCATGTCCTAGGAAAGAGGTCAGATAACTGGGAATGACAAAGAAGGAATAAGGAAAACAAATATCCAAACAGACTGCACAGTGGTGGCCAGTCTATTTGGTTTTGACAGAAGTACTTTCTGCTTCATATCAGAGAGAGAGAGAGAGAGAGAGAGAGAGAGAGAGAGAGAGAGAGAGAGAGAAAGAGAGAGAGAGAGAGAGAGAGAGAGAGAGAGAGAGAGAGAGAGAGAGAGAGAGAGAGAGAATCTTGTATGGACACATCAAATTCTGGTAAAACTGAATAATTCTTTCCCATATCCCAGATGCATGAGGTAGGCTTACCAGCAACTGATATCTTTGCCCTATGTTCTAGCTTGCTTTTTGTTGCTGTGATAAATACCATGACCCAAAGCAGCTTGGGGAGTAATGGGGTTTTGTTAGCTCACACTTTCAGGTAGTACTACCAAGGGGAGGCCTGGAAGGGACTAAAGTAGAAGCAGAGGTAGCAACCAAGGAGACTGTCTAGATGTGCTGAGCAACCATGCAGTAAAGCTCATTACTGACTTGCTCTCTCTGGCTCATCAACAGCCATGTTATACAATCCATGACCATCTGCATAGGATTAAAACCACCTGCAGTGGAGTGGACCCTCTTATCAATTAGCAATTAAAAAATAATGTCCCATACACATGCCCACCTGCCAATATGATAGAAGCAATTATTTAGGTAAGATTCGATCTGGCCCAGTGTGTCAGGATGTCAACCATGATTACCCATTAAACGTTGTGTTCAGTCGGACTGATGGAGGTGGGAGCAGAGACTTCTGATCTTTGTTGGTTTTAAGTAGTAGGTGTCAATCCCAACACTCACTAGGCCTGAGGAGTCTGACATAATGTTGTTGTCAACACTTGATATTCAACCTGATCTTATTTCCTCTCCTCTATTATTAAAGACCTTGAAAAGTTTTATATGCCTACTTTGGGGAGTGTGAAGGCTGTCCTCTAATCTTTGAAGCTACTTTCTAATACTGGCTGCTGACTGTGAAATGATATGAAGGTGGATATCTAATCTTTTCATCACTTTCTGGAGTATATTTAGCCTTGGTTCCTGATAAGCAGAATAATAAAGCTGGATTTTTCTTGGCTTTTTGAGTAATGTCTTTGGTTTTATCAAATTGACTGCCTTTAGAACAGCCTTTTTCATTTCTGCCAAGAGGCAAGAAATCATAAGCCATTTTTGGAGGAAATTTAACTTGGGTTGGTAATTCCACTGGGAATCAGTGTTTGTGTTCTAGTTTCCTTTTTTAATGCGATGATAAGCACTGTCATTAAAAGCCACTTGTGGAGGAAAAGGCTTATTATCTCACAGGTTGTAGTCCATTAAGGCAGAATCCTAAAGGCAGGAACTGAAGGAGAAACCACTGAAAAACATTGCTTACTGGAATGATCATCCTACATTTTGTTTTACAGAACTTGGGACTAACCACCAGGTATTACCCACATGGGCTGGGTCTTCTTGTAGATGAATTTCTAAACAGACTTATTAAATAAGAAACACAGAACCAAATACAGAGGTAACAGCCAAAGAGATTAGAGTGAATAGCAACAGCTAGCCTTAGCTTACCACCACGCAGTAGCTTCCACAGAGAGAGTTTCTTTTTGTCTGACCTATGCTTTGATTGCCTTCCTGTTCTGCCTGTCATTGGCTCTAAGCCCAGCCACATGACTTCCTCATCACTGCCTGTCTGTACAGACCTCCAGGTCTCTATAGTTGGTACTGGGATTAAAGACTCTTGTTACCATGCTTGGCTATGTCTTTGACCACACAGAGACTCTGCCTGCCATGTGATCAGATTAAGGGTGTGGGCTACCACCGTCTAACTTCTGTTTATGGCTCGCTGACCTCTGATCTCCAGGCAAACTTTATTTAATAACATACAAACAAAATATCACATTTCAGCACAAATAATGTATCACCACATCTTTCCACATTAATCATTAATAATAACAATTAAAACAACCAACCAAACAAACAACAAAACTCCACAGACAGGGGTAAGAACAAACTCATCAAGGCATTTTCTCAATTGAGGTTCCCTCTTAACAAATGACCCTAGTTTGTGTTAACAAAAAATTAAGCAGCACCAATTAGGTACTCTATGGACCTCTATCCTGCATATGAAGAATATCTGGATGTGCTGAGCTGATATCCAGAGGTGCTCCCTATCCTTAGAGGGGATGAGAGCAGATTGACATAAATATCATGGCAAATTAACGGACTGGGTAGGATACTGAAATTATTTGTGATAAGGTTTGGAATCTAAATGCTTTTCGATGTGAGATAGATTGGCAAGAGGAGAACAAACTAGATGTGCCCTGGGAGCCCAGAACCTGCAACCTCGCAGAGTGGAGGAGTGGAGTAGGGCTGGGTGAAAGGAGCAGCCAGATGGCAATGCCTGTGCGATGGTGACCGGAAGGATAGGGAAAGGTTTGTCGGGACAAAGAAAGTGACTTGAAGGTTGGACTCGTGTCTGGGGAGTGCAGTGTCCTCAGATCAGGTCTGGCAGGATAGGCAAGAGGAATGGCAGAAAAAAAGGAGAATGGTTCCTCACTGGACAAAGGCAGCAGCAAGGGAGGGAGCTCACTGGCAGTGACGAAGGCTAAGGTAGAAGAAAAATCAGACGTGGGTTCAGGTTTCAGAGGAGGGAAAGACATCTGGAGATTTCACTTTGAAAATGGCAGGGAAGGCAGACCTGTGGAGAAAGGTTACATCAGTTCTACATGTAGCTGGAGGTTTCCTGTGTCCAGCTCCTGCAGCCGCTCAGACCCAAGTGAACACACACTTATATTAACAACATCTGCAAACCAAGTTACTTTAGTTATTGGAATTATCACTGTTTCTCCAAACGGAGGGGCCTTCCATAACAGCAAGATACCGGGTAACAGAAAAGACAGTTATAAGGAACTAAAGGCTTTATGAAATAATTAAAGTATCACAAAATATCAAGTGAGTTATAAAATACAATTAAACATGTAAAGTAAAAAATGCCAAGATCATGCAATACAAAAGGAAAGGCAAGATGCATCATCTATGCCAGGGGAAGTCCTTTTTGGGTGCTTCTAGACTTCTTTTCCTTGAGGGAACATGAGAGGGAGAGGAATGGTGGGACTGATGCTGTCAGACTTCTCAGGTGCAGGGGCGTTGGGAACTCATGGACTGCGGCCTTAGCTGTGGAGCCTCCATGGAAGTGGACCAGGCCCTCTGCTTAAGTGAAACAGTTGTGCTTGACTTGCTTAAGGGGCCCTAGGCAGTGGGATCAGAATCCATCCCTGGCTTTTTGGAGCCCAGTGCCTATGGTGGGACACTTTACACAACCTTGGTGCAGGGGAAGGAGCTTGGACCTGCCTGAACTGAATGTACCAGGCTCTGCTGACTCCCCATGGGAGGCCTTACCTTGGAGGAGTTGGGAATTGAGGGTGGGTTGTGGGGGAAGCCTGGGGGACAAGAGGAAGGAAGAGGGAGGATATCTAGTTGGTATGTAAAATGAATAGAAAATTTCTTAATAATACAAATTATATATAAAAAAGAAAGGAGCTGTAATGTTTCAGTCCACTTTTCAGTTAAAGGAAACTAAAGTTTGGAGAGATTGTTGGGAACTTAGGTACTATCTCATTGCATACAGAGTAGACAAATCTGTCTGATAAGATGGTATTAATGAGAGCATTAAATATTTAGTGTGCCTGAAATACGAAAACTTAGGGAACTGGTTTTTATACTCAAAAGTGAGTTTTTCTGACAACTTAAATTTCCAAATGCTTTCATTATGTCTATCTAGTGCCTGGAGTGTAGTTTCTTTCAAAATCTCATAAGAATCAAACTGTATTGAGGATATTTGTCGAAGAGTGTTACATTTTAAAGCTTTTCACACAATCACGTACATGTTGAATCTTTAGATTGTTACAGTGCATAGTTTTGTTCTGATTGAAAATCATCTTATCATTGTATAGTTGGCTGAAATGTTTATATATATATGTAAATTATCCCAATAATATTAGAAAATCTATTCATAATCCACATTCTTTCAAACAATGGCTTAAGAATAACCATGTCTTTCTTTTTTTGTTATTTAAAGATTAACAAGCCTCACATATAAATAATTTATTCTGTTAACTCAGGATTTATTACTCTTTTTTTTGTCTCAGATTGTAGTTAAAACACATCCACACAGTTTAAATGAGGCTTGAACTAATAAAAATCTCATGATTGGATGAGCTTTTCTCATTTTATCACAACAGTAAAGCATGTAGTAGTGTTATTCACGTGTTTAGTGCAGAAGGTATTCTTAGTGACTGACTCATGGCAGAATTCTCTTGAGAGCAGACTACTCTTGGATCATCTACTTATTAAGGCAACAGGAAAAGAAGACAATAATTTTATTCTCCTTCGTTATTTCGATTCTGTATCTGTCACTGATGTCATTACAGTTGCTGAAACAATAACTAACTCTGTCAGAGGCTGAGACAGCCTGATTATAGCCTTTCTTTCTGCAATCACCCTGTCCGTGTTAATCATTTCTAGGAAGGTATCTGTTACCTCAGTGATACAAAGCCTTACAAAGAGATGTTGATGCTCCTAGACATTACAATTGCAGATGTTTCTTATGTCTGACATTCTTTGAGAATCTTCACCCAAAATTGTTTTCAGAGCATATTTCCATGTAGAAGTGCTAAATCATAAAATATCTTTGTAATGTGAAAGATGTATTCTAGTTTACTTTCTGTTGTGATAAAAGTTCTGACCAAGGCCGGGCGGTGGTGGCGCACGCCTTTAATCCCAGCACTCGGGAGGCAGAGCCAGGTGGATCTCCGTGAGTTCGAGGCCAGCCTGGGCTACCAAGTGAGTTCCAGGAAAGGCGCAAAGCTACACAGAGAAACCCTGTCTCGAAAAAAAAAAAAAAAAAAAAAAAAAGTTCTGACCAAAACCAATTCTAGGGAAGAAAATATTTATTTTACTTACATGTTCCAACTACAGTTTACTACTGAGGAAAACTCAAGGGGAACCTGGAGTTGGGAACTGAAGCAGAGACCATGGAGGAACATTATTTGTGGCTTGCTCTTCATGGCTCACTTAGTTTGCTTTCTTATACTACCCAGGACATCTACCCAAGGGTGTCACTACTCACAGTGGCCTGAGCCCTCCTGCATCAATTTTTCATCAAGAAACCCCCCCCTCCACACACACTGTGCGAACTTGCCTACATATCAACCTGATGGAGTGATTTTTCTCTATTAAGGTTCCCTTTTTCTAGATAAGTCTAGCTTGTTTTAAGTTGGCAAAAGAAAAAGATCCGGTAACAGATAAGGCAGATCTATTAGAATTACACATGACTTCTCAAGGGAGACTCAAAAATCCAGAAAGGCTTGGACAGATGTGCTGCAGACTCTAGAGACTACAGATGTCTACCCAGACTACTATACCCAGCAAAACTTCAAATCACCATAATGAAGAAATAAGATATTCCATGATAAAGTCAAATTTAAACAGTATTTATCTGCAAATCCAGCCCTACAGGAAGAACTAGAAGGAAAAATACAAACAAGGGAGGTTAACTACATGCATGAAAACACAAGAAACAACCTCGCATCAGCAAAACAAAAAGAAGGAAAACACACACACACACACACACACACACACACACACACACACACACACGCCATCATCATCATCATCATCATCATCATCATCATCATCATCATCATTACCATCACCACCAAAATAACAGGAATTAAAAACCATTGTTCAGTGATACCTCTCAATATCAGTGACTTCAATTCCCCAATAAAAAGACAAAGATTAATAGAATGGACATGAAACCAGGACGCTTCCTTTTGCTGCATATAGGAAACATACCTTGCAAGGTATGGTGTTATAAACCTTTAATCTTGGCACTCAGGAGACAGAGACAGGCAGATCTCTGTGAGTTCATGAGTTTCACACCACCATGGTCTACAGAGTGGGTTTCAGGACAGGCAGAATTGTTATACAGGGAAATCCTGTCTTGAAGAACAAAGAACAAAGAATAAAAGCAAAACAAAATAAATAAATAAATAAAAACATAAAAAACACCAACAAAAACCCTCAACATTATCTCAGGGTAAAGATTTGGATAAAATTCACTAAAACTTCAGTGAGGTAAAAAATAATAACACTTCAACACTGATTTTAACAAGCAAGCATTGTTTCAGTAACTCAAAATCTGTAGGTTTCTAATGTTTAATACCAGTTTGGCTCCAAAATCTTATTAAAACTGATATCCAATGTTTTAATAACAAAGCATTCAACAATTCCATATGTAATGTAAAATTAAATTTTATATCATGTCTGTTTCTATTGATAATTTAGTCAAATTTGATTTGATAACTAAATTATAATGTAAAGAAGATATTTAAGTTAATTTACCATAAATAATACATATTTCAAAACCAAATGCTCAAAAATAAGGAATTAAAACATAAAAGCCTAGTCAGATATTGCCATATCAGTGTGACCTACACTGAATTTTACATGCAGGAACACTGCTGCCTCCAGTGGTAGGTTATCAAACCCTCCAGGGATCTGTCTGGAGGATGTCCTACACAAAATAAAGGAATTCATTTCATAAGTCATGTAAAAAGTATATTTCTTTTAAAAAAGTTTATATTGAAGGTTTATAAAGTACTTAGTACAGATGTAACATTGAATTCAATTCTAGGTACAGATAGTCAGAAATGTATTTCCACCTTTGTGAGAACCTTGTAGGACATTTTAAATTTCATCTTTGTCTTTCGAAATTCATTTGATAAAGGTCACCCAGATTTCTAGACCTTGACCACTAAATTACCTAGCCTTTGACTTCTACTTCCCTTTGCCTGAGTCAAGTAGAGCTGCCAGAGTCCTGCTCCAGATGAGGGCAGGGTCTGAAGTGGGTGGATGCAGGAACAGCAATGGAGAAATCAGACATGGGACATTTCTGAGTTTCCTTTTACAAGAGATGGACAGAAAGGAAGCACATCTTGCTATGGCTTGTCTTATTTTGACAACCCATATCTCTCATAGGTTTTATTTATACACAAAATCATTTCCTCATATACTTTAATTATTGATTACAAAGTCTTTTCATGGTACATACATTTTCTAAAGTCTTCTGTGATTACATAAACATGTCAAAGTAAAAGAAACAAAATGAGAAAACAGCAAATTTCATGAGAACTAAAACCTAACATTGTGATAAAATCAATTCTTTTAACTCAATATCCTTTTCCTTAAAATCAGTGTTGTAAAATCTTGTGGTTACAGAAAAACTAGACAGGATGTCTCTATTAAGTTTGACTAAGTTAATAGATCAGAAGTTATTTCCTACTACCTGTTATTCTATTAATCTTCTATAAGGAACATCTGATCTTTCTACAGAAACCTAATTCCTTGATCCCTTGTTTAAATTCTTTCTTTTATATCTGACATAAGACCACCATTCTTTCCCGTGACTTCTGAAATACCATGTTCTGCTCCTTATTCTTTCTTTAATCAGAGAAGTCCTGATCTGACAAGTCTGCTCAGGAAGCCAGGCTGTTCACGGAGCCAAGATGTTTCTCTTTGTGTCTGTCATAAACTCTTGTTTCAAGATGGTCCCTATCTTTATTTCAATCCTACAAAAAATAAAGGAACATCAAGATTCCTAAAACTGCTTACTTTGCCTTTAGGAGGTTACCAAGGCTTGTCATTAATATTATAATAAAAAATCTTTTCCTTGTCCATGCTAGTTCTGTGTTTCTGCGGTAAAACATGAAAACTTAATAATTCAGTTATAATTTGTCAGCTTCTAAAATTTCCCTAAGTTTTTATTCTTTAATGATTTTTTTTCAGATCCTACGTCATATGCTGCTAATACCACTTAAATAATCAGTTCTATAGAAGACCCAGTTTCTTGTATAGCTGATTCCCCTAGGGAACCACCATAAATTTTATTCTTACTAAGATCAGTTTTCTAAGAATTGTTACATTGTCCCAGTCCTAGCCTTCAGGGAGGGTCCCTTAACAACAAGGTATTCAAACATTAAACATATCAAAGACATAGGCAAGAATTGTGCAGCAAATTCCACCAAGGGCAGTGAAGGGTCAGTCCATGTCATCCAAGCACTGTGAGCTTTGTCAAGTAGAACCTTCAAGACACTTGGCATCACCATAAAGCTATCCTCCACATTTTGCAAAACATATAGAAGGAATGAAATAGTCCTTCTCTTAAAGAGAAACACTTGATGGGAAATTGATGGCAAATTGACATTCATACTCTTTTTAGAATGCCTCCAACACTTGAGATGATAAGCATCAATAGATACATAGGCCATACAAAAGAAATAAAATGCTGGTTTGTTGAAAGAACATCTATTTTAACTTTGATTTCAACAGGAGAATCAATGGAATGAGAAGAAAAAGAAAACCTGACTGACTATGTTTGTTACCTCTTACATAACAGAAACCATAATTAGATATGTCACAGAGACTCTATGTGACATTGTTACAGGGTGTTTTGGCTGCTTCCGAGGTGTGGTGCCATGGGTCTCTGGATGGACACATTTTAGTGTTGCTTTTTTGGCTGTCAAGCCTCTGCTTTGCCTTGGCCTTCCAGAGGAGCAAGAGCTTCTTTCACTTGCTATGTACACTTGATGAAAAGGTTACCATATTTTAAATTAAAATTCTTACATTAAGATAACTATAGAGTCAAATTAACTTCTAAAATATTAAGAAAATAGCAACTATATTCTTTACTACGTTTTCTCTATGGTAATGTTACCAGTATTAAATACTCAGCTGTTATCTATTTGGTTACCAGTGTTTATGGGATTGGCATTGACAGGAAGAAATGAGGTATTTAAGGGCCAGCAAGTTTGAGGAAATAGAGGCACTGTAGCTTCTGTCTTCTATCTTGACAGATTCTGTGGCATCAATGGCTTCTATGAGGAGGTAAATGATATTCAGAGAGATGACTGTCAGAGGCTACATGATCATTTTGCTTTCCATATTGCCCAGGCATTTTTTTTAGTCACTGGCAATTGCCTTTCTCTACTTCCTTACTTTTGTAATTGCAAGTATAAGCAAATAGACTTATTTTAATGATGAAACCAAGACTTACTTTCATGGATTCTTATTCCCATTGATAAAAGAAATTAAAAACTATGGTGATAATTTATTTGTACTGAAATGTGATTTTATTTGTATGTTAATAAATAAAGTTGCCTGGGGGTCAGAGCTCATAGCAATCCACAGCAGAAGCTGGTGGTGGTGGTGCACGCCTTTAATCCCAGCACTTGATAGGCAGAGCTAGGCAGATCTCTGTGTGTTCAAGGATACAGCAAGCATGGAGACACACGCCTTTAATCTCAATACCAACCATAGAAGACCTGGAGATCTGTACAGATGGGCAGTGACAAGGAGGTCATGTGGTTGAGTTTACAACCAATGAGAAGGCAGAACAGAAAGTCTATATAGAGACAGATACACAGGAAGTAGTACACTTGCTGAGGAGGACAGTGAAGGGTAAGGTTTTTAGCTCTTAGCTATTGCTCTGACCTCTTGGGCTTTCATCTCTGCATTGGCTCTGTGTTTCTTCTTTAACAAGATGGTTACATCTACAAAAAAAAAAAAAAAAATCCAGAAATATTGTTCTAGTTTTCTGCTCCATTGCTCTAGGAAACTTCATTTAGCCATTATAGCTCTGAAGACTTACTAGAGATAAATTATTTTTAAAGTCCAGTTGAGACTATCTTGTTTTCTCTTTGTTACTGAAGACTATGTTGACTTAGCATTCTGAGTTGATAGTTGTTTCCTTTTTTTTTTTTTTCTTTTTTTTTTTTTTTTTTTTTGGTTTTTCAAGACAGGGTTTCTCTGTGTAGCTTTGCCCCTTGCCTGGAACTCACTGTGTAGCCCAGGCTGGTCTCGAACTCACAGAGATCTGCCTGGTTCTGCCTCCCGAGTGCTGGGATTAAAGGCATGCACCACCACCACCACTACCACCACCACCACCACCACCACCGCCAGGCTGACAGTTGTTTTCTATTGATATTGAAAATGTTGGGCCATTTCTTTGTGTTTTCCATGACTTTGCATGAGAAATTTACTGTCATTCACATTATTTCATGTTCTAGGGAAGTGTTTTTTTTTTCCTTAGATGCTATTAAGAATTGATTCTCTTTAGGAGTTTATTAACTTTTATTTTTATTTTATTTTATTTTATTTTGGTTTTTCGAGACAGGATTACTCTGTGTAGCTTTGTGCCTTTCCTGGAACTCTCTCTGTAGCCCAGGCTGACCTTGAACTCTACTCAGGGTTAAAGTGGTATTTTGACACATGTCTACATTGTGAAGAGACTAAAATAAACTGACATATTCATTACCTCACACACTAAACATTGCTCTACAATAGATGTTCAAATCTTGTCTGTCCTATTTAACATTCTATAGATTTGGGGCACCATCTCCACATTCCCTATTGCTGCACCCACTCCCAGACACTAGTAACTAGAATTTTGTTATCATGTTGTGTCATCCAGAGTCATCCACATTGTTGTTGCAGATTACAGAGTTCAGCATAATTGTGATGTGTCTTGACGTACATTTCCTTCAAGCAGGGTTTCCTTAGCATCTTGAATCTGTTAGTGTATTTTTCTTGCCAGAGTTTGAATGACTACAGCCATTGTCCTAGCTCTTGGCCTTTTCTAGTGTATGTGTGACTAGATCTGTTTCTTTTGTGGCTTGAAGGGAGCTCTGTTTTACTGGGTTGTCCACTTTTTGGTCTTCTGTTAGTTGTGGATAGAGTGTCATTGTTTTCATCTTTGGGTTTGCACAGCTTGGCATTTCTCTGATGTCAAATAAACACTTTCCAGATCTGAGGCAAAAAGAAAAACCAAGAAATTACCATTATATCATTTCTTGCTCCCAAAGTGTCTATATGACAATAAATACAAAATTAAAAAAATAAAGTAAAAACCCACTAATACTGTTGGATGGATGTTTACATTCCTGACTCTGGCTCTACACTTCCATATGTTTTTTGAATAATAATTAAATCATTGTAAAATAGAAATGAAAAGTTTTAACCTAGACTTAATATTACCTTCAAGCCTAAGCTTTCGCTTATATAATTGGGTTATGTTTCAGTTAGGTAGGTTATATTCTGGACAATATACATAATAAGTTGATACTGCAACTTGGTTAATTTTCAAGAAATTAGCCATAGCAGTAAAATAAAACACTCTTCTTCTCAGGAAAAAGTGGGATGAGGCAGAAATTAATAAGCATCTATTAGAGATAGGGACATGGTGGTAAAACAATGGCCCACAATGTAATGTTTTTTTTTTTGTTTTTTGTTTTTTGTTTTTTTTGAGACAGGGTTTCTCTTTGTAGCTTTGCGCCTTTCCTGGATCTCGCTCTGTAGACCAGGCTGGCCTCGAACTCACAAAGATCCACCTGTCTCTGCCCTCCTGAGTGCTGGGATTAAAAGCGTGGGCCACCACTGCCCAGGCACAATGTAATCTTTAGTAAATATAGAATACTTATTTTTCTGCTTTATTGTCTTCTGTAAAATATGACTTATATATTATAGTATTTTGAGGAGGCGAGTATGCAACCTGTATCAACTTGAGTTCCAATTATAATAAATTATAAGTTGTTTCCTTCCTTTTTAAATATGATTACTAGCATATAACACAGGACAATTTAGGGGCTAGGGAAATGGCTCTGTTAGTGGGTTGGGTGCCACAAAAACACGAGGTCTGAGTTCAGTCTTCAATGCCCGCTTACAAACTGGGCACAGTTAGGTGTGCGTGTGATCCCAGCCATGGGGAAGTAGAGATAGAAGTATCCACATGGCTTGTTGGAAAGTCAGTCTATCCAAACTGGTGAGTTCATGGTTCAACGAGAGGTCCTATGTCAACATATGAGGTGGAGAAACTATTGACAAAGAAACTCTATGTTGGCCTGTGAGTTCTGTGTGTGTGTACTGGTGCAAATACAGACATGCACACATACACACACAAAAAAAGAAAGAAAGAAAGAAAGAAAGAAAGAAAGAAAGAAAGAAAGAAAGAAAGAAAGAAAGAAAGAAAGAAAATGACAATTTATTCTCATCTCTGTATCTTCACAATTAAATATTCCAAAGTATCACACATTGCTGTAGTCGGGGAATATTTGATGAAGCGATGAATAAATGAAGATATAAACAACACAAAAATGTACAAAAACGTTTCTGTGAATTACATGTGAAAATAAGTTGCTTTTCAAAATAAGACCAAAATCAGAGCTTGGCAGTTTCAAAGGCCTCAGCTACCCTGGGTAATTTCCTGTAGTCTATGCCACTGGCATTCCTATTTGGTCAGACCGGGACGATAGTGCAGTAGGGTTAATGGTGTCTATTTCTAACACAATCCCTTTGATTTAAGTCCACATACATTTCAGTGATGGTTCAGCTTGGTTAGTCTTGCAAATTAAAGCATTACTGAATCTGGGCTCACTTAAAAGAGATGTGTTCCCAGACAAGAATAACGGGCAATGTTCAGGGTCATGAGTGTATTCACCTGGAAAATAACTGCTGTCCCTTCAGCATGAGATACTGATGCTCATGTATCGATTTCATATTTCTTAGAAGCTTTCAGTTTTGTAGGCATTACACGGAATTTTTAAAGGAACAGCAGACTGCAGGCACTCGTGCTCTCTGCCTCACGGCAGAAATTCATACACGAAGAGTAAAAGAAGAGAAAGCGGAGCACAGGGATCTGAGTGCACGCCTGCTATGTTTATGCAGTAAACTGGAAATAGGGCCAGCACAAAAAAATGCGTAGAATATTTACATTGTTGAAAGAAATGAGCCAATGTGAAGGCGACTAGAAACTGAAAATTTTCAGATCTGAGTTAATCTAATTAATTTTTTACTAGTATGAGTTGCCAAGTTTTTCCAAATTGATGTTTTTGTTTTGTTATATTTATACTTGAGAAAATCAACATAAATCTATTTAGGCCAAAAGCAATATCTTTATGTGGCTATGTAAACATTAAGAGGTCTACCAAGCTGGTTAAATTTAATAAACTATTATTATTTAAAAAATTTATGATAAAATCTTTTCTGCACTGTGACTCCATGTAAATAATGTCAGTATGAGCTCACTCTGAGTATCTCAGAAGCCAAGATATTAAGGGCATGTTGATAAGCTGCAAAGATTTTGAATTTATAGAAAGAAATAAAACTTTATGCAACTGAAATAAATGGCTTTTGTTGCACCAATCTTTAAAACAAAATACTTCATTTTCATATGGCACATTGAGGATATCAAAAGCAAAGGAAAAATAAAATCCCCAAATTATACTAAATCACTAAAGAAATGTAGCTGACTATCAACTTAAAATTACATGTATATATTTTTAAATATTAAAAGAAAAGATAATATTAAAAAACTCAATGATTTTAGTAAGATGTGTTAGCTGAGAAATTGAATAGTTATGAAGGTCAAGAAATAATAGAGTTGAGTGTAGAGTCAGATGCAGGAATCCTAGCACTGGAAAGGTCTGGGAAAGGGGAAATTCAAGGCCATACCATTCTACATAAGCAAGTTCAAGGCCAGCAGAAGCTATATGAGAAACACAACAAACCAAAAAGAAATTATAAAGTAAATTGGAAAAAAAACCCAATTATATATATATATATATATATATATATATATATATATATATATATATATATATATATATTAGAGGTAAACTAAATGGTTACACTCTCAAAGCAAGGGGACTCTTTAGAAATATTTCTATCCTGTGCAAACAGTCCTGTGACCACTGTTGTAACATCAGCAAATTTGTATGATCAGTTCCTTATCCTGCTGAGATAGTAAATCCTACAAAATAAACTCTGGGTTGGACTCCAAACATGAAACATAAATATAACTGATGCCAGTGAATATTATAAAATTTCCTTTCATTTTGTGATGAAGCATCTATAGTTTATACCAAGAACTCAAAGATTATGCTGAGCTTAAGTGGAACAGGTGGTCAGAACCTATTCCATGGTTCTATGGGAAACCTGGGAAAGCTGAGGTTCATCAACTTACCAGTCCAGGTACCTACATCATTGCTGAAAAGCAGGGCTTTAAAGAGCTTCTTAGTGGAATGGAAAAGAAATTATCTGTCCTGAGTTTTATTTGGTGTTATTTTGCTTTTTAACACTCTTGTAACAGAATATCTTGTGCTAGATAATTTACCAAAAGTGTAATTTTTGTACCTTATATTAGGAAGGCTATGGAGTCTATGATACAGGAATGCAGGTTTGGTCTCTGATGGAAGACACTTTGTTGCTACCCTCCTTCTATGGGAAGAAGGTGAGCAGGTCTCTAATTACTCTCTATCTACTCTCTCCTGAGAAAAGAGAGCTTATCCTGATGTATCTGGCTGGCTTCCACTTTAGGTCCTCAGTCCCTCCATGTGGACTCTACCTTCATGGCTTAAACACTTGCTGAAAGGCTTTTAATAAGTATCTTGGCAGTTAATATGAGACAAACAGACTTTTGGGGAACCTCAGATCATAATATAAAACTGCTTGGGTAAAATAAAATGTAAAAAGATGCACTTGTCTTAATTGTCAATAATATTATCAAGGAAACTAGATCTATTAACATGAAGTATACGTATTAGCACCTCCTGGCAGAGATTTATGCAATGGTGGTTTGGGAGACTCAGAAAAGAATAATTAGTCCTACATTTCTGTATGAAGAATGGATCTCGTGTTTTGAATCTCCCTGTTAATTTTTGTGCACTATCAATGATGAGGTTCATCACAGGAGACTATTATCAACATAGAAGCAACCATACTCAGGGTATAACACAAATGTATTAAAAAGAATACTATTTTTTTAATTTTTATTTTGCAATACAATTCAGTTCTACATATCAGCCACAGATTCCCTTGTTCTCCCCCCTCCCACCCCCCTCACCTTCCCCCCAGCCCGCCCCCCATTCCAATCTCCTAAGAGTTTTACTTCATAGGACTTAAGCTAGGTATATTAATGAAGTTACGTGTAATGTCAGCATTCTCTCTCACCTGTGTCAGGGCATCTGGGAGAGTTTGTAGGAGTATCTCTGCAGCCTGTGTGTTTATTGTGTCTTACCCATTCTTTTAAAGATTTTGGGCTCATATTACTGTTAGAAGGTATAGAAAATTGGCATGCATTTATTAATGCAATATAGAAACCATTCTGTCCATAATTCTATTTCAATCCTCTGTTTGGCACAAAGACAAACTTTACCTTTATTGCTATTTTAACAGCTTTGATATAAAGTATGAGGGTGAGTGTAAGTCCCTTGAGGCATGAGTGGCCCACCTAGCCCCCAGACAACTCTAATGGCCATACAGGATGTTTCCAGCCCCTGGAGTCTCAGGTAGCCAAACTGTCTTATAGAGAAAATAATCCTATACCAATCCTGAGTTTTCCCCAAGATTAGGCCACAAAACCCCATCAATCCCATCCCAACCTGGAACCTCCACCTGGAAAACAAAAAAACAAAAAACAAAACAAAACAAAAAAACCCACAACTATATAAAGCCTGCCACCTGTTCATCTCTTTGCTGCTTCTCTCCTGAACAGAGGCAACCACCCTCTTGTGTCTTTCCTAATAAATCTCTTATGTGAGGTTTGTTGTAAAGTGCTACTCTGTGGTATTTCTTAGCTCCTGACTGTCAGGATACTTTTCCATTCAGAGCTGTAATACTTGCATTGGGGATACTTTCTGCTTAGAGCCGTAACACGTGCACTGAGGATATCTTCCCCTCCAGAGCTGTAGCACTTTCTATGGTGAAAGAGAGAGAGAGAGAGAGAGAGAGAGAGAGAGAGAGAGAGAGAGAGAGAGAGAGAGAGAGAGTAAAGGGGAAACATAAATCAAACCAACATGCTCTGCTCTACATGGCTCCAGGGGTTGACCTCACTGGGGTGGCAAGGGGCTGGATAGCGGATTAACACTGAAGGAGGGACAGACACACAGACACACAGACACATAGACACAGAAAAGCTTACATTGTACTTCACCGTTTCTTACATACTCCAGAAAGCATTATGTAATGAAAAGCAGTATTGAGATGAAATACACTGGGTGATGTGTGGAATAGAGCTGGGTAGCACTTGATACAATGTTTTACTTCCTTTATTGAGACCACCTTTAGGGAAAACATGTAAACTGTTGCCTATATCTCAAACCAGATTAGTGTAAAAGAAAGGAATTAGGGGTTTCTCTTGGTCTTTCTCTTTTGAATTAAGATGTGACATGGAGATATTAATAAGCACATTTCTAAATAAAAAATAGTTGATGCTAAGCAAGTCTCACTAGAATCAGCATCATGTAGGATGCTAATCCTGAGGAATGTGAAGATACTCCAGGCATACTAGGCATAAAAACCATTGTAGCAACTGAACTTGATTAGCATATCAAATGGAAAAAAGTTGACCCTGAGTCCCAAGAGTGAGGTGTGAATGAGATAATTCAAGCTATTATCTAAGGCATGTTTAATATAGTAGTATTTAAATGAATAAAGATTTATTAAATATTACCTTACCATCAACTTCATATTCAGCAATAAGGACAGTATAAGACTATCCTTTTAATTCTGCTCTGCCTTTTTCGAGTTTTATCTATGATAATGCTGTTTTGTATTTAGGGATGTGTGTGTGTGTGTGTGTGTGTGTGTGTGTGTGTGTGTGTGTGTGTTTAACAACAATTAATGAAAATGGAGATGTAGCTAGAGTTTTCCTGTCTGGCCCACAGTCAGGACAAATCTCTGACACCTGCCAGTCCCACAGCCACTCAGACCCAATCAAGTAAACACAGAAACTTATATCGCTTACAAACTGTATGGCCGTGGCAGGCTTCTTGCTAACTGTTCTTATAACTTAAATTAATCCATTTCTATAAATCTATACCTTGCCATGTGGCTCGTGGCTTACTGGCATCTTCACATGCTGTTTGTCATGGCAGCGGCTGGCAGTGTCTCTAACTCAGCCTTCCACTTCCCAGAATTCTTCTCCTCCTTGTCCTGCCTATACTTCCTCCTGCCTGACTACTGGCCAATCAGTGTTTTATTTACTAACCAATCAGAGCAACACATTTGCCATACAGAACATCCCACAGCATGTAGGCAATTAATTTGAAAAAGACAAGAAGGAGTAAATGGGGTGGCTTCAAGGGAAGGAAGGGAGAAATAATATATATATATATATATAATGTTATTATAATATAAAAAAACTAAAAGGAATGATTTAAAAAATTTAACAGCAATAGTTAATAGTCTGTGCTTTATTGGACATTTTAAAGCATATTTGACATATATTTATTCACCTACTCATTTTCTTTGTAGGTGTTTATGTATGTGCATACACATAGGCATACATGTGTCTGTCATGGCTGGAATATGTAGGTCAGAAAACAACCTGAAGGAATGCATTCTCTCCTTCTACCATGTAGGTTTCTGGAAACTATCTCATTGGCCAATAAAGGGTTTGCAGTAATAGCTATCATTCCGTTGCTCTTTAAAGGTTCTGGTATATATTCGACATCATTGTCAAGTTAGCTATTATATTATCATTATTATTATTATCATTACCATTGCTACTATCAGTATTTCAATTTTGCCAAAATAAGCTTAGATAGTGAGTGACAGAGTAGTAAATAGCAGCATTCACAGAATGTAGAACTCAAACCCTCCCACAGACAAAATACAACTCTTTGTTCTTGAACTTGCAATTATATTTTTTAGTCTCATTAAAAATTACCTTATTATGCCACTGCATAATAATTTTTTTAGGTGTGGTTTAGATCTTTTCTATAGACTTCTCTTACATTATAGAGCCAGTTACTGAACTTCACAAACAAAAATATCTTCATAGTTTAGTTAGTATGCGCTTGAAAATATGGGTTATTGTAATATGCAAATTGATTTTTTTTTTTTTTTAATGAGGCACTGCTTCATACTAAAACTGTGGCTTTCCTGGATTTTACTGTGTAGCCTAGGCTGGTTGTGAACTTGCAGTAACTTTCCTTTCTAATACTTGTGAGCCACTATGCATGGTACTGAAATTCAGATTCCTATTCAATAAATCTAATTTGGAGCCAATGATGATGTAGTGCTAAGACTTTCCCAAATATATGTGTTATTAACTACAATTTGAGATATCTTTAATATTAAATACAAGCAATAAGCAGTTCCTAAACATTATATGAGAAGAGTAATGGAAATATCTCAAGATTTTGGAATCCTAGTGTGGTAATTTGAATGTAATTGGCCCTCATAATATCATAGAGAGTGGTACTATTAGGAGGTGTGTCTTTGTTGGAGTGGGTATGGCCTTGTTGGAAGAAGTGTGTCACTGTGGTGGTGGGCTTTGAGGTTTCTGATGCTCAGGATACCATCCAGTGTGTTAGTTAACTTCCCGTTGCTGGCAAGATGTAGTACTCTCAGCTCCAGTACCACATCTGCATATAGGCTGCCATGTTCCCAATTATGATGATAATGAACTGAACCTCTGAAACTGTAAGCAGGCCACCTCAATTAAATGTTTTTTGGTTTTCTTGTTTGTTTGTCTTGTTTTTTTTAATTATAGTTGCCATGGCCAAGGTGTCTCTTCACAGCAATAAAAATCATAACTAAGATAGAAGTAAGTTTCAAGTTTGGCAGTATAAGGACAAGGAGGTTATCAGTAACAATGGAGTCTGCCTCCAAACTCCATTTTATGAGCCCTGCACTGTAATGAGGCCTATCTAGTCCAACATGACACAATTTTATCTACTTGTTACTTCATGGAAAGAATAAATATCAAACATGGGTATAGAAGAAAAAGTCACATGGACATGGTTGAAGTATTGATAAAAATTCTTGATGTTTGTGATTTAAAATATTAATAAATGCTTTACTCAGAAGACTTTTTTTTATAACTTAGTCTGAAACGTTAAAATGAAAACCACCGAGTAAGAAATAGAAGATAAATATATTCTCTTGCTATCAGTATAATTCAAACATATTATTACAGTGGAAAGTAAAAAGAAGTAAAGAGAAAACACATGCACTTACTAGTTCTCAGTATATATCTGAAACACATAATAATATTCAAGTCTTTACAACATTCTAACTTGTTCAAACATAAACATTAAGTGAAAGGATTGATTTTCATTGTTGTTACCTGGGTTTCAACAGCCATTTTAACATGTATGCAAAAGTGGTTTCCGGTCCTGACTGCAACTCTTCCCACTCTGTCTTCTACACCAAACTCAGAGAAAGTAAATCAAGGCAGCGATGCAGGGGAGTCTGGATGTCACACTCCTGGAAGGCTCACCCTGCTGATATACTGCTGTAATAAATTACACAGTGACTGCACATCTTTGACATATGGCTACAATAGATCAGGAGCATGATGACTGACAGAAGCATGTGTCCCAGCGACAGCTCGGCTGCACGGTGTTTTATTTCTTTCCTTTCGTTTTTGAGTGGTTAGTTTGAAAGTAGAAAGAAAACAAATTGACAAATTCAGGAGGATATTGCTGAGGCAGTCCTCCCAACAGACTGTTGAAATAATTGCTTTCAGTTGAGAAGTCTCAAAGGTTCTCTCTGCTTTTAGTCCTTCGCAAAGGGATCCTTAAACCAGATTTAAAAAATAAAGTAAAAACTCTTATGAATTAGGTCTTTTGAATTCAGGCTCTAGTCTTTCTCCATTTTGTGACTGTATAAATACACAGCGACAGACTTCATCTGCATATCCTCATTTTCCTCACTGAGCTATTATGAGCCATCCTGGGAATTGGAATTATAGACATTTAAAATCAAAGTAATTACCTAGTAGGCTGTTACACCTTGCTCTGAAAAGGAAAACATTTATTCTGTCAGGGACCTAGTCATTATTGTTAACTTGAAATTGATGCTGAGGTGTGTAGGAATGTCCATCGTTCTTTCTTGATCACAGCTGTGCTTGCCCATGGGTCCTGAGAGCTTGTCTGCCATGGGGAACAAGTGGAGTCATGACAGTGGCAGTAGTCACCTCTCCTCTGTTTGTATTTTTTTAGCTAACCAGAGAGTTGTGTGAAATGCATGATGCCAGTTGATCAGGAGATTTTTTTTTTCATTCCTCATCAACATCTTATTTTCTAGACTTTGTATTTATTTTGCCAAGGTCTGTGAAAGGTCTAAGATATTTTCTCACCTGTGAAGTAATATAGTCCATTTATATGATGCTGCAGAAATGGAGGACACAGTCAAGATGGTTTTATTTATACAGTCAGGATGAAAATGAGGAATTAGTCTCCCACATGTAGGCCTATACAAATGGTAGAGAGTTCACAAAATCTGTAGAAGCAGATGTTAGGTGACACTTTGTTGCCAAGATTGAAGAACAGTGTATTTTCTTCTATTTATATATGAGACCAATTCTACCATTCCTCTTCCATCCTCAAGGTAAGAGGAAACAAAATCAGAACTTTTCAATCCTTCGAGACTGTGTAGAAAACTCTTAAACTCTTGCCCTACCCATTCAGTATAAATGTTTACTTTCTCTGGGACTAGATACATTTTACATGTCTCTAAGCTTATAAGACAGGGAGGTATCCATATTTGATGAATAATTCTTTTTGGCATTTGAGGTATTGGTCAATATTCATAACACCTTGGTGCTTAATCTATGAATTTCATGCAAATGCCATTTGAATTAATGGAAGTATAAGTTTTTATTACCTTTTAGATCATATAAAGTGCATGCTGATTAATTTTCCTCTTTAGGAACAGTAGAATATTTCTGAGAAAGAAGAAAGAAATTTTATCTATCCTTTTCCTCTAGTGCTAGGCCTAATAATGCAAGAACCTTTTGTATCAATAAGACTTTTTTAAAAATGCAAGAACACAGTGTTCTACAGTTGCTGTACCCACTTGAAAGGGAATTAGATTTCCCTTCTTCTCAGCTCCCCTTCTCTTACCAACTTGAGTCTTAACCAAAGCAATCCCTGTCCCTAGGGGAGGGTATATTCCAGCAGGAATGCAAAAATGAAATGAGAAGATAAAGTAAAAGTACCTTCATAGTGATAAGTACTTGAACCAAAAGGATGTATAGAGTTTGGACAGTGTTGAAGAAATCTCCAGTAAGATGATAAGAATAGATGAGAGAAGGAAATGAGCACCAGGAATCCAGGGCACCAGATTGATACTTAGTTGAATAACACTGCAGGCAGAGAGAGTTGAAAGGTGGAAGACTTTGAGGGGAGGGAGACAGAAAATAAGGATGGGGCCAGGATGGCTAAAGAGAAAGCAAAATTGGAGTGCAGAGAGACTATGGGAGATTTGGTGTTCAGTGGTGGAAGAAAAATTAAGATAAGAATCTTACAGTTAAAGAAAGAAGAAAAATTGAATTATGTAATTAGGATAGTCTACTTTTCATGATTATTAAATGATATAAATTTTTGTGAGATTACAAAAGAAGAATAAACTTTACAAAGTTATTTCCTTTAGTCTTTCTATGATTATAAAAATTGACATAATTACATTCAATTATCTCAGTTTTTCCTACTACCAATTATGACCAAAATTTAAAAACAAATACTGTTTGAAAGGTTAGAATTCTAGCTCAGTGGTACAGCACTTAACTAGAGTATATAAGGCTGTGTTCAATCTCTACCACCACAAATTATAATTAAGTTGGATTTCTTTTTAACTTAACACAAGCTAGAGTCACTTGTGAAGTAAGCACCTCAAATAAGAAAATGTCCCCCACTAAACAGACCTGTGGGCAAGCCTATGTTGCATTTTCTTAATGAATGATTGATGTGTGAAGGCACAGCTCATTATGGGTGGTGGCATCCCTGGGCGGATGGTCCTAGGTGCTATAAGAAGGCATTCCTGTGCAAACATGAGGAGAAATCCAATAAGCAGCACCTTTCCATGGCCTCTGTTTTAGTTCCTGCCTCCAGGTTCCTGCCTTGTTTGAATTTCTACTCTGATATCCCTTCATGATGGACTATGATACGGATATGTGAAATGAAATAAACTCTCTCCTTTCAATTTTTTTTATGTTCAATTGTCTTGTTACAGCAATAGAAATACTAACTAATACAGATACACATCCTTAAATTTATAGTAGATATGTCGTACAGTGCAAATAGAAGGGTACCATTATAGAAATACTATAAAAAATGAGACCTAACTAGTCCTAAAACCTGATGAGGCAATACCAGTACTGTAAACTGTTCAAAATGTTTAGATTGATGTATAAATGTCCTAAATGCATGCTGTTGTAGAATGCTGTCCTGTGCTTATAGAGTTCTGTGATTTTCTGTGGTAAATCACTTTTGGTATAGGCAGTGTACTCTACAACATGAAGAAGTAGCAATGGTTTTATTTGTGAAAGCATTTCTTATTCAATAATAGCTTTATTTATATTAAATAAAAACGGATTAGTTAAAAGTGTAATTTAATTGAGTCGATATATGTATATTGATTTGAAGAAACAAGGAAACATTAATAGGATCCTAAATGAGAGACAGAGCTCAATATGCTTTTTTGGTAGAAACATAATAAGATGAGTGAATGATGTAATTAATATTCAACACTTAGAGTGGAGGTCTGACTTAAATAATGATCCTTTCCAGGTAGAGATAATTTCTAAGGTAATAATATTATAATGAAAAAAGTGATCAATTGTACTAACCAAGAATTATGGATGATGTGATATGAGTGTAGGCTAACTCTTCCTTTGGGGAAGTTTAAGAAAAGAAGGAGGAATGATTTATGTAATAGGGAGTAGTTGAGCATAGATATAAGTAGTAAAAAAAAATGTGATGTGACACCAGGGAAATTTGTCACTTTTGGAGTCTTCATCTCCTTAATAAAACAATTCACTAATGGACTCAAATGGAAACTCAAGGACAATTTTATTAGTTTAAAAGAACATTCCCCAGGGCAAACAGCTGCCTACAGAAGAAGAATGAAGGAGAGAAGTGGAAAGACTATCACACTCTTTCAGATGGCACAGAGGTCAAGCACCTATCTTAGAAGAAGCAGCCACAGAGTAGGAAAGGGGATTTTAGAGACAAAGGAAGGAAGCCCAAATTATCAGAACAAGAACAACAAAAAAATACAGCCAACCAACCAACCAACCAAACAAACAAACAAAAAGCCACTTAAGTTCAGGCCAGCATTCACAGGAAAAGAATGGGAAAAACAGAGAGCTCTTTACTGGGGAAGACTCTCTTGTGATCTCAGCATTCCTTAGCTGCCTGAAGTTCTTTGTCCAAGGTTGAGGCCCCATGAGATTCTGCTCTTCTGTGTTAGCCTGTCTACTGACATCATTCTTGTCCAGGTCTTGTTTAGGGAGCCATGTTGGTGAGACTTCATGGGTGTAGTCTCTGTAACATTCCTAGGTGACACAATCTCACAGTAAACTTATTCCTCAACTCCTAGAATCTTTCTGCCCACTCTTTTGCTGTGATTCATACAAATGGCATTACATAGATGGAGTAGGTTATATTTATATATTTAAAAATATACACACACACACCAACAATTAAAAATAGAGACCATGAGTTTGAGAGAGAGAGAGAGAGACAGAGACAGAGATGGAGACAGAGAAACATAGAGAAAAAGAGAGAGAGAAAGAGAGAGAGAGAGAGGGAGACAGAGAAAGACAGAGAGAGACAGAGAGGAAGAACAAGAAGAGGTACAAGGAAAGGATTGAAGGGAAGAAAGGGGAGGGAATGATGTAATTATATTTTAATTTAAAAAATACTATATGTTTTTTAAAGAAGTTGTTTACCTCAGGGTCCAGAGAGGTGGGCAGATCCAGCCCAGGCGAAACCCATGGTGACTTGTAGGATTAAGGCAGGAATTCTGGAAGTGAAAAGGATATTATCTCTATTATCTCTTTAACATAGCTGAAGCTGAACCAGCTTTCTAGGGCTGGTCACTGGCTAGGTGATTGACTCAGCCCAAACAGAATGTTAGGTCTCTACCCACACTAGAAATTCTATTCTCTTGACTAGATTGATTTTTCTCTTAATAGGTCTTTACTGCTGCTTTAATACTTATGATTATCACTGAACTTCCAGAATGAGTATGTTGTCTCTTTCTTATCTGTTGGTGAAGAGTTAGATTTAGTGAATTCATGTACATTCAAGCTTTGTCAACCGGAAATAAGCATTTCTTCTTTTGAATGGCAATGTCAGTTGCAGTCTTTATGTTTTTTTCTCTGATTGATATTTTGAAAGAAATGCTTTCCTAAAGGGAACAGTAGATTCCACATTGAGAAAAATTGCAGTCATACTATATTATGAAGCAAAGTAAGAGTGTGGAGTCATTACCAAAACATCTAATCTGGAGCTAGTGTTACAAACATTCAAGTGACTGTAGACATAGGACAGTGTCTTTAGCATATATGAGATGATCATATATCAAAGATGAAGCAACTTTTTTCTTGAGTCATTTTCAGAAGTGTAGTAATTCATCAAACAATTCCAGTGCTGTGGATTGAGCACAGGGACTACCCTGTAAAAGATAGCAGAATTCCAAGATAAAGCGTGTTGACTCTTGGGGTGTTTTTGTAATGTCTCCTCCTGCTTAGGTGAACCAACTACTTGAATCATGTTACCTTTGCTCCTAAGCTAGAACCTCATGCATTTTCTTTCTCCTTGAAATTCACACAGAATACTAAAGGCAACAAATAATGAAATATCTGGAACTAATGCAAGTATTGTTTCAACATATGAGATTATGACATGATTGACATAAATGTGTTTAAAACTGTCAGAAACCTATCCTACATAGGCACATATACAACCAAGTATGTACACACATGCGTTCATCTATTTATGTCTGCATGGACTGTGCATGGCTGAGAAATGAAGAAGGTGAAGGAAAGCACTGATTCTACCTCTAAAAAATTCAGGTTTATTTAGTTGGAATGATAAAGTCGTTTGAGCAAGAAAGGCTTTCAGAGGTTACATAAGTGATTTTTAAATATAATTTTAAAAATAATTTTCATAATTGACTCATAGTTCCTCCTCCTGCGAAAAGACACTCCTTGGGCCCTGTCATGTAGTTCAAGATATTTTTCAATTCTCTACAAGACCAGAAATTTTTGGTTAAAGGACAAACATTCCTATGATCTCAAGTCTAACTTTTCTGAAGAGAATTAGGAGCAAAGTGAAAAGTTGAAGGTTAAATGAGATGGTATGATGATAGTTAACTGAAAATATTGAGAATTTTTTATGTTATTTATCCACAGTGGCAAACTGCTATCCTCTAATGTTTTATGTATGCTGAAATTTCTTTATTTGTTGTACTTACATCTAATGTCCAGAAATAAACTGAGAAGTATACTGTATTTGGTGACTTTTTTTTAATATATCAAGATTGGCATTAACATTTGGCTTATATTTAGTGGCAATTTGGTTACCCAAATTCAGTTAAAGGAACAACAGTTCATTATGCTACATGGATGAAGGAATGACAGAAGGGCATACATGCTAGAAATGTATAAACATGTGATTTATGCATGTATTAATTCATGGCATGACCTTGAACAATTGAAATTGCTGATTTTGTTAACTTTCTGACAACTGCCAAATTGTAATCCTGATGAGTCAAATGAATTATCTAAAATAAATCCTTGTAGAAAACATAATACCTGCCTACTCCTTTCACTTACATATGTTGATCAGAATTCATCAGTATCTTCTTGTTATTCAGCTGTGTTTGTGTTTTTCATCCCTTTTATGGCATGACCACACATGGAATGCATGGAGTGTTCAAAATACTGTGGCTAACTCATGGAGACAGTCAAATAATGTAAAGGAACTATGCACTTTGAGGCTACACATTATTGGTCCTCCAGCAGTGTGCCTCTAAATGTTTTTTCTTCAAAATGGTGTTTATTAAATATCTTAAACATGTAGAAAATGAAGAAATAATGACTTGTAGTGATGTCAAATTAGAGCAGAGAATAATAGCATTTGTTGAATCATTAAATGTTATATTTTAAAATATTTAATTAAATCAATTACAGAAAAGTAGGTGCAAAGCATCAGGGTTTGAAATGTGGATAAATACATATTAACATGTAGAGCGAGTAAAACACTGAATTTTAAATTAACTACAAAATAGAAATCATTCCTTTTATCCCCACATTTTATTTTTCTATTATAAATGAACTCATTCATAGGCTATAAGAAGCATTCTTTATAAAGTTATTTAATATGTGACATGTAATTAATTATTTTCTCTCTAACCTGTCCTTGGGCAAAATAGTTCCAAGTATGAGAATTCTTCAGCCTAACAGCTCCTAGGTTGAAATGCCTACTTGAAAAATCACAGGAGTGAGAAGTAGTGGTGTGAGCAATTATTTCCATAGCAAAAGCTGACCAGAGGCCCTTATAAACATCAGACAAGCTCAGGTCAAGTTGATGTTGTACTTTCAGATTCCTTCTGTTGTTTTGTTCTCTGTACTGGTAACTTCTTTTTCTATGTACTGACCATCAAACTCAAGCTAGTCAACTCAGAACTGTTACTGGGATTTGGCTCAAGCCTCCCCTCATGTCCCTGTTCTTTGTGATCTTTGGATTAATTCAGATGATACACACAGAGCATAAAGTAAAAGACAGTTTATGGTAGAGTAGAGAGGAGAACACTCCCGGGGGTGAGAGAGGACAATGGCAACAGGGATGCACATGTCTGACTACACTTAGGACGTTTTTATACTGTATCTTAAGTCCCCCAACCAGGCACTACTTTCTTTTTATGTCCTACTTCACAAATGATTGGCAGACACATTTTGATTAACTTTTGGCTAAGATTTTTGTCCCCAGATGTAATCTTTGTTAAAGAACTCTGTAAAGTTTATGAATCTTTCACCCATCTCTTTAAATAAATTCTCATTGTCTTTACTTCTGGAAAACACATAATGCATTTTTTTTCATAGACAGTTCTCCAAGTTCATACATGAATAAAGCTTTCTATCCTCCAATTTCTGTGTCTTGGTTTGTATGTTTCACTGGAGGAGGAGGGGAATAGGACCTTGAAGGAATGGTAATAAACATAGCCTTGTAGTATTAGTTTTTAGTTTTAGATGGTACTGATTATCAGAGAGTTCCCATTCTCAATTCCCTTCAATCTTGCTAATATGACTAGCTACAGAACAAAATTACATAAAAAATTAAAAAAACAAAGCTGATCATTTATATTTAGCTATTTAAACAAATCTAAGAAAAATAATTTCAATTTCAGAAATTTAGATGATTTCTTTATTTTTGTTCTTGTTTTACAATGGATTTGAAGTCTTAAACCTTTTGAAATAGGAGTTGGGAAAGAATGGGAGTCCTTAGGAGTGGTGGAGCTTTCCCACATCAGGTTTTCCATAGTTCCCGTGCAGAGGTGCAAGACCAAGCAGTGGCCACCATGGACACTACGAGTCAATGACTTCTGGTTCCTTTTTCTTCTAAATGTGAAAAGTAAACTTTACCAGCAAGGAGATGGGGTTAGAGAGGAGTTTCATGTAACACAAAGTTTAAAAGGTTTATTAATAAAAACATGGAGCTAGATGTTGGGGTGAAAGCTGAAAGATCAGAGGACTAGAACAAGCCAGCCACAAGTTCTTACCGCTAAGAAATCCTCAGCCCAAGAGAGCTACTTCCTGTATACTCACACCTTATATACCTTTCTGTGCCCTGCCATATTACTTCCTCTCTTCGCCCAGCTATATCACTTCCTGTCTGTCTGTACAGACCTCTAGACCTCTATAGTTAACTAGTGCTAGGATTAAAGGTCTGTACCACCACACCTGGCTCTGTTCCAGTGTGTCCTTGAACTCACAGAGATCCAGGTGAATCTCTGCCTCCTGAATGCTAGGATTAAAGGCATGTGCCTGACCTCTATGTTTAATGTAATGGCTGGCTTTTTCCTTTGATCCCCGAGCAAGCTGAGCAAGCTTTAATTGTTGGAGCACAAATAAAATATCACCACAGTTTCATTTTGGGGTGTAGGTGGGAACTTGAGAGAAAGAAAGAAGAGAACTCTTGGTTACAAGGAGCTGGTCCTAGAGAACAGGCTACCATAGAGCTCTTGTCTAGGTCTTTTTATAGGAACTGGGGTGAAGCTTGGGTATATGAGCTAGTCACCTTCAGGCACTTTCTCCTTAAATAAAACTTCAAGAAAGTGGGGCTCTAGGAACTCCTTAGCCTATACAAAAGAGAAGAGGGATGATAAATCGGAAAAGGAGCCAAGGGCCCTTATCTTATATTGGGCCTTTGGCTCGGACAAAGCTGAAGACATTTTGGCCTTGAAAAAGAGTCCTGATGTATATGGTTAGTATAATATGTTAACGAGGTAAAAATTTTCAAAGAAGTCTGAGAAGCCAAAGCTGGGAGAGCAATAGGGAAACAAGAGTCTCTGTATTCAAAACATAATTTTCTATAAGGAAGAATCTGCTGATGTAAGTCAGGCTGCTGCAGGATTGGCTCCAGCTACAGGATGAAAGGATCAGATACGGTGCAGATGAAGGAACAGGTGGACAGAGGACAGATGGTCCAGATGGGTAAACAGAAGGACAGCCAGCCAGACAGTAGTAGTTGAGGAGGTCATTTCAACAGTGAGAGCCAAAACAAGCTGCAGCCCCTGAGGCAGTTGGGAGTTTTCTGCCTGTCAGTCCCTGATGCCCATACCAGGTTGTCAAATGAGAAGTTGTTAGGAGTCATCACCAACACACTGCTGGATATCCACCTCACCTTGGGACTAGCTGAGGGAACTGTATCCTTTCTTCAGTCTAATATGTCTGAGAAGTTCTTAGGTCTCTTCTCCCTGATCTGATTTTAACATGTGCATGTGCTCTTACAGTCTTAATTCATACCAATAAACTTATAGGGGACATACTCTCTACTCAGAATAAGTCATTTATCAATGTGTACTACATGCTAGTGGCTGTCAGATAGTGTTTTTGTGGGTCCACAGCAGGAGACCATAGTCATGGTTAGATAAAGAATCCGAACTTCACATTCATTGTCAAGTTGCTTCTGATTCTCAGGCTGCAAAAAATAAGAAGAAGCAGACAGCTGTTAGTTCACTCCACCTGGAGAGAGAGGCTAAATGGGTGTGGCCAGGTCTGTTCTAAGCAAAGGCATCAGCATGGGAATGTCATCTGACACTTGTTTTTCCTGCAAATATTGATATTTTATCTCTAAAAATATTAGTGCTTGTCACATGACATGCCTTGATACCCTAAAGTTTATAAAATAGAGGTTAAGTATTACAGAGGCCAAAAATCCTCTTAGTGTATATCAATTTTCAATGATGGTATTTCTTCCCATCAAATGTAACATTTTTCTGAATAAATAAATATTCATATACTTAGTGTTTATCTTTTGAATTTTCAACAGCAGTATTGGAAATTAAAGAAAAATATGTGTTGAAAGTACTGGTATCACCAGATATTTTGAGGCAAAAGCCTGGGATTCAGTGGCACCCCCAAAACTAGATTCTGGAAGCTGCTAAAGCTAGGCATGGTTTCCAATTCCCAATATGCAATAAAAGTAACGACTAGTTGTGAAAAGCAGAGAAATTATTTATTCTTTCTGGCCACATTGAATAGAGGAAGAAATAACATAGATGCAGTTACCTGAAGTCTATCTTTGGGTACTGGCATAAGACTTAGGATTGTAAAGAGGAGGAATTTAGGCAGGAATCAAGAGGTGTGCATATTTAGACAGTCTTGGTCAAGGTGTTGTCTGGTTGGTCATTGACTCAGCTCTAGTCCCACCCCTATAGATGACGGAGGTACATCCCTTTTGTTCTGTGGATCCAGGGTGACTCAAAAGCAAAGGGAGGGATGACATTTCCTTGTATCAAAGAAAAGAAGAGACAAAACAAAGATAGAGATTAGGAAATTGCATCCTGCTTTCAGCAAACTGATGGGCCAAATAATTAATTAAACTGGGCATAGTGGGACAGGAATGTAATCCCAGCATTTGTGAGGTAAAGGCAGACAGATCTCTGTGAGTTCAAGGCCAACCTCTTTTACCTATTGAGTCTCAGGACAGCCGAGGACATGTAAAGAGACACTTTCTCAAGCAACAACAAAAACAAAAAGTTAATGTTTTACTAAAAAAGCAGCTTTTAAATGCTCCTGTCATTCATACTATTTAGGAAAATAAAAACTTCATTTGCTTATTATTTGGCAGAAATGGGTTAACTGGCAAAAGAATGCCTCGTGGAAACCAACAGTAACCTCTTATCAGTACACAGTGCTCTAGGTGACAAAGGGTGTACACTTTATGGCCGAGCAAAGACCCAAGAGCTAAAGGATTGCTGATTTATACTCATATTTGGAAGATGAAAACATTTGGAGAAATATTTTCATTGATGCTAATTACAGATGAATAAAATGGGAAATTTTAATTCTTAAGAACAAAAGGAAAACTTAGTCCATAACATTATATTGGGTTTATAACCCAAACTCTAATTTCTTTATGTTCCGTCTCATTTCAAAATCACTTTTATTCAATCTCCTTAAATGATGTGGAATGTTTTATTTTTATTTCTGCATTACCGACTGTCTGACAAGTGGCTAAGTTATTTTCTCTACAGTGGTTATCCCTGCTCATTTCTTCTTCTTAGTTGGTCTCACAATTTTATTAGCAAGGAAGCATCAGAGTTATTGCTACATCGAACAACCAAGCAAAGAAAAAAGATGGCAAAAAACAGATTCCAGTTGTTCAATTCATACCATATATCTTTCCCTCCTTCTCAAGCCTTTTAATAAAAATGGATTATGCATGTATTTTATTATTTAAATTTCACTTGCCTGGGTGCATATACAGATGGTCAGAACAACTTCAGACCTCATCTGAATGTTTATTTTTATTTTTATTTTTTATTAAGAACGTTTTTATTCATTTTACATACAAACAACAGATTCCCCCTCTCTGCTCCTCCCATCCCCTCCTCATCCAGCCTTCCTCCCCCAACCCACCCCCATCCCCTTCTCCAAAAAAGTAAGGCCTCCCATGTGGAGTCAGCAAAGCCTGGTACATTTATTTGACATAGGTCCAAGCCCTTCCTGCTTGCATCAAGGCTGTGCAAGGTGTCCCACCATAGGTAATGGACTCTAAAAAGCCAGCTTGTGTACCAGGGATAGATCCCGATCCCACTGCCAAGGCTCCTTAATCAAACCAAGCTACACAACTGTTTCACGCAAAGAGCCTAGTCCAGTCCCATGCAGGCTCTACAGCTATTACTTCCACTATTGTCAATAAGGAAAGCACTCCCCTTAAAATTAAAACACAATTAAATATCCTTTAAATTTTTTCATAAAATATCTTCAGCAAAAAAGTGTTCCAGGGGTTGAAGATCTGGCTCAGTAATTAAGAGCACTTGCTGCTCCTACAGAAGGCCTGGGTTTGGTTCTCAACACCCACCTGGCTGCTCACCACTGTTTTCATCTCAAGATCCAGGATAAAGGAAGACTACTGATGCATTCCAAGGGAGAGTCAGGTATTGTCTTCAGTGGTGCACCCAATGGTGAGCCTGCCGGGCTCCAATGGACACTTCCAAATCTTTCACACAGATAGGCTTGGCTTAAATAAGTAGGTCATGATACAAGAGAAGACATCAACATGGAAAGAAAAGCTGTAGTGAAGCAGAGGAGGAAATGGGTACAGGACATAGAAAGTCTATGTGTGCGGTGAGAATAAACAAAATACATTGTACATATGAATGAATTGTCAAAGGATACATGTCATAAATATAAACAAACTAAATAAATACTGGCGATAAAAGAATCCATTCCATTTTCCAAGTAATGCCTTGTTCTATAGCTTTAAATCAATAATACTGCATTAGTTGACAGGGAAGTAGCTGCAACATTTGAAGAGAGTAACTTGCTTTCCCAGTCTGACTCTGTAATTGTGAACTGTCAGCTTTGCCTTTAGATTAGTTTTGTCTTCACTGAAGCCTAAAAATCAAAATGTATTATGATGGCTGAATGTAAAAGCTCATATACAGCTTTGATTCTTTAAGAAATGGCTAAACAAAATAGAAAATACCAAGAATTTGTTTCTTGGAAACTTTCACTATCAAGCATCACTATTAAACACTATTAAAGATCACTCCATTTATCTCATTGATAAGATCTTTGGAGACTTATTTTCCATCTCCCTCTTTGAGAGAGACAGGAAGAAACATTTATGTTTAGATAAGGGAATCTGGTACTCCAGATAGATTTAAAGATTAGAAGCTAGGATATCCATATGAGAGAGAAGACAGTATTTGTCTTTCTGGATGTGGGTGGCCTCACTCAGTAGAATTTTTGCAACTTTGATACATTTATTAGCAAATTTAATTTTCAGAAAGTGGAATAAAATTCTGTTGTGTACATGTATTTTTCTTACCTGTCATGTACACGTATTTTCTTACAATTAATGGACAGCTAGGGAGATTCTATTTCCTAGTTGTTAGTAGAACAGCAGCAAACACGGATGTATGGGTATCTCTGTACTGTCATAGAAAGCCTCTGAAGTAAAGGTCCAGAAGCAGTATAGCTAGGTCATATGGTAGTTTTATTTCTAATGTTCTGAGGA
Organism: Peromyscus eremicus; assembly: GCF_949786415.1. Taxonomy (NCBI): domain Eukaryota; kingdom Metazoa; phylum Chordata; class Mammalia; order Rodentia; family Cricetidae; genus Peromyscus; species Peromyscus eremicus. The sequence continues at coordinate 20,647,796 of NC_081419.1, read as the reverse complement.
AGCACAAGACTTATTTCCTGACTGGCTGTATTAGTTTACATTTTGACCAACGGTGTTTAAGGGTTCCTGTGAACATGTATAAAATTTTCCTATAATAATATCAGTCAATAAAACACTAGGATACAAAGAACACTGAACTTTTGGAATTTACAATTCCCTTAAAGCTGGACTTATTTGATGGTTATATATATATATATAAATATATATATATATATATGTGTGTGTGTGTGTGTGTGTGTGTGTGTGTGTAGTACATAGTACATATATACTATTATACACACACAATTCTTGTGTCAACTGTTGGAAAAGTATTAGCACCTCTAATATGTATTCCTCAGGGTATCCTACATGAAGTAACAAGATGTGGACTTGCTTTACTTGTTGTTCATTTGTTTCCAAACAGTCACATGTATTTCAACCTGACCTTAACCTCCCTATGTGACTAAAAATAACCAGAAACTTCTCATCCTTCCCCTCTACTTCCTGTGTGTTTTGAAATTTCAGGAGTGTGCTACCAGACCTGGTTTACCCAACCCATGTAAGTGTCATTTTGTCATCATGATATTTCATTTAAAACAGATGAACAAACAGCAGCAACAACAACAACAACAACAACAAAAACAACAAAACCCTTTGTGTCTTGTTTACTTCTATTAGCAACTGTAGTGTTCATCTGGTATGATGTAAACAAGTCCCAGGGGAAGACAGATTTTTCTCTCTGATATGGACAGGTTCATGTCTGAAATCCCCATAAGAAAAGATAAAAGGAGAAAACATATACAAGGACATTTCATATATGTTTTGTATGATATGGGGACTTTTGAAAATGAAAGGCTGAGTTTTGTGTTGAGTAAAGAAATGGACTAATATGGCAACATAGGGTTTAACACTGTGGGCAGGAGTGCTCTTCAGGCAGTCTGCTCAAATTCTGCTTGTGTGACATCACTTTCATTTGAGTACAAGTTACAGGAGTGTCTCTGTCCTCTAACATAGTTAGATCAGGAAATTATCTCTTGATTTAAGGGAGGATGTTCTTTTTTTTTTTTTTTGGTGTGTGTTTGTGTGTGTGTGTGTGTGTGTGTGTGTGTTTGTACGTGTCCTCTTTCTCTCTCTCTCTCTCTCTGCGCGTGTGTGTGTGTGTGTGTGTGTGTGTGTGTGTATGTGTGTGTGTGTGTGTGTGTGTGTGTGTGTGTGTGTTTGTGTGTTTTTGTAATGGTGCAGGTGTCAATCTAGGGATGTCTGAGATATTTCCCTGGAAACGAATTGACTCATGGCTAAAACAAGACCACACAGTAGAGAAAATCAAAGTAACAGCCTTTTCAGTTTTAGAATGGGAGCAGGGACTGAAATTGGACATCACCTAATGGACTCTGGCTTAAGTATTGTATAGCCCCCCTGGAGCCCTCCCCTTCCCCTTACTGATTCACTATGACATGGGCCAACATGACTTCCCACCATTTCTCCTCACAGTGTCTCAGGAAACCCACTGCTTTCATGTTTCTTGTCTACCTATGTCCACTAACTCTCTTTGAAGGTGTCTACCTCAATCCATCTCCATTGTTTTATTTTTTGAGACAGTATCTGGCTGAATCTGAAGGTCATTCTAGATAGAAAGCTTTTTTGTGGTATTTTCTTGTTGTTTGTTTGTTTTGTCAACTAGAAAATAAGCTAGAATCCTCAGGTAAGGAACTTCAATGGATAAAATGGCTCCAACCGATTTTTCTGCAGACAAGTCTGGGGGGTATTTTATTGATTGGTGATTAATGTGGAAGGGCCCAGCCCATAGTGCATGGTACCACCCCTGAACAGATGATCCTTACTGATACAAGAAAGCAACATGAGCAAGCTGTAGAGATTGAGTCCATAAGCATTGTTCTTCTTTGATCTGTGCTTGATCTGTGCTTCCGAACCCATCTCTAGATTATTGACCCCAATTTCTAAAATTCCCAAATAAATATTATTTCTATTATTTTATAGTTAAAGAAGTTAGAACAAGGAGACCAGACCCAGGACATGGGTAATGTTATGCTACATAAGAACCCAAACTGCCTGACTCCAGAGGCTTGGTGCTGTGGTATAGCAAATGAGTGTCCTCACTCCCTATTGGAATCATGGTCCTCAGTGTGTTGCTAATGATGTAGCACCTTCAAGAGTTTGACTCTTGGGGTGTCAAGGTGTCTTCAAGTCAAACAGAGGGCAATGGGATCCCAGTGTCTCTACTCTCTGACATATTTGATCCTTTGCCTACATTTCTTCTGGTAACTGAGATGCTATCTGCCATTCCTTGTGTGGTCATCACTTGATTGGAACCAATGCTGATGTCTATCCTCCAGTCTATAAAACTATGAGATAAAGAACCTCTTTCCTTTATGAAGTTAGTCTACTCAACTATTTCATTATAGTAACAACATACACAATATTACACTGTGCAAATAATTCTAAGGTGTTCTGTAGCATGAATCTTAAAGGGTCTTATTAATAAAAACAAACCCAGGGCCAGGTATTGGGGTGAATGCTGGAAGATCAGAAAAGCAGAACAAGCCACAGCCACCTTACCTTGCCAGTTCCTCAGCTGATCCTGTTTCCTCAGACTGGAAACCTCTGAGTCCTTTTCCAGATGGATCTCAGCTGAACTGCTTCTCGAAAGCCTTAAAGCTTAACCAGCATCTAGTTCCTCATCCTCATGCCTTAAATACCTTTCTGCTTTCTGCCATCAGTTCCTGGGATTAAAGGCATGAGTCACCACGCCTAGCTGTTTCCAGTGTGGCCTTGAACTCACACAGATCCAGGCAGATCTCTGCCTCTGGAATGCTAGGATTAAAGGCGTGTTTGCCACTGTTTTCTGGCCTCTATATCTAGTGGCTGTTTTGTTCTCTAACCCCAGATAAGTTTATTAGGGTGCACAATATTTTGGGGAACAATACCACCACAGTGTTCTTTCTCTTTAATACATGAGAAAGTCATTTTTATGACTCTTAATGTTGTATTTAATCACATCTACTGTAAAAAGAAAATAATGTAGCCATCCCTTTTCAGCATAGTTTTTTATATGACATAATTCTTTGTTAATTATTTGGGAATTTGACATCATGCAGCCCAATCTTACTCACCTCCCAGTCCCTCTGTATCTGCCCCTCACCCTGCAGCATCCCCCAAAAAAGAAACCCCTCCCCTCAATAAGTTAATTAAAAACAAAACAAAACAACAACAATAAAACATCTTACTCCACTGTCTTTTCCACATATCTAACACCTCTTCATTTGTCCTAGTGGCATTGGGAGCTGCAGTGTGTCACACAGTATATCCTTTTGTACAATCAGCCCTGCCCACAAATGTTCATAGGAATGAGTCATTCATGTGATTTAAGGTCTCTGGCCTCTAGCACACCATCATCACTGGACCCACACCAAAACTCCTCTCTGAAATCCTGCTGTTGCCCCTAGTCATGGAGATCCTGTGGCTATCATTCTGCAGGACTATCTTCTTATAATATAACATCTAAAATAATACTTGAGTTTTATTCAAAATTCTGTGAACCTCTCTTGAAATATTGTGATATAAGACTTAGGAAGTTTTGATTTAATATACTTCTCTGACTAGCTCATCACACTTCTTTTATAATATTAAAAAGTCAGGAGAGTTGTATTTAGGCAATGGTCTAGGGAGTAACATTATTGAAATATTCATCAAAGGTGTGAGTATGAGCTTGAGAGGGAGATGTCTGTAGTTCTTCAGGAAGGCACTCATGTTGCTGACATCATTTTACAAAGAAAATATTTTGTTTCTGTGCACACATAACTTGCAAGTGCAATTCTATAAACATGTTAAAAACACAAACTAAAGCTACACTGCAGCAGGACACAGTCTTAATCACTCATTTGTGCACAAATTATAACATTAATTATTGAATGCTAAAAACATCCTAAGAGCATGTGTTCTGGACAAGATACAACTCTGGGTTCTAAGCCTTTCAATCCTGGTGGTCAAGATGACAATGAGAGTTCTTAGTCTGTGTTCTCTTGACTATTCCCAGGACAAGGAGAACCCTTCTCTGTGGAAACAGAGGATGATGGGGCAAAAAGACGACTGGTCTTGCATAGATAGACCCTGATTCATAAAAGAGGTAACTCTTGAATTGAGTCTCATAGGTGACATTTGTGGAATGAATTCAAATCCCAAGAAACTTACTGAAATGATATCCTTCAATTTTAAATTTACTGTTTATTAATGTTGAAATAAAACACAACTTTTTCTCCAAAGGAAGAGTGAAATTTTTTCTGAGTCAAATATGAATGATCCTGGACTTGACACAGAGGTTCTTCTGGCTATGTATGGCATGTTTCATCATGAAACTTGCTACGTAAGATGTTATTAGCCACAGAATAAAAGACACTCAGAAGTCAATGTACTTACAGAGTGCATTGGTGCCGTCAGTACATAAGTAGGTTGCACAAAATGAGGAATTTTCTTCCGTAGATTTCAGATGCTCTTTGATAACACTCTTAGCTTTTGAGTTAGTGGAAACTAGTGGTCTACACTGAATATCTTTCAAGGATTTTACCTGATATTCAACAGGGTACAAAGTAAGATGCAGATATGGGTGGCAAACAGTTCCTCCCCATCTAACCCAGTGGCAACTCCCCACAGGTATGTGCTAAAGCTCCCTTAATCTAAATAATTTCTTGCATGTGTGCCCAGAGGCTTTTCTCCCACATAATTTGGATCTTATCATATAGACAATTAACACTAACCAATATAATTTCCAGTTATCTTAATTAGAACACACTACATATTTCCTATTTCAAGTTTAACTGACAGTCATCATAAAAACTTGAGGTACACTAAGGAATTCTGAGAGACAGAAAATAACATTCTTGTTTCCTGTTTGAGGTTAAGTTAGTTGGAAGATTGAAGTGACTGCTTGAAGAATTTCTAATGAGAAAATGGAAGACAGAGGGTGTAGGGGCTTCAGCATGTTGATATATAAGTGTCTGTGCTTCTTTTGTTAAGAGGACAATAAACACAATAAGGAAGTTGTGGGGTTGCTTTGAAAATTACCCTTTTCAAGTATTGTCAGACACTATTAGCTTCTAGTTTCCAATACTAAATGCCATTAAATAATACAGATATTTCAAAAAAGTAAAATAATCTATTTATTATATTTAATATTTCTCAGTTTTAAGTTACTGACTTACCACATCACTGTTCTCTTCAAGGCTAAAACAGTTGCAGTTATTTCTTTGAAATGCATAACATTCTTTGGTGTATAGCCATGTTCCTGGCTAACCTGTCATTTCCCATAATGATCATTTATGATCTTGTCAGAGAGGAAATCGGCTGGAGCATTTTGGTGCCTTACATTTGCCTGAATTTTATATTGTTTGCTTTAACATCCAATGTCTGGTGTAGAGACTGTGTTGTGGGTAAATCTGAATTTTCTTTATTGATTGATTAGTTTTTGTGCTTCAATCAAAAAGATACTAGTACAGATGTAAATGCCAAGAGGCAAAAGGCATGAGGGTAGACATATAAATCTCTGACACATAAATTTCAGATCAATAAAGCGTATTCTTGAAATCAATTTAATTATTTATCTTTAAGAACATATGTGGAGCTAAGTGTCTGTGCAGATACAAATTTTCTGAAAAACATGACTTATTTTGAAAAATAGATCTATTTATGGGTTCAAAGTGAAAGTGTATGAAAACTATGCTATAAGTTAAATACTATACAGCATAGAAATTTATGATGACAAAGCTTCTGCATTGTCCTTAAAGATGCTGAATAGGCTTACAAGATACAGAGCTAGCATAGTTTTGGTAAATATACTTAATATGGATATAGGAATGCATGATTGAGCTTTAATCAGAAATGAGATGGGGGAAGTTTGGTTCATTATTGGTGGAGTCTATAGTACATTACATGCGTAATTATAGTCTGTGCCATATTGCTTTTCCCCTTTGATGTATCAGCAAACAGTGAAAAGTAATCAGCCAATTAATCAGTGTTAAACCTATTAAGAGACGTTATCATGGAAATGGATATTGGTAGCAGCAACTACCCATAAAAATTGGTTTTGATTTGCATCTAACTTAAAAATTCCATTATATTCACTTAACAGTGTTAATCAGATATTTACATTGCTTATATAAAATATAATGCTGGTGAAGTCAAGGAAACAACTGTGTTCTCTAACTTAAATGTTCAAATACAGATTCATTATGAAAACATTTTTTCTTGTTCCTGTTACTAAAGCCAAATCTAGATAACAATTAACTCAGAACTTGGGCACATTGGATCTTAAGCTGTTTTAGGTCACCTTGGGTAAATATTTAACCTCTTCAAGAATCAGTCCACACCATTAAAAGGTGATCAAAGTAGAATTCATAACCAGCATTATTATAAATGTTAAACTATGTATTATGCATCTGAGATGGATAACCTTGCTTGACAATTTAGTAGGATCACCTCAAACATCTGGTGCATCTGTGAGGATATTTCCTGAGACATTTAACTGATGAGGGAAACCAACTCTGAACGTGAGTCACAACATCCTGTGGGCAAGGTCCCAGAGTGAACAAAAAGGAAAAAGCCAGTGAAGGACAGTTGTTCATCTCCCAGCTTTATTCACTTTGAATACAATGTAGGCAGCAACATCACTCTTCTGTAGCCAACGCTCCCCTGCCATAGGTAAAAATAAACCCTTCCTACCTGAAGCTGCATCCATCGGGGAGGTATTATGTCACAGAAACCGGGACAGCAGCTAATACAAAGACATACACATCACAAGCACTATGAAAAGAAAGCCCATTTTGATGGTTGTGAAGAATAAAAGATGAATGTACAAATAACCATAAGTTCTGATGACTATGTTAAGAAGTCTTTCGTTTCTAAACTTACCTTTCTCTCCTGCACAGTAGTGTCCTTCATTTGAACAAACTCTTAATGATTTTGACTGGTCTTTCTATAACTACTTTTATTATTATCTAATTTAGTTTTTTTATCTTAAAGCTGAATAACTTTTAAAACTACACATCAATAGTTGCATTAGTCTGTTTAAAACTCTGAATAGCAAATTATTGTCAGGACAGAACTCAAATGTACAATGAGAAGGAGACCGCACAAGACACTCTTATACTGTCAGCCCTAGGCTCATCTTGAGATATTATTCTTAGAAGTCTGAGTCCATGTCACTCAACCTCTGTTTGGATTTCCACTGTTCTAGATGTTTGCACCACCTACTGCTCAAAGTCCTTTCCTCTTCCATGGCTACCAGCTAATCTCATCTCTCTTTACCCTGGGTGTCACTACTGAACTTCCTATTTCCATTTCTCTTTTGTTATTACTGTAGTGTAATCAGAACGCTGTCAGTAATGGGTCAGGCAGAGTCTACTAAGCTTCCCTCATTAACTTATGTTGAACTGAATGCAAAAGCAGAGTGGTACCTATTTGTAAAGAATAATAAAAATAATGTTTCTTTTTTTCTTTGTTTTCACATTATACATTTTTATCATATTTTTTCTGCTATCCCAGTTCCTCCAATATCTTCTTCACCTCCTTCCAATCCAACTTCATGTTACTCCTCTCTTTTCAAAAACAAAACAAAACAAACAAAACAAAACAAACAAACCCCAAATACAAAAACAAAACAAAAAGCACATTAAAAACACAGATTATCTTTAGCCAACTACTACTGGGCATAGGACCTTCCCTGAAGAGCAATTAATATACCCAGTGACACGCCATTGGACAAAACTGATTTTCCATTTCCCAGTGGATATCAATTGTAAATAGCTTCTTGGTTATGTATGGGAGTTCAGAGCACTCAGTCCTAAATGGGATTTCTTTACCAAACCCCTCCAGGCAAGGCTTTAGGATATAGGCAGAGAGGACTTTAAGACAGGAGCAGTTAAGCAGACACAGCAGGGCTGACACATGTGAACTCACAGAGACTATGACAACATGCACAAGTTCAAACCAGACAAAACTCCAGTACAGGGAAAGGAAAGCAGACCCAAAGAAATGTACATCTAAGTGGTGATGAATATTATCTATGTTGAAGGATTATTTTATTTCTACATTTTTCCCTCTTTTATAATTATTTCTCACCAAAGGTATTCCCCAAGTATTGACATCACATTGAACCTCTTAGAAATGCCAAATATCACTTTTGTGTGGTGGACACACCTGAATTCCAGTACTCTCTGAGGTGAAAATCTTAAGTTCAAAGGCAGCCTGAAGAATATCATAAGAAAAAATAGAGAATATCAAGTTATAGTCAGAACAAATGAATCAGAGTATTAACAAAAATGGCAAAGTAGTTTTGAATCAAATTACATATGAATAGCATTGATTTCTAGAACAGAAGTTACTCATATAACCAGGAAAAAATGAAGTAACTGTTTTAGTAAAAAGGTTATTATAAGCTATTTTGGAACTAATAAGGCAGAGTTTGGGGAAAAGATGTTATTGTTAGTAACAACAGTAACCAGTTAGTAAAATTATCAGTAAGATGATATTGTTTATAACTTCATAATTTTGTTTTATGTAGTTGAGGTAATAGAGATGGATTTTACTTTAATTACAATATTGATAACATTGTATATATTTCTCCAAAGCATATGTATTTAAAACAATTTTGAGAATTTTATACATGAGTATTATATTTATCTTTTCCCCCCTTCTCTCCCCTCTATCCAACTCCTCCAATGCTACTCCAATTCTTTCTCAAATTCTTGGCCTCTTAGTCTTTAATTATTAATGTTACTTACATATATTTGCACGCATGCACATTCTTCCATTCTCTTTTCTCTTCTCTATGCTGTTCTCTCCTCTTCTACAGAAAATACCTACCTTTTCTTTCCCTGGGCATGTGGTTCCCTGCCTCCTCAGGAATGTTGTTTTATCTCTCAAATTGATATGTAAAAACCTCTTTTTTTGTTCTCAGTTGAAGTGCTCTGAAGAACCACTAGGCCTCCTCAAGGCCAGGGGGATGGTCTGAGCTTCATTAGCACAGGAAACAAAGCTAGGCATCTCCTGCCAGCTTGTCTCCTAAACTCAACAGGGCAATTAGCAACTTAGGAGGTTCAGCAGGTCTGGGGAGCTGAACTGTTTACCAATTGGTCTGGGCACACAAGGATTTCATAGCAGAAGACAGCTGGAATATTAAAGGCTGGGTAACACCAAATATTCATAATAAATGGCTTTGCCTTTTGACAGACCCTTGGCTGGTCAAAGTTCAGCTTTAATACACAGCTGAATCGCTATGATATATTCTTGCGGCCTGCAAGAGGGAGGCACATCCAGTAGAGGCAAGTCCAAGCCCTTCCCCCTGCCTCAAGGCTGCACAAGGTAGCCCATCATAGGTAGTAGGCTCCAAAAAGCCCCCTCATGCCCCAGGGATGGATTCTGATTCTACCGCTGGGGGCTCCCCAAGCAGATCAAGCTACACAACTGTCTCACTATGCAGAGGGCCTAGTCCAGTCACATACAGGCTCCACAGCCATTGATCCACAGCCATAGTTGTTACAGTTTCTTACTTGATAATCTTTGGACTCCAGTTCTGTGGTGGTCCTGTATCATTGGCTGAACAGGGAACTGGGAAGAGAAAAGCTTGTGGTGCATGAGAATTTATTTATTTACTTTTTTGGAATTAGGGACAAGGCAAAGATCAGGGCCCTGTCTGCGTGCACGTGAGAAACACAGGCAGTAGATCTGGAGTGAGGCAATGAGCTCTTATCTTAGCTGGAAATCTTTTTTTCATTAAGTAACTCTGAAAGTGCAATTAAATCTGGTGAGGTAGGTAAGGCTGTCCTCTGTACCCAACAATAGAGAAAGGAGAGGTGACATCCCAAAACTCCCAGGACCGAGTCAGTGGTTATGGTGTCCAGAAGGACAGAAATGGATCACTTCCTTGCTGTGTTCTAGGTTCCCTGCCATGTCTATAGCCAAGCCTAGGTCTGCTGGAGGTCTTAGCTTGATGTACCCATGCGTCTTGGTGCCTGGGGGCAGTCAGCTGATTGGTTGTCTTTCTAGGTGGCACTTTTAAGAAGGCTGTTGATGGCCTGGCAGGGCCCTCGCTATCCCGTGGCCTTTTTCCTCACTTAAAACAGGGACCCAACAGCTTTTGGGAGTCAGTGAGTGCCAGCACTTGGCAATTTTGTTTTGGGGCTTTTATCTCTTCCCTGGCACACCTTAAATGCCACAGATGACTCTTTTGCCTGTGGGGTCAGGAGCCTTGCTCTCTAGGTGCTTAAGTTTTAGTTGGGGAGATCTGGGGAACATGAAATGGATTTTACTCCATGTCCTGAATTTTTTTTCCCTGATGATTGATGGTTTAAGGACAGCTTTTGGAAGATCTGCCAGGAGGCAGACTATAAACGTATCCTTTTGGAAGACTTGTCTGAGGATATAAGCTGATTTTTGGCTTAGGAGCCATCCTGACTACTGTAAACTTATTTGTATGGATCTTAGCCACTACCAGACCTGTCTGTGTCTCTCAAGGCAGTTTGAGAATGAGTGGGTGGAGTTAAGGTGAGTTAGGGCGAGAGTTGTAGAAGCTGTCCAAGCCTGCCCATTTGAGCCCGCCTACTGCCAGCGGAAGTCAGACAGAAAAGGTTGCATGTGGCAGAGGCAGAAATGGGGAAGGAGAAGGGTTTAGAGTGGGAGAAGGGTTTAGATATTTAGCAGAAAGTTGGGGATAAATAACTCTTATTTGTCCGTTCACTGGCAGAAGTTCCTGTGACGCTGTTATGCAGCCAGGTTTACTGGTACCCACCCCTATCTGCCAATGTAAGTGGTAAATTTATCCTCCCCTTTGTCCCATGGCTGTAGCTAAGAGAAAAATAAAAAATTAAAATAACAAACTGGGATCAGACTCCAATCTCAGGCTTTCCCAAGGAGTGAAGAGAGATCTATGAATCAGCTCAAGTTACCCATCCTCTTCATCAAGGGATGGGAAGGGATGCAGCTGTGCTGCAGTTGGTCCATGGTGGATCTGAGACAGCATTTACCCCCTCATCAGGAGGGAAAATGTGCCTGCCATTGCCAGCACAGCCTGAGGACAACCCACTGGGTGTCCTTCACAAAGAATATAGCTCAGACTACAGCCGTGAGAATGGCGAACTCACTCACTGTGGTGAAGAATCATGGCAGTAGTAGTAGTGGTAGCTGTGTGGGGGTCCAGTAGAGGCGAGGGATGTGTGTGGGCTCACGGTCTCGTGGTCTCGCTGGATGGGGGAGGCAGCAGCAAGCGGCAGCGGTCACAGCAGGTCCTCAGTGGTCTATCTGAGTCATGACACCAAATGTTGGTTAAGCAGCAGCGTTCATGGCTGGGACACCATCGCAGGCTAGTGATGTAATTAAGGACATAATCCTTATACCTAGGACTTAGTTTCAGATAGACTATGCACATAGTACACACATCTATGCATGTCTTGGTATTTATATGCTATTAATTAAAAAAATATTTTATTTCTTTAAGTAGGTTTTGTGCTTTTGTCAAGGATTAGTTACCCATAGTATGGACATGTGTGGCCATTATTGTCTTAGTCTTCTACTGATGTCTCCTATGAGCTGTCAATACTATACTGACTTGATAACTATTATTTTGTGTTCTCTTGAAGTACAGTAATCTTAGTTCTCCCAAAACAAGGTTTCTGTTTGTTTGTTTTTATGCATATCTGTGTGTTTTGTCTTGTTTTTTCTTTTCCCGACCCTTGGCATTTTTGCCTACATTTTAAAGGCAGCTTATGAATTTCTACAAAATGTCTGAAGGATTTCATTCTGATTGGCATATGATTTCCTGAAGACATTTGACTGCATTACATCTTGTAGAGTCTGAATAAAATATATCACTCATTTATCTTTTGGTAACTTTTGTTAATATGTTTATGGTTTTCAGTATCTTATATGTCTTCTTTCATATTTATCTATATATCATACTTGTTTATGCCATTGCAAAATTTATTTTAAATATTACTATTCAGTTAATTGTTATAAATGTAAAGAAACAGAATTTTATTTTTTTGAGGTCTTATTAAATTCACATATATTTGAACATCTAGAAATACATTGTCTTGTGTACTTTATATATAAAGTTTTTTCATTTGTAAGTGAATAGACTAACTTTTTTTCTTCTAGAAGAAATACTTTTCTGTCATCTTTTGTTTGCTTTATTATACTGTTTAGACCATAGTTCAGTAGATATGAATTTCTCATTCATCTTTTGCTCCTGTTTTGAGATACATTTTGATGGAGACTAAAACAGTTAAAATAGAGTATAAAAAACTATGATAATACATTCAATGAATTTCCGATATGATGATCACTGCTGTTGATAACTAACAAATTTTCATCTCTTACTTTCTGAAGCAAAAAGGGATATCAATTTCTTAACATCTATATGTTTGTGTAAGCTATATTTTAATTTATTTCAGGTGATTGTCAAGTCTGGGCCAGGAACTTTTCTTAGTCTGGCTGTGTATGACAATTATATCTTCTGGTCAGACTGGGGGCGAAGAGCTATTTTGCGTTCCAACAAGTACACAGGAGGAGAAACAAAAATTCTTCGTTCTGATATTCCACATCAGCCAATGGGAATCATAGCAGTTGCTAATGACACCAATAGCTGTAAGTTATGATAGGAAATAATATTTCTTACTTATATAACCTGTCAATTTTTTTCTCATTTATGATAATATAAATTTTGTGATCATATGACTTGGGATATAATATTCATAATTTGACTACTCAATGAATCAAAAGTGTCTGAAATGTTTAAGTAACTTCTATAGAATTTAGTTGGTTACCAGAAGAACAATTTCAGTTTTAATTATTTATGAAATTCTACTCCACTCTCTTTTATTTCTCATATCTTTGAAAATGAGGGTTAATTTGTTTCTGGGATAATGATTTTTTTTAGTAGGTTTGCATCTATTTTTATGAATTTTACAATCATTGAAATACTTAGGGAATTATGGTTTGTGGAAGGAAAAACTCTCATAATGCCATGGCATCCTCAAAATTTCTGAGTGTCCTAGATGGTAAGGCAGTTCAACAGTTTTCTGGTTACCTGTAATTAATGAGGACCAGGTATTCATCACAAAATGTTACTCATAGGCCCCTTCATTACAGGTGAACTCTCTCCTTGTGCATTATTAAATGGAGGTTGCCATGACCTCTGCATTTTAACGCCTGATGGAAGAGTGAATTGCTCCTGTAGAGGGGACCGAATATTGCTAGCTAACAACAGATGTGTGAGTAAGTAATGATAATCTATGTAATATGCTTATATTTTGAAATTCTGTTATTGCATTCATAGAGTTGTAGAGGTTCAGTTCTTCATATCTGTTTATGCAAGAATCCAGCTCATTCTAGTATTTTCTTGTAGCTTCATGTGATAAGTAACATGATAATAACTCGTGAGTCCCTGTGGTTGAGGCCTGACTGTGTTAAGACCATCTTCAGAAGTGCCTGCATATAAGATCACCTACCAAATTGTAGCTGTCTCTTCGAGACTCTCTCACAATTATGAAATTAATTACAGCTAAAATGAACTAGAATTCATGCAGGAGTTCAGTGGCCATGGAATAACCCCCTTCATAGTCTATGGCAGTATGTAAATGAGAGAGAATAGCTCATACAGCTTATTTGTAATCATTTCCAAACTGTTAATTAAAAATGTAACTTTCCAGCCTTGCACAGTGTTTATTCTTCCCAAAGGCATTGCAGTCTTTAATTAGTACCATTATAATACACCCTTATTAACAGCTAAATTTCCAAAATAAATAATGGTTCAAGTGTTTCAATACTGCCATGAAAAATTAGCAAGCTACATAAAAAAAAGGTTAATTTCCCTTTAACACTGAAACTCTTTGTATGTGAGAAAGGTGGAGAGTGAAATATCTTGTTAGAAATTGGTGAACTCATTTTCAAAATGTGTCAGTTTTAACAAATTTCTCCACTCCTTTGTATTCTTTTCTCTCATCTTTCTTGTTAGAAAATTAATAGAAGTGGGTATGTTTATATCACTGAAAATAAGTATTTTTCACCTTTATCTTCACACATCCTAGTCCTTTATCTACCAAGAGGATCTTTTTGTATATTTGCTATGTGCCTTTTTGTTATGTGAACTGGTACCACAATCAAGGGTACACCTTGGCAAAAAATAAAATTTTAGCTTTATATAAGACTCCACCAGAACAAAGGAGAGAATGTTACAACTATTAGTGAATTTTAATGAAGATAAATAATTTTAATATAGTGGGCCTCAAATCTCTTTATTTCTTTATTGTCTAACATGCCTCTGAACAGATCAGCCAACTACCTGAGTTATCTTTCCGTTTGCTTTTTGGGTTGAGGCCTAATGATCAGGATCTGATGTCACATGCAGACCTGGAACATCAGTCATCCATTAGAATCATTCATGTTTCTCTCACGGGTCACACTACAGGGCAGAGTTCAGGTAATAGCTTTGATAAAAACAGCGAAGGGAGTGTATAGCATGCAGCAGAGACCTGTTGCTGCACAAAGGTTTATATTTAACTGCCCCTAATTAGCTACCTGCTACTCTCTGCTGCTGAGAGGTGATGGGTCAAACATGAAAATATTTTAAACATGCAGAGTTGCACTGCTGTGGAACTGAAGTGTTGCACTGGACCCCTCAAGGGGAGCAAATTGCTGGGGAGGCATTCTCTATCAGTTATGTGTCTGCTTTGAAATCACGTGGTCTATCAGCAAAACTGCAGAGTAGCTGTGGCTTTCTACTTGTCAATCCATTGATGGTAAACCAAAATATTCCTAATATATCTATGGCCATACCTGGATTGATTCACTAACATTGTTCATGAATGTTAGTGGACTCTTTCATTTGCTGACACATACACGAGGGTAAATGTAGAAAACCATCTTTTGGCCCAATTGTTGGCAAAATATTAGGTATTTACATCCCATACAACATTGTTAACCTCATCAGGATCCATCACAGAAACAGGAAAAGCAAGCATATTTCAATAAAACACTTGCCATGTAAGAGAATGAGAGGAAAGACAAATTTGCCTGTAGACAGAAACAGAAAGCCTTCAGTGCTGTGTATCAAATGCAAATGTGAGCAAGAATTGTGCTTGTACATAATTTATTTTTGCATTAAGTATATATTCTATTTTCATTCTGATGATAAAACTCTCTGACAGAAAGCATCTTTGGGGAAAAATGGTTTATTTTATCTCACAAATTACAGTTTATCCTTGAGGGAAATCAGAGCACCAACTCAAGCAGGGACCTGAAGCAAAAACAGTGGGGGGCACTGCTTCTGGTTGGCTCATCGGCCTTTCTTATGCAACCTAGGGCCAGTTTCCAATGGTTGGCACCATCCCACAAGTGAGCTGGGCCCTCTTCGATTAATGATCACATAAGAAAACTCCCAGAAAATGGGACATAGGCTAGTCTGGTCTTGGCAGTTCTTCAACTGAGTCCTCTCATCTGAGGTTTTTCTGTGTCACATAAAACATACACACAAGAAACATTATACAGACTAAACAAATTACATTCATATATTTAGAAATATATACATAAAACAGCAATTATTGAAAAGAAGTCATGGATTTGAAAGAGAGCCAGGAGGAGAATGTGGGATGGTTTGGAGGGAGGAACGAGGAAGCAAAAATGATAAAACGTATAGTATCAAAAATGAAAGAAATAAAAAACCAGAGAAAATAATAAAAGTACATGAGTTATATGCAAAGCCAAAAAGACAAGTCAGGACTGCTAAAAGACCAGTCTAAATTTTGTTCATTTCATGATCTAAGTAATTTTTGCCAACAATATTAGCACCATTATTAATACATTCCCTTTAGGTTTACTAGTATTTTTTTATTTAAATCCTCTGTTACTTCCTCTGAAATGATATTTTACGTTGGCTGGTAACTGAAATTCATTAAAAAATGCTGAAAAGTTCTGCACTGAATGAATTTAATGGGAAGTTTTAGACACATATGTTAATATAAATATTATATTAAAATTGGAGAAAATTTAAGGAAAAACTACTGAGAATTTCAAGTAGCATTAGTGGACACATTATTGAACATTTCTGAAATTTTAAAAACTTGGATAATAATTTGTGAAGTTGAACTGTATTTCCTATGGATACCAAGCCTGATTACATTCAGAACTATTAATATGACTTGATTTCAACGTATGATTTGTTTAACAAATAGTGTGACAAGTACACAAGAGGACATTTTACAACCCAAATTAATGATTCCAAAAGTTTGCTGGTGAATCTATGTTATAAGAACAAAGATAAGTTATTGAGTTATTTTCCCCTGTACAAACCCCTAAAAGAGGAAACATTGCATGCTTGAGACAAAATTTAACTGTAGAAAAGGTATTTTGTACTTTGTCATTATTGGCCTGTACTTGTAATTTATAGAAAATCATATGAGATAGATAGAGAGAGAAGGAGGGAGGGAGAGAGAACACTCTTCTCCCATTTTCCATGAACATCCTAGGATTTTGAGATTCAATGGCATGGCAGTGGTGGTAGATATGTTAAATATCAAGTTCCAAGCTGTCTAGAGCGCCCACCCCCCCTTTATTCATCTTTTCCACCAATTTCTCCAAAAAATTCCAGACGCTTCTTGTCAGGAGGCAGCTGTGTATGGTATTTTCCAGTCTAGTCCTAAGTAGGAACTAACTACTGGGTCTCAACAGCAGAAAGTTGAGGAGAAGATTAAATTAGAAGTAGACCAAGTAGAGACTGTCTTGGTTAAGGTGACTTCATGCCCATCATTAAGATATGGCCCTCTCTTCACAGAAAAGTTTTATTGTTTGGGAGAATGTATAATGGTAAGGATACTCCAATGCATTGTTAGAATATACAAAGCTTATTTAACTGGCTATTTTATTTGAGTTTTGAGACATTTCACTATGCAACTTAGACTGGCCTTGAACTCACTATGGGCCACAAAGGCCATGAACTTGTAATCCTCCTGACTCAGGTTCTAATATTCTGGTGTTACAGGCATGAGCAGCCACACCTGAGTAATTGGCATTTTCTTTAAAAGGGAGTGTTTTAAGACAGACTGCTTCCCTATATGTCAGTTATCAAATTAAAGTTACTGTTTTCCTCTGCACACGTATGATCAACAAATGATTAAGAGAATATACAAATAACTATAAATAAAAATAGTAATACTAGTCAAAAATACTTTACAAACAACTCCTCCAAGACTTGCAAAGGTAAATTAATGACAGGAAGACATTAATGACAGAAAATATTTCTGCTAATTTTCAGTGAAGCAATATGATGAGCTGTTGTTCTTTACTTCATTTTATATGTTTATAAAACAGTTCAATTTTATAAGTAAACTTAAGGAATACAATGATAATAACTTAAAATAATTCTTACTATACAAATCCTCACTTTTCATTCTTTCAGCTAAAAACTCTTCTTGTAATATCTATTCTGAGTTTGAGTGTGGAAATGGGGAGTGCGTTGACTATCTGCTCACCTGTGATGGTATTCCTCATTGTAAGGACAAATCAGATGAGAAGCTGCTCTATTGTGGTAAGTGTCAAATGAGAACTTTATCGATGCAGAAAGATATTTCTGGTTTGGTTTTATAGTTTTAAGTGTGCTTGTCTGTTTCTATTTCATGTGAATAATTGCCTTAATGTCTCTCATTGACATGTATCTCTGAGGCAAATTGACTAGATTTTGTTTGTCTTAAAATGAGACACATTATTATCTACCTAGTTACCAGGATATTTCTTGAAGAATATTGTTATGGTTTCTATCACTGAGATGCAAATTAAAAGTGAATTGGACGCTTTTTTGTAAACTGACTTGTAATTTTTATTTACCAATAATTTTAGGCTCATATTCCTAAAAATGTAATTCAGAAGTATCAATGGATAGTGGATATTGCAGACTTATTCTGTAGCAAAGTTCTATCCTCAGGGAAAACCATGTTGAACTTACATAAAAGTATTGTTCATTCCATTTTGTTTCCAGGATCATCATGTGACAAGTGTCATTTGATGTAGAAACTGGTTGTGATAACCAGGATCCACAAGAAACATAGTTTTGTGTCATGTGTGCCTCCCTGTTGGTGACAATAAGTGAAAGTCATCCTCTGAAGGAGATTGTCTTTTTTTGTCCTAGGAATCAGCGAGGATTTGTCTTCATTTACATATTAATCTTTACTGTTCAGTTATCCAGATTTATCTTGGAAATAGTGTGATTTGTGTTAACTTTACAAGACCAACAGTATTAGGTCTCAGTGCCATGGAAAATTTGGGCGACCTACTGTATTTTCTACTTTCTTGAGAAGAGACAAGAAACTAATCCGTTTTCTTGTTTTAATCACTTCCTTAGACAAATCAGATATAAAATTCTCCATGAACTGACATTTTAAAAGACTCATGTAAGGGATACAAGGAATGAACCCAGCCCTTTGGTTCAGTTCCTTTTCCTTCCTGAAGCTAAAAACACATATTTGAATAAAGTTGGATTAAAATACATCATAAGAAACAAAGACACAAGTCTGTAAAAAATGCCATAAGAAAAAGCTTTTCTGTTCAAATGGATTGAATTTAGTTTCTAAATATAATGGCTAATGTTATGGAGTGCCCTATAATAATGGGTTTGGAAAATAAAAATGTTTTATTTATATTAAAACAAACAAACAAATAAACAAAAACCAAAAAATAACAACAACAACAAAAGAAAAACAACTTAGCTCTCCTATGTAATGAGAACACACAGTATTGGTTTTTCTGTATTATTTTCCCATTTATCAAAGTGTATTCCCTTTCAGATCTGTATGTGTTGAAGCAAATGACAGGTTTTCAGTCTGTTTAAAAAGCTTCTTAGTATCCTTTTGTATATGTAGACCATGCTTTCCTAATACTTCATCATTGATTGACACCTTGTTTGATTTCCTCTTTTAGCAACTGTGAATAATGCTGCAGTAAACATATTAGTGCAGATGCTGCTGTGTGGTGGTTATTTTCATCCTTTGATATGCACATATAGTAGGATAATTGACTCCTATGATAGTTGTATTTCTCAATTTTTGAAAATTTCTCATAATATTTTCCATATTGACTGCACTAAAAATACTGTATTCCCCTTTCTGTACATATTGGTTGAAAATTGTTATATTTTGATTTTTTTCTTGGTAGTCATTCATTATGTGATATTCTTGATAGTCAAGATTATGTGATATTTCATAGTAGTTTTGCCATGAGTTCTGTTAATAGTCATTCAAGTACTTTTTGATACACTTTTTGGCTGTTTAGATGTTTTCTTTTGGAAAATGTTAAGTTAGACATATTGGCGGTTTAAAATTATATTGTTTGGGGTTATGCAATTGAGTTGAGTTCCTTTGTATTCTACATATTAATGATTGTCGTGTGTATTTTATATTTATCAGTCTCTATTTACCTCTTTTCTGTTGTGCTCTTTGTCATTTCTTTCCTTCATACAATTTTAGATTTATTTTATTCTTGCTTTTATACAACTGTGAGCTGTATTGCTAGAAATTATTTTATATTATTTTATTTTAAATCTTTTTGCAACTTTTGATGTTGGCACTAATAGCTATACTGTGTGTTCTTGGCACTCATCTGAGGTATCCCATGACTTTGAGCATATTACATTTTAAGAGTTACCATTTGATATTTTATTTGAATAATTGGTATTTAAAGAAAATGTTATTCAGCTCAGTGGATATTTTAAACATATTTTAGTGGAAATTTATTGATATTTCTGTGATTCTTTGATATTCTCATTTTAGAATGTATGCTTTTTTATTATAAAATCCTTGCCGATATAAACGAATTAATGGATGGATATTAGAATATTTTACTCCTTCTGAGATAGGGATTTTTCCTTCTGAATTGATTATATCTTGTATGTTTATTCCTGTGGAGCATGGGAGAATTTTGAGAAACAGTAGGTAGATATAGTACTCAACCACTAGTTAGGAAGCGTCAGGTCTAAAGGACTCAAGTGTAATCCACTGTAACCCAGACCTTTTATACAATACAGCACTGCTTTATGGATTGAGATTCCATTAGTAAGGAGAGAAATTTTATTCATGGTTTCCACTCTCTAGAAACATTTCTGTATGACTTCTAACAACAACTTTTGATCTTTATTCATAAGAAAACAGAAGTTGCCGAAGTGGGTTTAAACCTTGTTATAATCGTCGCTGTATTCCTCATGGCAAACTCTGTGATGGTGCAAATGATTGTGGAGATAACTCTGATGAACTGGATTGTAAAGGTAAAATATTATTATATCAGTCTGGGAATATAGACATTATGACAGATGTTTATTAAACTTTCACAAAGTTTGTCCCTGAGAAAATTGTGCTATGAAAACACCTGCTGATATTGTTATAAATACTTTTGGAACAGAACTATAGATCATTGTGTTAAGAGAAGCTAGACTTGGGGATATGAGAACTTCATGATCTCCATCACATGTAAAATGAAAAATATTGATCCTGTAGAAGTTGAGAGAAGATGTTGGTTGCCAGAGGATATCACCTGAAGGGGAACATTTTGGAGAAAGTCTAATCAATGGGTATAATGATCCAGTTTGATATAAACAAGAATTCATTTTTGTAAATCAGTCAAAATGTGTTATTAACTAGTCCTACAATTTAAATTAAACCATTTCTATTAATTTACGTGCTGCTACATGGTTCATGGCATGTTACCTCATTTTACAGATGTCCTACTCCCCCTATGTCTGGCTGGTGACTCTACCCTTCTTTCTCTCATCATGCTGTCAGTCTTGCTCTCCAGCCTACCCTCTTCCTGCCTAGTTATTGGCCAGTTAGCTCTTTATTAAATGAATGAGAGCAACATATCTTCACAGTTTATAAAAGGATTATTCCACAGCAATATTCAATACTGAATTTATTGCTGTAAGAGTGATTACTTTTGCTCTATTTTACCCACCAGTATGGGTAAAATACTTAGTACTAGTCTTTAAAAATAAACATATTTATTGATACATATTTATATATGCCATATACTTCACTTGTTTCAAATACACTCAATGATTTTAGTAAACTTATGCAATTTTGCACTCATCATAATCAATATTTTTCAGAACATTTATCTGAGAAGTTCTCAATGCTCATTTTCGTTGCCTACCACAGTTTTGCCTGTTGTAGGCATTTCACACAAATTAAGTCATAGAGTATGCATAGTATTTCATATCCTGCCTCTTTCGATATGTCTTTGAGATTCATCCATGTTATAAAATTTACCAACATATCACAAACCTTGTTACTACACTTTTTTCTTTTGTTATTTTTTTTGTTATTGAAACTATTATTACATCATTTCTTATTTTCCTTTGCTCACTTCAAACCCTACTAATATACCCCTCCATGAAGACTTTGAAATTCATGTCCTCTTTTTTTACTAATTGTTGCTATATGCTAGGTATGTATGTAAAACCTTTTCTCCATAATGTTCCATGAATATATGTTTTCAGGGCTGACCTTTGGAATTAGATAACCAATTGGTGTACTATTCCCTAGGGAAGACTATTTATCCTATTCTTAGCATTCCTTTGTTGCCTGTAGTTCTTTGGGTAGAGTTGAAGCCTCACAGGATCTTAATGTATCCTTACTGTGCATTTCATTACTCACATAACAAATGTCTCGACAAATTTCCAGTTGTCAATTAGAATGGCTTTCTAGTCAATCCACTTTAGGCTTGAATTGAATATACTTTCCACATCTTCCCCTGGCTATACTTTACTAGTTTGTTTCTGTGTTGTTAATCAAGTTTATATTTCTCATATGCCTATTAGGGCAGATACTCAAATTAGACTTACTGCTTCAACTCTTATTTTCTGAATTGTGAAGACCTATAAAGGTTTAAAAACAATAAAAAAATTACAAGATATTGAAAGTAGATAGAGATAAACTTATAAACATTTAAAAGAAGGAAAGCATGGAATGAGACCAAAAATGGGTACTATCTATGAGATAGCTTCAAGCAGGAGAGAAAACATTGAATTAAGTTAATGGTAAAAATAAGAAGAAAGAGCTTGAAGTAATTAAACAAAAATATATGGAAAACCAGTGTCAAAACTTTTTTTTTTCCCAAAAGAAGCCCTTGGAACTTAACACTACTGTCTTAGTTAGGAGTTTATTGCTGGGAAGTATGAAGAGATACCATGACCACAGAAATACTTATAAAGGAACATATTTAATTGGGGCTGGCTTACAGTTCAGGGGTTTAGTCCATTATCATCATGGTGGGAAGCATTGTGGCATTCAGGTAGACACAGTACTGGAGAGGTAGCTGAGAGTTCTACATTTGGATTCACAGGCAGCAGGATGAGCATATCACACTGGGTGTCATTAGAAAATTTGAGACCTCAAAGACACTCCCAGTGACACATTTCCTCCAACAAGGCCACACCTACTAATAGTGCCACTCCCTATGGGCCTATTGGGACCATTTTTATTCAAACCTCCACATTCTACTCTCAGACACCCATATTATAAAGCAAAATGCATTTAGTCCGACTTCAAAAGTCCCCATAGTCTATAACAATCTCAAACTTTTTTAAAATTCCAAAGTCTCTTCTGAAACTTGGGGCAATCTTTTAACTTTAACAACTATAAAGTCAAATTAAAAAGCAAATCACGGCCGGGCGGTGGTGGCGCACGCCTTTAATCCCAGCACTCGGGAGGCAGAGCCAGGTGGATCTCTGTGAGTTCGAGGCCAGCCTGGGCTACCAAGTGAGTCCCAGGAAAGGCTCAAAGCTATACAGAGAAACCCTGTCTCGAAAAACCAAAAAAAAAAAAAAAAAAAAAAAAAAAGCAAATCACATACCTCCAACATATAACAACACAGGATATACATTATCATTAAAAAAAGAAAAAAATAATCATGAAATACTGGATCAAAGCAAGACAGAAAACCAGCTGGGAAAGTGCTCGGCATATCCATATCTGTTGTCAAAGTTCTCTTTGGATCCCAACTCTTTCAACTTTCTTGACTGCAACAGAATTCTTCTTCTTGAACTAGTTCCACTTCCTGATAGCTGCTCTCCTCAGCAGGTATCCCATGGCTCTGGCATCTCCAACATTTTAGGTTCTCCAAGGCAATTCAGGCTTCACATTCACAGCTTCACACAAAGACCTGTCTAGGCTTCTATTCATGGATACCCCTGACAGGTGCCTGGCCTCAGCAGCTTTCATTGGCCATGAAGGGAGATTCCACAATACTTTTCTTCTGTCCTTGACTCTAAAGCCAGTACTACATGACCAAAATTCCCAAGTTCTGCTGCTTGCTGGGGCTGCAACATGGTCCCTTTGTCAAATACATCACCAGCTTGTTTTCAATGGTTTCTTTTATTGACTAATCTTGACTGTTCTAGGACTCACTCTGTGGATCTGGCTGGCCTGGAACTTAGAGGTCTGCTTTCTTCTGCTTCTAGAGTAATGGGATTAGAGGCATACTGATATAATCATACCTGGTTCTAAGATGAAAGTTTAGCTGGGTGGGATCTTGCCCTGGGGCTACTACTTGCTTTATTCCATTTAACATCAGGATTTTCTTTAATCTGTTTACACATACTGGAGCCCCTTTCCTTCTCAAATTGTACATTTTGCATTTTTCCTTATTCAGCTTGTTCCCTTTCATTATAAATCTACATAAGAGTGAATACTAGTAACCATATAATAGAGTCAATACTAACCTGTTTTGAAATTTCCTCTGCCAATGCAACTAATCCAAAACTCTTCAATTTAGCCTCATGCAGACTTTTTGGACAAAGGCAAAAGGCAGCCACATTTTTAACAAAAATATCACAAGAATAGTCTCTAGGCCACATACTAAAATTCTTTTCTGAAACCTCTTGAGCCAGGCCCCCACAGTTAAAAATCACCCTCAGAACCACTATCTTCCATGTTCCTACTAGGATGGCCAATTAAACCCTGCTTAAACCCCACTTAAAGCATTCAACTGATTTCCGAACCCAAAGTCCCAAAGTCCATATTTTTCCAAGCAAAAATAAGTTCAGGCCTATCAGAACAATACCCCATTCCTGATACCCACTTCTGTCTTAATTCAGGTTTTATGACTGTGAAGAGATATTATCACCAAAGGAAAACACTTAATTGGGGTTGGCTTACAGTTCAGAGGTTAAGTTCATTATCCTCATGGTGGAAAGGACAGCAGCATGCAGGTATACACAGTGCTGCAGAGGTAACTGATAGGTCTACATCTGGATCCACAGGCAGCAGAATGAGAATGCCACACTTGTTGTGGAATCTGAGACCTCAAAGACACTCCCAGTGACACACATCCTCCAATAAGACCATACCTCCTAATAGTGCCAATCTCTATGGGCCTATGGGGGCATTTTTATTCAAATCACCACAGCTACTATGTGTCTTAAAATGATAATAAATTAGTGTGTTTGGAATTAGGAAATACTGTGTCTAGTACATGAGAGATATTTATAAAATCGTATGTTTAAAGAATTCTTATGAAATATAGATAAAATATACTGTATCTAATTATATCTAGTTGTATCAATAGCAACTGCCAAAGAAAAGTACAAATTAAGAAGGAATATTGTCCTTCTTTTAGAAACTTAACCATCTCATTTATAGTCTTGGTCACAAAAATTCATTAAGAATCAAACATTGGTAAAAGTGTTTCTTTTTTGATAATCATAGCATAAAATTCATAGCAGTTGGATACCTTAATTCAGTTAAAGCTTATATCTTGGCATTTTTACTTTAATGCTGGGTATTTGAAATCAAAGTTGCTTTTAACATGGACTCAAACTCATTGTTACTTTTTAGAACTGAATGTGTTTATGAAACTTGAGTAATTCCTATGATAAACAATTAAGTTGCTGTTTTTGGAGAAAAAAAGTGCTTATCACAGTTTGACTTTTCTCTCAGCTGTGGATGTTAATATTATTTTCTTCTTTGGTACCTAGCAAACCACAGAAGGAAAATCTTGCTAATCCTATTTCTTATAACTCCAGTGCCTATTGATTCAGGTGTGAGTTTAACAAACTGCTCCCTTACAGCACAGGATTATATATGAAGAATCAGGGAGAGATAACAAAGTTACCTTCCAAGTATTCCAATTATTCCTCTCTCAAGAGCCTGTACAAACCAAAGATGTCTTTACTGCACATATAATCATATACTAATATTACTGTTGTAAAACAAATTACTGGATTAGCAAGACATTCTTAGTGGTGTTATAGTGGCATGAATGTTATGGTAGTAACAAATCACATTCTGATGGAACTTAAGGCCAATTCCACAAGTTAAAATCCATATCTGGCACCATTATCAGGGCCTCAAACCTGTTGCCACACAGGCCATAAACCCTAGAAGAGAACCTAATTTTTTCCTTTGTTAAATGGACATAATATGAACCTGACTCCTAATAAATTGTTTTTATATACATAGTGCATTGGTCAACACTCATCAGAGAAGCTTCTTTTTGAAGTAGGTGGTAATTAACATAGAAACCCCCAACTGGTCAAGGTGCAGAGAATATAAAAGTGTTGAATGGACATCTATAGCACACTTCCTTCTCTTTTGACTCAGATATTTTTGTAGAAAAAGGGATGAAAAGATATTAAGAGCCAGAGGTGGTGGATGAGTACAAAGAAACACTGTTTTTCTAACATAGCATGCCAGTTTCACATATGAACTCACAATGTTTGTGAAAGCATGTACAAGACCAGTGTAAGCTCAGATCAGATAATATTCCAAAACGGAGAGGGTAGCTGGATACAAAGTCCCATTTCTAGCTAAGGTGCAGTAGATAGCTCCTAGGGAAGGAGGGTTAGTTTTCTTCAAGGGTGCAGTCGATAGTTGATCATTCTGAAGTGAAGGCCATACATTTAAGAGTGTATGGGCAGCACAGGCTGTATTTACAGGTTAAAAATAAGAGGGCATAAAGTCAAGTGGGTAGGGAAGAAGTGATGAATCTAGAAAGAATTGGGGGAAAGGTTCAGGTAGAGCTCAGGGAACCCCACAGATCAAAGGGTGAAGCCAAAGAACAGGAGAATAAGAGCCAGAGGGGCTGAGGATTCCAGAAGAACATGGTCCACAGAATCAGCTAAGCAGGGCTCATAGGGACCCCCACAGACTAAAACATCAATTATAGAGCCTGCTTGGGATTTTTTTGGACTTCTGAAAGTAAGAGTTGGGGTGTCTCTGACTCATCTATCTCCCCATGTGACTCTTTTCCTCCTATTGGGTTTCCGGGTCCAACCTTGATATGAAAATTTATGCCTAGTCTTATTGCATCTTGTTATGCCATGTTTGTTTGCTATCACTGCGAGGCCTGCTCTTTTCTGAAGGGAAATGGAGGAACAGTGGATGTGGAGGAGGGGGTAAGTTGAGGGCACTGGGAGGAGGGGAGGGAAAAGAGGCTGCAGTCATGATGTATTGTCTAAGAAGAATCCATTTTTAAAAAGATCAAAATACATTGCAAAAAATTTTTAATTAACTAAAAAATGAGGGTAAGGACAAACAAAATATTAAATTATATAATTAAATATGCAGAGCTAGGCCTCTTGGGAAAACTTGTATCCCCAGTTATTCTGGAAGCTGAGGCAGGAAAATTATGAGTTCACATTCTGTTTGGGCTGTAGATTAAATATAAGGATAGTTTCACAACTTATCAAGACCCTGTTTTAAAACGGAAAGTAAATACATCTCAGGGGCAGAAGGCTTACCTAGCTTGAGCAGAACCCTAGGTTGGATTTTCAGTACTAGGGAAAACAAAAACAGTAAATACTGAGATTTTAGTAATCTTTGGTCAGAGGTGAAGGTAAAGCTATTTGCAAGTTATTTACACTTTTAAATTTTATGTATCAATAGTGATTGTTCCTGCCCTTTTGCTATGTCTCTGATCCACAGTAGCAGAGTAGAAATACCTGTTAGAATGAATTCTTTTGGGTTTCTTCTCTTTTAAACACAGAGAATAATCCTGAATCTTCATCAATCTTATATTTATTGTCCCTTTAAACCTGTTTATTTCATTACCAAGAGCTTAGACCTGAAGAAGTCTCACAAAGTTTGTCATTTTTGTATTCCTCTTATTGTTGTGTGACAGGTTGAGTGACCTGACCTGGGGGGAGGACATAAGTGTCACCATGTTGAGATGAGTGTAATTGCTTCCCTCAGGTGTCCTTGAGTAACTAGATACTTTCAGGTGCACCAGAGCACCAGGAATTCTGAAGCTTCCCAAAGGACAGATGAAGGCTGCCAGGGTTTTCTATTTGTTCTGTTTTTGTTTTCACAAGTGCTCAGAAAAACACTGAAAGAGTCCACAAACAATAATCTATAAGAAAAATATAACCATGGCCCAAAAAGAAATTAACAGTGCCTCTGTGTTTGTGCACCTTGAAAAGCTAAGCAGTTATGGAATCATTAAATAGAAGGTGTGCATGAGAGTAAACAAATTAGCATTGCAATAGAAAAATTAATGTCATTTGTGTTCAAACCCCCATGTCAGATTCAATGGCTGCAAGTAGCATGGAAAGTAAGAAGAGAGAATCAACTTCAGTCATTTATAAGAATTATTCTGTGAACCACAGAAAGACCTATTGATTTTATGTCTTTTTTATCTCATAAAGTACTTTAATTGACAAAATAAAAAGAAAGTAGAAGAAAGAAGGAAACTAGGAAAGTGTATGGAAGAGTCAGTGGCTTTGAATTTCACCTCACTGCTCCTTTTGATCCGCTGTCCCTGTCAGACTTATTTTGTGGTAACTCATTTCTACTCCTGGTGTGCGTGTGGCTATGTTCTTACTAGGGTTCTATAGACTAATGACTTCTTCTAGACTATCTGGAGGGAAAAGCTGAATATTTCACACTTGGCCTATCTTTATTTAAATCAAATAATTTCTATTTCTCTCTTATTCAAGAGTTTTAACCTGGGGAAAAATAATCAGGCAACTTTCTTTTTCACCTGTCAAATTAGAAACTTCAGTATATCTCACCTCAGAAACTACCCTAAAACTGTAATTGAAGCAACATGGAGTAGATTTTGATTTTTCTTTCCCAGAATTGACATTTGTTTTCTTATTGTATGTTTTGAATGAGATCTTCTCAACATTCACAGGCATTTTGATTTTTGTTACCAGTAGGTGGCCCTGTTTAATCAAGTTTAGGGAGTGCGGCCTTCTTGGAGGAAGTATGTCACTAGGGGCTGATTTTCAGTGTTTAATGACTTTGCCATTTGGAGTTTGCTCTGTGTTTCCTGTTTGTGGTTTGAGACGTAAACTCTCAGCTTCTGCTTCTGCCACCATGCTTGTTGCTTCCTGCCACAATTTTTGCCCACAATGGACTTCCATCTCTCTCAAACTGTAAGCCAAATTGTAGCTAGAGTTTTCCTGCCTGGCCCACAGTCAGGACAAATCTCTCTCACCTGCCAGTCCCACAGCCACTCAGACCCAACCAAGTAAACACAGAGACTTATATTGCTTACAAACTGTATGGCTGTGGTAGGCTTCTTGCTAACTGTTCTTACAGCTTAAATTAATCCATTTCTATAAATCTATACCTTGCCATGTGGCTTACCCACATCTTCACGTGCTGCTTGTCCTGGTAGCGGCTGGCAGTGACTCCTTCTGCCTTCCTGTTCTTTCTTTTCTCCTCTCTGTTAGTCCCGCCTATACTTCCTGCCTAGCCACTGGCCAATCAGTGTTTTATTTATTGACCAATCAGAGCAACACATTTGCCATACAGAACATCCCACAGCACCAAATGAACTCTTCCTTCTATAAGTTGCCTTCAACATGTGTTATCACAGGAGTATAAAAGAAAATAATATACTTATTTAATGAATTTCCTGCTATTTGCATGTCACAATAGTTTATCATCAGTATGACTGATATACCTGGCACAACAACTTTAAAAAAGCTTGATATTGGCTCATAGTCTTAAAGGCCATGGTCTTGGCTCCATCTTTTTAGGGCTTGGTGCAGCAGAACGACATGACTGTGGCAGAATATAGAGGGGGCTGTTTACCTCATGGCAGAAAGACAGCAGAGACATGGGAAGAGCTGGAGGCAGTTCTAGCTTTCAGAGGCTCAACTCCGGAAGCTATTTCTTCCAGCTATATATACCTCCTACATAATGCTGGGAATTATGTGTTTAACACAAGAATCCTTAGAGTGTCATTTGTCTCATTAAATTATCTTCATTGACTACTAATGTAAGAATCATGGTCTCCTACCACCATCCTGACCCTAATGCTTACAGAATTATGTTCCCATATTGAAAAGCCCAATACCTTTCCCATTCATCACTGTTCTGTGACTCTACAGCTAGTCACAGAATCAGTGAAGATGTGTAAAGGGGACAACGAGTTCCACTTCACATCTATACTCTATTTATGACAGTCCATTTGTGTATCCAGGATTTTTTAACCTTATTTTGTGGTTTGAATGAGACTAGCTCCCACAGGCTCATATGTTTGAATGCTTGTTCCCCAATTGGTGGAGCTGTTTGGGAAGGATCAGGAGATTCCGTCTTGTTGGAGGAGATCTATCACTTCCAGTAGGCTTTGAGGCCTTAAAACCCCTGTACTGTTTCCAGTTAGCTCTTTTGGTCTACCTCATGGCTGTATCTCAGATGTGAACTCTCAGCTACTGCTCCAGCAACATGCTTGCTTGCCTGCCTTCCTGTAGTTATTCTTCTTGCCATGATAATTATGGACTCACCCTCTGGAACTGCAAGTCCCAAATAAACTCTTTCTTCTCTAAATTGCCTTGGTCATGGTGTCTTTTCACAGCAAAAGAAAAGCAACTCAGACACTCTTTTGTGGAAAAGAAAGGAAGAAATGTATCCCATACTTTCTATTCTCAGGTCGACTCTCCTGAGTGATTGCTCATCACTTACTTGGTGCTGTTCTCTAACAACTCTATTTAACTTCACAGTTGTGTTTGCTTTTCTTGTATTTAAGAGTTCCTCTTGTTATTTTTATTTTCACTACAGAACCCCAAGACTCTCCTCTACTGCTTCCACTTTTCCTTTTCCTGGTTTTCACAAGAGCTTCAGTATTATATATGAAACTCTGTAACCCTAAAATCTTTGAAACTTGAGTATTCTTTACAGTCAGACCATGTACCTAGGGTCATAACTTTCCTCTTCACTGTCTCATATATTTTATTTATTTATTTTTTATTCAGACATTTTTTATTCACTCCATATATCAACCACGGATCCCTCTTCATCCTTCCTCCTGCTCCCCCCACCCAGCTTTCCCTCCGAGCCCACCCCCTATCCCCTCCTCTGAAAAGTTATGGTATCCCATAGGGAGTCAGCAAAGCCTGACACATTCAGCTGAGGCAGGTCCAAGCCCCTCCCCTGCATCAAGGATGTGCAGTGTGTCCCACCACAGGCAATGGGCTTCAAAAACCTAGTTCATGCACCAGGGATAGATCCTATTTCCACTGTCAGGGGCCCCTTAAACAAACCAAGCTACACAACTATCTTATCCACCACATAAAGACTTCCTGTGAAAGTTTGAAGGAGATGGTACTACATGGTGGTGCAGTTGGCCTCACAATGGTCATTTTTCATGGATTCCATGTTTAAATTCTCTTTTAGATGCATATTCATAGGATTTCTTATATCTGCAGTGTTAGTTCACAAAGAAATGTATCTGCTTACTAAACAGAGATTGCAAGAAATATTTTAGAGTATAGCTAATGAAAGACCAATAGGTAAAATAACGAATTGTAAATGATTGACATGTGTACTTCCAGTATGATATATTTACTATTTCTACAAAAAAAAGCTGAATAAGAAATGAAATAGGCCGGGCGGTGGTGGCGCACGCCTTTAATCCCAGCACTCGGGAGGCAGAGGCAGGCGGATTTCTGTGAGTTCGAGGCCAGCCTGGGCTATCAAGTGAGTCCCAGGAAAGGCGCAAAGCTACACAGAAAAACCCTGTCTTGAAAAACCAAAAAAAAAAAAAAAAAAAAAAAAAAAAGAAATGAAATAGAAAGGTATATTAAAAGTGCTTTTTAGAACATAAAAATTAATTTTCCCCTTGGGGAACAATGCATTTATCTCTGCTGATGATGGCATTATTTGTTTTGCATGCTAAGTTGTTATTTTTAATGAAGAAACAGTGAAGCAATTTTAATCACAAATTGTAAATAAAACATTTATTCTAATCATCATTTAAACACAAATAAGTATGCAATTTAAAGATACAATTAAATATAATAAGAGCAGTGTGTTATGAAATATAAATGACATACATACCCCTGAGTAAAATCTGCATATTTTAAGATAGTTTTTTTAACCATTTTCAATTGATATAATTTTTGTTTATAATTAAATAGGCATTTTACAGTATCAATGTAAATAAAGGCTACATAATCAAAGAGTCCTTTACATTATTCATTGATATAATCTGTGTGTGGAAATTAAGATTGGAATAAAAATCTCACTTAAATTAATCTAAAATATATACTATACCATACACCTGTTCACAATATCTTGCTGACAATTGTTACATGATAATGAATGTTAAGCAACCTAGAAATAAATGTATAATTAAGAATAATATATTATTTAAAACCTGTATATAAGGAAATTAACACACTGAAACATATTTTTATCTAAGCATGCGAAATTCTAAAGTTATACTTTTATAGCAATAGCAGGGCGACAGACTATATATGTTTTTTGCTGTGAGTCATCTGTATTTGCTATGATAAATACTAACAACATAGTTGAGCAGTAATGTGTTCAGGAATCTATGGCATGTACCATTGCATAGATGGCTTTTTATCAATGATAATTCTCAATTGTCCATTCTGAGTAATAAAAGAAACCCAGTATGTCCTTCGCTTCCCCACTCCTGCTTATGCATGTTTCTGTAGCAGGAAGAATTCCTTTGAGGCATGCAGTCATACATTTGCTTCTGTCATAATCTTATACTATAGAGGATGGAAGGAGAGAGGATTTTCATTGCAATTTTAATGTCATCTCGGTTCTGGATCCGTATGATCAGAATGAAGACATAACTCCTCCTTTAATCAAACCTGCACCATAGGGGGTTCTAAGGTACATGAGCTGGCAATTACAAATTGGTGTGATGAAATTCACACTTAAGACAGAATTACATAATGACTGAAGACATAGGAGACACATTGGGGTGAAGGCTGGGGGGCCAGGGTGTCCCTTTAGATATATAAATTCAAACATCAAACTAAAATAAAATTGAATAAATTCATGAAAATTCTCAAAATATAAAGCAGAGGTAATTTTCAATCTCTTCTCCTCATTTACTTATGTACTGTGTTTTTTCTAGTGTCAACCTGCTCCACAGTTGAGTTTCGCTGTGCAGATGGGACTTGCATTCCAAGATCAGCACGATGCAACCAAAACATGGACTGTGCAGATGCTTCAGATGAAAAGGACTGCAGTAAGAATTACTACTTCCTTTTGTTTGTTCGTGTCTGAACACCTGTTGGCGTTGAGTTGAACACTGTCCAACTTTTTCCTGAGCTTCTCCCAGAACTGATATGTAATTAACCCTGTTGTGTAGTATAATTGTGTATTTACTTCTTTAGTGATATTAAGTTTTCTTGCCTCTGTGACCTACATAGAAGCCTCATAACTCTTGAAAATGTGGTTTTAATTTCATTTTTATTCATATCCTTCTAGATAATACAGATTGCACACATTTCTATAAACTTGGAGTGAAATCCACAGGATTCATAAGATGTAACTCTACCTCACTGTGTATTCTGCCAAGCTGGATATGTGATGGGTCTAATGACTGTGGAGACTATTCAGATGAATTAAAGTGCCCAGGTAATTTCCAAAAGAAAAAAAAATTTCTTGTCTTGATGATGTAAAAGTTAGCTACTTAAATAATGAATGGATGAATTTGATACAGACCAGGGATAACCATTTTCTTCGAAAAATGTCACTTGATCTTTCTAAAGGAATTACAAACTGGTATATAGGAAATGTATACTAATTTCAGACTATATTTTTTTAACATTTAGCTCTTCATTAGAACTTTTAAAATTGATGACTAAGCCATTAAAATGTGTAATTTGTAAAGTTTCATCAGAACATTTGTAAACCTTGAAAGACCTATTTAAGGAAAAATAGGAGAAAGACACTCCTTAGTGATGACTTCACTTTGTGTTACACAGTTTTATGTTAGGCTAATGCAGTTCATACAACTTTGGAGATGATAGGTGGGGGCTGTAGATGTAACCAACCATCTTATTAAATAAGAAACACAGAACCAATGCAAAGAAGAAAGCCAAGAGGTCAGAGCCAAGAGCTAAAACCTTACCCTTCCTCCTGCAGTGGTCCTACCTCTCCGAAAGAGAGCTACTTCCTGTGTTAAAGTCTTTATATAGACTTTCTGTTCTGTTTTCTCATTGGTTGTAAACCCAACCACATGGCCGCCTTGTCACTGCCTGTCTGTACAGACCTCCAGGTCTTCTATGGTTGGTATTGAGATAAAGGCGTGTGTATACAATGCTGGCTGTATCCCTGAACACACAGAGACATACCTAGCTCTGCCTACCAAGTGCTGGGATTAAAGGTGTGTGCCACCACCACCTGGCTTTCCTATGGCTTGCTAATAGCTCTGACCCCCAGGCAACTTTATTTATTAACATACAAATAACATTTTAGTACAAATAAAATATCACCATAGGGGGCAGATATTTTATTACTGGGTCATGGTCTGACCGATACATTTATATCTGCTTCTTAACCATCTCTGCTGACGAAATCTCTGAAGAATATCATTTAGCTTTTTAGAGTACTTCTTTAACAATAATGACTGCTTTTAGTTAAGGACAATGAAACTAAATAAAATCATTCAACACGTTTACAAAAATAATGAAGTGGATACATGGTCAATATGGCACCACTTAATATGGCCTGAAACTGCTGTTTGCCTACCTCATCCTACTAACACTGACTTGGGTCCAGGCTTTGTTAGCATTTAATTTTTTTCCAAAATGTTTTGAGAAGTGGTAATTGTGGGTATTCACACAACAATTTCTATAAACACATACTCTATTTAAAAACTTCTCTTCATAAGAGGTCACGATTAATCACTTAGTAAGATCCTAACTTTTCTACTGAAAGAGGTGTAACACTATAATGTTGATTTTACTTAAGGCCTTCGATTTTTCTTTTCATTTCATTTTCCTCTGCTCCTTCCAACTCCTTTGTCCCTCATAACTCCCATCCAAATTCCATGGCCTCTTGCTCTCTAAATATTTCATACAAATGTAAATACACACATGTATGCATATGTAAAAATAAATACAATTTGCTATGTCCACTTAGTGTTGTTACTATTTATAGCAGATCATCCCTGGAGAAGAGCAGCCATTAAATACCTGTAGCTTTTCATATAAGAGTACATTTGTTTTCTTCTTTTTTTTAATTCAGAAACATTTTTTTCATACTATTGTATGTGCTTCCCCCAACTTCTTTCAAATCCATCCTTCTATCCACCTAACTTTTTCTTTTTTCTCTTCCTCTCTTAAAAAGCTAAAAAATATATTTGAAAAAAAATCAAGAAAAACACACCCACAAATTATGAAAGCAAAAATCAAAACAAATAAGCAAAAGAACGAGGACAGAAAAAAATGTGAAAACAAAGCAAAATTAAGCAAGTTCACAGAAATACCACTGAGTTCATTTTGTGTTGGTGAACTCTTTCTGGGCATCAGGTTTGGCCTGGTTGTGGTAGATACAACCAGTGAAATTCCATTGGAGAAAAGTGATTTTTTTCCCTTTGCCAGTGGATATTAAGTATAGATAGCTTCTAGGCTAGGGATGGGTTCTCATGCACACTTGCCACTCTCAGGGTGGGGACCACATCTGGCTCAGACCTGTGCAGGTCTTATGTGTGCTGCCACTGTCTCTGTGAGTTCGTATGAGTATGAATACTGTTGTTTCTGGAAGACAGTGTTTTCTTGAAGTCATCCACAACCTCTGGCTGCTACAGTATTTATTCTTTCTTTTCCAACTGGATCCTTGATCCTTGAGGGGTAGGCTTTGGTGTAGATACCCCAATTAGGACTCATTGTCTTACTTCGCACATTGTCCACTTGTTGCTCTTCATTCTATTCCCTTCTACTATAAGAAGAAGCTTCTCTGGTATGGGTTGAATGAGACCCTGATCTACAGATCAAGCAGTATGTCATTAGGAGTTATTTTATTGCTCTGTTCATTTTGCAGAATAATAGTATTAGGCCATCACCTGTTTAGTCCCTGGTTCTTGGCCACCTTGACAATACCTGGTATGGGTTCCTTCAAGAAGGCCTTAAATCCAATCAAAAACTGGTTAGTTACTCTCATAACATTTGTGCCACTACTGAACCTGTCATACAGGCATGTCATAGGGTGAGGTTTTATGTGATTTGCCTCATCCAATCAGCATGTCAACTGGTTTTGCCATTTGATAGGTACTGTTTAGGCAACCATATTCATGAGATATCATGGATTTGTCTTTCCTCTCATATATAAGAAACAACTCAAGGCAGACACCCTGGTCCTCTGACTAGTACAATTGTTCTGTCTCTTTCTCATTAGTTTTCCTGATCCTTAGATTTAGGAGTTGAAATATACAGATATTAGAGCTGGGATCCCCACAGTAAGTTGTTTATTTGCAGTTTGACCACTTGGGCCTTTCCATGTCTTCTTTGTCTGCTGTAAATATAAGCTACATTGGTAATAGGTAAGAGGAGCATTGTACATATATCTTTGAATGTAAAGATGAGTACTTAGAATGAATTGATGCCTGTAATGAGTCTTTTTCTGTACTGTCAGCTCCAAATATCCACATGTAGACTTCTTATTAATTACAAAAGTTTGGTCTTAGCTTAGGCTTGTCCCACTAGCTCTTATTACTTAAATTAACCCATTTATTTTAATCTATGTGCTTCCACATGGCATGTGGCTTTTACCTCTCCTCCTACATGCCCTGCTTCCTCTGCATCTGGATAGTGACTCCTTCTTCTTCTATGTGTACTATCTGTCCCCAGACATCCTGTCTAACCTCTTCCTGCCTAGTTATTGACCATTCAGCTCTTTATTAACCTGAATAACAGTGACACATCTTCACACAGTGTAAAGGAATATTCCACAACAGGTACTGATTTAGGAAAGCTTCAGTATTATTGTACATTACCTTATCTACCATGGGAAGATGACTAGGTTTAAAGTACCAGGTATAAATTCCCTCCTTTTGAGCATGGCTTAAGTCCAATGCGATAGCTGTTACATACCACCAAGACCATTATTGTAACTTTGGGGACATCCTGCTCGATATTGTGGTTTGTAGGTTTCACAGCTGGACTATTGACAACTTTTTCCCTTGGCAACTGGAAGAGCTCTCCCTGATACTATGAGAGAGAGCCATGAAGAAGGAGTCTTTAAGATCAGCTCCATCTTGATATCTACAAGTCATGTGTCCAAAGAGTGTTTTCAGCAATAAGGACTTATCTTCAATTTGTGGGAGGCAACCTAAGCAGGAATTACATTACATATAGTGTTTGGGGAGTCCTGGCGTGGGAGTTTTGTGAGAAATTCTATGGTTCTTGATTGGAGCATTGGGGGATTATCACCCCAAGTGGTACAACTTCATGTATGTATGTGTCTTTGTGTGTATGTGTGTGTGTGTGTGTGTGTGTGTGTGTGTGTGTAATTTTGAGTAAGCATAAAACAATGAGTATTCCAAATAGTGTTATTTATCTCTCTTTTTTCTCTCTTCCCCAGTATCTTCTCCCTTTTCACTCCTCAGTTAAAGCTCCCACATTTTCTTAATTCTTCCTTCATAGCCAGTTTAAAAGCAGCCCCCCTCCTAGAAGTGATCCACTTTTCTTCTTGTTTTCTGCAGACGCTGTTAAAGGTTATAACCTAAAATATAACGATTTGGAGCTAGAAACTAAAATTAAGAAAGGATATGTGGTGTTTTTGTTTCCAGGTCTGGGTTATCATACTCTTGGTAGTATAATCATTTTCTCAATATTATTTGACTGCTCCATGAGCATGGCAGATTTTTCCACCATCTAGTGCTTTTTCCATCGTCTTCAGTTCTTTTATTCAGATTGTTTACATTTTCATTCTAGGGCCTTTCACTTCTTTTGTTAGTTTTATTAGTAGATATTTGATTTGTAATGAGGATATTATGAAAAATTTTGTAATGTGTTCCTCAATCTCCATGACTTTGTGGAAATAATAGCTATTCATTTTCTGCTGATTCAGAGTTTTATTGCATCATGGCCAGAAATTATATACGGAGTTGCTCCAATCTTCTGAAATTGTTAAGATTTGTTTTGTGTCTCAGGTTGTAGTTCATTTTAGAGAAGCTTCTTCCATGTGTTAATAAGAAGAATGCATATTCTTTGGTCTTTGGGTAGAATATTTTATATATATATATATATATATATATATATATATTCATATATGTGTGAGTTATGTTTATTTGATGTATAATTATCATTCAATTTTGATTTTTCTGTTATTTTTGGCCAAATTAATAATCTACTGGAGAAAGTAGAATAATATTTACATCATTTACTATTTATATTTGCCTTTAACTCCAGTAATACACTTGTTATGAAATTGGGTATGAGAGAATTTGTTGCAAATTCATTTAGAATATAATGCCTTCTGGGTTAATTGATCCCTTTTTAGAATAAAGTTTCTATCATTGTCTTTTTGACTAGTTTTATATTGAAGTTTATTTTGTTAGATATTAGGAAGTCAGTGTCATTTTACTTCCCATTTGCTTAGGTTACTTCTTTTCATTCTTTGACTTTAAGGTGGTACTCATTAAAGCTGAGTTTCTTGTAGATAACAAAAAGATGGAATTGTTTTCCATTCAGCTAGCCTGTATCATCAGGATGGGAAGTTAAGGCTACTGATATTCAAGGGTATTAATAAAAGGTCTGTGTTGATTGCAGTCATTTTGATATTTTTGCTGTTTGTGCTCTTTGTGCTATTTTGTGTTTCAGTTATTATAGTGTCATTCATTTTTCTATAGTCCCTTGACTATTCTTATTCCTCTCCTCAATCCTAATTACTGCTACTAGCATTCTCTATAGGGATGGTTTAGTGAACATGGATTCTTTTTCCTGTTTATATCATGAAACATGTTTTTTTCTCCTTCAACTACGTGAGATAATTCTACTTGGTCCAGGAGTCTGGGTCGGCATTCATTGTTTTTTAAAACTTGGAGTATGTTGCTTCAGGATCTTTGGCTTTTAAAGAGTCCATTGGGAAATTAACTGTTATTCTTAATGAGTTTTCCTTTATGTGACTTGTGGTTTTTCTCCAGGAGCATTCAATACTCTGTATGTGGTCTTTTTATTTAATGTTTTAACTATAACATGCCATGAGAAGTTTTTCTTTTTCCTGTCTAATTGATGTTGTGTGCTACAAGAATTTGTGTGATTGTGTCTTCCCTAAATTTGGGTAAATTTTCTTCCTGGTCTTTTGTCTTTTTTCTTCCTTTCTTTTCTTTTTCTTTTCTTTTCTTTTTTAATAAAGGATCTCATTTTGCCCTAAATGGTCTTAGACTCTTTTGGTAGACCAGGATGGTCTCAAACACACAGACATCCACCTATCCCTGTCTCCCATTTTCTGGAATAAAGGTGTCTGCAACCATACCCAGTCTTATGTGTTCTTTTTCAAGATCTGGTCTATGTTATTGTTTTCAGATTCCTTTCCTTTATCTATGTTTATAATTCAAATTTGATCTTTTCTTGGCATTCTAAAGCTTTTGCATATTCTTTTCAATTATTTTACTTGCCTTGTTTTGCTGAAGTGGTTCAATACATTCAATTTATATTTGAGTCCTGATAGTCTAGCTTCTACTTGATTGATTCTACTTGTAATTCTTTCTTTTTCATTTTGTATATGTTATAGAGCTTTTCCATTCCATCTTTTCCTCAGCTTGAGTTATTTTCAGTCTTTCTATCTTTTCACTGAATTCAGTTTTTAAATTCTGAATTGTCACAGTCATTTCATTTATCCTTATCTTTGTGTTTTCTAGAACATCACTCCTGTATTTATTGTATCTCCTTTAATTTTTTTATATTTTTATTTATAACATTAAATAAAGAATTATATGTATGGATATTTTGCCTGCATGTATGTCTGTACACCACATGTGTTCCTCTTGCTGAACATGTGTCTGATATGATATTGTAGCCTTCTTCATATTAGGTAAGTGCTGGACTTTTGTGATTAAAGCTAGGTCAGATGAAGCTGATGCAGCAGAAGCTCAAATGTAGCTAGGTCTGCAAGTGTGAGCTTTGTGTGAGGGTAGCTGAAGATCAGAAGAGCTCAAAAGGATATACTGGTGTAGAAGCTGCACTTCTGGAGATAGTTAAGGCTGAGGTTTGAGGAAGTACAGCTACAGCTTTTGAGGATTAAAGAAACTTGTTTGTAGACATTTGACTATAGCTTATTACAGATATTTAGCCCTCTTAATGGTTTTGCTATATTATTATTATTATTATTATTAATTATTATTATTATATATCTCCTGTCATACATTACATCCCTACCAAAGTTACCCCTCCTTCCACTGCTCCTAGTCCTTGTCCCTATCTCCCCTTCTGCCAGATCAAATCCTCTTCTATTTCCTTAAAAAAAAAGATAAATAAATAAAAAAGATAAAATAAGATTTGGCACACACCCCAAAATCACGCTGGATACGGCAACTCAGTAGTAGGAAAGGGGTTCAAAAGGCAAACAAATGAGTTAGAACCCCCACCTCACCGCACTTCACATGACCCCATTGTTTGGATTTCTACCAGAGTACCAAGATATACAACCCATAAGGTGTATGTTAAGGACCTAACTCAGATCCATACAGGGTCTGTGTTTGTCTCTTCAGTTTCTGTGAGCCCCTATGAACCCTGCTTAGTTGATTCTGTAAGAAGCATTCTCTTGGTGTCTTCAACTTCTCTGGCTCCTACAAACCTTCCTCCTTCCCTTCTGTGGGATTTCCCTGGATCCACCTAATGTTTGGCTGTGGATCTTTGCTTCTGCTCCCATCAGTTGCTGAGTGATGCCCTTCTGATGATAATTAGGAGTAGAGCAGAGTAGCACTAGAAATCATTTCACTGACTTTTTTCTTTCTTTCTTTTTTTTTTCTGCCATCCAGGCAGTGCTAGATGTGAGCTTCTTCTTGTGGCATGGGCCTCAAGTTTGTCATGGATTGGCCACTCCCACAAGTTCTGCACTACCATTGCCCCAGCACATATTATATACAGGACAGACTTTATGTTTTGTAGCTGGGTTTATGTCTTAGTTCTGCTGTTAGGAGCCTTACATGGTGATGGCCATATGTTAGAATATGCCTAGGATGGGCTCCATATCCCCCATTACTAGCAGGCTTCACTAAGGTCACTCTCACAGATTCCAGGGAACTTCTTCTATGCAAGCTTTCTACATTGCCCCTAAATTGTTCCCCAAATCCAGTCATGTCTCCCAGTACTCTTGCCTCCTTCTCTCCCAATCCTTGCATGATCACTCCTGTTCCCATCCCCACCTGCTCCAGGTTCACCTGCAAAATCTATTTTATTTCCTTTCAGGGAGATCCAAGCTTCCTCCTTTAACCCCCCTTGTTACTGAGCCTCTCTGAATCTGTGGATTTTAGTATGATTATCCTTTTCTTAACAGCTAATGTCTACTTATAAGTAAGTACAAACCAGGTTTGTGTTTCGAGGTCTGGGTTACCTCACTCAGGATGATCTTTTCTAGTTCCATCTATTTGCCTGCAAATTTCATGTTGTAATTGTTTTTAACAGCTGAGTAATACAACATTATGTAAGTGAACATCATTTTCTTTATCTATTCTTCAATTGAGGGACATCTAGGTTTATTTTTAGTTCTTGATTATTATGAATAAAACAACAATGAACATAGATGAGCAAGTGTTTTTGTTGTAGGATAGAATGTCCTTTGGGTATATGCCCAAGGATGGTGTAGCTGGGTCGTGAGGTAGATGGATACCTAATTTTTTGAGGAAATGACATGTTTATTTCCATTGTGTCTGTACTAGTTTACACTCCCACCAGCAATGGAGGAGTGTTCCCATTGCTCTGCATCCTTGCCAGCATGAGATGTCACTTGTTTTTTAATTTTTAAAATTTATTTATTTGTTTTTAGTCTTAGCCATTCAGACAGGTTTAATATGAAATCTCAAAGTGGTTTTGATTTGTATTTCCCTAATGGCTAAGAATGTTGAATATTTCTTTAAATGTTTCTCAGTCATTTGAAATTCTTCTGTTGAAAATTCTGTTTAGAAATGTATCTAATTTTCAATAGAGTCATTTGGTTTATTGATGTCTAGTTTCTTGAGCTCTTTATATATTTTGGATATTAGCCCTCTATTGGATGTGGAGTTGGTAAAAATCTTTTCCCATTTTGTAGGTTGTAATTTTTCCTATTGACAGTATCCTTTGCCTTACAGAATCTTCTAAGTTTCATGAGGTCCCATTTACTAATTGTACTTATTTCCTATGATATTGGTGTTCTCTTCAGGAAGTTGTCTCCTGTACCAATGAGTTCAAGGCTATTCCCTACTTTCTTTTCTATGAGGTACAGTGTGTCTGGTTTTATATTGAGGTCTTTGATCCACTTGAACTTGAGTTTTGTGCAGGGTGAAAGATATGGATCAGTTTGCATTCTACATGTTGACGTCCAGTTAGGGCAGCATTTATTAAGGATGATTTTTTCCATTGTGTATTTCTGGCTTCTTTGCTAAAACTAAGGTGTCCATAGATTTGTGGATTTATTTCTGGGCCTTTGATTCAATTCCATTGATTAACCTGTCTGTTTTTAAGTCAATACCCTGCAGCTGTTCAGTCCCAAATAAACACACAGAGGCTTATTTTAATTATAAACTGTTTGGCCTACTGCTCAGGCTTATAACTAACTAGCTCTTATGCTTAAATTAACCTATAGTCCTTGTCTATGTTTAGCCATACGGCATGGTATCTTTTCTCAGTCCTGCATTCTCATCTTACTTCCTCTGTGTCTGGTTGGTGACTCCATCTTGGCTTTTCCTCTTCTCAGAATTCTCCTAGTCTGGCCACTTTATCTACACTTCCTGCCTGGCTACTGGCCAATCAGCATTTCATTAAACCAATAAAAGTGACAAATCTTTACAGTGTACAAGAGCATTATCCCACAGCATACCCCAAGATATTTCATATTATTTGTGATTATTGTCAAGGTTGATGTTTCCTTGATCTTTCTCCATATATGGTAATTAAAAATTTTTCTGGTTATAGTAGTCTGGGTGAGCATCTGTGATCTCTTAGAGTCTGCAGGACATCTATTTAGGCCCTTCTGGCTTTTAGATTCTCCATTAAGAAGTTAGGGTGTAATTCTATAGGTCCATCTTTATGTGTTAATTTATTTTTTCCCTTGCAGCTTTTTTTTTTGTTGTTTTTTTGTTTTTTTTTTGAGACAGGATTTCTCTGTGTAGCTTTGGAGCCTGTCCTGGAACTTGCTTTTTACACCAGGCTGGCTTCGAACTCACAAAGATCCACCTGCCTCTGTCTCCCTGAGTGCTGGGATTAAAGGCATGTGCCACCACCACCCAGCTTCCCTTGAAGCGTTAATATTCTTTCTTGGTTCTGTATGTTTAGTGTTCTGACTACTATGTGGCACAGAGAATTTCTTTTCTGCTCCAACCTATTTGGTGGACACTAAACTTCTTATATCTTTATAGGCATGTCTTCTTTGAGTTAGAGAAATTTTCTTCTATGATTTTGTTAAAAATATTTTCTGGGCCTTTGAGCTGTGATTCTTATCTTTCTACTCCTATTATTCTGAAGTTTGGTTTTGTCATGGCATCCTTGATTTCCTGGATGCTTTGTGTCATGAACTTTTTGGATTTAACATTTTGCTTGATCATTGTATCAATTTCTTCTATTGTAGATTTCATTGCTGATATTCTGTCTTCCATCTCTTGCAATTTATTGGTGAAGCTTGACTCTGTAGTTCCTGTTCAAGTTCCTAAATGTTTCATTTCCATCAGTTTGTGTTTTCTTTATTGCTTCCATTTTCATTCTCAGGTCTTGAACAGTTTTATTGGTTTCCTTAAACTATTTGATTGTTTGTTTTTTCTTTGTTTCCTCTAGAGGATTTATTCATTTGTTTGTGTTTTCCTGGATTCCTTCAAGGGATTTATTCACTTCTTTAAGAACCTCTATCATCTTCACAAAGGTTGCTTTAAGGCTGTTTCCTTGTGCTTCCTTTGTGATGGAATATTCAGGGCTTGTTGTAGTATGCTAGCTGCACTCTGGTGGTGACATATTGCTCTGGCTACTCTTGACTGTGTCCTTAAGATCCTTAAGATGGCATCTAGGGATCTGAGTTTGGGGTGACGTTTAGGTGATTATTTCTGGGTTTGTCATTTTTTGGGTGATTGTTTTGTTCCTTGGATTCTGTTTCATCTCTGGAGTTTCAGGAAGTATGATAGCTGTTTGTTGCCTGTTTTGTTGGCTTCTTGGTTAGTGTGTTCATAAGGAATGTCTAATGTCAGAGGCGGGGATTCAGTGACTAGCGGGGAAGGAGGTTAGGAGGGGATAATCTGTGTATCCATAAGAAGTATGAATGGTAGAAGGGAGGTTGTAGACAGTGTTCTATTGTAGCACTAGGATAAGCCTGAAGGATTGAGCCTACTGGGGGACAGAAAGACCTGAGAGGGTCTGTAGGCAGGATGAATTAAAATTTGTAAAAGACTGGGGAACAACTTTGTTTAGTTTCATGGATCTTGGGGGTCAAAATTATTGATTTAAAGTTCTATTTACAGTGAAACATTCTTTTCATCATTATATCTGCAGTCAATATTGAAAATATTTTCAAGAGAATATTACATGATAATCATTAAACTAGTGTTTCTTTTCTTTTATAAAATTATCCTTTTCTAGGATTAACACATTATTTTAAAAGTTATTTTTCAACACTAACAAAGTTTTATACTAGGTAAAAGAGAAAGATGCCCTGGCAGGCAAGGGAAGGTGGACAGGTAGTGTAGGAACTAGCAGCAGGTGAAGCTGCACATGTCTGGTCATCTTTGTATCATCCCAGCAGCTGTAATGTGTACAATAATTTCATCTGGTTGATGAGTTCACTGAAAATGTGTTTACAGAAAATGAAAGGAAATTTTGATTTTAAATCATTAACAATGGATTACTTCAGTGTGATTATTAAATAAATTGTGGGGATCAATTTCTGATGGACAATGGGCCAGACACATTTCATACTATCTGAACCAAGGGTACAAGGGGACAACTAGGCTCCAGTCAGAAAAACTTATAGGATATTCTATATTCTATGAAATTCTATATAATATTTCAATTTTTAAAAACAAATCATAAGTTAAGAAATAATTTTACTGACA
The DNA here is from genome assembly GCF_949786415.1 of Peromyscus eremicus. Classification (NCBI taxonomy): domain Eukaryota; kingdom Metazoa; phylum Chordata; class Mammalia; order Rodentia; family Cricetidae; genus Peromyscus; species Peromyscus eremicus. The sequence continues at coordinate 20,603,330 of NC_081419.1, read as the reverse complement.
GAATACTATTTGTCTTCTGATATTTTACAAGGTATATAACTATTATTAATTAAATGTTAATTTATGGGTCTCAAGATTATACACTCACCAGCTCTTTATCAGCCAGATAATTTTCAAAATTTTATTGTACAATTTTTCTTTCTTAAAACTGAGAATATTGTTTAATTCCTACTAAGGCATGTTCAAGAAAGGGCAATATAAATATTCAATCCACCACCCCTTTTTTAAGCAAAGAGCCACTGATGTTTAATATGCTTTTATTATAAACACAGAACTCATATTTCTGATAAAACTATGATGCTTTTTTCTTCATTCCCTGTTGAATAAAGTTAGTTGTTTTCATTATTTTATGTTTACTATTGAATCATCTCATCAAACTGATTCAAGGAATGTGTTCCAATATTTCCCTCAACTTTTGCTTCCAGTTCTAAGACCAGCCTTGAACTGGATTTATAATCAAGTCTGGGGAAAAGGTCTCCCTCATGACTGGTGATGGGTTCTTATTTCTTGGGTCATTGTACCCTTGGCATTCTTCAGGACCAGGCCTGATCTGTTTTACGTTTCCCAGTTTGTCTGTTCCAACTCAGGTGGTATTAAAACTGTATCTCCATGCACTGCCAAAGCCTCAGATTAATTTAACATATTTGACACTGCATTCTATGTTTTATCATAGTTCAGAACAAACACAAATGTGAAGAGAATTATTTTGGTTGTCCTAGTGGAAGATGCATTTTGAATACCTGGGTGTGTGATGGTCAGAAGGACTGTGAGGATGGGCTGGATGAACTACACTGTGGTGAGCCTCTACTCTGCGTTGTTGTATGAGCTGCTTATGGTACCACTCTTATGTGGGTATTTCTGTTCCTAGGGGATTTATGCACAATACTGTTGATAGACTATAAAAGTAAACACAGACAATTATAACATAGCATGACAACCTCTTGTTTCATACTTTTCTTACAATTTTATGCTTAAAATAATTATCAACATTAATCTAAATGTGGTAGCTTCATTTTTTGAGTTATTTATTTCAGATACTATTAATATACTTACAGCCTGTAATGAGAAAAAGACTTCAAAAATACCTACTTGTTCTTTGCTTAAATTTTGTTTTAATTATGTGCATGATTTTAAATAATACACTCAAGCATCTGTTTCTTCAAGCACTTGCCCCTTTCATATTTTTATTATTATTATTATTGTGCGTGCAAAGTTCATTTATGTTAGAAAGGAAAGAAAACATTTTAAATTTTATTTTATAAAATTTGTGATTTTTATATAAGAGAAACAAGCCTTTGATATGTTCAATCTTTTATTATAATGCAAGCATGTTATGGTGGACAAAGTTAAAACGGTTAAAAATGAATCACTTGTGAAATGTCAAACTTTTCTGAAAGTAAATTCTATGGGTAAATAATGAAGTGTGTAGTCTGAAGGTTTCTCCGGTCCTTCCATGCCCCCGCAGTCCTGTGGCCCGCTTATAAAATAATCACTCAGAAGTTTATATTAATTATAACTGTTCAGCCATTAGCTCAGGCTATTAATGACTAGTTCTTACACTTAAATTAACCCATAATTCTTATCTATATTTAGCCACTTGGCTTGTTACCTTTTCTCAGTTCTGCCTTGTCATCTTGCTTTCTCTGTGTCTGGCTGGCAACTCCTGACTCTGCCCTTCCTCTTCCTGTCTCTCTCCTGGATTTCCTGTTTGGTAATAACCTGACACACCATAGGCCAGAGCAGTTTCTTTATTAGCCAACCATAGTAATACACATTCACAGAGTACAGGAAGACATCCCATGGCAGAAGTATGTTCTTTGTAGTTAAAATTCTGCATATCTTCACATTAGAACCAGACTGCTTCAGAAAAAAAAAGTGCTTCAAAAATTCTTAATTTCTAAGCAATTAGCTATTATATAATTAAATTTCTTAAATTTTGGTTTTCCTCAAATAAAATTGCTGAAATTTCCTTTGTTTTGCTGATCTTCTAAGTAAATATTTGAAAGCAAAATATACAACTTAAAATACTTCTTTTGAATCAAAGCCTGTGATAGTTGATTTTCTTGCTGATATAATCAATTTAAGGTAAGAAAGGTTTGGGGGGGGGTTTATAGCTAGATGGTTTATAGTCTACCATGATAGAGAAGGCATGGCCATAGGAAGAGGAGGAGCCTTGTCCCACTCAGACCAAGTTCAAAGAGCAGAGAATAATGAATAGTGTTCTTAACTCACGTTCATCTCTGCATTCAGTCTCAGACCCCACCCCATATTTAGGTTGGGTCTTCACACTACAGTTGACCTATTCACAGTAACCCCTTACATTTATGCTGAGTGAGTTGTTTCTTTTGTGATTCTGAATCTCTCCAAACTGACAAGAAAATCAACAATCACAAAGCCAAATTGATATTTTAATGAAAATTTGTTTTGAATAATTTCATTTAGGAGGATTTCATTTTGGGGTGTCATTTGATGAAACTGTGCTAGGTGGAGAAAGGACAGAGGCTAAAGCAAGACAATCAAAACCTTGATACTGTAAAAAGTAAGGAGGCATGCTACCAAAAATGTCTAACCTAGTATGAAAATTGCCATGTTTCTAATGAAGTTTGGAGTTCCTACTCAAAAATTACAAACTGAAGCACTTTCAGACAATGTAACAAAAGCACCAACATGTGGACTTTTTAAAGGACAAAGCTATTGGTTTGCCCTCAAGCTACACCCTCATTCCTCACATCTTTGGAAACAAGTATTTGATGGTCATGCTGTCTTCTGCATGATGCACGTTTTTCTCTTAGTTAAAGATTGATGGAAATAAAGAAAATACTACTTTCTGCATCTGGAGTATTTATTTTAGTTTGGTGATCAAAGATATCCTTAAAGGAGTGTAGCTAGCATAGTCACTAGCGAAGAGCCAAGCCCTGTAAGAAGTAGGTTGTAGAGACAAGGTTGTGCAAGCTGGAAGCACAGGAGTTTGCAAACTTTTGTCAGCCTTCATGTAGAGTCACTATAGAGAGTATCAACTTGGTTTGTTTTATTATAGGATAGTTGATTTTAGAAAACCTGTAGAAAGAGTCTAAGAAAATTCTTTGTCACAGTGCAATCTATTTATGTATGTTAACTGGCTGCCACGTGATATTTTGATCCACATTTACATTGTGAAATGTTCAAACAAGTGTAAAAATATCTATTTCCTCAATTATTTATCATTTTAATAAAGACCTTTCCATATAGCTTTTTAATAATACAATATTGTTGTGTGTAGCTGTACTATTGTGCAATAGATCACCCGGACTTATTTTCCTAGTGATTCCTCCTAAAATAATCATTTTTGTGTTCTAGATTCTTCTTGCTCTTGGAACCAGTTTGCTTGTTCTGTACAAAAATGCATTTCTAAACACTGGGTCTGTGATGGGGAGGATGACTGTGGTGACAGCTTGGATGAAAGTGACAGTGTTTGTGGTGAGCAGCTTCCTTTGTGCTCTTAATATTTTTTCCTCTGCATTTTTAAGTAGCATATATGTTTGATCATTTTGAAGCACACATATTGCATATATCTGTGCTTTCTAATGTCTTACAGATCATCAAATTGATTTTGTCATTTTCATATGTACTCTTACTACTTTTTTAAAGCAACAGTTGATGTTTTATTTTAAGATTTTATTTTTAGTTATGTTTATGTGGGTGTGTCCCTATGCAGAAATATGCACAAACCATATCCCATGTATCTAGAATTATAAGTGGTTAGGAGCTGCTTATTGTGGTTGCTGAGATTTGAACTGTGGACTTCTGCAAGAACAGTACATGCTTTTAACCAATGAGCCATACCTCAAGCCCCTATTATCTTCTTTGTAAAAGCACACACATTGATTATGTGGAATTTTGCCTGTGTGATATCAAATAATCGCAACTGTCCTTCATATACCTAGCTTTCAATGCTCCTTTCCTGTGAGTTGATTGGCATGTTGAGACAAAATAATCTTGTTTTATGACACATGAGAACATAGCTGAGTTGTCCCCTGAAAGTTAGTGTAAAAGTTTTCCACCCATTAACCACCATTAGCCAGCCATTAAACACCTATGTTGTTTATGTGCCCATACTGTAATAAAGCATTGATGCTACATTGCTTTAAATTGGAAATGAAGAAATTTGACAAATGTATACAATTTTCAAAGAACTTTGAAGCTCAGTATTTGTGGTATTGTAGTGTTAAATGTCTATATTTACCTGCTATGCTTTTAACCATTAAATAAGTACTATGTATTTCATCTGCAAAGGCAGTGTGGTTTTGTTGGCAGAATTTTCCAGTCCTGAGAGACTACTCCCAAATAACCAACATGGAGACTTATATTAATTATAAATCCTTGGCCAATAGCTCAGGCTTGTTACCTGCTAGCTCTTACAACTTCACCCATTACTATTAATCTATTTTTCTCCCGAGACTCATGGCTTTTATCTCTACTCCATTTTGTGTCTCTGACTAGTTCTGTGTCTAACTGGTGACTGCTCTGACTCCAAACTTTTTCTTCTATGCATTTTTAGTCAGGCTTTCCTGCCTAATTTTATCCTATTCAGCTATTGGCCAGTCATTTTTCTTATTAAACCAATGAGAGTAATTCATATTCATAGTGTACAAAAAGATTGTTTCACCGCATGATATATTTTAATAATCACAAGTATTTTTCTTGTGTTTTATATGGAACTATTATCTGGATTTCTCAAGGGCTAGAAGGCAACAAGCTAAACTCCATAAAGTCTGAACATTTTTTGTCATAATATTCATTTGTTTATTTACCTGTTTGTCTATTTACCAAGCACTTGTTATAAGTATTAGATGTATTTATACTTGCATACCCTTTATTCATTATAGCAGGATTGGCTCTTCTCCATTGTCATTTTAGAGAGAAGAAGAAATGAATAATAAATTCAGATGCCTGGACAGAGCTGAATGTCTTTCTGCATTCACATTTCAGCAGAATGGTCAGCAGTTTGGGCTCTTATCAGGGACAGAAGGGCCTGATAGTTCTCAACTTCAACTGAATTGCCCAGTGGAAAACATAAAATTGGCATTTATCTCCTGAAAGCAGACAATTTATTTTACTGCATTTAAGACAGTCCAAAAGTATTTTTTCCTTTTACACAGTTGGAGCAAAGTACAATAGATACAATAGATAAATATAAAAAATAAAAGTCATCATCAAAATGCTTTAAATACAGAAATATTGATTAATTACATGACTTTATCTCCTTTGTTTCTTTGCTATAAATCCTTTAAGTTCTAAATTAGGACTTTCATGGGCTAGGCATGTTTCTAGTTCATGAAACCATCTTGCTTTTGACATTTTGTTTAACCAGGCACTAAAAGTTTCCACTGATAACTGCTTTCCTAGAAACACAGTCTAATAGGAGGGGCAAAGGCCCTAGAGATATACAGAGTCACTGCATTCATGTCTTATTTCTAGGGTATGTAATCATGGGATATTAATTTTATTGCTCACTTCTTGAATTTTCTGCTGATAAAGAGATATGGAGAGATTTGTTTACATAATTGCTATAATTATCATGCACTGTGTCCATGACTTTATCCCTGTTCTCTTAATTCTCCTTCCTGTCTTTTTACCTTTCTGTACAAATGATATTATACCTCTCATTTTCTCTCTCTCCCTCTCTCTCTTTACATACACACACATACATACACACACACACACACACACACACACACACACACACACACAGAGTCAATGATGTCTTGAAAATGCTTTTAAATAAAGAATAAAATGGTAGTGAACAATATTTATTTTCATTCAAACTAATAGGTCTATTCAATTTACTTAAGGCTGTATTTTCTCTGATAACAATAAGATCATACATAAGAACTACCTCTTGCATTGAAATTTCAGTCAACAAATAAATCTAATATTTTCGAATTGGAAGGCAACCTTACAAATAACTCATCTCAGTGGTTCACAGCATTTACTGCACCAAAAGTCCATGTTAAAAATCTATTAAAATATAGATTTCAGAGCCCCACTTCCAAATATCATGATGATGTACATGAACATGATTTATAAAAGCAGATTGTATCTCTGACATGTCATATTGAGGAGCTCAGCATGGAAATTCTACTGCACTTTATCTCTAGCTTTTGATATGTGAGAAGAGAGAAGTGTATAGAGATTAATAAATGCACATGAAATCACACAGTTATTGGCTGATGGCAGAAGTGGAGACAGAATTCCAGTTTCCAAAGTATTAACAGGATACTGACCTTTACCAGTCAACTCTTCTTGTCTGAATAGAGCACAAGATGGGCCTAGTGAATGGTTTTCAGTGTGTCTTTATTCTCCCCAGGGATAATTTTTCCCTGGGGAACATGATGCCAGATGGCAGTGGCCACCAGGAAATGAAGCTGTGAGGTTTTCCATGGCTAGTTTCTTCTCAATTGATTTAGTGTTTTGGCATGTTCTTCACTCAGAATCTGTTGAACAGCATCAAGGGAACCATCAAATTAGCTGCAAAGAACACTATGTCATTTCATACATGGAGATGTCTTCATAATTACCTAGTCAAACCCTTTTTTCTAGCAGGAGAGAAAATTTAGACAAGAGACTTCTTGAAGGCCAGGCAGAATTAGATGATAGCATTGCCATTATTACAGAAGCTAAAACATGGTATTGTTGCTGGAGAATTTCTCTCCAGCTCCCGCCACCAAGTCCCGCCAGTTCCAGAGCCCACTTATAAAATAAACACACAGACTCTTACATTATTTAAACTGCTTGGCCATTAGCTCAGGCCTGTTATTGTCTAGCTCTTACTCTTATATTTAGCCCATTTCTATTAATCTTTACTTTGCCACATGGCTCATGGCTTACTGGTACCTTACATCTTCCTTGTCCTGATGGCGGCTGGCAGTGTCTCTCTCTCAGCCTTCCACTTCCCAGAATTCTTTTCCTTGTCCCGCCTATACTTCCTGCCTAGCCAATGGCCAATCAGTGATTTATTTACTGACCAATCAGCAACACACTTGACATACAGACCATTCCACAGCACTTCCCCTTTTCTTTTCTTAAAAAGGAAGGTTTTAACTTTAACATAGTAAAATTACATATAACAAAACAATTATCAAGCAAGAATTACAGTTACAGTATTAAAGAAGAGATCCTATCTATCTTATATTTGTAAGTTTAAGGTTTTATATCTAACTTATCTTTTATTATAACTAAGGAAAATTGTAAGTATCCAGTCTTTAACCACATCAAAGACCTCAGAAGGATATATTACTACCTGAGAAATGGAGAAGGATATAAGCAACTTTTAGGAGTCTTGTAGGGTAGACAGAGACAGCTGGCAGCCTGGACAGTCATTCAAAGTTCTCTTGTAAAGTTGGGGCATCTGTCTTCAGCCCACAGGCCTAGAGTCTCTTATTCACTTTTCTCTGTGTCTTGTAGAATGTCTGGCAGATTTCTCTGCAAAGCAGGAACCTGAAGGACCATTTTGTCAAGCAAAGTTCAGAGGTCACCTTTCTATGGGTCCTGCATGTCCAGTTGATCAGACAGTCCAGGCAAGAACAGTTTCTTGCCCAAATGGCTATTTTTGTCAAGGTGAAGATAAACTCCGTATGGAGTGTCTTCGATGCCCATCCTCCTCTCTGAAGTAAATCGGTGCTGTCAGGAGCAGACATGTCTCACTGTCCAGAAAGTCTAAATTTTTAAAACATTTTAAATGCCATATTCTGTAGGTCTTTGAAGTGTTTGAAGACTACCTATCTATCTGAAATATAACTATGTATACCTAGAAGACTTAACTAACATGGCTACAAATATGATTATCATAGATGACTAATTATTAATCTATTTTTTAATTATCCATTATAATTTTAAATGAGTTACATAAACATAATACCTCAAACAAGAATAGAAATATATATACAGTATAACAAAATTAAGTTTAAACTTGTATCAATAAACTAAAATCTATAGCAATGTAAAACATTTTAAACAAGTTGTTACTCTTTAAAAGTAGGTTCATTAATCTACCCTTTCATCCTATCATATCTAAACTATCCCCCTTTTTGTTTTAGAAAGAGATTGTATTTATAATCAACCTGATTTAAATAAAAATATTGTTTTTTCTCTGTCCCACATCAGAGGGCTCTTCTGATTTGGGACATAAGAATCTCTTAACCATTTTTTTTTTTTTTGAGCAATATGTCTGGGTTTAGAGAGGGAGTGAGCCAATTCCATCTCTAAAGCCAGCTTGGAATATTTGGGAATTTGGGCGTAGCTTCTCTTACTACTTCCTGCTGGAGGGGGGCGCTGTATCTTCTGGAGACAGAAAGAAAATTTTAGGATCATGGAGTAGTCCGTGAGGCTGTATATCTGAGCCAGTTGACTTGAAACCATTCTGGATGTTGAATCATCTGGGCCATGGTGTCACTGGAGACCTTTCAGGGGGTCTTGGCTGGTCAAACCTGATGTATCTTAATCTGGAACAAATCCATAGTCTCTGGCTTTCTGTGGAAACAAGAGCAGAGACTCTTTTCCAAAGCAACATATCCTTATATCCAAATTTTGAAGTCAAGGTACCTTTAAAATATACATTTTGGCATAACTCAACAGCTTTTACAATCAAATGTTTTTCTGCAGTTACGAATATCAAAGAGAACATAATCCAGATTCTCTGTGTGGTAGTCATCTTTACGTGGCTTATTTTTTATACTACCTTTACTGTCTCTTTAAAGACTTTATTTTTTAAAACTATGTATTTGTTTCTATAACTCTATATATCACTTTTTTTGTCTCTTTCAAGCCTACGTATCTTTTACATACATTGTAAACTATTACATCTGAATCTGTCTTATTGTGAATCTCTTGCCTTAAACTGCAGCAGCTGTGGCTGCTGGCTCCGCCCATCTCAGCTTCCCAACATGGCTACGTTTACTGCCAGCTCTGGGAGCTATCGTGGGTCTATGCTTTTATCCAAGCAGCGTGTAGCCCAGAAACTTCTTTTTTTTTGTTTTGTACTAGCAAAGGCTAAATCCACCACATAGCTTAATGTGTTACTTGCAGAGGCCTCATTCCTACCATACTGCAGGTAGAGAGTGCACACTAGGAACCCGCCAGTAGCTCAAACCGGCAGCTGCCGCTCATTTGAGAGAGACAATTAGGAAGCTGTTTTTAGTTCCGTTTTAGAATCTTTTTTCTAAGTTTTTAGGTGGAAACTCTTGCCACCACGTTGGACGCCATTTGTTGCTGGAGAATTTCTCTCCAGCTCCCGCCACCAAGTCCCGCCAGTTCCAGAGCCCACTTATAAAATAAACACACAGACTCTTACATTATTTAAACTGCTTGGCCATTAGCTCAGGCCTGTTATTGTCTAGCTCTTACTCTTATATTTAGCCCATTTCTATTAATCTTTACTTTGCCACATGGCTCATGGCTTACTGGTACCTTACATCTTCCTTGTCCTGATGGCGGCTGGCAGTGTCTCTCTCTCAGCCTTCCACTTCCCAGAATTCTTTTCCTTGTCCCGCCTATACTTCCTGCCTAGCCAATGGCCAATCAGTGATTTATTTACTGACCAATCAGCAACACACTTGACATACAGACCATTCCACAGCATGGTATTATGAATTTAATATTGAAAATGACTTGAAGAATAAGGGAGTTATAGAATAATTTTATGGGAAGATACTTACTTTAAAATATATTATTATGTAACAACAGGTAAGTTTTACTTTTAAGTGAAAGCAACACTTATTTTATCGATTGTTTTCTGATTTTTTTCTACTCAGCCCTTTTTCTGTTGAAGTACTCATCCTCATTCAGACAATTCTTTAACAACTGGACACTTCAGTATTGATGTCAATCTTATCCTTCTGGCCTCATATATGTCTAGGAAAGTTAGGTTAGACAGTCATCTACTGCATGATTTGAGGACAATGCTCTGAGAAGCACCTTTTGCTCATAGCAATCATATGACTGAAAAATAAAATGACAATAATCATATATGAAAGTGCATTAACCCTGATTTACATGATTGGAAGAAAATATTTTCTATCAATTAAATCAGTCCTTTTTTTCTTTCTGTTTTTTTGGCATTGCTCAGAGTTGAACCCAGAACCTTGTAATTGTTAGCTAAGGAATTATCAGTTTGCTTTATCTCTTTCTAGGTGTACTAAAGTTTTGTAAAACTAATTATAGAAGTATGTGTTTGGCACATATCTTGGACATTATTCTATTCTCGAAAGTAAAATATAAAAATTAAGATTGAGTTTCTTCACTCAACAAAAATTTTATGTATGCAAATAAACTAAGTGTTGAAGATATATAGTATAGAAGTGGCTAGGGACACCCCTAGTCATTGATGTCTGATCATCATATGCTCATACCGAAGCTGTCTCTGTCCCTGTGAATTCACAGTCCAGTTCAGCAAGCATTGAAGATGTACCATGCAGCTCAACAAGACAATAAGTGATAGAAGTGGAAAGGCAGATTCTAGATAAAGGTGAAGGAAACATGCATTTTTCTTTGTAGCAATGTAAGATGAGGCAAAACAGTACTCATACTAGCATATGAGAGAATGAGCTTAGAACCACAAAAAAATATTTTGGGCCTCCAGTCAACATGGGAAGCTCTGCCCTTGTGATCGCTCCAAGTTTTCAGCTTGTGGAAGCTGGTGTCTTTTCCTATGAACGTGATATGTGAAGTTCTACAAGACTAAAGGAGTTGACACATTAAGTAGTTCATACATGCTAATCTATGAAATGTTATCATTACTCTCCCTGCTATTATTCCTGCCTGTGTACGTTCAATTCCTTCACAATGTCATTTGTTTAAAATCCCAATACATGCTTTGATATATTTTCAAGGAAAAGAGATATTACTTTGTGTGATGCAGCTATAAACAGGATAGCACTTGAAGCCATGAAATAATATATTCCTAAACAAGAATATGTCGACAGTTATTAGGACAGCATAATCCATAATTCTCAATAATTACTTTCCCTTAATTGCATGTAAGATCCTCTTGCTTATTTCCACAGGAAAGATGAACTGTGGCCCTTTTCCAGTGGATACACAGGATTTAATATCTCTTTTCTTTGGGTTTAAGGTGCTGTCACCTGTGCTTCTGACATGTTCAGCTGCCAGGGCTCCCATGCCTGCGTGCCCCGACACTGGCTCTGTGATGGTGAGAGGGACTGTCCTGATGGGAGTGACGAGCTCTCCACTGCAGGCTGTGGTATGAACATTGGCTTATGCCGTGTGTCCAAGAGATCAGCTGCAAAGTTCTGGGGGATTGTTTTTCTCATACCGCAATACACTTTCTTTCACTTTCCTCATCCCTCAAGGGTCCACGTGGGATGTTATAATAATTGTAGTTTATCAGTCTTATACATTCAGAGTGTTTTAGAAATGCTCAATGCCAGCAACAATTTTAAAACTATTTCACTGGCTGCAAATTTACTCTTTAAGCTCCACAATAGCACAACTTCTTTACGTACAGATGGTTGGTAGGTCTAGAATTTTCTTGTTAAATAACCCTCCCCTTCAAATTGTTTTGAATTCCTATTACAAATACTCTATAAATAGCTGCTATTAGGTAAATATGGATCAGGAAGTCAGTGGACACCTATCAATTCTAGAGATGTGGTATTAACCCTTGGGTCAGGTAAAGAAAGCATCAATAGAATGAATGAAATGGAGGGATCAAGAGGAAAACCTCTGATGTCAGACAGTTTACAAAGTTTTTGACTCAAGGTCATATCCAGGAGTTACTCAACAGTAAAAATTTACATATATTTTTTTTGCATGATCAGGAGGGTGAAAGACCTCAGCAAGTGAATGTAGATACCAAGATCAACTAGTGATCTGTTGAGCTGGGTTGTTTTTCAGGAAGGGTTTATTTGTCAGATTAGGTCTGTTAAATGAGATCTGACAATGTCATAAGTTTTTTTAAAGACACAGTCTTCATGTCTTTAAAATACTATAGGTGAGCCTGTTTGTGCATATGTATGTGAAAGGAATAAAAGCACAACAGGAAGCGTTTGACACAGCCCTATTTGCTCACAACTCATCCTGTTGTAGAATATACAAAGCTGTGATCTTGAAGTTGATGTGTTTCTATGAAGGTCAATGTTGCCGCTGAGGCCTGAATAACAAAAGACTATAAATTAATTCAGAAATCCAGATGATTCCACATGCTGTTGCTGTTGTAGTAAGTTAGCACTCTGGGAGGTATGTTAACATTTGTGGACCACATGGGTATTATTCAAAAAATTATGCTAAAATATAACAAATTGTACTCAAGCGACCAGGAAGTGGTAATGCAAAATAAGTTACTGCTCTCCCGCTTTAAAGAAGAATGTACAGGTCAGGATTGGTGTAATTCACTTAAGGTATAGAAACTGTCACAGCTCAAAGTTAGAGTTTTACTTTGATTAAAATATGTAAACTTAATGCTGTTTCTGTGTGACTTCTACATAACAGATCAAAATACATTTGTTGAAAATTAATTAACTGGACTACACCCCACACATAAAAAGATCCTTTCTGTTTTGTCTGTACATGGTTCTATGTCAATAATTACTGAGAGCATAGTGAAAGTTGCTTCATGGGGTGTAGGGCAGCTGGCAGAAGGAGACTGAGAGGCACGTGGGATAATAATTGTAAAATCTCAATTCTCAGAGTCTTAAAGGACACTAGATCATCACAAAGAAATGTACCAAGAATCTGGTGTTGATTTCTTGAAAACTGAACCATACCATTGCATCTTGATGGACAAAGAAAAGAGGAGTTTTCCATGGGGACAGCAGTGTTTACTGTTTTCAATGCCCATTATATGTTAATCACTAAAGTATTAATATTTTTCAATTAAGGCACCTTTTATTTACATTATTGAACACAAACATAATTAGTATAGAGATAGGAATTCTGAGAGTACCTATGAATTGTTGAATACCAAATTTGAAAGGTAAGTTCTACATACATTTTATCCTCATGGGAATATTTTCAGACTGATTTAATTACTTTCATTAAGCAGATGAACAAAAGGTGCTCACTTCCTCAAGCTTACAAATATAGAAGAGAGAACCATTTATGAGACTTGTGCTGCTGGCATTTGATTATAGCAGATCACAGATTTTAAGCATTCACAGTGCCCTGAACCTCAAGCACTACAGCATCTACACTTTTAGTTAATAGTAAAGAGTTCTCCTAAGGCTTGCGATTCTATGCATATAGAATCAAGGTGGTTTTTCTTTGAATGAGTCTATTACAAATTTGGATCAACTATCACTTAGCTCTTGCTGTAACACTGTGTCCACAGGGCTGTTTTCCTGAGGAATCAATATTCCATTGCAAGGGTCAACACTCACAGTATTAATGGAATTTTGATGGGGTTCATTACCTTGTAGGTCTTAATTTTGCTTGAACCAAGCCTTTTTAGAAGATTACCAAAAGATTTTTCTTTTAAGAAAAGTGACATTACCTACTTGTAGGAGAGAATGGAAGGTGGGCTGGGAGGGGGAGGCTGGAAAGGTGGGAGGAGAGAAGAGGGGGATCATTGGTTGGCATGTAAAATTAATAGAAATTTTTCTTAATATAAAACAAAAACAAAAACCAACAAAAAGAACAGTGACATTGTCAGTCTTTCTGGTGTATCCTCCATGTCTCTCATGAGCATTAACAGTTTCTTCTCACTGACTCAGCCTTTGAATCCTGAAATCATGCATTAGTATTTTAATATACATATGAGATCTTTTATTTACCTAATACATTGAATAGCAATATGTTAATATGTTAGCTTTTTTTTCTTTTCAGAGTACTACAAATTGATAGAAAAGATTCATATTGTAAACTTCAAGCATGAGAGAAGACAAAGTATGTACTCATGTAATTTTATTATTTTTTTTTGTAATTTCTTAGCGCCCAATAATACATGTGACGAAAATGCTTTCATGTGTCGTAATAAGGTGTGCATTCCCAAGCAGTTTGTGTGTGACCATGATGATGATTGTGGAGATGGCTCAGATGAGTTTCTGCAGTGTGGTAAGTATGATACTTCATAGGATGTATCAGTTCAAGTTCTATTAAAGGGACTCCAAAACACACAAGTAACTAAAACAAACATAGACATTTATTAGTGTCTTTAAAGCCAGTAAATTCAGTATTACACAATGGAGTAGGGGAGTTTTTTTTAAATCCTGCATAGTTACACATTCATTTGAAAACCACTCCCTCTTCTTGTGGATTCAGAGCAATTAGCAGTCAAACTGGAAAATGGCTGGAAAAAGAATTTCTGTCAAAGTAGTTAGGGTTACTTTGAACTTTGAAGATGAGAAATAACTGACTAATCCAATCTTACATTTAAATCAAATATTTGAGGAAATAATGCTATCCAAACAAACAAAAGCTCCCAAAATATATTTTAAATTCTGCTATATCATTTAAACTATCAAGAAAAAAATGCACTTAGCATTTTTCCTTCATCTTTTACTTTGAGACATGCACTACTTCATGTTTAAATTTAGCATTATGATCACCAAATGAGTCTCTCCATTATGTTGTTTACCTAACTATAACATATATTTCTTTCAGAATAGAATTTTTTAGTCTAACTAGTTATATATTAAAATTCATTTTTAAATTGTAGTCTTCTATAAGATGGATTCTTTTGAATATTTAAACACTAAGAAGGAATTAATTTATGCAGTTCATATGCAAAGGCATCCCCTGTGCCTGGGTAGGGATCAGCACTATCGTCCCATCAATGACAGAAACTCAGTGTAACCTTCTGACCTCATTGGATTATAGACCTAAGGCAATGTGTCCTCCCTGTGTCATGGGTCCAGCACTCTGCAGACGCCTCACTGTGCAGCACACTCAGTTCTTTTCTTTGTCTGCCATGTGAGATGGACTTAGAGCCATGTTTCATACTTCTCTGATATTTCTGCCTTTAGTCTTTATTGAAGCTCTGTGAAATCTCTTTGTATTTGTTATTACAATTGCTTCATATTTTAGTCCTTCATTCAATATATTTTATGAACTATATCATAATTTAACATATAATCCTTTTTTGTTTTATTTGTTTGTTTGTTTTAAATAAGTGACTGACTTAGAACTTGCTGTGTAGATCAGGCTGCACTCCAATCCATAAAGATCCCAATACTTTTCCCTCCTAAATCCTGGGATTAAAAATGTGTGCTACTGGAAAATGGATGTTCCAGTAAAATTTAAGTTCCAGAACTATCCCTTTCACCATAGTAGGAGAAATACTGATAAGGACAAGAAGAAACATAAGGTGAATATAAACTGGCTAGAAAGTTACCAGAATATTTTAAAGGGTGAACAATGTGACTTTAATTAGGAATGGTGGTGTGGAAGGAAACAATACTTGGAGCTCACTCGGGTCTATTCAGCCGTGGGATGGGCAGGATAAGGGCATTTCTGGGAAACATGAATTGATGCATGGCATTACAACACAGTTGACTGGGAAGTAGTTTTTATGATGCAGGAAGGATATGCAATAAATGGTTGAGGATTTGAAATTCTAGTTCCAGAGACCAGAAATGTGGTGTTGATATGCCACATTACTATGCTTGGCCATTAACACTAAGGTTAGCATTTAAGTTAGTACAATGAAGGCAAGAGCCAGACAGAGCCAGAACAAAAAATAAGAAATGAATAGGAAAGAAGTAATTTTTTTTAAAAGGGGGGAAGCATTATTTTAGAGCTGGAGTGCAGGGATTCACCTGCAATGTTGTATGTTGGATCAGGAAGGACTTTTACACAGGAAGATTGAAAAAAAGCCCTGGAGAGTGGATTATGAATACTTAACCAGGTTGAGAGTGTGAAGTCAAGAACAACAAAATGCTGCCAAAAACTGATCAGTTAGAATCCTGGGAGACCTGAATTTGACAGCCTTTGCTTAGTATTTTTTTCCTTTTAATTTCTAAGAGGAATTTCTGAAGGAAGATGTTACAAGCAATGATGTTTAATTAATTAATGGGAACTGGAAGTTATCAAGTAGAAACAAGATTTTGCAGAAAAGAAAAGCAAAGAACTGTGTTTAGGGGGATGAGGATATACTTGCTGCTGACTGGACTAGGAAGGACTTGCTGTGCTTACTAATAGGGGAAATGGCTAATGTGGGGATAGGCTGCCAACAGGCTGTTGTTGTAAACTACAGCTTCACCATCTAGTATGACAAATCCTCTCAATAGGTATGCAGTGATTTGTTTTTGCTACTAGAACTTTATTACGTCACACAATTCTATCTCTAAAAGCAGAACATTTCCCCAGGTTTATCAACACTTACTAGGAATTGCTTTGTTTATAATTTACAAATAGGGAAATCTCATTCCAAATCTCAATTTAAGAAATAAAACATAAACAAAGCTCAAATAAACAAACAGATGTGAGTCTTAAAAAATGGCTCATTTGACGTTTGATGATCCTAAGAACTGACCTATTGAAGAGATGACCCTAAGAATTTGCATATTGAATGGTTACAAAAATTTTCATGCTCATTCTTCTATACATATAATTTATTTTTTCTTGTTTTAGCAATTTCTTTTTACAATGAATAATTTTTGCCAAGCATAAATATAACATTACAGCTACTGTCAATGGATGCTATAGCTCAGAATCAGTTTACCCATATGTTCTGATACTACATCTAACCAAGAAACAAAGTATGGAAATAGGTTCTAGTAGTTTTCATTCTGTTTCATGTCCTAAGAGAAATGGGTTAGATATAGACACTCACTGAACAGACAGACACAGTTGACTGTGTGGCACAGTCATATTCCTTACCTAGAAACATTGGTACCTTATTTCCAAGTTTACATTTGACCTTTATTCCTGCTTTCACACAACAAACATTTCTTATGGCAGTAATGGAAAGAAATGAGGAGTATTTTCCACACAGGTCCAGGCTGCATCCTGGTTGGTTGGGTGTACTGTTTACTAAGAGGTGGAGCACTGATTGATTTCTATAATAGGAGCTTATAGAATGCTTGCTTCCTCTTTTCTAGGATATAGGCAGTGTGGTGCAGAAGAGTTCCGCTGTGCTGATGGGCGCTGCCTATTGAACACTCTATGGCAGTGTGATGGTGACTTTGATTGTCCTGATGGTTCTGATGAGGCACCAATCAACCCAAAGTGTAGGAGTGCAGGTACCACACCATACTCTGTTCATATTCAACTTTACTCTTACGTTTTTACTTTTGTTTCTTTGAGACATGACTTCTCTATGTAGCCTAGACTAACCCCAAACCTGGAATTCTCTTGCTTCAGCTTTCTGAGTATGAAATGAGAGGCAAGTCATGATTCTGAAGTTTTGTTTTGATTTATTTCTGGTTAGGTATTCAGTGAAGTAGACACAGGTAGTCAGACATGATGTTTCTACTGGTTCCATTAAGATCTGCTGTTTATATTTAAAATTGTGCCAAACAATCTTAACGATTCATTACTCTACTTTCTTACCTCTTTTTTTGCTATTGTTTTGAGGCAGGTTCTTATATAGTTTGGGCTGACTCAAACTATATAGCTAAATATGACCTCTAACATCTCCTCTCTTGCAACCAACTCATAAATGCTAGAATTATTGGCATGTGCCATGTGTGACAATGTCCATATTTAATCTTTTATTGATATTTTATTTACAAGGAAAAGTTTTCCCCATAGGCTTATATAAAAATTTAAGTATAAACTAAATTAAGATGTAAAGAGATATCATTAGACTACCATGTTATTTATTCCATAAGTATGTTTAATTATACCCATATATTTATTTCATAAATATATATATATAATTATTAAATTTTAATTAATTTTAAATAAGAATATATAGGAAAAAAATTTACTTAGAAATAATCCATATTACTCATACATACACAAATTGGATACTATTACATACCATTTGAAAAGAAATACAAAGACATGTTATATACAAACATGTACATGCTCACAGCCAGCCAAACTAATTTATGTACCACCTCACTATAACAAAAGTTGTTCAGTCATGTATTTTAGTGCAAACTCAATTTTTCCTGATATCCTGTACATGTTAATAAGCTTTTTTTTCTTAACCACATACTATGAGCAGTAATATTCAGCATTCAAGTTTAGGTAGCTGCTAGCTGAACTCTTTTTAAAGTTGTATTTGGAAGAACTATTGTTCACCATCAATGTTCTTTTTATGCCTTGACTTAAAAATGTCAGTACTATATTTTCTGGAAGAAATGAATTTAGCAATACCCACCTCTTCTTCCTTCTTGGCTTTTAGTGACAAATAATTTCCCAGAGATCTATAGCCTGGGGGAAATGTCAAGTCATCTTTACACCTTTGAACTCATTATTCACAGTGTAAATGAGATAGAATACATTAATATTGCTATAGATGCTTCTTTGAATGCTAATTTCATAGGAAAGTGAGGTCTTCAGTAGCTGTAAACCAGGAGCAGGCTGTTTGCCCTTAGCCTCCTTTGCATTGTTTATAAAACCTATTACCAACCTGTGCAGCATCTTAGATGCACACTTACTCATTGTAATTTTTTACATACAAGTTATCGTATTTGTGAGTGCTTTCTAGAACAGTGGCATACAAAGGCGTGCCTTTTATATTCCATATGTTTTATTTTCTTTTTCCAGAACATTCATGCAACAGTTCATTTTTTATGTGCAAAAATGGCAGGTGCATCCCCAGCGGTGGTCTTTGTGACAATAGGGATGACTGTGGAGACGGCTCAGACGAGAAAAACTGCCACATAAATGAATGTCTGAGTAAGAAAGTCAGTGGATGCTCTCAAGACTGTCAGGATTTGCCAGTAAGTTACAAGGTAGGCACACATCAAAAATAGCAAATCATATGAGACGTCAGAAAAATGATACAATAAAACCTTTATTTTCAGTATGACCTTAAAACTTGAAAAGCGTTGTAATTTTTCTAGGTAAAGGGATTTGCAGAAGGATTTCTGTCCGAAGAAGGATAATAATGTATATATGAGAGTTATAAGAATATAGCTAGGGATGAAAAAAATGTCACAACTTTCAGAATAAGGGGAGGGGAGAGTTTAAAGACAGTGAGAAGATAACAGCTACAAATATGTACAATCAATGTAAGTTCTCATTTCTCCCTTCTCTTCTTCCTCCTGGATATCCATTTAGTGGATTGCTTAGCCATTTTTTCATTTTAAAATAAAAACTACAACATTATCATAATATCATGCAGGAAAATACATAAATCATGCATTATTAGCACCTCAAATAAGCACAGTAAATTTAATTCAGACCTAATTACTTCATCACTTTTTACTAGCATAGTTTTCATGAAGAGAATGACTCAGTGGAAAAATGATGAGCAGATATATAGCTTTTAAAGTCATGGATGTATTATACTGCTATTGACTCAATATTACTAAAATTGATGATTGATTGGGAAACTCCATTAAGAACAATTAATTTGCAGCCTGAGGCTATAACTCCTTTGATGGAGCATTCATTCATGTGTGCAAACCTGGGCACAGCTCCCTGGCTCATAGAAAAAAAAAAAAAACTTACTCCAAAATTACTTTTTTATTTTTTTTAACTGGACAGTGGCTCAGGGGAATTGGCAATAGGCTATATCTTCTATAAAGAGGCAGCCCATAGCCAGTTAGAAATATCACTGGAGATAGAGCTTGTTCTACTGAGTTCTGTACATGTAGAACTCGCCTTGTGAAATGTGTACATTTATGGACATGGTATTTCATCAAAAGTAACCTTAATATGATTTTATATACATTTATAAATTCAGTACCTAGAGAAATGGCTCAGCAGATCAGAGCACTTTCTGCTCTTGCAGAGGACCAGGTTCACTTCCCAGTAACACAGCAGCTGACAATTGTCTCTAACTCTAGGTCAGTGGGATTCAACAACCTCTTCTGTCCTCCATGGGCACCTGACATACACAGATGTAAAGACTACACACAGGCAAAAGACTCACACACATAAGACATACATTTAGAAACATAAATGTATGGGGCACATATATTGGGAGGTGATCTCTACAAACCAGCAGAATAAGAAACACATCATGTTTGTGTAGTCTCAAAGGCTAAGTCAGATTTTGACATCAGTGAGAGCAAGTAGTTTCACACATCATCAGTGGTTCAGCAGTGACTCTGTGAACTCTATAAAGAAGGCCTGATCAAAAAGGTGTGTCTAGCATGAAGATACCATGCAGTTTTTCCTGAGTGCTGTAGCAGCCTATGAGGACACATTTCTGCACAATGCAAATTCAACCTAAAAGCCAATTGGCTATTTTTAATCTCTGAATTTATGATATTATGATTATTTAACTCTGTATGGTAAGGACTATATGATATATGTGTGTCTTAGGCTTTCTGTTGCTTTTAAGAGATACCATGACACCCCTGACACACATTGGCCTCAGCTGCTTTCCTTGGTAGTGGAGGGACATTCCATAACTAATTTCTTCTATCCTTGACTCTAAAGCCAGAACCATATGGCCAAAGCCATGGGTTAGAATATGAACCCCTCCTTCAATTTACACCTTCATCAGCTTTTTGTTTTCACCCGTTTCCTTCACAGCCTAAGCTTGGCTGTCCTGGACCTCCCTTTGTATAATTACACATATATAAAATCACACACACACACACACACACACACACACACACACACACACACACACTAGTTTAGCCATTTACCTTCAATAAATTGCTTTTCTAAGTTTGATTTATTGAAGTCATGTATGTGATGAATGCTGCTGTCAACCTGACACTGGCATCCACAATGATTTCAGGGACCACATTTAGATGACCTGAGAGGCATGCTGCCATCCTACAGAACTTGGCTTAAAAGACACTTCAATTCAATATCACTTTGTATCAAACAGTCAGATTCTGGCTTCCTGACTACATTATCATGTGATTTAATTTTGAGTATTTTAAGTGATAGCATTTCTCATCCTACCAAACTCTTCATTTTTTTATAACTCTTTATTTAAAGAAGAAGTTGTAAACTGAATGCCAAAAGGAATTTACCACTTCTGTGTGTGCCCATGCATGTGTGAACATGCCTGTGAACTGTGGCTATGTAATCATGTGCGTCAGTGCTCATGGAGGCAAGATATATCTTTCTTGATCACTCCTAGCTTGTCTTTTTGACAAGGTCTCTCTGAAGCGAGTTCTAATTTGGTTGTTACATGAACATCAGGGATCCTATCTAGGGTCACCTTGCTTGCACAGCAGACATTTTACTAACTGAGTCTCCTTCCTTCAGTATTTTCCATTGTACGTTGTGTGTGTGTGTGTGTGTGTGTGTGTGTGTGTGTGTGTGTGTGTGTGTTTCGAGACAATTTTCTCTGTGTAACAACTCTGGCTGTCTTGGAAGTGACTATCACTTTACACATCAGGCTGGCCTCGAACTCACAGATATCCATCTGCCTCTGCCTCCCAAGTGCTGGGATTAAAGGCATGTGCCACCACCACCTGACTCATTGTAAATATTTTTAAGCACACAGTACAGTGTTGTTTGTAAACATAACATGCTTAGTCTAAGTGGCAGTTCTTGGATCACTAGTTCAGGATGCAGAATAAGTTTTATTTATGGGCATCACAGAGACTCAACTGAGATATGAAGAGGCTGTGAAATCAGACTATTAGTTTTGGAGTACTTCCTAGATTGGCAGTGTGATCTAGAGATTTAAACAATACATTCTATTGCTGAATCTTTTGACATAAATGTTGATGGAAACTGTGAAAGTTGGAAGTTCTAAGGGCTTTGGGGAGCAGTTATCAACCTACTGAGAGACCCTTCCACAGGGGTCGACTAAGGTCATCAGAAAACACAAATATTTACATTATGACTCATAATATTAGTAAAATTATAGTTAAAAAGCAGTAATGAAAATAATTTTATGGTTGGGGTCACCACAATGTGAGGAAATGTATCAAAGGATTGTAGCATTAGGAAGGTTGAGAACCACTGGCTTAGGGAATTCATTCTTTATAAAATTACCAAGGAAAATATATTTATCTAAATTCTGAGCATATTAATTTGCTGATATTACCTCTTTTCTTATACATGAGTATTTTTATATCAAATTTATGATTTAATATTATGAGCATGAATCATCTATAGGTTTCCTAATAGATAAAAAACTCTGCCATCTCTTTTATTCTCAGATAAATGATTAAGGCCATGAAATGTTTATAATGAACAGCTGTAAAAGATTCTTTTTTGGTGCTTAAAAAATTTGTTCCTAACTCACTTTCAATACTCACAAGTTCTCTTCTTTAAAGAGCACCGAATAGACCAGGTTTAACAACAAGAACAACAAGAGAAGCAAGAACAATAATAATAAGCATCTGCCAAGTATAGTTACAGGCCAGAGTAAACATTCTCATATGTTATCCAAAGTTGTTTTTATTTGCATATCTATATTTTTGTATTAAGGAATATATATGTATATACCTTATATGCATTTAACAATAGTTAATGAAAAAGAGGCCATGAATACGGGAAGAGAGCAGGGAGGTGTATATGGGAGGGTTTGGAGAGAGAAAAATGAGTGGGAAAATGATGCAATTATGTTATAATCACCAAGAATAAAAGACATATATATTTTTAAGAATAGGAGATCAAACAGAAGCTACAAGCTTAGGTCTGGGTTTCCATGCTCTTTTCCAACTACCTGGTTTTAGTGGTGTCAATTCACTTCTCATCTTCCAGATTCCAGAGGTCACATGCCATTTTAACTTTACATAATATATGCAATTTTACTGAAGTTATCTATGAGGAGACATGATGACTTCCTGTTACCTCTTTAAGTGCCTTTCTAGTGTGAGCCTTGCTAAAGAGATAACCAAAAGCAACAGACAATGACAGTGACATCAGTTGATCATTCTCATTTTTCTTTCCCCAGTGCAAGTGCTGGCCTGGATTCCAGCTGAAGGATGACGGCAAAACATGTGTAGACATTGATGAATGCTCTTCAGGCTTCCCCTGTAGTCAGCAATGCATCAATACATACGGAACCTACAGGTGCCACTGTGCAGAAGGTTATGAAATACAGCCCAATAACCAAAATGGCTGCAGGTCCCTCTCAGGTAGTGAATTGAATTTGCCCATGATCCAAGCTCAGTTACACAAATGGATCTTGAGTTTTATAGCCATTTTTATTGAATTTACTCCTTGTTCCTGTGTCTGAGAAGTCAAAATCCTTCCTCCAGTACTGGAATCTGTTACTGTGACTTTGAACACCATACATATTCTGCTCTGTTTAAGAGAAGGCTGCGTTATTGTCTTGTGAGTTTTTGACATGTTGAGATTGCATACACATGACATAATTATCCCTAGCATGCTTTCTCTAAAGCATAGATTATTATGATATTTGCCAAGGTTGGGAGATAGTACTGTGTCATTATTGTGTTAATTTTTCTTCTCTCCTGTAATCCCATGCAGTTATGTATAAATGTATGCCACAGAAAACCAATTATTGTAGTAATAATAATAAATCCTGCTATATACCATTATACCAATAATTTAACAGTTTAAAAAATCTTAAACTTATGTTTAAGCAGTGTGGTTTTAATAAAGCAAGTCCTATAATTTTGTAAATTAGGGGAGAAACCGCACACATCAAAATGATACAAAGCAATACACAAGTGTTAGTGGCGTGGAAAAGAAATTCTGTTCTTCTTAGCTTTTAATTATCTTCAAAACAAATAACTATATTTACTTAAATATTTGTTCAAATGAATGCATATACAAAACTTTTAAACTGCTTTTCTTTAAGAATTTATTTTACTTCTAAATGAAAACTAAACAGAATAGAAACCCCATCCAATGACTGAGGGATCTGGATGCAGAGATCCATGGCTAGGCCCCTGGTGGAGCTCCGGGAGTCCAATTAGTGAGAAAGAGGAGGGTTTATATGAGCTAGAATTGTTGAGACCAAGGTTGGATAAAGCGCAGGGACAAATAGCCAAACAAATGGAAACACATGAACTATGAACCAATGGCTGAGGGGCCCCCAACTGGATCAGGCCCTCTGAATGGGTGAGATAGTCGATTGGCATGATCTGTTTGGGAGGCATCCAGGCAGTGGGACCGGGTCCTGTGCTCAGTGCATGAGTTGGCTGTTTGAAGCCTGGGGCCTATGCAGGATAGCTTGGCTCAGCCTGGGAGGAGGGGACTGGACCTGCCTGGCCTGAGTCTACCAGGTTGATCTCAGTCCGTGGGGGAGGCTTTGCCCTGGAGGAGGTGGGAATGGGGGGGAAGTTTAGGGAGGGCGGGAGGGGGGAGAACAAAGGAATCCGTGGCTGATATGTAGAACTGAATTGTATTGTAAAATAAAATAAAATAAAATTTTTTAAAAAAGAGCAGCAGCTCATCAAAAAAAAAGATTAAAAAAAATCTCATAACATACTGAACATAAACATGTCTTTGTCATGCACCTTTGTAAATTTGAAAATCTATAAGATAGTAAGGCATGTCAGCTGAGCATTTGTGAAAGAATTAACAGTGTACAAAAGATTGGAAATAAAAATAATGAGAAGTGGCAAAATGAAAAAAATCTGGAACTTAAAATGGTTATCAAGAAGGAATTTCTGACTAAACATTTGAGTCTACTATAGCTTCTAACATAGCTAATACATTATCCTTTTCTGAAATTCTCTGCAAATATATATATATATATATATATATATATATATATATATATGGAGAGAGAGAGAGAGAGAGAGAGAGAGAGAGAGAGAGAGAGAGAGAAAGTATTTTCTAATATCAAATACACTGTCTAATTTGTGATCTGATGTTAAGAGAGATACATGTTCAAATACTCACATTTTGCCTGCTGGTATGTGCTTCACTTTCCTACAGAAAGAATGGGTGTCTTTGGCTGTTATTATTCAGAAAAGCACAATATGTTCATTTACACTGCTACACACTGAACTGAGAGTAGCCTAAACAGGAAGTCAAATGTGTAAAACATCTAATACAATTTTCTATTTGCTTTTAGATGAAGAGCCCTTCTTAATTCTTGCCGATCAACATGAGATAAGAAAAATTAGCACAGATGGCTCCAACTACACCCTTCTAAAGCAGGTATGTCACCTCCAGGATGATGTGACAGTGAGTTTGGTGCCCTAGGCATCAGCACTGTATGTGGAAAAAAAGATATCATCAAAGTTTTGTCTATGATTAGCACGGTGTCCCAACTTACTATGTGATGCTTGTTGGAAGAATAGGAAGATGGCAGAGCATAGTTCAGGCTAAGACTTGTCTTAGGAATGCCAGGTTAAAAGTGGATGGCATATTAGAAGTGGCGTGGTGTTTTCTTAAGTTATTTTATATCCTGCCCAAATTGCTCGGCATACTATCCATTAAGTTTTTTTTTTTAACCACAAATTGAAAAATCCAGTTTTTATACTGTACTATGTCAATTTATGAAGAGATCATTAAATCTTCTATTTAGAAACTTGGTTAAGCAGCCGAATTGGATATATAGTCACCATTCCAATGACAACTCCTTGCTTTTTTCCCTGCAAGCCTTGTAGTTCAAGACAAACAGTATGTCTTTTGTTGTCTTTAATGGTTAATATGCTTTTTAGATTGTTTTTTAATGGAAGAGGTTTTTCCTCTATGCAACATGTAAACCACTTCAATATAGTCCTGGCTTCTTACTGGCACTTGCATTACTGCTAATCATGAATACTTGAGTGGACACGAACTTCCAATGCTTCCTTGAGCCAAAGTTATAGAAATGTACAAGACATGAGTATATTAGAAGTTCATACAAAACCCTCTGTCGCTGTGGAAAATTCTTATATATGGTCACCACTCAGTGAGAAAGCAGGCCCTAAGACTAAAGAAAAGCTTTGCATGTAGCCTGGCCTGAGGGATTCTTGAAATATATCATTTTTGATGAACATCATTATTTCATCATAACATTATAAAATTTTAAGTATTCCTGGGAGCGGAATTAGCCTCTTCTTTGGAGATAGTATCTAAAGATACAGAAAAAATGAGAAGTAATTTTTTTCTTGATATTTTGTCTTTGTCCAAATAATAAAAATATTGTATCTTAAACTTAAGTTTTATATTTTTTGTATACTTTCTTAGGAAGAATTATTTTTCTAGTGTTTTAAATTTTACTATTTTGATTTTAATCAATAATAATCTCATACAAGTGTGTTACATAAATTATAATGAAAGGTGGAATTTTTCTTAGCATATATACTATAAAATATGACTGTCATAGAGAAGTTATAGTGTAAATAGATACCACATTTAGAAAATATAATTTAATAGCGTACATTGTTGGAATGAAATTTAGTCAAGTAACTTTCCAATATGTTATCCAGTTTGATTCTATAAGTGCCTTTATCCTTGTAAAATTGTATAGAGAAACAACATGCAATTTCCTAAATTAATCATCTTGAATGAAAGGGCACAAATCTTCAGGTACAGAAATAAAAAAGACAAATAGGACTTTGATGACACCAATATTTATTTCCAAAGCCATAAGGATGACACCAGTTTTCAGACCTTATTTTTGCCACACCTCTGACTGTTTCCATGTTCTTTGCCTATAGTTCTACAGAGAGAGCACTGCATTGTTTTCTGTGGGCATTAAAGGGCAGCTACAGAAAAAGGTCTACCTCCACTGGATTAGAAATGCTTTAGTGTCTCTGTATTAGCACCTTTAATGTCTTATACTGGACTTGCTAAATTTGGATTTGAATTGTCATTATTTAAATGAATGACTGTTAAGAAAGTAGAAGACAATAACTAAGAATTACACATAATTAATTCCTTGCTAAACTTAGAGACAAATTTGTATGATCTCCTTACAAAACTCTCCATTTAGCCATCTAAATTTCTAAACCATCACAGAATCCTAATTCATACACATTATTCCTCTGAAGAGAAAAACATTTGAATAAAAACAAGTTGCAGATTACTGACATGAATTAATTAAGCTGTCTAAAAAAATAGTGAACATGCTATTATAGTATTTTGATTTTTCATGGTCACTTCAGATAAACTCAGTGAGTTTAATTAAACCATTCTCTAGTTTTTAGCATGTGCTCAGAAAATTAATGTTAATTCCCATTTTTAGTATTTGTAATCATTCATAATTAGCAGTGTCAATTAGAATGGACTTACTTTTATTCATTGAGTTTAGTGAAGACTTGAATGGAGTCATTGTTTTATAACCGCATAATTCTTAGTTTATGACTAATTACATGTGATTTTTGTGGGGACAGGCTACCATTTTCATAATTTGAAGACAAAGTGAAAAGAGGCTGCTTATGTTAATCACCGTGATGCATAAGAGTTTAACCTGTGACATTTTTATTGCTGTTACTAGAAGTTAGCCTGCATGAAAAAACAAATTGAAAGAAAATCACTTTTCTCTTACTAGCATTTCGGGGACTGTTTCTATTCACAGTGTTCTCAGAGATTCTTGAAAAGAAGTAAAGTATGAACATTAATTATTTAGTCTTGGCTTGACTCTTATAAAGGAATATATGAATCTAAGACGACATTACTACTATCAAATTCTAAAGTTTTAGACTAAAAGTGGAAACTGAAGTCAAATTTTGTATGACTATGTTTGTTAACGTTCCTTCCCCAAGGGAAGCCAAAACATCAAATCTTCCTGCTCCCTTAAGGTGTAGACATTCAACTCTAAAACTGCAACTCATTTAAACTGTGAGATGGACCAACTTTAGGGTGAAGGTTGATGCAATTAAGCTTTATAGAGATAAAGTCATGGTGATGATCTCAGCGTTTTTACCAAGTATATACAGTACCAATTATCTTCTAATTGAAAATGATTTGTATATGAACAAACTATTGAGGTTTGAATGAAATAAGCAGTTCAAATTCTGACCCACTTTTTCTTAGTCCACTGAAACTATAGTTAGATGAGCTTTAGCTGGAGTTTGGAACTAAGCTAATTCCTGATAAATAATTTGAACAATTCAAAAGCTAAGAAAATCTTCATAATACACGCTCAAATAAAACCAAACTGCAGCACACCTAAAACAAACAATTGGGACATCCAAAAAACTCGTATCAGCGTTTATGTTGTTTAGTTACTTGCCATGAAATATATAACCATGGGTCTGAAGGAAGAGTTTTCCATGATTTCCCATCATGTAGAATACATATCCAGTTCTTCCTTGGTCAAATGCTTATGTAAGGCTACAACTATTCACTCTAATATGATACTACCTTGTATAAAGGGGCATATGAAATCTGAAATGACATTCCCACATCCTTTCTGACTCATCAGATGGCCATCCAGGTGTGGCTTAGTACCCTAAGGCTGCCCTACCTAGCTCACCAAATTAGATAAGTGTTCTTTTCTAGTTACTTCACAGAGAATGTTATACTAACATCAATTTCTATTTAATATTAGCTTTCTTTTAAAAATCATACTTCTTTGGATTTGTGATATCATTTACAACAAATATTCATAAGCAGAGGCTCTTTTTCTACTTTAAAAAATACAGTTGCTCACAAATTTGGGAAGAATTTTCATTAAAAAATGGTTGCAAACCTCCAAGACACTTCATCATAAGAGATGAAAACATGAAAGAAGAGGAGGAGTCACAGGGTGACTTATACTAGTGTTTATGTGACTTTTCTGTTAGGAACCTATCTGTATAGAATATAACATTTCCACTTAACCACAGCATAGGACTTGAGTGAAACCAAGTTTTCCTCTCGGTACTGGACAATCTCACCCCCCCCCCCTCCAGGCACTTGTATTTCATGTGTTGGCTTTGGAATATTTTCCAGATAGACAAAGCTGCACAGTGAGATGCGTGAGAGGACAGAGCTGCCATTGAGCTGCCAGTTCTTAAAGAGCTGATTCTTGGGCAAAAGTCTGGGTTAAAATGTGGTGATATTGTGTTCCCCAAAATATTTTCCACCCTAATAAACTTATCTGGGGCCAGAGAACAGAACAACCACTAGATATAGAGGTTAGAAAATGGTGGCACACACGCCTTTAATCCTAGCATTCCAGAGGCAGAGATCCGCCTGGATCTCTGTGAGTTCAAGGCCACACTGGAAACAGCCCAGCATGGTAACAAGAGCCTTTAATCCTAGGATGTGAAGGCAGAAAGGTATCTAAGGCATGAGGACCAGGAACTAGAGCTGGTTAAGGTTGTAAGCTTTTAGCAGCAGTTCAGCTGAGACTGATTTGGACAAGGACACAAAAGCCTCCAGTCTGAGGAAACAGGATCAACTGAGGAACTGGCAAGGTGAGGAAGCTGTGGCTTGTTCTGCTTTTCTGATCTTCCATCTTTAACCCAATACCTGGCTCCAGGTTTGTTTTTATTAATAAGACTTTCTAAGATTCATGCTACATCAAAAAGCAAACAGTTGTGCTTCCTTTGAGGACTCTGTTATGGGGCCCCAATTCATTTATTTTGATTTATCTTACTGGGTTTTATTTATTTTAATTTTCAAGTTAGCAAGCCAATATTGATTTCATTGTGACATTTTATACTTTTTCTTATTCATAGCCTTCCCCTACTTCTCTCTCCTGTTGCCCTGTCTTTTTCTTACTATTCCATTTCTGCTTCACTAGGCCTTCTACTTCTAATTAGAATATACAATAGAAGAGGAGAGCTCCCAGGGTCACAGAAATGATGCTGGAATGAAATTACCCTTAAAATGAGCTTTGTGAGGACAGAGTTGCAAAGCCTTGACAGCCATGATGAAGCCATGAATTAGGAGAAGATTAGAAGAGATAGTTACTAGGTACAGCATGATGGGGATCCTGAAGGAAGAGAAAAGCTCACCAGTTTTGGAGAAGAAAAGGATTTTCTGACTTTTGTAGGTCTTCCAGGTGTGATTTAGGGTTAGTGTTAGTGTTAGAACTGCCTGCATCTTTTCTATTCGCACTGAATAATAGTCCTCTTCCTTATATCCCCATGAGTAATTGTTGGTATGTTTCCTTTTTAAATTTCTAATTAGTTTTTTATTTATGTTTATTTTCATGCAATATAGTTTGACTATATTCTATCCTCTCCCCAAATCCTTCATAATTTCCCCATCTCCTTAGCAACCTAACTTCATGTTATAACTTTTTCTCCATAAATAAATAAATAAACAAATAAATAAATATCATAATAAACAAACATAAAATCCAATGAGACAGAAATTACCAAAACAAACCAAATTTGCTCCAAAAAAAAAAAAAAATGGAATTGATTTTGTGTTAGCCAACTATTCCTGGGCATGGGGCTTTCTCCAGAGTAAGGGTGATAGACCCTATAACACTCCATTAGAGAAAGCTGATTTTTCCTCTCCCAGCAGATATCAGTTGCAAATAGCTCCTTGGTTAGGTTGGGATTTATGTCCTCTCCTGCTCTCCATGCTGGAATTTTGTCTGTTTTGTGCCTTAGATGATCTTGCACTTTTTTGATGTCATGTTTTCCCACATCAGGTTCAATAGTCTGGTCTTGTATTAAGACCTTTGATCTCCAGCTGTCAGTCCAGAGTCTGTGAGCTGCCACAAGTTCTGGTCAACTGTCTCTGTGGTTTTCCTCATCATGATCTTGACCCCTCACCCCTTACTCATATGATCCGTCCTCCCTCTCTTCAACTGTTTTCCAGGATCTCAGCCCAGTGCTTGGCTGTGTGGTTCTCTGCATCTGCTTCCATCAGTTACTGGATGTAGGTTCTATGAAGACAATTATGGTAGTTGTTAATCTGATTACAGGACCAAACTAGGCCCTCTGAATGTGAGTGACAGTTATGAGGCTTGATCTGTTTGTGGGGCCCCTGGCAGTTGGACCAGGACTTATCCCTGGTGCACAAACTGGAATTTTGGAATACATTCCCTATGGTGGGATACCTTGCTCAGCCTGATGTATTGGGGAGGGACTAGGCTCTGACTCAACTAGGTATATCAGACATTGTTGACACCCAAGGGAAGCCTTACCCCCCTCTGAGGAGGGGATGGCAGCAGGAGATGTGGGGCAGGAAAAGGGGAGATAGGGGCAACTGAGGATGGTATGTAAAATTTAAAAAAAAAAAGACCTTTGATCATACTTCAAGAGTTTGGACACAGGCAAAAGCACGGATTTCATGCTGTAACTTTCTCTCTTTAAAAATTGTTTGTTTTTTCACATTGTTTGGTGTTTATTTGAAAGACTGTAAATATTGGGAAACTTTTGTCTGTTATTGGGACTTTATTTTCAAATGAATAATGTATCTTTTAAGAGTGTGATATGAAGAAAATGTAGACATTATCTTATTAAAATATTTGTCACAACGGAAGGCAAAGAGCTTGATCTGTCCTGCCTCAATTCTATGTGTCATGCTTTGTTCAAGTCCATGGTAGGCCTGCTCCTTTCTGAATGGTGAAGTAGGAGGAGTGGAAGGAGAGGGGATATTTGGGAAGCAGGGATGGAGGATGGAGGAGGGAGGGGAAACTGTGGTCAGTATGTAAAATAAATGAAAAAAAAGTTATGTACATAAAGTATAAAAATATTTGTCACAAATGTTAGACTAATATGCAAGTATTTATATTCAAAGAGAGATGAGGATTTCTCTGGATCCTAACCATTAGAAATAATATTTACTAATTGTTATTGAATGTGTGCTTTTTCTTACTTTCAGGGATTAAACAATGTTATTGCTATCGACTTTGATTATAGAGAAGAATTCATATATTGGATTGATTCTAGCAGACCCAATGGAAGTCGGATAAACAGAATGTGTCTAAATGGCAGTGACATCAAGGTAACTGCCTATTGCAGAGAAGGGACTAACAAATACCTCTTTGATATTATTGACTATGATATAGAATCATATTTGATAGCAAATCATTTCTTATAGATAATATTAGCTTGAATTCAATTTCACACTTTCTCTGTGGAAATTAATGAATATTTAAATTTGTAAAATGAGGTTTTATTTTCATGTTCTATTTTAATATTAGTTCTTGCAATTGGATAAGATTTGTACTTGCAACAAACAGTAGAGTGTAGATTAAATTATTAGGACTGCTAAAATTTAGTTAGCTGGAAATTGTTGAATGTACATGTGTACAATTATGAATGGTTTTGTTAGCTCACAATTAAATACCTGTCACATTCTAGATATGAGCTACTTGGTACCACTTTAATGTTACCCTAATTTTTAAATAAAATATTAGTTCAGTGTATGTGCTGTAAGATATAATATACAGAAGTTGTTATGAGCTTGAGAGATGGCTCAGCTGCTAAGAGACTTGATAGTCTTGCAGAGGACCCAGTTTCAGTACCCAGCACCAACATAAGGAAGCACACAAATGACTGTAACTCTAGTTCCAGGGGAGCCAAAGTTCTATCTGCCCTCTGCGGGTACCAAGCATGCAAGTGGTACACATACATAGACACTTGCACGTGCTGACATGTACACATATAAATAAATAAATAAATTTAGAAGAAGCTTCAAATAGATAAAACTCGATTCTTTTTATGTTTGTGTAATTATTTTCATGGAAGCAGCAATTTTGAAAACATTAGTGAAATTTTAAAGTACATGTAAATGAGGTATGGATTCCTGTGATCCAGGGTGAATGTATGAAGTCTATGACTAAGAGCAGGTTGGCTTCACAGATCAATGGCTGTAATTCAAAGAATGAGCAGATTTTGTTCTTTCATAAATTTTAAAAGTCTGCATAAAAATCTTAGAAATTTGCAGTGTTCAAACTCAATTATATGTTTTCTTGCAAGAACTGTTTTTAATAATGGTCACTTTTATATTTTGAAGACGCCTGAGATTTTTAAGTTACAACTCTATCACCTTCCAACCCTTATTCTACTGAAACTTTAAACAATGCTGTATTGTGAGTTTAAAAAAATATCATCCTTCTTTCCCAAGGGTAACTAGTTCATTGATGTTCATTGAACAGTCAGCAATGTCAATTTTCAAATTTGGAATTTGGAAGAAAAAAGAAGCAAGTATGTCTTGCTGTCAAAACACTAGGGCAATATCATGGTTGCTTCAAACCCTCCTGCTTCACATTGTCATTACCTCTGGCTGTTAAGAGAAAGGATAACTCCAAAACTCTATTTCTACCTGGTTTTGTTCAAACATAGTGCTCACTCCTGTCTCTTACTGCAGTGTTGTATAGGGCAGGAGGATTTATGAGAATGGGGAGCATATTACCAAAGCCATGACAGCATCTGTTAAAGTAAATATTAATGACTGTTTGTGTGTGTATGTGTGTGTATGTGTGTGTGTATGTGTGTGTGTGATAGAAAGTTTACTACAAAGTTTGAGAGGATGAGCAGATAAACTCTAATGAAAGGAGGTCATCAACTATGCATCTACTTAGTATCTTTTTATTTGGGTTACTTTTTTCTATGAATGCATATGTAACTTCTAGAATTCTAAATGCACATTGTATAACTTCTTTTCAATAAGTAATGCATTGTAATAAATTGTTCTCCTCTTTATCTAAATTTAATTTCTGCAGTTTAAATAGAGTTCTGTATCTCAATAAAAATCAAGAAACAATTGCTCGATTCTTATTGAGGCCATTTATACCGTTAACTTTCTAAATTCTTACTTTGTTAGGTAGTGCATAACACTGCTGTTCCCAATGCACTTGCTGTGGATTGGATTGGAAAAAACCTCTACTGGTCTGACACAGAGAAAAGGATAATTGAAGTATCCAAACTCAATGGCTTGTACCCTACTGTGCTTGTTAGCAAAAGGCTGAAGTTTCCCAGGGACCTGTCTTTAGATCCTCGAGCCGGGTTTGTAAAACTGTTAAAAATCTTAAAGCTTTAGACTATACCCAACTGTGCCAATTCTCTAGACAAATTAATATGAAAATTAAAGTAATATATGAATGTGTAGACTTTTTTTACATTCAAGCCTAGTAAATATGGCCATAGCATAAAAGCAAAAAATTTAGAAGCTATTTAAAAATATCTGCATTCTAAGTATTTGAACAAGATTCTTTTTTTCTAAGCAATCAATTAAATGAATAATAATAATAATAAAAGATTTAACTTATGTTGATGCCTCAAGGTGTAAAAAAAGGAAGAAGACTCTAAAATGGTTTTTAGTGTTTATTTCGTCAAAGCTATAAACAGCATAAGCACTCCTTTTATAGCAGAAGACATAATTGGTACCCATAGATAGTAAGTGGCACTGCATCATCAAATGCATTCAAGAGGAAAAGCAGAGGGCCATGGGAAAGCCTGGTGCTGGAGCATGAGAATGGGGAATGCATTGCAGACTTTTCTGACAAGCAGATCACACCCATTAATGTGTCAAGCTGTATGGTGTGTGGTGACAATCTATAGATTATAACTATTTTCATTCACTTCCAATTATGTTGTTTTGGAAGATATACAATATAAGACTTTGCATTTTACACTATAATGTAGCATAATTACATGCTCAAAATTACTTCTATGGAAGTTCAACCTACTTAACATAACAAATTTAGAGAAAGCTGGTTGTGATCAAATAGAACACCTTCAGAGAAGCCCATAGAGGATTAGTGTAGCACTCTAAAATTACTATACAAAGTACGTTTTGCTAAGTAACTTCATTTATCATACTGTAGCCACCATTAGATTTTGGTTATTGCTAATATAGCTATCTCTGTTTTATGTCCCTCTTGTTTATAACTGGAAAATTATGATGTAATAATACGTTTTATAGCTTAATTTTAAGCATTAATTTGGCTGAACTATATGGAATCAGACAAGATTTGCATTGTGCTTCTGTTTCCAAGGTAGCATTCACATTTCAACTTTTCACTACGTAGTTGCATAATTATTTGATTATATTTTAAAATATTTTATTTACTACATCAATATAATAGTTAAAAGAATTTTAACAAAAACAGTTATAAGTGAGTGTTTCTATGAGTGTTTCAGTAATTATTGGCTAGATATTCTGAATTAGCCTCCATCTGTATTCATTCATAAGTTTGTGAATAATTTGATTGTTTTGCCATTTTATCAGAAATTTTTGTTTGGATGTCTAATTTGTTGTACTGCTTAAAAACTCAATTAAACTGATCTGGCTTCTTCTTCATGCCATTAAAGGTCCTTCACTTCTTATGAAAGGAACATTGCCTGTTTATAAACATAAACATTCTTTCAGAATTTCTTGTTTATGAATCAAAGTCTGCTCCTAGTCCAGTGAGTGTAGCTGATAAAACTATGGGTTTTATTTCTCTCACGATACAGTTATTACCTCATAAACAGAAGGGAGCCTTCAGTTATCATCAACATAAACCCATCATTAAAAATATCAATTGAAATAGTGGAGTATAAATTATTGAGGATGCTATAAAAGACTCCTTTGATTTCAATTTTGGATAGTATTTGTAGTATAATACGTGTATACCATTTTATAACCAAAGAAATAGATAAAATTAGATATTTTTATGGAAAAAGCACCAATTTTAATAACGAAAATTTAACAGTACTATTTTTAACACTGTTTTCTGATACCCCAGAGCAAGACAATAAAAGGTCTGGATTTTTGCAGATGTAAAAAGAGCTTCAGGCAGAGAATGCCATTCCTCTATAAAATGTTGTACGGTCCCAATTCAAAGATGCCATCTAAATATATAAAATTATTTAATAAAAATATAGCTAAGCCATTCGACATCATATTATTACTGTGATATGCATGTGGTTTAAAATGTGCCATTGCAACTAACCTCTTATTTTCTGGAGAGGTATGAGTTCTTTCCAGACATTTGGTGAAAGGTAAGTCAAGAATTGATGGGATCACTGATCTATTTAATGCTATGAAACAACCAAACTTTGAAGAGGCATTTGGTAGGTTCTTTCTAAATTTGTCTCAGAGAAAGATATGATTATATTTAGAACTTTTCCTATACTATATATAAGAACATTTAATCTCAAACTAGTTAAGTGACTTTCTCAAAATCATTTAATTGGTACAATATTAACCTGGGGCTTTTATTTAGTTTCAAGGTTGTGATCCCAGATTTTTTCTACTAAGTCACATTAAACTTTTAAGTAACAAAATGACCACCATGGCTTGAGGGTGTGTTTTCCAGGAAACAGCCAAACAAAGGGGAAAAAAGCTTGAGGCACACAAGTCTTGCATTAAACCTTCTGAATAGTGAAACCTTGTTTAATAAAAGTACTCTACATGATGAATTTGTAATACACTACCTAAATCATTATAAGCATTCCTTATTCTTTGAAGTGTGGGGTCTCAAACACACTACCCTGAACTATTTCAGTGAGCTATAGCCTTAACTCCATACCTTATGTCCAAAAATACATTTTTTGCTTAGATTTTTTTCCTAATGATCTATTAACTATCTTCTGAAATAATAGCATGTGCCATTCTGATTTTGAAATATATAATGAGTACATGTAAAAGGCACATCTCATCTATATCCATTATTGCCTATAAATGTGATGATAAGGCAAATCATTTCATAAAAATTATTTTATACTTATGTACTTTAGCTTATGTCAGTCCTTCCAAGAATTTGGAAAATATAAGAAAAGATGTAAAGGAAGGAAAATGGCTGGCTTGTTGACCTACTGGGATGAGAATTCCCGTATATTGTGTTTATCCAGTTGTAATAATATAATTTTTCCAAGAACATCAGAATTATCATTTCCTATGTGAAATTTCTTAAATGTGTCTAAGTGAACACTAAATACTGAACACTAAATTATAAAACTGTCTTTAATTATGAATTCCTTATCTTTACTTCTAGAAGTGAGTATCTTTAGCTTAAAGAGCACAGTATATCCATGGTGTCTGGTAAAGTCACCATAGAGCCAGATAATAAACAGGTAATTGCATATACACAAGACCTTGGGGTCATAGCTCTAGAGACATGTACCCATACCTCTGCAAAAGCAGATACATATTTGAACTGGAAATGACCTACATGTTCCAAAGAAAGGTCTCGTAAAGAAGGAATTCTTGCTGTGAGGAAATGAGAAGCCAAGATAAAAATTTAATTTCTAATTTTATATTCAAAGCAAATAAATATTTCTTTAAACTTTGCAGTTACATTAAAACACTTCTCTCACTATTTTTAAAATTATAAATAATTGAGTACAGTATATTTCTATTGAGGTATAATCCACAAAAAATGAACACACATGATTATTTTAACTACTCAGATTTACAGCTAAATTTAGGAGAAAGAAGCCTCTCTAATTTCGTTACCTGAATTCTAAGAAAAACAGTAAACCTGCGATATTTATAATTTAGTTCATTTCAAGCAACCACATTTTCAAGACCACAGAGTCTGTTGTTATGGTTACACATATTCTTTTGAATATTAATACATGGTGTAATTACACAATAGGTACCATTTGGGGCTAAGACTTTCTTACGTGATCTTGGATAAATATTGTTTATTACTTGGAACAATTTCTAAATGTTTTCATTGAAGGATTGAGTCTCATATTAATTATCATGAATGAATGTTTTGCATAGGTAATTATTTGGACATTCTATTGTGGAGGTAAAATACCCATTTTGCTTATAGAAGATGCACAAACAAATTTCAAAAATACATGTACACTAAATCACTCTTATATACCCAAGGAGAAGATGCTGTGCCTTCAGAAGGTAACAGGAGATCCCGTTAAGAGCACTCATACTCAGTGGAATGGTATCATTCCTCAACAATAGAAATTTTTCTTAATATTGTTCCATTTAATGAGTTTTTTATTTGGTAAGTCAAGCGATAATATATATGAAATCCAGGAACATAGTACAGTTGTGTAGGTATAATCTGATATAACAAGTATCCTACAGGGTGGGTACTATTAAAACAAAAGCATATTTATTCATACATGCCATATGTAAGGTGGTGGATAATAAGATAATATTTCTGAATACTCATTTATTATCTGAATTTGTTTTAAGTATTAGCATCACCTACCCTTTGCAAAATGGCCTTATAAAAAGTTACTATTGATTTTTTTTCAAGATTTTATATATTTTAAGGCTCATGAAAATTAATTAAATTTAGGTTCACACAGTCATGGGAAGGCTTGGAATTTGAATGAAAGCAGCATTTTTCTCGGGTTTGCTTCCTTAAGACTCCACATACCACTTCTTTGAGAAGATGCTAGTCTGCATCCTACAGTGGACCAGAGTCTTTATTCTAATCACACCACAGTCATGAAAGACTAGCAATTTACCATATATACATAATATAATGGACTCATTCTGTGGCTCACATGACCATAAAGGCCTGAAAAAGTGATGTTCTATCCCTGTAAAACTGTCACGATCTGCAATTATGTCTTGCTGTGTTCAAAAATCTGAAAGACTGCATCTCACAAGGAATTTCTAAGCTAATTATAAAGATAGGTTTCAGGTTAAAGTAAGCTCAAATTTCCTTAACAATTCCTCCAATTAACATACACTCTCTTTACCGTAATTGTAAAATATTCTGTCTTAATATTTTATGTTTGCATGTACTCAGTTCGCTTGAGAAGCCATTGAAGGCAAACAAACTTTCTCATTCTACCTCCTAACCACCAGTGCTTAGACATATATGCTACATAGTGTGGCATCAAGGAGTTGTTGTATCACTATGAAGTCATCCATCTGCTTAAATAGGGTATTAAGGTGTGTCTGTCATTGACTTTAGGAGAAGAGCTGACTGATTGTGAGTCAAGGGACCCTATATCATCATGTATTATTCAACTATGCATGTAATAAAGCAAAATGATTTTGTTGCCTATTTATAGATTAATCCTGTAAAATGCTAAGGAAATAGATATCATTACCTGTCAGTGCCTAACAACAGCAGAAATACTTTCGTTGTCCTCTTAAAGCCTTCCAATGTCAGGCGGTGCAGTCATTTCTGAAGTGTGTTTCAATGAAAATATGGGTTTAAAAAGCATTTCTCAACCATATCTCTTCAGTCCTACCCTGCAAATAGGAACTAACAGTAGTCAAGAAATAAATTGTGGAAAGCAGAGAAAACAACATGAATTACATGTTCACAAACATATCTTTTAATTAAAGAAGCACATGTAAGACAAACGACAGGATGAAAGGCCAGAAGCAATAACTTGAAATTATAGCGAGGAACTGACTGGAACTGAGTCCACACATTTCAATAGTAAGGAATGATTGGGAGAAAATATTTAGGCCCTTGAATTAAGTGAGGGTTTGAAATTCAGACGTTTTAGACCTTGGACAATCAAGAGCTTTTGAAAGCATATTAAACAGAAATTGGCTTTTATGACATAAGCTTTTTAGATTCTACATGACAACCTAGGGATGATTTGCAAATTTGATCTAGTGTAAAAAATCAATGGGAATAAAAATAAAAGTTTAGAATGATGTTTATATGAAATTTAGACCATTTGAAATTCATAATTTCTTTAGTAGTTTCAGAATCATGACTTTCACATACAATAATTTTCAGTATTTTTGCTGATTGCATTTAATGGAAAAATTTTTGTTTCAGATGTTTTAAGTGTAACTATAACTGTATGTATCCAAATGTTCATGATTAAATAGAAATACAAAGGGTATCTCTTTTAAACCATTCTGGATTTAACATAGAAATTATTGAAATGTTACTTTTATAACATATTTACTTATACAGTTCATAAAATGATGCATAAAGCACAAGTAAATTTACTGATATGAACTTTGTAAAAAGTCTGCAGGAGCATATCATATTTGGCAGGAAAAGGTTAATATCAGTACTCCCAAATATGGTGTTAATAGGACAGGAGGAGTATGCTGTCTTATTGAAGGAAGGTGTACTGCTTGTCAGTATGAATTCCTTTTGGCCAAGTTTCTTACTTCCTATCTTTCTCCACTCTGTAGTATGGAGAACAATGTGTTTCTCTATCAGTTTGTGAGAAGGATGTGAGAAATTTTTTAGGTTATATTTTTTGTGGAAATATGCTGTTTTCAAAACAAAAAATAATCTTGGAATCAAAGACACAGAGCATCCTTTTCTAAGGGATTTGGCAACTATCATTACTTGGTGGTATGAAAATTTCCAAGTGAATTCAAAATTAGAATAGATGAATGACCTTTCACTGTAACAAATCCAGAGTTGCCTTGTGAAAAGTTGACTTCATATTTCTAGATTTGTGTTCAAGTTTTCATCTTTAAGAATTCTCTTTAAAGCAATGTTTACAAACCTTCATGATCTTGAGGTTCTGATCCCCCTGCCTCCAATTCCTCAGTGATGGCATTAAGAGCATACACCCCTGTTCCTGATTTCTGTGGAGGTAGGGTGGAACCCAAGGAAGGCATTCTACCGATTGAACTGAACCGCCAACCCCAAAGTCTTCTTTTTGTTTAGTTCTTCTTAGAGATTTATTTCTCCTCACTATTCACAATACTTAAGTAGGACATCAATAATATTTGTAATATCAAAGAAAAATGTTAGGATTTTATGTGAAATGAGTACCAGCATGATGAATGTTTTATTTACAATGATAATTTATTTTAGTTCGTGTTTGATATATTTCTTCTGGAAACTTTTTAATTTCATTTATTTATTCCTCTCTCTCTTCAGCATTTGGATTTGAACTTTGGCCTTGCCGATGCTGGGCAAGCACTCTCTTAGTGAGCTACAGCACCAGCAATGGCTACGTTTAAATTTTAACCACATAGCACATTTTTTTAAAACTCATATAGAATTATTTTTTTACAATATAATCTTAGTTACAAATCTTTAAATCTGGAGAATTAAATGCTAAGGAGTTTACTTAGAAGTAAGAAAAGATCTAGAAAAACAGGGTAGATTAATAAACTTCAAGTTTTGTTAAGGAAAGGACATAAAGTATCCGCTAACTCAAATCTTCAATGATGGGATTTTCTAACTCAAGTAAAATTAGTTTAAATACAGCAGAATTTATCAGTAATGTGTTGCCTATCTATTTTTGTACTTCGCAGAATTCAGTATTAATATTTAAATCAGGCTGACTAGTATTACTGTCAACAGTACCAAGATAAATGTTACATCTTTGCTGTCTCCCCACTGTCTGTCACAGTCCTTCTGACACTGTAATTTAAAGAGATACAGGTGGCTCTTATAAGCTTGAGTTGTTGCTACTTTGAGAAACAACCCACTTAATTTGATTTTTTTTTAATTTCATCATGTAAATGTGATT
Organism: Peromyscus eremicus; assembly: GCF_949786415.1. Lineage (NCBI taxonomy): Eukaryota > Metazoa > Chordata > Mammalia > Rodentia > Cricetidae > Peromyscus > Peromyscus eremicus. The sequence continues at coordinate 20,562,177 of NC_081419.1, read as the reverse complement.
ATATTTACCTGTACAGTCATTCTCAATGATAACATTTACCAAACCAATGAAATGACTTCTATGGTTTAAGAAGCCAAAACCGACAGTAGATAGATAAAGGTAGAAAGATGGATGATGCAACAATTGGTTGGTTTATTCTTATAATAGTAGAGATAACTGTCACAATTTTATGTTCAATAATTTTATGTATCTGTGAGTTTGCAGGTGTAAAATAAGCTCATAATCTACATTTTTGTATATTAACAACATGATGAATGTTAAATGAATATCCCAAACAGTGTTATGTGTTTAATTTGAAAAACAAACAGAAATATAAAAAAAGTTTTCACTGAAGCCTGTCATGAGAGCCACAGTTCAGAGATACACCAAGAATTAATTTGGAAACAATGAAACAAAAAACAAAAAAGAACATTGTGTGATGTTTTACTCCAGCAGCTTTTGTCGATGAAATGGCTATTGATTTTCTTTCCTAGGTATTTGTATTGGATTGACTGCTGTGAATATCCTCACATTGGCCGTGTTGGAATGGATGGAACCAATCAGAGTGTTGTCATAGAAACCAAGATTTCTAGACCAATGGCACTAACCATAGATTATGTCAACCATAGACTCTACTGGGCTGATGAAAATCACATTGAATTTAGCAACATGGATGGATCTCATAGACATAAAGGTTGGTCCAGCATTATAGACAAGTCAGTATTTACAAGTGCAGAAATTACTATTTTTAAATATTTTTTTCATCAAACACATTTCTTAATTTAAGGTCACATTATATACATATATATAAAACTATATTATATATGTATATAATATATAATTTTGAAAGTGCCAGTTTGCTTTAATTGTACTTTTCTAAATAAACAAATGGGTGATGGTTTTCTAAATTAATATATACATGTAACCTAACTGAACTGGAATAGAAAAATACTCGATTGGAAATGTTAGTTTTTTTATCGTACCATGTCAAATTAGTACATTATTTAGTGTGCAGTTATATACTACAGCAGCATCAACAAACAACTTTCACATCAGGATAGCATTCAGGAAATTATACATATAATTCAAAATATAAAATTCAATACATCATTATTTTTAATTTCTATAATGTATTAGTTTCAAAATTATATCAAATTTGTAAAGGAATTCCACACAAGGAGAAATTATGAGCAGAAAAATGTATTTTAAGTAAAAATAGATGAAGACAAAATAATTAAAAAGAGGTAGGCATTTGATAGGTAAAGCTTCAGTAGAGGAGAGACAAACATGATATAGATATGGCGAGCTAGAAATTACTAATGTGAACTCTTAAAATGTTGGAAATCCATGTAGAATATTTTTTTCACTGATTAAAGCAGGAAACCTGAAATTGTCCTGATTTTTTCACAACCTAACATTGCTTTGGTTATTTGACAATTTGGTGTCTACACATCTTCTCAAATACATGTGGTGCAGAGGACATGGTCCCTTGGTGCAATCTAATTTAGTGTAATTTCTCCTCTGTCCTCTAAGCTTAGAACAGAATTCAAGAACAAAGGAAAAAGAAACAGAAAGGAAGGAAGGGAAGATGTTTGTTGCTTCTCAGGGAGACTCTGGAACTCTGTGCCGAAATGAGGACCTCAGAAGTCTGGAGCCATGAAAATCAAAAGAAAAGACATAAAATGTCCCAAAGCCTTAGCACCACTAATTTTTCCTAATGCCCTCTATGCTGATATTTAAACAATTTCAACTTTCTAACAAGAATTGCTGAGAAGTTGTCAGAGCTGCTCCTATACGAGAATGCAGTGATTAAGTAAGCATATGTAATGCACTTAAATGTTGACAGTCTAACTATGAACATTAAGAAATCCCACCAGGATTCAATTAGAGTAGACAATCAGTTAATGTGTAAGTTGAAACTTTGATCACAACAAAACCAAATCACAGTTATGCTTAGCTTTTAAAAATTCTCTTCTACCCAAGGAATCTAACAGCGAATGTTCCTTGTAGTCATACGGTGACATATTCAAAGTTTTATCTGTCCCTATGAATGCTGAGACTACATTTTTACACCTATAAAATGGACTAGGCTTCTGTAAGTATATTAATCTGTGATAAAATTTACTGTACAGTAAAACACACAAGAGTATTTAATTGGTTGTCATATATTGAAAATATATTGCAGTATAAAATGTTTGCCTGTTCTTAATATGAACTGTGGACATTTGAATATTAAATATTAATAGGTAAAATAAGAGATGTATTAGAAAATATTGACTACATCCTCCAGATATATTTTAAAAATATGTCGTGTATGTTTCTGACTAATCCTCTGAGAGATTTAATATGAAATCAAATGCACGTTTACATGGTATCTTTCACTCATTAGATTGGTGATGACTGAGTAGAGACACAAAACAGCAAAGTGTTGTAGCACCATAATATTTAAAGTTGAACTATTTGACAGAAAGATTATTTTATCATGGTGTTACTAAGTTTAAAAAAATATTTTAAAAAAACAGTGTGAGGCACAAGAAGGGAGAGAAGTGAAGAGAAAATTTGTTGTCTCAAGAAATATTTTCTGCTAAAGAATCTCCCAGAAAGACTACTGAGCCATTTTTGAGTGCCTTAGCTGCCAGGACCAGGTTACAGGATAATTACCTGGTCCATCCTAATGTAGCCTGACTGTAGCCTGACTTATGCTAACATCACAGCCTGTGAGAGGAAAGTTTCATTTACTGTATTGGTAAAGATGTCTTTTATTGCTCTAGGCACGGGAAGGAGGTGCATATTTGAGATAGAAAATGATACTTTTTGTTAATGTGAGTGACATTTTTCACTAACCACCTTTCCCTCTTATCTTGACAATTTCATTACTCTTATTTATGCTGTTAAAATAGGAAGCCAAGCTCATTAGGCAAGGAATGTTAGTCTAACAAAAAAAATGTGAGAGATGAGTAACAAAAGTTTCAGAACCACTTTCTTTAATACACCAAGTTTTAAAAATGAGGATTATTGATCTTTAAATTAAACTCTTTAAAGATTTTTTTGTTTATCCAGATTTTATCAATCTTAACCATACAGTAGTTCTGTAAGTGAAGCCTTATTTGTATAGGGTTATTTATTTTTGAGATAGAGTCTCATGTATCCCATGTTGGACTCAAACTTGTTACGTAGCTGAGGATGACCTTAAACTTGGGACATTAATGTCTTCATCTCCAGATTACAGACAGGCCAACATACTGGGTTCATATGGTGTTGGATGCTTGAGCCCAGGATTTCATGCATATTAAGCAAGCACTCTATCAACTGCACTGCATTCCTACAAAATAATTTTTTATTGTTTGCCCAATTCATGAACCTCTGAGATTTCTAATTTTGGTGCTTTGAACAAGTAAAAGAATGCATCCATGTGCCCAGTCGTATCCACTTGACTTTCTCTGTTCCTTCCTATTTAGACTCCTTTACCCAACTCACATTCCTTGGATCCTGACACAGTATTTTGTAAGAGTTCACAATATATTAATCAACATGCTGGCCTAGAAATGTCAAAATTTAATTTTATTTAGCCATGTTCACCATTCCTTAATCTACACACACACACACACACACACACACACACACACACACACACACTCACCTAAGCATATATTATATACTGTGTTTATGATTATATTATTTTATAAAATAACACAGGATAAAATATTAGTATTATGATTCAATATAGTAAAATGTTATATTGATCTTGGATTATTCTATATGTTTATTTTAAATTACATATGCATTGGTTCATCTAAAGTTGTTATTTTTATTTTTGAATTCCTTCCAGATCATCTTTTCACCCATTCCACAATCACTGACCCTTTGTGAGATGCATTATACTAAACTTTGGAATTATGATAATGAATAAGCCCCTGTCTTCAAATCAAAATTCAATGGGAAAAACTAGTTTTCAGATAAAGGTCTCATAGTAGAAATGGAAACTGGCGTAATGAAAGTTTTGCAGTACAGACAGCTCTAGGTTTTGGTGGGCGTTACCAGCCTTTCCACCTGGGAAAATATGGAGCATTCTTCATACAGCGAAATGGCATATGCAAAGTATAACAGAATCTTGAATCATTGTAGCTGTTATATAATTTGTCTATGGCTGAAAGGGATAGAAAAAGTAGATAATGACTCAGATAAACAAGAACAAATTGGTGCCATATTTTGACAAGCCTATACTTTGTAAATTGGTAGCCATCCTTTAGGTCGTAGGGAGCCATTGATGGTGTTTAGTTTATAGAATGCTATTATTAGTTTTGACAGCAGCGTGGAAAATGAATGACTCTAGAAGGTCAACCAATTTAAACACTGCTAAAACACTTCAGGAGAAAATGCTTGAAGTGATTGTAGCTGGGGGAATAGGGGTACAGTGTCATAGTCAATACTAACTCATCAGCTAAACAGAATAAATTAGCAAACTTAACAGTGGAAAGATTAGAGTTGTACATACTCAGTATATAATGTATATTATATATTTCCCTTACTAAGAGGAAATTATCCCTCTGTGTTATAACTATTAGATTTCCATACATTTATGCTCTTTTCAAGAATTCAATACACCGAAGTGAAGTTCCTGAATCACAAAGCTCTGTTCTGATGAGAGATACACTGATTTTAGTAGCATAGAAATCTTTCAAAGTCCATTCTTCTAGCATTCTGAAATGTACATTAATCTATAAGTACCTTACTGTGAATACCACACTGAAATAATTTTCAAAAATATAAAGGCTTAAGCATTACATTTGTATGAGATGACTTGAAATAAACTTACTTTTTGATTTGGCTTTAAGTGATCATGTTCTAAACCTTCCACAGGGGATCCAAGCACCATGTTCATCTCTCATCAACACATCCATTCCGATCAGTCTTACTGTGTTCAAGACTGTAGATGCTTCTATAATCATCCTATCAAGTGCCATGAGACCCATTTACATCAGGGAAGTTACTTCAGAGATTAAATAATTAGTCCAAAGTCACATAGCTCATAATCAAGAGACTCAGGTTTAACTGAGCTCTGCCTAGTGCCAAAGCTGAAAAATGTCTTTCACTCTTTTAAAACTATAATGGAATATTTCATGCCTGCTTGTAATATCCCCTATTAACAAGGGATAGGATGTATGTAAGTGTACACATAGATAAAAGTGTGATCATTTGAGTGTTTTAGAGTCCATTTAAATGATAGATTTCAGTATTTGCAGTAAACAAGTAAGCATTGAAAAGTCTGCCAAACAGCATAACTACACTCAAGTTTATATCTCATAAAGTGCTAGGTTTGTTTGCTTCTTTGGTCGAGGGAAAGGAATAACAAATGCACTTAGAATAGATACCACTGCCTTAGTTCAGCAGTTCTCAACCTGTGAGTCATGACCCTTTTTTAATGACCCTTTTACAGTGTCACATATCAAATATCCTCCATATCAGATAGTTACATTATGATTCATAACAGTAGAATAATTACAGTTATGAAATAGCAACAAGTAATTTTATGGGTGGGTCATCCATAAAATTTATGATTACCACAGCTTGAGGAATTGTATTAAAGGGTCACAGCATGAGGAAGGTTGAGAATCACTGCCTTAGTTTATCTCAGCTTGGAGAACAAATTCTGCTATGTGTAGTATTTTATAAACAATACTATCTTGTTTCTCCCAGTCTGTAGGCTGAGAAACTCAAGATCAAGGTGCTGCCATATTTGATACTTCCAGAATGAATGCTCTGCTCTGTAGACAGGCCTTCATGTATCCCCACATAAGGAAAGAAGGAAGAAACTCTCTGAGGCTCCTTTTATAGGAACACTAATCCAATTCAGGAGCATAGGGTCCTTAGAACATAACTACATCCCAAAGGCTACTATTTAATACTGTTACATGAGGCAATCATATTTTGGGCCTTTGCCCATTTCACTGAGAGCATATCATACTATTCTGTCAGGGGAGTTTGATGTTATAGTTTGTTATTTCCAATCTAATTGTAACTCCTGAGTTCAGGGAAACTTGTAAATCTTATTCTAGAATTTCTTTCACAAAATTTGAGCAATTTTGCCCTTTCCTGGATTGCTAAAACAGGTGACTAATGTCTCCAGGAAGGAACATCAGTAATGACTCTGTATATGTCTAAATGAGAGTTTCTATTTCCACTAATGACAAGAAAATGAAATACCAGAAAATCCTATTGTGAACAAAAGTTCATTCTAAATATTTTATCAAAGGACATGAATTCCGAGTTAGATCCCACTTTCTATAAACTGTGTTCTGGAACTGAAGATGTATTAGGAAGATGTGCTGCCAAAGAATGGGCTGAAAATACTCTATAAGTGATGAGAAGGTGTTTCTGATCTTGAACTTTTGTTTCTTTGTTGTAATAGTTTTCTTCACTTTTCAACTTGATTCCAAGTGCTTTAATCTTGTGTAGATAAGATGGCTGTGTCCATATTTACCTACAAGTTGGAATTTATATTAATTTACTAATTTCTATGATGAACAGGTGTTGGATATAATTATAAACTATAGTTCATCAATGAATTGTCATTTATGGAGTGGATAAACTAAAGAATTCCATACAATTATGTTGACTCTCCTTGTCCATTTAAAGCATAAGTGTGTCCCAGATCTGAGGATTCTCATAATGCAAGGGTCAGTATTAAACCCTGAGGTATAGCCATAGCCTAAATCATGTGGTTGTTTCATGTGAGAGTCTAGTTTATGATGTGAAGGTGCTGTTCTGTGTGGTTATTAAAAAATACAAACCATGGCCGGGCGGTGGTGGTGCACACCTTTAATCCCAGCACTCGGGAGGCAGTGGCAGGCAGACCTTTGTGAGTTCGAGGCCAGCCTGGTCTACAGAGCAAGATCCAGGAAAGGCACAAAGCTACACAGAGAAACCCTGTCTCAAAAAACCAAAAAAAAAAAAAAAAAATACAAACCATACACAGTTTCAGCACTCTTCTGGGGAAATAGCATAAGATACATTAAAAGACTCTTTTTATAAAGGGTAACAATCACATCACAGAAAAGAGACAATTATGTCTATGGATTGTGAACCTCACAAGATTTTGCATTAATGTTTGTGGAAAATTTAAATACTTGAAGAATTTTATGAGAGAGAAACAGTCTAATAAACAAGCCTCACTATTAAGGAATAGTCTCTAGAATGTCTTGTTCATGGTAAGACACTACATTTTAATTGTTTTGAAAAATATCCCTTTCATCACAGTCCACTGCAAAGAGTAGGCTTCACAAAATGTGCTGCTGTTTATAATATAATTAAAGTTAATGACAGAAAGCAAAATACAGTTCAGTTACGATAGAAGTGTTTTTGAGCCAGTAAAATAAAGTGAAATTAAGTGTAATATATAAAGCCTCTCAGAACTTCAATGTCGATCATGGCTTTGATTTTGGAGCTTTAAATAGGACATGTTGTGTTTAACTGTATGTGGATTTCAACAGATAATTTTGTTTTACAAATATCACATATTTTATACATCCCCTTGAAATATGGACATTTTAACCACTACTTTTATTTGAGTCCTTGGTCACTTTCAACAACACCATTTTCTCACATATGTGAACATGGGTAAGCTAGGGAGCAGCAGGTGTACCTCAGAAGTTCTGTTGCTGCAGGCTCTTCAAGGCTTTTGTCCATAGACAAGGACTTCAGTGTGTTTCTTATTTGGAAATTAGCGAGGTTAAAACAGAGATATATTGTTTTTAATTAATTAATTTATATTTATGTATTTATATTCAGTATGTCTAGTGCACATGTGTGCATTCAAGTGTGTTTGGGGACTGTACACATGTGTGTTTTTTGCTATTGTTTTTGCTGTAACTTTTTGAAACGGGAGTCTCTTACTGAAGCCAGAGATTGCTGGTCTTGCTAGAGTGCATGGCCAGTAAACCACTGGGATCCTTCTAGTTGCACCTCACTCCCCATCTCTGGGGCTCTAAATTCAGAGGTAACACTTTGATTTTGTCTGCTGCTGGGAATCAAAGTGAGGTCCCTATGCTGGTGAGGCAAACACTCTTACCCACTGTAACACCTCCCTCAGGCTCAGAGAAGGGCTTTTTCTGTTTATTTGTTTGCTTTTTTTTTCAGTCAGTTATATCCTTACTTCAGCTTTCCCCTAGGACAACCCAGAACACATAGGGAAAGGCTCGTGTAATGCATTCTTTTCTGGTTTTATTTCAGAAGCATGTTTCTCATTTTTGCTACTGGAGTTCTAATTCAGATGCCTTACTGTGGGAAATCTGGTAGATGGATGTGACCACTAACCTCAGAAATCAAATGTAAAGAGTGAAGATGAAAGGCAGCAAATGAATGTATTATTCAATTGGCCATGATTTATCAGCACTGCCATCTGTGATATTGACATCAACTCTGAGGTGCCTTAGAGAAATGGGCAAGAAGTGTGCATGTTCATGCAGTATTGGCCAAACTGTTCCATAGATCATTTTCTAAGTTCTGGTCAGACAGAATCTTATTGGTGTCAGGGAATTTCCACTGCAATGATGTGTGTAGACAATTTTCAATTTTGTGCCTAGAAAATTTTCAGTATTAGAAGACTAGCAGTGGACAACCTCCACTTGCATCTCATAGTGTTTATCTATCAGAGTTGTGATCTTGGGAAGGGAAAATCTAGGTCACATAATATGTTTGCTCCTGCTTAGAAGTTAGGGTCAGCCTCATCATTGAGTGGTCAGGCTAACAGCTCTGCTGCTCTGGAAAATGAAAGGTAGTAAGTGGAGACTTCCATATGGCACTCAAGGGACTAGAGCAGGACTTCATTGAAGCTGGTAGTGTTCAATTAGTCAAAGAACTGTCTTGGTTCTTCTTCCTTTCTTAGCCTTGAAGGGGGAGGCTCAGCAGCTTTTGCTGATCAGTGTTTGAATGATCTGCATGCTGACATACTGAGTATAGTTGAATTGGACCCAAAGCAAAGAAGACAAAATAAACAGGGCAGTGGTGGTGCACACCCTTAATCCCAGCACTCAGGAGGCAGAGGCTGGTGGGTCTCTGTGAGTTTGAGGCCAGCCTGGTCTAAAGTGAGAGTTCCAGGAAAATCAGGGCTACACAGAGAAACCTGTCTCCAAAAAACCAAAATATATTAAAAAAAAAAAAGAAAGAAGACCGATAAGTAAAATAAAGGTGAAGAAGCCAGTCTTCGTGAATTTAACCCTGTTTTTAATTATCTATTGGTAATCTCAGGCCCAAGCAAAGAATCATTACCGTTAGTAAAAAAGCAGCCAAAAAACACATTAGAATTGCAAAAAAGTAAGGAGCTAAGAATTCCTGAAAAAGATTCCATGAGACGTGTGTCTCATGTGTGACTTTTCCTGGGCATTTGTGAACAACAGTCTGTGCATCCTAAAGAAGGTTCAAATGACTGTGTGAATAAATGAATCCACACAGCTTGGTGGAGAATGAGTTACTAAAGTTATAGTACAGGCATAGGTGAGGGGTTACTGACCAGAGCATGGATAATTGAAAGGAAACTGCATCATAGAAAATCCCACTTCAGTATGGGTGTTGACTCATACATAGAAGCAGCATCCCTGACTTCCCTGCATAACTTATGGGCAGTTCCCCTCCTTTGGAAAGAGTCTCATCTTCTAGCAAAGTAAGAGTTTACTGCTGTTATATTCCTGCTCAGGGGCCTAGTGAATGATGTAGCTTTCTGAGATTCCTGGGCCATGTGGGTTTCTTTAGCACTCTGAGTCATGTTTTTTCCTTTGTCTTGGAGAGCCTCTTTCAGTTTGGGGGAGACAAGCACACAACATTGTTGAGTGATTACATGCTTAATATTTTAAAATATTTTCTAAAAATATACTTCTAGGGGCAGATGAGATGGCTTAACAGTTAAGAGTATTTGCTGATCTTGCAAAGGGCCCTGGTTCAGTTCCCAGCAGTCAAGTGAAGGCTTATGACTATTTGATCTGTCACCTCAGTTATTGTCGGCCTGATACACTTTTCTGGCCTACACAGACACCAGGAACACATGTGGTACACATACACACATGCAGACAAATATGCAAAGGCATAAAAATACAAAATCTTAAAAGTAAGGTCCTAATGTACACACGTAGAAAGGCATAATAACTCTTACATGTACTGATAAGTTGAAAAACCGTATTTCCTATTGCCCATGTCACTTTGCATCTTCATTAGAAAGATCCAGAATATTACAGAAATGCATGGATCTACCTTTTTAAAGTTTCAGAAACAATGTTTCTTTGCTTATTCCAGAGATTATAGTGGTATCATCATGAGACGATCCATTCAGGGAAAGCCTTTTTAAAAATTAACACACTCTAATTTTTACAGTCTCATTCATAACACTGCAGATAATGTCACATTTATCAGTGGGATCTGTTTTTAGAGCTTGAATTACTAAAAAAGCCATATCTGACTCATATTATGAAAATTTAAAAACAGGTAAAAGAGAATAATGTGCTGAGTTGTATACAACCAATATTACCAATGTATGTCAGGGATCTGTATCACTTAAATGTAGACAAAGAGATACAAGAAATGATCCATAAGGATACACCACAAATGCCACACACCTCTTAATAATCTTAGAAGATTTCTGAATACAACATCAGTTTCTATACTTGTCATTATAAATTAGACACAGGACAAAAATTTAAACATGTAATGACCCAGTCCACTAAGGAGGCAATTGGAATTTTATTAGTAGAGTATTCAAAGGTAGCCTCCTGTAATAGACTCCCAGGCAGTATTAGCTTAGGTTTATCTCTGCTCTAAGACATGTGCTGAATCAAGAAGTTTGTTTTTTTGGTTACAAAGTGACCACCCTGAAAGAAACATTGTATTTTTACTGGAAAAAAAAGCTTTTCTCTTTACTGATATTTAGAGGCATTGTCTAGCCTTATTGTTCCTAGAATTTCTTAAGGCTTTTATTCATTTAGAACAATAGATTTTTAGATTCATTTGCTTTAAATTTATTGTGTCGGGGTATTACTTAAAATTAAGCAAGAATGTATTAAAGGCAAGAAAAATGTTTATAGGGGAGAATAGCAAATACATATTTCAGAGACTTTGAAGATAAAACTATTATTAAAAAAGATTACACAAGCAACTCTAAAGGGGCCTGGCAAAGGAGATACAGTCTTGCCTCTGAGAGTACATTACATCATAGTTGTTTTATTTAGTGATGCTATTTATAACTGTCTCTGCCTTAATTCAGTGAAGATCAGTGTGCCCTGGACATTTCTCAGCTACCCACTCTTCCCTGTTAGTCTTCATGAGCTAGAAACTGTGCCTCCCACCTATTGGTCATTGTCAGTTCATTTTTGAAATGAAAATGAATATTTCATTTTCTTTTGCATGATCAACCTCTTTCTCCCCACATCTAATTTTAGCATCTCTTTCCCAGCCTGTGTGTTTCCCTCACCCTTGTTCAATCTCAGTTCATACTTCTTAATGATAATTATTTTCGGATTCATCTCATTCCTTTTGGCTGTCATTTTAATTCACACTCCACCTTCATACTTGTGTCCATATCTTTCTGGAAAGATACTAAGGAAAATGGTTATGTCAAGGAATTTTAGACTATGCAACTAGTGATCTCTGCTGCAAACTGTTGTTGCTGCCTGGCTGAATAGTGTGACTATTTGCAAAAGGAGTGGAGGCTATTGGTGGTTTTGAATGAAGAAGAGACACACTAGATAATTTAGTAAACCTAACATTAATTGGAGGGCTCTAGTTTTCTATATGTGAGGATCTGCCCTTGCCTACTTCTAGGAGGCAGGTACCTTAATTATATTACCAGGACACTTTAGTGTCTGGGCTCAAGGTAGCTTTACTTCGTGGAGCATTGACAGAATATTTGATGGTATAGAAAAGAAAAGTCTGAAAGTTTTGTTCCTCCTTTCTCCCTCTATGCCAAATTCATCTAACAGTGGGTATTCCCCTTCTTTGGTAGTTCATTTTCTCCCAGCTATGTTTATATCACTCTGGTTAGAGATATAAGAAAAAAATCAATCTGTGCTTTAATCATGTTTACATCTCTGTACAAAGTGTCTTTGTTAAACTTTCCTGTGTTTGTTGCAGGAATGTTGCCTATTATAAAAGAGATTGTGTAGATTAAATTATAGGAGAAAAGCTAAAGTTCTTGTGCAGTATTTCATATGTACAGGGACATGCTCTTAGGGTCATTGGGAATGGGCATTGGGAATAAGGCAATGGAAAAAATCTTATAGTATATTAGAAACTGACCAGAGTATTTAGATTGATTTCAATGTTTTGTCATTATTACAGTATTGGGAGATTAATGTTTCAAATGTAGTAATTTATATGAAAAGGGCTAGCTTAACCTTAACAGGTAATTTTATTTAGGTATTTCTAAATAATACACAAGGCATAATCAATAAATGCACAAGGCATAAAACATACAATACACACAATAATAATAAAAATCAGTTATAAACTTTTGTTCTCTTTTAACTTGACTCCATTGTAAAAGTACCTGCATAATCTAGTGATTGTACTTTTTAAATTTGTTTCACTTTAGAAAATACTAATAAAGCCTATATAGCCATTGCTACCTAACAATTAGAGGTTTGTGAGTTGTCTTAGTTATTTTTTTTTATTACTGTACTGTCACCATGATCAAAGTAACATTAAAAAAAATTTATTAGGACTAACAGATCCAGAGGGTAAGAATCCATGACCTTCGTGGCAGGGAACAAGGCAGCAGGCAGACAGTCATGGTGGTGGAGCAGCAGCTGAGAACTTACATCTGATCCACAAGCAGGAGGCAGAGAGAAAGAGAACCAATTGGGAATGGCAGTGGGCTTTTGAAACCTAAAAGCCTGTCCTCAGTAACATACCTCATCCAATAAGGCCGTGCTTCCCAATCATTCATTCCCAAATAGTTCCAACAACTGGGATCCAGGAATTTAAGTATATGAGCCTATGTGGGGCATTCTTATTTAAACCACCACATAGGTATAAAGCAAAATTTTAAAATAGAACTTAGGGATTCTGGGGAGATGCCTTAATGGATCATAAAGCGAGGGACTTTATGAGGACAAATTCCCCAAGACATGCTTAAACACTGGTAATCCTAGCACTACGGGGTTGTGCAGGTGGAGGTCTGGACCTCTGTAGCTATCCAGCATATGAAAACATCTTCAGTTTACTGAGAAATCCTGTCTCAAAACCTAAGGTAGAAAGCAATAAAGGAAAGTACCAGCATTGTCCTCTGGCCTCTACATTCATTCACATGGAAGCAATACACACAAGGGCCTATTTACCATGCAACACACACAAATACAATAAGGAATTAAATAAATAATAAAAACAGCACTTGAATACAATAATCTCACAGGAGAAGTAAGAGAATAACCAGAACACTGGTAGTAGAATGTCTATGTGGTTTGGTGCAGCAAATCTAGCTAATTGTGCCGGCCTCCCAATGTACCTTCCATAAAACTGCAGGATTTTTCAAAACAGAAGGTTTCTTATATGTTTTGTTCAAAGGAAAAATATGAAATTGGGATGCTGCTAGCAGAAACACGCTTGTTTAGCATGTTGGATGCTATCCAGAAGTAAGTAGTCTAGAGTATTCTGACAGAGTGTCTCAAGCAGCAAGGCTGCACTAAAGCCAGAAGCACATGCTGATGTCACCTGTTCACTTTTTCTTTGGTGTAATATGACTATGAATCTCTAAACTGACTAACAGAGAAAACTACAAAGTGAATATTACTTTGATTTTTTTTGTCAAATATCAGTTATATTCTTTTGAAAGATACAGTTTACAGAATGAGAATTGGAAGCCTAGTGTTCGAGCAAACTACTAGAAACACTTCAATAGACACTGCTGTTGTAAAGAATAGAAACTTAACCACAGTAAACACTTTAAAATGGGCTTTAAATATATAACAAGCTCCCATTAAGGTACATCCCATCTATCACTTCTATTTTTCTGTCTTGTGTGTATTTGTGTGTGGCTACCAAATACATGTAAATGAAGATTCCTTAAATTTTCCTTTCTTAATTTGCTTACATTTCTTGTTTTATTAATTAAGCCATGGAGTTTTATACAAGACATCCATGTATATGATATTTATGTTTAAAGATACACATACATAATATTGAGAAAATATTGCTATTTTTGCCCCTGAATTCTTCCACATTTCCTTGTTAGAATCTGTTTAGTGTTTCTTTTGCACCTTCACATTCTGGAATGACAGTTTGTCAGCTCCATTTATTGTCCAGTTCCATGGAAAACATCCTTCTTGTTGCTCTGGTGTATATATGTGTGTGTTTGGGTGTTAAAGATATTTTACATTTATGCACATGTATGTTTGATATGTGTGAGCATACATACGTATCTCTATATGCATATGTGTAATATAAAACTAAATAAACAAAGTATTTTCCTCACTCATAGTTAACCTAATTTCTTATTTGGAAATACACAGTGTTTAATTCAAATACGGTTTATGTAATCAACGTAGGTTGAAGTCTTCTATGCTGATGGAAAAAATAAACACAGCATTTGTTTATGTATACTTATCATTTAGTAGTTAATATATATAATAATCATTTTACTGCAGCATACATTATCTCTTAATTAACCCCTTCTGTGGAGATTCAGGCCCAACCGATGAATCCTCACAATTGATGGTGGAGGAGTAGTTCATCTTGATTTCCTATGTTTTGTTTGATATCTGTTGGCATGGTTTATGACCCTGTGGGGATGTCCTGATCCCTCAGAAGGCCAGCATGATTAACTAGATCAGATAAGGTGGATTAGACCAATTGCTTCTTTGTAAACACAGGCTGGTGTTTTGACTGCATTTTCTCTGTTTATGGTAGTAGTGTTGATAGTGTTTGAGAAGAAAGCACATTTACCAAATGAAGACTTACAGTTTGATTTTACAGCAGAGTGCCAATTCTGTTCTTCACTGCCAAACAGGAAACTGAAACAACAGTGCAAACAATTTGAGAAAATGGACTCCCTTCCTTCATTTTGACCTGTCTTTTCTACATGCTCAGTACATTTAGCTACATTTCATTCTCTTGAACTAAGACTTTGCTCTACTGAACTCATTTTTAAATTTTATTAAATTTATTTTTATTAAATTGCATATGAGTGTACACCCATAGGCTACCTCTATGGCTCTGCCACCCAGCATGTGGGTCCAGAAAATCAAACATGGGTTATTAGGTTTGGTGGCAAGCACGTTTATGGGCTGAGCCATTGCATGGGCCTTGATGCCCATGAACTTATGGTGACTATGTAATAATAAAAATTTCTGATGCTCGGACTCAATTAGTTGTCCAGTAAATGGTCCACATCTAGAGATTGTTACTAACAGTGCAGTTGGGTCATTAAGCAAGCAGACTTTCAGCTGGATCTGATGACACGAACCCTCTGGTTTCCTTGCTCTGCCAGCTCCATCTTCCTAAGACAGTGTGAAGATGGTAAAGGGCTGAGATCTTACCAGCAGAGAAGCTGATTTGGATTCAAATACCAGTGTCTTTTCTTATCCATTTTGACCACCTCTTCTCTGTCCAACTATAGTGAAGAATAATATCGCACAATCAACTTTTGGCGATATTAAATGAAATAAAGTACATAAAGTTGTTACTCCTCTGCAATATTGCTTGGCCTCAATATTGTTTGTATCTGGAACTGAAAGATGTTTGTTGCAATAAGAAATGTCAGTTCTGAAGCACCCATTCACTTAGCTGTAGAGATAAGTGACAGTTACTTTGGAGTAGTGGGAAAACTGTGCTACTTTCAAAATGCTAATTGACCAATTTTTACAGTAACTTCGTCTTTCCACAAAATTTAATTGAATCTCAGTAGATGGAGAGTTTAAAGTGATGATTAACTTTTAAGCCAATACTTAAGGATATAATTACTTCCTTTGAGTCTGAAAAGATATAAATTGAATGTTTCTGAGCATTTCAAAATATTCTGCAGCTTTATTTTAAAGTTTCCCAACCTATACACTCTGGTGAAGGACACATAATTATCACCCATCACCATGATTCACATTTTTATCTTTTTAAAATTGAATTTATACAGCAAAGGAAGGAGCTGGGAGTAGTTTGTATAAGTAGCTTATATGATACTTTATGGCTAAGTGTGCTTCTCATTTTCCTACCAAATTGCACTCATCACATTTGGAGATGTGTTCTGTGTCCATACAAGTACAGAGAGAGTTAAGTTGCAAGGACATATGCAATTAAGATCAGGATTCAAGTGCCTAAAGTTTCTAAATTTTTCTCAAATTCTGAATTCTTCAGTAGCTTGTCCAGGTGCATTTATTGATAGATACCTGACTACTGATACTAAACAACATAACGTTTAATTGCACTATTGTCATTTTCTTTGTTTTTTTTTCACTTTGTGACTGAATCAAGGTGAATTCTCAGATTCCATATGATTTATCTTCAACACAATATACAGAGTCGTACAGTATCTGCTTTTTGTTGACAACACAAATTTACCCTGCACTTTAAAATGAGGCCTTAAACTTCCCTAAACTTGATAAATTCTATTGAAACTTGGATCTTTTTTCAGTTGCTACTGAGTATGTCAGACTTTAATTTTCAGTCATTAAACTCTAATAGACGGAAGAGCAGGCATTACTGCAGCTGTTGTGCTCACTGCATTAGTCAACTTTCTCTTAGAGCATGTAGAAATTAAGGGCCAAAGTTATTAGAATGTCTGTACAGTTCCAAAGGTTCCTTCTTCTGAACTTGATCATTTGATCACCTTGAGAAATTATTGGCAGAAAGAAAAAAATCATTAATATTTACAAAATATTTTAGGACAAAAGCATTCAAACATATGCCAAACAATGCCTAATCACAAAAAAAAGAAATCTGTTCAGCACAAGGATTTATATATTTATTTGCCATCCGGACTCTGGTATGGCCTATATGAAAAATCCACACTGTGATGGTCAGACAGTCTTTATATTTAAATTCTCTCTTATGATGAAAGTCATAATTACAAGGTAGTTTTAGTCAGCAGCAAAATAGTTTTATATTCATAGTAAGTTGTTATCTGAAATATTTTTTCCTTCACTCTTAGACCATCTTCAAGTACAAGGAATCATAAAATATCAACGACATAAATACACTAAATTGCTTTATAATAGTTTCATGGCACTTTGTTTTCACTTAGTATACACATTTCATCTTTGAATTGTTATGTGATCATTTTATGTGGCAGAAAACTAATCAATGAACTTTAGCTTTAAGAAAGAAAGTAAATACCTACTGGATGACGATCAGGCAACACACACACACACACATACACACACACACAAACACACACACACACACACACACACACACACACATTTTGTAGTTTGAAGTTTAAAATGTTGGATGATACCGGTTTCTGCTAAAGCAGCCTTCCTCTGATGGTGAGCTTGATCACATTCATTTTCTTCCTACTTGTTAAACCAAGCAAAATATGAGCATAGTAAACCCTGGTGACTAATCTTACATTCTCTTAACCAGTAATAAAGAACCTTGCCAATCTGACAGGTTGTCACAGCAATTATTCAGAAGAAGTTCTGTAGCAGTAGTATCTGTCAGCCCATGTAATATTGAATATTTTAACTGGCAGTCTTCCAAGACTGAACATTAATCTTACCATCTCCTATTACAGTCCCTAATCAAGATATTCCAGGGGTGATTGCACTAACATTGTTTGAAGACTACATCTACTGGACTGATGGGAAAACCAAGTCACTCAGCCGTGTCCATAAAACCTCGGGAGCAGACAGACTCTCACTGATTAACTCATGGCATGCCATCACAGATATCCAGGTGTATCATTCTTATAGACAACCTGATGGTAATTATTCTTTCCATAATTTCCATAATGCATCAACATTTTCCAGCAACATTTCATTTTTTATTATTTCAAGTTTAAGTATAACTTCATTCTTGATAAGAATGATCAGATTCCATTACTTAGCTTTATTTTATATAATGAAGCCAGTTCATATCATGTGCTACTATTGAAGGGTTTGATTAGAAGCTCAGTAATAGCATAAATAATTATTGATCTGTTCAAATCATATTAAGCTGAGATGTGAGCAATGCATGTAGTCAGAGAAGTATAAAATGAATCCTTAGGATAGTTCATTATGGTATAGCTACACATCCTTAATTTTTAGAACTCTGGCTAGAAAGAATTCTATTTCAGTAGTTTGGGAATTTAGAATTGCAAATATCCAGTGTGCTTTATAGGATTCTCCCAGACCTTGTGGAATGAAGGTTTGATGGCTTTTCTGTACTAAAAGACAAAACTTCATGCTTGTAGCTCATTGCTTCATTGCTTTATTTTACATTTATATTTCTAAGAATATTTATTTCTTCGCCCCAAATGCTTCTATTCTCCATTTACTTTTCTGATTAGCAATTACTTTTAACTAACATACTTGTTTTTGTAGAAAACATTTAACATTAGTGAAATAAGAGATTAAATAGCATTTATTTGATATATTCATAACTTTTATATCTTCAAATAGAGAAGGTTTATTCGACTATGAATTATGATACTTGAAAGTTTAGTCTCAAACGCCATGTTATATTTACTGGTCTTGATAATTTCATTTTGCTGTGTTTTTCTCACCTGTAGTCTCCAAACACCTTTGCACAGTAAATAATGGTGGTTGCAGCCATTTGTGCCTTTTAGCCCCTGGGAAGACCCACACCTGCGCATGCCCCACCAACTTCTACCTTGCAGCTGATAATAGAACTTGTTTATCAAATTGCACAGCCAGTCAGGTGAGTTGAGTTCTGGAATCATCTCCTGGGTTGCTTGTGTATGCTGTTATTACGTTTTGGCATGAGTTTGCTTATGTGTTTAAATAATTGAAATCATTGTTCTCTTATTATGTGCAGTTAAATCTGTGATCATTCTTGGCACTGCACACATGGTCACAGAATCACGGAAAAACAATTAAATGCAAACATTAAAATAAGATTTGTGGCATTAGAGAACAAGTAGAGGCCAGGAAGAAAACAAAAGGAAAAGAAAACCAATTTTACCAAGATTCACAGGGAACTGTGACTCCAGTTCTATGTGCGCAGAACTGAGGGAGCAGAGGACACTCCTTACAGGTCAAAAAAGAATGGTGATAACAAAATGATGTAGTAAAGATAGATAGCATTTAAATAATCGAGTTATCTTCTAGATAACCAACCCTGCCTCAACAGCACACCCTGCAAATACAGAGAAAGTGTAAATTGAATAAAGAACCATTATAAAAGTAATTTACTTGTGAGAACTCCCCTCAAATTTTGCTTATTCTCTGTGAAGATATTCCAGAAAAAAAACTATTTAATGCTAATTAATTTATGGAATTAATTTTATTACTTTGCATTAGAATTTTTAAAGTAGTCATATGTCATTAAAAATTGTACTTTGTTACACCAGGCCCTATATCTTTTTTTGTTTGGGATCAAATTGTTGAATAAGATGTGAGTATTTCTATAAACCAGTAAATTTATTTATTTAATTCTATGCTTTGAATTTGCTCATTTTTGGCAACTCAAGGGAACATCCTTGCCAAAGATTTCATTTTCAATTGAGCTTCTGTGAAACAGAAGCCAGCGCTAGCTCAGCTCACCTCTGAAGGCAGAGTTGCACTCACTACACAGGAAGTCAGTGTTTTGGAGATCAAGGGCATTGGCTGAACGGCACACAATCTGTGGCTACATCCCTGGCTCTGCTTCATTCTGATGGGATCAGCTGTGTTTGCTCCCTAAAATTGGGGTGCCTTACTCTTCTCATCTTTTAATTGGGATATCTTAATCCATCTTCTGATGCTATGTAGCAGAATTCCACAAAGTGAATTTATAAAGAAACTAAATTTATTACATAATTCTAGTGGCTCTGGAATCTAATATCAAAGTGCTACAGCTAGTAAAGGCAAGTGAGGAACAATCTAGATGGTATCGTACAAGAACTCATGATGCCTTCACATTAGGTATGCCTTAATGATTGTATTTTCATGGCATTTAAAGACACAGCAAAGTTTCTATGATATAGCTAAGTGCATAGCATAAATATGTAACAATTTCAAGGGGTTTGTTTGTTATCATTTAGTAATTGATTTTGTTGTTGGTTGTTTTTGGTCTTTTGTGGGTCCTGCCACCCAGCTCCCATATAAATCACACTCAGAGGCTTATTCTTAATTATAATTGCCTGGCCTTAGCTTGGCTTAGTTTCTTGCCAGCTTTTCTTAAATTAAATTATCCCATCTACCTTTTGCCTCTGGGCTTTTTTCATTCTCTTACTTCTTTTAATCTTACTCTTACTCCATGGATTACTGTTTAGCTGGGTGGCTGGCCCCTGGAGTCCTCCTCCTTCTCTGTCTACTTCTTTCTGCACTCTTCCATCTCTTTTCTTCCTCTGTTCATCCTTTCTGCCTGCCAGCTCTGCCTATTTCTCTCTCCTGCCTCACTATTGGCTGTTCAGCTCTTTATTAGATGATCAGGTGTTTTAGATAGGCAAAGTAACACATCTTCACAGAGTTAAACAAATCTAACATAAACAAAAGTGACACACCTTCAAACAATATTCTACAACAGAATATCAATAATATATTCCCAAAATGGTATGATATTTATAAAAGTAAAATAGCCAAAATATCCCAATATGCATTCTATTGGAATTAAAACATAATCAGAGAACCTATTCAAAACCAAGGTTAAATCCAGTCATAAAACTGATCATTCTAGGTGTTTAATGTAAACCATTATAAGTGGAGAAATCATCAATCTTAAAATGACTTCTCTTATTTTTAAGAGGGATTTCTTCACAGTTTAATTATAGTTCACTGTACCAGGGATTGCATTTTTTTCCTGTATTCATTCTTGTGAGTAATAATTGTAGTCTAAAATTTATTTGGTGAAGAATTAATCTTGAAAATTGTCCATCAAGATGTATGTTATAATTTTCTGAAGTTGAATTTATTGTTATCATTTAATTAATTATTATTTATGCATGTCTATAAAACATGGTACCTAGGAAAGTTCTATTTTATCACCCCAAATAGAAGAACACTGCAAACAGGCACAACAGTGTAATCCTGGGTAAGAAGCTTTGATTTCTAGTGGAGTGAGGAAAGTGGATGTGTTTACTTTGGAGCCACTTGAAGGTACGAAAGCGATGACTTTGAAGATCAGTTCACTTCTTTTTAAAATTCTGGTGGCCTTAGGTTGGTGACTTCCAGATTTTTTTCTGGGTTTTAAGTTGAAGAATGGCCACCATTTAAGAGGCCAGTCATTGTTCTTGCAGGCGTATCGGGTCTGTTTGCAGTGAGATGTTACAACTTCTCTGACGTAGCCATGTCATCAAACTTACAGTATCTGTTTCTTTTGAGCTCATCTCTATGCATGCCTCTAGATCTATGGGACGTTGGCCTACGTGGTAATTATTCCAGATCTAGCTTTGGTTCTGATACTGGCTCAGTTTCAATCTTTGATGAAATTGTAGAAACTTCTCCACTAATTTTGGCTGACAGAGGTGGAGGAGAAACTGCTTTTTTTAATTATTATTTAAATTTTGGGGGAGGGCAGTGAGAAAAAAATTTCTTTGGAGAAATTTTTCCAGGAGACCTCAATATATCATCAATATATCATTGGCTTTGGTAGGAAGAGTGGGCCTTTGGATGGGACTGGAAGAGCACTGGTTAAATTTCTGTTCCAGCAGTGAATTTTCCTCTTCATTTTGGACTTCAGAGGAAAAGATTCTTCTCTACAGCTAACAAGTCAGACTTTGGAGCTGGACCCTTAACAGAAGATGGTTGCTTGGTTTTGGAATGCCTTTATCTACTTCACTTCCCTGATAGCAAAGTCAACTGGAAATAGTCCTTCTTTTCCAATTTCACACTTCCCCCAGCACGTGTCTTCAGTCTCCTCACTCACCAAATGAATCATCTTCCCTTCTTTAAAACTAAGTTCATCTTCCTAGGTGCAGTCATAGTAACAGAATATTCTACAAATCACTTTAGCTTTATTTTTGCCATCAACGCCTATTTTCCTTCCCTCTGTATTCTTAGGTTTAGATTACAGTGGCTATAGGATTAAGATCTCTTCTGTTTACTTTTATTTTTCTCTTCTCTTATGTTTCACTACTGGATGTTCTAGTCCTAAATTTCCCAGAGCCTGCTTTAAAAATATCTCCAGCTATATCTCTTTAAGAAAGAGAAAGAGGATGAACAGATATGGACAGGAAGGTCAGATGGGAAGAGTAAGGAGGGATGGACTTATGGTAGGGAATACAGGGAGAGACAGCTAAAATTAAGGGGCTATTGAGGAATAGTATAAAAACCCAATACAGTAGAAACCTCCTAAAATACATGCATCTACGAAGGGGATCAAAATGAAGTGAACAAATACTGAGGGAGACAGAGTCACAACTGGCCATCTCTTGTCATCAAATGAAGCATCAATACAAGGACTGCATTATATCTAATTGAGTTGATTTAGGGGCCCATCGATTATCCTCAAACTTCCCAGGCTGTTGCTAACGCTATAGTTGCTCTCCACAAACTGATGGCAAGCCCCCATTGATAAAGACAACATCTACACAACCAATTTAATATATTTAGATATACTGAGCTGGTGGCTACAAAGAATCTTTCCCTCTACATTCCAGCTTCTTTGGTACAGGGATATACTCAGCATATTACCAGAAGAGAAACATAAACACCAAGCCAGCCACAAATCCTTAATCTACAATGGTATGCTACCTTAAAGAGATGCTACGGTAATGATGGCACAAAATTTGTGAGAGTAACCAAACAATAAGTGATCTGACTTAAGGCTCACTCCACTAGATGGAACCCATACCAAACAATGATTAGGTGACCAAGAAACTTAGACTAAATATTTTGGGGACCTAGGGCAAAAATCAAATAATATTGGTCTAATGTGAGAAATCCACGGGAGTCTGCTTAAGGAGTATTAGGGAATTTATTAGCATATAAATTGAGGAAAGACACTCAGGAATACAGAACTGAGTAGACAGCTGAAGGTATCCTCTGATCTGACCAGGAGAGAATCCACCTGGCAGTTCGATCACACCAGGAAACAGGAAGCAGGGAGAAAGGACATTGTGACCCCTCTCCCTTTTATTTTAAGATGACAGTTATGTAGATTAGAATTCATCCTGGTGCATGAGCTGGCTTTTTGGAGGCCAATAACTATGGTAGAACACCTTGCACAGGCTTGATGGTGGGGGAGGGGCTTGAACCTGCCTGTAGACAAATTTCTAAATGGTCTTATTAAATAAGAAACACAGAGCCAAATATAGGGGTGAAAGCCTTAGAGATCAGGGAAATAATGAGAGAAAATAGTTAGCCTTAACTCACCATGCTGCAGTAGCTTCCCAAGAGAGCTACTTCCTGTCTACCCAGGTTTGCTTGTATTGTTTTGCTGTTCTGCTCTCTCATTGGCTCTTAGCCCAGCTACTTCACTTCCTTGTTACTGCCTGTCTGTACAGACCTCCAGGTCTCTATGGTTGGCACTGGGATTAAAGGTGTGTGTCACCACACTTGGCTATTCCCTAGTGTGTCCTTGAACACACAGAGACAATGCCTGCCATGTGATCAGATTAAGGGCTATGCCCTCTGATCTCCAGGTAAACTTTATTTATTAATATAAAAATGAAATTTCACCATATTTCAGCACAAATAAAATATCACCACACCTACCTCAACTGAATGTACCAGGCTCTGCTGACTCCCCATGGGAAGTCTTACCTTGTTGGAGGAGGGAATTTTTGGGGGGGTTGGGCTGGAAGGCTGGGGGGTGTGGAGGAGGGAAGAAAGGAAGATCTATGGTTGGTATGTAAAATGAATAAAAAAATTTCTTAATCAAAAAAAAAAGAAGAAAAAAAAAGGTCATGTAAGGTCATGCAAGAAGCACCACCTCCTTCAGGACATGTAGCCCAAGGTCTTGGGCCAAGCAAATACCACTACACTGGTCTAAGAATGAAAAATAGAAAAATTGTAGTGATAAAATGACTCCAAATTATATTCTACTGTACGCAAAGATTTGTGCCTTATTCAGCCGTCACTAGAAAAGCTACCCCCTGCAACAGATGAAAACAAATATAAAGACACACTGCCAGACATGCAGAGAGTGAGAAACCTTGAAACACTCAGTCCTGAATGGGATGTTTCCATCATAGGCCTCCCCTCAGAGCTCAAGAAGCCCCTCAGAAGAGGAGGCAAAAAGAATGTAAGCGCCAAAGGGTATGGAGGACACCAAGAAAGCAAGGCCCACTAAATCAACATGAGGAAAGCTCATGTGAACTCACAGAGAGTGAAGCACTCACAGGGCTTGCAGGGGTCTGCACTAGGTCCTCTGACTTTATATTATGGCCTACAGTTTACTGTTTTTGTGGGATTCCTGAGAGTGCTAACCAGGGGGTCTCTGATTCTTCTGCCTTTTCTTGGGTTCCTTCCTTTCTGTTGGTTTGTCTTGTTCAACGTGTCCAACTTCAATGTGCTAGATTTTGTCTCACCTTATTATATTTTATTTTAAGAAAATGAATGAATGAATGAAAATATAACCACTATAATATAGATTAACAACTGAATTGTCATTTATGCCTCCTGAGAGAAATAAGCAATTTTTTCCAAAGGAGTGATCTGTCTCATGTTCAGGAGAAGTTGGTTGATATGTACTCCAAAGTTATTTTGTGTGTGCTTTTATTTGGATACAGTTTCAAGATTTTTTGTATGTTTGGTATTGTTTTATTTTTTATTTTGTTTTCTTGGGTTGATGGGATTGCTGTATTTGTTTTTTTGTTTGTTTGGTTTTTTTTGAGAAAGGACTTAAAGTTAGATGGATAGGGAAAAGGGAAAAAGAGAAGTGAGGGAAGGATTTGTGGTAGGGGGAGAATATTATCAAAATGTATTTAAAGTTATAAATGTTTTAAATAATAAAAATATAATATCTCCAAATCCAAGATTTCTTTGGCTATGTAATTGATCCAGGGACAATTTTACTCCCATTTTCTGGGAACACAAGGTGAGGTAGGCTCAGTCAATCAGTTTCTGAATCATCCTGAGTTCCATGCTTTTCAGAACATCTGTTAGCTCTAATTCTTTCCCTGTTTGAAGGAAATGGTCCCAATTTACCAGTCAGGACTCCATCTGCTAACGTCAGCTGCCATAAATAACCAGCTCATCCTCACTCTGTGAAAGGTAGTTAAAGAGAGCTCTGTTGTCTAAATGTTTTAGAGTTGTGGATGCAGCTGAAATCCTTGAGCTAGATGTTCTAAGGCCTCATCTGCTGTTCAAGACTTGCTACATTTCCTCACCTTCCCATTTGATGGGCAAAGTGTCATCCTTGGATTCTGGCTTTCCCTTCATTTCTTTAACAAAATTATCAGAGAACACACCCTTCTCCTATTTACTTCTTTTAACAATTCTTCTCCCGGTAGTTTTTTTCCACATTCCTGATGATTTTCCTGCTTGAACAGTTAATTCATCTTCCTGTATGACATCACATTCATACTCCTCTGTATAGTCAACTGTGCTGCAGCTCCAGTGAGGAGAGTGTGACCAGCATTCAAACTTGGGTGTGGTGGAGAGGCACCTGCATCTGCTCCAGGTCACTTGGCTGCTCCTCAAGCCTGGCCTCTGCTACCACCTGGCAGGCAAGGGATGGGACGGTGCTGTTTTATATTTTTCTTTTTAATGCTACTGTATTTTATGTTTTTATTTTTAGTGCAACTGAATTTAAATGTGAAAGCAATGAAGCTGAGACTTGAAATAGAAGAAATCTCCTAATAATAAAATGTTAGTTATAGTTAAAAGATAATATAAGCATGCTTTATCATGCTTTCTTTGACTCAAAACCTTTTTATGTTCTTTATAGATTGAAATGAGAGCAGAATTTCATATTATGTATAATTCCAACAGTTGGTGTTTATTTAAATCAGATATATTTGGTGAATTTAATATGTATTAGGAATTTCCCCCTCATAATTGGGAATACTTTGAAGATACTCAGAAGACATGGAATCCTCTCACCAATATGCTTTGATATACTGTAATGACTAGAAATATTTAATGTTCAGGGTAATTGCTTTCAGATTTAGCCTCATCTCCCCAAAGAGTCAACTACCTATAAAGATATTTTTCTCCTCTGGTAACTTATGAAAAACCACAGCAGACATGACCACAGGCTAAGCAAATTATAGAAAATCAGTTGAAAAGAGAAATTTCCCCTAAGGCTCATGATCTCTATTCCCTCTCACATTACTACAAGAAGAAAAATTCACGATTGTGTTTGAAATTCTATCTAGAATCAGCTCTATGGTATCTGGACTCATTCAGCATGTTCTAACAACAAAGGCTTTCTTACTAAAGCAATTGCATTTTAAATGAACAAACGGATTTAATATCCATGTCTATTAAAGATAATTGAGCCAAAGCAATATTTTTATGTTACAGTTTTTCCATGCCAAATCCTTTGCATGGGAATTAATGTATGACATTTCAGAAAGAAAAATAACTTTTAGTAATGTATTCACCTAAGGTTTCCAAATCTGAACGAATGTTATAAGTTCCTTTAGAAAATAAAGAAGAATCTGGGTGTGGTGTCCCACACCTTCAATCTCCCCATGTGGGAGGCAGAGGCAGGTAGACCTATTTGAGTTAAAGGCCAGTCTGGTCTACGTAGTAAAGTTCCAGGACATCCAGAGCTACATAGCGATCACCTGCCTCAAAATAAACAAACAAATTAATTAATTAAATAAATCAAGATTAATAAATAAAATAAGGACTAGTAAAGAATATACTTTAATCAGTAACAATGATTGTGTATTTATTAACTGCTTACATTTAGTAATTTGGTGCCAACTACTTCAGACATTTGTACTCTCTGTTCAGAAAATTTTCTTTAATTTTTGTATTCAAGTATTAGTAAGATTAAATATTTTATATTTAAATATTAGTAACATTAAATATTAACACATTGCCCAAGGTCACCAAGGTTCAAATTGAACCTTTGGGTCACTGTGCATAGCTGTACAGAGTGAAGCTGACAGTAGAAACTGTTTGGGGCATGGAGTGCTCAGTGGATAGTGTTCAACTTCCGTGTGGATGAATTCCTAGTGCCACATAAACCTGTGAAACAGTCATGTATACCTAGAATCTCACATATGGGAAGTGAAGCTAGAGGAACAGAAGTTCAAGGTCATCCTCTGCTATGTCCCAAGTTTGATGAGCTCCTGTACTAAATGAGACTGCATCTCAACACAAACAAACACACAAAAAAGCAAAAACAAATGAATAAACAGTCTTGTACTCTGACTTACTGGTTCAGTTGAGGCTCAAATCTCCTTCCTCATGCAAAGATTATGGTGTAACTTCCTAAAGCTTTTCTCTCCTAATGACTCATATGTCAAGTAGCCTGTAAGTCAATATTGCCATGAAACAATGCCAATAGGCTGTTTTCCTAAGTCAATTTTCTCTAACCTTGTTAATACAAACAAACAAACAAACAAACAAACAAACAAACAAAAAGATATTGTTGAACTACTTCTGCCCCAATCTACCTTTGTCATGGCTACTTTGATATTTTAAAGGGAAGGATTTGAAAATAAATAACATCTGTCATTGGAGCTTTAAGTGACTTGAATTTTGAATTATATTAAATTTTACAATGTAAATTTCTTCTGTGTTTCTTTTTATTTTTTATTATTTGGTCATATCTATGATCTTAGCATGTTAAAATATTACCGTGAGTCCAAGGGTTCAGGCTTCTGAGTCTGTTCCTGCCTCAAATAAAAACAAAGCAATAAGTGAATAAATAGGCCAATAAAATAAAACCAGCAAAGAGAGTATTGAAGCTTAATTTTTACATCTTTGAAAACATTACTTTGAATTCCCTTTCCTTTTTTTTCAAATGATGCACATTTAAAACATTTATCATGTATTAGTTGCTCCAATAACAGACTCTAGTAAGAAATTTTCACACAGGGATGATTGTTTCTGAGCACATTCAAGCCTGCTGTCTTCTAGTGCATATGTTTGTAAATAATTCCAATCAATGAAAACAAAGACAGTAGTCAACAATATTTATGTGGGAAGCTTCGAATTCTGATCACAGGTAGGTTGGTTTTTTTTTTTTTTATTTGTTTGTTTGTTTGATTTGAGAACATTCATGACACTGAGGAACTGTGACTGTACACCTGGAAGGAATCTTCCAAGTTGGCCCACAGCATCTAAAGAATGAGAGAACAAGAGCTGGCCTGAATTTCACTGAAGTCTCCAAGATTCTTATGAAAATGTAATTCTCTTCAATTAACTCAAATTTACCTTATTCAGGTTTATATCTCTTTCTGATAGCCCTGGTCCTTTTTTACCTTGAATAGTGTTTGACAGACATTATCTATATGGGTTCAGGTAAATGTTTGAGGCTTTTATGGCCATGCAGTCTTTGTAGCGACAACTTAGGTAGGTGCCCTGTTGCCATTAAAATGGCCCTTCAGACAACATGGAAATGCATGAGTCTGCTTGTGGACACTGAAATCACCAGGGTGTTCTGAGCAGTGAAATTTCCTGGAGGACCGTGTTGAGGTTTGTACATTCATCCCTCATCATGGAGCTCTACAACCATGCATGTTCATAATTACAGTGGGAAAGTTGGAGATGCTGCACCATGTTCTGCATGAATACCCATTGTGTTATGGTTATCAACATTCTTCTTGCACCTTTTTTTTTTAAAGTTTCAATGCAGAACTGATAAATGCATCCCTTTCTGGTGGAAATGTGACACTGTGGATGACTGTGGTGATGGATCTGATGAACCTGAAGACTGTCGTGAGTATTCTGAACATTGGATTTAGACTTCAGAGTTCTTTGCATTTCAGACTGTTAGAAATCATCTAGGCTTATGCTAAGGCATTTTTCAAACATTCCCATTTTTAACTTAGAAAATTTTTATCTCACTTCTTATAAAATTATAAAGAAAATGGTTGCAATGTCTTGGTTTTGTCTCTGTTGACTTTTTTTTTTCTGAACAAAACCTTTGCTTTACAGTAATCAGTATATAGTAATTGCTGTGAGTTTTGACGTAATGTATTCACCAAATTTGAAGCACAAATCAGCAATATATAGAAATTCCTTTCTATATAATGAAATTTGTATCTTTTTTGTTAGTGTTAAAATCTTGAAACTCCTTGAGGAGTCAGACTTTCTAATGCTAATTTTTATTGATGGTAACTTGATTTAATTTGCCCTTAGCAGCTCCTGTAAAATGGTTACTGACTGTGACAACTGTGGTTAGAGCTCTAGGTTAGCAATCATTGCTAACTTAGGTGGTGATGGGCAATCAGAAGACTTCCTGGAAATCCTGTTATAGTTCCCTCCATAGGTCATTCCAATCCTTCCTTGTCAAGTTGAAGATGCTTTCAGTCAATCCTGATAATTCCTTCAGTGTCTCAGTGCATAGTTGCCCTGACTTGGCTCTGACAACTGATCCATGAGTTGGCCTTGATTGGCCTTGACAATCGAGTATAAGATCCTAAGGTTTGCACTGAAGAGAGAGTACCATCTAAGTGAACGGCAGTTATTTACTTCTGAAGAACTTTCTAGCACCAATTATAAAGCTGCTTCACATTTTCAGGTTGTTACTTAAATGAACTGTGTTGCATCTTCCTTTCCACTACCTACCTCATACTCTGGAAGTTGTTTCACACATTCTCTTTTTACGTGAAAATCAAGAAGCCACCACTTTGATGAGAAATCAAATGTAAAAACCATTCCTTTTCTAATCTTTTTGTGTGTTTGATTTTTTTAAACATCGTTGACAGATTTTATTTTCACTGTAGTAGACAATGCATGAAGAGAAGGACTCATGAACAATAGGTATAAAGTTATGATCAAATTATTCTTTGTAAAGGTTTTTGAATTAGAACATATGCCAAAAGAAGGACTGGTATGGATGATGGATGATGAGCAGTTACTAAGACTAATTTGTTATAAGAAAATTGTTTTCTCCACAATAAAAGAAGTTTACCCATGATGTACTGAATAAAGTAAATACAATTTGTCTTTGTATGTTTTAAAATACTGGCATGTGCCTGTTAATGTTCTATCAAGATGACATTTACTGATCAGAGCCACCGTTGTTAAGGGAAACACCACTGTAAAGACCTACAGCAAAGTCAGAATCACAATGATTTTTCTCTTAAGTATTTGCACCTTCTGAATTCTATTTGTAATTTTGAAATATCATGTTGTAATCCACTGATGGAAAGAGTTAACTGCAGAGTTAATGAGAGTTTCTACCAGTTGCATAATTTCAGAATACGTATGGTCAAGGGCTTATGTTCATTTGAACAATTCAGAGAAGACACATTGCTGGTGTATGGTCCTTATCCTGGTTAAATAATAGTATTTGCATATTTTATTTTAATTAAAAAGTAAATTTATATATAAAGTGATGGCGTATATATGTTCTAATATATTTGTGCATATATTAAATAGTTAATTTAAGCCAGTTAGCATATATATTACCTTATGTGCTCAATATTTATTTTGTATTGAGAACATGTAGAATCTTTCTCAGTAATCATCAAGTATGGAATATGTTGTTAAAAACATAGCTGTTATGATGTGTAATTGATCTTTGGAACTTATTTTTCTTGTATAATTGAATTTTCATATCCTGTGGCCAAGATCTCCCCAATCTTCCACTCCACAGCCTCTAGTAACTATCATTTTACTGTCCATTTCCATGAGTTTCTTTTTTTTGTTCTAAAACTTTATATATACATATGCCATGAAACAGCATTTCCTCTTTCTATACCTCGACCATTTGGCATGATTAATGCTTTCTAGATTCATGCAAATTACCACAAATGAGATGTCCTCCTTATTTAAGCCTGAATGATATCCTATTTTTATTTCAAGCATTTAGCCCATTCTTAAAATTTCCTAATTTATTAATTTATGTTGGAGTTGATTTTGTCATGCATTTAGTGTATCAATCCATAATTAGGATGCATATTTTTGAAACATTTCTCCCTTTTTATAGGTTGTCACTCCTGCTGTGATTGATTCATTTTCTTTGAAAAAGCATTTTAGTTTGATGTTATGACCTTGTCTGATATTTTCTCCTGTTACTTAGGATTTGGAGATCAGTTTCTCATCCATCTTCATAGAAACATTTCACTATATGTTTTAACCGGAGTTTGTCATGATTTTCCAATAACAATTTTGTGATTATTAGCATATAAATGTTTACTTGCAGTTGATAGATTAAATCCCTAAGTATCTAGTGGCAGCACTTTCAGAGCCATGGTGCTTTAAAAGTGGCATATATAAAACTGTGAAGGGTTTGGATAATTTATAAATATTTTATTTTAAAATTTTATATGTATGAGTGTTTTGCTTCCATGTGTAGAACATGTGTTCAGTGCCTGTGGAGACCAGAAGAGGGCATTGTATCCATTAGAACTGGAGTTGCAAAGAGTTGAGGGCCACAGCATGGATGCTGAGTACTGATCCTAGCACTTCTGGAAGAGCAGCCAGTGCTCTTAACTGCTGAGCCATCTCCCCTGTTCTTCTTTGTGTTTGAGTAGTTGCAGCATCACAATTTGTGTGTACTGACTGCCTGTAACTTCATCTAGGAAGGCAAGAAAGCCTGATCCAAGTATCACACCCTTGAAAATTTACTGAGTGCTATTTGTATAAACACAGAGATCAGGAATTCTCTGTCATTGCAAGTTGAAATTACATTTGATATGATGCTCTTAGGAGGCCTGATCCAAGTATCACACATAATAAATTTTACAAAGTGCGATTTATATGAACACAATGATCAGGAATTCTGTCACTGTAAGTTCAAATTACATTTGGTTCAATTTTCTAACACACTCAAATCATTCCAAAGACACATATTAACATCACAGTAGCTTCCAAGTTTTCTTTTCTTTTTTTTAATCAACTTTTTAAAGATTTATTCATTTTTATGTAATGTGTATGGGTGTTTTTCCTGCATGTGTGTCTGTATCGCACATGCATGAAATGTCTGTGATTGCCAAAATTGGATGTTGGATCCCCTGGAGCTAGAGATGGTTGTGAGCTGCCATGAGACTGCTGATAACTGAACCAAGGTCCTCTGGAGGAATACCCATATCCTTAACCTCTGAGCCATCTCTTGAGCTCCCCAAGTTATTTCTTAAACATTCATTTAATCACTGTAACCCTTTTCTTGGGAGGGATGTTTATATAACAAAAGTATTAATAAAGAAAATTATTCATGAACTAACAGGAAACAAAAGTGGAATATGTATGTATCTTGCAGTCCAACATCAAATGCAGTTAACAAACTCTATGGGTGAAAACATTTTGGAATTTTTTATTAAGGAAGTAAAATATACATTAAGATTTACTTTTTAGAGAATTAAAAATTTCAGCAATACTGTAATTAAGAATATAATATGTTTCCTGAATCAAGTTTAAAACTTCAATTATGTTTTATTCCAACTTGAGCTAATAAAGAGGCTAGTATTAAGCTAGCAGTCAGTAATTAATAATCCATGGGAATCATGAGTCCAAAAATAGTGCTTCATTATGAGTAATATGAATTGTGTGACAGTTTCAGAGTCAGGTCTGAGTCAGAACCTGGTGTCTACCTATGGAAAATGGAACCTCTTTAGCTGAATTGGTAATATCAACAACTCTTAGTTCCCCTATTTTTGAATGGCCATACTGTTGGTCATGTGAAGGGCTATAATTTTTATAAATAAAAATCTGCAGATTTTTAGATCTACTGAGCACCTAACACAGAATATATCTCAGTAGATCTTTTGCTGTATTTTCAACTACTCCTTATATATAAGCAAAATGTATTACAAGAGAAAAATGCTATGATTTATGAGGAGTTTATTGTAATAATGTAAATGTTATGCAAAATGTTTGCCGTATAAAAATGCAATTAATATTTTTTAAAAAAGCATGTTCTAAATGTGATGGACACAGGAAATATTCAGTTAGCACTAAAGAATATATGCCGAGGCCACAAGTACTTTGTAGGCAGCAAGAAGAAATGATTCCTCAAGAAATGGAACTAGAGTAAAATCTCTGTATTCTAGTAAGTTTAGCAACAGCCTAGCAATGAAGTGAGATCATTATTTAGTGCTTTACTGGTTGTGCGTGTGTGTGTGTGTGTGTGTGTGTGTGAGTGTGTGTGTGTGTATGTTTGTGTGTGTGTGTATGTGTGTGTGTGTTTGTGTGTATGTATGCATGTATGTGTATGTGCAAATGCATGTGTGTTATGTGCATGGGGAGTTCAGAGATCAATGTTGAGTTTCCTCCTCAAATGAGACAGGAACTCTTAGCCTGTAACTTGGTGATGTGTGTGTTTCCTGGCTTACATTCCTTAGGAATCACCCTGCATTTGCTGTCCCAGCACCAGGATTATAAGTGTGGGCTACCACGAACACCTGTTAACATGGGCTCTGGGATTTGAACTCAAGTCTTTGAGCTTATTCATCATTTCACCAATTGTGATACTACCTCCAAACCCTTAAGTTAATTGTTTTAGTTATAGTTTGCATGTTGATATTTTGCTTCTCTGGTAGGAGAGTTTATAAAGTGCAGGTCGGGAGGACATCAGGGTTGCCCATTACTTAGATGTTCACCAGGCTCTAATAGACCTCTAGATATGAGGTTTTTTTCTTTATGCTCAAGATATATTCAGTGCAAAATACCAATAATACTGTGAGAAAATTTCTGTTTAAGACAACAGGAACTTAGATTGCCATCTACAATACCTGCATGCTTTCTCTCCCAGCTGAATTTAAATGTCAGCCAGGCCGATTTCAGTGTGGAACAGGACTCTGTGCACTGCCTGCTTTCATCTGTGATGGGGAGAATGACTGTGGAGACAATTCTGATGAACTTAACTGTGGTAGGTGATGAAAGTCCTAACTGGGGCATATACATCTAAGCCTTGACTTTTCATGACTACACTGATTTAAATTCAGATGTGGATCTTAGGTCACATTATTTTCTTCTTTTTGTCTTAGACACACATGTCTGTCTGCCAGGTCAGTTCAAGTGTACCAAGAACCAGAAATGTATCCCAGTAAACCTCAGATGTAATGGACAAGATGATTGTGGTGACGAGGAAGATGAAAGGGACTGTCGTAAGTCACATGGAATGTCCTGTCCAGTTGAACTGTAGAATGCTAACTGAAACATGAATAAACATTAATCTTCATAAAGTCATGCAGTGTAGAGAAACAAGAGAAAAAATATGGACAAGAAATGACTAAACTGTATCAATTGCAATGCATTATTTAAGTTCTACATAAAACAAAGAGAAAAATAAAAAGATACGAATAATCTTTATTTTAAGAGCTTCCTGGAGATTGTGGCAGACATGGACAGGATGTGCTCACCATGTAATTATAAAGCAAAGCATCCAACAAACATCATAGCAGTTGATTACAAGATGTTTTCTCATTAACTGACTTTACTTGCTATTAAGTATAGGTACTTTAGGCCTATTCATTAATGAGTTATGGGAAATCCGCTCCATTATAATTAGGGATTTTTCTCCCATGAAATACCTGTTAAAATTATTCAATATAAAAATAAAGTAAGTTACAAGTGATGCTTCACATAGTAATCCCTAAAATCTACTTGAAAGAATAATAGTAAATTATTTTTGTTCTTGTGACATTATACTCCCATCTTCATCCAAATGTCAAATGCATTTAAAAGAAGGCAAGGTACTATATTCCACCTGGAGGAATGGATAGACAGTCATATGTTCATGTATGTAAACACACACACACACACACACACACAGAGAGAGAGAGAGAGAGAGAGAGAGAGAGAGAGAGAGAGAGAGAGAGAGAGAGAGAGAGAGAGAGAGAACCCAAAGGATG
This sequence comes from Peromyscus eremicus, assembly GCF_949786415.1. Classification (NCBI taxonomy): domain Eukaryota; kingdom Metazoa; phylum Chordata; class Mammalia; order Rodentia; family Cricetidae; genus Peromyscus; species Peromyscus eremicus. Next base: position 20,527,220 of record NC_081419.1, on the reverse strand, counting down.
GAGCACCTGTCAAATTTCAGGTTTTCAACAACACTGCTGTGAATATTTCTATCCTGCTGTAGTTTGACTTTTTCCTCTAAAACTTTTATCAGTAAATAATATGCAGCCATCCAGCAATTTGATTAAGACTCTGTGTTCTGAATAGTGTTAGGACCAGTTCCCACAGCTGTCCACCCTAGCAGGGGTCCTTAAAGTGGCCAGAACAGTGATGCAGTTTACAGTCTGAGTCAAGCCTTTACCACTCCCTTCAAAACTACACACAATTTCTGAGGATTTTTATTAAACATTATGCCTTTTTATTTCCTCATTCATTTATAATCTTTCAAGTTTAGTCATTTGTCTTATAAAATGAATAAGAATGAGCTCTAAAAATATTTTAAAAGTTATTTTGGGAGACTGAATTCTCCATCTTAAAAAGTGCTTTCCAGATACATAATCTGAAGCTCATTAACAAAGGCTGATTTTATTCATGTATCATCACAAAATATGTTTTTCTTTCTATCTCCAGTGAGGGAGGCCAATGGTTGCACATTACAGGAATTAAAACTTAAGTTTCCTCTGCTCAGTACCCCATTAATGAAAAGAGAAGTTTTCATTGAACTGTCTGAAGCACTTGTCTAACAGCTTTTTATAAATAGAATACCCATTTATGCTGAATGTTGCACATTAATAATAGATATTTTTCTTTTTAAGCTGAAAACAGCTGCTCTCCTGACTATTTCCAATGCAAGACTACAAAGCATTGCATCTCCAAGCTGTGGGTTTGCGATGAGGACCCAGACTGCGCAGATGCCTCTGATGAGGCCAACTGTGGTGAGTGCTTCACAGCTACAAAGGTCGGCTCCATGCACTGGTGCCATAGTCTGAGCTAAATACACAGAAAAAAAAAAAAAAAACAAACAAAAAACTCATCACAGCTCAGAAGCAAGTGGACATGGACACGTTTGCTCCAGTGTTCTGAGAGTCCTAACAAATTTAGATGAGCTGTTTACAGAAAACAGACTGAGATGGAAGGAAATAGAGTGGATGGCCTGCTTAATAAAAGCAGGGATTAAAATGGAAGGACATGTAATTGATGAGCTGTTTACAGAAAGCATAGGGTAAGACGGAACGACATGCAAAAGATGAGCTGTTTAGAGAAATTGTGGGGTAAATCAAAACATAATGAAAGAATAGGAAAGTGAATAAAATATTGGCTCCATTTTAATAGATGATTGTGATTGTGAAAATTGCTTTTGAAATGTTAATATTTGCAATTATGTTCTGGTACAATGTTTCTTAAAAATTTAGAATGAAGAATATAGTCATCAGTTACTGCAAGGTATCGGTATCCTGTTTTGGAAGTGTCAAGACCAAGATGAGATGAAAAGCAACTCTTAAGTCCAACTTTTTTATCAACATTTATTAAATACTAATTTCATCCCTTTTGTACACAAATATGTAAACTTGACATTCATAGAAGAGAAAGCATTTAAGCTAGTAATTGATTAGAAGAGACGAAATTTGTGCAAAATAAATATAGGACTTCTGAGTGACTCAGAATTGTTTAAGTACATTTACAAAGATTCCTCATTGTAAAGATAATTAAAATCATAAGGATCTGAAATTCCATTTACATTGAAGAGCAAATATGAAGATCTTAAGTAATTTTCCTAGTACAATTCCATAAAACTGTCTTAACAACACACAACCATTGTAGCTTATTATAGTGTTCTATAATTGTCAGTTACCACTTGGTATGCACAGTTAATCATAAAGTCTCCACCCATACTGTTCACCAATCCCCCTATTATGGGCTTTGGTAAGTGAGTTAATTTCACTAGCTGATTAGCTGTGTTGTCTTCTGCAAGGCTTTTAATAAAGTCAAATAGGATGAGGTATTAAATTTAAATTACTTACTGGCTAGAGTGTGATTTCTATAGTTTAATTCTGAAACTTGAACATGATATTGTTTTTGATAGAAGATATAATTCAACAAAAAATTTTTGCTTGACTAATTATCAGAAATAAAAGTGCTGGTGATGATCATACTAAGAAGGCTTGATCTTTCTCCAGTAGCTTTTTATTCTCTTCAGTGTGATTATTCCATCACGACACTGAGCATATTCAACCAAAACCATAGGATGGATTGGCATGTGCTTTGATTTTTTTTCTTTAATACATGGTCAGGAAATTTGAGTGAGGTTGTTTGTGCCTTAGGAAAATAAGAAATCAGTAGGTCTAAATACAGAGCGAATACATAAGAAATGAGGAACTATTTTCACCATGTATATATGAATAGCAAGCTATGCTATGCATAGCATAGGACCAGAAAAATGGCACGGTGGGTAGAGGTACTTCCTACAGGCCTGATGAGCAGAGTTTGATCCCTAAATCTCACAAGGTTGCAGGAGATAAATGACTTTCCTCAGACAGTGGCTTGTGTGCTCAGCCATTCAAACATAAACGCACACATAGAAACACACAAAATAAATAAAAATTCAAAAGTTACATCATATTTTCTGTTATTTTGAGACTTAATATTGACTGTTTCAGAATATAAATATTTTTAACAGGTAATTAATCCATTTTCTTGCTGAAGATCATTTGTATATAATTATTAAAAACTTTTAGTAAATTAAAAACAAAACATTTAATAAACCTGTGCTGTAAAGATTTTGCGTGGGTGATCATTTTGATTAGGTTTGACAAAACCCAGAGGGAGGACTGCATTCATCCTATAATCAGTTATGTGTTGAACTGTACTTAAGCTTTGGGTCCTAGAATGAGGCTGAGGACTGAAACTCAACTCCATAACAGATGCCTGTAACTGGAGTGATATAATACATGATAGTTTTACTCAATCATTTATGGATTTGCTCCAATTTACATTTAAGATAGCACATTGCAAATGCTTATTCCACAATAATGCATGGGGAAATTTTAATAGGATGGCACATGAATGCTCACATCTACTTAGTGATTTAAACCTATATTTCCTATATTTTAATAACAGTTACAAACTGATGCATTATATTTTGAATAGCAAACAAGTGTTGTGAACCTCCTAATTTTGCAGTTATATGGGAGGGCTAGAGGCTGGTGTGTTAAGGAGGATACTGAAATATTGTTGTAGATTCTCTCTCTGGAGATATTTAGAGAAACTTGATAGCAGGACTTTATTGTTTGAAAACAGAAGGACTGTTTGTATCCATTAACATCCTGAGATTTTTCTCAAATACATGAACCCTAGAGTTCAAGTACGGAGTCTTTATTCTTGTAAAAGCCCATGTTTTCATGTATATCCAACCCCTATTCTGCTCTGAAATGTCTACTGATACATGGGACCCCTTGAAGTCAGATTTTCACAGATCCAAGTGACTGTGCCTACAAAAAGGCATCTTTCCTTACTGTTTCTCATCTTATAATCATGTATATCCAACCCCTATTCTGCTCTGAAATGTCTACTGATACATGGGACCCCTTGAAGTCAGATTTTCACAGATCCAAGTGACTGTGCCTACAAAAAGGCATCTTTCCTTACTGTTTCTCATCTTATAATTATTTCACTCTGAATTATTCCTTTTTAAAAATTCCCTAACATCCTGAGGCATCATTATAATATAACATATCTGGACACCTTACACGCTATACATCTCCCAGTGGAGTTTGTGGTTGATGATCTAATTCTAGAACTTTAAAACACAGTCGCATAGCTCCATGTTTCTCTTTTAAAAGCTGGCCCAATACAATTCTTGTTTTAGCAATTGGAAACTCTTAAATGTAATGATTTCCTATCATATATTTCTAAGCACTCACGTCTTTTTATAATGAAAATGAATGTTTTTAAAGCTTGGTAAGGTGGAAAATTATTTACTATGTAGAAAGAAGACTTTATTTCAATAATATTTCCACTATGGTACCACTTTCCTGTAGTTTATGCTCTTTATTCCTGTAGCATGTTTTTCTCTCATGCATTTGTTTTGAGAAATTCACACTTTCTCCCTGTGCGGCCGGGACAGCTGCCTGTCTCTGTATACTTGTGTGTGTGTGTGTGTGTGTGTGTGTGTGTGTGTGTGTGTGTGTGTGTGTGTGTGCATACTTGTGAAAGAGAGAAAGAAAGTAAAACAACCCCTTAATGTTAGGATATTCAGGTTACCAACCTTTCACTGACCTTTACTGGTTGACAGTCTGCCCACCAGAAGGATGAGCAGTCATTTGTTGATGCTTCTTTTGATTTTTTTTCCTGTATTCACAAAACAGACTGAGATTTAGAATGTGTTGCAAGAAGCTAACAGGAAGCCCACACAAGGAGGCAGGTAGCCTGCCAAATGTCCTAGACTCTGGAGAGATCTGTAGTAAACTGAGAGGAAATAGCTTTTTGTCTACTAGGAATGTAAACTGAATCGATATAGGAACCAATTTACTTTAACAAAAAGGTGCAGATGATGTAGTTGTTTTCTCCTAAAATATCACCAGTTAGCTCATATTCTGTGATTACTTTTTGTTTGAAAAAATTCTTTGACATGCTTTTTTTCCTCATTCTTTCCAAGCATATTTAACTCTGTAAAATGTCAAAATAGTAGCCTGTGAATACTTTTCTATGAATCAGACTGAAGATTTGCAGTAGCATAAGAAGAGAATAAGTATTAGCATTTTACAGGAAAAAACTAAGTAATAAGTGTAGAATTTAAATTCAGATTCCTAGTAGCTACTTTTGGAAAAAAATTGTGTGGTTAGTCAGATTTTACTGTATAAAATCCCACATAAATAGACTTTGGGTGAGCATTTTCATACAGGATTCTCCTCACTTGTATTTTCAACTGTTATGATGTTTGCTTAGCACCATCCTTGTATGTCTGTGATGGATATTACTGAAATCAAGTATCTGCAATGGAACGTTGAATTGCTTTGTATTTTAATCACTACTACTTGGTAAAGCATCTACAAGTAAGTAAAAAAGGTACAGTTTTTAAAGATCATATTTAAATAAACATAGATGTGCTCTTATAAAAATAACTTTGAGGATTCAAGTAAGAGAATTGTGAACTTGTGAAGAGTCGATTTTCAGATATTAACACTCTGGGATATATGGTAAAGACAAGATAATTACTTTAGTTATCACAACTATGTGCAATGCTTATGTAGAACATAATGGAAGTAGATGGAGAGCTGTGGTGGACTTTAGTCTGTGATGTCAGCTCTTCCTGGATTATGGACACTGAGAGTAAGTTATTGTTTATCTTATTTTCATTTAAAATATTAGCCGGGCGGTGGTGGCGCATGCCTTTAATCCCAGCACTTGGGAGGCAGAGCCAGGCCGATCTCTGTGAGTTCGAGGCCAGCCTGGACGACCAAGTGAGTTCCAGGAAAGGCGCAAAGCTACACAGAGAAACCCTGTCTCGAAAAACCAAAAAATAAAATAAAATAAAATAAAATATTAGCCTTCAAAATAATATTCCCATTTTTTTCTGAATATTTTCTTATTGTAAAAGACTACCCACTGAGATTCCTCATGAGGTTATCATGAGTTAAAAATACTCTTTAAGGGCAAGTAAAAAGAGGAGATCTTGTCTGCGACCCATGGCTTTTAACACTGTGCATTCTATTTTTTGCATACTTTCCTTCCCTGCGTAAGTGCTAAGACAGATACATTCCCAGAATTCACCCGTCCTTCTTTGATGGAGGGTGGGGTTTTTCTGGATATTAAGGAAAAGCAGAAGAAATGTGAAATTGTACTGTTCACTGAAGTTTGTGTAATTTTACAGTGTTTCAAACCTATATTTTTGATTAATAGAATTTTGATTATGTGGACCATATATCTTAAATGGTTCTGGATTACCTCAGCTGGAGTGATTGTTTCCAGTTCTTCCATTTCATTTTTGTTTACAACTGAAAAAATAAAGCATTATGTAAAGATACCACATTTTCATTATTCAATTATCAGTAGAAGGATATTTGATGCTTTTTTTTTTTTATTTCCTGGCTATTTTGAATAGAGCATTACAGAACATGTATGAGCAGGTATCTCTGTATTAGGATATAGATTCATTTGAGAATATGGCCAAGAGTTGCGTATTAATTACTATTCTGTTGCTGTGATAAAACACCATGATCAAAAGCAATTTATGAAACTTTACATTGTCTTACCTCTTTTGGAAGCACAAAGATCGACTAGTCCACCATGGGGGGAGGGGTAGGCATGGCAGAAGAGGCAGGCATGGCAGCAGAATTAGGAATCTGATAGATCACACTCTAATCACAAGCATGAAGCAGAGAGACAAAACTAGAAATGGTCCAGGACTATGAAATCCCAAAACTCACCCATGATTTACTTCATTCTGTATGGCCACACCTCCTAAAATATCACAGACAGAACAACCAAATGAAGACCAAGTATTCAAACACATGGACCTATGGGGAACGTGTCTTAACTCAAACAACTATTTTGTACTCAGTTCCCCCAAAAGGCTTATTATGATGCAAAATGTATTTAGTCCAACTTTAAAATGCACAATAATCATTTCTGTCACCAGCCCTGTATAAATGACCATGTCTCTACTTCAGAGACTCAAGGTAACCTCTTAAAGTGATCTTCTGTGAAAACAAAAAAAAGCAAATTGCGTGTTTTCAGCATTCAATCATACATTTCTGTTTGGAAATGGAGGAATGAGGTAATGTGAGGAACTTCTGGACCAAAACAAGACTGAAACCCATTAAGGTAAATATCAAATCCTATAGCTCCATTTCCAGTAACAGATAGATGGCTCAATCCTTCAAGGTTTGTTGTGTGCATCACATATCTTTCTCTTTAGTTCGTTAAACTCTCTGTATGGAGCTCTTCTTGGGAAATGTCTCGTGGCTTTGGTACCTCCAGCATCGTGGGGTCTTTGTTGTCACCCAAGCTTCCCTTTCACATTTTCTATCAAAGGCCTATCAGAGAGTAACAGGTGCTTCCATGCCTTGTGTTTTCTGGCCTCAGTACTGTCTGAAATACAGAGGAAGAAGCCAAGACTCCCTTACTTATGAGATGTCCATGCCTCTAAATTTATGGAAATATGTGGATAATGTTACCAGAAGGAATAAATACTCAGAACCTTTAATCCTATTTGTAGAAGCTGCAGTATTCAGTTGTTTTCCTGGAGCTGTAAAATTCCTAAGTTGCTTTTCAAAAATTAGAAGCTTAGCTCTGTGAGTCCTTTCACTGAAGGTACCCTTCACTTAGTTTTATTGCAGAATGAGCTTACCTTCTTAATGGCACTAACCAGTTTCAGAATTACAACTACCCTGTTACCACAGCCTTGGCTGCAACATTAACTTTCCTTGTGTTCTTTTCCTCTTGAAATTTTATCTTCTGGATTTCTTCCTACTGCACTTGCTATTTTTTTATATTGACTTGCCTAAGGGAAATCATTTGTAACTGTGGCACAGACTCAATATGATATTGCCTTCATAGTTTGTTCCTCCTTGGAAGAAATTAGTCTATTATGTTTCAACTTACCCTTAGCTAAGTTCTCAGGAAATGGTTAAAAAAATAAAATAAAACAAACACAAATAAAACAAAAAACAGATTCTGTACCAGGAGTGTCTGCAACAAGAATGCCCCATTAAGGTTTGCTTATACAATTCAATCACTTTTCTAGTCTAAATTAGAAAGTCTTTGAAATGCCTCCAAACATCAAGGTCAAGTTCTCTACATTAACACCTGACTTCTGGTACTGACTTCTGTATTTCTTACTTTTCTGTTGCTGTGATAAAACACAATGCCCTAAATTAACTCACGAAAGAGTTTATTTGGAAATACCTCTTTCAAGGGGTAAGAGACCCTTAAAGTAGGAAGGCATGGGAGCAAGCTCTAGGCATGGCAGCAGGAAGTTTAAGGATTAATCACATCTCAACAAGCAAGAAACAAAGAGATCAATATGGAAATGGGCCAAGGCTAGGAAATTTCAAATCTCTCCCCTAGTAAAGTATTTTTCCAGCAAGGCAGTGGCTCTCAAAATCTCCCTAAACAGCACCACAAAAGGAGATTGGGTATTCAAATACATAAGCCCATGGAGTGTATTTCTCATTTAAACCAGCACAAGTAGTATAGCTGGATCATATGATATATCTACTTTTAGCTTTCTGAGGAACCTCCACACTGATTTACATAGTGGCACACCAGTACTTTCCCATAACCATGTAACACTATCATCCATTTTTTTAATTTTTTTTTTTTGTTATAGTCATTCTAATTGGGGCAAGATGGAATCTCAAAATACTTTTAATTTTTATTTACCTGATAGTTAAGAATGTTGAACATTTCTCAGTCATTTATTTGTATCTCCTCCTTTTTTAGAACTTTGTGATCAATTCCATTCCTCATTTTAATTGGTTGTTTTCTTCGTATTTAGTTTTTTATTCATTGTATATTATATGTATTAACTGTAAGAAGTATAGTTAGTAAATATTTTCCCATTCTATAGTTCGATATTTCACTCAAATTCTGGTATTCTTTGATATACATATTTTAGTTACATGACATCTAATTTACTAATTGTTGCTCTGAGTGTATTAGTGTCCTGTTCAGAAAGACCTTTCCTGTGCCAATGATTTCAAGTTTATTCCTTACATTCTCTCTACTGCATTCAGTGTATCAAATCCTGTATTGAGATTGTTGATGATTTTGGAGTTTTGTGCGTGGTAAGAGACAAAGAACTAGTTTTGTTTTTCTATATGGAGCTATCTTGTTTGTCCAGCACAATTTGTTGAAGATGTCTTTTCTCCCATGTGTACTTTGACTTCTTTATCAAAAAACTGGGTGGATATAAAAATGTTAGTAATATGTGCAGTGTTGGGTCTACAGTTCTATTATATTGAACAATGAGTCTGTTTTTGTGTTATTACCAAGATGATATTGTTAATATAATTCTATAGTGTGATTTAAAAGCTGGGATGGTAAAAATGTAGCATTTTTTATTGTTCAAGGCAATTTTGATCATATTTGATCTTTTGTGTTTTCATGTGAAATATGACTTTTTCTCAATTTCTGTGAATAATTGTTTTGAGGTTTTTATGAGGATTGCATTATATACGTAGATTGACTTGGGTAGGATGGGTATTTTTACTGTATTAAGTCAACCAATCCATGAGTGTGGGATGCCTTTTCATATTATGTTATATTATTTTTTCAATTTATTTATTTACTTTCCAGTATCTTAAAGTTTTAATAGTATGAACCTCTCACTTACTTGGTAGATTGGCATACATACACACACACTCTCTCATACACACATGGCTATTAAGAATGGAATTGTTTCCCTGATTTCTTTCTTGGTAGGCTTATTTTTTTGTTTTTGGAAGGCTATTGATTTTTTTTTTTTTGTAACTGCTACTTTGCTGAATGTGTTTATGGAGTGTAGGAGAGTTCTGGTGGAAACTTTAGAATATTTTGTATATATAATCATATCATCGGCAAATTAGGATACTTTGACTTTTTCATTTCATATTTGTATCTCTTTATGTTCTTCACTTGTGTTACTGTTCTACCTAAGATTGCAAGCACTATATTGAGCAAGAGTGAAGAGTACACATCTTTGTTTTAATCCAGATTTTAGTAGAAGTTCTTTGTTTCCTCTATTTCTCAAGATGTTATCTATAGACTTGCTGTATATTGTCTTTATTATTCTGAAACGTGTGCCCTGTATTCCAACATCCTCTAGGACTTTTAGCCTGAAAGGATGTTCAATTTTGTTAAAGGCCTTTTCTACATCTGTTGAGATAATCATGTTGTTTCTATCCTTGAGTCTACTTAATGTACTTGAGTCTATTTATCAATATATATATGTTGAACCATTCTTGCATCTCTAGGATGAAGCAGAATTGATAATTGTGATTAATTTTCTTGATGTCTTCTGAAATGCAACTGAAAGTATTTTTTTTTGAGAACCTTTGTTTCCACATTCATTAGAGACATGGGCCTCTAATTTTCTTTCAGTGGGTCTTTTGACAGTTTTGTATCAGTTCAATAATAATTTCATGAATACAATTTAGCAGTGTTCTTTCATTTTCTATTTTGTGGAATAGTTTGAGGAGTGTTGGTATTAGTTCATCTTGGAAAGTCTGATGGAATTCTGTGCTGAACCCACTGTCCCTGGCACTGTTTAAGTGATTTTTCAACACTACTTGTATCTCATTGGATGTTATGCATATATTCAAATGTATTTGTTCCATCTTGATTGATCATTGGTAAGCTATATATATCTAGAAATTAACTTCTATTAATTTCTCAAGATTGTTTGAATATACATTTTGAAGTATGTCCTTAGGATTCTCAGAAGTTCTTCAGTGTCTGTTCTGTTTTAACGTCTCCCCTTTTCCCTCTAATTTTGTTAAATGGCATCTTCTCTCTATTTGTTTTCACTAATTTTTAATATTTTCTAAGGAGTAACTTGTTTTGTTGATTCTTTGTATCGCATTTTTTCCTTTCTATTTCATTAATTTATGCCATGGTTTTGATTATATCTCCCAATCTATTTTAGGAGGATATTTTTACTTGTTTTTAGAAGGGCTTTGGGTACACCGTTAATCTATTAATTTTCCGTCTCTCAAACTTACTTATGTAGTTATTTAGTGCTGTAAACTTTCCTCCTTGAAGTTCTTCATTATGTCTCATAGAATTTGATGTTGCATTTTCATTTTCTTTTATTCTAGAAATTTTCATACCTTTACTAGATTTATTTATTGACACAATTATCATTTGGTAGTGGGTGGTTTAGGATCTGTGAGGGTTTTTTTTTTTTGTAACTTTTGTAGTTTCTGTTGTTGTTGCTATCTAGCTTTATCCCATTGTGGTTACATAGGATGTGATTTCAATTTTCCTGTTTGTTGATACTTATTTTGTGTCCTAATATACAGTTTAGTTTGAATAAAGCTCCATGGGCTTTTTGTAAATAATGTATTATTTGGTGTTTATGAGGCATGCTCTGCAGATATCTGTTAGGTCCATTTTATTTATTATTTCATTTAACTACAGGATTTCTCTATTTAGTTTTTTATTGTTCTTTTTTTTTTTTTTCAATCACCTTGTTTTTGGTGAGAACTGGGTGGAATACTGACCCAGAACCAATGTGTTAGATTTAATCTGCTGTTTTTGATGTAGCAGTATTTATTTAAATGAAATTTGGTGTTCCTCCTATGTTTGGTGGAAGCGTGTTTAGGATCCTGTGTGTTAATTTTTTTCTTTAATGAAGAATGAATGTTTCTCTTTATGTCTATCTGTTCTAATTAGCCCTGGTTTGAAATCCAACCTTTAGATATTGGATATTTTTTAGATATTGTTTCCTAGTTCCATTTTCTTGGAATAATTTTTCCATCCTTTTACCCTAAGGTGATGTATTTGTTGGGGATCTCTTAAGGAATAAAACTGGTAGAACTGATATTAAAGGGGATTTATTAGATTTACTCACATGATATATCTAGGTATTCTAACAATGGTTTTCACACAACAGAAAGGTCAGACTCTCATATTTGTTCAGTCCATGAAGACAGATGTCTCTTAATGCCAATCTAGATTTCGAGAGGATTCTTGGAGAGTTGCTGGTTTTCAGTCTGTCTTGGAATCCTGAAAAAGTTTGATTTAATCCTGGCCACAGCAACAGAGAAGACAAACTTGACAGTGACATTTGAGTCAAGCAGACAAAAAGAAAAGCTTGCTTCTTCTATATTATGTTATGTGGACTACAACTAAAAGATTAAGTACAGGTCTTCCCACCTTAAATAATCTAATTAAGAAAATGTCTTATATACTTGCTCAGTACCTTTGGTTTATTTTGCTTTTCCTTTTACCTTTATCTTTTCTTTATTTGTTTGAAATAGTGTGTTTATAAATATTATGATTTTTAAAATTAATTCTTCTTTCATATATTTCAACCTGACTACAGTTTACCCTGCCTTTTCTTCTCGTTGTCCCTCCCTACCACCACTCTTCTCCCCCTAATCCACTCCTCTTCCATTTCCCTTTGGGAAAAGGTAGGATTCAAAGGAGTATTATCCAATCATGGCATATCAAGTTGCAACTAGACTAGGTACCTCCCCTTATATTAAGGCTGGACAAGGTAGCCCAGAAGAGGAAAAGGCTCCTGAAGATCCAGATGTAAATCCACACATCTATAGACACCTGGTTTTTTTATGAAGAAGCCAGAATTATACAATGGAAAAATGAAAAAAGAAAGCACTTTAACAAATGTGTTTGTGTACCTGGATGACTGTATGTAAAAGAAAGCAAACAGATCTGTATCTATCATCCAGCACAAAACTCAAGTCCAAGTTTATCAAAGACCTCAAGATAAAACCATATACATTGAACCTGATAGAAGAGAAAGTGAGGAATAGCCTTGAACACATTGGCACAGGAGACAACTTCCTGAATAGAACACCATTAGCACAGACATTAAGAATGACATTTAAAAAATAGGACATCATGAAACTTAAATGCTTCTATAAGGCAAAGGACATTAAAATTGGAAGAAAAAAACTGCAGCCTATAGAATGGGAAAAGATTTTCAACAACCATGTATCTGATGGAAGGCTAATTTCCAAAATATATTAAAATTCAAGAAACTAGGCACAAACAAATAATCTAGTTAAAAATGGGATGCATATCTAAACAGAGAATTATCAACAGGGGAATCTGAAATGGCCAAGAAGCATTGAAAGAAATGTTGAGTATCCTTAGTCATCAGCAAAATGCAAATCAAAACTACTCTGAGATTTCATCTTACACCAGTCATAATGGCTAAGATCAAAAACACAACTGACAGCTCATGCAGGCAAGGATGTGGCGCAAGGGGAACACTCCTCTACTGATGGTAGGAGTGCAAACTTGTACAGCAACTTTAAAAACTAATATGGCCATTTCTCCTGTGCATATACACGAAGGATGCTCCATCCTACCACAGGAACACTTGCTCAACTAAGTTCAAAGCAGCATTATTAGTAATAGCCAGAAATTGGAAACAACCTAGATGCTCCTCAACCAAAGAATGATTAAAGAGTATATGGTACATTTACACAATGGAGTATTACTCAGCTGTTAAAAAACGAAATTTGCAAGTAAATGGATGGAATTAGAAAAAAGTCATCCTGAATGAGTAACCCAGATCCAGAAAGGCAAATATAGCATGTACTCACTATTTTGATTACCTGTCTTGGTATTTGGTTTTGTTGCCTGTGATCTTTTTGGTGTGTTTTATTCTTCCTCTGTGATTAAAGTATTCCTTCCAACAACCTCTTTAATGTTGGCTTAGTCATCATGAATGCTTTAATTCCTTTTATCATTTAAAATTTTTCTTTTTTACCTTCAATTTTAATAATTTTCTGCAAATAATAAGCTTGTTTTGACGGTTGTGGTTTCAAGACCTAGAGTACGTCTTTCCAGGGATGTTTTAAAAATTTCTATTGAGTGATTGGGTGTTATCTAATATTCCTGGCATTGTAAGTGAATTGACATTTTTTCTCTTGTATTTCAATACCTGTTCATTATGCTTTTCACATTACAGTTATAATATTTCATGGAAAATTTCTTGTCTAGTCTCTTCTTCTTGGTGTTCTTTAGGACTTTTGTTCCTAGGTGGGATCCCTTTCTATAGGTTTTGTCTTCTCTGATTTTACTGAAGATATTTTCGTTGCCTCCATTATATCTTCTTCTTTGCCCAAAATTTAGAGGACTAAGGTGAGATGATGTTCCCTGAAGAGTGGCTGTGGATAATCCAATTATATTTTAATCTTTTAAAAATAGTTCCTTCATCTGAAATGAAAATGTAGTAAAGGAAACCCAACATAGTATACAATTCAAATTCATCGTGGTTTTGCCACATAAATCTTATAGAACTCTCAGTTAACAATTGTAATGGTGTGCCTGTAAATTAGACATTTTATATAGATATTTTAGCTGCTTTTAAAAATTCTCCATAAAAATTGGTTGATATATTGCTTTGGTTGTATTTGTACTAGACATGCTTTCTATGAAATTAGAGTTATTGGCATCTATATACATCCAATCAAATGTTAGTTATTGGTCCAATAATGTAATCTTTCAGAATACTTCACTACTTATTCCTGCATTATAATCTCTGCTCTGGTCAAAATTACAAAATAGCTATAACCAGTATTCTCCAAAAGAACTATTGACTACCTATCAAATACCAGTGATGTAGGAGGCCACCTCTAGTAATCAGAAGGCATCAAATGGTGTTTGAGTTCTGGTTGCTTATTAAGAATTTATGAGTAAAGTATATCTCACTTAGTTAGAAGGAAATGGAACTTACTAGCAAAAATTATAAGTAAAATTATATGTAATTTCTTTTAGGATTCCAGCTTTGAAAAATATTAAAAGCATAACTTTATAAATATTTCCTAAAATTAGAATTAGAAATCCATAGTATATGAGACAGTTTTACAAGTAAGGAATTGAGACATAAGAGGTTCAACTGCAAAGCTGTATCCTATCAATGCTTCTTATGTATATGACAACATGAACATTCTTTAACAATCAATCTAGCCTAAAGCATTGGATCATATTTGCACACACTGTTTCCTTTGACATTTTATGTGTATAACTAAGTTTAGTCTTGTATATTTATAACATTTCTTTCCTTAAGTACATTCAAAAATACCTAAAATCATAAAGCCATCATATTTGTGACTTACAAAATTCATGGGAGTTTATTAATAGAAATAATTAAGAATTTTGAAAAGATATGTCCTAGTCATTGGGAAAGGGCTTTATGTGAATAATATTTTATTTCTTGTAATTATCTGCAAAATACTCATTATTATTATTCCTATTTTACAAATAGAGATGTAATGCTCAGAAGCAGGAATACTTTTCTCATTGTCACCCACTTAGGAAGGAGCCAAACAGATATTTGAATATGTGAGACTAGGAAATATTTACATTGTCTTAACCACTGTTCAGTGCAATGTCCTTAAACTGTTATGGTTTCAAAAATATGAGACAGATGGACTCAGAGAAAAAAGCTTAGAATGGATAAATGAGGACAGGTAGAATGAATGCTACTTAAATAGTTTCAATTCTAACATTGTGCTAAGTACAGCGGATAAACCAGAGTAGGAGTAGCAATATATGGATACAGGTCATAGACAATCTAGATTGCTACTGAACCAAATTAGACAGCTTCTTTACTGCCATCATTTGACAGACAAAATCTGCATGAGAAAGAAGAGTTCAGTGATCATGGCTTGAATTGCAAGCCTAATGCTTATCATGAATGTAAGAAAATATTATCAATAAATTTTATCTTAATTTGATATAATTCTAGACAGACACAGAGTTTAGTGAGTCAGAGAGGCTCTCACCCAGAATATAAAAGCTTTCTAGAATGATGGAACTATGAAAAAAGTGTATTAGACAGGATTGGAATCCTTCACTGTGAGGAATTCCTCACTGAGATTCTGCATTATCTAACATGATGTGTAAACCTTGGATTATCTGTCGTGATACTCATAGCTTACTGACTTGAGCTAACTGTGGTTGGTTTTTTATTTTATTTTATTTTATCTTATCTTATTTTTACTCTTTACTCTTTTGTAGGCCTGTCACCCAGCCCCCGAATAAAGACACAGAGACTTATCTCTATTTATGAATGCCCAGTCTTAGTTTGGTTTGTTTCTTAACTTTTCTTAACTTATATTATCCCATCTACTTTTGCCTCTGGACTTGTATCTTTCTCTATTCTTTACTTCTTATACCATGGCTTGCTGTGTAGCTGGGTGGCTGGCCCCTGATGTCTTCTCTTCTCCTTTTCTTGCTCCTCCCCCACTTCTTCCCTTCCTACTTATTCTCGCTGCATGCCAGCCCTGCCTATCCTTTCTTCTACTTAGCTATTGGCCATTCAACTCTTTATTAGATCAATTTAGATAGACAAAGTAACACAGCTTCACAGAGTTAAACAAACGTAACATAAAAGAATGCATCACATCTTTGCATCATTAAACCAATATTCCATAGCATAAATGAATGTAATGTATCTTCAACAAATATTCCACAACAGCTACATATGCCACATTGTCCTCTTCTGGGTGTACAATGAAATCACCATATTTACTGCTCAAGAAATGTACTTCCTCCAACAGGCCAGGTTAATCTCAATTTACGTTACTCTGTGACACTGCAGCTTTGGGGAGATGTTTCTTCAAATGTATGTAACTTTTGCTGAGTGTCATATTTTATGAATGCTCACCAATTTGCTACAAGCATGGGGAAGATTCCTTGAAAGACATACCTAACAAATTTAGACTCCTCTTACATCATAAACTGAGACAAACTAAGCATGACAAGTGCAAAGTAAGACTCAATGTCGTAAAGTCAGGAATAAATGCATTCTACAGATGATGAGAATCATTAATCACCTTTTGTTTGATGATGCTTCTATTGGACAATCTTTATAATTTTATTTAAAGACATGAATAAGTAGTGAATTATATTTTTTCATTTAAAAATACTTAAATCTCCTTTTAAACTAGGTAAAAACTGAAAATATATTATCAATGATTACTTTCTTAAATTGTGCTTAGAATATGTTTTGTTCTGAAAAACTTAAAATTCAGACTATCTGAAAAATCTGTACTGTATTTTTTTTGTCAATAAATCCTTAAACGTCTCCAAGTCCCCTTTTCTGACTTTGAAATTCAAGCATTTATCTCAGATTTCTTCAGTATGGACTAAAGCCTTCAAGTCAGGCAACCTTCTACCAGTTTGCAACACTTGGCAGAAATGTTATCTTCCACAGAGGGACATGTTAGATGGTGAGTGATAAATGAATGAATGAATAAAAATGGTTATATTTTTTAATTTGGGGGTCAGTTATTATATTTTTCCTCCAACTTTTCTAGGAATATTGCCTTACTGATGCATTTATTTTGTAGTATTTTAGATAAAACAAGTTGTGAGTCAAGGTTTTGTAACTTAGGTGAATCAAAATAAATTTTCTTGTAATGTGTGAATTATTGTATTTTACAAATAGGATATATTTAGATAATAGATACACATAATTAACATGCATGTGGGTAGTGTACGTAGTTATAATGTAATTATATACACTTACTATATATATAATCTAAGAAAATTGCATGTGACTTTATTGGTAAGAGCTAGACTACTATCCCAGAGCTATGTATATGTGGTGAGGAAACTTGTTAGTTTTTCAGCTGTATTTACTTCTTGATAGTGTAAAATTCCTACTAGTTTCATGTTTGGCTCAGCATACATATTCATTCGTTTCCATCATCTTACTTTGAATTGGAAGGTATTCATATATGTGTTTGTGAATTAAAATCAACTGTATTTATTATAAATTATAATCCAAGAAAGGCTTAGAATTAAAGTACCCATAGTTCTACATGACGTACATTACTGCAACAAAGCTCATTAATGTCTGGGTCATCAGGTTAATGCAGGTACACCTGTACTGACCACACTGTAAACAAGCAAGATACACTTGTATGTTGTCTATAAAATCATTTCTATGTAAATTAAAGCTACTTTTCTCTTTCTATTGTTTTCAAGAGAAAATATGAATTAACCTAACATTGTCCATTGAGTAAAAATTCTTTGTTTCAAGGCTTTCAACTAAATAATTTTACCACCATCCTCCAGGCAATGAACATAAAGTCCTTTTGTTTTCTACCTGGCTTATTCTATCATTTATGTTTACATCTCTTCCCTGAAACCTTCCCAAGTTTCATGCTTTAAATATAATTTGCATCTTGCTCTCTTTGATTGTGTTATGCCAGCTTCTAATTGTAGTATTTTGTTTAGTTAGAAACAAACAAAACCATTTCTCACATTATTGGCCCTGGTACAGATAGCCTCTGTGATGCTATACACCACTTGTAGGAATTATTATATACATTCTGCCAGATTTTCACTATATTGTTGAAAGTACTTTCATGTTGTTACCTTTTTTTTTTTTTTTTTTTTTTTTTTTGGTTTTTCGAGACAGGGTTTCTCTGTGTAGCTTTGCGCCTTTTCCTGGAACTCACTTGGTAGCCCAGGCTGGCCTCGAACTCACAGAGATCCACCTGGCTCTGCCTCCCGAGTGCTGGGATTAAAGGCGTGCGCCACCAACGCCCAGCCATGTTGTTACCTTTTAAAAGGGCTCTATGAACTGCCACTGTCGCTCTTGTCAAATTATGAGTTTAACTGATACTTGCTACTCCATAAGTTATACCAAGCACCTATTGCTGAATCTGCCTCCCAAAAGTATGTGGGGAATGAGTGAAGAAAATAAAATAAATAATGTTTTATTTTGATTTGTTCAAGTATATACCTCCCAGAATTTTAGACATCAAGACATTGATATTATTTTTGTACACATACGTATTTTTCACTTTTAGGTAAGCTCTACCATTTTCCCAACAGATAGAGTGTCAACTCTATCACTGTACAAACCTGACCTAAACTGTTAGAGGGTGGAAGTATGTAGAGCTATTCACATGTCACATAATGGGATATCCTCTTCGTTTTTAGAGGAACATATGCTGGAGGCACTTGTTTGGTGATTTCATGTAAAGCATTCCTAAATACTGATGCTCCATTAACTATTAGCATTTATGAACTGGTTTGATTTGTGTAGGTCTCTTCTAGTTTAAATTAGATGCAGTTCCTTTGACCATAGTAAGCTAATAGGATTAAAATAAATAAACTTATATGAATAGGAAGCACACAATAAAACTTGAAAATGCCACTCAAGTATATGAGTAGTCTGTGTTAACTTTTATGACACTGAAATGAATCTTTCGTTCTGACCTCTCTAAAATACTTGACAATTATCTTTATTACTCAAAGCACAGAAGGAACTACATTAAAACTGTAAATTTCATGACATTGAAATGAAATATATATATGGTTTCTTCTTTGATATTTTTGAAGTTTCTACAGAAGCTTGTGAGTGATTGTCCCCCGTCTCTGGTGATAATGATAGCATAAATCATTGTCTTTCTATTAGATATATAGTAATGATAAATTGTGGGTTTGCTTTTGTATCTAATGACATGTGCTGAATACCACTCCATATGTTTATATTTTCTTTGGTGGAGTATCTGTGTCATTTTTCTATTTTTTCTTGGATTCTTTATTTTTGTACATGTGAACAACAAATTCTTCCCATGATTGAGCCTACAATCTTTTTCAAATAAATGTTTTGCAAATATTGCCTCACACTTTGTGATGGGTCTTTTCAATTTCTCTCTACCTTGAGGGCTGATTTTATTCTCTTGTTCTAGTTTATTCCCGAGATCATTGACCCAAATCCTCTCTTCTAATGCATGAATTTTTTTTAAGTTTATACAAATGTAATTAAAAATATTGCCTGAGAATTTCATGAATGAATATAATATGTATTGATCAAATCCACTGCCACTCTCTCCCCTCTAACTCTTCCTGCATCCTCTATCACTAACTTTTCTCCAACTACATGTAATTATCTTTTAAATTCACTAAGTCCACATAATGCTGCCAATATGTTCTTATGTGTAGCAGCCATCAGCTGTCAGTAGCTCCTTAGTTAGGCTTAGGGCTTTGAAAGACCTTCCCATGTCCTTGCTGCAATTTTGGCTCCGGTGTAGATTGTGGGGCCGGAAGCTGGGAGATGGTGGACATTGGTAAGACTTATGCTTCTTCTCAGACTCAAAGCTGTGGGAAAGAGAACAGAAAAGTTGTGATAAATTGGAGGTAGATGCATCCTTTTCCAATTTAAAATGATAACACATCCCTTCCCACTGTAAGTACTGTAGTACTATACCCCTCAGGGCATATTTTAAATACAAATGTCACTATTTGACTTGCTACAGTTTTGATTGTTTTGGTGATTTAAGCTAACTAGTTAAGAACAAGAATAATACATTATTTTCATTTATTAAGAGGCCTTGCACCAGCAGGAATTTAGTTTTTTGAAAGAAAGAAGTTGTTTAAACTCAATCAATATATTTTAGTTGTCTTCTGAGATGAAAGCAAAGATTTCCAAGTCTTCAGAAAAGTAGTAACATACGCTTCTGCTATTAAGAAAAGATTGGTGTTAGTGAGTACTTCAGCATTTTTATTTTAGAGCAAAATACAGACTATTAATCTCATTGGAGATAGAATTCATTTTTATCAATTAACTAATGAAAACTTTGCAATCTGCCTAAAAAGTGGGAGCTTGTCTATGCCAAGATCTCATGTTGAGATAGAGATGATATTTTTTAATATTGAAAGAATAATTTTGTAAATATCATCATAATTAGCATGGTTCCCGAGACATGACTGTCTGCAAATGAATACAAGCAGTATGCAGTTAATTCTTTCATTAGATGTTTAATAATAGAATACACAATAATATTGTTTAAATAATAGTTGTCTGCTGGATGGTATGCTGCATCAACTTAAAATCAGCTTTGTGGAATTCAGGACTAGATATAATGTCCAACCAAATATCTTTGTAAGTATATGGTTGCATTTTAACAGGCAACATCATAGGTTCTTAGTAACAGATATTTCTATTTTCTATAACATTACTATAGGTTATGTGTATTATAATTGTGTTTAAGTAAAAACACTGACGCTAACCTACTGTGATTTTGTTTTATCAATGTCACTTGAGGGCTTCTTTCGTAACTCATTTGTACTACAATGGGTGATTCAGTATTTACAGTACTTATATTTGTATTGTGTGTGTGTGTGTGTGTGTGTGTGTGTGTGTATGTGTGTGTGTGTGTTTGTATGTGTGTATGTGTGTTTATGTGTATGTGAGGATATGTGTGTGTTTATGCATGCATTCATGTGTGCGTGTTAGCTATTAGGAATATGATCACATATACCAAATATATACTCTGTGTTTTTAAAGTAGAGTTCATTCTTTTGTAGCAAACAAGTCTAATCTTTGGTCTGAATTCACAAGTTTATGATAACTTAGATGAAGGAGAGGAACAGTCCGTTTCCAAGCAGTATATTTACATTAGATTAATGCATTAATCTTCATTTGTATAAATATTTTCCATAACATACTATATCTTATAAGTTTCCATATATATTTCTATTTCCAATTTCACTGGTGAGCCTATTTGGGATCACTGAAGCCAAGTCCTCTCCTAGTATGTAAGAGAATTGTAAAGCAAGAAGGAGGTAATCATCATCACACAGCTTGAATTATAAAGTGAAGAAACCTTTGAAAATGATCTAGAGTTAATTTTCTTTGATGATTATTTTGAGAAGTTCCAAAGAAAAACATTCCTGGAAAAGAGAAAATAATCAATTGTGTCTGTGGAGAACTTAGTCATATGTTTGCCTCTTTTTGTTGTATTAGTTTATTTTGTTCTTTGGCAATGTCACGTGTGTATATAATATGTTCTGATTATTCTCTTCCCATCAGTTCCTTATATCATCACATTCACTGTCAACATGCTACTCCTCCCTACCAGTCCTTCTCCTAGATTGAAGACTTTTGTTATTTCATGAACAATTTAGTCTATCCAGAGGTGTCTCTGCCACCACTGGATTGGAACTATCCATTAGAGCCTGGTGTGTGGGGAGGACACTATTTGTTTTGCAACTGTGTTAAGTTACTTTTGGGTTATATGATAAAATAATAGGGCCAAAAGCAACTTATTGAATGAAGAGTTTATTTGGCTTCTGATTCTAGAGTGAGAGTCAATGATGACTGGGAGGTATGGCTGCAGGTTACCAGATCAGGAAGCTGAGGAATTATGTCTTCAACTGTAAATGTGAAGCAGAGAGAGAATTGAAAGTAGGACAAGCTTATAAACTCCCAAGGCCTGCTCTCAGTGACATTCTTCAGCCTTTCCAAACAGTCATCAAAGAGAAACCAGATATTAAAATACCTGAGGCTATAGAAGTATTTCTTATTTAAATCTATATGTTCCACTCTTGATTCTCATAGGTACCTGGCCATATCATACTTCAGAATTCCATTTAGTCCAACTTTAAAAATCCCCATAGTCTTTAACGTTTCAACACTCTTCAGAAATCCAAAGTCCAGTGTATGCTCTGAGACTCAAGACAATATTTTAACTGTAGTGCCCTGTAAAAAAAAAAAAAATAATATGATATACATCCAACATGTAATAGCACATAATATATACTTCCAGTCTAGAATAGAGTAATAAAGGCATACTGAATAAAAACTGGACCAAAGAAAGACCAAAACCCTATAAGGCAGATATCAAATCTTATAGCTCCATATCTGGCATCTGGAAGTAAAATTTCAAAGAGCTTAGGTGCCTTTACCCCTCTAGTATTGATGATGCCCGCAGCATTCATCTCTCAATTTGGTTTCATTCCTTTTATGCAGGTCTCCTTTGCAGATATTTCACAATGCTGGCATCTCCAACATTTTGGCTTCTCCACCATAATCCAAGGCTCACTTCCACAGCTTCACACAGTAACTTTCTAGGACTATGAAATTCTCAACAAGGAAACAGAAGTCTTACTTCAAAGGGATTAAGAGGTAGTTTATTCTGGAGCTAGATTTGAG
Source organism: Peromyscus eremicus (assembly GCF_949786415.1). Classification (NCBI taxonomy): domain Eukaryota; kingdom Metazoa; phylum Chordata; class Mammalia; order Rodentia; family Cricetidae; genus Peromyscus; species Peromyscus eremicus. The sequence goes on along the minus strand of NC_081419.1, from coordinate 20,504,709 downwards.
TGAATATGACCAGGGAACAATGATTTCAGTCTCCTCAAATACAGTGTAACAAAAAGGAAGTAGTTTCATGAAGTTTGTGTAGTATCAGAACAAAGAAAATTATAAATCAGTACATTTTTTAAAAATATATTGGTAAAAACATTAACTGGTCAGTCTTAGCAGGCACAGAACTCTCAACTATAGGCTTAAGATCTTATCTGACACCATTCTTAGCCCTTTTATTGGTGGAGAATAGGGTTTTGTTAACACATTCCAAAGGTTTTTATCTGTCTATTGGGGTGTTAGGTCTGACACAGAGATTGGCAAGGATTGTCTGTTTTAGAAGGGTAAAGATATCCCAAGAGAAACTGTAATTAGTTTATAGATTGGTAATATTCCAAACTCTTCATGTCACTGATGGTTTTCTCAGTTAATCAGCCTATGTAGACAGCTCTACACAGGAGTCTGAAGCTAAAGATATGCCCAAAATATAGTGTCCTTAGCAATGGGTTCTTGTCACTTAGTCCTGGCTGACAAGCAAAGGAATGGCAAGAGTATGTATTGCTTTAAAGGCGTATAGGTCTGCTTTGCAGGTTTATCTTCTAACTCAATGGCACTGAGGTTTATGTTCAGTAACCCACAGCTTCAATAAGCTGATTTTCCAGCCACGTAGGGTATCACCCTTCAAATTCTTTTTCTTTCATTAATTATTTTTATTTGGTTACAAGATAGTAATTGTCCCTATGAGTTTTCCATACCTCTTCCCTTTGGCTGACTGAAGCACGATCCTAAATAGTCTTAATAATAAAAACCCAGAGTCAGATATTGGGGTAAAAGCTGAAAGATCAGAGAAGCAAAGAAACAGCCACAGTCACTTCTTACCTCTCTGACTCCTCAGATCAAAAAGGGACTGAGCTCTTGTCTCTATCCTACCTTATCACTTCCTGTCTTCTGTTCGTACAGACCTCCGACTTCTATGGTTAACTACTGGGTAGCTCCACCCTCTGATCTTCAGGCAAGCTTTCTTTGTCTGAACAGAAACAAAATATCACAACAGCTGACCTTTGCTTTCTGGTCACTTGTCCCTTTTGATGTTGACTGCTCTCCTCTGTCACCAATTTTAGTGCTCTTTACAAAATGTTGGCCCCCAAACACAAAGACATCATTTTTGAAGATAATCAAGTGTAAACACCAACCAACAATAAGAGGCAGTGACAGTTTGTGGGATTCTGATACCTGAGTAGCATCTCTAAACATGGTCTAACTGCCCACTCTGACTCTTGAACTTTCTCCAGTTTTTGTCATTCACATCTGTGTTTGGAGCTGGTGTTCTGTAGCTCGGAAGGAAGGTCTGAGATTGTCTTTTTACCCACTATCAGAAGTGAGAGCAGAGTGGAAATGGGAGAAAAGGAAGGGAGCACAAGGAAATTACTGAGCTTCTGATATAGGTAAATTGTTTTCTTGTACACATTACAAAAACTTTCATACTAGGTGATATTGATGTTATTTTAAGAGTTGTTACTGTTATTATTCTAATTTAACAAAAGAAGGAACAGAGTGAGAGAGGTGGTAAGTTAAATACAGACATTAATCAATGGTGAAACATAGGTTTCCAAAGAATCTGAACAGTCTGGGTGATGATAATTTAGTCCTCAGAGGCCTGTGCCTAATCCCAGCTCTGCCTCTGTCTAAGGTGTGACTCAGATCTGGCCCCTGTGGCCCCTGAGGCTGTTCACTTTCTCCCAATTTGAAGTCTTGGATACGAGGGTTTATTCAGCTTTTTTCTCTCTCAAATATAAACTTTGTCTTAGGTAAATAGGAAGAATCTGAATGTAATTCTGATAGTAATATGAAAAAATAAATATTTTTAAATTTTCCAATCTAAACTGCATATCTTAATAACAAGTTTTATCCAAATTCATTTTAATAACATTATAGGACATGATTATATAATGCAGAGAATGCAAACTTAATACCAGCTTCAGTTTATTCTTTTTTCTTTTTAAACATAATTCTTTATTGATTTCACATCATGCCCCACAATCCCCATTACATCCATATTCACCCCTCACCCTTGCAGCATCCCCCCCAAATTAATTAAAAACAAAACAAAATAAACAAACAAAAATACCACCTTGATCCTCTGTCTTTTCAAAACCTCTTCATTCATCCCATTGGCAGTGCGAGCTGCTGTGTGTCACACAGAATACCTTTTTGTCCAATCAGCACCATTCACAAAATGTTCATTGCAATGAGTCATTAGTCTGATTCAAGGCCTCTGGCCTCTGATACACCATCATCACTGAACCCTCACCAAAACAACTCTCGAATATTCTGCTGTTGCCCTGAATCATGGAGATCCAGCAGTTATCATTATGAAGGCCCAGGCCCTTCACACACCCCAGCAGGGCATAGTTGGGTTAGATATGAGGGTGTGCCAACCCAAGGTTCAGGATATGGCTCTGGGTGGTAGCTGACCTGGTCTGGTCGGTCTGGGCTACTTCAGTCATCTCTCACTAGTATGGAAGCCAGTTCTCCAAAGCGTGGACAAGGCCAGCTTTCCTGCTGCAGTTTCCAGTGAGGGGCATGGCCAGCTATCCCAGGACCAGTGTTAAGCAGGGCCAATTCAGCATGGCCCTTGGATTTCAACACACATGGTTCCCATTACCCCTCTGATGACACAGGTTGTGGACATCATCACAGACCCTAGTTGCAGCAGAAACATAGAGGCAGACAGAAAAGCCCTAGGACATCAGCATAGTTTCAGGTAGCTGTCCAGACCCTGAGCATCTACTCAATCCTGGTGGCAACAGGAGCCATGGACATCACCCTGACACTGGCTGCGGCTAGGCCACAGACCCAAATATGTCTCACAGCAGCAGCCCAGATCTGGATGACAGGATTGCCCTGTGTGGTAGTGCAGACCACCCAGATTAGCATGACCCTAGTGATGACACAACTCTCAGACAACAACATGGGCATGAGTTGTGGCCTAGAATCCAGGCATCTATATAGCCTTTGGTGGTACCATGGGCCATGGACATAAATGCAGAACCTGGCTGTGGTAGGACCACAGTCCCAGACATGGTCCTAAGTAGCAGTCTGGGATTGGATATCATCATGGCCTCAGGTAGCAGCTTAGACAACTCAGATTTTTATGGTCCCTATGGCAGCATGGCCCTAGAACAGCAACATGACCCCAGTCATTCACTCGATCTTCAGTGGTTACTGAAGCCATGGCTATCAACACAGACTGTCTGCTGCAGGGCCATGAACCCAGACATGGTCCCAGCAGCCACTGGCCCAGATATCATCATGTCACCCATAGCACAAGCTATTTGGATCAACGTGACCTCAGGGGCAACACAGCCCTCTAACACCAAAATGGCCACAGATGGTGGCCCAGCCCCTGGGCATCCCTGTGTCCTAGTTGGCAACATAGGTCATATACCTTAACATAGACCCCAGCTATGATAGGACAGACATGGCCCTAGACAGAAGCCCAGGCCCAGACATCACCCTGGTCCCAAGTGGCAAGCAGGCTGTCAACATCAGTCCATTCTTAACAGCTCTGTCTTTTTCAGAACTGCCTCTTCCCACAGCACATGAACCATTCTGGCTCTCTATTCCACTTCTCCACCATATCATAATGGCACCCATCTGCCTGGTGTTGTGGTTGGGCCTGTGGACGATTGAGGCAGGCCAGACCATGAGGACCAAGGCTGCCCTGTGGGTATATTTCACCCAACTGAGCTGCATTTCAGTTTATTCTTAACTAGAGGTACTTCAAATTTTTCTTATGATAATTAATTTAAGAAAATATTTTTGATTTAGATGTGGGAATCTTGTGTGTGAAATTGATATCTTTATTATGTCAAGTCGCATTCCACCAAAATGCAAAAAGGAAAGCTTGTTGAGATCTATGCTGGATCAACATGTGGTTCTTTCCTGTGCAATGACATCACCTACTAATTTGTATTTGAAAGGAAAATAGCACCTGCAGCAGTATATTTGTGAGGGTGGCACAGATTGGGTCTTCCTCCATTCCCAATACCATCTTCTCATTTTTATTTTTATTTATTTATTTATTTGTCTGTTTGTTTGTTTATTTTCAATTTTTTGAGACAAAGTTTCTCTATGTAGCTTTTGGAGCCTATCCTGAAACTCGCTTTGTAGACTAGGCTAGTCTCGAACTCACAGAGATCTGCCTGCCTCTGCCTCCCGTGTGCTGGCATTAAAGGTGTGCCCCACTACTACGCGGCCCATCTTTTGATTTTTATTTAACGATAAGCAGGCAGAATTAATGCAGTAACAAGCAGGTCCAGACCGGCTTCTTATATAGATTGACAAGTGATCTACTCAGCAGACACTGATTTAAGGGATAGTGACAGCATGCCACACAGCACTACAGCTATTCTATGGCCAGGTTTGGAGACAGCAAAGCATATTGCTTTGCCCATATCTATGCTTCAGAGGACACCGATCTCTGTTCACCCCTCTGAGCTGTATTGTGTGGCTAACTGTGATGTCTCTGATTGTCTACACTGGGGACAGTAACCTCATGCCACTGAATACATTATTCACTCAGCAACAGAGAAATCTCTTCCCCTCTCTCTTTCTCTCTTCATTTCCCTCATTCCCTCTCTCATTGCTTCACTGAACCTCCTGAAAACATTCCTGTCCCATTGCTTTCTTCATGTGGGCCTGGTCTTTTTCAGCCAGATTTTTATCTTGTTTGTTTTAAGAGTTTACCTTCTATTCTGTTTTTAACAATATAATGACCCCCACTAAAGTACCTAATATTCCAGCAATGCCAAATAGTTCCCCAAATAGGCTTAAATTCAGTCCATATATATATATATATATATATATGACCATCTGGAATTATAAGGACAGGCAGAATGAAGAAGTCAACTTCAGCTACTATGCTGGGATAGCTCAATCTCCCCCATCCAGGAAAACAGGAAGGAGGAGAAATGACATGCATCACATGAACTTGGGAGCTCCACTGAGGCCTGCCACGGTCCCCCAGTTCACAGATGTTCATGCAGTTTGGGCATATATTTATGCTTTTCAACTTGGTGATATGTACTTGAGGTTTGGCCCTGCCTGGCACTTCTTATGGAAGACCAACACTTTGAACTTCCCCTAAGTGTTATGCAGAGCCATTGCAGAGAATGGCTTTGTCACACTCCAGCTACTCGCCCAGCTCAGAGTCCAGCTCAGCTTAGTTGCTTCAGGTGTGACATAGGTCTGCTGGTCAGCTCTGAGACAACATAAGCATCTAGGCTGTTTGATCATTGATATCATTATCCTTCACATTGACCACCAGAATGGTGGTCATTCCCTAAATTTGGGACTGTGCATGATAGTTTTGTGTGCACCAAAGCATAGGGTTAACAGGATGAAGATCATCTCACAAAAGCTAATGAGTCAGTTTTTAACTTTGGATGGTACCATGATCAACTACTAAAAATACAGACAGATCTCAACAATTGGTGATCATGACTGTGGAATGTATCACTGACACTTAGGTAGGATTTTTGGTCTCCTAACAAGGGCTAAAATGCTGAGGTCCTGGGAGAGATTCTGGAAGTGTACGAGCATGTACAGCATACTCTACTGTAGACACAAACTCCTATGCCTATGACTTGGAGATTGTGCTGTTTCTGGGCCCAAGCACTTCCAGGGCTCTGAAGTCTCAAAAGCAGGATCAATGTTTTCCTGATATCGAACTACCTGCCACTGTCCAATTTCTTTATGTACTCAGTCTCAAAGTGGACCCTAGACTAGCAGCCAGGTGGAAATCATTTATTCAAAAATTCTCTCAAACAGAATTCAAATTTAGAGCTGTTTTTCAGATTTTAGACTCTTTGCAGAATCATAATGAAATATCTTGGATTCAAACCAAGTTATAACCAAAAATTCATTTCATAAATTTCTAAAATGTACAACCCAAAGCAAATTTTATAAAATATTTTTAAATTGCCTTTATTTTTACTATGACCCCTTGAATAAGTTCAGTTCATATGTAGACATTTTTTGTGGTGTCAAATTGATTCTAAAGGCTTTTAAATGTTGAAAGAGAATTGGATTTCAAGTTTGTGATTTTGGAGGTTGAACTGTTCATGGATGTATGCTTTGGACCACTTGGTTTATGGAAGTAACTTGGACAGTAATTCAGTGCCTTTTCCTTACTCTTCCATCCTCAGGTCATTTTTTTCCCTATAATAGATCTAACCAGTCCTATGATCGTGCTTCCATTAGGCTCTCATGTGAACATTAACCTCTGCTAATCAATACCTATCATGAGATATGATTTAGGTCCAATCCTCTATATATTATAGGCTACTATAGTAATAACCTGCCACATGTGAAGCGATGTGAGGAACTTCCTTCTTTGTTGTTTGTAGTGGTGAATTTATGGACAAGAGGGAGATCCGAATTAGCTGAATTAATGTAGATTTAATCATGATTTATATTATCTATTGAGGTATTTTACTTTCTGCTTGTGTCTAATGGTTGTATTAAAATGCGAGTTTTATTGGTACCTTTATTTGAATTCTCATATTAAATTCACCTCAAGCATAATTTTTGCATTTCTTTCATGTCTGCTATCTCTCTGATAAATATGGTTCTACAGAAGGGGCAGCATTATTATACAAGGCAAGCAGGCTTATTAAAAGGTGAATGAAGACATCTAACAAGGAAGATCACTATTAAGGTTTTTAAAGACATCTGGGAGTACAGCCAAGTGAGCATTCATGTACTGTAAGCAGAATCTTTAAAAAAAAAAATCAATACCATGCTGACTAGGCAGTCAATGAGGAAATAAGATAAAAGATAATGTGATCATTTATTGATAGGTAGCACCTAGTTGAACTGTAAGTCAAGTAAGGTACATGTTCTGTACTGATTGATAAAATCAGACAAATTGGGAATGATAAAAAGGAGAGAGAGGGGAGCTATTTTTCAATGAGTTAAAATAGGTGTAAAGTATGTCAAATTATGGAAAAAAACATAGTTCAGGAATCATGTCATTGGAGGTATTACAATACTGTCCCTCTTTATCTCCCAGCATAAATTGTGCTCAGTAAAAGAATATTATCCCCCAGTATAGGCATGTTTCAAATCTGATGTTTCATAGTAAAGTCGACCATCATTTTACAAATTATCATTGGCAAACATTTGACATAATTTTAGTCATCTAAGAGTCTACGAGATTGGGGTAAGTTTAAAAGTACAGAAGAGGATACCAACAGGCAAGTTCTGTGTTTGGTTGTGCAGATGCTAGACTTAGGTACGATGGTGCAAGGATCACAGTTTAAGAGCTCAGGGCATTGAGAGCAGTTATTTACTGCAACTTGAGTTGCACTGTTCACGGCTGTTCACTATGCTTTACTTATTCAGTTGCTGAAAGGCTTACATAAATCTAGTTTTGCCTTAGCTCTAGCTCACAGAAAATATATAGTAAACATTAGCATTTTTAAAGCCAAATAGAAAATTTAAAATACTAATAGAATTCTACAATACAGCCCAATGAATATTATGTATTATATGTCTTCTCATATAACCAAATCACACCATATTAACCATGTTGAAGTCAAACATAACAATGTTGTAATGAAATATCATTTTGACTGATATGTTAGAATTTCTTGACACTTCTAGTCGATAAGTGAAATCAAAAAATAAAACTACTAACTTTATTAGTTTCATGTCAAAAGTAATCATATATGCATTTATTTTTAACATTCTCAATATCCTTTTGAAGGTAAATTTGTTTTATTTCATCTACTTCATACTTTATCATTATATGCCATACTGCTAGCTTTGTAAACTTCGGAATACAGTCAAAAAACTACTGAATACACAAGCCAAATAACTCACCCTGACAGTTTCAAAATTTAACAGTCTTTCAAATTTCTCAATAATTTGTACATAAATTAAATGTATATCCCCCAAATCACTGATGCATAAAGAAACCGGCTCATATATAATTACTCTCTTCAAGGAAGAGAAGTGAAAATAAAAAAGTAGGTTGAATCATATTGCCAACTGCCTTTAGTGCCCTCTACTGGTATCCCCTCTGACTTTTCCCTCCACTGTTTTGAGTTTTCCTGTTAACTGTACTAAGTCACTCTGGTTCCCCTGGCATTCTCATGACCATCCACCTATGATTATTCCTCAAAACTATTGCTTCAGGCTCCAATGTCCTGTCCCTCAGAAATGAGCATAACTGAGTGTTTTGTTCTGTCAAATGCCAGCTCACTCCCTCAAATTTTATGTTTTCAAATTCTATTTGTAAGCTCATCTACAACAATATCAACTGTTCAATCTTCCCTTCATTTCTTTCAATAGGACTTTTTGCCATATAATGAACTTTTAAAAAATCTTGTTAGTCCCCTACTTAACCATTAGCATAAAAGGCAGGTGAAGGCAAGATGATTCTAGAAAATATTAATAAAGTTGAGGTGAAATAAATCTAGAAAGGGGAGAAAAATCAACAAAACTATAATATTAAACAGCTTACTAGAGAACTGGTCCATCTTATTGGGAAAATTTGAGAGGCAGTGCAATAATGTGGACTACTTCAAATTACCTGAGGAGAAAGGAAGAGGGACACTTATTTTCTATGCAACTGGAATGCTTTAGGGTAAGGAGAATTAATGTTCTTGGAAGGGATTTCTGTGCTTGACTTGAACAGAGTTATAGGAAGTTTCCTGTGTATTTGCCAGTAGACAGGCCATGAACATAACACACATCAAATGTATACATAGACAATTGTTAAGTGCTTGAAGTATCAAGTTCTTTAATTCTCTTTGTACTTGAGGTAAGCAAAATATCTCAGGGTGGTATTCCTATGCTCCTCCTACCACATGCACCAAACAAAATCTTTGTGTTGAACTGAAATTATATTTAAAGACACATTAAATTTATTTTAAAGGAATACAACATTCACAAAAGGAAATCTCAACAGCTGTATAAGACCCCGAGGAGTGAAAGGCTTCCTAGGCGAGGCTGATGGCTGCACCATAGTCTCAGACCTCGCTAAAAGGCCTCACCACTGTCATCCAACACAACTGATACTTTCTTTGATCTTCAGTGATGTCTTTAAAATATCATTCTGATTTTGAGTAGTCTGCTGTGCTGAAGTAAACTGATATATAAAAATAAAAGGTATTCTCAAATAGAGACCTTAAGTAGGTCACCAGCAAGTAAGACTGTCACCACAATGAATTTGCTAAGCTATGCTTTTCTTTCACCTGCTCTCAGCCAGGAAGCAATGCACTGTTTAACATTGTATACCACGTGGATTATGGCTTCTGCAGGATATTTGTGGTATGAGGAAGAAAACTATTTTTTAAACATTTACAGAGTTTTTGTCCATGAAGAAAAATAAATGTATAATTAAATGCTTTCCAAGATTTTTTAATGAGTAGAAGTTTAGTTTTGTATAAAAGAAGCATGAGAAGGGAACTTGTGCATTCAACTCTAGCACTACTGAATGCTAAAACATTTTAAATTTTAATGTAGTTTACCTATAAAACTGAAAGCATTTTAGTGAGAAAATGTCAAAATCTCAAAATGTTTGGAAACTGAGGGCACCTTGAATATGTATGTGAATAAGTGTGTGGGGAATGTGTGTTGTATATGTTATGGTGTGGTGGGGTGTTATAGGTATGTGTGTTTGGCTATGTGGTGAGTGGTATGGGGGGAGGGGGCTGTGAGGTGTATGTATGGGGTTTGAGGTGGGGATGTGTGTGTGTGTGTGTCATATGCACTCATGAACACACACACACACACACACACACACACACACACACACACACACACACAAAGGACAGACATCTCTTTCACTTTCTGCCCTATTTCCATGACACAATGTGTTTTTCTGAAGTTGGACATAGGCTGGTGCCAAGGAAGCCCCACATCCTCTGGCATCTGTCCCACATGAAACTGTGGCACAGGCAAAGGCACAACTATAACTGGCCTGTTCCTTTTAGGTCATTTCTGTGAATTTGTGCTTAGGTTCTCACGTTTGCATGAAAAGATCTTTTACCTGCCAACCATCTCCCAACTGAACCTAAAACTCTTTATCTTAAAGATTTATTTAGTTTTTAAATTATGTTCATGAGAGTGTGAGGGGAGTGGTTGTGAGCATAGGTTCCCTCAGGGGCCACAGGGACTAAATCTCCTAGAACTGGAGATAGAAACTTTGTGAGCTAGCTGACATGGATACTGTAAACCAAACACACTCTTGTCTCCTAGAAGAGCAGTGACTGCCCTTGAAGACTAAGCCATCTCTCCAGGCTGATTCTAACATTCTTAACCAAATTCCTGGCCCGTGTTCTAATGAATATTTGATATATAGTTATCAAATGACTTTCAACTTTTGTTAAAAATGTAATAATGCAAGATAATTGCTTCTATTTTGTGTGCCTTCACATTTTTGTTAAAAAATATGTCTTTAATTTTTCTTTTCATAGAGTAAATGTGATTGCCTCTACTCTGGGTTACATCATTGACTTAAATATTCACTGCTTACTAACTCTTCTAAGAAGGCACTGACACTTTGCTTTTGCTTGTAAAAAAAAAAAAAGTAGTGTGGCAGTCAGTTTTTTTTTTCTTGGTTCATTGTTTTCAAGGTTTCTTCATAGCTTTATTGTTTTGGACCATGGTGAGGGTCAAAGTAATGGTGAAGAACTTGTGGTAGAGCAAGTCAAGACTGGGAGGATGAGAGGGAGAGAGAGAGAAAGACAGAGACAGAGACACAGAGAGAGATAGAGACAGAGAGAGACACACACAGAGAGAACTTATCCAAGTTGTCACTACCTCCCAAATTTTCTGTTTTCTTCCAATAATTCCATCACATAATGAATGCCTCAGGGAATTTATCCATATGCAGGCAAGCCATCACTATTAGTCTTTTCCAGTGACAATTAGATCTACCAGCCAAAAGGCAATCCTTTAACACATGAACCTAGTTGAGACACTTTATTTCCAAACCTTAACTTATGAGATACACTGTGATGGTGTAGCAGAACTATAGTATGGCAATAGATACAAAGGACTAAAACAGAGCCTCTATTTTCATAGCTTCTAGATAAACATCACTTTCCACTCTCCTTAACTGGACACAACCTGACAATAAAGTATTCAAAATCTACATCTATACTTTTTCCAGATGCTTATTAAGTGACTACATTATTACTACATTATTACTATTGCTCAGTAATCATGGGTTCACATTTAAGCCAGACTTTAAGTTTAATGTGACATGTATTTTTAGTGTTCAGTTAAAGTAGAGAGGAAACTAATTCACAAAACATTAAAGCACCCTTCCTGTATATATGACAGTCAGTAGGCTACACGTTAGGAAGATTTCTGTCAAGTCTTTCATTTCCAGGTTACTTCTACTCTGTTTTGTTACTCCCCCCTCTGCAACTGATTCAGATTAGAACCTGTTCATCAGAATGTGTGAAGTCAATGGGTGCTTCTGACTGTAAGAGATAGACTAGGGAGCTGCAATCAACTGATCATTTAAAAATATAGGCTCACTTTTTTTTTTATCATTTTTTAAATTTATTCTACATACCAACTACGGTTTCACTTCCCTATTCTCCTCCCACTCCCTCTCCCTACCTCTTTTTTACCTCCCTCCATCCACTCCTCAGAAAGCATAAGGGTAGTTGTAAGTTTTCGCCATTCCCTCCTGGGCCTGCAGCTGCTCAGACCCAAATAAACACACAGAAACTTATATTATTTTCAAACTGTATAGCCTAATGGCTCAGCTTATTATTGAGTAGCTCTTACACTTAAACTAACCCATAATTCTTATCTGTGTTTAGCCATGTGGCTTGGTACCTTTTTTCAGTTCTGCCTTGTCACCTTGCTTCCTCTGTGTCTGGCTGGTGACTCCTCACTCAGCCTTCCTCTTCTCAGAATTCTCCTTGTCTGATTATCTGGCCTATACTTCCTGCCTGGCTACTGGCCAATCAGCATTTTATCTACAGTGCGAGATCCAAGAAAGGCGCAAAGCTACACAGAGAAACCCTGTCTCAAAAAACAAAACAAATAAACAAACAAACAAAAAAGAGTTTAGCAATGTTCCTTCTGTTTCTATTGTGTGAAACAAAGTGAGGGTATTGATATTAGCTTTTCTTTGAAATTCTGGTAGAATTCTGGGCTGAAGCCATCTGGTGCTGGAATTTTTTTGGTTGGGAGATTTTTAATGTCTACTTGTATTTTCGTAGGGGTAATAGAACTATTTAAGTTGTTTATCTGGTCTTGATTTAATTTTTGTGTGTGGTACATATCCAAAAAAAATTGCTCATTTCTTTTAGATTTTCCAATTTTGTAGAGTACAGGTTTTTGAAGTATGACTAGTGATTCTCCAGATTTTCTTATTTTCTGTTGTTATGTCCCCCTTTTCATTTCTGATTCTGTTAATTTGGATGCTCTCTCTCTGCATTTTGGTTAGTTTGAATAAAAGTTTGTCTATCTTATTGATTTTCTAAAAGAACCAACTCTTTGTTTCATTGTCTCTTTGTATTGTTCTCTTTGTTTCTATCTTATTGACTTCAGCCCTCAGTTTGATTATTTCCTGTCATTTACCCTTACTGGGTGAGTTTGCTTATTTTTCTTTTTTGTGGTTGAATTCTAATTTTAAGCCATGGTGATCCAATAAGATATAGGAGGTTATTCTAATATTTTTGTATCTGTTGAGATTAGCTTTGTAACCGAGTACATGATCAATTTTGGAGAATGTTCCATGAGGTGCTGAAAAGAAGGTATATTCTTTTGTGTTTGGGGGAAATAAACTATAGATATCTGTTAAGTTCATTGAATCATAGCATTTGTTAGCTTTGTTAATTTTCTGTTAAGTTTCTGTCTGTCAGACCTAGTGAGAGTGGGTTGTTAAAGTCTCCCACATTTATTAATGTTTGAGGTTTGATGTGTGATTTAAGCTTTAATAATGTTTCTTTTACAAATGTGGGAGCCCTACATAAATTTGGGGCATAACTGTTCAGAATTGAGACTTCATCTTGATAGACTTTTCCTGTGATGAATATGAAATGTCCTTCTGTATATCTTTTGATTAATTTTAGTTTGAAGTCTATTTTGTTAGATATTAGGATAGCTATACCAGCTTGTTTCTTAAGTCCATTTGATTGGAAAATCTTTTCTAAACCCTTTACTCTGAGATAATGTCTGTCTTTGAAGATGAGGTGTGTTTCTTGTTATACAGCAGAAGAATGGGTCCTGTTTTCATATCCATTCTGTTAGTCTGTGTCTTTTTATAGGTGAATTGAGTCCATTGATATTAAGGGATATTAATGACCAGTGTTGGTTAATTCCTGTTTTTTTTTTTTTCTTTTTTTTTTGGTTTTGTTGGTGGCAGTGTGTGTGTTTCCCTTTTTTTGGGTTTTGCTGGGGAAAGATTATCTGTTGCCTATGTTTTCAAGGGTACAGCTAACTTCCTTGGGTTGGAGTTTTTCCTCTAGTACTTTCTGTAGGCCTGGATTCGTGGATAGGTATTATTTAAATCTTGTTTTGTCATGGAATATTTTGTTTTCTCCATCTCTGGTCATTGAAAATTTTTCTGGGTGTAGTAGTCTGGGCTGGCAATTCATGGTCTCTTAGTGTCTGCAAAATGTCTGTCCAAGACCTTCTGGCTTTCAGAGTCTCCATCAAGAAGTTGGTGTAATTCTTATAGGTCTGCCTTTATATGTTACTTGGCCTTATTCCTTTGCAGCTCTTAATATTCTTTCATAATTCTGTATGTTTAGTGTTTTATTATTATATGGTGAGGGGACTTTTTTTTTTGGTCCAGTCTATTTGGTACTCTGTAAGTTTCTTCTGTCTTCATAGGCATGTCCTTCTTTAGGTTGGGAAAATTTTCTTCTATGATTTTGTTGAATATGTTTTCTGTGCCTCTGTGCTGAAATTTTTCTCCTTCTATCCCTATTACTCTTAGGTCAAGTCTTTTCATGGTGTACCAAATTTCCTTGATGTTTTGTGGTCAGAATTTGTTGTATTTAATATATTCTTTGACCAATAAACCTATTTCCTCTATTGTATCTTCAACATCTGAGATTCTCTCTTCCATCTCTTATATTTTGTTGGTTATGCTTGCATCTCTAGTTCTGTTCATTTACCTGTATTTTCAGTTTCCAGAATTCTCTCAGTTTTTTTTTCATTGCTTCTATTTGATTTTTCAAGTCTTGAACTCTTTCCTTCACCTGTTTGATTATATTTTTTTCTTAACTTTCTTTGGGGGATTTACTGATGTCTTCCAATTTTTTTGTCTTTTGTCGATTTCTTTAAGGGAATTTTTCATTTCTTCTTTAAGAGACTCTATCATCTTCATAAAGTTATTTTTAAGGTCACTTTCTTCTGATTCATCTGTGTTGGGATGTTTAGGTCTTGCTGTTGTAGAAGCACTAGGTTCTGGTGATGCCATTTTATTCTTTATGTTGTTGAATGCATTCTTACACTGTTGTTTACCTATTTGGGTTTAGGTTTATTATAGTTACAGGTGTTGATTTTTCTGATGTCTTTGTTGGATAGGTCTTTTGTTGCTTTATTCTCTATTTCCTTTATTGTCTTTTGGCCTGAATGGCCAAGAGTTCTGTGTAATTTGTTGGTTGTCAGGTCAAGTAGGGCTGTCTTAACTGAGGTTTGTAGAGGTTTGTGTGCCTAGATCCAGGGTATAGTTCATTTCTTCTGTCTGGTGTAGGCTTTATTTGTGCCTACATGGTCTGTTCTACCAACTGGTTTGAGTTGCGCCTGTGCCTATGGAGTCTGTTCTTCCAACTGGTATAGGTTTTGCCTGTGCCTGTTCTTACAGCTGGTGTGGGTGGTGCTTGTGCCTGTAGGGTCTTCTGGTGTTACTGGAGAGGGCTGTTCAAGGGGAGGCTGCTCTTCTCTGATTTGTTCAGGTGGTGCTTGTGCTTCTAGGGCATCTTCTTCCAATGGGTGCAGGTGCTGCTTGTGCTTCTAGGGGTGTCTGATGTTGCAGAGGATGGTTGACCAGGGGGAGGATGTTGGGTTTAGTGGGTTTGGGCTGAGTAGTGGGCCTTGTATGGCCTTGTATGGCCAAAGGGTGGCTACAGTGGTAGAACTTCAGCATTATGGAGATCTGATTCCTCTGAAAATTAATGCAGAAATGCAAATCACTTTGTAAAATATATCTGAACAAATTTTAACTCTGAAAATTTTTGAGCAAAGAAAGACAAGTGGAGTAGCCAGGATTTTGTAGACAAAATACAGGTGCAAAAGATGAAAATATAGCTACTTTCTTTTCACCCACCCCCAGTTCACAAGCATAATGATACAATGCAATTTTTTAAAAATAAAGTTGAAAACAGATCTTGTCAAGAATGATAGCATTACAGAATTCAATTTGACACTCTCTAAAAATGGGTAATGCAAGTTTGAAAAGTTCCCACTGACAATTACATTGAAATGACGTACAATTTAGAGAATGTCATTATTGGACTTTCTCCAGAGCTGGTTTCTTCCTAATTCTCCTCTTTATAAAGGAATTATGCCATTTGTAATTTGTTTTACCTGTAAGCCTTCCTTGCTTCTTCCTGGAATAATAAAGAGGAAATAAAATTTCAAAACCAAAACAGAAGTACTTGGATCTCAGATAGACCAGCTGTAAGTGGAATTGTTCCTCTCAGCTTCTATAATAGTCATGTATTCTTCCACTTCCTGTAGAAAAATAGATTGTGTACATAAGTGCTTATTGAAGAATATTATCCCAGTGGATGAAAAGTCAACATGAAATTAATGTTTAGAGGCACAAACACCAAGAGAAATCTTAAGTGTTCTAGAAAACCGTTATCTTAAAGGTCGTAGTACAGGATTTCATGTAGACCATATGATCAAATTTGCCTTATTTACTTCTCAGCTCCAGTGAGCCAACATTAATTGTCCCTGAAAAGGACATATTTCACTTTAATCATTATTAATTCAAAATATCAGAAAACATCCCAGATAGAGTCTTTGAGGGTCTCTCAAACTTGCTCTAAAATTTCACATTCCAAGCCATCATCTGCATTGTTTCAGCATTCTTATCATCCAAGCTTCCTCAGAACAGCACACTGAGCTCTGAGCACTCAATGGCTTTTCCAGCTCAGATACTACCATAATCCTCCCAAAAATAAATGGTCAGATCTGTCACAATACTGTACTCCTGGTACCAGTTAATGACTTAGAATTTCTTGGGAATGAAGGGTTTATTTTATTTTATAGCCTGCCCATCATCCAAGGAAATCACACTTTCTGTAGCAGAAGCCAAGGAGGCTCATTGATTCGTGGCTTGCTTTCCATGGCTTTCTCACCCTGCCTTCTTATAGCACCTAGAACTACCAAATCAGTGGCACTTCCTTCAGTGACAGGGCCCCACCAACATCAATGATCAATCAATTTTAATTTTCTGTGGTGGTCTCCATTTGCTGGAAAGAGAGGTTTCTTTCTTTCTTTCTTTCTTTCTTTCTTTCTTTCTTTCTTTTTTTTAATGCTGGATGCCATTTATTGAAGGAGGGAGGAGGTCTTAAATACAGGCTTATAGCACAATGGGAGAACCCTAGAGGGCAGAATTTTGCTACCAATGTTTTACAATCTTGCATTTAAGCTGTTAACACCCAGTATGCAGGATACACAGACAAGGAACTTCCCTTAAGCATTCAGGAGGGTGGAACCCAGCAGGGAATTAGCATAGGGAGGATATCAAGGTCAAACTCAGCAAGCAAGGCAACAGTTACCCAAAACAGGAGCCAGGGCCCTACAGGCTCACAACCAAAAATATGAGAGGTTTCTTTCATGAGAAGTGATAGCTATACTCTCCTTTGGTTATAAGGATACAACTTAGAATGTAGTAAGGAACTATGGGAATCTAAAAAAGTATTAGCAGTAGACTCTATTCTAAGATCCATGACCTTAATAGCCCAGAGAAGATGCCTGGTTTTCCAGTACCAGGCATGATTTCTGTCCTGTTGAATGAGCCTTAAGTCCAATTAGACAGTGTTGGTTGCCACCAACATGTGAGTGTCCCTTATTGTACTTTTAGGCGTACCTTGCCATTGTTGTGTTTCATAGGCGTGGCAGCTGGGGTAGAACTGTGTAATTCTTTCCCTCCTTTAGTAGCTTGTGTGGTATTTTCTAGAAGCATGCAAATTAGACCTCAGAAAAGATGTTGTCAAATAAGATCATCTCAGAGCATGAGAGTCCTGTGTCTTAAGTATACACTGTCTTTAGCAATAGAGGTCCACCTGCAACCCTGATATGCAACAAGGGGCTACAGCAATAATCTACATTGTTCTGTGAGTGAATTGGACTACCCTGACCAACTGTTTGAAAGAAGATTTCTGGTGCCTGTACTGGAACATATTTGAGGAGAGAATATGGAAGGATTTGCAGCTCTAGTCTTGAGAAGTCTTAGAATCCTGTAAGCAGAAATTAGTAATTGTTCTTTTTGGAGTCTGGAAGCCTAGAAAACCAAAAGAAATTGGAACAGTGGAGGCCCAACTCTTAAGCTTTCAGAAAACAAATCTTTGTTGGGAACTAGGATATAGGCCATTTCAGTTACATTCTGGCAAAAAAACAAAAAAACAAACAAAAAAAAAAAAACCAAACCAAAAAAAAAACTGGCCTTATTCTTCCTTGTCCTGAACTGATTGAGATTGAATTCAAAAGTGATGTTAAGTGGAAGAAATGGCTAAACATGGATGACATTCAAGCTATGACATTGCTGCTGTCTGTGTTGCTTATTCTCACTCACAGTGAAAGAGAAGAGAAAGACGTGGAAATACTGAAGTCTCGGTAAGAACAAAAATGTGAGCTACTGAAAAATTGCAGACCCAGGGGAGCTGAGACAACATCTGCAGTTGTTAAAAAGATTAGAATTCTTGTAGTTTTTGTCTAGGGTTGAGGCCTCAGGCTCTTTATCCATGGTGCCATTCTTGTTCAGGTCATGTTTAGGCAGCCAGTCAGGTGGGACTACAGGAAGCTAAGGAATTCTGAGAGCAGTGGTAGGAGAAATAGACTTCCCCAGCAAAGGAAGTCTAACTGACTATACAATACCAAATGACGAGTCCTGAAAACATATACCAAGTTTATATTCTGAACAGGTTGTATTTATATATTTATTATATATTATATATTATATATTATATAACATATATATAGATAGACAGAGAGTGTGTGTGTACATGTGTGTGCAACAACAATTAAAAAGAGCTCATGAACTGAAAAGATCACAAAGCAGAGGCTACATGGGAGGACTCTGAGGGAGGAAGGAGAAGGGGAAATTGGAAAAAGGTACAATTATAATCATAAAATAAAAACCAATTTTTAAAGTCACTAAGACAAAAGGAAGACTATATTTCAACAGCAAAAAACAATAACAAGCTTTATATATTTGTATCAGTGAGAGAGGGGAGGGCAGTAGGTAGGGGAGAGAAGGGGAGGGGAGAGAAGAGGGACAGGAAGGAGAGTAGAAGAGAGTGTGCCACTGTGAAATGCAAATGAAACTTAAAAACACAGACTGGGGATTCTGCTATGGGGCTGTTTCTCAACAACCACCTAGGGGGATGTTTCCAGGGAAGCAAAACCAAGATTGATGGAACTATGATCAAGTGATCAGGGCCTCTTGAAGGAACACTTGGCAGTAACATTTAAAAGGTACTGGGGTTGGAGGAATGAAGTATGCAAGTGTAAGGAGAGCATGGAGATTTAAGCATGGTTTCTTGCTGAGGTTAGTCAGTGTGTTGCAGGGCTGGGGTCCCTGAAAGAAGACCATAGTGTGGAACTATGAAGTTGTAGCCTAAAATACAGTGAAGAGACCAGAATACTGAAAATGCTAGGACTTTATGATAGATGAGATAAGCTGGCCAACGAGGTAAAACTAAAGAAAGACACACACACACACACACACACACACACACACACACACACACACACACACACAGAGAGAGAGAGAGAGAGAGAGAGAGAGAGACATAGACCTAGACAGAGACAAAAAGACAGAGTGGGAGAGACAGAGGGAGAGAGACTCAGAGATACAGAGATATGGAGATACTGAGAGACAGAGAGAATGAGAGAATGAGTGACAGAATGACGGAATGAGACTGTGCCGGAGGCAGCAGAAACAGATATGCCTACCCCCAAGAGTTTGATTCCATCCCCAGCCCCAGCTGCAATACATGCAGCTGCAGCTGGCCCTTTCCCTCTCAGTCAACCATCTCCCTGGGGCTGATCTTTTCTTGCTGTGTTACCATACCCTTTTAGAATTGGGAGTTTACTGTGTGCTGCTGTGTATCACATCTTTGTAGCATGTTTGTTTTTATAAGGCTCACAGTTAAAAGACTACTTTGATTTGCAGATGAGATTCTTGATATTGGATTTTTCAAAGACTTTTTCAACTTTTAAAAACTATGGGGAATTTCCAAGCTCGATTGAATATATTTTGCGTTATAGAATGGCCATGAGCCAATGGAGACAAGAGTTTAAAGCTTAAAACTGATGTGTTTAGTAGATAGTTAGTAATGGTTTATATTTATTTAAACATAAAAAGATCTAGAATTATTTAGGATACAAACCTTTGGGCTTGTCTGTGTGGGATTTTCTAGAATGGCCTAACGGAAGTTCAAAGACTCAGTCTTACTATGGGGGTATCATTCCATGATCTGAGATTCTGGACTGCATACAAAGGAGGAAGCAAACTGAACACCAACGTCTATTGCTTTCTGCTTCCTACCTATATACACATTGTGAACAGATGTCTCATGCCTCTGCCACTATGTCTTCCTCATCATGGATGGTACCCTCACACAGTTTGTCCAATAAACCCTCCTTTTCTACTGAAATTGCTTTTATAAGATGCTTGATCACACCAATAAGAAATAGAACTTGTATACCTGGTTAATAATAATATATATGTTACATGTGCACTATAATACATACCATCATGGGATAATTTAAATATTCTACAAGGATATAGTTTGCATGTATATGGTTTTCATGTAATCTCATAGCTAAAATTTAAGCAATTTGGAAAAAAATTTTCATGGTCTTACATAAATCAGTTAACTTTTCCCCACTATCATTTCTGCATGCCTTCAGTGGAAATTCCACTAAAGAGATCTATATTTTTAAATTAATTTCAAATAATAGTCCTAATACCATAATATAAAAAAATTTAAATTCTTTTGAGAAAACTCAAAAATCACTAATATACACTAGAAAGAGGCTAACCTTATATTTTCATCAGTGAAATTTGCCTTGCCTGGAGCTGCTGACATAATATTAGATCACATGGCAAATTTTCTGTCTTATTCTGATCTTTTTTATATCTACATGCATTTTCAAAACATCATTTAAAATAATTTAGACAATATATGTTAAGGGATAAATAAAATTAATGTTTACAAAGAGCTGCATTCTAGAGGAGTTCTTTTAATTGCCAAAATAAAATAATTTGCCCCAATTGTTCAGCTTCAAGGTTCATTTTTCAGTCATTAATTAAATCCCAATATTGGTAGTATATTTCATTATTGATTAATGTATGTAAAATACTATATTAGAATTATTCAGATTATAAATTGGTCTTTAAATAAGTAAATAAACTAGGGAAAACATAATATAAACACTAAGCATAGCTCCTGCTCCTGGCACAGGTTAGATTCTGAGTGAGGACTAGCAGGTAGGCAGGAAGGATAGGAGGGAAACATAGGCAGTCCTTTTTTTTTTTCCTCAGAAGAGAATTGCATTTAAATTCTGTCATGAGAATTTCTTCTGTAAACTATTTCAGAGCACTAGCTGAATATAAAGTCCTGTTTCGTTATTGAGCTCCTTTGTAAGATTGGAGAAATTACTTAAACTTTCTGATGTTTATGTTTCCCCTTTATTTAAATAAATGTAATAATCCTTCATTAGGAGATTATGGGAATTGAGAGTGATTGTGTTTATTAAAATGCCTAGCCAGGAGCTGGGCTGAGTTCAGAATAGATATTTACTATTTAATTTTCTAAATTATGCCTAAATCACTTTGCTTTTCATTACCAATTGGAGTCAAAAGTTTACACTGCGGATTTTTGGAATACAGAGTAACAACCATCACCAAATAACTACTGTCACTTTCAAGTCACTTGTTTTAATGGTCTGGAAATGTAAGCTTCCCTGCCCATCTCAGTTGAGACTACACAACTCAGCTCCTCGAGGCTGTGACACCATATCAGACATTAATAACGTAAAAGAAAGAAAACGATTCAGTATCCAGCACTACTGCTTCTAGCCCCAAGAGTGGTATGAACATGAAGGAAGAAGGTAAAGGAATGGGCAAAGCTGCTCATCTGCAGCAGTCCACAGACCCATTCAGGGAAGGAGCTGGGGCCAAAATATACATTTCAGGACCGTATGACCTACTCACTCCAAAAAGCCCCCAACTCATAGTAACCATTTGTCTACAGCCACCACTGAAAAGTTTGGTGCCCTCAGGATCCAATCACCTGGCAGTAGTTCCACCACCTGGGGGCCCAAGTTTTCAGTTTGTGGATCTTTCCAAGAACACTTCATATCCTTAATTTAACTGTCTGAGAAGCAGATCTATATGTATAAGAGAGAAATATGTCCTAAACTGGGATTTCAGTTTATAATTTTTTATTAAATTTATAAGATCTTGACTTTAAGATCATATGTAGTCAGTCTAAACCATTGATTAAGGTCAATATTATCACCACACAGTTCATTAGAAATTCCTGAGCTTAATCCTCGTAACAGGGGAAAGCAATCCAACCCTGCTAAATCATAACCAGTGTTAGAGCATAACTCTAAGTGATTCTACAGAGAGCAGCCAAAGTACAAAGGCATTGGCTCACACTCTGTACAATGAGGTTGACACTAGAGAAGTGTAGAAACTCTCATTTCAGTTTATGTTTCTATTGCTTACCTTTTCTCATATTAATTTTAACTGAACTTGCACAAAGTACTAAATCAGGAGTAAACATAAACTTGTTATAGTATTTTCCATGCCATTCACAGGTACTGAAAATTCATCAGAGTCCTAAACTTGAAAGAGTTTCTGTTGATTTTACGGACAGTCAAAGCCTTGTTAATATTTCTCCTTAGACTTAAGGGAATTGCTTGAAGTTTTGTGTAGAATGTCATCTTGTCAATATTCCTGTTTGTACACACACTAAGAGACACTGATATAGGTTGAGTATCCCAAATTTGAAAGTCTAAATTCTGAAATGGTTCAATGCTTAAAAGATTATGAGCATGACTTGGATGCCATGAGAAGAAATTTTCACACCTGACTTCATGTGGCAGACTCAGGTCACAGCGTGGGAGCATTGAAAAGGCTGTATAAATTCGTGTTTTGCATATAATATATAAATATATATAATATTTTTATTTATATATTGTACACATTATTTATAGAGTATATATTGTACATTTATATGGTATGTGTTGTATATTTTATATAATATATGGTATATATTATAAAAAATAAATGAATTGTGTTTATCTTTGCTACCTACCCAAAAAATACCTCCTCATGTTTACATAAGTGTAAAAGTCTGAAATAAAAAATGCTTCTCATCCTAAGCTGGTTGGATAATACACATCCAGCCTACATAATCTACAACTTTATGAGTGGATCATAGCCAGGACTGACCAATAAGATGCATGCTATGGATATATTGATGAGCAGGTAGCTGTACATGGATAGTGTATGATTATAAGCTCTTTGTGAAACAGGACAGAATAAACCCTGAATTATATTAATAATAATTTGCTACATTACATAGAAGCAGAGTGGATATCAGAGATAGAAGTATAGTTTGGAACAATTTTGACATTACTAATGTAAACATCACTAGTTGGTTTAACTGCTTTCTAATTACCCAATGGTAACATGGAACAAGTGCAAAAGGTCAAGTGGACTCAGCACTTCAGCTCACTCTCCCCTCAGAATGCTTCTCAATCAGTAACTGAATCAAGGTTCCTGAGTTGTAATATACCATGCATTGACATAGCAATTAGAATATTGTAAGGAAGTCTTAATGGAAGCCAACGACGCAAACTCGGGTTCTTTCATTACAGATAAAAAGACCTGTGGACCTCATGAATTCCAGTGTAAGAACAACAACTGTA
This sequence comes from Peromyscus eremicus, assembly GCF_949786415.1. Taxonomy (NCBI): domain Eukaryota; kingdom Metazoa; phylum Chordata; class Mammalia; order Rodentia; family Cricetidae; genus Peromyscus; species Peromyscus eremicus. The sequence goes on along the minus strand of NC_081419.1, from coordinate 20,481,561 downwards.
TTCCAGATCACTGGCGGTGTGATAGCCAGAATGACTGCAGCGATAATTCTGATGAAGAAAACTGCAGTAAGTGAATCTTGCCTAATGACCTTGCAAGCCTGACACCCATTCAATAAGCAGGATAGCAATTTTTATTTCATTTAAGGCAAAATTTGGACCCCTCTGTCCTGAAGCTCACATTTTTATACATATATGCACATTTGGACAGAATATTCAGAATAAATTGACCTGATTCTTAAAGCATAAAATGATTGGAATGCTTACCCTGGGAGTTATTTTCTTTCTGCTCGCAGAATTGGTAGAAGAGTATCATGAGGTTTAATACAGCCCATTAGTATGCAATGAAGAAAGCCCTTGATGCAAGTTCATACAATGAGCTGACTGATGTGCAGACAGCACAACACATATCATTTTTAACGGATGCTATTCATTCCATTTCTGCCTCAATCCTTTCATACTACAAATTCACCCAAGAGCATCTTTCAGTAAGTTATCATTTATCCTCTCTGGAGGAGTGAACACCATCTGCATTCAGGATGCTTTTCTCAAAAAACAGAATAACACTGATGGCATCTGCCTGCTGAACTTTTTTGCAATAAATTTGATACCAATAATTATCCAATAATTTTATTTTCTCACAGAGTATCTGTGCTTTGGCATTAGCTTTTCTGTAAAATTCTTATCAGTGCTTTTATGTATAAAGAAAAAGTGATATCACCATGATTAAAATGAGAAAATAATGAAATTACATTTGTTAAATATCTATATTTTGTTCCCTTCTAAAATGATTTGATGCAGATGGATAACAATAATATCTGTTCCTCATCTCATTGGACTAATAGCAATCATTCCCAGGAGGCAATGACATAATCTGCAGAGCAATACATTGTAGTTGGTGGAGTGAAAAACTTATTGAATCACTTGGATATTTAGCCTGGACAACATGTGCTAATGTCTCAAATAACTTTTAGGGCAGTAGGACCTGTGCCTGACAATCAAATGATTTGCTATATCTGAATATGGCAACACCCAGTGAGGTCTCATATATATATATATATATATATATATATATATATATATCATCCTAATGGATTACGGTTTACAAATGTAAAGAATATTGCATTGACTCGTTAAAGTTTTAGACTCATTTAATCATCAATTAAAACCACCTTTATAAAGTAGGTTCTCCTATAAATCCAGTGACTAAAATAAAAATTAGACGAACTTACGATGATATTAATAAAAGAAAAAATAAATTTAAAATACAAGAATGTATATACTTGATGCATCAGATATTTCTTAGATTTGTTTGATGTGATTAGTCTTAATTGTATAGATACCTTGAACAAATATTTCATTTTGAAGGATACTGAGGACAACAGGGTAGGTGATGAGAAACCTTGGAGATTTCACTCAGTGAAATTTCTCCCTGCTTTCCTCCACTTTCCTCCCCTCCCCCTCTTTTCTGCTTGTAACTAGAGATTGAACCAGGAAATTTACACATCCTAGGCAAATTTTCTACCATGTTTTACATTTAGTTTGAGGTAGAATTTTGCTCACTGACCGAATGGGCCTTAAACTTACTGTGTTGCCCAAGCAGCCCTCAGTTTTCTGATCTTCCTGCCTCACCATCCAGTGTACCTGGTATTATAATCTTGCACCACCAGGCCCAGCTAAGGTAGTCTTTGTTCACTGAGTTGTTGAAATTACACAAGAAATTAGATTGTTGCTCTAATAAGAAAAGGAAAAGAAGAGTGAGGACTGAGATGGCTTCTCTCTGCATCAGCTGGGGTTCCCAACATGGCTGAGGATTATTATTCAGACATTCAGAAGTCAGCCTGTGACCAAAGAGAGGTGACAGGACTCTGACTTCACTAGTCACTGAAAACATATTCATTAAAAAGACTAAAGGAAAAATGTCCATTTAAAATAGCTAATTATGTGTGACCTCCGAGTTTTATATTTAATCTGAGCTTATTGACTAAGATAAGGAATACTGACATTTCAAGGAGACAAAACAGTATGTAAGAATGAACTACACTACAGTTGGGGCAAAGGAAAGCAGAAGCATATGCAAGATGAAAATACACGGCAAGACAAGTATCACAGTAGATTAACATGTTAAACGCATAATGCATATGAAAATGAAGGGATCTGTATTCACCAAGATAGTTTTGAAGTTTGGATGTTTGAAAATTCTACCCTGCAAGAACCAGAAGTGAATAAAACATTTAAACATATCAAACACTAGCAGTTTTACACAAGCAAAAAGTTGTCAGTGAAGAAGTTATCACAAAGAGATTAAAACAATAAAAATAGCTCAGGTAAATGTTACTGTGCTAGGATACCATCAATATATTTCCAATTTCTCATATGAAAGCTAGTGTAAATGTATATTTTTATATATAGCATTATTTAAACATATATGCACTATATGTTGGTTATATAATTCCTAAAATTTTACATCATAAATGCATGGACATACATGTGAGTAGTGGTATGCTATCATATTTTCAAAACTGTTGACCATTAATGTACACTTTGATGCATATTCAGCACTTCCTGTTAATCATATATTAAGGAACAAAACATATAAGAAATGGTAAATCAATTTTACTTTTAAGAAACATCACCCACATACTCTTAATTTCTCTTTTGGTTTGCTTTGTACTTAAGAAACACCCACATACTCTTACATTCTCTTTTGGATTGCTTTGCTTATGAATCTGACTTAGTGTATTTTGTTTTAAATTAGGTTACAAAAACTTCAGTTGTATGCATGAGGATAATTCAAATGTAGTGGAGCCATTAATTTCCAGCTGTGTGTGAAGTCAAATATGTTTTTGCATTCTTACATTCACAAAGGATAACTGGTCTACAGTCATTGATCCTCATCTGCTGATCATTTCATTTGCTAAGTGTTCAATGGGTATTGCTTTAGCAATGATCTCTACTCTAAAATCAAGGAAATGTCACTGTCATTGGAACCATTTCATAATCCAAGCCAGTCTTGAAAAAATGCCTGAAATGTCTCACCATTTTCTTATTATCAATAAAAATGTGATATAAGCCACTGATGTTTGCTACATAATCAATGTAGGTAAAAAAATTATTTAATGTATTTTGAATTAATTAGCTAATTTTCTTTTCTTAAATGCCCTGTAATTTTATCACAAAATTAGTTATTTTGTACATTGACTAGCTGCCTCTAGTTTATTTGAATTTATAGAGTCTTCACTTTGAATATATATCAAAATATTTTATGGCATATCCTTTACAATAAATGTAACAATCCTAACTTACTGACACCCAACTAATATAACTTTGGTTGAATATAGAGTAACTGATGCTTGGTAGAGAATCTGGAGACTGCATATCCATGCTGTCCTGTGAAGTCTATGGTTCGGAACTTCGATTTACTTCTTGAACTTCAGTGTCTTCTTTTCATGAAGGGTGGTTCTGAAAGCAGTTTTCAATGCTGAGGCTGTGTTTTTGCCTCCCTTCATATATAAAGAACTAGCCATTCTGTGTGGTAACCCCCATGGTTCACTGCTATTTTGAAAACAGGAAAAAGGGACCCCATAGAAGCTTTATGGTGGTCAATGTGCCTGGGCAGATTTACAGAAAACATTGTAAATAGTTTATGGGCTGGGTTCCTATCCACACTCTGGATAGATATACAGTTTATATGAGACACAGGATGGGAACGAGATTTTAGTAATTCTGGGGAAAAAGGCTCCATCCAGACTCTCTTTCCTGATAGGTTTCGTTAGCCGCCAGGAACAGCCACTCCACTGCTGAAGTTCTAATATGCACAAATAATGCTACCTGGCCAAAAATCCGAAAATTGTTCTACTTTATGTGAAAGGCTTAAAGATTTTATAAAGTGATTGGAATTTTAAAAATAAGTGATTTAAATGTATTTAAAAGACTTTTGTTTTCAGCTATCTAAGGACAAGTACATGTTCTTTGCCATGTAAATCAGCATTAGAAAAATATTATGTACTCTGTTCCTCAATGGCACCTGTATGCATGTGGCGGTACCATCATTGCTGTTTATAGATACATGTGCTGTTTATAGATACATGTAAATTTTAGTGCATGTCCAAAATACTCAGAATTTCCATTGTCAATTAAACATATCTTCATGACAAATAGTAATCTCTCTTCTTTACTGGAGCATCAAATCAAATGATTTAGGATAAAGATTTTATCCTATGGTACACGCCTTTAATCCCAGCACTCGGGATGCAGAGCCAGGCAGATCTCTGTGAGTTCGAGGCCAGCCTGGTCTCCAAATCGAGTTCCAGGAAAGGCGCAAAGCTACACAGAGAAACCCTGTCTCGAAAAACAAAACAAAACAAAACAAAACAAAAAATTATTCTAAATTTATTTTACTGTGAAACTACTAAGCAAATGCCTCTAACAGACTGTATAACTTATTTATAATATTATGTCAGAACTTTACAACTCTCCATACAGTAAAATATGTCAAAGTCTAGGAATCCGTTTAGTTCATAGGAAATATATTTATTTTTAAATAGAGTAAGCACAAGTTATAACAGCAGCATAAAGAATCCTGTTCACACTCAAGCACATGTATGTGAATGTTTCCTATGTAGTTTCTTTTTTTTTTTTAAGATTTATTAATTTATTATGTATACAGTATTCTGCCTGCATGTGTCCCTGTGGGCCAGAAGAGGGCACCAGATCTCATTACAAGTGGTTGTGAGCCACTATGTGGTTGCTGGGGATTGAACTCAAGACCTCTGGAAGAGCAGTCAGTGCTCTTAACCACTGAGCTATCTCTGCAGCCCTCTATGTAGTTTCTAAGCATTTAGTGTGTGCGTGTGTGTGTGTGTGTGTGTGTGTGTGTGTGTGTGTGTATCCTCTAAAGACATGAGAAGAATTTGTTATAATAATGCCAACTACACAAAGGATCAGAAAGACCTGTTAGAAAACATCCATTTTAGCCTAGAGATGACTTTTTTTTTTTTTTTTTTTTTTTTTTTTTTTTTTTTTTTTTTTTTTTGGTTTTTCGAGACAGGGATTTCCTGTGTAGTTTTGTGCCTTTCATGGAACTCACTTGGTAGCCCAGGCTGGCCTCGAACTCACAGAGATCCACCTGGCTCTGCCTCCTGAGTGCTGGGATTAAAGGCATGTGCCACCACCACACAGCTCCTAGAGATGGCTTTGCAGTTAAGAGCACTGGCTGCTTTTCCAGAGGACCTGGATTCACCTCCCAGGACCCACATGGCAACTCACAACTGTCTGTAACTCCAGTACCAGGGGACCTGATATCCATGGCAAAACACCAATGCACATAAAATAAATAATACAAATTTTAAAAAGAAAAAAAGTCTGTTTTTGTTGTTGTTTGCTTTGGTTTCTGGGTCTTTCGTTCGTTTGTTTGTTTTTGTTGTTGTTGCTGTTATGCTTTATTTTTCCTTGAGTCAAGCTTTTACTATGCGGGCAAGCTAGGCTGGAATGTGCTATACTCTCCAAGTTGGACTCAAACTTGGAATTGTAGGTATATACTATTAAGCCCAGATAGTTACTTGTTCCCATTCCTCTGAATCACATTTTGTTTTATTTATCGACTAAATGTCATATGCTGAGATATGGTCAATTCTAAAGCAGAACAAAGTACTCTTTGCTAAATGTGATATTACCACAGTGCTCCATAGTTCCTGTTTACAAAAATGTTTGAGTTATGACCCCAGCCAAGCACTTCTAATGCTCAGAGACTGAATAGCTCATAGAAAGAGATGTCTAAAGAAGGCTGTATTGTTGAACAGCTCAAGTAGAGTTATTTCTAATAGAAGGATAAGCTGCTCGTAGTGATTATGGAGAGCATAAGTCTCCATGTATGTGTTCCTCAGGCTAGATATCTATTACTTATTCCTCTTTCACGTGGACAAGGATAAGATTGCATGGGCCATAGCTGCAAAGACAATGACTGGAAATATGCTTAAAATGTATTTATTTATGTAATACCTAAAAGTGGATTATATAATCAATAATGTTAAAATATATAAATAAAACATTTTAAGAAGACAAAAATTAGAGAAAACAGAGGCTGATTTTTCTCATCCAAGACTCCCATTTGGAGAAGGGTGATGCCCAACTATTACAGTGATCACTTCCAGGAACCAAGCTCTGAAATCTGACCTCAACATTGTGACAAAACACCCCCCTCTAAGGCTGAGGTAAAGAATGAAGGCATGCTATTTTATTTCAGTCCTAAAGGAAATATGACCAATTAAAATTAAATCAATGGTGAGCAGTTTTTCAAAATTGACAGGTATATCAAACAGGGGAAAAGGTAACAATTACACAAACAAGTAAGCTAGTTTTGTTTATTTGTTTGTTTTTTAAAGAAAGCCTACCCACCCATTCCCAATGCTGTTTATATACCCTTCTTGTCCTATGAACCCTGGATTCTCCTATGACAAAATTAGGTAAATAAAATCCCTAGCATACATAATTAAAAGTCAATATCAATGCCTAGTTTTCCTATCATGTTGCTTTTATTAATGACTTTAAAATTACATTTGAAAATTAGTATATTATGTCCCATAGATTCTTCATGAGACTTGCCCCCATATGATCTCATTGCTTCTGCTTGCCCAAACGTCTTTTTTTTTCCTCCTACCTCTTCACGTTGATTGGGATGCAGCTGATTAAAACATACTCACCCCATGCTTTCTTTCCATCTCCAGAGCCACAGACCTGTACACTGAAAGACTTTCTCTGCAGCAATGGAGACTGTGTGTCCTCAAGGTTCTGGTGTGATGGAGAGTTTGACTGTGCAGATGGCTCTGATGAGGTAGGGATCTCCGTGAATACACACAGAGAGGCAAATCAGGTCTCATACAGGGTAATCATCATTCAGTACAGTAAGTGTGACCAAGGGCAGCTCTGGAGTGCACCCTGCTCTGGATGCCCTGAGGAAGTTTTAATTTACGTGTTATGCTGTGCAGTCCTCACAGAATAACTATGCTACTACTGAAAACTAATTCTGTAGTGGTTTTTCTCTCCACTGTTGGATATCTGATCAGGGAATACGATGCTTGGAAATCCTCTTCCCTGTGGCTGGTGTCTCAAATGGCAACATTTGTGAATTTGTTCATAAACTTGCTGGAGTATTTATAGCTCTTACTAATATTTTATGCATTTTTAAAGTATTTCTTTCTTCAGTGGCTACAGTCTTATAAACTTTACGGTGGGTCATCGATTTTCATGAAATCATGGGTTGAGATTCCCCAAGATGATGGATCAGAATCCATTTATTATAGGATCTATGCTTTAGATGAAAATAGGAGATGATTTCTCTGGACAGCTCTGCAAGCTTGAATTGTGCCTAGGCTTCCCTGCTATGTATCATGTGACTCCATGAAGCGTTAAAACTAATCCTACTGAAATGATACCAGCTTTTGGCTTGTATCACCTGAGGTAAGTTCAGGAGCAATCACTTTAAAGGATTTTCTTTGTTTCTTAATTGTTCAGGAGGAAAACAGGGGATGTAAGTAAGCCTAAGAGGAAAAGAGGCTTTCAGTTCATTATAGAAGTCATTGCTCCTTCACTCACATAGTACTGCTATAGATACGTTTTGCCTCCTAGGCAATTACACATATTTGCTAGTCATAAACAACATCCCATCGAATTTAGACTGTACAGGATCTTCCTTAAAGCTTTAGAGGTTTTTGTTTTATTTCTAATTTCCCTAAGCATCCACTGATTCCCTTTCTGAGAGAAAAGCATAGCATACCTCTACTGTTTGGGCAATAGTGCATAAAAAGTAAGGCTTTTCCAGTCTGCCATTCTTACAAGGGCAGATACTTTCATTTTCTCACCATTTTGGAAAATCCATCCTAATTACAGCTAGGAATACAGTGTTTGGCCAAAATCATGTGTGACTTCTTACCTCAAGACCACCAAATGGGAACTTTAGATTTGCAAAATATCTCAAGAGAAGTTAGAAATTATCCATTTCATTCAAGGCTATTCCTAAATCAAAATCTAATCTCCTTTACAGGATTTTACGAGGAGACTATATAGTTTACATTGACCAGCCACATACTTGTTTAGCATCTATCATTTAAAAATGTCCTAAACCCTCCCAAGTCAGGAGACTGTATCTCATGTTAACTTACCCATGCCATGGCAATGTTTTGATTTTTATTTTGCTTCAGCCACTTCAAACTTCCTTGAGCCTTATAAGTGCTTGTTGTATGTTACCACTAGATGTTCAAAATATAGAAGAGTCAAAATCTAATTTTAGTGTAAATCTTTCCAAAATATTTTTCATGTCAGAGTAAATATGTTTACTAATAGCATTCATCTCATTCACTAAATTCCTGGGCATAGTATTTTCCTGGTTGGAAATGTTTCCAATTACTAAGTGTCATCAAGGCAATGCTCTCAGTAAATTATTCTTTATTATGGTCTTCACTAACAGACAGTGTAGTCCATAGTAAATTCTATTTTTTTCTTTAAAGTCTACAACAACATTTTGTTTGATAAAGACAGTGAGGCAAATGAACAAAAAGAGAATTTAGCACAATGCTAGAAAGGACAATTGCATAAAGATAATATTACTAGTAAGTAGGAAAGTTGGGGAACTTTAATTCTATGTATACATACATACTCAGCGTTAGGTGCTCTTAATAATATCTTCTCAAAACAACATGAAATAAACATTAAAGCTTGGATTAGCTTAATTTAATGTCAAGTACATATCTCTGTTGCCTGCATAGATAATTATCTTTTAAAATATTTACTTACATTTTTATTGGTTTTTGTTTATCGTGCATATGGAAGGATGGTGAACACATGCCATGATACAGATGTGGTCAGAGTTTATTCTCTGCTTTCCCAACGGGGGCTCCAGGTATTGAACTTAGGTTGACTGGCAGTAAATACAGCAACAAAAAATAAATAAATTTTAAAATATCAGTATGAGATCCTGCTTAATATTTCTTTTTTCTAAACTATCTACTTCTAAAAACAGTATAAAACAAAGAGAAATCCAGTAGTAATGCTCACTCGAGTGTTCACAGTGAACACTTATGAAGATCATTTCCCAATTATTACTGTGGGGAATGTGGAATTCTAGGTTTGAGAAAAGAATTTCACAACATGAAATGTTAACAACATTTTAGAATGTGAGCACACAAGACTAAAGGGCCAGTGAGCACAGGGCGTAGAGACAAGCTTGAAAGGGCCTTCACTGACAAAGGGAACAAATAAGTTGCTATAATGAACTGAAACCCTAACAGAATTTTCCCAAGTTCCTGCCCTGATAAAATTCCTCCAAGAGTCCTGAAAGCCACGTATGGCGTGGGGTATCTGAGGGAAAGGAATCTATGTACGCCACGCTCTTTTGTCTGTAAACTTTATTCCTCTATGACAAAATTCTATTTATACAGCTTTAGCCCTGTCCTCACATTCAGCTCCTCTCGGTGCCCAGTTTTCCTGTCCTCATAGTTTTAGTAAGCTCCTGTTCTTTTGACCTGATCTTCGTCCTCTGTTCCTTTGTCCTCCATCTGTTTCTTTCCTGGCTCCTTATGCTTGGCCCTGATAAACCCCACAAAGATCTGCTTTGCCTCTACTGAACCTCTGTCTGTCTCTCTTCTCTCTGGCCACCTGGTTCTGTGTCTGCTTCTGGAATTCCGCTCTGGTCCTTAGTGCACTTGGTTATGCAAAAAGCCCTTATTGTCCTCAGTTAATCTCTCTGCCATACCCCTAGCCTGAGGGAAGAGCATGGTCTAAGCTTCATTTGAACATGAAACAATGCTACGCATCTAGGAGCCTGTTTGTCTCCTAGACTCAGCGGGGGAGTTAGTTACCTAGTGGAACAGTGTCTGAGAAGCTTACCTGTTTGCCAAAATAGTCTGGAAGTATTTGAGCATGTAAGAGTTTCATAGCAGAAGACAGCTGAAATATTAAAAACTGGATAACACCAAATATTCCATGATAAATGGCTTCCCATATGACAGACCCTTGGCTGGTCAAAGTATAGCTTTAATACACAGCTGAATCGCTATAATATATTCTTGTGGTCTGCAAGAAAACCAAATAAGCATAAAATCTATGAGTTCATAATAGCACTTAATAAAATCTCAAAAGTTACTTTTCGTTTGCTATAATGTTACTATTCTTAAGAAAATGTAATTTGAGGCTGGAGAGATGCCTTGATGGGTAAGAGCACTTGCTTACAACTGCCTGTAACTACAGTTTCAAGGAAATCTAACTCTGTCTTTTAGTCTTTATAGAAACTGCATAGTAAGATGCATATACATACATGCAGTCAAAACATTCATACATGTAAAATTAAAACAAAGAAATCTTGAAAGAAAAAAAAGGCCAGAAGGAGTTGGTAGAGGAGAATGAATATATTCAAAATATATTTATAAAATTCTTAAAGAATAAAAGTTATAGAAAAGATAGCATAACTTAAATTCAGAATGCAGGGAATTTTTTGAAGAACAAATAGAATTTCTAAGCAATAAATAATGTTTCCAAAAAACAGAGAATGGGAAAAAGTTTTATATAAGTTTAGTCTTACCTAAATTCAATATATAGACTTAAATTCAATATATAGAGCTTTGAAAGCTCATTTTGCCAAATAATATATTTAATTAAATAACGATATTTCATGTGGTTTAAACATACCAATGGATTATTATTTGTATGACACTTAAATTTTCCAATGCCATTTCATGTTAAAATATTCTTGAATATATATAAATGTGGGAAGGATGAAAGGAATGTGAATTGTGAAATGTTAATGATTTAAATACTTGGTTCAAAGTATGAATGATCATTATACATGTGAGGCTTAATTGTAAGTCACAACCAGGAAAATACACACACACACACACACACAACAACAACAACAACAACAACAACAAAACAACTATGAGCCAATACATTTTATGAACATAGATTCAAAAGTTCTTACCATAACACTTACAAACTAAATCCAACAGCTTGTTAAAAAATTATTGACAATGGTCAAGTGTGATTTATTCTAAGGAAGCAAGGATTACTCATCATATGCAAATCAATAACAATAGTACGCTGAGACAACAAAATGATAAAAACGTGATGATTTTTATAAAGACAGGAAAGGATTTTAATAAAATTCAACATTCTTTCATTATAAACACTGAGGAAACTAGGTGTACAATGTAGATAAGTCAATAATAAAGGCCTCAAAGATGAAATCATAGCCCCTTTATGTTTAGGAAAAATCTGACTGTTTTCTGAGATCTAGTTTTAGACTAGGAGGTCTAAAACTTTCACTTTCACCTAACGTAGTCTGGAAGTCTTGCTTTATTGGAGATAAGTGGGGTCTTCCTGTGCTTGCTAGGTAGTCTTAGCTAACCTGGTACTCATTACACAGCCCACATTAGCTTGAACTAATGGCAATCCTCCTGCTTTAGCTTTGACTTCCTTTTTCCACAAGCTGTGCAGAACTCCTCTCCTGTTCCACAGTACCACCACCTTCATATGCCTTGCATTTAAAACTATCCTGACACCTTTAAACTATCCCAGAGGTAGATCCAATTCTAGTAAAACTTACTCTCAAAAGCCTTTTCTAAAAGATACATGTTTGTTTTTCTTAACAATCAATATATTTTTTATTATTGTAGTTTTGAAAATGGTACTTTATTTTAGTCTTTGAGTTCATAATATAACATAGGAAAGAACCACCTTTTTTCATTATCACTTATGAAAGTCTCTGGCAAGTAATAATACTTTAATATTTGGGAAAATACAGGAAGAAAAATGTCAATTCTTTGGAAGAAGCTCTAATAAATGCCTGTCAGCAAATATAAAATTAAAAAAGATAGGAAATATAATTTTCTTCCTCACCTGAGGATTAACCTGGAAAGAAGAGCAATGATTTATCTTCTTCACCCCAAGAATGTCTATAGGTGTAAGCTACTAAGTCATTGTGGGAGAGGAAAATGTATAGATTGTGAAAAATAGAAATTATTGTACATGAGAAAAATATGAGTCCACAAAGATCTTGGAATGTACAGCTCATTTAAACCAATGTTCATACCAAGGTGGGTAAATGCCACACTTGATTATTTCCTACAAAGAACTGAGAGTTTCCTAAAGCACACGGGTTATCCTGTTTGAGTTCTAATGAAATTTGTACATGAGCAAGCAGAAGTGGCCACAATGACAAATCATTACACAGTCATTTAGGAGCAAATGTCACAATAGAAAAGCTGACTCACATACAGCTAAATGGTAAGCAGATCAGTTTGGAGGAAAAGAGATGAGTCGTGAGAGAATAGTAAGAGAAAGATGGATGACAATATGAAATAGACCTCCCCTAGACTTCTTGCTTGTTTTATACCTTGCCCTCCCTGAATTTTCAAACATAGCTAAAGTAAAATAAAAGAACTTAAAACAGCCTTTATGAATATGATAGAGGTCCTCAAAGGGGAAGTGAATAAACAAACGGTGGAAGGAAATGAATACAATCGCTCAGGACATGAAAGTGGAAATAGAATCTATCCAAATTAAGGAAATTTAAAAATTAAAAAATTTAGGAACTCAGTTAGGAACCACAGAGGCAAGCTTCACCACCATCATACAAGTGATGGAAGAAGGAATCCCTGGCACTGGAGACATGATGGAAGACATAGATATATTGGTTAAGGAAAAGGTTAAATATAAAAACCCCTGGCACAAAATAATGAAGAAATCTGGGAAACTATAAAACAACCAAACCTAAGAATAATAGGAACAGAGGAAGTAAAAGAAACACAGGTCAAAGGCACACAAAATATTTACAAGAATCATAGAAATTTTCTCTAAAATACAGATGTCTGTTAAAGTACAAGAAACATATAGAACACCAAAGGAACTGGACCAGAAAAGAAAGTCCTTTGACATATAATAATCAAAGCAATAAATGTACAGAACAAAGAAAGAATAGTAAAACTACAAGGAAAAAGGAATAAGAAACATATGAAAGAAGAAGTACTAATATTTCACCTGACTTCTGAATGGACATTTTAAAAGACAAAACATCCTAGACAGATGTGCTACCAACTCTAAGAGACCACAAATGCCAGCTCAGACTACTATGCCTCACAAAACTGTCAAGCACAGTAGATAAAGACATTCCATGATATATCCAAATTTAAGCAATGTTTATCTACAAATTCAGCCCTAGAGAAGGTGATAGAAGGTGAACTTCAATAAAAGGTTAACTACATACAAGAAAACTCAGGGAAAAAAATAATGTCAGACTAGCTAAGTCAAAGAGGAATGCATACATACACACACACACACACACACACACACACACACACACACACACACACATACACATCATCATCATCATCATCACCACCACACTGATGCACCAACAACAGCACTAACAACAGTGATGAGAAAAATAACAGGAGTAATCATTGCAATTTGATATCTCTCAACGTCAATGGTCTCAATTTCCTAATTAAAAAAAAAAGGCAAATACAATGGGTGTATTTTATGCTACATAAAAAGTAAAAATAAATAAATAAAAACCAAAACAACAACAAAAAAAGATGCATACACACACACACCAAAACACACACACACACACACACACACACACACACACACACCAAAAAAAAAAACAAAAACAAAAACAAAAAAAACAAAACCCATAAAACACACTTTAGTATCAAGGATAGACATAACTTCAGAGAAAAGGATTGGCAATAAATATTCCAAATAAATGGACCTAAGAAAAACACTGCTGCAAACCTTTTAATATCTGACAAAAGAGACTTCAAACCTAAACAAATCAGAAGAGATAAGGAAGAACACTACATACTCATCAAAGGAAAAATTTACCAAGAAGAATTTCAAGTCATGGCATCTATGCTCCAAACAAAGGAAACACTACTACAGCAAAAATCACATACTGAACCTCACACACTGATAGTTGGAGACTTTAGTGACACACTGTCACCAATAAAGAAGATGTCATTCAGACAAAAACTAAGCAAATGTGTGAACTAAGTGACAGTGTAAACCAAAAGAACTTAACAGATATTTACAAAACATTTCAGCCAAACACAGAAGAATATACCTTCTTCTCAGCACTTCACAGAAATTTCTACATAATTGACCACATATTTGGATGTGGTCACAAAGCACGTCTCAACAAATAAAAGAAAATAGAAATAACAGCCTGTATCATATCAGATCATGATCAATTAAAATTGGATATCGCCAGGCAGTGGTGGCTCACGCCTTTAATCCCAGCACTTGGGAGGCAGAGCCAGGCGGATCTCTGTGAGTTCGAGGCCAGCCTGGTCTACAAAGTGAGTTCCAGGAAAGGCACAAAGCTACGCAGAGAAACCCTGTCTATCAACAGCAACAGAAAAGCAGGAAACTTACAAACTTACAGATTTACAGTCATAGAAACAGAAGAAAACTCTACTGAACAAAAAATGGGACCAGAAAGAAATTAAGAATTTCTATAATTGAATGCTTATGACTACCCAACATCCCCAATCTTATGGGACAACAGGAAAGCAGTTTTAAGTGTATAGCACTAAGTTCCTACATTAAAAACAAAACAAAAACAAAACTGAGACCTCATAGTAGCAATTTAACAACATTCTTGAAAGCTTTAGAACTTTTTTGGGAGGAAATGACACCCAAAAAGAGTAGACAACAAGAAATAATAAAACTCAGGCTTAAATTTAAAAAAAAAGATAGAAACAAAGGAAACAATATAAAGAATCAATGAAACAAAGAGTTGGTTCTTTGAGAAAATCAGTAAGATTAGCAAACCCTTATCCAAATTAACTAAAGGTAGAGAGAGAAGACCAAATTATCAAATTCAGAAATGAAAACAGACACTGAGGGAATCAAGTGAATAATAAAGACATACTTTCATGGCAAATCTAAAATAAATGGGTAATTTTCTCAATACATAACACTCATCAAAGTCAAATCAAGTTAATATACACAATTTAAACAGTTATTTAAGTCTAGTGAAATAGAAGTAGCCAAACCAAAAACATAAGCCTAGTGCAGAATTCTATCAGACTTTCAAGAAGAGTTAATGCCATTACTTCTCAAATTATTCAACAGAATAGAAACAGATGGAACATTGCTCAGCTGATTTTATGAGACCACAATTACCTTGGAATCCAAATCAAATAAAGACCCAAGAAAGAAAGCAAATTTCAGACTAATTTTCCTTACTAACATAGATGCAAAAATAATAAAATACTTGCAAACTGAATGAATCCATGAATACACCAAAAGGATCGCCCCCATGATCAAGTAGGCTTCATGCCAGAGATGCAGAAATGGTTCAACATACATAATCAGTAAATGTAATTCACCATATAAAATTGAAGTAAAAAAACACATGGTTATCTCATTAGATACAGAGAAACCCTTTGATGAAATCAAACTGCCCTTCATGATAAAAGTATTGGAGAGATTAGGGATATAAGATACATACCTAAGTAGAATAAAGGCAATTTACAGCAAGTACATAGCAAATATCAACTTAAAAGGAAAAAAAAAAAACTCAAATTAATTCCACTGTCCACTCTTTCGACACATTTTCACTAGAGTGTTTGTAACCTTAGCTAGGAAAATAAGACAACTGAAGGAGATCAGGGGGATAAAATTGGAAAGGAAGAAGTCAAAGTATCTTTAATTGTCCACAATATAATGGTATACCTAAGTTACTTGAAATTTTACCAGGAAAATGCTACAACTGACAAGCATATTCAGGAAAGTAGATGTATACAAAGTTAACTGACACAAATCAGTAGTCCTCCTATATACAAATGCCAAATGGCTTAGATTGGTGATGCATACCTTTAGTCCCAGCACTGGGAAGGCAGAGACTGCCAGATCTCTGAGTTTGAGGCCAACCTGAGCTACAGAGAAAAATCCAGAACAGCCAAGCTTAGGCAGTGAAGGAAACCATCAAAAGCAGAAAGCTGGTGAAAATGTATTTGAATGAGGGGGAGCATGTTCCAGCCCCAGCAAGCAGAAGAGCTTGGCAACTTTGGCCACTTTGGCAACTTTGGTTCTGTCTTTAGAGTGAAAAATACAAGAAAGGGTTTATGGAGTCTCCCTCCACAGCTAATGAAAGCTACTGAGGCCAGGCATGTGTCAAGGGTGTCCCTGCATGGAGGTCTAGATAAGCCAATGTGTGAGTCTGTGAAGGTGAAGCCTAGATTGCTTTGTAGATCCCAAAATTTTAGAGATGCCAGAGTCATGGGATACCTGTAGAGGAATTCTGCTAACAGCGAGCAGAACTAGCCCAAGAAAAAGAAAGATATGTGTTGCAATCAATATAGCTAAAATGAGTTGGAGAGAGATCTAAAGAGTGCTTTGACATTAGACATGGAGACACAGAGTTTGAAGTTTTCCCAACTGGCTTTTGGTTTTTCTTTGGTCCAGTATTTCCTCATATGCCCACTTTCCTTCCTTTTAGTACAGTAATGTTTATCCTGTGTCATTGTATGTTAGAAGCATGTGATCTGCTTTTTCATTTTGATTTTACAGGGGAATACAGTTAAATGATTGCATGAATCTCAAAAGAGACTTTGAACTTTGTACTTTTAAAGAGTGCTTATATTGTGATAGACTATAGGGACTTTTGAAAAAGGATTAAACAAATTTTTCCTTCTGATATGTTTATAAGCCTATAGGAGCCAGGGAGTGGAATGGGGTGCTGAGAATGAAAATGACACTCATATACCCATTGGAAGTGACCCTATTAGGACTTGTGACCATGTTGGAGTAGGTGTGGCATTGTTTGAAGAAATGTGTCACTAGGGGTGGGTTTTGAAGTTTCATATGCTCAAGCCAGGCCCAGTGTCTCTCTCTTTTCCTTCTGCCTGTTGATTTAGATGTAGAAATCTTAGCTCCTTACCATGTCTGCCTCTGAGTTGTCATGTTTTCTGCCATAATAATAATGGACTAAATCTCTGAACCTGTAAGCCAGCCCCAATTAAATATTTTCCTATATAAAAGGGGCTGAGGTTGTGGTGTCTCTTCACAGAAATAAAACTCTAAGACACTTCAATTGGGCATATAACCAAATGATGCTTCATCTTACCAAACAGATACTTGCTCAACCATGTTCATATCTATTCTATTCTATTCATAATAGCTACAAATTGAAAACAACCAAATGTCATTCAACAGACAAAAAGACAAAGAAAATGTGGCACATTTATACAATGAAGTATCACTCAGGCATTAAAACAATGACATCATGAAATTTGCGGGTAAAAGGGTGGAATTAGAAAAAAAAAGCCATCCTTAAATGAGGTATCACTGACCCAGGAAGACAAACCTTTTCCTTCTTCAACCATCATCAGAGGAGCTTCTTCGTGCAGCAGATGTGAACAAATATAGAGACACATAGCCAAACATTATACAGAGAGAAAGAGAAACCTTGGAACACTCAGTCATAAACGGTCCTTACTGATCATGGCTCAGGTAACCCTGCAGAAAAGAAGGCAGAAAGAATGTAAGAGCCAGAGGGGATGGAGGATATCAAGAAAACAATAACCTCAAAACAACATGAGCAAAGCACATAGGAACTCACAGAGACTGAGCAATGTGTATAGAGCCTGCTAAGGTCTTCACCAGGTCCTCTGCATTTATAGTATGGCTTTTGGTTTAGTGTTTTTATGGGATTCCTGAGTGGGTCTCTGACTCTTGTGCCTTCGCTTGGTCTCTTTTCTTTTTCTTTGTCTTCTCCAATGTTGATGTGGTAGTTTTTGTTTTATATTACTATATTCTATTTTATTGTAGCCAAAAATAAGTGAAGGAATGAAAACCTAGCCACTAGGATCAAGGTTAACAACTGAACTGTCATACCTTCTGGGAGAGGGACAATCAGTCTTTGCCAGTGGAGTAGCACTGACTGTATCAACAATTATAGGACATACACGTCAAGAGAAGTTGACCAACAAATCGTGGACTCCACTGGTTTTTGTGTGTGTGTTTTTATTTGGTAATAGTTTGATGGGGTTTATTGTTTGTTTGTTTGTTTTCTTTATGGGTGCTTTTGTTGTTTGTTTTCTACGTTTTGGGAGTTTTGATGTATTGAGTGTTTGGTTTGTTAACTTAAAGTTGGGCTGGTATCAAGATGAAGAAGATATGGAAGAACTTAGAGTAGGAGAAGAATATGATTAAAATATATTTAAAATTATTTAAGATAATAATGTATATATACTGTGTCCATGGAAAAATTCTATTGCAGCATTAGACTTTCAGTTACTGGAAGTTGACATAACTATAATTGAAAAACTCATTTTCCAGTCTGTTCCTCATCCTCTTCATGTGAGATGAGTTAAGCTCTGGAGCTATACAGTAGCAGTTAGACTGCAGATCTCTTTCTTGAATGGATAATGTGCCATTAATTTGAATTTGTATTAAAGTTCAGATCTGGATGACTGATACCAGCCCTGAGATGCAAGTCTAAAATGTGGCTTATCTGGAAGCAACTATTATTGGAAATAATAAAAAAGACCTTTCCTAAGATGTACTGACTTCGGTGTAAGAAAAGAGAAAATGGAATTTTTCTTTAAACATAGGCAATGTTAAGTCTTGTTTTGCTAAAAGCAGTTTCAATCCCAGAGGGATTCCAGAAAGGACAATATTCTCTGAATTGTATTTGAAAAGTCTAATCATATTTATAAAAAAAAAAATAGTTTCTTCATGTTTATGTTTGTATGTGCACATGTGTGCTGGTGCTCTTGATGGCCAAAAGAGGGCACAAGAACAATTAAAGAAAAGGATGCTATGAATTTAAGAGGAAGAGAAGGGTGGGGGGACATAGGAGGAGTTGAAGTAAGGAAAGAGAAGGGAAGAAATGATGTAATTAATTTTAATTTAAAAATTTAGAAAAAGAAACTATTCAATGAGAAAATTGGAAAATTGTTATCACTCTGTCACACTCATAGGCCAGCAATGAACATATGCAGTGTCTTAAACAGTTCTTATGGCTTTTAAACCATTATAGACATTTTTGTTGTCTTTTGGCTTAGCAGATATTTTTCTACAATATAATTAATTAAATTATCTCTGTGTTATACTTGGCAGAAAAATTGTGAAACAAGTTGTTCCAAAGATCAGTTTCAGTGTTCCAATGGTCAATGCCTTTCAGCAAAATGGAAGTGTGATGGACATGAAGACTGTAAATATGGAGAAGATGAGAAAAACTGTGAACCAGGTAAAATGAGAGCAGAATATCCAACTTAGCAGTTGTTTTTAACTTGATAGAATTTAAACCAAGGTGTTTTGTCCAGAAAACTGTGGCACAAGCACACAGTGTACTGGCTTTTAGAGATCAATTGAAGTATCTGTGAATATGCTCTTTGAGTGCTCTTCCAATTTTTAAAAGTCATTTTGGCAGGTAAAACCATTACTTCTATAGGGGATCCAAGAGTCTGTCTTGGAATTGGCATCCATTATTACAAATTGAAATTTGTTTCAACTGTGTGATCAGGTTTTCAATCATAGAAGGTGAGTTTCTGAAACAGATAGCAGCAGTTGCATGGGCCAGCTGAGAAGCAAACAGATATATATATTTTTATTTATGTCTCCTACCAAGTCAAGTGGAAATTAGAAAGTCATGGAGGATATAGAAAAATTATTTAGTTCATATATTTCTATTTCTTAAAAATGGTTCTAAAATATGTTTGTTAAACGTAGAATACTTATCAGGATGTTTAAATTGCATTGTTTTATAGGAAAACAAATACAAAAACAAATACCTATTGCCATCCATATACATGCACAAATGCATAGTCTTGGGAGACAAGGCCCTAGAAACAGCTTACTCACTGCCATGAACTCTCCTCAAGCTATGATCCATCTTTCTTTCCACCTCCAGATGTATTCTTAGTCATTGTATCTACCAGATTCTCTAGGCAAAACTGTTGTATAAAAGAATTGAAACTCAAGGGAGCCTTTTACACCTTTGTCTAAGCAATTAGTCCTCAATGTGATGGTAAAGTAATTTAGGTCACCTCATTATCAAACATAAGGTCAAACACTAGAAGTCTCAATAAAAGCATTAGCATCCAAATCTATAGGCAAAATACAGCTATCATAAATTATATGATAATTAATTAAAACTGGGATATGCCAGTAATTTATCCATTTAATAACTCTGCTTAAGGAAAAAAAAAACTGCTGGACAGTGGTGGTGCACACCTTTAATCCTAGAACTCAAGAGGCAGAGGCAGAAATATCTCTGAATTCAAGGCCACCCTGGTCTATAGAATGTGTTCCAGGACAGCCAGGGCTACACAGAGAAACTCTGTCTCAAAAATAAATAAATAAACAAACAAACAAATAAATAAATAATATAGAAAGAAGAAGAAAGAAATACTATAAATTCTACATGATTGGTTAACTACACAAATGCTATCTTTAAGTCTGAAGACAAAAAGGTTCAAATGGGTGTCTCATGCCAATATTTTCACTTTCTGTGAATATATATATGAACTTCCTCAAGGCTACTTAATGCTTTTCAGTTTTGAAAGTAGACATCTTTGAGATAATTTAAAATTTGAGAAACTCACTTAACTCTTTATGAACAATGGAATAAGATCTCAATAATTTTTCTTGTTTATTTAGTCTATTGTGTTAAATCCTTACTTCACAGCCAATTACATCCTATATATAACAAAACAATAGTGTAAATCACAATTTAAATGGCCCTTAATCCTAGTTATTGAACCTTTTTAAAATATCATAAGCTCATCATAGTCTGTCCATGAATTCATATTTGCATATGCTTTTATATATTTTACCTTCTAAATCAGTTATTCTTTTTTGCTATATCTAAACTTCAGCTTTATAATTGTTTAGCCTTCCCTGCTTGCTCATCAAGTGAATATATGTGTGCCAGTGGAGGATGTCTGTCAGCATCTTTGAAATGTAATGGAGAACCTGACTGTGTTGATGGTTCAGATGAGGTAAAACTATCATTTGATTAAAGTTTTGAATTGCATGAACTGGGGTTGAAAGAGCAAATGCAATAAAAAATAAGCAAAATTTTGACTATCAGAACTGTCTCAAATTCTATGCAGCTATATGTTATATATGAATATAACATATAGATGGACCTTCATTCTATCTATATACTAAAAAACTTTGTTACTTGTAGAGGTTGTGTTCATGAAGGCAAAATAAGATGACTCTCACTCTATAGCAAACATCAACTATTGTGAATTTCATGGTTAGACTGCCTGTGATTCCATCAACATTAATGAATACACTGCTTTCCCATTGTGTTTGAACAGATGGACTGTGTGATAGAATGCAAGGAAGATCAGTTTCGATGTAAAAATAAAGCATACTGTATTCCAATTCGATGGCTGTGTGACGGAGTTTATGACTGTGTGGATGGAAGTGATGAAGAGAACTGTGGCAGAGGTAAGATGGTGGTGGTGGTGTGCATGTGCTTATAAATGAGAGCATGGAAGTAAAGTTGCTCGATAGTGTCTATAGGATATGCAAAGGATAAGATTTATGAATAATTCTTTCAGCTCTTTCTAGTTCCATTCCATAATACCTTGCAGTAAATAAATAAAATCCACAAAATTTTGAAACAGAATGTAAGTCCAACCAATGCACAATGGGAGAAAACTCACTCATATGCAAGAGTTTAGAGGACCTGATGGCAGACTGTCTCCAAGAAAGAAACCAAGTCAGTGATAAAATGAGAGGTATAGAGGACACAGCCTCTATGGTAGGGTGGGGGCACTGTGGGAGCCCGTTCTCGGGTTCCTCGTGGCTTTTCCCAGCAGGTCCTCATAGAGGATGATTAGACCACGGGCCTGAGTGCAGGTGTCTGAGATGGTCTGCACTTGCCTGTGCTGGGGGAGGAGGTCTTTTGCTCCACCCCTTGGCGTCTCTATAAAAACCCTGGGACAGAGACAGTCGGGGCCCGTTGGAATAGGTTCCAGGCCCTCTCGAGGCTATCCGTTATTTTCTATCTGTTTATCTCCGCGATATTCTCCGCAATAAATCCTTCTATCTAATATTTCCTGCTGCTCGCACTCAAGAAAACTCTGGGGAACTGTGGGGGTGGTTGGGTAAACGCCCCACAGAATGGCGCCACGAACAGGGACTAAAGAAAAAAGAAAAAAGGGACTAAAGAAAAAAAGGGGGGACTAAAAAAAGGGGGGACTAAAGACAAATGAACAGGGACTAAAGACAAAGTAATAGGGACTAAAGATAAAGGAAAATAATAGTTTTATTACAGAGTTTTTGGCGAAAGTGCTGAGTTCAGCCCTGCCAGTGGATGAGGCATGCCGGTGTTATGGAAAATATATATTTTTTATATATATTATTGAGAGGCAGGGGTTTTATCCTCGAGAGAAAAGGAAAGCGGACTGGAAGGATGTCCGATGCTGCAGCGAAATTCTCTTCTGTCAAAATTTTCTATCTTCTATCCCTTTCTCAATTTCTATCTGTGAAAAATAAGTATAAGGCATAGGGTAGTAAAATAGTGTAGGAAAAACTTAGAAGTGTAAGATTGTGTAGGAAAAAATAAGTAAGGCAACTAGACAGAAAAACTTCAGTTTTCTAACTTGGGGGCTCTGAATGCAAACTGGGGGAAAAAAATCTTTCTTTGGGCTATTTGGGTAGTAAAAAAGCTCTTCTTCGAGCTTATGGGGAAGAATAGATTTCCTATGGAAGCTTTTGACCTGGGGCAGCTGAAATGCTAAGTCCAAGCGGCAGGAGAAAGTGATTTCTCCCTGAGGCAAAAATGGGGATGTAAAAAGCCAAAAAGTTTAAAGTTGGGAAGTTTTGGGAAAAGTTGCTCTTTCTCTTGGGGGGAAAAAAAACTTTCTCTTAAACTAAAAGCTTTTCTTGGAAAATTTTGGGGAAAAAAATCTCTAAAAAGCCTTAATCTTTCTCAAAAGCTCTCAAACTTAAAAACTAAAGCCTTTAACTTTCAAGGGCAAAAATTAGAATCACCTGAAGATATTAGTATGGGGACCACCTGTGATTAGCTCTAAGGGAAAAACAACAAACCTCTTAAGACAGCAAAACCTCTAAGTTCTCTTTCAAGCTTTAAAAATCCTCCCTGCAATGCAGGAGGCAGGGACAAGTTCCTAAAAACCTCTTCTAAGCTCTGTCTCTTCAAGCTAGTAAAAGACAGTGGGTCAGAGTACCCTGAGGGAAACGCTTGGGAGAGTGTGGGTAAAGAGCTACAGAGAGCCCAAAAGGGCCAGAAACTTTACCTGAGAAAAGCAAAAAAGCCAAGCTTCTCAGTTACAACCGAGCTGAGGCATCAAGGGTTTTGTTTCTGAGTGAGCATTTCAGAATGAAAAGGTGCTCCTAATCGTCCTAATGCAAAGATCCCCTGAAGCAGTGCAAAATGTTAGCATTGTATCCTCACTTCTGAGCAAAAACCCAGAGGCGACTGGCCAGCGTCTCTGAGTTGGGGTGCATTTCAGGGATACTAGGGTTCCTGCAGTTGCAAACTTCCTGGAGCACAGAGCTGAGGCAGGAAGGTGCAGGACCCAGGGGAAGGTTGCTAATGAACAACCAAAGCTAAAGCCAGTGGGAACAGCACAGTTGTCTGCGTTCCTACAAGTCCCGGGTTAATAGGTCCACAGCTGCAAAAAAGAAATCTGAGAAAAAAGCTTTCCTATCAGTAAGGACCTTTCTGGGAAAACAGTAAAGCTGAACTGTGTCTGAAGCAGTTGTGCTGCTGAGTCAGAATGCTGTCTGGGGAAAGAGCCCAGCCAGGGCAGAACAGAAATATCCAGGAGTAAAGCTTTCTTTTCTGTCAGAAAGCATCTCTTTGAGAAAAGCTTTGTTTCAACTGACTCCTTGAGATGAGGGAGTGTAGCCCTGAGGGGTGATTGCCTCTGGCATAAGCTCTGTCCTTGATACACCCAGACAAACACAACCCATTGGGGGACTGGGCCAGGTGAAGGCCTGATGAAACAAAACGCCTGTCCTAATGGGAGTTTAGAAATGGCAAAAACCTCCCTTGTTAGATTTTCAGTCTGTACGCAAACCACACAGACCCAGAAAACAAACGGACAAAAAGCCCCTACCTTCAGTAGCAGGGAAAGCCGCCACTGTAGTGTCGGAAACTGTTTCTGGGGTAGAGGGGATAAACTGAGACCAAACTGGGAACTGTCTGGGAGAAAGACTCTGAAGAAACAGAAGGGACCGATTCCTCCCCAGAAAAATATGACCTGAAAAGGCTGCTAGAATTTGGGGCAGATTTTGGGGGGAAAAAGCCCCTACTTCCAAAGGCAGCTAGCAGAGGTACAGAGCCGCAGACAGATACCTGAAGCTCTGCATCTGGCGGGGGAAGGAACAAGCAAAATGAGATAAATCAGTGGGAGAAAATCTCTCTGAAAGAGCTATGAAAAAACTCTGTTGTAAATATTTGTTTTTCACTAACTGGCTAAAACAAACACAAGCCCCGAGGAAAGTTGCTATCAGAAATGCCAGCCTCAATGCTAATGAGGCAGGTGCAGTTCTGATTTGGAGGCCAGTGTCAATTAAAGGAGAGACACCTGTTAAAGCCAGCTGAGGAGAGACCAGAAACCTCCCAATGTCCCATAATTGAAAATGTAAAATGCCTGTTCAAATCTCCCATTGCAAAAGCAAAAAACTTTGTTCAAACCTCCCGGGCAAGAATTTGTAAGCAAGTCTGGTAAAAAAGAACTTAAAAGTTGACTCTCAGACCCAAAAAGAACTATGGGAAATGACTGATATAATGGAAATGATATAAAGGACTGATTTAAGGGACTGATACTATTATGGACTGATATAAGGGAAATGCATTCTGGGAAAGGTAGTTTTTCTGCTAAAGATGGCGACATTGCCCTGAAACACTTATGTCAGCTCGAAAATACGTTCATGGTAAACTTTAAAATACAGCTTTTAAAAGAATAAGGAGGAAAATCATCTAAGAATTTTAAGTGTCAGTTCCAATGAAACATTGAAAGGATATGGAACTAGGCACTTCGCGGTTTGGGGGTTGGTAAAATGACTTATTTACCTTAATAGCTGTGCAAAGTTTTTATGGTAGTTGGAAGACAAAAAGCTACCTTTAAGAGCAAACAAGCCACTTTAAAATCCTTAAAGCAAGAGAGCAGTTTATACACTGAACATTGTCTTAGATATGAAGAAACTTATGTGAAATTAAAAATTATTTACCTCTTGAACAAACAGCCTGCAATGAGTGATTCCTTTGCAAATCTAATTAAGGGGATAAGAAACAAGCATTCAAAAAGAAATGACTGCTTTATAGATGGGAAACAAACTTCAGAAAATCTGTCTTAAAAAAATAGTTGCTTCACCTGAAAATTCCTTGTAAGAAATCAATGCTAAATATTACAGCTGCTAATAATATTGAGAGTTAAAGCTAATGTGCTGAGTCAGAAAGAACATTTATGTTCTTGACTCCTTTGAATAGTAACAGTTTTGGTTAAAATACTGGAACTAACAACAATCCAGTCAAAATGTTTCAACAATTCCAAGATGCTATTCCACAAAAGCAAGCTGCCATGCTTTGTGGGCCATATTAGAGCTCACTCCAATCTTCCTGGTCCTTTAGCTGAGGGTAATGGGAAATGGAAAGATCCCTGCTCGGGATTATGGAAGGGTCCCGATCCTGTGCTAATATGGGGTTGAGGACATGTTTGTGTCTTTTCACAAGAGGAGAATGAAGCTCGGTGGTTACCGGAGCGTCTGGTAAGAAGCGTGGAACTAAGGAAAAGTCAGCTCCAATGACGTTCCTATAAAGGAACCAGAATGAAAGTGGCTCGATTAGTGTTTCTGGGGTTTTGTCACTGGTTGATGCAAACAGTGAGGAAATAGAGTTTGGAGCTGTGCCGCTTTTGGCTTTACTAGCTCCTTTGGAAAAATACTTTATATCACCTAATAACTGTGCGATATTTGGCAAAGAGCTTACAGCAGCTAAATACGGTAATTTCACCGTCAGCGTGAAGGGAAGTTTTTCGGTAGAACAAACCAAGAGTACTGCTGTAATAGAAACATTTGTCTGAATTGAAGTACTTAGGGGAACTATTATGAATTTGGGTGAAGGGACAGCCTCTAGTTAAAAACCGTTTACCGCTGACAGTGCATGTCTGCTGGGTCCGGAACGGCTGAGAGAACTGGCAACTTTGGAGTGTGGCGTCATCCTGGGAAGGTTACAGTCCCCTAGCAACAACTATCACAATTCTATAACAACAACACTCACTAAATCCCAGTGCTTTATAACAAAGCTGACTATAAACTCTAAACTTTAGAAATGATGTACATACTTCCTGTCTAGTTAAGAGAATCTGTCTAATAGAGATAGTACTAATAATTAAGAGTAAGAAATAGAAAAAGATGAAAATAAGATATGTGAGTTTGTAAAAATTATCTTGTTAGATCTGTGTTAAGAAATCTTTAGGTGTTTGCTAAGTTAAATATATGCTAATGGTAGCCCTGTATAAGTTTGTAAAATAGATCTATAGAGTTCCTTTAAGAAAATAAGCTTGCAAGAAATATCTAAGGTAGTCTTAAGACATGTAGTAATAAGCTTGTAAGAAGTAAAGATACTAATTGTAAATGTAAGTTTAAATAAGAAATATGATAAGTATATAAGAAATATATTTGCTAAAGTAGTTCTATAGTTTCCTTAAGGAGTATAAATAAGTAGATGTTAATGTGTTATATGTGAGTTTGTAAAAACACGTAAATTTTGAATGTGAATCTAAATGCAAAAAATGTTATATGTGAGTTTGTAAAGTGTAAATGTTAAGTGTGAGTCTATTCTTAATGTATATGGTGAAAAAACCTGAGACACAGAAGGTAGTGTCCTAGTTTTCAAAAGTTCCAAAAGCCGCTAAGAAACTAAGAATGGCGGACGCCAGAACCAGCACAACAAGGCATCCGCAGCTGAGATCCATGGAAAATCGACGCAACACAGAAAAATCTGAGCTAACATCAAAAAACGGTGCAGTTTAGACTACTACTGTACCTAAAAAGGTCGGTCTGTGAGAACCAAAGTTGCAGAGACGCTTGTTTGAACTAAAATTGTTAACTGCAAAAAGTTTTGGTTGTAAAAAGTCTCTTCATATTTGGAAGTGAAAGCCTGATACCAGAATTTATTTGTTTGAACTTTTTGAACTTAAAATGAGATAAAATTACAAAAAGATTTTGGTTATGGATTTCTTCATATTTGGAAGGCTCGTACCAGAATTTATCATGTGAATTTTGGGACTTAAGAAATGAAATGAACAGTAGAGATTTCATTGCAATGGGACAATTTTGAGTTTATTCATAGTAATGACCTAGAACTGTTTGCTGGAATTGGGTTAAAAATGGAACTGTTTAAATGAAGAAATTTATTTCTACCTAGAATCAAGATGCAGTTTTGTGTATGCATATATGCTTTATTAACTGGTGATTCATGAATATGTAAAATGGAATTACTTATGGAACTGGTTTGTGTTACAAACGGAACTGTTTAAACAGAAGTTTGGGTTTTCTAACTAGGCTTGAGATTTTGCTTAAATTATAAAGAAAAGAGGGAGAGTTAATATTCCTTAGTCTAATTTCAAAAGTTGTTTGAGTGGATTAATGTCATGTTATTGTTAGTAAGAAATGCAAATGGGGTATATTAAGAGACTACTTTTAAAGTATAAAGAGTTTTATTAAACTGCTTTTGGATGTTTTGCTAAGTTTTCAAAGTGTTAATGGTTAGATTGAGAAGACTGCTTTTCAATATGGGTTTGTAGGAATTGTATGAGTTTCTTCTAACTAGGTTTGAGGTTTTCTTTAAAAAATTATAAAGAAAAGGAGGAGCTATGAGATTGAATTATGTTTGCAGAACCCTATTGATATTAATGCACCCTGGTTTTGTGGAGTTAAGGAAATATTTAAGTTTGGGAATACATCGAAGTTTTTCCTATGTTCTGTTAGCAAGAAAATTCAAATGATTGAGTTAAAGTTGTAAGACGGAGAAAATTGTTAACTATATATAGCACCATATATGCTAATTCAAATGGTTCTGTTAAGAGTTTGCTTTGAGTTGTAAGACTGAGAGAATTGTGGCTATGTATAGCAATATTTATGTTAACCTGTTAATGGTAATGATGAAGCTAAGGGATTCTTTAAGTTTGTAGTTGCCTTAAGAGTTTTTGGCTTAGAAAGGGCTTGAGGCAGCTAAGGCTGCTGTAGTCACCTTGGACCTAATTCAAAAGAGAAATGCCATCTATATCATCCTCTACTCCCATACTGGGAGGTGTAACAGCTATGGAGATTGCTGTAAGCCATTATAGTTATTTTTTTATATATTAAGAAAGGGGGACCTGTGGGAGCCCGTTCTCGGGTTCCTCGTGGCTTTTCCCAGCAGGTCCTCATAGAGGATGATTAGACCACGGGCCTGAGTGCAGGTGTCTGAGATGGTCTGCACTTGCCTGTGCTGGGGGAGGAGGTCTTTTGCTCCACCCCTTGGCGTCTCTATAAAAACCCTGGGACAGAGACAGTCGGGGCCCGTTGGAATAGGTTCCAGGCCCTCTCGAGGCTATCCGTTATTTTCTATCTGTTTATCTCCGCGATATTCTCCGCAATAAATCCTTCTATCTAATATTTCCTGCTGCTCGCACTCAAGAAAACTCTGGGGAACTGTGGGGGTGGTTGGGTAAACGCCCCACAGGGCACACAGTCTCTGAAGAGGCTGCAGGCTCTGTAGAAACAAGATGCAGGTTGTGTAGAGACTTGGAGAGTTTTTATGGCTATGGGACACAGTCTCTATAAAGAGAGGACACAGCATCCATAAAAGAAATGTTTCTAGAAGCATGACTGCACAAGTGTTCTCTGTGCCCTACCACTGTGTCCCTTCTACATGGCTTTTCTTTCTCCGAGGGAACAGGAGGATCACATGGGTTACTGGATTGCACATAGTTGCTACCTGTATGATATGTAGCTTGTAGTTTGTGCCAGAGATTTTCTTGTTTCCATGTTGTTGAGAAGATGACTTGTAATTTTTTCAGTCTGGAAGATGATTTCCAATTTTTGCTTGCAATATTTTGTAGCTGTGTGAAGACCATTTTTTTGAAACTATTTTTTGGCTATATATCACAACATTAAAAACAGGTAGTTGTTACTGTAAGTTAATGAGAATTAGAAAGAAATGTGATGAACATTACACAACTTGTATTTTTATATTATTTTGTTTGTTTATTTCAGTGCAATGTTTTGTAACTAGATCACAGCTTTCTCTCAATGGACTTTACATTTCAACATCTAGAACATGATTAACAGAGATGATACCACCACAGGCTCCCAAGTATTTTAAAACACTTTCAGATTTTGCATAGTTAAAATATTTCTGTTTCTTAAGTAGATCAAGTGGCTATGATCAAATAGCTTCTCCATATTAAACCTGATAATGTCTTTATTTAGGAGAACTTTCAGTTCACCTCAGAATCTGCACTGCACTATAGAGAACAAAGAACATATAAACTTCTGAAATAGCTCTGTCTTCAGTTGACCTCACACTCTTTGCCATTGATCTTTCTAGAGACAAGAGTCACCTGGATCACATGGTAGCACCAAATCACCAACAATCTCATATAAAAGGCTCTGTGATTATGGTTTAGTTGGTAGATAATCCATTCAGGGCTCAAAATCAGCCCTTGCTCTGGTGTAGGTAGAGGTCTAGTTGTGTTTCTGGAACATGGCCTGAGTAGTCAACTGTGCAAACCATTTGTGGCTGCCAGGGCTGCCTTGTTCCTGCCAATCCTTACTGTATGTCAGATCCTTATGTACCATTGCTCCATTATATGGCATCCTGTGCAAATGGGAATTGCAAGTATCTTTCACACTAAGATGGATTCTCCTCAGTGCTTCATTGATGGAAGACAGAGTTGAGAGCCTTTCATATGATCACTTACAAATTTGACAAAGCCGCATCTGCCCTATCTACTCACAGGTCTAACTTCTCTAGGGCTCTTTCCATCTAGTTGATTATGTTCAGTTGAAGTATCATGGTGATTAAAGTATTTATTCTTGAATTTATATTCCTTAAGGAGATACAATGTTTACGACTTTATTATTTAATTTAATCTGAGGAAGTAACTTTGGTATTGATAAATATTTCTCAAAACTTTAAGGAAATATAAAGCCAAAATAAACCTCCCTTATATTACAGTTGATGTCCTGTCACTTTGAAATGGTACACTTCGACTAACAAATGTTATCCTAGGAGTCAAGGAAGCTCTCTCTCTCTCTCTCTCTCTCTCTCTCTCTCTCTCTCTCTCTCTGTGTGTGTGTGTGTGTGTGTGTAATGTATCAGTACATTAAGTACAAGAGGATAAGAGCAAATGATTTTAATTCTGATACCCAGCATCCATATAAAGCCCAGGTGTTTGTATACCTGCAAGACCAGTGTTGGGGGGACAGAGATAACAGGAGCTTGTGGCCCAGGCATTCCAGTCAAGATGGTGAGCTACAGGTCCAGTGAGAGACTCTCACGGGGCTAGCTGTAGGGCAATAGAGGAAGATGTCAAGCTCACTTCTGGCTCTAATGTTGCAGGCACAGCTGAATATACCGCCCCCCCAACACACACACACACAAGGTTAAGGTAGTTGTTACTGTAAGTTAATGAGAATTAGAAAGAAATGTGCTGAACATTACACAACTTGTATTTTTATATTATTTTGTTTGTTTATTTCAGTGCAATGTTTTGTAACTAGATCACAGCTATATATCACAACATTAAAAACAGGTAGTTGTTACTGTAAGTTAATGAGAATTAGAAAAAAATGTGCTGAACATTACACAACTTGTATTTTTATATTATTTTGTTTGTTTATTTCAGTGCACATTTTTCAGTGACTCAGCTTTGGTTACTTAGTTTCCAAGAATAATATTCCAAATCTGATGGAATTAACAACAACATTTGTATTTTAAAAGATAGACTGACTCTATGGTCCTAACAAACCTGATGTTTATGGCAGCCTGAACTTCCATTCTTTGTTCTAATTGATCTGGTATCTGTGGGAAAAAAAGATTTATAGTATTCTTTTAGCAAACATAAGCTCAAAGTAAGGAAACTATGTGTTTTGTAAAATATTATCACATATCAAAACTTCTCTCAACCTAAACCAAGATGAGAACTATCAATGGTTGTTTTCTGTGTGATCCTCTTGAACAGTTTTCTTGGGTAGCTGTGAGAAGCTGTGAGCAGCACAGTTATAGTTTACATATGTCATTGTTAAGCTTTGTATTATGTTTTCTAATTTCTATTCATCATCTGGTGAATTGATCACAAATACACCTAGCAAACTGGAATGTTAACCTAGCCAATTTCTTTAAATTGTAGCCACTCTGTTGCTTCTGTGTGCCTCATATCATTTGAGAATGAAGCATTTTAATGGATTCAGGATGCCAAGAGTCCTCTGATGCATGGTTTGAAATATAAATTCTTTATGGTACAGTCTGAAGTCATTAGTAGGTTATCACAAAAACCTTTAGCTTGCTGTTACAATTATAATTAAATTTATATTTCTATGTTTAATAAAAAAACAGTGCTGTGCCAGCACTCTTCTGGGCATATATAAATAAAATGATATGTAATTCAATAGTGTAGAAAGATCACTTTTCCTTTTAATAGCACTGAAATGCTATAAATAGAATTTTTTAAGATAAAATGTGTCAAGAGTTCATAACTGTGTCTGAATTTAATTTGTCACAAAATACAGCATGCAATGAGATTAATAATTTAAACCATTATTATCCAAAAATTTTGACTCTACTGTAAGATTTTGAATTAAAGCAATGCATACTTGAACCCTATATTCATGTGATCTCTGTCTCTCTCTTCCTCCCTCCCTCCCTCCTTCCTTTCTTCTCTCCTTCCTTCTCCTCCCCATTCTACTTCTCCTTCTTCTTCCTTTTGGAAACACAGTCTATCTAGGTAGCTATTGCCCCAAAATCAAGTACTATTGCCTCAGTTGTTCTAGTGGTGGAGTTAAAGCATATACCATAGCACAAAGAGTGTGTTTAGATTCCCTTTAATAGTAAAAGTCACGTGTATTTTCCTTTGTATTGTTTTCAGGGAAAATATTAAATGGTTATATATTAGATTATATGAGTTTTGGTAATTGAAATTACTTTTAGATTGCAGCAATTTAGAGCTCAGCATTGCTGATACTTGAAATAAAGTAGCATTTCAGGATCCTGTGGAGTTTGAAGCCTTATGCTGTGAATGTCAACTAGTCAACTCTCTGACTAATTGAGAGCCTGTATTTCTACATGTCTTAGAATTCTGTGGTTCTAAAAGGTGGCAGATGTAAGCAGAACCAGTCCTATTTTTGAAATTTTGCAGAAATTCTTAGCCCCTGTTTTAAGTGTCACTCAAATTTCTGAACAATAAAACTGTAAATATCTTCCTCTAAGCATGTCTGCAATTGATCACATCAGATCGTTTCTAAAGTCAATTATATGAAATCTGCCAAGTTCCCATCATACAATGAACTTGTTTTGTAAATCACAGCAGGCATAAAAATCATGAGCATTTCTTACCAGGAAAATAAACTGATTTGTTCATCTTAGTTCTGAATTTATATCTCTGTGATGTATTACTGGGTAGTACTTATGAATACGGTTTGATAAGTTACTTTATTATGCTTTGGTAATAGATGAAGATATTGGATATCTGTGAAATTAATAGGTTGTCCAGAGAAGCACAGAAACCCACAGTCACCAATAAGCACAGAAATCTGTACTATGTTTCTTATCTGTCAATACACAGAACCCACATTTATTAGCTTACTTGGTTCTTTGCATGTGATATTGGCACATATATTTTATATTCTAAAAGTTTTGTATTTGAGGTAATTTTCATTTTGTGTAAAAACATTAAATATACAAAAACAATGCCTGATTGCCCAAATTTTATAAAAAATAATTAATAAATGGCATCAGTAAATGACTTTTATCTTTACAGAACTATTTTTTATATTGTAGAAACTTCTTAAGAGTACTATAAGATTTTAGTGAGTAAGTAGGACAGTATTTTAGGGTTGGAGAAATTTAAAAATAACTGTTTTTTCTTTATTTCTATGTAGAAAAGAAGTACAAGTTAAACTAAAAAAATAATAGTTTTTAGAGAATTTCATAAACACATACAATGATTTTTAATAAAATTCATATTCCACTCCTCCCTCTAACTCCTCTTGTATCCACCCATCCGTCCCATCTTCATGTCTTTGTCCTTGCCATCATCTACCTCTTCTTCCTCCTCCTCTTCCTTTATGCTCCTCTCTTCTTCTGTTTCTTTACGGCTCATTGACCTTATTTTCTGCTGGCAATATAATCAGGAGTGTAGTCCATGGCCTGTAGCATGGTCAACCTACCAGAAGCCACATATTTAAATAACAAAACAAAAGCAAAACTTAATTTCTTCCTTCAGAAGCCATTAACTGTCCAAAGTTTCTCAGCTATGGTTAGGGGCTTAAGAGGTCCTCTACCATCCATGCATGAGTATTTATTTGTTTGATCTTTTTCAGGTTTTGAGCAGGTAAACACAGAATACAGTTGCTGAGT
This sequence comes from Peromyscus eremicus, assembly GCF_949786415.1. Taxonomy (NCBI): domain Eukaryota; kingdom Metazoa; phylum Chordata; class Mammalia; order Rodentia; family Cricetidae; genus Peromyscus; species Peromyscus eremicus. The sequence continues at coordinate 20,447,951 of NC_081419.1, read as the reverse complement.
CAATGAGTACAGTCCTTTCATGTAGAGAAGACATTGTTTCACCCTGGGTTTTTTGTTTGTTTGTTTACTTTTGTTTTTGTTTTTGGATTTTTGAGACAGGGTTTCTCTCTGTAATTTTGGCTGTCCTGGACCTTGCTTTGTAGACCAGGCTGTCCTTGAACTCACAGAGACCTGCCTGCCTCTGCCTCCCAAGTGCTGAGATTAAAGGCATGTACCACCAAGACCCAGCTTTGACCTTGGTTTTTATTGTCCCTGTCCTTGCATTTGTACATTATTTTCACCCTTTTTTTCAAGACGGCCCCTGAGTCTTGGGGGAAGAGGGTATCAGATAGATGTCCCATTTATGGATGAAGACTCCACAGTCACTTATTCACTTCACTTTGATCAGTTGTGAGTTTCTATCCTCCACTGCATGAGGAAACTTTACTGATGAGGTCTGAGAGCTGCTCTAATCTACATGTATAGAAATAATGAAATGATAGTATGCAGCAGTCAGCTGCATTATACTGTGTAAGTGTGATTAAATAATAGCAGTCAGTTCACCCTTGGAAAATGTGAGCTCCCCAGCCATGAATTACCTGCCAGATTTATAGTGCTGTGTATGTACTTCTTCCTATAGAGTAGACAATAAATCCAATCAGAAAGCAATGGTTAACCCCATAGCATCCATGCCACTATTATAACCATGGGTCTACCTTTCCATGCCAGTCATTGCTCTAACTTGTATATTTTGAAGAGGGGTAAATTTATTGACAACTTTTCTCCTACAGTTGTCTGCCTAGCAATTTTTTTTTTAACTCTTAAAGCTATCCACTAAAGAGGAAGATTCATGGTCAGTACCAACTTGATTTCTCCATTTCCTATTACCAAAGTCATGTGGTTTCTTTAGCAGCTATAAGGATGTTTAAAAAACAGATGGAAACCTACTATTATATATATGTGTGTAAATATATAATATATTTTATAACCATCATGAATATATATGTATATATGATATATATATATACACATATATATGATTTTAATTGGAGTGACCCCACACAGAGGACAATGCTCCTCCCATAAGCCATACTTTATCAAATAGAAAGCCCAGCTTCAGGAATGAGATGCTCCCCTTGGACTGTTGGTCAGAGGTGTGGCAAAGACCATCCCCAAATGCAAGTTATTGCTGTTGCTTTTGGTTGTCCAAAAGAACAGGATGATATAAATTAATACTTTAAATGATAAAACCTTTTAAATTTTAACCAAAATGTGATAAATTGAAGATTATTTAGATTTACAAAAATGTTCTTCTGTTATCTCTTGTTATTCCCTAAGAAATATGATATGTTTGACGATAATGTGAAAATATTTGGAATTGTATAATTAGAAACAAGCTTTTTGTTGAAGAAATGTGTTTGGAAATTTCCCATTTCTGGTACTATGAAGGAAAGAAATGTATGGAAATAAAGTAGTAAATAATAGAAAAAATAGAGGATGCTGACCCCTTCTGTGTGGCATTACTAATTTTCACACTCTCCTTTCCTTAAAAATGAAGGAGGAAGTATATGCAGAGCTGATGAGTTCCTGTGTAATAACTCCTTATGCAAGCTCCATTTCTGGGTTTGTGATGGAGAAGATGACTGTGGAGACAACTCTGATGAAGCCCCTGATATGTGTGGTATGGTCTCTTATGCGGCTCACATTGAGCTCTTGTTTTGTAATCTTACAATCTGAAGGGTATGAAGGAAGTTTTGAGCTGATCAAAAAATGCCATATCCTTGGGGTCAGGTAGATATAGTATACCATCAGATACATATTCTGGCCAGGTAATAAAGAGATCATGCTGTTAGAAGTGAATGACTCTGTAGGCAACCCACTAACATCTGATCTGTCATGTCAGCACTATTCACGACATAGAGTATGCACTGCTTAGGATTTGATTACAGTAGATGGACATTTGAATTGAGTGAGGTACGTTTAAATTTTGGCTCCACCTCAATGGGTGTTTTAGGATGAGAAAATTTTAATAATAAGTGTAAATAATATGAATATACAAATGACATAATACCAGAGGTAAAAACTTACTGCGGAGACTTCAGAAATATACAAAATCATGTTAGTCATTCAGTGTTGATACTTAAAAACTGCAAAACAACAGCAAATAAACAAAATAAACAAGTAACAGCAACAACCTCCAAACAACAACAACCCCTCAAACAACAACAACCTCCCCCAAACATACTTTATGTACAAGTTACTCTTGACTAATGTTTTTAGGGTATGTACAATGAAAAAAAAATCTATAAAATCTGAGATCATAAACATAAATATTTTCTTGTATTTTTATAAGCTTCATTCTTATTATTCTTTTGTAATCTAATCTCAACAAGAAAGAATGGTCTAGCTTTAATTAAAAAAATACTTCTACATCAGATATCATTATAAAGTAATGCTTTTTCATAAATGATGACATTTACCTACTAGTTTTAACACTGAGGGTAAAATACAAGGAGGCAGATTTATTTTGTAAATGATTTCAGGGGGAAAAAGTCTTTTAGAAAATATTTTTCTGTGGGTAAAACTGATGTATGATATGACAAGGTTTTCTTTGCATAATGCCAAAAGAACAGACTCTAGAGCATCACCTGAGTCATAATTATATATATATATATATATATATATAGTGCATATACATATCACCAGACAATATACATATATACATATGTATATCATAATGTACCAAAAATATGAGACCTTCCCTACCCTGATCAACTCAGAACCTCTTAAGATTCAATAAACTATATTTTCCCTTTTCATTTATTTTCCACTTGCATGAAAACAGTGAGAGGAACTGGGAATAATTAGTTATTAAATAACCATACTGTAGAGCTACACCCTCCTGGGCCATTTCTTGTGTTGGGAAAGGCTTCTGAAGGAAATTCCACACAGTAGAGTTGGAAAAATACTGTAAAATCTGAGTGTCTGGGCTGTCATGCACTCCTGTCTCCCATCAGTATAAACATTAAGTAGAGCTATTCAAGCCATAGGATCTTCTACATCATTGGAGATAAAACAAGCAAGCAAGCAAGCAAGCAAACAAACAAACACCAAAGCTTCTTTCTTTGAGAAGACCTCACATGCTCATTTAATAATTCACAATACTTTCTACATATTATTTTGAAAAGTGACAGAAATAAGTTAAAGGTATATGAGTGAATTGTTTTTCTGTTACTGTGATAAAACACTGTGATCAAAAGCAACTTGGAGTAGAAAATAATTATTTTATTATGAAGATTTACAAAAGCATGCGACAAAAAATTTTGTTCAATCTTGGAATAAGGGAAGTAACATTTTCATCTCAGTCTGAGTGGCATATAACTGGGACCAGGAGCAAGAAAAAAATAAGAATTAAAAATGAACAACAACAACAACAACAAAACAAAACAAAACAAACAATGCTGGAGAGTGGAATTACATGTAAAAGCCCAGATACAGAGCAAACCATAGTTTAGTGGAGAAATTGGAACACTCATATTCCTCTACAGCTCAAAATTAGGAGCTAGCAGAAATGCCTAAGCAGTGGTAAGACACACAAATAATATTGTAGCATGCTAGGTAATAGTTTTGATTATGGTCATAAATACATGTGATAAAATAACTATTGACTGATTTGACATTGATGTAAGTAAAAAATTATGATCAAGTAAGTTAAGTTCTCCACCGGGTTGATTTGAATATGAGAGAAGAAAGTGTGAAGTACACAGAGCTTCTGTTTCCACATGCAAATAGAAGTAGAATTTAGAAAAACAACAGCAAACTGGAATTCAATTTGGCAATGCATTTGCTGAGACATTCAAGCTTAAATTGGACATTCAGTTACAATATTTAAAGAAAGAGGTTATTCTACTTGTGTAAATGTCACAGGGGGGATAAATGTAACAAATATTTGAATGAGATTATACTGAATGAAGTAAATCATACGAATAAGGAGAGTAGGGAAGAATGTTGAATGACACTAAATATTGAAAAGAGTGTGAGCTGTCAGAAGAGTTAGTTGGACAATCATAACAAGATTACAAAAACTAAAAATTAAGGAGGATGGCACATGACATAGAACCTAAGAGTGCCCTTCAAAAAGAAGTGATGGTTTTTGAGATATAAAAATAAATTCCAGATCAGGAGGAAAACTATTTTAAAAATGTAAATAAATAATTTTCAATCATTACTTTTTCCTCTTTTATTAAAAATGGATTCTTTTCTCATAGAATATATCCTGATTACAGTTTCCCTTCCTTCTACTACTCCCAGTTCCTTCCCACCCTCTCCCATCGGGATCCACTTGCTTTCTGTCTCTCATTAGAAAAGAACAGCCTTCTAAGAGATAAAAGTCAAAAATAACAAAATGAAATATAAGATAAAACAAAAGCCATTACAAACAAGTTGGACAGGGCAACCATCAGAATGAAAAGACCCCAAGCAAAGGCACAAAAATCAGAGACCCACTAATCCACACCCAAAGGAGTCCAATAAAAATACAGAACTGTGTAATATGTCCACAGAGGACCTGGTGCAGACATATGTAGTCCCCATGCTTGCTGCTTCAGTCTCTGTGAGTTCATATAAGCTTTGCTCAGTTGATTTAGAGGGCCTTGTTCTCTTCATGTCCTGCATTCCCTCTGGCTTTTATTCTCCTTTCACTCTTCTTCCTCAGGTTTCCTGGGGTCTGGGGTGAGGTATTTAATGGAGATGTCCCATTTGGAATTGTGTGTTCCAAGATGTCCCCCACCCCTCTTTCTCTCTCTTGATCTCTAATGTCTGGTTGTTCATCACTGTATTTGTTCCTGTGTGCTAAAGGAGGAAGCTTCTCTGATGATGGCAGAATAAGACATTATCTAAGATCTATGAGTATAGCAAACTATCATGAGACGTCATTATATTTTTTATTTTTTTAAAGACCACTAACTACTAACTGGATTTACCCTAGGTCTCTGAGCTATCTAGTCTCTGGTGCTTAGTCACCCAAGCAGTCTCAGGTCATTAAGGATGGTAAATTAGTTGTTGGCTCATATGTAGAAGCAAGTAGATCTGTAAAGATTTCAACAATGCAACCACATAAGAGCCAACAGCTCATTTCCTGCCCTCTCTTATTTCACCTCTTCCTTATTAACTCCCTGCCTTCTGTACTCATCTCTTTCTGAGATCCATGACATTTGGTTTAATTTTATGATCCATTTAGTTTAAGCAGCACAATCAGTATGCTCACCAGATGGGAACTATCTATTGGAGCCTGGGGAAGTTACCAATGGCACATAAATGAAAGCATTGCATCCCCTTCTCCATTAAAATGACAGTAGCAAATAATTCAATGGTGAAGGGTGGAGCCATCTTGACAATCCTCTAATCTTGCCTGACTACTGACCAGCTTCTTATTCAGACCCAGGGAAGGCACCTATCACTGCTGTGAGTTCATGATTATAATGGCTGTGTCTTGTCTGGAAGGTGACATTTCACATCCATTACTCATATTTTCTGGTTCTTATATTTTTCTTCCTCTTCTTTTTAATGTTCCATGAGCTTTATAGAAAATTATGTAAGTGTTTTGTTTAAGGCTGAGTGCTGTGGGATGGTCTTTCTGTATGCTGTGAATATGTGTTGCTACCATTAGTTAATAAAGAAGCTTCATTTGACTCATATTTTTGTGGGTCTAGAATCCTTTTTTAAGCTTTTGTCAGGTTTTATGCAGAAATCCTGGCCCCACATTGGAATGCCAATGTAGTCGGAAGTTTTCCTGTGTCTCACAGCTGCTTAGTCCCAAATAAACACACAGAGGCTTATTATTAATTACAAACTGTTTGATCTATGGCTCAGGCTTATTGCTAGCTAGCTCTGACATCTTGAATTAACCCATTTCTATTAATCTATGTTCTGCCATGTGTCCATAGCATTACCGTTCTGATGGCATCTTGTTCCTTGGGCAGCTGGATGGTGTCTGTTTCAATTTTGCCTCTCTTTTCCCTATATCTCTCTTTGATTTCCTACCTGGCTATAAACTGTCTTACTATAGGCCAAAGCAGCTTCTTTATTAACCAATGGTAGCAACACATACTCATACAGCAACATACAGAAAGACCATCCCACAGCAGCGGAGCACTTACTCACACTTATTCTTTACACTTTGTGTAGGTACAAGCCTTTGCACCCACTGTCATTTATTAGACAGAGAGGCTTCTCTGATTAAGGTTGAGGAGAGCATTTTTTGATGGGTACAAATATATATGTCTAGAAGGCAGATTAGCACTGAGTCAATTTAGATAAATGATCCTGCCAATGAGTTTTTGTTCAGGTTTATGGTGCCTAGCATGGATTCCCTTGTATGACACTGTTCCTAGGGAGACATGATCAGTTTACTCACTCCAGATAGGGAACAAACAACAGAAATAAAGTAAGAACAGCACAAAAGTGTAACTTAGTGAACAGTCAAGTTTTATTCAGTTTACAGAAGAATGGGTGAGGGCTTACTTATAAGAGGCAGAAATGACTCAAAGACAGCTATGTCACCAAAAGCCCACCTCAACAATGGGTAATACAAACACTAAAAACCTGGAACTCACAGCACCATTTACTGGCAACTTGACAAATTGAAGAGTGTTTGTTCCAGGCATTTCATTTTGTTTGAGCTTCTTCTAGGCAATTCAGCTGGACTCTTCTTCTTCTAGCTTATTTGTCTGTTTTCTGTTTCTTCCATGCAGTCTGAATTGTCTGAGAGTATGCAGGCACTGTGGATGGTCTCTGTCTCTTGCAGGTGGTTTGGCTATTTAGCTCCCCTTCTAGGAAGGTTAGTTTCTCAGAGAGTCTCTTTCAGCAGTCATTACTGCTTGCAAATGCTTGGAGGAAAGAGCCTAGTGAATCTGGTCAGTTTCAGGGATTTTCTGAATCCCTTAAGTTGTTTACTTCCTAATCTTTAAGATCTTTCATGCAGAATGAAATGTTTTACCTCTATTTAGTGCACTTGGTGTCTTAAAAAGCTTCCCTGTGATCTTCCTTGTTTGATGTAATATATTATTACCTCCTTTACAACACACCACGTTTTAGTGTGCTTCCATACAAAAATAAATGTGTTATCTTAAAGGAAATCACTACACAGCATTGCTCCTGTGGGTTGGGGTTAAAATCCAATCCAGGAATAATTGGCTTTCTTCACAACAGCAGAATCATTAATTCACAAGTGAGCACATCCTGCCTGGCAGTTCAGATTCATAGCTTATAAAGATTTTAGAAACCTTATTGTTCTCCCCTAGAAGACTGCACAGCAGCTCTCGAGCTGTGAAAACTCTCTGGCAGAGAAAAAGCTTCCATCTTAGCTCCAGCTTGATTCTTTGTAATAGGCAACAAAAATATGTGATGGTCTCAGAAACAAGATTTAGTCACCTTCTTGTGGTGGAGAACGAGAACAATGGAAAGAAGATTTTTTTGTTTGTTTGTTTGGAGGATCTCTGGGGTCCTCCTAACCAACATCTCATGAACATGTATCCCATCACTGGCATAGGGGATTTTGTTAGTATTCTGTGACTTCAAGGAGTAACTTTTTTCCAGTCTTGCATAGTACCTGACATTAGGTACCATATTTGTTTTGAATAATTTTTTTAATGAACCAATACTGAAGATATGCCAATGAAATTCTTAAAGGTGTTAGGAAGCTACAATATCTTCATAACCTGATATATTCATAACAGGTTAGGAAAGGAAAGAGTGTCCTTTGGGTAAAACAGAATTTTATTAAAACAAAGACTTGTAAAAAGCCACATGTGTCCAGGAGAAGACATGAATATATTAGTAGACTATTAAAAAAGATAAGACTTCAAGTTGTAGGAGTGATATGTACAAGATAATAAAAAGTCTATTAGGTCATGCAAAGTGTTTTAAATCAGAATAGAAGGTGATAGATAACTCTGGAGGATGTAGAGAATAATGTTAGGTTGATAGTTCCTCTGAGCATGGGAAATATATCTGAGGATATTTAAGATATGACCTTACAGGATATTTTAAAAACTGAGGCTTTTATTATGGCAACTGTTATGGATTAAAAAGAAAATGACAAGTTTGAGGACAGTATCTACAATGTGTCATAACTAAATACAGTTATGGATTATTAACATTAAAGAATTTAGAATAATTCCCATATTCTTGCTTTGATGTGCCAGTAACAAAATCATGGTGATAACCATAGCTCAAGTGTTAATTTGATGCAGTCAGAGGAAAGTATTGGTGGATTAGTGAATTTGTTGAATTTAAAATACTTTAAGTAGATCATACTTCCAGCCAGTCTTGAGATCACAGGTCTAGGTGGAAAACTGGCACAATTTAGCATATAAGCACGAGTAAATCAGTTAGTGTAATTGAGAACAACTATAGGAAGATTTCAAGAGGAAGCAATTCAGCACCAAGGACAGAGCACAGCATACTTCTGCATATGCATAATAATCACAGAGATCTTCTGATTTAGGGACAGAATACTGTAGCGTGGGATAAATAAAATTTCCTGACTTTCAAAATCACACACTAAAATGAATAACAAAGATTGCCTCATAGACTTTACAAATCTAAATATGTGTTTAAACAGAGGGTGTTAAAGAATCTAGGTTAAAGGTTGGTACTTTATCCTGCCATATATCCAGTGAGATCAGAACTGCAAATCAAACCACAAAACTTGCTTCCTTCCTTACCCCGTTTACAGTCTTCAACTGTGCACTCTTCTGTAATTAGTAACTTGTACAAAAAAGGTTCTATATTTTTTCTAGTATCCAACATTAGCCATTTTGCAACTCAAGACAAAATCCAAATTATCTGTTTTAAAAGCAAAATATATTCTTAATAAGAAAATTCACCTGAAAGAGTCACTTTGTTGTTTCTCTGTTATTGTTCTTGCAGTCAAATTTCTTTGCCCACCCACAAGGCCTCACAGATGCAGAAATGATAGAATCTGCCTGCAACTTGAGAAAATGTGCAATGGGATTAATGACTGCGGGGACAACTCAGATGAAGATCACTGCAGTGGTAAATCTGTTCAATTGGAAATATTGATTTAGGAACAAGTTGCAAGATAAGAGAATGAATTTAGTACTTAAAATTATAGCAAAGAATTCCCTGTGGATATATGAAAGCCTTTTTCCAAGCACCAGAGTTTGAAATGGACATGTGAAAGTCACCCCCTAACATTTCATCTGCATAAAAAAAGCTGTATGGCTTTATCTACAGCCTCCCACTAAGGCATTTCATTCAAGAAAATATTAACATCATGAGAAGAACAACTTGGTTTAAAATAATTCCTTGTCAAAAATAGAGATGGAGGTGAAAAGATCTGCATAAAGTATGTGCAAATATACCTTTTCCTCAAAATTCTAAGATATAAAAAGTTCCTATATCGACAGTACATGTTCAATAAAGATAGCTCAAAGACCATACTGGACCAAACCTCATTTAAGACTGTCTTTATCAGCTAAAAAGTCCTAATTATTAAAAAGTCATATCAAAAACCTACTACTGTAAATAACTAAAATGTATACATTTATAACAAGTTTAAATGGAGTCAACCTATAGCGGAAGTGGACAATACCCAAGTAGATATCATATGCTACCTAATAAAATCCCTAGTAACAGGAATGGGTTATATATGTTTTGAATTGTTGATCCATGGGTTCCTATAGACCCCCTCCACACACACAAATTACATTTTATTGTCAATGCTGTGGGTTACACTCAACAACTTGATAGTGAGACAATATTACTGAAGATATTACACACCTGAATTAGAAAATATGAAAAAAAAAATCTAGCTGGTTCTCAACTGGAAGCTGCATTCCTACTAGAAAGCTTCCATAGTAGTGAATAGCACTATGAATACTACCAAGAGAAACACTGATCATCAGCCAATACATAGATGTGAAACCTGAAATTACAATAATGTCCTCACTGACAAACTAAGATCATTGGTACAACAGTGGCACAAAGTTATGAGAGTAACATACCACTTTTTAGAATTAGACTCAAGGCTCAATTCACCGGATAGAACTCATTGATAATGAGAATAAGAGTCTGAGCCTAGGCAGGCTATGGACCTTAGGGTGAAACCTACTGACATCAGTGTGCTAAATACACATAGCAATAAAACGACATACTGACTCACAGATCAGTGCGTTTTTCAGTCCTCTCCAGAAAGGTTTATATTAGTCAGCGCTTAATACAGAAACCCACAACCAGTCAATGTATAGAGAAAAAAGACTATGAAATGGTCAACCCAAAGTTGGGTGTGTATATCACACTTTCCCTCTCAAGGCAGAGATCTATGTGAAAGAGAGAACAGAAACATCATAAAAGGCAGAGGTGATGGATGACTTCAAGGAAACAATGTTTTCCAGACAATGGGGCATATGTGTATATTAGCTCTCTGAAACCATGACAGCATGCATAAGTCCTACATAAGCTCAAGCCAGACAAAATCACAGCACAGATGGCTGCAGGGAGTGGAAGTCTCTTTCCGAGCCAACAGGCATTTCACAATTGGATAGCTGCTGGGAGAGGAAAAGTCCATTTTCTTCAATGAAGTTACATTGGGTATATCAACCACACCCTAGGGCAGGCTCCATGCTCAGGAATAGTTGGCCAAGACAAACTGGACATTTTCTTTTCTTTTATCTTGTTTTGTTATTTATTTGTTCATTTAAATAAAAGAGAGAGAAGAGAAAGAATATGAAATAGGGCAGGAAATGGATGGAAAAGATTTGGGAGAGGTTGGAGAGGGAATGAATATGATCAAAATATAGTATATGAAATTCTCAAAGAATAAATAAAAATGTGTATTATTTTAAAAAATTCTTCTTGGGATAATATTCATACATTTTCTTATAAAAACTGGGTGTTGTTTAATATAGAGAATATTGTAAATTTTTCCAAATTCTAAAACTCTAAATATTTGTTTGATTTAGGCCTTATAACTTAAAATGTAAGATAGAAAGTCTGCTTTCATAGCATTTGGTACATTCTTGAATTGTGAGCTCAGTATGTTCAGTTTTATGGTATGTGTTGGGCAATATTATTTTAAGGTGTGTTACTTTTGTTTATGCTGCACGTATTTAATTCTTGAAGCTGTGTTACTGTGCCTGTGTAAACACCTGATGGTCTAATAAAGAACTGAATAGCCAATGGCAGGGAAGAAGAAAGGCTGGGCATGGCTGTCAGGCAGAGAGACTACATAGAGGGAGAAATGTGGGGCGGGGGGAGAAGAAGTAGCCAGAGAAGGAGGAGGACTCCAGGGTCCAGCCACCCAGGTACACAGCAAGCCATGGCATAAGTGTAAGATTTACTGAAGTAAGAGAATGGAAAAGCCCATAGGCAAAAGGTAGATGGGATAATTTAAAGTTAAGAAAAGTTGGCTAGAAACTAAGCCAAGCTAAAGCCAGGCATTCATAATAAAGAATATGTGTTTGTGTGTGTGTGTGATTTATTTGGGAGCTGAGTGGCAGGCCCCAAAAAGAAGCCAAAAAACAAACAACAACAGGTATGAAGCACTAACTATCCACTTAAGAGCTCAATATGTTCAGTTTTATGGTATTAAACACTAACTAACCACTTTCTCAATGATTACACAGGTGAACAGTCATTAAGAGCCAAGCCTTGTAAGAAGGATGAGTTTGCTTGCAGTAACAAAAAGTGCATCCCCATGGAGCTGCAGTGTGATGGGCTTGATGACTGTGGAGATGGTTCAGATGAACAAGGCTGCACAAAAAGTAAGTGGTTTCTATTATGAGAGTCTAGAAAGGCAGATGTTCTAACATGAAATTATTGTACTCTTATTTGGAGACAACTCGTCATGGTGTACTTTGCTGAAGTAACATTACTTGGAACATCACTCAGTTTTATGCCTATAAGATAGAACCGCTTGATTCCACCATGAATATTTTTTTGTTAGAGTATATTTTATTTAACTGCAAAATTTTTGAGTATCAGTACGGATGTATCATACTTATTTAATTATTAAAATTGTATTTTTTTTTCAAAATTTGATCAGTTGAGGTAGTTTAGAAACAACACAGTAGTTTTTCCATAATAATGCTCCTCTGGTTTATTTGCATTTAAAAATACATTCCTTAATGGAAGATAAAGTAATGAAATTGAAACTACTCTGCTAAAATTACAGGAAAGCCTTGCTTTGTTCTAATAGCACTACAACCCTGTTTTCCACTCAGATGTTGTTTTTTATTAGTGTGTCCTGACTAAAAATGGAATAATGTGTGAATTTAGCCTTTTGGCTGGAGCAACATGTTAGCTCCTGATGAATTTATCTACAGGGAAATAGTAAAAAATCTTGAAGACATTTCCAGGAATGGTTCTGGCTCTTAGAGAAGGATTAAGGATGGACAAATGTTGTTCTGATGATGGCCTTTCAGGAAAATCACTGACTCCTTACTCAGTTTTAGGAAGTAGTGTGGCTTGACAAGGGCTGTCAATACGAATGTCAGCAGCTGTTCTCAGCTGTATTTAATGTAGTGAGTTCAATCTTTTTCTACCCTTGTTTCCTTTGTAAGAAAGGAGGGTGTGGATGCACAGAAAACTAGCATCTGTAATAGGAATTATCCATGTAATAAAAATATTATTTCAAATTAAAAAATCAACTCCCAGCTCAAAAACCAGAGTCAGATTAGCTTTGATTCTACTGTCTTTTAAATCCTAGGTCTCAGTGAACACACCTGTGAAGACAATGGGAATCCATGTGGAGATGAAGCATACTGTAATCAAGTAAAAACATCTGTTTTCTGTCGCTGCAAGCCTGGATTTCGGAGAAACATGAAAGGCAGACAGTGTGAAGGTAGTATACATTTCCTCAGCAGCTTGTGCTCAATTCCTTGGTTTATACAGATTCCCAAGGCTGCTAAGTTGTGAGGTGACAAGGGACTGATTTTCAGAAAAGCTATTTATATATGGGCTGCCATTTCACTTATGAGAGAAAGAGCGTCTCTGGGGTGATGAGCCTGTTTGTTTTCACAGCTAAGCTAACCATCCTTGAGACTACAAAGCTTCTCTGAACAAATTCACACCAGCAGGAATTTCATTTGTGTCATAGCAATTCTGTTTTGAAATGCAAATGATGAATTTATTGGTTAAGAACTACCACAGTATTAGACTCATTTCATGAAGGAATATGTTTGAGAAGATCCATTTCTCTTTGTCATGCTGTGACAGATAATTTACTTTGAGAAACTTGTAAGCTTTTGTCCTAGCATCATATTTAAAACAATCTTTTATAATATGTCTTTAAAATTTCAAAGTCAGTGTCTAAATGACTTGTCAACTGTCTTGTAATCATATAAAAATTAGGTATGTAGTGAGAGAATATCAGAGTAAATTATATGTAAATATAATTTATATCAGGTTTTACCAAATATATACATTTTTGCAATTTTTTTCTGATAAAACCATTTTTGTAATCATGTTTACTTGTTGTTATAATTTGAGATAATCTCAGATATCTATATGGCATATTTACGCTAAATAATTTTTTGTCAATTTTATTAAGAATTTTGTTATATGTATGTATACATGAGCTTTTGTAAACACATGGAGGCTAAAGATTGACGTCATTCCTCTGTGACTCTCCACCTTGTTTTGGTGAGATGAAATCTCTTACTGAACTTGAACTTCAGTCATTGGTTAGATTGGTTGGCCAGCCAGCTCCAAGAATCCTCTTCTCCATGGTGTCTGCCTTTCCCCAGTGCCGGGGTTACAGGTGTAATTTATGTTGCCCTGCACTTTATGTGGAGCATGGGCATCTAAACTCAGGTCCTCAGCATGCCCATCCAGCACAGTATCCAATGAGCTATCTCCCCAGCCCCGTAACATTCTAAAACAATTTCTGTTTCTAGCACTTATCTCTTTAAATTTCTGGTTTAAAAATGACTTTACGTTTTTCGGGCAATATAAAAAAACTAATTCATTACACTCACACGAGGAAGATAAAAGCTATATTTCTATACACTTTGATATGTCAGCTTGAGCAACATATTTCTTTATTACTATGTGACAATGAAAGTTGGCAAACTAAATTTTCTCTATTTTAATTAAAACCTCTTTTTTCTTTTCCTGACTGTTTCTATCAATTATATGTAAATAATACACATATAGCGAAAGACTGAGCCTTCAGACTTAGTTTTGAAGGTATTAATTACCTAAAGACTCTATAGTAGTCTCTGTTTTCAGTGTAAAGTATCTTACTAACTTCAGAAATTCTGTTCTAATATTTTCTCATTTTATTCTATTGCAAGAAAAATATAACTACAGCTATATTTGTCATTTCAAATATCCATGTTTTCTCTATTTCTATACACCTCTGTTGTAGATGCAAGTCAATTCTGAACATTAATTAAATTGGAATCTACAATAAATACATTTTGTAGCAAAGAAAATAATTTCCATTTGATATTGAGGAGGAATAAGGCATTACCTAGATTTTGTAATTTAGTTTGTTAGGGTCCTTTACCAGCTTATATTTAAAAAAAAAAAAGAGAACAAAAGTTGCTGTTTTGTTTTTAACTTAAAACACTTTATTCAAATAACCAAAATGAAGAAAGACCAGAGCATAGAAGAGAAACAGAAAGGCCTTAACAGATACTGGGTGCAGTCATGATGCATGTGTGGAATCAGAATGGTCACTTTAAAAGGTCAGGATCTTCAAGTTGTCCATATTGGGTCAGTGGAGAGCTGAGAGCTTATTAGACTACACAAGTATAGCTTAGATTCTATATCAAAGGTAAGCTGTAAAAACAGCTGATTCTCTAAACAAAGCAGAAAAATCTATGGTAATTTAGATGATTAAGTGTTGATGTGATACATTTTATTTATACTGAATAATTTTCCCTGAAGACAGGTAAATGCTCATTTTCTGTCTATATATTCAACCAAACACAGAAATTAGTTTGTACTACAATGCTTCAGGTGTCATTGGGGAAGTGTCATAGCACAGGCAACAGAATGTGCAGAGTCTAAACTTCCACTGTGTCATCTGCACATGGCATTGGGAATCGTTGTGTCTAGCATTGAACCTGAATGCTGAACAAAACACAGTTACCCTATTGTGCTAAACTTAAATTGAGTTAAGAATTTACCTTACAGTCTTATTACATAATCAGGGCAAATATATAAGATGTAGAAAGTAGAAGGATATATGTGAAATTGAAGGAGGAAAACACATGGTCAACGATCCATCTGACCTTGAGACTTAGTACTTAGTTCTTCTTATGCTCTTATTTCAGTGGCATGTTTCAAATCACAGATATCACTTCTTTAACTTATTGCTGACTTAGCTCTGTGTATTTGCAGATGATTGTTCAGGGTTTCTATTTAGTTCTCATAATAGTCCTTATCTCGCAATGGTGAAGATGGATTGTGAGCTCTTCTCTCGTAGATCTCAATGAATGCCTGATGTTTGGTGTATGTTCCCACCATTGTGTAAATACACAAGGATCATATAAATGTGTCTGTGACCAGAACTTTCAAGAAAAAAACAACAGCTGTGTAGCAAAAGGTAAGGTAACTAAAAAGCCATTTCAATTCTGTCATGAATATCTTATGGGGAAAATTTTGTATATTACATTTTAGCAAAAGATTCATTCTTAATAATGTGAAATATTTTTACATTAATGGCAATAAATTTGGCTTTTTATTTGTATTTTAAAATGTGCAATATATTTCCATTTAATTAAAAATATCATTTCTTTTTCTGGAAACTTCCAAAGTCACCTTTCTAAGCTCTTTATAATAAATGCAGTAATTCACTGTGGCCTGCATTGCCCCACTGCTCAATATAGCACTAAATTTTAATCCCTTGTGTCTCTACCTTATTTTCTTAAATAATCTAATTCAGAGTGATTTACAGAGAGAATTTTTAAATATAGAGAAAAAAGTGTTAAAATTACTTTGTGTTTAAAGCAGTTTATCAGTAGAATAAAACGTTTAAGTACCAGTCTGATGGCCTAAATGCAGAATTTCCATTGATGATTCTCTTTAAGTGAACGTAAGAAATTATTATATCACTGTATAACAGTGAAATCATAAAGATTAGGATTATAAAGAGAGGAACTTTTGTGTGGGACCTTTTAAAGTTTGAATATAAAGTCTTATTTCTAAATTCATATTTTTTGACTTGTTGATACAGTTTTTAAAAAAAATTTAAATGACAGGTACGGGTACTAGAATATTGAATATATAGATTTTATTGCTCATGTAGTTTTTAGAAAATTATATAGTTTTAATATTCTCAACTACAGGGTATTATTAATAAGATGTAGTTACATGAGAAAACTGGTTCAGTGTCATGTATTGTGTGTGAGTGGTACTAGGTATACTTAATTTTGAATTCTACCACTACACTTTCCATACTATGTGACCTGGAGGTCTTTGAGTCTCAGTTCTTCATTTATAGAATTAGAGTACTCATGTCTATTTCCATTGTTTCTATAATAAATTAAAAAAGAATTAACATAATAAACAAATGATAATAAACATTGAGAAATATTTAGACTATTAAATGAGTTGCTGTATATTATCAAATTGAGTGATGCAAACTGTGGATGAAAATAACACAATTTGATACACCATTTGTACATAAGTGTGATGAGTTCAACTATGTTTCAGCATACATTATTATTTCTATCATGGTTATCTGAAAGAATTATATATACAACTCAATTTCTTTAGATTTTAATCAATATTTTAATATAAGAATTCTTATTTGGTTTTAATGTTCAATCAGTATGAAAATGATATTAGTATGTTATAGATATCAAAACTTAGGATTGCTATCCCATTTGATAGGAAATAAATTTGAAATTACAAAACTTTAATATAACAAAGAGTGAAACCTGCTAAAATGATAATAAAGCAGGTGAAATCTCACTTAGTGATGGAGTTTTTACAAAGCCCTGGGTTGAATTACCAGCCCTAAAAAAATATAAAATGAAAATCTTCAGTAGTAAGTTATATAAAGTTATACGGACACATGAAAAAATAACTTTTCCTGTCTTAATTTTAATTATTAGCCAGAAGTAACAATCATTCAGGTATATCCACTAAATAAACAACCAGATTTTTTTAAGTTAAATGAGTACATAGGATAGCCTCTACACGACAAGAATCAAAACATTAGAACACAGCATGTTGTGACTTGTCAAAGACATCCTTTTCAAATGCCTAAATTATACACATAAATTAAGCTGTGTACTTATAAAAATTGTGACTAATATAGATTGCTTTAGAAAAGTGTTAAACAGAAATCAAATGTCATAAAGA
This sequence comes from Peromyscus eremicus, assembly GCF_949786415.1. Taxonomy (NCBI): domain Eukaryota; kingdom Metazoa; phylum Chordata; class Mammalia; order Rodentia; family Cricetidae; genus Peromyscus; species Peromyscus eremicus. The sequence continues at coordinate 20,430,632 of NC_081419.1, read as the reverse complement.
ACAAAAAAATGATATAAAACGAGTTAATTTTCACTACGGAAGAAACTGTATAGAGAATAACAATTCAGGATAATTTAAAGTACATCATTTGTTTTGCTCTAGTTGAAATTTCCTCTATTTTGTATTTTATTATAATAATCTGCAGGCTCTGAAGATCAAGCTCTCTACATAGCTAATGACACTGACATCCTGGGTTTTGTATATCCATTCAACTACAGTGGCAGTCATCAGCAGATTTCTCATGTTGAACATAATTCAAGAATAACAGGGATGGATGTGTATTATCAAAGAAATGTGATTGTCTGGAGTACTCAGTTTAATCCAGGCGGGATATTCTACAAAATGATCGATGGAAGAGAAAAGAGGCAAGCGAACAGTGGCTTGATTGTAAGTAAATGACAGAATATTTGAAGGCCACGCCTTCTTTCCCCATCCTTGATTAAAAAAAAAAAAAACATCAAAGTATCTGAAGAATTAAGATAGTTATTTATTCATCCCACATAGAAATAAATAGTTCTCTTTATTTTCATAGCAGCATGTTTACTGTAAATTCTAGTAAGTTTTGTTTGAATCCATTTGCCTTTGTAGGTTAGGAATGAAAATGAATAGCAGCTGACAATTTTAACCATTTTATATTTTATATAGAAAATGCATAAATATTGTAAACAGAAGCATTTTCATCTTAATGTGGAAATAGGAAAATATGTGTACTTTTTGCATTTGAAAGTAATTTTGTCAAGAAAGTCATTTCAATGTTAAGAATAACAGAAATCCACTTATGGGGCAGGAAACCAACTGGAGTTTCACTATTCCTTCCTTCTTTTGAGAAGTGCATTTTGGAAAGCATGTATAACAGAACAACATTGCTGGCTGATACATGATGAGCATGTTGACTATTATGATTATTTGTTATGAGAACAATAAAACAGAGAACTTGTTTAGATTGGTAGTTGTCAACGATCTCTATTTGTATTAGAGCTTACCAAGTTACTGTGTCTTTTGTAGTGTGAAGTAAACTGGGAGTAAAAGGGGAGATGGATATTTATTTTGAAGGAACTTGGCTTTTTTCCGTAAGACCTAGAAGTCAAGTGGTACCTCAGTGGGGTCTAATTCAATTAGTACACTTGAAATGAACAATGGCGCGTGCTTGGATTCCTCACTATTGTTTACAACAGAATCTATCACAAAGATATAAGCCACATGAATGCAGGATGAAGTGCTTATTAATTTTATGCTATAATAAATATTTGAGCTACATGAGTATCATTTGATCTGTGTGGAACACATTTTAATTGCATTTTTATTTTATTTTTTTTTTGTATTTTCAGTTAAGTGAATGTATTTTGTTTGGGGGTTGGAGTGGAGGAAATGTACCTATGAGTGAAGGTGCCTTTGGAAGCCAAAAAATCCATTGTGCTAGAGTTACAGGTTGTTGTGAGCCATCTGACATGAGTGTTCTGAGGAGAACTTGCTCCTCTGCAGAAGCAGTTCATATTCTTAATTGCTGACATGTCTCTCTAGGCACAATTTTAAAATTAACAAAATTAACTAATAAATTCTGGTTTAGATTAAATAAACTCTTAGTAAAATTCCCAGTGTAACTGAGTTGTTTTTTCAGATCTTCCTGCCATAAGTAATGTTAGGTAAGTTTCATGTCTGCTCAGAACAGGTCTAGGACAGAGACATTTACAGGTCATTTAATCCTTCATCCTGCAGAACTATCTATTCTCTCTATCAGGCCACAAGATGGCACATACTCATTGTGTGTGCAAATTTTAGCTCTAAAAATGAAATCTTCATTCATAAAAGTGAAAGTTGCTTGTTACCTCATTTACTTGCTGTTGGTGCCATGAAGATCATTGATTGGCCTGGCTTTGAATTCTGTTACTGTTCTGTATCAGTTCTTTAGTTTCTCTGTACTAATAATTTTATGCATCAATTAAAAACTAATGGATTACATATTATATAATTATTATAGATTGATCATATGCAATATATTAAATTTTAATATTAGCCAGCACATTGTATGTACTATATAAGTGCTCACAATGAATATGTTGATGAAATTGATTGACAGGATGCTGTGTGCTGCATGTACTTAAGATTATTTTCTGCTCTCATATTTTATCTGATGCTTGCTAAAAAATACATGTTTAATTAATTTTGGTTGATTTTTCAATGCAAATTATTTAATTTTATTTTTAGGGTGATATATACTAGATGTTCTTTAGAAAGCACAAAGTTCATAGATTAGAAGTCAGTATCATTTAGTGTTTGATACCTAAATTTTAATTTTTATACAGGCAAATGTATATACACATGCAAATTTCATTTATACAGTGTACACTTTTACTTGCATTCATGTCTTTTTAAACTTTTTCTTTAAGCATTATTAGGAAAATGCTTATAGTTTGTGGCAAGAGTTTTCACTAGACTTGTCTTAGACAGCATATGAAACAACTTACTTTCTAATGATTGTGATGACTTGGCTTCAAAATCTAGACTGTTTTCTCCAGTCCTTTCAGAATGATCTTAGTGAGTATCATTCACCAGGGAAGCTGTGGATTACTGTAAGCTAACACTGTGTAGATGTGCTGAACATTGAGTCAGCTAGTAGCTGAATCCATTCCAAGATCATACAGTGTAGTTTGCTGAGCCATGGGTTTTAGCATGTAGAGACATGAAATTCTCAGAAATTTCAGGAACTATGCTATCTTTAAAAAGTAAGGGCAACTGCATTGTACTCTTCCCTGTTACTTTGTAGTCTGAGTGTCTTAATGGATAAAGAGGGAAGAATCTAATCTGACTATCTTGATTTAGTATAAATTCCAGAGAAATTTACATCTCTGACTCTAAAGTACATGACTGAAAAATAATTACATTATTGAAGCAGACGAGTTCTAAAGGCCATTCATGGTAATAAACACATGTTATTTCACAAAGATGTTCAACAGAGTATGCGTCTGTCATGTTTTTACCCAAGCCCGTTATTTCTCTGAATTCCACCTGTGTATAAAAAATCATTTAATCTACCAGGTAAACATGTGTCTGTCTTTCTAACAGTTGCCAGCTGGTCACCAATTAGTTCAGAGAGTATACAATCTATTTTATCTTCTATGTTTTAATACAAGTATTGAATAACACTAACTGAGGCTGCTGTACTCCTTAGAAAACAAACCTCAAATGTTTTTCCCAAGGATGATTATAACCCATAGATTTTGGTTTCTTTTTTTTCTTTTTTTTTTTTTTTTTTTTTTTTTGGTTTTTCAAGACAGGGTTTCTCTGTGTAGCTTTGTGCCTCTCCTGGAACTCACTTGGTAGCCCAGGCTGGCCTCGAACTCACAGAGATCCGCCTGGCTCTCCCTCCCAAGTGCTGAGATTAAAGGCATGTGCCACCACCGCCCGGCTAGATTTTGGTTTCTAATGCTACAGGCAAAGAGGAGAAAAATCTCAAAATCAAATGATAGATACATTGCCTTTTTTCCCTGTCAATTTCTTTATTTTCTTAAGTGCTTTTATTAAAAAATTTTACCTGTGACTCATTTCGATCATATTCTTTCCCTTCCAATCCTCCCATCTTCCCTACCTACCCAACTTCATGTTCTTCCCTCACTCACTCTCTAAAAACAAAAACAAAAACAAAAAAACCCAGGAAAAAGAAAACAAGAAAAAAAAAAACCAAACATATAAACTAAAAAAAGTAAATGAATAGGACAAAATATTAAAACAAAACAAAAATTACACGAAATCAATGAAGTTATTTCTGTGTTGGCCAATGATTCCTACATGTGGTTGACACTCCATTGGATAGAACTGATATTCTCTTTCCAAGTAAGTAGCAATTAGAAATAGCTTCTTGGTTAGGATTGGGACCTTGTGTTCACTTCCCCTTCTCAGTTCTAGGATTCTGTCTGGTTTGAATCTGTGTAGGTCTTGTGTATGCTGTCCCAGTCTCTATGACTTCATACCTGTATCAGTCCTATTTTGTCTGGAAGACATTGTTTCCTCATGGATCACTGAGCCTTGACAGAAATGATTTGATAAAAAAAAAATCCCCTTTAGGGCTGAGTATTCCAAGATTTCTGAATCCCTGTTTATTTTCTAGTTGTGGAACTCTTTGTTAATTACCAACTACTGCAATAAGAAGCTTCTCTGATAAAGATTGAGTGATGCTCTGTTCCATGAGTATAGCAATGTCATTAGGAGTCATTTTGTTGGTATGTTCCTGTAGCAGAATAATAGTAGGGTTTCCCCTAGGCCTGTGGCATATGTAGTCTCATCTTCCTGTCCATTTTTGCCATGTCAAGTATTGATTCTATCATATGTCCTTAAAAGCCAATCAAAAAGTACTTGGTTACTTACAGAGAATTTATACTATGATTGCTGTAGTTTATCTTACAGGCATACTTCTGTTGTAAGTAACACATTTGGTACCTGGTTGATACTGATGATTGCTTTTCTTTTCTGGTAACATGAAGAGTACCATCTAACCCCATGAAGCCAGCAGAGGTGAAGATTCTAGCTGGTTATCAGTTGATTTTCCATGTTCAATAACAAATATTTGGCAATAAGTTCTTACCATCCATCAGGTTTTGTATGGACTTGACACTAGCCTGTGATGTTTGAGGGTATCAGTTAAACCCCTGTAGTAAATAACTCAACAAGATATAACCTATTCCTGGCACTGAAGGTTTCATTTTGTAATATAAAATGTCTAGTTGGGGCATAGTGTCCCTCATTATATGGCGACTTTATGTAAATTTCTAATATATAAATTAGGAATCTTCTATAGTAGTAGGTTTCATTTATTGTTAGTTGTGCCTTCCCACATTCCCTCCTTTATTCTGCATATCCATTCCCCTCCCAGTTTAATCTTTGAATTCTAGTTTCCCATTTATCTGTTTGTAACAATATATTTTATTTCCCTTTTCTTTGGAGATCCCTCCTTGTCCCTGGGCCCTTAATTGCTAATTAAAGCTAGTTATTAACCTATGTAGTTAATCAGATTGAAATGCATATATATGTATTTAAGCCACACACACACACACACACACACACACACACACACATTTTAAAAGTTAACATCGACATATAAAACATGCAATATATATATATATATATATATATATATATATATAGGTTTTTCGAGACAGGGTTTCTCTGTGTAGCTTTGCGCCTCTCCTGGAACTCACTTGGTAGCCCAGGCTGGCCTCGAACTCACAGAGATCCGCCTGGCTCTGCCTCCCGAGTGCTGGGATTAAAGGCATGCACCACCACCGCCCAGCTTACATGTAATATTTGTCTTTAAGGATCTGGATCTCACTCATCAGATTGCTTCTAGCTGCATCCATTTACCCCATAATTTCATTTTTTCCTGTAATTGAAAGTGACATTTGTAGCAGGAATCTTAAGAGGTCTTATTAATAAAAACAAACCTGAAGCCAGGTATTGGGGTGAATGCTGGAAGATCAGAGAAGCAGAACAGACCACAGCTACCTCACCTCGCCAGTTCCTCAGCTGATCCTGTTTTCTCAGACTGGAAACCTCTGTGTCCTCATCCGAATGGGTCTCAGCTGAACTGCTGCTCAAAAGCCTGAAAACTTAACCAGCTAAAAGCTTCTAGTTTCTGGTCTTCATGTTTTATATACCTTTCTGCTTTCTGCCATCACTCCCTGGGATTAAAGGCTCAATATCTGGAATTAAAGGCGTGAGTCACCATGCTTGGCTGTATCCTTGAACACACAGAGATCCAGGTAGATCTCTGCCTCTGGAATGCTAGGATTAAAGGCAAGTGCTACCACTGCCTATCCTCTATGTTTAATATTGTGGCTGTTCTGTTCTCTGACCCCAGGTAAGTTTATTAGAGTGCACAATATTTCGGGGAACACAATACCACCACAGACATTTTTCTTATACAACATATGTTGATTACAGTTTACCTTCTCTCTACTCCTCCCAGGTCTACACTACCTTCCCTCCCATCCAGGTTCACTACATTTCTGTTTCTTACTTAAAAGAAAAAAAAAAACCATAGTTCTAGGAGTTAACAATAAACCATAACAAAATAATATCTAATAAGGTAAAACAAAAACCATCACATAGAAGTTGGAAAAGACAAACCAACAAAAGGAAACGATCCAAAGAAAAGGTACAAGAATCCTAGACCCACTCATTCACACCCTCAGGAGTCCCATAAAAACACTAAACTGAAAGCTATAATGTATACACAGAGGACCTTGTTGCAGACCCATACATGCCTTGGGTTTTCTGCATCAGTCTCTGATTTCATATGAGCTTTTCTTGGTTGATTCAGAGGGACTTGAACTCCTAGTGTCCTCCATCCCCTCTAGCTCTTCCACTCCTTCTGTCTCCTTTTCCATGGGCTTTCCTGAGCTCTAAGGAGAGGAATTAGATAGAGATTAGATAGAGACATCCCATTTAAGCAGTGTGTTTCAAGGTTCTATCCCTTGTTCTATCCCTCTCTGAGTAATGTTTGTGGGTCTTCTGTGTATTTTCTATCTCCTAGAGGAGGAAGCTTCTTTGATGATGTATGAATAAGGCACTGAATCTATGAATACAGCATAATAACATTAGGAGTCATTTTATCACTATCTTTTTTTAAGACCAATATTATTTGGTTTTACCCCACGACTCTGTATGATCTAGTTCCTTATTCTTAGTCACACAAGTATGGACAGATATGGGTTCCATCTCCTGGCGTGGGACGTAGGTTAAATTAGATGTTGGTTGGTTTCTCCTACAAGATATATGCTACCATTGTCCTAGCACATCCTTTAGTAACAACAGCATTGTAGATCAAAAGGGTTTGTGTGTGGGTTGGTATTTAAATTTTTCTTTTGGTAGCCTGCAGGTTATCTTTTTAGACCGAAGACACTAGGATGTAGTGGTGAAGGTAGGCACCAGATTAACCTTGCCATAATTAATGAATTATGTACGTGTTCTCTTCAGCAATGGGGCTGTGTTGTCAGTTTGTGAAGAGAAACTTATGGTGTTGGAAAAACCCTGGATTGTTTGGATTTCCATAGGATGCCTTTGGGCAAAAACTCAATTGTAAACAGTCACTGTGCTAGAAGCTTCCTTTGTTGACAAGAGATGGCAAGTTGGGACTTTGTCTCCCCCATTACTTGGAGACTTTATTAGGATCACCTTCTTATTATTAGGAGGTTTGTACTGAACTAGATTTTCATAATACCTCTGAAATTCCCCTCAATTCTAGCCTATGTCCCTCCATCCTGAACTGATCCTCCAATTCTACCCCTCTCACCCTCATTCTACCCTTAAAAATCTGCTTTATTTCTTGCGCCCAGGAATATCTGTGTCCCTGCTTAGTCCATTCCTGTATTCCTAAACATTCAGGGTCTAAGGGTTGTAGCTTGGTTAGTATTTCCTTAATGGCTAATATCCACATATAAGTGAACATATAGCATATTTATCTTTGTGGGTCTGGGTTACCTCTCTCAAGATGATTTTTTTTCTCATTCCATCCATTATCCTAAAACTTTCATGATGTCATTTTTATTTAACAGCTGAGTTATACTCAGTTCTGTAAATACATAAATTTTCTTCATCCATTCTTCTGTTGGGGGACACCTATCCAAATTGTTTACAATTTCTGCCTATTCTGAATAGAGCAGCAGTGAACATGTTTGAGCAAGTGTCTTTGTGGTAGGATAACGTGCCCTCTGGATAAATGACCAAAAGTTTTAAGCTGCATCTTGAGATAGATTGATTCACATCTTTCTAGAGAACTTCTATAGTGATTTCCAAAGTGGCTGTACAAGTTTGGACTCCCACGAGTAATGGAAGAGTATTTCCTTTATTCCACATCCTTTCCAGCATGGGCTGTCACTTGTGCTATTGATCTTAGCTATTCTTACAGGTATAAGACGAAAACGGAAAATAGAACTGTCCTGTTGGCTAAGATTGTTGAACATTTCTTTAAATGATCCTTAGTCATTCAAGTTTCCACTATTGAGAATTCTCTATCTAGACCTGTGTCCCATTTTTATCGGGTTCTTTTTTTTTTTTTTTTGATATATAGTTTCTTGATTGCTTTATGTATTTTTGATATTAGCCCTATATCAGAAGTGGAGTTGGAAAAAAACTTTTTCTCATTCTGTAGGCTGCTGTTTTGTCCAAAGGATAATGTCCTTTGACTTACAGAAGCTATTTAGTTTCACGAGGTGTCATTTGCTAATTACTTTAGTGCCCACACTTTGTTCTGTTCATTCAGAAATTCTTCTCCTATACCAATAATTTCAATGGTATTTCCCATTTTTCTCTTCTATTAGGTTTGGTATATCTAGTTTAATGTTGAGGTCTTGATCCATTTGGAGTTATGTGTAGGGTCATAGTATGGATTTATTTGGATTCTTATATATGCAGTGTCCTGTTTCACCAGTACCATTAGTTGAAGATCCAGTATTTTTTTCCAGTGTTTATTTTGACTTCTTTAAGTCAGAAATCACATGTGAAATTATAATATGCCTTCAGCTCAGTTCCATTGATCAATGTGTCTGTCTTTATGTCAATACCATGCTGTATTTATTACTGCACCTCTGTAGCACAACTTGATAAGAGGAATAATGAGACCTCCAGCAGACCTTTTATTGTTCAAGATTGTTTTATCTGTCCAGTTTTTTTTTGTGTGTGTATACTTATGAAGCTGAGAATTGTCCTTTCATGATCTATGAAGGATTATGTTAGAATTTTGTATGGATTGCACTGAATTTGTAGATTGCTTTTGGTAGGACGGCCATTTTAACAATCTTTAATCCTGCCAATCCTTGAGCATGGGAGATCATTCTGTCTTTTGATATTTTCCTCAATTTATTTCATCAATGACTTGAAATTTTTATTATCCAAGACTTTTACTTGCTTGTTTAGAGATACCCCACAATATTTTATATTATTTGAGGCCATTGTAAAATGTCTTGTTTCTCTGTTTCTTTCTCTTTCTCATTGGTTTATAAGAAGGCTAGTGATTTTTGTGCGTCAATTTTATATCCAGCCACTTTGCTGACTGTTTTTTATCAGCTATAGGACTTTCATGGTGAATTTCTGGGTAATTATGTATGCTATCCTATGGTCTACCAATATACTTTAACTTTGGCTTTTCCAAATTTTATCCTCTTGATTTCCTTCAGTTGTCTCATTGAATACGTGTAGAGAGAGTGAACAACTTTGTCTTGTTCTTGATTTTAGTGGAATTACTTTGAATTTTTCTTCATTTAACTTGATATTCACTATGTATTTTCTGTAAACTGCCTTTACTATGTTTAGGTTTGTCCCTTGTATTTCTAATCTTTCCAGAAATTATAAGAAAGTGTTTAAATTTATCAAAGGGCTTTTTGAAATCTAGTGAGATGATCTTGTGGTGTTTGTCTTTCACTTTATTTATACATTGGAATACATTTACTGATTTCCATGTGTTGAACCATCCCCACATCATTTAATCATGGTGGACGATATTTTTGCTGTGTTCCTGAATTTGGCTTGCAATTATTTTATTCAGAATTTTTACATCTATATTCATGAGAGAAATTACTCTATAATTCATTATTTTGTAGATGAACAGTCTTATTAAGTAAGAAACACAGAGCCAAATTCATAGTTAAAAGCCCAAGAGGTCAGAGCAGTAGTTAAGAGCTAAAAACCCTTTCTTATCCTTCACTGTCACTGCTGTCTTTCCCCTCAGCAAGAGACCTACTTCCTGTGTGTTTGTCCTTTTTATTGACTTTCTGTTCTGCCTTCTCATTGGTTGTAAACCCAACCACATGACCTCCTCATCAATGCCTGTCTGTACAGACCTCCAGGTCTTCTATGCTTGGTATTAAGATTAAAGGAGTGTGTCCCCGTGCTGGTGGTATCCTTGAACACACAGAGGTCTGCCTGTTATGTGATCGAGATTAAGGGCATGTGCTACCACTGCCAGACTTCTACTATGGCTTGCTATCAGCTCTGACCCCCAGGCAACTTTATTTATTAACATACAAATAAAATCACATTTCAGTACAAATAAAATATCACCATATTCTTTGTTTGCTCTTTTTGTGATTTAGGCATCAAGGTTACTATGACTTCATAGACTGAATTGTGCAATCTTCCTTTTCTTTTCTATTTTGTGAAATAATTTGAGGAGTATTGGCATTAATTCTTCATTGAAAGTTTGATGGAATTCTGTACTAAAACCATCTGACTTTGGGTTTTTATTGGTTGGGGACTGTTAATGACTGATTATATTTCACTAGTGGTCATGGGTCTGATTAAATTGCTTGTCTTATCTTGATTTAATTTTAGTAAGTGATATCTATGGAGAAATTATCCATTTTTTATATTTTTGCTGTTATGTTGCTTGTATGAAATCTCATGTTTATTTGTTTGTTTGTTTTCTTTTACTTTTGTCTTTTTATTTGTTTGTTTTTATATAGGCACATAGTGCTATGTACTTATCTCTTAGAACTGCTCTGATTATTCCTCAAAAGTTTGGGTGTGATATGTACTGATTTTCACCATACTATAGAAAGCCTATAATTTCTCTCTTGACCCATTTTTCATTTAGTAGAGAGTTGTTCAGTTCACATCAGTATATAAGTTTTCTAATATTTCTGTTGTTGTTGATATCTAGCTTTAATCTATGGTGGTCTGAAAGGAAGGAAGGTGTTATTTGCATTCTCTATTATATATTGAAAGTTGCTTTGTGTCTGAATATGTGACCAATTTTGGAGAATGTCCCATGAGGTGATGAGAAAAAATATTCTTTTATGTTTGGGTAAAATATTCTGCAAATACTACTAGGTCCATTTGTTTTATGATGTCTGCTAGCTCCAATATTTCTCTGTTTAGTTTTTGTCTAATTGAAATGTCTATTGGCAAGAGTGGGGTATTCCCATTATCAGTGTGTGGTAGCAAATATGTTAAGTTGCTGTAGTTCTTCTTTTTCAAACTTGGGTTAGATATTAAATTAACTATACCAGCTTGTTTCTTTTTTTATGTGCCATTGGGCTCATTTTAAAAATGATTTATTATAGATTTTAGTGTCTTTTGTCTTTATTAAGAAAATTTTTATTCATTTTACATACCAACCTCAGATTCCCCCTCTCTTCTCTTTTCCTGCTCCCCTTTACCAGCCTTTTCCCCCAACCTACCCCCAGTTTTGTCCTTCAAAAAGGTAAAGACCCCATGGGGAGTTACCAAAGCCTGATACATTCAGTTGAGAAAAGTTTAAGCCCCTCCGCCTGTATCAAGGCTGTGCAAGGTGTCCTACCAAAGGTAATGGGCTCCAAAAAGCCAGCTCATGCATCAGGGATAGATCCTGATCTTACTGCCAGGGGCCCCTTAAGCAGACAAAGCTACACAACTGTCTCACTTATGCAGAGATCCTAGTCCCATGCAAGCTCTACAGCTGTTTTTCTAAAGTTCATGAGTTCCCACTAGCTGGGTCTGATTTTTTCTGTGGGTTTCCCCATCATGATCTTGATGTCCCTTGCTCATAAAATCCCTCCTTCCACTCTTCAACTGGACTCCTGGAAGTCAGCCTGGTGCTAGGCTGTGGATCTCTACATCTGCTTCCATCAGGTACTGGATGAAGGCTCTATGATGACAGTCAGGGTATTCACCAGTCTGATTACCAGGGTAGGCCAGTTCAGTCACCTTCTCCACTATTGCTAGTAGTCTTGCTGGAGTCATCCTTGTGGATTCCTGGGAACTTTGCTAGCACCAGATTTTTCCCTATCCCCATGATGTCTCTCTCTATCAAGATATCTCTTTCATTCCAGCTTGTTTCTTAAGTCCCTTTGATTGGGACTTTTTTTCAACTCTTTTTTTTTTTATTATTCCACAGTTTATTTTAAAGTTATATGTACAAACAATATGCATGTTATATATTTCACATTTCTTTTTTTTTTTTGCAATACAATTCAGTTCTACATATCAGCCACAGATTCCCTTGTTCTCCCCCCTCCCGCCCCCCTCACCTTCTCCCCAGCCCACCCCCCATTCCCACCTCATCCAGGGCAAAGCCTCCCCCGAGGACTGAGATCAACCTGGTAGACTCAGTCCAGGTAGGTCCAATCCCCTCCTCCCAGGCCGAGCCAAGCGATCCTGCATAGGCCCCAGGTTTCAAAAAGCCAACTCATGCAATGAGCACAGGACCCGGTCCCACTGCCTGGATGCCTCCCAAACAGATCAAGCCAATCAACAGCCTCACCCATTCAGAGGGCCTGATCCAGTTGGGGACCCCTCGGCCATTGGTTCATAGTTCATGTGTTTCCATTCGTTTGGCTATTTTTTTTAACTCTTTATGATGAGGTAATATCTATCCTTGATGTTGAGGTGTGCTTCTTAGATGCAGGAGAGGGAAGGATCCTGTTTTCACATCCATTCTGTTAGTCTGTATTTTTTGTTAGAGAATTGAAAGGATTGATGTTGAGAGATATCACTAACCAGTGACTATTGATTTCTATTATTTAGTTGGTGGTGGTGGTAGTAGTTGTGGTGGTGGTAATGGTGGTGGTGGTAATGGTTGTGGTGGTGGTAGTTGTGGTGGTGGTAATGGTGGTGGTGGTGTGTGTGTGTCTGTGTGTGTGTGTGTTTGTGTGTGAGTGTATGCTCCCTTTTATTAAATTTTGTTCATCTGAAATTATGTATTTTCTGTGTTTTCATGGGTATGTTAACCTCTTTATATTGGTGTTTTTCTTCTAGCACTTTATTTAGCTCTGGATTTGTAGATAAACATTGCTTAAATTTAGTTGTACCATGAAATGTCTTGTTTTCTTCTTTTTGGTCATTTAAAATTTTGCTGGATATAGTATCCTGGGTAGGCCTCTCTGGTCTCTTTAGTGTTTGCAACACTTGTGTCCAGACTCTTCTGGCTTTTAGAGTTCCAATTTAGTAGTCAGTTGCAATTCTAAAAGATCTGTTTTTATAAGGTATTTGGTCTTTTCCCTTGCATCTTTCAATATTCTTTCTTTGTTCTGTATGTACAGTGTTTTGATTATTTTGTGCCCAGGACACCCCCTTTTCTCTTTCTAATCTATTTGGTATCCTGTATACTTCTTGTACCCTTATAGGCCTTTCCTTCTCTGTTTAGGCCAGTTTTCTCCTATGATTTTGTTGCCCTTGTCCTGGACTTTCTCCAGTGTTCTATTTCAATTATTCTTAGATTTTGACTTTTCATAGTGTTGCAGATTTCCTTGGTGTTTTATGCCATGACGATTTTATATTGAAAATTTTCTTTGACCTATGTATAAATTTTGTCATGTCATATCTTTAATAGGTGACATTCTCTCTTCTATCTCTTGTATTATGTTAGAGAAGCTAGGCTCATAGTTCCTGCTCGAATTCCTAAATTTTTCATTTCTAGAATTCCCTCAGTTTGGGTTTTCTTTATTGACTTTATTTCCATTTTCAGGTCTTAAATAGTTTTATTCATTTCCTCCAATTATTTGTTTGTGTTGTCTTGGTTTTCTTTGAGGGACCAGTTGTTTGTTTGTGCTTTCCTGGATTTCTTTACGGGATTTATTCATTTCCACTTTAAGGATCATTATTATATTCATAAAGGCTGTTTTAAGGTCCTTTTCTTGTGCTTCCCCTATGTTGGAATATTCAGAGCCTGTCATGGTAGGCTTGCTAGGCTGTATTGGGGATATATTGTCCTGGCTGTTATTGATTGTATTTTTATGCTGGCATCTAGGCATTTAGGGTTGGGAAGATTAGAGTTCTAGGTACTGCTATCTGTTTTTACTGTTGTTTTGTTTTTGTTTTTGTTTGTTCTTTTTTTTCTGTGTTGACTAGGTGGTTTGTTTTTTTTTTTTTTTTTTTGTTTTGTTTGTTTGTTTTCCCTCAATATTTTAGGAAAGTATGGTGAATGGGTATTTCCCAGTAGGAAATTTTCTGTGGACCTTATAGGTGTGGTCCCTAGGGTTCCAGGTTAAATGTTTTTCTGGGTATTGGGAGCTAACATAGGAATATGGATAGGCAAGGCTACTGAGGAAGTTCACAGAAGGAAGGAATGGAGAGTGTTACATCAGGATATGCTTATTTATTTTCTTTGAAATGGGGGTTATGAGAGAAGTAAGATAACCCCAAGATTTGCTATGGAGCTGGGGATGAGGTTAGGGAATTGGATTTGGAGGAAAGGAAGGAGAGCTGAGGATCTACAGTGAACCCACCTGCATTCTTGACAGGAGTGGCTTGCCAGCTAAAAGGAAGTGCTTGCTGGAGCTGGGGGCTGGGATAAATAATGTGTGGAGGAAGAAGGGCTAGGAGGGCAAGACCTGCGTGATCTAGAGTATATGTGAGAAGGGGAAGAAGGAAGGCTGCAGCAGGTCTTCTGTTGCTGAGTTAGGGATGAGACTGGAGATTGGTTCAGGAGGAGAGGGAGGAGTGGTGAAGGTCTTCAGTTAGCTTGACTGTTTCCCTGGCCTGATCAGCTAATATGTTCCCAGGAAATTCCTGGTGGTGTTCTAGGCTAGGAAAATGGATCGAGATGGTGGTAAGGAATGATGGAAGGGAAGATCTTTATGATCTGTTGGGGATGAGATCAGAGAGTAGATGGAGACTGAAGCAATTGTTTCTTACAGAGCTGGGTTGAGGCTAAAAAAATGGGTCTGGGGGACCAGAAGAGGTGAAGATCTGATGTCAGTCCACTTTATTCAATGGCAGGAATGTCCTGTGGACTAGCAAGTAGTGCCTGGAATAGCTGGGTACTGGGATAAAGCAACATATGAAGGAGTGGGGTTAGGAGGGGCAGATCTGTGGGATCCACTAGAGATAGGATAGAGGAGGTTATTGTAGGTGTTCTGCTGAAGAGCTGGGGATGAGACTGTAGGTTTGATTTGGGGTAACAGAGGGATAGTTGAAGATCTGCAGTCAGCTTACCTGGTTTCCTGGCAGAAGTCGCCTGTGGGTTAGCAAGGAGGGCCTGTTCACGATGGGGCCTGAGATCAGATATATTATTTATAATAATTCCATTGTAACTGAACTGAGGGAAGTAGTTAGCCATCTGATAATAGATTGTCATGGCTGCATACTCACATATATCAAAAGTTAAATGTTACCTGAAGCCCATGCCAGAGGACTAGAAGTTCTAAGGAGGTATTTGTTTTTCTTTTTAACTGGCAAGGGGCTTCACCTCAGAAATCTATGAATGTGGTTGGAATACTAGCTATGATTACAGATTTGAATTTAAAATGCAGACTTGGCTATTTACAGTTGCAAATGCTTGTAATTTTCTATACCCATGGCCTGTATAAACGGTATGGATTTTTTTCCTCATTTTGATGTGCACGTTTTAAACATGTGTGAAATCTGAACTGTTCTTTGTTGGTTGGTTGGCTGGTTGGCCAAAGATTTATTATCTTCACGATGCATTCTGATTGTTTTTCTGGAAGTCCTTTATTTTTACATGACATGATTACATGTATTTACACTTGTACATGCCAAGCTTCTGTAAAATGCAAGCTTCCTTCACATTCACTTATGTTTCATTGATTGTTTTGTTGTTTTGTTTTGTTTTCTTCCTGATCATTTGTGCCACACATAGGATTTGGTTTTTAGGTGCTTTTTGTTGTATTTTCCTGGAAAACATACCACATTAAATTTATCTTCCATCCTACCCTGCAGATACTTTCTGTTCTCTACAATAACCATGTATTTATTCAGCATATTTTTTTCCATTTAAATTTCTGATCTCTCTAAAAGTATATATGCATACAGTTTGCTATAGGACATTGACTTATACCTTAATAAGTAACCTGCCATTTCTCCAAAGATTCTCTCTTTCTTTTTTGTTTTTGTTTTTGTTTTTCAAAACAGGGTTTCTCTGTGTAGTTTTGGTACCTGTCCTGGATCTAGATCTGTAGACCAGGTTGGCCTTGAACTCACAGAGATTCACCTGGCTCTGCCTCCTGAGTGCTGGGATTAAAGGCGTGCGCCACCACCGCCCAGTTTCTCCAATGATTGTAAACAGTACTTTTCTCCTACAGCATTATACTAAAATCTTAAAACGTACATATATGCAGACTGTCCATTCTGTTCACATGAGTGTTCACTGGTTTATCATAACATTAACATATTTAGACAATTTATTTCACCATTAATGTATACTTTATGCCCTATAATAATTTTTTCAACCATACTATTTTTGTTTAATTTTCAAAATTTATTTATTTATGTGATTTTCATACATATTTAATGTACTTACCTCATTTGTTGCCTCCTCCTATTCGTTCTAATTCCTCCTGTGTCCCACTCTACTCTTTCTCAAATGCATGGCCTCTTAGTCTTTAGTTATCCAACCTGCTGAGTTCATTTAGTGTTGCTCATATGCATATGCATTTTTTTTCTGAGCAATTATGATTCATAACTTATCAGAGTACTTGTGCTGGCTTGATTTTGTGTCGTTAAGCTAGAGTCACAATGTAAGAAAGAATCTTGATTGAGAAAATGCCCCCAGCAAAATGGACTGTGGGCAAGTCTGTGGTACAATTTCTTCCTTGATGATTGGTGTGGGAGGGTCCAGTGTTGTAGTCTTTGGATCCCTTTCTTTTTTTTCTCTCTCTCTTTTTTTTTTCTCTTTATTCTTTGGGGGCCTACAAACCAGCTCTGAAATGAGTACATGGAGACTTATTCTTTCTTATGAATGCCCAGTCTTAGCTTGGCTTTTTCTAGTCAGCTTTTCTTAACTTAAATTATCCTGCCTACCTTTTGCCTCTGGGCTTTTACCTTTCTCTATTCTGTATATCTCTCTTTACATCTTATTCCATAGCTGGCTGTATAGCTGGGTGGCTGGCCCTTGGCATGCTTTCTCCTTTTTCCTAACTCTTCCTTCTCCTCATTCTTCTTCTCCTATTTATTCTCTCTGCATGCCAGTCCCATCTATCCTCTCTCTCCTGCCTAACTATTGGCTGTCTATCTCTTTATTACACCAAACAGGTGTTTTAGGCAGGCAATATAACACAGCTTCACAGAGTTAAATAAATGCAACATAGAAGAATATGACACATTTTGCCTCATTAAACAAATATTCCACAGTATAATAGAATGTAACACATCTTTAACTAATTTTCCACAACAGTCCAGCTCTTTGTGGGCAGTACCACTCCTGGGTGCTATAAGGAAGCAGGCTAGGAAGGCCATGAGGAACAAGACAATGAGAAGCATTCTTTCATGGTGTCTCTATCAATTTCTGCCTCTAGATTCCTGACTTTGCTTCCTGTCCTAATTTCCTTCAATGAAGAATTGTGATGGACAATGACTATAGGTTTTTGTGCTTACAAATAAACACTATGGAAACCAGAAATGTTGAACACATATTTCTCTCTTCAGAGGGAGAGATGTCTGATGTAATTTCTACTTGGATTGCTGGATGTGGAGGTTTCTAATAGGCTCTGAATTAGGCACCATAGATGAGAGGACAGACGATGTTTGAATTTCCAGATCTGATTTACCTCCTTAAGTAAAGTATGTTCTAGCTCTAGCCATTTACTTACAAATTTCATGGTTTTTTTTTCTTTATGACTACATAGCATTCTACAATGTATATGTATCACAATTTTATTATCTATACGTTAGTTGAAGGTCATTTTAATTCGTCAACATGACTGGGGCTGAGTAAGTATCCCCAGAGTAGAATATGCAGTCATTTCAGCACATGCCGAACAATGATATGGTTGAGGCATATAGTAGATCTATTTTTAGCTTCTTGAGAATTTTTTACACTGAATGAGGGTTTCATTTTTCCCTTACTCTCTCCAGCATTGGTTGTTGGTTCTTTTGTTAATATTTGTCATTTGGAATGTGATAAGATGAAATCACAAAGTTGTTTTGATATGCATTTCCCTCATTACTAAGGATGTTGAGAACCTTTTGAGATATTTCATAGCCATTTTTATTACTTTTGCAAATTCTGTACAAATCAATAGTCAATTTTAATTGAGTCATTTGTTTTCTTGAATATTTGTTTTTAGTCCTTTCTATAATATAGATATTAATCCTTTTTTAGATGTGCATCTGCCAAAGATTTTCTCCCACTCTGTCAACTGCCTCTTCACTCAGTTGACTGATCAGAAACTTTTTATTTGTATGAAGTCTCATCTGTCAATTACTGTTCTTAATTTATTAACAGATGGAATCCTAACACAGTATTCTTTCCTACATTTGCAACTTGAAGAGTACTGCCTAAGTTTTCTTCTAGCATTGTTATTGTTTGAGGTTTCACACAGAGGTTTTTGATGCATTTGGGATTGTTTTCTGTAAAAGATTATAGATAAAGGTCAATTCCATTCTTCTACACATCAATATCCAGTTTTGCTAGCATCATTTATTGAAAAAGTTGTACTTTCTCTAGTGTGTATTTTTGATAATTTTGTCAAATATCACTTGGCTTTACTTAAGTACACTCTAGTTTTTATTTATTTTATTTTATTTTATTTTATTTTATTTTATTTTATTTTATTTTATTTTATTTTATTGTTTTTGTGCCTGTACCATATTCTTTTAAATTTACTATCCTGTCATAAATCTTGGAATTTGCAATGGTAATCACTACAGAATTGTTTTTCCCCCTCAGGATTATTTTAGACATTCTGGTTTATCTGTGATTTATTATGAATTTTAAGGTATTTTCTATTTTTTCTTATTAAAAATTTCACCTCATTTATTTGGTCCATCCCTATATCTCTTGTATGAACCCAAATTGAGTATGGTGCATGATATTTTAATATATGCCTATATTTGACTCACAAATATTTTGCTGTGTACTTTAGAATTGATGTTCAATGGGAATATTGTACTATCTATCTATGTATTTATCTATCTACCTATGTATCTATGTATCTACCTATCTATCATCTATCTCTCTGTTTGTGTGGTGTATTTTTTTGTCTGCTTTTTAAGTTTTAGACTATTATTGGCTTCATAGAGTTTAAGTATGTTTCTTCTTTCTCTGTGAGTGGAATAATTTTAAAAGTATTGTTTATGGATCTTTGAAAGTCTGATAGAATTCTTCTGTGAATCAATATGAACCAAGCTTTGGTTGTTCTTGAAAGTCTTTATATTAATGTTTATGTCTTTTAGTTGTTATGAATATATTTAGGGTGTTAAACTCTTCTTGGTTTGACTTTGGTCATTTTGATGAATCTAGAAATTTATCCATTTCTTTTAGATATTCTAAGTTAACAGAGTATAGGATTGTAAAGTATTCCCTTAAGATATTCTGAATTTCTTTCATATCTACTGTGGTGTTTTCTGATCAGTGCTGAATCTGTTGATTTAGGTTACTTTTTTCTTTCTGTTCAATTGATAAGGCTTTGTTGATCTAGTTTATTTTCTCATAAAAGATAGAATCTACTCTCACACTGGCTGATTCTTAGCAATTTTCTTTGTAAGTCTTTCATTAACTTGCACTCTGATGTTTATTATTTCTTAGTGGATTTGTTTTGGTTTTGTTTATACACATTCTTGAGTCTCATCATTTGTTTATTCGTGCCTTTTCTGAATTTTTAAAATTATGTTTTGTAGCCAGAAGTTTTCCTGTGTCATGCCAGGTCCCACAGCCACTTGGTCCCAAGTAAACACACAGAGGCTTATATTAATTACCAACTGTTTGGTCTATGGATCAGACTTCTTACTAGTTAGCTCTTAAAACTTAACTCACTCCAATTAATCTATGTTTTGCCATGAAGCTTTGTGGAAGCACATCTTGCTTCTCCTAGTGGCATCTTGGAGCATCTCCACCAACTCTGCCTTTCTTCTCTCTCTGTCTCTCTTGGATTTCCCACCTGGCTCCATCTTGCCCTTCCATAAACCAACACAGCTATATTTATATTAACCAATGGTAGCAACACATATTCACAGCATACAGAAAGATATCCTACAGCAATGCTTTGAGATTATATTACATCATTTTCCCCTTTCCTTTCCCTCCCTTCAAATCATCTTATACACCTCTCTTCGCTCTTTTTCAATCCATGACCCCTTTATTCATTAATTTTTGTTTTACATACATATATATATATATATAATATTGAAAGCTATATATATTCATTAATTTGGTTAATATAACAAGTCATATACATGTATTTACATAAATATAACCTGATCTGTCTGTTAATAGATTTCCCTCTTGGGACTTTGTTTAATATGTTCCAGGGGGTTTATTGTTATGCTTTCCATTGTCATTAAGTTCCATGAGTTTGTTTTTTTTCCTGGATTTTTTCTTTGATCCACTTGCCAGTCAGTAATATATTGTTTAATATGAAGTAGTTTGTGTAAATACTAGAGATTTGTTTGCTGTAAATTTCAAACTTTATATGAATAGAATACATGGAGTTATTTAATTTTTTTTTGTTTGTTTGTTTTAAAGATTTGTTTTGTGTTCAGGCATGCAGTTTGTTTTTATAGACTCTCCCATGAAATGCTTAGTCTAATGGCTATTATTTGGTGTTTGGGTGGAATGATGTAGATATCTGTTAGGTCCATTTGATACATGATGTCCTTCAGTTTTAATGCCATTATATTTCTTTGCTTGCTTGTTTGTTTGTTTATTGTCCAGATAATCTCAGTATTGAAGAAAATGGATTATTGAAATCACCTACTATTTATGATTTTGGTATGTGTTTGTATGTTCAATAGTAGTGTTTTTATGAAATTGGGTGTGCCAGAGTATAGTGCATATATAATCAGAGTTGGTGTCTTATTGGTTTATTGTCCCCATGGTTAGAATGAAGTGCTTTGTATTTCCTCTGATTAGTTTTTGTTTGAAGTTTGTTTTGTCAGATATTGTAATATCAACACCCACTTGATTCCTGTCTCATTTTTTCTTTTTATTAAGAGATTTTCTATTTGTTTTACATATCAACTATGGATGCCCCTGTCCTCCCTCCTTCTACCCCCAGCCTTTCCTCCCAACCCACCTCCCCATTCCCACCTCCTCCAAGGCAAGATCTTGCCTGGGGAGTCAGCAGAGCCTGGTATGTTCAGTTGAGGCAGGTCCAAGCCCCTCCTCACTGCACCAAGGCTGAGCAAAGTGTCTCAGCATAGGCCCCACGTTCCAAAAAGCTGGCTCATGCACTAAGGACAGGTCCTAGTCTCACTGCCTGGGGAATGCCTAAACAGTTCAAGCTAAACAATGGTCTCATTTATCCCGAGGGCCTAATCCAGTTCCATGGGGGTTCCTTAGCTATTGGTTCACAGTTGATGTGTTTCCACTAGTTTGGCTAGTTGTCTCTGTACTTTTTCCAATCATGGTCTCTGGATCTCTTGCTCATATGATCCCTCCTCTCTCTCATCGATTGGACTCCTCAAGCCCCACCTGGGGCTTGGCCGTGGATCTCTGCATCTGCTTCCATCAGTCACTGGGTGAGGGTTCTATCATGACAGTTAGGGTGTTCGGCCATCAATCATCAGAGTAGGTCAACTCAGTCACTCTCTCCACCATTGCCAGTAGTCTATAGTGGAGTCATCTTTGGGGATTCCTGGGGACCTCTCTAGCACTCTGCTTCTTCCCATTCCCATGGTGTCTTCATTTATCATGGTATCTCTTTCCTTGTTCTCCCACTCTGCTCCTTATCCAGCTAGGGCCTCCTGCTCCCCTAAGCTCTCTTTCCCCAGACCTTTGCCCTCCATTAACCCCCCTCACCCCTAGTTTGCTCATGTAGATCTCATCCATTTCTCTGTTGCTGGGTGATCCCTGTATCTTTCCTAGGGTCCTCTTTACTAGTTTGCCTCCTTGAAGCTGTGACTTGCAGTCTGGTTATCCTTTGCTTTACATCTAGTATCCACTTATGAGTGAATATCATTTTTTAAAATACTTTAAAAAAATCTTTTCCTGTATATTGGCACATACATTTAAAGCTAAGTTGAGTTTCCTGTAGGGATAGAAACATAGATTTTGATTCTTAACTGCTGTGTTTATCGTTCTGTATAAATCAAACACTGATTGGCCAGTGGCCAGGCAGGAAGTATAGGTGGGACAAGGAGAGAGGAGAATTCTGGGAAGTGGAAGGCTGAGAGAGGGAGACACTGCCAGCCCCCGCCATGGCAAGCAGCATATGAAGATGCCAGTAAGCCATGAGCCACATGTCAAGGTATAGATTTATACAAATGGGTTAATTTAAGATATAAGAACAGTTAGCAAGAAGCCTGCCACGGCCATATAGTTTGTAAATAATATAAGCATCTGTGTGTTTATTTTATAAGTGGGATGTCGGACTGCCGAGGCTTGGCGGGACCTAGAGAGAAAACTCTAGCTACACTTAATGTATTCAACTAACCTGTGTTTTAAGAATAGAGACTTGAGACCATCAATATTTAGCATTATTTTTGAAAAGTGTGTGTTGATTTTAAACTTATGGTTTTTTTTTTTTCTATTTGTGTTTCTCTTTCTGGTTTATGATTTGGTAGCAATAACATTTTTTTCTTCTTTCTATAGTCTCTTGCCTTATTCCCCCTTTTTAGTCTGAAATATTCCTTCTAGTATCTCCTTAAGGATAGTTTGATGGACATGAATCATTTTAGCCTGTTTATATCATAGGAAATGTCTGTGTTCTCAAATATGGCAGGTAGTTTGAAGGGTGTGGTACTTTAGCTTGACATCCATGATGTTGTTATTCCAGGATCCTTTGGCTTTCAAAGATTCCACTAAGGAATCAGCTGTTATCCTGACAGGTTTTCCTTTATATGTAACTTGTGTTTTTGTTATTGTTTGCTTTTCTCTTGCAGTTTCCAATACTCTTTCTTTTTTCCATATAATTAATATTTTAACTGTTACGTTCTATGAGAAATTTCTTTTCTAGTCTTGTCTAATTGGTTTTCTGTGTGTTTCTTATATCTATATAGTTATACATTTCCTTAATTTGGGGAAGTTCTCTTCTATTATATAGTTGAATATCTAGTTTATCTTATTGACCTGGGATACTTTCCCTTCATTTATGACTGTAATTAGAAGACATTGTATTTTAATGGGTCAAAAAGTTGTTTTATGTTCCTTTTGTGTGCATGCATGTGTGTTTATTTATTTTTTTTTTGTATTCTTAGTTTGTGTGGTCTAATTACTTTATCTTCAAGTCCTGATATTCTATTTTTACTCAATTCATTTTACTTGTAAGGCCCTTTGGTGAGTTTTCTAATTGGATTATTGAATTTTAAATTCATCTCCACTTCAGCTTGAGTTTTCCTCAATATTTTTATTTCTTTAAAATATTCAGCTTTTAAATACTGGATATCCTTCATCATTTCATTCAGATATTCAAATCTTTGTGATTTCTTGGGTACCACACCAGCTTTTGTTACTATTCTCATTTAATTCATTTAGTACTTTGTGTGTCTTTAATGCCTCCCTCCCCGAATTATTTGATGATGTTTACAGTTGTGCCTCTAAGGTCTGTATCCTGGTATTCATTTAAGGTAATTCTCATTCGAGAACATTTCTATACAACTAGTGGATTTGGATCAAGAGGGATATACTGTCGTCACTTTTCAATTGTTTTGATGATTTTGTGGTGAGGCCTGGAGAGAAACTCCCCAGCTACACCTGCGATTGTGGTTCTATGTAAAATGTGAGTTACTTCATATATGCTTCACATCTGAATGCCTCAGACTGGACCTGGGCACAGGATGAGTGCTACAGGAAAGGCCTAGAGTTTGAATGTGTTAGGTGAGTTTATATACCAGGCCACTAAACTTTCTTAAAATATACAGCTAACTATAACATTTTTAAAAAAGAAACATGATTTCTAGAGTTCAAGTGCTTGAACTCCTCTTTTATAGGTCTTTTTTCTTCCTATCTTAAAACAAATGTGTTCAGTAAATTATCTTTAGTACTGAAGCTAAAATTGTGAGAGATAGCACACAATGTGCAGTATATAAGATTTAGTATTAAAGTAAAAACTTCCAATTTTGTCACAATTAAGCTTTCGGTTTCTCCATAAGGCTTAATGATTTCATTCATTTGACTAATGTTTTGATAGGAAGATGCCTCAGGGTGTCTAACTTATCTGTTTATTTAGAAATCTTAGCAGGATAGAGACCTTTTATTTTTTTCTGCAGAAACCAGTCAACACATATCTTGTAGTTTGTACAATTGTATTAACAAAGCCTTCATTTGTCAGAATGGTCATGTGCTTACACTCTCTCAAAAGGCACATACCACTATGTTGTCAGATGCATTGACCTCTTTGTTGACCTAACCTAAAGAACCAACAAAGAACAATTTTATGTTCTTTTTCTTTCTAATGTATATGTGCTTTGATTTGTTTTGCTTTTCTTTCTGACTTTTTAGGGTTACATGGTTCATGTTATACTGTTCTGTGTTTCTAGGCCATTCTCTTTCTTATACATAATCTGTTTTCCCAACTTTTTGTTTTATCAGATACAATGTAAGCTGTAACAGGAGCTTTTGTCTTTCTCGCTCTTGTCAACATCTATTTAGTATGAATCATTGGCTACGGGTGATATCATTCAAAATCCTTGTACTACCATGAAGTCTGCACACAAAGAACTATAAGCAACTAAGGAATGATGAAAATGAGAGAAATAGTCTTACCCAGGGAAGAGGACACCCATTGGTTATGTAATATCAAACAATCAGCCATGAAAACAGACTAAGCAGGGTACACTCATGTGTTAAGGAATATATTTGTGCATACATATATATGTGTATATATACACATATATATATATATGCATGTACCAATAATGAATGAAAAGAAACTATGAATTTTAAAGAGAGCAAGAAGGAATGTGGTGAGGGTTTAGATGAGAAGAGGAAGATGTAAATGCATTATAATCTTAAAAATAAAAGCCCCTTATTAGTAAAAATAAGGAATATCCTCTTGCTTGTCCTCCTTGTGGAAATAAAGCACTCTGTGTTATGAAGATCAGTAAACATTTAGTCCTGTTAATCACTGTCTCCAGTAACATTTAATTTGCTAATGTTATTTCTCGAGAATTAATATTGTTACTGATGTTATCATCATTTCATTCAGAATTAATTGAATATAGCCATCCTTGACACAATAGTAAGCTTTAGTAGCTATAAGAAAAAACAGAAACATTCCTTGATTTAGAAACCAGGTAATAGAACCAAGAGAAGTCCACACGTATGGCCATCATCACAAAACCACAAAAGACTGAAAGCCCAAAATAGTCTTATAGAAATTCTTAACCTACCAGTCCCATAGAAATTTCTTAAATGAAAGTTACCTAGATGAACCCTGGAGCACAGAACATAGTAATAGACATAACCTTCACCAAAGAATCAAAGAGTCTAAAGACAACAGAAACAAACAAGTCAGTATGGATTTATATGTCATACTACCATGATCCGTGGTGACTAAAATGAATGCTAGCCCTTTTCATTTTTCTAAACATGTACTTTAAACTAAAAACAAGAAAAAATTGATTTGTATTTAAAGAATGTATGTTGGCTCAGTCTTCAACACACCATTTCCTGGAAGAATTATCACTAAATCCAACTTCCATATTCTCTTATGTGTGAGGGACAGAGTTTTATAATTGTCAGTGGCTTGGGGTTACATATCAAAATTGAAGAATAACAAGCATTTTCAGCATAAATGAGGTAAAATGGAAGGATTAATTTTAAAAGTAGGAATTTATATAAACTTGCCATAGATTTTGGCCCTGTTATTATTAAGACATGGATTTGAATTTATGTGTTTAAATCTGATCAAAAGAAAAGTATTTTCCTATGATAATAATGAATCAGCAACATCAGGCTTTCTGTGAAACAAAAGTTTGTTCTACTAATGTTACAAATACATAAGTATTCAATAACAGACTTGAAAAAGTGTAGAATAACAAATAAACAGTCTGTTTTTCTGGTTTGTAAGATAATGATTTACATTGACATGCAACGCTATTTGTTGATATATTTACTTTTAAATTCTGTTAATCTAAAAAGTTACAGTTAATATAATGTTGCTACTACATTTGAAAACAGCATGGAGTGAAATGGAAAAAATCTTGATATACTAACTATATTTGATTATGTCATATGAATAATATAAGATTTCTAGAGAACATTACATTTAACTCATAAAGCTTTGAGTATATTGGGTGTAAGTATAGTATTTGATATTAGAGACATGTGGTATTATATAATTTGTTTCATGAAGCCAAAAACATATTAAATTACTGATAATAGAGATCATTAGAATTTTTCAAGTGGCTCAGGCCTGCAATCATAGTCACTTTGGAGGCTCTTGCAAGAATATTATAATTCAAAGTTTGTTTGGGCTATAGATCAAGTCCAAGGTCAGTCTGAGCAACATGAGACCTCATACCAAAATAAAATGAATACAAAAATAGTGATGTTATGACTCAGTTATCAGACACCTGGTTAGTATGTTTTCTGCCCTTTCTGAATCCCTGCTACCATAAGGGAGAGTGTTTCTGGTTTCCATGGTTTATTAAAGGCATCTTACTTTCTCCTAGGAACTAGTAGTCTGCAGCAGACAGTGTCTTGGAATTATTGTTCTCTGATCCCTTGTATTCTTTTGTGATTACCACTTTCTTTTGTTCATCACTAAATCATGCAAAAGACTATATGTTAAAATATCATTTCCCCACTGTGACCAGGTCTTAATGGTAATCATCTGAAATAATTGCTTGTGTCTTGATATAATACCCCTGGGAATGCCTTCTTATTTCTGGTTATGCACAATAAACCTGACCGTGTCAAGTTAATTACTGTATTATTTCCACTCAAAGTGATGAAGTTAACTGAAGGGCTCAGCTAATATATTTTACTAACACTTTCTATGAATTCCTTTACCTTGTCTCATGAAAACACTGTAAAACAGAATAACTAAAATAGCAAAGCTCTCAGACAGATAATTCACCATTCTTGAAAACATGCTGAAATGTTTTTGCAATGTTAATATATCTGTCTATGGTACTTATTTATTCAGTTGTTAAAGCCAATTGTATGTCGCAGAGATCCAGAGGAATTTGTGTTTTTCACATTGCCAAAAATGTGCAGTAGTCAAAGACTTTTAATAAGACTTCCTTCCTTGCACTATTTATTCAAGCTAAGCATGTATATCTTAGGATTCAACCATTATATTTCTGAATAAATAGTTTTTAAAAAACCTTAGTGTATGTCCTCTGATTAACATGTATAAAAATGTTCATTATATTAATTGTAATGGCCTAACTTTGTAAGCAACACAAGTGGATAGAACTGGCTGAATATCAAGCAAATCAGTTTATATCCATAAGTGAGAATGCATCTATTAATAAAGAGCATTGGTAAATGGCATAGTAGATGATATGAGTACATTTCATACATGAAATTAAGCAGAAGTTAGGAATAGAAGGTATTGCTCTTCTTTAATGGATAGATTGACTCTGTAATGATTGCAAACAAAATTGTGTAATAATATCTAGAATATTTCCTATTATCCCTGCTATTCTAATGTGTATTTACAGAAAATGATGCTAATTTACCTTGAGAATACTGTGGTGTACTTCTTTTCTCTTTTTCTTCTAGTGTCCTGAATTTAAAAGGCCTCGAGACATTGCAGTTGACTGGGTTGCAGGAAATATTTATTGGACTGATCATTCAAGAATGCACTGGTTTAGCTACTATACTACTCACTGGACCAGCCTGAGGTACTCCATCAATGTTGGACAGCTCAATGGCCCCAACTGCACCAGACTCTTGACTAATATGGCTGGCGAGCCCTATGCTATTGCTGTAAATCCTAAAAGAGGGTAGGTTGATGCTTGGTGTTTCTGTTTCTCCATAGAATGTGGATAGCCGTACTTATAGATTTTGTTCTGTATTTTTATTCAATGTGGGACAGATTTCTGAGATCTGAAAATATCTATCCTGTTCTCTCAGAACCATTTCCTTTCTCAGATGTTGACACAAAATATTTTTATAAATGTTTTCTATATTATGCAATTAGTACATGTGTGTGTATCTCTTTTCTTGTCTCATGTGTTTATTTGCATGGATTACGAAACAGTGAAGTGGACGTGATGGTCACATGGCTACCACTATTTATTAGACATCAATTGAATTTTCTAGACATTAAACATATCAAAGATAATACTTGGAGGTTAAGGAAAACAAAATATGAAGACATATATTCAGATTTAAATTTCTTTACATTTTGATGATTTAATCTGAACATATCCTCTCTGTGGTACAAAAATGAAAAGCCTCCATGCAATGTTGAAAACTAAAGGGAAATGTTAAATGAAAGTCTTAAATATCTAAAAAAAACCCCAATTAGTAGAAATGTAGAATATATTATCCACTAAATGAGAAAACCATTTCTTTTTTCAGAAATAGTTTCTTAGTACTACCTGTAATTTCAGCACTTGAAGGTATAACGGTATAGAGTTCAAGGCCAGAATCAGCTACATAAGGAGCTTGATGCTAGCCTGGGCTTTCCTATCTGGAAAAAAAGAAAGGGGAAAGAAAAAGTACTCTTTTGAGGGGAGGAGGATTATTCTAATGACTTTAACTTTATTTTTTTAATTTTTATTGAAAATAGAGTCTTCGGATAATTTTCTTCTCTCATATAACACATCCCAACCATAGCTTCTCCTCCCTCTACTTTCCCAGATCCCTGCACCTCCCCTGAAGATTTTCTACATGTATATAAAAATATTTTGATCATATTGACAACCCTGCTCCCTGCTTTGAATCTTTTAAGAGCTCCCTCCTCACCATGTCCCCTTCCAATTTCATGTCTATTTCCTTTTACACTCTTATTTTACTTTTATCACCCACCTATTTGTGCATCATCTATAATGCCTTGAATAATCTGTCACTATAAGATAATTTTAAGTTATAAAAGTAGTTTTCTCTTGAGATTTTTTTAAGGGGTTTTCAGAACTAAAATTTATACAACAAATAATAATCTATGATGTATATTATTAAATAATATATCTAAAATTTACATTTGGCTAAGATTTTATGTGCAATATTGTTTTGCTGTCTGATTTGGACATTGTGTAGTTTTCAATTTTGGTCAGTAATCTGCTTATTGGGGGGACTAGATCACTTTGATATATGTGGTCTGAGTAGACACAGGTAAAGCATGGACACATTTTCACAGCACTATCTCCAAGCTAATCTCCTTGACCTACTCTCTTCAGGATGATGTACTGGACTGTAATTGGGGACCACTCCCATATAGAAGAAGCAGCCATGGATGGTACTCTGAGGAGGATTTTAGTACAAAAAAACTTACAGAGACCCACAGGTATGATATATTTGGTATATGAATCAAGATGATAAGCGTATTAGTATTAACAGCTCATTCTCATATTCTTCATGAAAAACATTTACAAGTAGATAAACGATGTGTAGTATGATGTTACAGAAGTCATTAACATTTTGTATTCTAGTTTCCCAATTCTAAAGTCAGGTTATTATTATACTGCTACTACATTATAAGGTATTATTTAAAAACTGTCTAACTTGTAAGTCTATTAATAGGTTCTTACATGAATAAGATTTTGCCTATCCCACCAATACATTGGGGTATTTTTGCAGATGCATGTTAATGTTACTGAGGTATGTGGTTAATATTTCTAGAGGATACCAAGAGAAATGAACTCAAAGATGGCAAACATAACTACTTTCTCTAAAAAGCCAGGTTTCATGGTGTCTGTCCTTTGCATTCAGTTCTTTTTTATGTTATCCCATTATCCTTCCCAGATCTCATTTAGGATTCCCAATATTCTCCTCTCTCAGCACCACTCAGGGCTCCATTCTTGACTCTGTCCCACATTTCCTGCTGGTTCCAGCTTTCTTTATCAGAATGCCCAAGGCTTGTTCCTGTGTCTTGCTAAATATTTTCTACTGCCCAGTATTAAACTTTAACATTTCAGTAGTAATATAATTGTTAACTGCCATATACTCAGTGCACCCGAGTCAAAAGAACCAAATGGTGTCTCATTTGCATGATCTATTTAGTTTTTTATTTATGCTTGGTTATCTTTCATACTTAAAATAAATCTGGTCATTGTATATTCTTTAACTTTTCATTTGCCTCGTGAATTGTACTTGACTCTACTGTTTTAATTCTTTATGGTTTTGAGAAAGTTGGGATATTAAGCCTGTTGACATATGTCTTCCATTCAAGTACCACATGCTTCTGGAACTGAAGCAAGTTTCTACACTCATGAAACAAATGTCAACCATGTGAAACTTATGCCATAGTAGAAGTGAGAGTACATACTTACATAATTTTATACAGTTCTAATTACTGGCTACAAAAGAAGAGCCAGACAGGATGTATAACTGTTTGGGATACTCTTTCATTATGAGTTCAGATAATTCAATTCTATAATTTGTTGCTTAAGAAGTAACCTGAATAAAGAAAGGCAGCTCACTGTGTTAGAATTTTTTATTTTATTTACTGTGACTAACACCAGAAACTTCTTCAAAGAACAAAGGTTTATGGGCTCAGGGTTTTAAAACTTATTAATTACATCCATTGCTTGAGTCTGAGGGGAAAGATAATGATATGATGCTATCAGTGTTTTCCTGAAAATGCTTACCCCATGGCAGAGAAGAAACAAAGAGAAACACATGACCAAGGACCAGGTAAAACTGTCAAAGTCTTCATCCCAACTCCCCACTTTTCCACAACCTCCTAGAATACCACCTGATTTGCTTTTCTGTTACTGGAATAAAATATTATGACCAAAAGCAAATTAGGGGAGGACAAGTTTTATTTGACTTGTACTCTCAGCTCATAACTCATCACACAAGGAAATCAGGGCCAGATATCAAGGCAGTACCTAATATAGAAACCTGCAGTGATATTTTATTTTTGCTCTAATAAATAAAGCTTACCTGGAAAAAGCCAGCCATTATAAGTAGATACAAAAGTCATGCAATGTTAGCACAGGCCTTTAATCCTATCACTTGGGAGGCAGGGATCTGTCTGGTTCTATGTGAGTTCAAGACCACACTGGGAACAGAGCCAGACATGGTGGCACATGCCTTATATTCCAACACTAGTTAACCGTGGAGGTCTAGAGGTCTGTACAGACAGACAGGAAGTGACAGAGCTGGGCAAGAAGAAAAAGTGATGTAGACAGAGAGAACAAATCAAATCAAAGCAAGGCATATAGGCCTGGTTAGACAGGAAGAATCTCGCCTTTGGAAGCTGCAGAGTTGGTGAGGTAAGGTTAGCTTATAGCTGTTCTTATTCCCCATCTCTCTCAGGTTTTCACCCCTATATCTGGATCTGTGTTTTCTATTAATAAAACCATTTAGAAGTTCATCTACAGAAACCCATGGAAGAATGCTATTTACTGCTTTGTTCTTTGGCTCATACACAGAGAGCTTTCTTACATAGCCCAGAACCACCAGCTAAGGGATTGTACCACCCATACTGGGTTGGGTTCTCCTGCATCAGTTGGCAATTAAGACAGTCACAGGCATGCCTAACCCATGGACCAACACAATGAGGGCAATTCTTCAGTTTATGTTCCCTCTTTTCAGGTGACTCTAGTTTGTGTGAAGTTGATGATAAAAGCTAGCCAGGATACTACTATCTGTAGATCAAGCCTTCAAATGTGGGGCATTTCCTATTCAAAACATAGTATCACTCATGTGAATATGTGATACAAGAGCTTTCCATATAGTGAGGATGGTAAATTCTGTTAGGGGACGTGCTTTACCACTTGTCAAGATGAAAGACCTTTAGTTGCCTGGAATAATGTAAGTTATTCAAGAGGTTGTGAGATATGAATTGGTAAGGTGATTGAAGTCCTTGAATATTTGGTAAAGAGTGGATTCTGGTCCAGCTTGAAGGGAAGCCAGTGGAGGGCACAGGAGTATCAGCAGCAAGACCTTCCGCAACAGAATTCTCATTTAAAAATATATTTTATTAGCCTATATTAATTATACATAATGGATTTCGTTATGACATTTTCACACATGGTTGAAATGTAATTTGATCTTGTGCACCCCATTATTCTCTTTTTTAGATAGCCCTCCTTCTCTTGTTTTTGTGTGTATGTAATTAACCCTGTTTACTTACAGGAGCCTGGGTATATTACCAGTGCCTATAGCACTGGAAGAAAAATGTCTCCCAAGTTCTTTAATCTAATTTTAAATTTTGATTAATTGTGTATTCACCAACAAGAAGCAAACATCTTAATAATATCTCTGTTAACATTTTGCACTATTTTTGTCTCTAGCTCATTTTTATTTCATTTGATAACTAATAAATATTCATAGAATTGCTTAATGGAGGGAGTATAAACAGGTATCTTTGCATTGGAGCAGTATTGGGATGGTGGTATTAGAAGAGTAACTTCCCAACCATTGGGTACCAATCAGTTTAGCAAATTGTTTAGAGAAGAAGATCAAGAGTGAGTCCCAAGCTTTTAAAGCTGCAATTAGAGATGAAATCTACCTGCCTAGTGTATTATAGGTTATCTGAGCAGGCACCACAGTATCTCCTCAGTGGATCTTGTGATATGCCCATATTGAAAATCTTCTACGTTACCCAAATCAACATTAAATAATTAGTGAAAGATTGGCACTGATTGTTGAAATATTTACCCAGAAGAATAACAAAATGAGTCAGAAATGTTCCTAAGTAAGCATAGGTTTTTGCAAACTGTGAAAATTTTTTCATGTTTTACAATATTGCAGTATTCAGAGGAAAAAAACATACACTTTAATAGAACAAATAATGTAAAGGATGCTACTTGGACTGTTTGAAGGATAAGAGATATTTGAAACATGGGCAGGTAATATAGTATGATGTCATTTTTTATAATGCTATTCTTGAGAATTCAAAACACTGAGTTCTGAATTTCAAGGGATCATTTACTTTTAAGTATGTAACTCAGAATGAAGTTATTTCCTGTGACATTGGTAATAGCATTAGCAAAGCAAGCAATGAAAGTAAAAGAGTTAAAACAATTCTGTATGTGTTAACCAACATAGAGCTCTGAGCCAGAGGCTCCACTATAGCACATGTAGCATGTTTTACTATGTCCGAATTCATAACCCTTCCAGAAGAAGACAGGGTATGTAAGATATCATGAAGTAAAAACAGACTCTTAAATACAGTCATGATTAGACATGACTTTGCAGCCAATAATAAATTATTCTGCCATTTTTTCTTAGTTGGTAATGTGAGTAACTTGAGGTGTTATTCATATTGCTTTGGAAGCACTTGTCCAATGCACCGAGTGTTCACAGACACTGAGAGATTAGTTTCTTTGTCAGACAAAGAATACTGTGACATGAATGTGTGGATGGGAACATGTGCCTGTTAGACAAAGCAGAGCTAGTGTAGTTATGTTTGTTAAGTGTATATGAGGATTGATAAGAGGCCGTAAATATATCAAAGACAGGTTAAAGATGAAAAATACTAAAACTGCATATTTTTTTCATCATGTACACCATTGTACTTCCTTATTATTAAAAAGTACCACATGTTCACTGTCTGTCATATACTACAATCGTTGGAAGTATAGGTTCCTGCACTCATGAAGCTTAACCTCTCAAAGAGTGTACCATAAAAGCAAGTTTGTGTTTGCACGTGTGCACACACATCTCATGTAAATTACACTGATGGAATGCACTGACACAAAGATGTCACTTCAACTACAATAGAAAAAAAGAGTCTTGGAAAAAGTGGAATGTTAAAATTCTTTCCTTGAACATGACAAAGAGCAGACCCTGGAAAATTTCACAATAAAAATTAGCAGATGTTCTTAGAGGGTCCCAAGGTAATAGGTGAAATTGAAGAAAAGCCAAGCAGCAGAGTAAACAAATTATGAACTGACACAGGATAAGGCTTAGATGAAGAGAAGAACTAGTTCTTTCATGCTTTAGAGGACCCTGCAGGTACCCACGATTTATTTATTATTTTTTTACTGCTGTATAGGGGGACAGAAGTTTTTGGAAGTCTTTAATGCCATAGAAAGAAAGATAAAAAATAGAACAGTGGGGGGATATGAGGAAAGTTCAGGCCCTAGGTCCAGAGTCAGATATCATGATGGGATTACTGTTTCTTATTAAGTTGAAACAAGATATGGTTATTCAGAAACAGTAGATAAGAGGCTATCTATCCCTTTGATAGTGTGCATAATCTTCTCAGCTTAGAAGTTTTGCTGTGATAACATCTGTTCCACTCACAGAAACAGACTTCTAGATTGTTTGTTCAGTTCGTCAACTAATACATATGGACCACTCAATATGTAGTAGGCATGATTCTTAAAATTTGTAATAAAAAGTAGAAACCTGCCCTGTGCCTACAACCCTGCATAGCATAGAGTGCTAAAGTGGCACAGAAAAAAATAAGTATATTGTAAACATCAATTATCAGACATATAACAGTATGGAAAATAATGAGAGCACAACCAGAAGTATATAGCAGTGGGGGAGATGGGAGTATAACAACATTGTTAGGACACTAAGTAGGCTTTTACAGGGGAGGTACCTGAGTACAGGATGTTTGATGCTGTCTCTCCACCACAGAAAAGGATAAGTTATCTTAATGGAAATATTTCACAAAAGCTGTAAGTTTTAATGTTGGAACTCAGAACTCTAAATTTTGATGTGGGGAATCAATACAAAAGAAGTTGCTAGCATTGTTAAGATGGAGGAGGGATTCAGAAATGAGGCTCAAGAAACAGACTGTTTTAGAAAGTCAAGTTTGAAAGTGACTCAAAAGGAGTCTGAGCACAGGAACCTAAATTTCAGTGATATCACAGCTAAAAGAAAATAGTAGATGCTGTTGGGCACGGTACATGCCTGACAGAAGAAATACCTGGGGCAGGAAGGCTACAGGCCTTCTACTTACATGGGCTTGATATAAAATTGAGCAAGCTGAGGAAGATTTGACTGTCAATTTCTCTTATTTGTAAATGAGTGCCATAATTTACTTCATGTATAATTCCCAGGAAATATATAAATTATACATTAAAGCAGATTGAATTTCCAATCTGCTTTAGAGGTAATAAAGAAATTAGAACCTAAAAAGTCTTTTTGTTCTTCTGTTTAAAACTACACAAAATCATTATAAGGTTGTTTAACGTTTAATTAACTGTATTATTATATGTCTTATTTGCTCTTTGACTTCTGTGAAGAGACACACTTTCAAAAGAGAGCATTTAATTGGGGGCTTGCTTACAGTTTCAGAGCATTAGTAGACCATGGACATCATTATGGGAAGCATGGTTGCAGGAAGGCAGGCAAAACACTAAAGCAGTAGGTGAAAGTTTATGTCTGATCCACGATGAAAGAGAGCAAGACTGGGCCTGTCATGGGCTTTGGAAACCTCAGTTCTCACCCTCAGTGATGAACCTTTTCCAACAGGGTAGCACATAGTAATTCTTCCTAAATATTATACCAACTGGGAACTAAATATTCAAATATGCTACCCTGTATGGAC
Organism: Peromyscus eremicus; assembly: GCF_949786415.1. NCBI lineage: Eukaryota > Metazoa > Chordata > Mammalia > Rodentia > Cricetidae > Peromyscus > Peromyscus eremicus. Next base: position 20,395,200 of record NC_081419.1, on the reverse strand, counting down.
TGTACTCATTCAAACCCTCACACTAAACATAAAGCATACTTTTCAAAAAGTAAATAAATTAATTTTCTGTATATTGTGGCAAAGCCTTAAATAGATATCCCTTACAATATCCACAATAATTAATGGATACACATTAAAACTTTATCCTCAGTATCAATAATAATTTACTAATTTTTTTTAGTTTAAATTGTTTTACACAACAGTTAAAATTCTGGAAGATGAAGAAATTCACAAATCGTCTTTAAATATCTGTCACTGTTACTTCTCAGCCACCTGTTTAATAAGTGACCATTTTATTGACATAGGTTTACAGACATTTGTGAGGCACACTATGCCATTTATTCTCACTCTATTTATTATTTTAAAATGTTGCTATCATAACAAGTTGAGGGTGGAATAATGATGACCACGGACTGGGGACAATGAAAGAAGAGGAAGAGTTCTGGTGACAGGGACCAGGGACAATATTGTTGTGTGATGGAAGGAAAAAATATTCTGGCCATCTTAAACAGAACTGCATGGTGTGACTGGCAACAAAACACTGAAACAGTAGGAAGCAAATGATGACTCAATATGCAAAACTGGTTTTTATTCTTATTTCTTGTCTTTATCTTTGCAATGTCTGACCATCTCTGAGTGTATTCATTACAGGAGTTTTTGAAACACAAAGATATCAAAGCAAATCTCAGAAATATTTAGGAAATAACAGATAACTTAATTTTTAAGAGTTATCTAGTGACTTATTTTTAAAAACATATTTCAGTTTATTATTTTTTTATTTTATTGAAAATAGTTTTCTTCATAATATTTATATTATTGAAAATAGATTCTTCTCTCAAACAATGTATCCCAACTACAGCTTCCCCTCCTTCTACTCCTCCTAGCTCCCCTATACCTCCACTCTTCCCCAGATCTACTCTTTCTCCATTTCATCTTCAGAAAGAAGTAGGCCTCCAAGAGACAACAGCCTAACACTAGTAAACAAATTACTACAAGACAGGGCAAAGCCCTCATATCCAGGCTGAACAAGGTAACCCAATAGGAGGAAAAAAGTCTCAAGAGCAGACAAAAGAGTCAGAGATACACTCATTCACACTGTTAGTAGTCTCACAAAAACAACAAACAAACAGTCATAACACATATGCAGATGACCTAGTACAGAACTATGCAGGCCACTTGCTTGCTGTTTCACTCTCTATGAGACCACGTGAGCCCTGCTTATTTTATTCAGTGGACCATGTTCTCCTTGTGTCTTCCATCCATTATGATTCATACAGTCTCTCCTCCTCTTCCATGGGTTCCCTGATCTCCCAGGGGAAAGACCTGTAGCTGAAAGTCTTTCTATATCTTGCCCAGTCCACAGCTGGTCAGACCCAAATAATCACTCAGAAGCTTATATTAACTAAAACTGCTCAGCCATTAGCTCAAGCCTATCACTGACTAGCTCTTACATTTAAATTAACCCATATTTCCTATCAATGTTTAGCCACGTAGCTTGGTGCTTTTCTCAGTTCTGCCTTCACATCTTGCTTCCTAAGTGTCTGGCTGGTGACTCCTGACTTGGCCTTCCTCTCCCAAGAATTCTCCTTGTCTGCTTATCCCACCTATATTTCCTGCCTGGCTACTGGCCAATCAGCACTTTATTAAACCAGTGTACAAAAGAATTATCCTACAGCATTTCCCCTTTTCTGTTTAATTAAAAAGGAAAGTTTTAACTTTAATATAGTAAAATTATATATAACAGAACAGTTATCAAGCAAGAATTACAGTTACAGTATCTAATCTATTTGTATTTGGAAAATTAAAGAAAATATTCTATCTATCCTATATTGTGAATCTAAAGTTTTATATCTAATTTATCTTTTATCATAACCAAGAAAAATTATTACTATTTAATCTTCAACTACATCAAAGACCTCAGAAGGATATAATATTACCTAAGTAAACAGGAAGAGCATTGTAAGCAACTTCCAAAAATCTAGAATGACAGAAACAGCTGCCTGACTGAACAATCATCCAAAGTTCCTCTTCAACTTTGGGGCATTTTTTTCTAGATGATTTGTCCTTTATTTTCAGATGTCTCATTTGTCCAGTGTCCTTCAGATTCCTTAGCCTTCGTTCTCCTGAAAGACAAAAACAAAAACCCTTCCCCTAGCCTAACTTTGGGGAGGTTCGCTTTGGGCAAGTTATATCTGATTAAATGAAAAGCATTTGTTAGTGGGATAAATTAGTTTAAATTGCCTGGTCATGCTGGTTGATGAACTATCACCTCTTCTAATTAAAAGATCTCTCTTGAAAACTTTAGCTACAAGGACCCAATGAAGAACTCTAATTTAGAATCTCTTTGCATAATGTCTGGCTGTGGCTGTGGTTTCCTGCATGTGTTCCCATCTCCTGTCAGAAGAAGCCTCTGTGATGATGACTGGACAGAGCACCAATCAATAAGCTATGCCTGGATACAAAAGAGGGCCAGTTCAGACTGGCTATCCCCATTACTAGGAGTCCTCTCTAGTGGCACCCTCAGATTCCACTGAAGTTTCCATTGTACTAGATTTCCACTAGTCCCCTAAATGCGTTCTGATTCCAGTTCTTTCTCCCCACACCCTTTAACTCCATCCCTCCCACCTGATTCCTCCTGCTTCCTTTCTTTACTGCCCCTAGTGTACCTGCAGACTCTTATTTTCCATCCTAGGGAGATCCATGCTTCTCCCCTATATCCCTCCTCTTTACTAACCTCTCTGGATTCCTGGAGTGTAGCTTGGTTATCATTTACCTAATAGCTAATACTCACTTATTAGTGTATACACACCATACTTGTCTTTCTGTATGTAGGTTACCTCACTCTAGATGTTTTTTTTTTCTAGTCAAATCCATTTGACTACAAATTTCATGATGTATTTATTTAACAGCTAAGTAATACTACTTTATGTAAATGTACTAAAATTTCTTTATCTTTTCTTCTGTTGAGGGACATCTAGATTGTTTCCAGTTTCCACTATTATAATGAAGCTGCTATGACCATAGTTGACCACATGTCCTTGTAGTTGGATGGAGCATCCTTTGGGTATATTCCCAAGAGTGGTATAGCTGGTTCTTGAGATAGATTGATTCACAACTTTCTGAGGAAACATGATATTAATTTTGATAGTGGCTGTACAAATTTGCACACCCACAAGCAATGGAGGAATGTTCCAATTGCTCCAAATCCTCACCAGCATGAACTTTCACTTGTGTTATTGATCTTGGACATTCTGACAGATATTTCCAAGTAGTTTTGATTTGCATTCCCTAATAGCTAAGAATGTTAAACATTTCTTTAATTGTTTCTCAGCCATTTCAGATTCCTTTATTGCGAAATCTTTGTTTAGATCTTTACCTCATTTGTTAATTGTTTTATTTGGCTTTTTAATACCTATATTCTTGAGTTATTTATATATTTTGAATATTCAAGTTCTAATGGATATGAAGTTGATAAAAAATCTTTTCCCATCCTGTAGGCTACCTCTTTTTATAACTGAGAGTGTCCTTGGACTTACAGAAGCTGCTCAGTTTCATGAGGTCCAAGCAATTAATTGTTGATCTGAGTGATTGTGCTATTAGTATTCCTGTACCAATGCATTCAAGACTGTTCCTCACTTTCTCTTCTATCAGATTCAGTGTGTATGGTTTTATATTCAAGTCTTTGATCCACCTGGATTTAAATTGTGTAGGTGATAAATCCATTTTCACTCTTGTACATGCAGATATCCAGCACAATTTTTTAAAGATGTCTTTTTTTTACAGTTTATATTTGAACAGATAGATTGTTTCCAGTTTTCACTATTATAATGAAGCTGCTATGACCATAGTTGACGACATGTCCTTGTAGTTGGATGGAGCATCTCTATCAAAAATCATGTGTCCATAGGTGTGGGAATTTATATCTTGGTCTTTGGTTAGATTCCCTTGATCAACATGTCTGTTTTTATGTCAATACAATGCAGTTTTTATTAACATATCTCAATAGTACTACTTGAATTCAGGGATGATGGTACCTCCAGTAGTTTTTTTTGTTGTTGTTGTTCAGAATTATTTTAGCTATTCTAGGTGATTTCTTTTTCCACATGAAGTTTAGAATTGTCCTTTCAAGATCTGAAAAGAATTGTGTTGGAATGTTGATGGGATATCAGAAATAAAAAAGGGACATAAGAACAGATACCAAGGAAATACAGAGAACCATAAAGACATATTTTAGAAACCTGTACTCCACTATACTAGAAAATCTTTGAATACCACTTAGCAAAGTTAAATAAAGATCAGCTAAACAATTTAAATAAACCTATAACCCCTAACAAAATAGAAGTAGTCACTAAAAGTCTCCCAACAGAAAATTACCCAGAGACAGATGGGTTTAGTGCAGAATTCTATCAGCTATTCAAAAAAAGAGTTATTTCTAATATTCCTCTATTTATTCCATAAAATATAAAGAGAACAAAATTGCCCAGTTCATTTTATGAGGTCACAGTTATCCTGATACTCAAATCATAGAAAGACTCAACAAAGAAAAAGAATTATAGACCAATTTTCTTTATAAACATAGATGCAAAAATACTCAATAAAATACTTGTATACCAAATCCAGGAACACATCAAAAATATCATCCATGATGATCAAGTAGGCTTCATCTCAGAAATGCAGGGATGGTTCAACATATGCAAACCTTTCAATTTAGCCACCATATAAACAAGAGTCATGCACACTGCGGAGGAAAACCTGAATCTTATATTCTGTTGCTGAGCTGTGATCAACTGTGAGAATTGGGTCTAAGGTAACATAGAGTGGAGAAGGTCCAGGGGAAGCATACCTGTTCTTCAGTCAGGCATTGCTTGTGCTTGAGCCTAATTTCACTTTCACAATAAGCACTCAAATAGAAACTGATAATGAAATACCTGCTCTTTGTGTACTTTATATGTGGGGGGATATGTACTTATACAAATATATTCATTGAGATACTTTGCATCTGAGTACATTCACTGTTCATGTTTTCCTACTATTTCAGACTTCTTTGTAACAACTTTCCATTTTTCTTGGTGTATATAAATATTTGCTCTAACTTCAATATTTGATATCATAGTAAAATGAGTAAATATCATAAAGTCTCTTTATCTATGTGTACTTTGCTTTTTAAGTTGTAGTGTCATAGAAATGTAGCATTTCTATTATCCACTAAGATCTAATTATGTGAACAACATACAGTAAATTTAGTTATGGAAAATACTTTGAATAGTTCAGATTGTATCAAGTAGATGAACAGTTAGGATAGATATAAACTTGTCTCTGTGCATTTATATGACCCCTGTATTTAATCTGGTTAAATGTCTGTCATCTATTCAAATAGGATACAACAAGAACTTTCATTGCAAAATTGCCTCCATCATGAAATCATGTCAGTTTTCTGAAATTTATAGCACTTACTTCCATGACTTTTGGAATTCCATTAGCTATGGTTTTAATGATGCAATGTACTATTAAGTCTTAAATATTCTATATATTAACATATATTCTATATGTATTAATATTCTATATTCTCTTTATTATAAATGACTCAAAAACCTCATTTATATTCTTTAAAACCCTGGTGGTATATGAAAGTGCTTAAATTAGCCTGTGCTTAAGAGCAATTAAGTGTTCAATGCACAAATGGACATCTACAACTTTAAGGTTTTAATCAATTGAAAAACATCTAAGTCCCCATAAACACAAATGGCATCTTACTTATTTTTAATCTAGTACTATAATCAGCATAAGAGGCATGACCAGTTTTCATATTTAGGCCAGTGAGTGGAGAATGACAAGCATTCACCTCCACAGCAGGAATATAACCTGCTTCCTTCCTTTTTTGCCACATGCCTATACAGCATAAGTATGTCATGATTACATGAGAGTGGAAAAGTGCCCATTGATCTCTTTTGAGTAATGAGTAACACATCAGACTAGGGACACCTTTGAATTCTCCTTTTTGTAGTGGATTATGTAAGATTGTGAGAGATTGATTTGAGTACCACATCCTTTGATGAAGAGATGCTGTGTTGCCTCTATCTTCCTCAAATCGGGGCAGTTGTAGAAGGAATAAAAAATGCTGCAATGGCTCTTGGACCTCTTGTAATTGCCTGCTTCATTTACCAAGACTTTGTATTCAGTAATAAAAATTCTCTGTTTATATAAATTGAATACATTTTTAGAACTCTTTTGCTTCTCATTGACGTGTTCTTTTTTACTAATATGGTCATAAACATATATGCATGAAACTTAACTCTAAATGTGTAGGGCAAGTATCACTAATGTAGTTTGAATCTAAATAATGAAATATTTATCAAAATATATGAATCAAGAATACAGAAGTACATATTTGCTGGTACTTAAGTTTGTCTTTCCACGGGGATCGCCCAAAGACGGAGAAATGGATGAGATCTACATGAACAGCCTGGACGTGAGTGGGGGTAATGAAGGACAAGGGTCGAGGGAAAGAGAGCTTGGGGGAGTGGGAGATCCCAGCTGGATCAAGAACAGAGAGGGAGAACAAGGAATAGGAGACCATGATAAATGAAGACCACATGAGAATAGGAAGAAGCAAAGTGCTAGAGAGGCCCACAGAAATCCACAAAGATGCCCCCACAATAGACTGCTGGCAATGGTCGAGAGACAACCGGAACTGACCTACTCTGGTGATAGGATGGCCAAACACCCTAACTATCGTGCTAGAAACCCCATCCAATGACTGAGGGAACTGGATGCAGAGATCCATGGCCAGGCCCCAGGTGGAGCTCCAGGAGTCCAATTGGCGAGAAAGAGGAAGGTTTATATGAGCGAGAATTGTTGAGACCAAGGTTGGATAAAGCACAGGGACAAATAGCCAAATGAGTGGAAACACATGAACTATGAACCAATGGCTGAGGGGCCCCCAAGTGGATCAGGCCCTCTGAATAGGTGAGACAGTTGATTGGCTTGATCTGTTTGGGAGGCATCCAGGCAGTGGGACTGGGTCCTGTGCTCAGTGCATGAGTTGGCTGTTTGAAACCTGGGGCTTATATAGGAACGCTTGGCTCAGTCTGGGAGGAGGGGACTGGACCTGCCTGGACTGAGTCTACCAGGTTGATCTCAATCCTCGGGGGAATCTTTGCCCTGGAGGAGATGGGAATGGGGGGTGGGCTGGGGGAAAGGGGCGGGTTTGGGGGGGTAGAACAAGGGAATCTGTGGTTGATATGTAGAATTAAATTATATTGTAAAATAAAATTTAAAAAAAAATGTAAGAGCTAGCTAGCAATAATCCTGAGTCATAGATCAATGATATTGCAATTAAAAATAAAAACTTTATTCTTCAATGTTTAACTTTAACTTTTCCAGTTAAACATTGTCACAATTCACACAGTAGGACAGCTATGTCATTGATATCTTGATTTAATTTCTCTGAACATATATCCAGAGTGTCATATTATTTCAATTTATGTTTCTTTTTTGGAACCCCGATACTGTTTTCCATAATGACTGTAGCAACTTACGTTCTCATCAGATATATTCAGAGTTCGTATTTCTCAACATCTTCACTTAACATTTGTTAATTTCTATTTTTATGACTGTGGCCATTATTGTTAAGATAGATAATTGTGGTTTTGATTTGCATTTCCTTTATTGCTAATAATTTTTAGTGTTCTTCATGTATCTTATGGTCATTTGTATATGTTCTTTTGAAAAATGGCTACTTATGTCATTTGCTCACTTTTAAATTAAATTGTTTATGCTGTAAAAAAATAATAAAGTTTAAAATATGTTTCACTGATTTAAAAAAAAAAGAGTGTCTTTCACTGAACCTAGAACTTGTGTTTCAATTAGACTGGCAGAGATAAATCAGATAAATGGATAGATAGACATTCATGGTTATTCCCACTGCTCGTCTAGAAGGTATATCTGTACCTTTTGAAATATATGCCATAACTAAATGTACTATATGTTAATCATGTGCTTAACCCTGAATGGAAAGGAAAAATGTAACATTTCTATAATGCCACAACATAAAGAAAAATTATAAAAATGGACACAAAGAGATATTATAATAGTTATTCATTTTAATTTGATGTTTAAATTTGGGCTTAGAATAGGTATTTATGTACACCAAGAAATGGAGATAAAATTGTCACAAAGATATCTAAGATATTGGGGATACACAGGAAAGAAAAAATATCTATACAAAAGTATCTCAGTGGATATATTTGTATAAGCAAACAACTCCTACATGTAAAGTGTACATAAAGAGTGGAATACAAAGCAGTGGTTTATAGTATTTTATTATCATTTGCTATCAGTGTGTTATTTATGAAAGTGAAATTATCAATTAATTAAAGCTCTTTGAAAATTTCAGAGTTAAAAAGTATTTTAAAATCCCTAAAATGTAGTGGCGGCCTAGGCATCGTGGACAATACCATGCTCAGACAACAGCTCTGGCAGTCTGCTGCTCTGCATTACAGCTAACATTTATGACATTTTCAAACTGCAATAATGTCATACCTGATTAACCTGAATAGAGACAACACCAATAGACCTGCTCAGGAAGAAAAGGAAAATATGAGGAGCCATAGCCATAGATGAAAACCTCCAGAAAATGAAGAAATACTGAGGGTGAAATAGCTAGTCTTCCTCTGGGATAAACCCACAATTGATTTTCCAATAAAAAAGTTGTCAGCCATGAAGTCATACCATAGAAGCAACACTAAATGCTAAACTCAGCATGTTGTATTTATATATTTATGTACAAATATGTTATACGTATATGCATATATATATATCACATATTATATATAAATCAACAAGGATAAAGAAGCGATGAATATGAGAGGAAGCAAGGATGAAGGGGGAAATGAGAGTGTTTGGAGGGATGAAAGAGTAGAGGGAAATGATGTAATTGTATTTTAAATTAAGAAAATAAAAGGTTAAAAATACAGCATTTTAAGATTTCTATATTTCTACTAATTTCACACCATATAGATGCGTCATTTCCCGTTTAGATTAAAAAAGTTTTCTTACTAAACTTTTGCTTTTATTGTTGTTGTTATTGGCAGTTCATTAAAAACAAAGAGGAGATATTTTAAAAGCAGACATGAACTTGTTATTTCATATAAACTTGACTTTTATTGCTACTATAAGAAAAGTTAGTTGAGTCCTTTATTAGTTTTTTAATTTAAAGGACTTTTTTAAACTAAAGGACTTAAGGAAAAGCATAGCCATTGATTTATGGATTTCTTTTTTTGTAATAAAAATTCTACTTATCTAAAAACCTTTGTTCTTTGTTCTATAATTTCTATTTTTCTATAATTCCATCAAATAGTTTACTACTTGACAAGAGTTGATATGGTCAAGTGTACTCATAATAAATCCATAATAAACATAATAAACCATGTGTTTACTCTTTTCCACAATTAACAAATGTACTCTAGAAACAGAGAACTATTTTAGTTTGGGAGAAGTTTCATTTTATTTACCTCTACATTCTACTAAAATGCAGAGAGGAGCAAGCCAAGTGTTTTTCCTTTCTTTACCAAGGCATGACCTTAGTATCAATAGCAGGAAACTGGATCTTAGAGTTCATTTTACTCAGAATTATACAAAAGCAAAGACAGCTCAAAGAGCAAGCAACACAGCACAGCCTCCACTTTAACTTATGTTACACCATTCCTCAGAGGCTAGCTTGGCAGAGTTCATCTCCTCATTCTGCTAAAGGATCAATACATTTCTATACTTAGATTTTATTTCAACTAGAAGTACATAATGAAGTGAAAAATTATTCACAAATTACTTTTAACCCAACAGTGTTTTTCTTTTCTACTCTAACCCAAATTTAAAACTGGTTTTTATTCAGTGGACCTTCACATGTACCAACACTCCATGACATTAATCTGCTAAATGCATTTTAATTACAATGTTCTTTCATGGTTCATAATGCGCTCTGTGTAAAGACTCTACCACACAAATTAAACATCGGCAATGTTGAAGATTTATTCCATAATTTATGTGCCATAGATGATATTACTTTTCCACCCTTGAGTAACTTTACATTTTAACATAGAGTATACACTTTTTTTTTGGTGAGAAGATATTGTCATAACCTCAATCATATTTATAAAATAAACAACAAAGAAGTAGAAACAGCCTTTTAATGACATATTGTTTTAGTCCTTTGTTGGTTACTGGCATAGAATGACTATGAAAATAAAGATAAATAGTCTTAGAAGAACCTATAGCATTAAAAATACCAAGTGATACTACAACCTTAAATTGGGACTTTAATGCTCATTTTCTACTATTCTGATTATTAGTCTTTAGTTGAAGCATATGTGTCTCTCCACACTCAGACCAGTTCTTTTTTTTTAAAATGCATTTGCATTGGTATTTTGCCTTCATGTATGCCCAAGTGAAAGTGTCAGATTTTGGAGTTAGAGACAGTTGTTAGCTGCCATGTAATTACTGGGAACTCAATTCCTCTGGAAGAGCAGTCAGTGCCCTTAACCCTGAGCCATCCCTCCAGTCCCTCAGACCAGTTCTTAATGGCTTCCTTTTATCTAACATTTCTAAATATTTGGATTCTGTGCTCTAAAGCTTTATAAAGGAATTTGAAATAAAGATGGTTATACTAAGTTTAAATTATTGTTGTATGAAGAACTTCCATGACTCAAGATAAAAACTAAAATATTATGTAAAACTAGCTATAATTAAGAACTCAGTAAGTATGAAAATAATGATTAAGGTGACCTTAACTGTTAGGGTAAGATTGTTCTAATCACTTATTAAATGAATGCTATCTCATCTGAATATGCATTCAGAGATAAAGAACTTCATTCTTACCTACTTTCTCCAGTACTGTGATATGCAATGGATGATTTTTATGATTCTTAAAGAAAAAACACCAATCATGATTAAGCATGAACTGTAAAGCTGAACTGTAAGTAACCTCAGTTTCTTTGTATAATTTGTCCCTGCACGTTGGTTTCTCAGGTCTGACTGTTGATCACTTCGGTGAGCGCATCTACTGGGCTGACTTTGAGCTCTCCATCATTGGCAGTGTCCTGTATGACGGTTCCAGTCCAGTGGTCTCTGTCAGCAGCAAGCAAGGTTTGCAGAGTACTTTTGTTATTGAGAAAATTAGTTCATGACCCAAGCAAAGATGTATAGACATTCTGCAACCCGGATTTCCTCGAATTCTTTCAAATTGCAATGTTTATATTAGTTAAAATGTTCAGGCCCACTGGTATATTGAAGAGACCAGGGCAGAGAGCTGCTCAAGTTGGACAAACATGGGAGCTTGCTGTCCATGCTCAGAAACTGTTTCATTCTGTCAGTCACTTATGGTTAGTACCAGTCAACATCATGTTTTATTAGACATTGTGATGATGGGCAGCAGGAAACATGTTACTATGAGTTCTTCATCATGAGCATACTTACAAGGCCCAGTGAAAAGTAGAGTAGCAACCAATACCCCTCCCACCAGCAGTGCAGGATCTTCTGGGCTCACAGCTGTGTCCATTTTCCCCTCTGCTTTTCTACCCACCTCCCACCTTGTCTTCTCATATTCTGTTCCCTCTGATTGCCCTACACATTCTTTTCCTGGCTGTCAAGTATTTTTCTTCTATCTTCTGTTCTTTTCTTTTCTCTTCCTTTCTCTTTCCATAATTTACCACAAGCACAATGTAAACTTGAAACATTGAGATTTTTGTTACTATATTCTCTAAATATAGCTTTGCTTCATAGCTTTATTTTTATGATTAAAAATGAGGATGAAAAATTAATTGAATGAAAATTCTGTGGCATCTTTGATTAAACAGTGCTTTATTGCCGTTGGCATGGCTTCTTTTGTTTGTTTTTTTCAGTTTCCATTCTTACATATTTACCAAATATTTCCATACTTTTATTTTAATCTGGGATAGTGTTGCAAAGAAAGGTAGAACTTGGAAAAATACTTTTGAGGTTTTAATTTTTTATTTAATGTATATGGATGTTTTGCCTGTATGTATGTGTGTGTACCATGTCCATGTCTCATATCAATGGATGTCATATGATGGGAGTCAGATCTCTTGAAAGTAAAATTACAGATGTTTGTGAGACACCAGTTGTGCTGGTATTTGAACCCAGGTTCTCTGCAGGAGCAACAAGTGCTCTTAACTGCTGATTCATCTTTCCAACCCCTCCTCATCCCTTTTCTAAAACAAAAGATAGTAATGTCTTTTTTTTAACATTAAATTTTTTTAAATTTTTTTTCTTTTTTTTTTACATACTAACCCCTGTCCAACCTCCTTCTCCTCCCCCTCCCCCGACCTATCCCCATCCCATGCCCATTCCCTCCTCATAGAGGGTAAGGCCTCCATCAGGTAGGTCAACACAGGCTGGCATACCAAGTTGGGGCTGGACCTAGTCTCTCATTCTTGCATCAAGGCTGAGTAAGGCATTGCATCACAGGGAATGGGCTCTAAAAAGCCAGTTCATTTACGCAGGATAAGTCCTGGTCCCATGGCCAGGGGACCCACAAACACATCAAGCTACGCAACTTTTACCCCATATTCAGAGGGCCTAGTTCTGTCCCATGCAGGCTCCCCAGCTGTCAGTCCAGAGTCCATGAGCTTCCACTAGCTTGGGTCAACTATCTCTGTAGTTTTTCCCATCATGATTCTGACCCACCTTGCTCTTATAATCCTTCCTCCCTCTCTTCAACTGAACTCCAGGATCTTGGCCAAGTGCTTGGCTGTGGGTCTCTGCATCTGCTTCCATCAGTCATTGGATGTAGGTTCTATGATGACAATTAGACACCAATCTGAGTGGAGGGGAAGGCTAGTTCAAGCACCCTCTCCACCATTGCTATAAGTCTTAACTGAGGACAATCTTGTGAGTTCCTGAGATTTTTCCCTATCTGCGGATTTCTTCCCATCCCCTTAATGGTCCACTAATATCTTTTTGTTGTTGTTGTTTGATAGTGCCTTATTCTGTATCTTGTGTTGGCCTTAAACTCTTACTTCTCTATGGTTCAACCTCATGAGTGCTGACATTTACAGATGTATGCCACGGTAACAATTTTTGTTATTTCAAATCATCTTGTAATTACACAATAAACAATTAATTCAGGTGACAGAATTCAACTAATAATTTAATCCATGAGAATTTTCTAAAAAGCAGACTTTATGCTACAGATGAGGCTTGATTTTCTTCTTGTCAACATCATAGCAGAGACAATTGCTTGGCATATAATAACCCCAGACAATTTTAGAAGGAGCTGCAAATGGGTGATGGAGATGTTTGTTCAATAGGTTCTGGATGGCATGTTTATCACCTTAAAACAAATATTAAAAAATATTTTTAATTTTGAAGTTGACAAAAAAGCCTAGTAAATTGGATTTTGGATAAATTTAGCTGTTTTAAAGCTTGAGTTTAAGGCGGGCTGGGGGGAAGGTGAGGGGGGCGGGAGGGGGGAGAACAAGGGAATCTGTGGCTGATATGTAGAACTGAATTGTATTGCAAAATAAAAATTTAAAAAATAAAATAAAATAAAATAAAATAAAAATTAAAAAAGGCTTGAGTTTATATACAGTGTGTGTTAATAAATATTAATTGTAAAATATAACTGCTTCATCAAGTCATGATTATTTAAGGCACTTATTTGTGAAAGGCAGTTGTGGTACTCACCCTGGCATTAGCTCCTCTCTTTTGAACATTCCAGGTTTGCTGCATCCTCACAAAATTGATGTCTTTGAAGATTATATATATGGAGCAGGACCTAAAAATGGTGTATTTAGAGTACAAAAATTTGGTCATGGCTCAGTAGAGGTCCTAGCTTTAGATGTTGACAAAACTAAGAGTGTTTTGATATCACATCGCTATAAACAACTAAATTGTAAGTAAAATATATCAAACTTTTCCTTATGTATCTTAAAATAATATATTTGTAATTACTGTAACTATGTTTATATTTCCAATATACTGTTTGCCTTGGCGTCTTCAGACTTTTCAAATCAACAAGTAGATGGCAGCATCCATTTTTGCCATAAGAGGTATAAACACTCTGCTGCATTTTCTTGGAATTAAAATTATCCATTTAAAAAACTATTTTAAACACCTTGTAAATATATGGGTCTATCAGGGAGTTATGAAAATTCATCAATTGTCTTTTCTTACTGCTGTTGTTCACAACCATTGATTACCATATCATTACCACTGCAATCTCAAGAATGTTCACAGAGATCTCTTCCCTATAGTTGTATCTTCTCTGATATGTTGTTTACGATTTATTATAAAAATAAATTTCTAATCTAGAAAGGATTAATTAAATAAATTATTGAAGTGATGTTGAAAGCTATGCTGCAAAATTTTTCAGGGCAAAGTAAAAACTATGGTTGAAATTCAAACGTAAGTGTGCATAGTTGTATTTATTAAATTGTTCCTATTTATTTATAGTCACTCTTTAAAGACATGGTTTCTCTGTGTAGCCCTGGCCTGGCTGTCCTGGAACTCACCTTGATAGACCAGGCTGTCCTTGAACTCAGAGACTGGCCTGCCTCTGTATCCTGAGTACTGAGATTAAAGATGTGCACCACAATGCCTGGATTTATAGTCAATCTTTAAAGCATGTCAAAGTTCATTTCATCTTGAGTTTTGCAAATTATGTGGAAAGACAACTGTTTATAGAAATGGTTGGGAATACATTCTAGCATGACATAAATTCGTGAAGTGCCTCCTCTGTGCTGCTGCATTTACTAAAAACCACATATGCTGGGTCTATGGTTCACACGAGAACACTTCATCCCACCTTATGGTTCTGCCTAACTCATAATCAAAACAATACTGCTAGATCTGTAAAGTTAATATATTCCTATCCTAAACATGGTAGGATGTGAGTAGTGGATTTTAACAGAAAGGTTCTATGATATGGTTGGAATCTAGAAAAGACAATGAATCACCTCTGACCACATAAGATGCTCATTAGATAAACATTTAGATAAATTTAGCGCTTAGTCTCCCACAAAGTAAGCAGGTAATCATTTAACATGTTTCCAATTATCTATCTATCTATCTATCTATCTATCTATCTATCTATCTATCTATGCATCTATCATCTATCTACCTATCATCTATTTACATATATATGTGTGTGTGTATATCTATCTATCATCTATCTATCTATCTATCTATCTATCTATCTATCTATCTATCTATCTATCTATCTAAATACATATTGAACTTAAAAATGCATGTGAATTTTAAGTTTTTGTGAATATCAGTGATAAGCTGTTTCTGCCAAAACTATACAATGAAGTTATAAAATAAGGTTTGGATCTCCAAACACTTAAGTTGTGTTAATTTTTTGTGTTCTTGAAGGTCCATCAGAAATTAAAATAGTGAGAATTCAGCAAAGCGCTCCGTTTATAATTCCTTGTCTTATAAGCTCAATTTAGGCTAGCCACCTAAGTTCGTGTCTTGAATATTCTGGAAAAGGCAATCACCAAATCATCATTCAAATGGGCCAGGGGATAAAATAATCATCATAGATAACTGTACATGAACTGAACCAGAAAGGAAGTGGGTTTCTTTCAATTCAGAAGTTAACTAACTTTATGGAAAAGTAATCCTGAACTAATGATAAATGAACAATATTATCCTTTGTAGAATGGGCAAATTCCTTGTCAACGAAGGTATTGGGTAATGATTTTTCATTACTTGTAAAATAGAATGTCAATATTAAAATGTGATTGCATCAGTAAAAATTGCTTTGTTTTCTTTTTCACATTGGTAATTCATCATTTCAGCTTGCTGAATTTTATGCTTTTGAAACTTATTTCAACTTTTCTCCCACACATCTCTGTTTTTCTTCATTTTGTTTCCATCAGTACCTAATCCTTGCTTGGATTTGTCATGTGATTTCCTCTGCTTACTGAATCCCTCTGGGGCCACTTGTGTCTGCCCAGAAGGAAAATTTATGATGAATGGAACCTGCAATGATGACAGCCTATTAGGTGGGTATTCTCTGTTATTCTATAAACAGTCAGATGAATTATTTCATAAATAGTCGGGTTGAATTTATATGAGTTTTGGAACTAAGCAGTATTATTTTCTCCATCAATTCATCTGCTTTAATGTCAGTGGCTCTTGAATGTTTATAAAAACTGTCATCTCTACAGAAGCCATTCTACCTTCTTGCCTTTGTTTACATAACACTGTGCATTCAACATGCACAATGGATCAAGAACTGAGAAGTCACTCTCTGAATCTAAATGCACTGTTAGATAACTCTTGTTTCATAGATAATATTTTGAGAATGAGTTCCCTTTCTAGGTGTAAATTACAGCCACAAATCCATTTATATTTTCAATGTATTTATTTTTGATAACTTTGATTACTTCTGGTATGTAGAACACTAATCTTGCCATGTGAAGTGTTACTTACATTAAATACTATTAATAGTAAGAATGATACTAATACCTGTTTCAACTGCTATAAGCAAGGCATAACACTAATCTAGAAACTAAGGACTAATTAAGAAGTGAGGCTGACAATATTTCTTCATGTGGCTTATAATTTTGAATTATGAATTTAGAAAGAACAACCATTATTTCAGAAAGTAGTAGTTTTAAAAGTTGAGATTCAAAACAAGACAGTAAGATAAGAAAGGGAACAAAAAAAAAGTTTTCTCCTGAATGCACAGTAGATAAAACTGTTTCAAACTTAAGGTATTAGTCATAATTGGAACAATTCTATTAAAAGAAAACACTGTACTTACCAAATTTTATGTCACAGACAAAACCAGCATGCTCCAAAGCACTTTTGGATCACAGCAAGCATTTTGGAATGAGAGATAAATTTAGGATGTCTTCCCAGCAGGATTTCTTACTTGCTATGTTTTCTCTGTTAAAATTCACTGCTCATCTCAGAATCCTGTCTTCATCCTCATTTGCCCTCTCCATCTCCAGACCACTAGCCCCTCGTTTTCGACTGTGGGCTGTGGGTTGCATTTCGTTTACTTAGCAAGAAACTCTAAGTCAATTGTATTTTTAATGTTTTAATGTACACACTTTAAGCACTGAATATGTAAACCTGAAGAAATTAAAAGATGGAATGATGAATGATGTACACCAGTGAGTGGTGTTTATCTGAGCAGCCACGGCTGTTATAGCAGGGGCCTACTTCAACTCTTATTAGATTCAGATAATTATTAAGTTTAAGGGTCACTTTGAAGTTCCTATATTATATGATTTTCAAATAAAGTATGAAAGACTTTGAATTTAGATTTAACTGAAGATGAAAGAAACTCTGAAAGGACATGGAATTAGGGTATATAGAGGACAGCCTGAAACATTCACATTGTCAGGAAAAACAGGGAAGAAATGCTGTGTGGGTAACAAGTTTTTAGAGTTCCCAACAGAGAGTTGTGGATCATGCCTGATGTTCATATTGTCATGCTAGCTCCAGTTATGGAACACATTCTGTCACTGGTACCTGATGACCCTGATACTTTGTTGATTTCCCACCAGTTAGAGTACCTGTGATCTCAGTTGTGCTGGTAAAATTAAGCATTTTCAAATATCACCACTCTTTTTTTTTCTGGCTAGGTCAAGGAACTGTCCTGTGTGGGAGTGTGCAGTGTATGCGACCATTCAGAAACTCAGTTTCTTAAAATGTCAACTACTCCTCTTAAGTGAAAATGCCTTATCTCACTAGCCCCACCCCCACCCCACTCCCCACCCCACTCCCCGCCACACATCAGTAAGCAGTGGCCCCACAGGATCTTCCTGTGTTCTATTTCCACTTATGTATTCAAAATGGTCTCTTGCTGTATAAATAGAAAAATGTGTTAGGAGTATAAATAAGATCTCACAGTCATTTTTCAGTTTAGCTAAATCCAATCATCTTTTCCTGATATCAACGTTTAGGATAGACCAATTATTCAGCCTTTCATATATCACTTACTTTCTCTAGCTACTGTCGTCAAAAGATGAGCACACAATATTTTTAATCTTCATATAAGAAATTGCAAATTCAAATATTACTCAGCCTTGGTAGAACACTTACCTATTCTTACCTAAAGTTGATTATACTTGCTGCAGCTTGGCTTCTGAGTCTTATTTAGCTGTTGATAAGTGAAGCCTTCTATTTAAATACAGAACTATTAATGTAAGTTTTGGATGACTATAACCCAGATTCAGTTTTATCAGTGTCTTGTCATGTTGCTAGTTCTTAATAAATCCTGATTTTGGAATGCTCACTTCCTATCATGTGCAGATTTTGGATGTCTGTATTATTCACATATAATACCTGCAGTTAGGAATTCATCTTCCTAAAGTATCTTAAATGTTTATCTCTAGTGTTCTTATTCACAACCCCTTTTAGTTTGTTTCCTGAATGAGTTAGAAAGGAATATCAGGTGATGATGAAGGTTGAGGGGTAGGATAAAGAATACATGAATAATAAAATAGATATAAAACTAATGTTTTTCTAGTTTTCAAGGTGTATAAGTGAATTCAACTTAATTTGTATTGAACTAGTGAGAAACACTTTTTGTTTTCCTGAAGACCTTCCTCATGCATTATTTCTCTGAGGCGGTGGCTGCAAAATATGACCTTTTATTTTTAACCCATTGAACCTAAGTTCACTAGAAATTCATCAAGACTAATACCTGAGTACTTGTGTCACATTGACCCACATAGGAACAGTGACTTTTTTGAAATTAGTTCTGGGATGAGGTGTTCTGTAACCTGAACTTTTTCTCTCTTCTATTTAAAATTGTATGAAAGTATTCTATTACAATGATATTTAAAGAATGAGCTTTATTGCCCTTCATAAAGCATAGTACTGAAAAATCAATGTCTCCGGTGTAAAATATATTACATATAGGGGCTATTAGTTACTAATAACAAATATAAAGATGATAACAACATTGTAAAGAAAAAAATGTAAGTTAAATATCTGCTTTTAGCTGCTGTGTATTTTTTCAACTTTCAAATTAGTTACACATTGAGAAAAAATAAATTCCAGTAGTTAAGTACATGTATTTTGTTGGATTATTTGAGGCTTTTCTGAACAGCATGCTTGTCTGTGTATTTCTTCTTGTGTCTAGATGACTCCTGCAAACTGACCTGTGAAAATGGGGGAAGGTGCATCTTAAATGAGAAAGGAGACCTGAGGTGCCACTGCTGGCCCAGTTACTCAGGAGGAAGGTGTGAAGTCAACCACTGCAGCAACTACTGTCAGAATGGAGGGACCTGCATTCCATCCTCTCTAGGTAAATATCTGACCCAGACAGTATGTGCAAGTCACTTGCATTTTCTTAATATGTGAAACATGGAGTTAAATAAAACCTGATAATCTTGATGTAGCTGATATAATCATGAATTAAATTTAAAACTAATTCATCAAAGTCAAATGCATTTATTTATTGCATCAAAGTTCATGTCTAGTAACAGTAATGGACACTACAAAACATATTGCTCAAACAAAGATCAGAATAGCTAGCATTACCAATGCTTCTTAATTTTCATTTTAAGGTCACAAAATTAAACACACACACACACACACACACACATACACACACACACACACACACACACACACACACACACACAAGCACGCATTCACGCACGCGCACACATACACCTTGAAAAATAATAGAATTCCATATAGAATTTGAGCACACACGCACGCACGTACACATGCACACACGAACGCACACACACACCTTGAAAAATAATGAAATTCCATATAGAATTTGAATACATATTTCATTTGAGTTAGTTTTCTCCTTCCCCCTTTATTGCCCCTTTTCTCTCTGTGTCTCTTACTCCAGTTCAAATTGATATTTGTGCAGGGTAAGAAGTGTGTAACCAACTTGTTTTTTTTTTTTTTGCAGGTGGATATCCAGTTTTAATGACATACTTTATTGAATAATCTATCTTTTTTGTGCATGAGTTGTTGACATTGTAAAATTTAGTTTTCCATGGCTGCATTGATATATCATAGATTTTTGATTATTTTCCATTGATCTACACATGTGTTTCTGTGAAATTACCATAATGCTTTTATTACTGTAACTTTTTAGCTTAACTTGAGGTCAGATAACATGTGTCATTGTGTATATATGTATATTGGTATGTATTTGTGTATGGTGTACATGTGTATCTGTGGGTGTCATCATCTCTATATGTAGTACTGGAGCTCAACCAAGTATAGTCTACTCTATCTTACTCCTTGAAACAGGGTCTCTCTACTAAATAAAGCTCACCATTTTGGCTAGACTAGCTGGAGAGTAAGGCCCCAGAATCTGCCTGTTTCCATTTTTTCAATGCTGGTTTTATACGCACACACTGACATGCCATGCATTTATATAATGCCTAGGGATCCAAATTTGGGTCCTCTTGCTTACACATGAAGCACTTTATTTATTAGGCTTTGCTCTCAGCTCCATGGCTCTGGACTTCCTTTCTTTGGAGGATTTTAGTCACTAATTCAATCTCCTTGCTTCTTATAGGTCTGATTTGGTTGCTTATGCATTCTTATATATTTTGGATACATATGTGTATAAAAATTTGCCCATTTCTTCTAATTCATCAAGTCTGTTATGTCAATTTTTAAAGTATTCAATGCTAATCTTACAGATTTTATTGGAGTATGTTGTGACAATTCCCCTTTTGTCACTAATTTTATTAATTTGGATCCTTTTTCTCTTACTGTTCAATCTTGTTCACCTCTTCAAAAAACCAAATTTTCATTTGATTAATTCTATTTATTGATGTTTTAGTCTTTATTTCTTTAATTTATGACATCAATTTTATTACTTCTTTCTATCTGCTACATTTGGTATTGTTATTCTTTTTATATATTCTTGCTTTTCTAGAGATTTAAGGTGCACCATTAGGTTATTTATTTCATTTCTCTTTAGTTATTTTTAAATGTAACTTCCAACTATCAACTATTCTTATAACTGTCTAGCCCATGATCTCTTGTGCTCTTAAATTTGATTCTAGTAACATCTCAATTTATCATTCACATCTTCACTCAAAAGCATATTGTTCAGTCTCTAAGCATTTATATATTTTTAAGGTTAGTATTGCAGTTAGTTTTCATTTGTATTCCATTGCAATCTGATAACATTCTAGATCTTATTTCATTAGTGTTTTGTTTGTTCATTTATTCATAAATTAAAGCTTGTTTGCTGGCCTATAATGCAATCGTTTTTAGAGGATGTTTCAAGCGTCAGCAAGAAGAACGTGTATTCTAATCGGTAGGATTGAATGCTGTGGATAATGTTAATCTTAGTTGATCTACGGCTTAGTTTACCTCTGAGATTCCTTCATTGATTTTAGAAAAAAATGCAAATAAACAGATAACCGGATCATACATTTTAATTAGTGTGTGCCTTTTAATTGAAGAGTTAGGGCCATTTGCATTGAATGTTATAATTGAGAAGTATTGTCTATTGTTTATGATTCTATTGTTTGATGTTCTATTTGGTTGGTTGGTAGTTGATTTCTTTTTCTCAAAGTAATTTTAGATTTTTAACTGGTTTGCTATGTTGGACATGATTGGTTGCTTCTCTGTTCTCTGTTTTTTCTATTGTTTACATGGACTTAATTTTAACCATCAATTCTCTGCGTAATATTGCCCTCTTTTTGTGCATACTATTCAAGAATTTCTCAGCAATGCTGGATTGATTGTCATACTTGTGTTAGTCTTGAAATTACCATATTTCTCTATTTTAATAGGTAATTTTTCTGGTTATAATAACTTGGTTGAAAATTTAATTTGGGAGCAAGGTATATATTATGGTGGACTTTTTGTTCTTTTGGATTGCTGGTAACAGACCATATAGTTCTGATGTTTCTGACTCTGTATTGTAGATAGTATTTTTCCTTTATAGCTTTTAGTACCATTTCTTTGCTTTGTATTGTTGACATCTAGACAATGATATGTCATGAAGAGGTTCTTCTTTGGGTATGATTCCACATTTTGACATCTAAATTTTTCTCTAGGTTTAGGAAATTCTTGGCTATATTTTAACTGAAGAGCTTGCCAAATGTATAGATTTTATCTCAGCTCCTTCTTTTATTTCATGAATTTTTACATTTGATCTCTTAAGTATACTTCTGACTTCTTTGACTTCTGTGTCACATCCACTGTTTTTTTTTTATATGTATAATACTGTTTTACATTTAGGCTTTATGTCTGATATTTATTCTTCAGTTTGATCATGCTTTTGATAAGAAAAGAATCATTGTTAGTTACCATTCTCCTAAACTGAGTCTCACATGAGGTTTGTAGATGGCAGTACTAGGATCATCTTTGTAGATATGCTGTATTCTGTCTTGAGTAGAGTAATAGAGTTCTGCTGTTTGTCATCTCTTGCTTTGAAGTTCTTGAGAGTGGAGTTCACAAAGAATGCTAACCCAGCAATAGACATTTTGAGATGTGCCTAGTTTCTTCCACTTTATGGGCTTCCCTGGCTGTCCAACTTCTAGTCACTTGCTCAGATTCCCAGTCTTACTCTTGATCCCTCTCATTGCTGCATAGTCTTATCGTTCAGACTTGTGTGCACTGCTGTGATTCCATTCCATGTTGTTTTCCGCTACTGCAAAACTGATACTTTTCAAGAATTTAAAATGCTTGTTTAACTACAAAGGGTGTGGATTTTTTCACTATACAAATAATGTTCTTAAAAAGAAAAACCAATTACTATTTAAAGTTAGGTTCTTTTTAAATGAAAATAAAGTGCGCCAGAACATTTCATTGCATCTGCTTTGCCATCTAAAATTATAACTTCTCTGTAGAAGGACATTATGATTTTCAAATATATGAATATACTTAATGTTAGGATATACTTGATATTGTTATTAATTTATGCAATAGACTTGTTCACAAAACTGACTACTAGCATATAAGTGAACACAGGCCATATTTTTACCTATGAACATGATATTTAAATCAGGTTGGGGTTAGATTAAAGAATCTGATTATCTTTGCACAAATGTTAATTTCAGAAACAAAGCCCAGTAGGTAACTCACGGAGTTATTCATTGTTGATTCATGTACAGTTATGCCTTCGGTAAAATTCCTACGTAGACTAGGATTTCGATCAGACATAATTTTAATATGATAGTTGTAGCAAACTATAATACTTAAAGAGAGAAAATATCAATACTTAACCAAAGGAACACATCTGAGAGGTATGTTTCAAGTTTTTTTTTTCTTTTTTGTTTTTTGGGTTTTTTTTTTGAGATAGGGTTTCTCCGTGTAGATTTGTGCCTTTCCTGGAACTCACTCTGTAGTCCAGGCTGACCCGAATTCACAGAGATCCTCCTGCCTCTGCCTCCCGAGTGCTGGTATTAAAGATGTACACCACCACCACCACCACCCGGCTGTTTCAAGTTTTTGATGTAGGAATGCATTTTCCTCATTCCTTAAGATTTCTAAAATATGATTGATCATTATTATGAAATATATGACCTATATTCATGTAGGGAAATGCCCAAAATTAAATATTTTTAATTTATTACATCAAAAAAGATACACTAGTTCATTTCCATGATCTGTTCATAGAATGATGAGTTTAAGATAAAACTTGCCTTAGAAAAAACAATGGAAATTAGGATAAAGCAGAGTATTAGTCAATTATTCTTTCATATCAAAATGGATAAGTCTATGAAACTCTTTACCTACTGTGGGTATCTCATAAAACATTTATGGAATTAGCAGTTATATTTGCATTTAGTATTATTTTCAAGAATATTTGTTCTTTAAGGTAGAATTTTTATTGCTTGGTTATTTTCATATTTTAACATAGGTCCATTATTTAGATTTATAGCATTACATGAAAGTAAACCAGGATTTTGTCAAAATTGATTTATCGGAATAGAGCAAGAGGATTTGTGAATCTAGATAATTCCAAATACTCCTAATACTGAAATGTTCAGTTTTGCAGAGCTTAAAATTGGATAAAATGTAACAGTACTGTTTAAAAAGTGCCAGTATGAATGTGGATATTTAGCAGTGAGATATCATTTGAATTGTGTAATTTAAATGAAAAGGGCTCTGGAGAGGGGAATGCTAGAAGACAGAATCCATTAAAGCAGAAATGAAAAAAATCAGGTAGAGCGTTAAGTGGGGAGGGAGTTATGAAGTAATGCATGGGAGAGTGGGGTTAGGATAAATAACATTAGGGTACTTGGAGAGTCATTAGAAACATACAATCTTAGAAGCTTTAGTTTAATTGAACCCACTCCACACAGGGAATAAAGCTCTCCAGGAAGGCATATACTATCAAGCAAAACTCACAGTCCCTTCAAGTTGTTCATTGAGGGAGTCTTAGAGAACCTCATTATGATGCTGGCTGTTGCAATTGCTCTTGGTTGCCTGTCAGATATTATACCCTGGGATATGAAGGTTTATTTTTATCAAATGAAACCCTTTCTTCAAAGGAAGAAAAGGTAGTGTTTCTGAAAACAACTGAGTTAAAATCTAAGTGTTGCAAGGCTTTTGCTAACTAGGGACAGTTTTAACACTTTTTTCTTATTTTAAAACATCCATGGCATGCAAGAAAGCTACTTCTCTGAGTAGCTTTGTTGAAGGGATTATCCAGCACATGTGTGGATTCTCTGCTTCTTTCAAATCTCTGTCATTTGCTTCTTTCATTATTTTAAATGTATTTATTTAATATTTATGGCTACATGTAATGTGATTGATGTAATTCACTCCCTTTCAACTTCTCTGCTACCACCTCCCATCACTTTTCTTTCACAATGTCTTGTCGTGTGTTCTCTGAGTCTTTGAACTGCTGCCTCTATGTTCCTGGATGCGGGACGATCTTCAAGAGTATGGGTAGCCTCTCATAGCTTGCATCACTGAAGAAAACTATTCCCTCTTCAAGCAGGCATCAGATATCAATGGATTCTCAGCTAGAGCAGGGCTTTAGGAGCTCTTCTCACATCTATGTTGGGAATTTGACTGGCTTAATCTTGTACATATGTATTTATATCTTATAAATGTATTGTTGTTGGTTTTTTTTTTTTCACTATTTTGGGAGACTTGCCACCAAGCTCCCAAATAAATCACACACAGAAGCTTATTCTTAATTATAAATGCCAGTCTTAGCTTGGCTTGTTTCTTACCAGTTTTTCTTAACTTTAAATTATCCCATCTACCTTTTGCCTCTGGGCTTTTTCCTTTCCTTACTTCTGTATATCTTATTTTTACTCTTATCCCATGGCTGGCTGGCTGGCTGGCTGGCCCCTGAAGTCCTCCTCTCTTTCTCTTGGTTCTTCTTCTTCTCCCAGATTTCTCCTATTTATTCTGCCTGCCAGCCCTACCTATCCTTTCTTCTGCCTCACTGTTGATCATTCAGCTCTTAATTAAACCATCAGGTATTTTAGACAGGCACAGTAACACAGCCTCACAGAGTTAAACAAATGCAATATAAACAAAAGTAACACACCTTAAAATAATGTTCTATAACAATTTACTTTCAGTTGTGAGTTCATATGTGCAACCACACTCTCCTATCTGACAAATGTTATTTCATTACAAACACACACTCTTAGTTAGTGCATCTTCTATAATCATTTGAGTCTTGGGAGTAGGTTTGTGATATCAATGTTCCATTACTTCTAATGGTAATAACTAACCTGTAGTCCCTTACTCACTGCATGTAGATCAGTTATGAATCTCTCTGTTAATCAGCATCTACTGCAAAAAGAAGCTTCTCTGATTAGAGTTGAGAGATGGAGTAATCTATAGGAATAAAGATAAGAACTCAAGGGATAGCTTATTTGCCCATTTGACAAAATAATAGTATGTTGTTCTGTTTTCCATTTAAGCTTATGACCTACCCAACTATGTGTTTTTGGCCCAGTTATTGGTACCAGACCTGGGTTCTAGCTTTTGTGGACTAGCCTTTGAATCCAATCAGAAAGTCATCAGTTGCTCCCATGGCATTCATGCCACTATTGCCACTTTTTGAGCAATGGATAAATCTTGCCAGGTCAGTCACCATTGTTCTCAGGTTTCACTACTGGGGAAATCTACTGAGAATCTTTACCAGGCCTCATGGCATACGTAGTTCCTTCCTGCAGTTTGAAAGCTAGCCAATAGGAACTAAGCTTCATAGTCAATACCAATTTGATTTCTCCTTTCAAAATGCTCAAATATATGGGGTCTACAGCCATAGGACCTTGCCATTAGGTTCTCAAGGGAAGCCAAAAGAAATGGCTATAGCCTGTAATGCTTGTGGACACGATGTCTATGAGAGAAAAAAAAAATCTAGAAAAGTGAATAAAATTTCCCCACCTTTAGTATATCTGTAGGACTTCTTATGACCCCCTGATTGCTTTAGCTTTTGTCCTTTGTTCACTGCTGCTCTTAGACTCTGTCTCATTTGCATTGCTCTTGGCATGAGTTATTTCTCTCTAAGTCATGCGTGAACTCTTAGTAAGAGGATGAAATACTTCATTTTCTGACATGTTCTTGCTTTCTTTAGTCACATATAGCAAACTTATCAGTCTCTTCACTTAACAACTCTATTTGTTTCCCTTTTCTGTCTTTATTTTCATTCACCTATCTGCCAGATGAAGTATTTTCTTTCTATATCAACAGTAGAAAAAGAAAAATTTATTACCACTGTAAGGAAACCTCCTGCTATTATTCAGTAAATCATTTTTGGCAACAAAATGATGAACTGACTCAGCTCTGATAATATATAACCCTCATCCCTTTTTGTTCTAGAGCATTGATAGTCATTCATCTACCACTAAACAGCATTTATAAATAATTTACTTTTAAAACAGTGCTGTTCCCCATAAGTATGACTTTGTTTGTTTAGACTGAATTTCTACTGGTTTTAAAGATGTAGCACTCTTTCAGAGAAAAATTACTTAAGACACTGTAGATGTCTTATTCATTCTTTAAGAAATACTAGTAGATTTTATTTAAAAATGTTTTACTCCTTATAAATTCTTCTTTAAATGTAGGCTACTTACTTGAAAGCTTGTTTCTGGAAGCAACTTATTCTTACTCTCTCAGCAGCCACTGACCTCCAGTAGCTTCTCTCTAGGGGTGGATCATATGAACTTTGTTATTTGTACTGGAGTCCACTGATCTTATCCTACCATTCTTGATCCAGCAGCATATGGTTCAGAAGTCATAGATGCATTTTCCTGAAATTCTACAATAAATAAAGAAATACAACTATTAAAAGTATGGATCACCCTTTGATATAGAATCCATGACAATATATAAACCAATTGCATCATTATCATATTAAAAGCCTTCATAAGCCTTGTTTCATATATTTTTCAGGGAATTTTATTTTGGCTTGAGATTACCTATAGGTAGAGTTTTCCTGCCTGGCTCACGGTCAGGGCAAATCTCTCTCACCTGCCAGTCCCACAGCCGCTCAGACCCGACCAAGTAAACACAGAGACTTATATTGCTGACAAACTGTATGGCCGTGGCAGGCTTCTTGCTAACTGTTCTTACAGCTTAAATTAATCCATTTCCATTAATCTATGCCTTGCCACATGGCTCGTGGCTTACCGGCATCTTCACATGCTGTTTGTCATAGTGGCGGTTGGCAGTGTCTCTCTGACTCAGCCTTCCACTTTCCAGCTTTATTCTCCTCCTTGTCCCGCCTATATTTCCTGCCTAGCCACTGGCCAATCAGTGATTTATTTATTGACCAATCGGCAACACACTTGACATACAGACCATCCCACAGCAATTACCAATGATAAAACTCTGGTGGCACAGACATTTTTTTATGCTGTCAGATGAGTGGCTGTGAATCTGAGGACCTGCTTGAACCCTGTGTATGAATCTCCTTGTTGCCATTTATGCTTGTGTGTTTATCTTTATGTGTTTACCATAGATGTTTTTCTTCTCACTCAGTCTGCCACAGCAGTTCATGCTTAGTAACAGGCCAGGAAGAGAGGTACTCCTTCTTTATATAATATGGAAAGCATAAAGGAATGTCTGCAGCTGTAAATTACTTTCTAACAAAAGAATGAAGAAAAATATTCAAAGATGATCTAGGGAATGTTCCACTATGTGATATTCACATTAAACTTTTGAATCATACAACATTTAGTAGACTTCCAGTAATTTATTTAACATGTATAAATATCAAGTTTAGACAAATTATGTCCCTGTGGGTGCATATGTAATAAACATTAGTGTATTTATTTAAGTTAAATAAAATACTTTGTTAACAGATGTAATCATTATACATGACATTTCTCTTTTAACCTCATTAAAATGTCTCCCCAAAGCATGTGTCTGCTGATACTTTTTACACAGTCAGCAATAATGGTACATAACCAGCAAATTATGATTATCTGAATTTTATAACAAAAATAAAGTCTCTGGCTCCATACATGAGTGAGAAAAAAATAATTGAAAAAAGTAGACACACATGAGAAGAAAAAAATGTACAAGTACAGTTATCCATAAAAAAATCCATGTTCTCACGCAACTGAATATCAGATATGTTCAATGTTTATTTCCTTGGATATACAGGCTGACAGAGATTGAAAAGCTCTTGATATAATAAAGTCATGGAACAAATTGTAGACAAACCTTTCCCAGAAACCTGGTGCCCTAATTTTTTTTATCTACCGACACTTCCATTTAAGGATGACAGCATGCTTTTATTTGCTTTGTTCCAATAGGAAGACCGACCTGTATTTGTGCCCTGGGCTTTACTGGGCCCAACTGTGGCAAGACAGTGTGTGAAGATTCTTGTCACAATGGTGGAAGCTGTGTTGTGACTGCAGGGAACCAGCCTTACTGCCACTGCCATTCCGACTACACTGGAGACAGATGTCAGTACTGTAAGTAGAAGTGTCCTCCCTCAGCCTGCCAGCAGCATGCTTTGATGTTTGCATTGAGTACTACAGTAGTTCACACCTGGGCTCTCTCCTCTCTTCATTTTAGCCACACCCCTTTTCTCAGGTTCTTCTCCTGTTGCTTAAACTCCAATAATTTTTACATTTTCTCTATCCTTTTCTATTACTATCAATCCAAGTGAGTCTATTAAATGGGTAACAGAATTTATTAAGATATAAACTGAGGAAATACACTCATGAATACAGAAAGGAGTAGACAAAAGAAGTTGTCCTCTGATTTGACCTGGAGTAAATCCACCTCAAAGGCAGAAGCATGGATAAGGGACATGTGACCTTCTCCAATTCCTTATAAGAGGTCATGTAAGCCGGGCGGTGGTGGCGCACACCTTTAATCCCAGCACTCGGGAGGCAGAGCCAGGCGGATCTCTGTTAGTTTGAGGCCAGCCTGGGCTACCAAGTGAGTTCCAGGAAAGGCGAAAAGCTACACAGAGAAACCCTGTCTCGAAAAACTAAAAAAAAAAAAAAAAAAGAGGTCATGTACAATGGCAGGAAGCACTGCCTCATTAGAGCCATATAGCCCAAGGTCATGGGTGGAGCAAATACTACTAAATTTCCTCTTTTTGTCTAAATAAGGAGATTCTAATCTTAATGCAAACTATATACAATAAGAATGATTATCAAATATTTTCCAGGAAAAAACAAGGGGTAATAACATAAACAAAAATGGAACTACTTCCAACAAGAATAACATCAAACAAGAAAGACATGCTAAATGTTCAGAACATGGGTAAATGGCAAATTACCGAGATTATTCAAGTAGCTGTCCTGTCTTGAAGTTCTAACTCTAGTATTAATATGTTCTAGCTAAGATATGAGAAGATTGTAACTGTGACTATCTAGTCTTCAACTCCATCAAAGACCTGAGAAGGAATATAATAATATCCGAGAAAACGGAAAATACAAGCAAGCAATTCCTGAAATTCTTGCAAGAATAGACAGAGACAGCTGGCAGCCTGGACAGTCACCTAAAGTTTCTCAGTGTCATTGTGGCATCCAATTTGGCTACAGGCCTAGAATATCCGACAGACCATTTTCACAAGCAGGAATTTTGAAAGACCATCTTACCCTGTCTTGGCAGAGTTCAGTAGTTGCTTTTCCAGTAGTTCATCCAGAAAGGACATCATTCGTACTGTCAGCTGTCGAGGCAAGGGCAGTTCTTTGCCCAGTAGGCCATTTTGTGCCAAGAAGAAGACAAATTTTCAAACAGAAATGTCTTAGAGGCTCAACATTTTCTTGGGACCAGATCAGTGCTGCCAGGATCAATCGTGTCTCACATCAACAGAATTCTAAGTTATTTAAATGATATATTCTCTAGGTCTATGAAGTGTTTGAAGATTACTTGTAGCTGTGTGGTCGCTACATGAATGTGTAGGTTCACGAAGATCCGTGGAATGAAGACACAGAGGCATCTTAAGAATGAATTTAGCCTATCATGGCTGCAGGGGGGTCCAGCCTCGAAGGACTGAAGCACACTTCCCTTCGCCTACGGCATATTTATTTACTCCTTTTTACAGTTTAGATAGTTAATTTCCATACCTTCAAAGCAACCCAAAAGGAGCTCCCAGAGACCAAATGCTAGGTGCAAATTACTTGATTTAACAGGTACCTTGGTTTTGGGTTTCCTGGACAAAGTTTTGCATAGGCCTTTGATCCTTGGGGGACTCTCTGATCCTTGACTCTCAGACAAGATTCACATGGGGTGATAAGAGAAACAAAAGGTAAGAGAAACAAAAGGTGTGGTTAAACAAAGGAAGGATTAGGGCTAGGTGCTGCTCTCTGGAGCCAAGCCAGGAGCTCAGCAAGAATGCCACTAGAATAACCTATCCATTTGACATGTTTCTATAAATATGGAGAACCTAACATAAATATAGAAATGACAAGCATGGGTGACTATAGTTCTGTATGTCTTATCTACCTAAATAATCTAAGGACTAAGTCTTCACATTAACAAGATAAACAGTCTGTAAAACAGATGTACCATATAAGGATAATGACTTCAAAATTGTGACAATACACAAAATAGCTTAAAGAGATGTAGGAATGTACACAATATGACAGTAATCTTAAATATGTACAGTTTGACAAATATAATATTACATTTGTATCAATATACAAAATATTTCAAACAGGAATAGGAATATGTATACAATACAACAAATATAGTTTTGTATTTGTATCAATATACAAATTATCTTAAATAGGAATACAAGAATAGTTTACATTTGTATCAATACACAAGAATCTATATCAGTGCAAATTATCTAAGGCTGATATTTACTGAATTAGCATACTAGTAAATACAATAATCTACATTAATATCTTGTACCTATGCATTCCCTTTTTTCTTCTTTCAAAGAGAATACTGAGTCCAAATTTCATTTTTCCACCCCCAACCCTACAATCACCCATCCATAACTCTGAGAAAAATGAAACATTTGCGAGAGGGGCATTGTTTTTCTAGAATTACTTCCTGCTGTTTCGAGTCAATGATATCTCTTTGGGGTCCTGTAAGAAAACTTAAATAGTTAGGTCTCAATAGGGCTAGCCATAGAGTCTACAGCCAGTCTCAGTAATGGGTAAGATTGTCTGAGATTCTGGCTAGAAGTGTAGTATGATGTACCATCTCATCTTAGAACTGTCCTGAAGAGTTTTCAGTCCAAAGCTGATTATTGAGTAATGTTCTTAGATACCATGCCATCTTTCTGGACCGAGTAGTCATTGTTGTGGGGCCCCATCTTCCCTCTGGAGATTTCAGAGATTGCTATTGGGAAGACTTATTTTCACTGTGAAAAACTTGAACATTATTAATATCAAAATGGAAAGTTTGGATATAAGATGACATGACATGTAAGGAAAGATTTTGAGAAATCAAGAATAAGCATGAGGAGAAATAAAATCTTGATAACAATAGTCCTTAGATTATTGGTTTTCTTCTGTCTCATACCAGTTGGCTCCTCTGATATGAGACAGAATATCTTATTTTTTTTTAACAACATACTTGGGTTTAGAGGAGAGAGCCACATTCCCACTCCAAAGCCAGCTTGATTTATAACTGAATCAGCACCACAACTATTCTAGTTAAAGAGATATTGATGTTATGCAGTGAAATAATATCCTGGAGAGTATATTGGTACCAATAGGTTTTTTTCTTCTGCTGTAGACTTCTGGGTGTCCAAGACCTTATGATTTCTTAAAGATAGGGTATTTCTATTATCCTATAAAGACAGAATACAGAACCCTGCCCAAACCCTTGTTTGTTAAATTTTTCTTACAACTTGTAGAGCTGTCACATTGGTAGATAAGCTTTTACTTCTCCTCATCAAGGGGTTTCTCCTGTTTGAAGTGAATTTTCATTAAATTTGTTGCTATCCATAGCTTCTTCTCCTGCAGAAACAAAGGCAAAAACCCTTCCAAACATACAATGTATCCTGGTTTCCATTCTGAGGTCAACACATCTTTGAAATAAACCAGTTGATTTAGCTAAAAAGTTTTTTTTTTTTAAATTTTGTCCAGTGTTTCTCTGCAGCTGTTGTTCCTTTCTCGTTGAGAAAATTCAATGTTACTAAGGAATTATGCAATCTATTGCTAGGAGTCGATGTTACTTGTTGCTGTTTATTTAGCATATTCTTTAAAGTTTGGATCTGATTGGATCTTTCTATGACTACTTGGCCTGTGAGATTGTGCAGTATACCTGTAATATGCTTTATACTGTAATAATCAAAAAACTGTCTCATTTTATTTGAGACATTGTCAGTCATAATTTGTACAGGTATTTCCATGATGAGTATAACTTCTAATAGGAGTGTAATCACAGAATCATCCTTTTCAGAACTCATAGGTGTTGCCCATTGAAATCTTGAATAGGTGTCAATGGTATGGTGTACATTGATTAGTCTTCCAAATTCTGTGAAATGAAACACATCCATCTGCCCAATTTCATTCCTTTGTATGCCTTTTGGATTGCTTCATTTAGGTAATGGAGTTTGGTAATAGAAGGAACAAGTAGGATATTTTCTTACAATTTCCTAGGCTTGTTGCCATGTGGTGTTCCCTATTTCTGATGATTCACTGTAATTGTATGAATAGTGAGGTTAATTCTGTGTTATCAGGAATAAATTCAGCAGTTTCGATATGTCAAACAACTCTCTCTGTGTGTTGAGAGTCAGTGACTACATTGAGACATTCTGTGAAGTCTATTAGTACCATAAGAATGGCATATAGTTCTGCTTTTTATACAGAGTTGTATGGACTTTGAACCACTTTACTTAAGTTTCCTGATTTGTATCCTGCTTTCCCTGATTTATTTGCATTAGTATAGATTGTGAGGACTCCAAAAATTGGCTTTTGCCATACAATGTGAGGAAGGACCAATTCTCTTTATGAATTCTATTCTCATGCTTTTGGGATATCAGATGTTAATCTCTACCAAAACATTACTGCAGACTTATTGCCAGTATTCATTATCTTACTACAATGAGGAAATTTCCTCATTAGTTAAAGGTACTACAATTTCTGCAGAGTCCATTCCTGTCAAGTGGAGAAGTCTTAATTTTACTTTTAGAATCTAATCAGAGATCTTTTCCACATAAGTCTTTAACTTCTTGCTTGGTTTATGTAGTAGAAATATCCATTCCAATATAATATCTTCCCTCTTCATAAAATTCCTGTGGGGGAGTGTCTGGAGGGGAATATGACCAGAATGCTTAACTTAAGTTCTGGAATCACACAATCCACATGCACTTCTTGTATTTTCTTTTCTACTACAGCCAATTCCTTCTCAGTTTTGACTGGTAATTCTCTTAGACTATTTAAGACCTTGTCCTCTTTTAGGGTATTAGCCAAATTTATTACTCTATCTTTAGGTATTTCAATGATAGCCTGTAAGTTGGAAATGCTTTCCAACAATTTTTGAAAATCATTAACAGTCTGCAATCAATCTCTCCTGAGTTGTACCTTTTGGGGTCTAATATATTGTAGCTCTATCTTATATCCTAAGTAATTAATAGACTCTCTTCTGTATTCTTTCAGGAGCAATTTGTAGTACCCAGCAAGGAAAAACTTTCTTTGCTTCTTCAAACATGCTCTCTGAGGTATCTAACTTTGAATCAGCTAATTAGATATCATCCATATAATGATAAATTATGGATTGTGGAAATTTCACATGAATTATTTCCAATTTTTTTTTACACAAAATATTGGCACAAGGTAGGGCTATTTAACCTTCCCCATGGGAGGACCTTCCCTTGATATCTCTTGACTGGCTGAGAATTATTATCCTTAGGTACTGTGGGGGCAAATTTTTCTCTATCCTCTTCTTGTAAAGGTATGGTTAAAAAAGTAGTCTTTTAAGTCAATAACTGTAATAGGCCATTCTTTGGATAGCAGAGAGGGCAAAGGCATCCAATTCTGTAGGGAGCCCATAGGCTGAATTACTTTATTAATAGATCTCAGATCTGTCAGCATTCTCCAATTACCAGACTTATTTCTAATAACAAATACAGGAGAATTCCGAGGGCTGGTAGATTCTTTAATGTGTTGAGCATTTAACTACTCTTGGATCAGCTGTTCTAAAGCTTGTAGCTTCTCTTTTGTCAAAGGCCATTGTCCAACCCAGACAGCTTTATTAATTAGCCACTTTAAAGGTAGGCCTGTTGGTACTTCTGAGAGTTCTACAGCAGTTGTGCTCTGTTTATGTACAGCCTGAATGGTTGGTGGCTGTTTTGTATAGTATGTTGTAATATTATTCCTAGCAAGATGCATTGGTCTGTATTCCCTTTGTGAGATTGTAGGAATTTTAATCTGGGTGTTCCCTGCTGTAACAAATCTTGGCCCCAAAGACTCACCACTACATTTGCCACATATGGCCTCAGCCTTCTTCTCTGTCCTTCTGGCACTACACATTCAACCCATCTCAAATTTTGTTTTACCTGAGATAGGGTTCCAATCCCTAGAAATTGGACATCTACCTCTTGAAGAGGCCCATTCAGATGCCATGATTTTGGTGTAATTATAGTCATATCTGTACCTATGACTACCAGGTCCTCTAGAACAATGCCATTAATTCGAAGCCTAAGCTTTGTCTTTATTTATAGAAGTCTGCCAAAATATTCATTTTATTGTGTACTTAGGAATTTCTGGTTCATCTATCAGAGATGTTCTATCATCCAGTGCAGTATCATTCTTTACATTAGACACTGGATTATTTAATTGTCCTGGAGAGGAATTTCCTCCACAGTGGCTGGAAATGTTTGGGCCACATTTGATTTGGGGGCCTGCATGAGTCCTCCTGAGGTGTTTCCTACTGGTAAAGTGTTGCCTTGTATATCTATTATTGATTTGCACTCATTGGTTCAATGTCAGCCTTTGCTCCAAATATAATCCAGAAGGTTGGTGTCTCCCAATTGAGTTATTTCTAGGAGTATGCTTCTAGGAGCACCTCATTTACACTATCTACTTATATGACCTGGTGTACCACAGTTAAAACATTTATTACCCAAGGCCTCCTTCCACTTCTAGAAATTGCTTTTCCTCTCCAAGCCTCATCAACATAGTTAAAAGACTCAACACTGTTAATATATTGAACCCATTCTTCCAAAGGTGCTTACCTGACCTTCAATGGTATAAGTATTCTTTTGCATTCTGCATTAGCATTGTTAAACTCCAAGGACTCAGTTAATCAGTTAATACTTGTCTTAGTTAGTTCTTTTCTGACACTTTTTTTTAATAGCTTTGGTTAGCCTTTGTAAAAAAAATCAGTAAAAGGTTCTTGTGGGCACTGGAAAATTTTTGGGTATAGTTCAGTTGGTTTTCCTGGTTCTGAAATTTTTCCCCAAGCATTTAGAGCTGCTGTATGGCATAGGGATATTGTATTCTCATCAAAAGTAGCTTGTACATTTCTATTAGCGAAGCATCCATCCCTCACCAAGAATTTGATCCTGGGAGATCTCAAAACCTCTGATTTTATCCTGTTGTTCTAGGACCCTTGCTTCCTCTCTCAACCAGCTTTTCCATTGTAACTGCTGGCTATATTCTAGAACAGCTGAGATTAACTGATTACAGTCATCTTGTATGGTTCTATTTGTAGAAGAACACGTATTTAACATCTGTTTTACATATGTTGAATGTATGCCATATGTGACCACCTCTTCCTTGATGGTTTTTTAATCTCTCATAAGAATAGGTTGCAACATATATTTCACAAAGGGCTCAAGATGTCTATCATTTGCTGGCTTCTTACAGATGATGACAGGATAAGCCATTTTATGAGAGCCATCTGGAGATGTTATGACTTGTATGACCTTTTCCTTCTGCCTATTAGGTCCTTTGTCATCTTTACTGGGAGTTTCTTCCAGAGCTTGTAACCGAGCACCTAAGGTCACTTGCAGTGAGTGAACCTCCTTTCCTGTAAGGGATTCCAGAGATTTCATGGAATCATGCAACTTTTATGTTCTTCTTAAACACATGATTCCATAGCCCTTATTTTATTAGTTAATGATAATCTTTCTTCCTTATAAAGTATCTGAATAGCAGCAACATTACTCTAGAGAGTTATTGTTTTAGCCATTAAATAGTCATATTTATTATCAATAGAATCAAAACTCATTGTACATTTATTATTAATGGATTGAAGTTCTTGTAGTAAGTTAGTAGATTCCAAACAAAGAAGCCTTTTCTTTAAGTCTTTATTACTACTTTGTAAATTCTGGGTAGAAAATTTCAGAGAAATAATCTGTTTATTTAAGTCTTCATTGCTACCTTGTAAAGTCTGTATCAGTTCCAATAATGACAAATCTTTGTTATTATTATTAAACCAATTTTTCAATGCTATGTGAATTATTATGCTAAATGCTAAAATGGTGTATATCATATACACCCCAGGAAGGTCATATATGTCTTGTAAAAATTAATTCCTTATAAAAGCAAGAAAAAATTTAAATTCTTATGATGTAATATTTTCTGCCATGTTTTGAGAAATATTCAAAATTTGTAAAGAAAATTTTATTAGTTTATTTATTAATCAGTTTTAAGGTGTAAAATTATGAAGTACTTTTACCTTGGATGAAATCATTGATCACTGGTGTTTCAGTTCTTGCAATGTTTTTTTTGGGGGTGGGGTATAGTATCATTGCTTGGCCAGTAGGCGTTGCAGGTGTAGCACCAAAACAGGTCTGATGCAAGCTGACTCAGGTCGCTGAATGGCTCCTGTCAATTAAGCACTTACCCAGGCAAACCCTGAGCACTAGGTAGGGTTGCTGGGATTACAACAGATTGTATACAATAATGAGGCAATACACCAATGAGCTGAAAGCACTCAGGTGTAGTCACACATCTAGCAGGAGCTGCCTATCTGGTTGGTGTGTTATAGGGCTGGTGATGGCAGTAGCTAGTTGGGGCATGGCACCAGGACTGTACTCAGATGGATTGGTGGGAGCTACCAGGCAGTCAGTCAGTCGCATGTGCTCTCAAGGGCGGCGTCCCAGGGTGTTCTGGAATTGGCAGCTGCTACACTAAACTATTTTAAAAGTAAACGAACAGTCTGCTGGTAATTTCTAACCAGGTGGAGGTCTGACACAATCTGGCAACTCCAAGTATAGAACTAGCAGGGCACTTAGTGTGGGCACCTTTCTCTGGTGCTCTATCCACTGAAGAACACACAGGCTTGTGTCAGTGGTTACAAGAACTGCTGCTTTGTGGGTCGCCTAGCCAAAGAGTGACTGACTCACATGCCTCGTGACTCATCAACAGCTGCCTGCCTGTGTTAGGGTTTAGTCACGCAAGTAGCCCCAATGTGGGGACACGGGGCTCAGATCTACATGGTTGGGACTGAGTGGCTCAGGGTTGCTAGTGAGGCTGACCTGCATGCAGCAAGCACAGGAGCCTCTGAGCCAACCTGCTGCCTCTGCCGCAGAGGCTGTGGGCAGGCATTACAGGGACTGTGGGGATCTTTTTGCCACATGAGCATCCCACATTTGGTGCCACTTATTAAGATCAATCTACATGAGTTTATTAAATGGGTGACAGAATTTATTAAGATATAAATTGAGGAAATACACTCATGAATACAGAACTGAGTAGACAGCAGAAGTCATCCTCTGATCTGTCTGAGAGCGAATCCACCTCACAGGCAGGAGTAGGGAGAAGGGGCATGTGACCCTTCTCCAACTCCTTATAAGAGATCATGTACAACAGCAGGAAGCACCACCTCCTTTGGGCCCTATAGTCCAAAGACATGGGCTGAGCAAATACCACTACACTTTTCTAAAAGATTTTATCTATTTTCTTTCCCAGCTTAAGTTTAAAGGCCTGTGCTTTTAATCATTCCCGTATGTGCATATTTCACTCTCTTATTTCTTTCTTCTCCTGACAACCTGTAGGGAGCATCATCCTTTCCCATCCCCCAACTCTCTGAAGTAGCACAAAGGACTATAGTTAGAGAAAATCCGGAGGTAGTTATGTTTGTCTCATCATCAGCTGCATAGACAGAACCAGAATTCCTTTCTCCAGCTTCCTAGACATTTATCTCTAGCAAGGTCTCTCTAAAAAAAACAAGTCCAAAACTTCCCATGCCAGTATCTGTCAGTCACAGCTTTGTTTCCCTGTCTCACCTTCTCCTTTATCTGGGAGCAGCATTCTTTCAAAATATCTTTGTTGTCATAGTCCTCTGTAGCTATTTCTCCATTGACTTTACTTCCGTTAAGTTTCTGTCTTTACTGTACTGTAGAAACAGCTCTTATGAGACTCAA
The DNA here is from genome assembly GCF_949786415.1 of Peromyscus eremicus. NCBI lineage: Eukaryota > Metazoa > Chordata > Mammalia > Rodentia > Cricetidae > Peromyscus > Peromyscus eremicus. The sequence continues at coordinate 20,356,511 of NC_081419.1, read as the reverse complement.
GTTGATTGATTTTGCTGTGTCCAGTGGTCAAGTCTCAGTTCCTGTTTTATAATGACTTTCATCAACGTGTTGATCCCTTTTCCTAAAGACATAATCTTCATCTTGATAGGCACTACTCTTGTCTTTTCTCATCTGTATTTTGTGTTGCTTCTTTGCTTATGAAGCCTAGACAAATTAACCAAATTGCTTCTTTGCTTACTGAGGGTAAAATATTTAATTCCAGTCTAAATACTGTTGTGATTGAAAGCACCATTCTCATCTCCATTTCTTCTCCCTCCAAATATTAATGATTCCTATACATCTTCTCATAGTTTACAATAAACTCAATGACTTTTCAAAATAATGTTTTCAAAGCATCATTTTTTCATTCTAACTATACAGTATTTACATATTTTATAATGCTTCTTATGTACAAATAAATTTGGAAACCAGTGTCTAGATGACTTTAGTTATCTGTAGGGTTTTTGTAGCACCTAAATGATGGCTCTAAATCTATAACTCCAGATAAATTGTTACTTTAAGTTTCAGATCTTATTTTCAATTTTCTGTGACAGCCAATCTTATCTCTCAGTTAACCTGACATTTTTCACCTTGAATTCTCACATTATCTTTCCTTTATCTTTAGCAAGAAACATCCATTACTCAGTCCAAAATCGTGAAGTCTTTGTTGACTCCTCAGTCTTCCATAACTTTCACCTTTAAAGCAAACCCAGAATGTGAGTTGTGCTCATTGACTCTACTCTCACTCAAGCATCCAAACTGCTGGGACCTGTTTGTCTGTTTTATTACAAAACTATATCCTTGCTTCCTCTCTTCACCAATGTGTACATTATCAAATGACAGTCACGTTTGTCTATTTTATATAAAATAAAATTTCTTTCTATTTTAAACACATTCATTGAAATATACATATACATATATATATATAGTTGTTTTTTTTCATGTTCATTCTATTGATTCTCTTTGTTCTTCAAAGTACTAAGTATCATTTTTTAATCATAATTTCAAGAAGACAACAGCAATGCAGCATAAAGAAACTTTTGTGGCACCCTGGTGTAAATCTAAGAGTCAAGATCTGAACCAGGCAATCAACCTTCAGGACTCAATCCTTAAATTTACTTAATGTTTATCAAAGCATGCCTCATATCACTGGTCAGTGAAGGTAGCACAAGGAACAGTACAGAGCCAAGCTGCATGCACTAGTTTATTTGATGTAGCATTAATTATGGTGCCCCATGTATTATAGTAGGACCATATCTGTGACTGTAAAGAAATGGTTAATTTTTGCTCTCCATTTCCTTTCTAAAAGTTCATTTATTCTCATATGAGGACAAGCTCTTCTCAACATATAAAGCTGTCAGTATATTATGCCTACTGTCCTTTTTGCCTAAATTGTGTATGTCCCAGGACAGCAGTCACATGCAAATACAATTCAGTTACACTCATGTGATCTCATCCATATCTTCACTACCTCATCGCTCTCCCATCAGCACGGCAGAGGATGCTGGCATTAAGTGCTTTCTACTAATGCACTAATTCCTTTTTTTTTTTCTTTTGTGCTCAACCATTCTTAAAATCTGTAATGACTTCTAGGAAATGAAGGGTAATTCCAGCTACTGTCCCACAAGGTGTTGAGTTTATCACTGTCCTTTATTCTAGGAAAACCACAGCCATGACTATCCTCCATATGAAGCCAACTTCTCTGACACTGAGACTATATCCAGTGCTTGCTAGTTCCCTTTGCAAATCATTCACTTCCTCTTTAGTTTGAACTGACATCTACCTCTACCTCTTTCAAGACTCTGTTTTTATGTCTCCTGGCTTTGTTCACTCTACTGTTTTATTTATTGTATTCCTCAGATTTGAAGCTTCTTTGACATTATACTGAGCAACAACAGCTGATGAACAAAATATAAATAGTAATTTTATAGATGACATATCTAAATGAAAGTGGCCTGAAAAAGTTAATTAAAAGATAATCAACATATCATATAAAAAATGTCTGTTCTATATGTGGATAATCCATGGTTATTATGTATGTGTGTATATTGTTCTTGTTTTTTTGTTTTAAAGTGTCTTGTATATTCTAAGCTGGCACCAGACTCATATCTAATCAAGAATGACCTTGAAGTTGTTATAGGATGTTAATCCTCTATGCTGTCTTCAGACTGCTCAAACTACAGGCATGTCCCACCACTCTCCATTTCAATTCAATTTTTAAAGAAAAATCTCTTGATTTATTAGCTTCCACCAATTGATGGATTATACTCTATCAGTTTTTCTAAATTTTAAATCAAATAATCAGAATTCTTGATTCTCTTTGAACTGCCTTAAAATACTATATAACCATCATTACAGAAATTTACATCCTTCCAAAGACCAAATTCAGTTAGCTTGCATCTTAATTGACAACTTAATAGAATCACAGTGTGTGGCTGCCCGCTGCTTTACCAGGCAGCGTTATGATTTTATCCTTACTATTAGCAGTCAGAGTGCTTCCCGCCTTTTACTGCAAAGCACTTATTTAAATTAACCAATTAATCCTTAGACAGAGGTTAAATAAGGTGCCCAAGGTCCTGAAGCAGGCAGAAGTAGACCCCAGGAGTTGTTGATCAAGATGTCAGCACACATCCAGGAGAACATTGATGTTATCTTGGGCTTTGCCATTAAAATGACAAATCCAACATCTGAGGAAATGTAATAAATTCAGAATCCATCAGTGTGAGTCAGCAAAGTTCAGTGCACCCGGTGTTCCGTCAAAAGTGTGTCTGGCATATGCATCACTCCCCCTAGTAAATGAAGAAATGACAAAATGCCTCATTATGGCACCTAATTACAGGCTATTAGTGGGAGGTAAAACATCAGTTCTTAGTTGTGCTGAGTTAAAACATCTCACAGCTTCACTAGCAAGGTAAATTCCAGAGGTCTGAAAGCAAATTAATTTTAGCAAAAGTAATTTAGGGAAAAAGAAGGAGATAAAGTAACGAAGCTAAAATTTAACATTCTTTAAGTTATTTTCTTAAAAACAAATAGAGCTGAATTTTCATATGGGTCTAATGCCAAGATTCCTGCTATCAATCAAAGCAAATAAGCACAGCATTGTGCATTTAAATAGAGGTGTCATTTGTGAAGTCAACACTAGCTGAGGTTATTTTTAATTAAAGGACAATAGAACTAGGGCAAAGCTGCCCATTAAGCCAACCTACTCTCTATGACATTGGAAGAGCATGTGCAAGGCTCCTTCCTACACATTATCAGTGCAGACATGAAGTACTAAATCTCTGAGGCTGGAACAATGGCTCAGCTGTTAAAGGATCAGGTTCCCAAGCAAAAGAAGTTTTGTTAGATTACAGAGTTGAGAGACTGAAGAGTAATGCAAAGATATAATATGACTGGTATTAGAATTATAGTTTTAAAGTAATTGTTGAACAATGTCTGAGCTATGGACATGCGACTATTGTGTTGATGATGTAATTAGATTATGTTTAGTACTTGCCATCAGAGAAACATTGCATTATAGTCAGCTGATAAGTTCACGTGGCACCTGCCTAATGTTAGGTTTTGTGTGAACAGTTGTGTCAAGTACTTCCTACTGCCAATTTACAATAGGTTGTGGTGTTCAGAAAAGTAAATATGATGCAATAGAAGAGTTTGGTGAAACATGGCAATGAGCTATCTCTGCTTGCAAAAAGAGCCTAAGATTCATTGTAAATGAGTGATTTCTACCCAGAAGTGATATCTGGGGGTGACCTGAAGAGAAGGTCGTCAGATGAAAGGGAACATGAGGGACAGCATATGAGGAAGGAAGAAGGTGAAGTCCTGTGGAGGACTGCAGGGAACTGACATTTGCAGAGTGTTCAGTGCAGTAATCACACCCATACATACCAATGAATTAAAAGAACATGAAATTTCTATCAGTGCCCACAGTATCTTTGAGATGAATATTATCAGTATATTTTCCATGTCTCCAAAATTAGATGTAGGAAGTTTTCCTTATATTCTTTGTTAGAAATTGTAAGATCTGAAAATTACATGGCTCCAAAATCGGACTTCTCTTTGTACAGCATCACACCGTCTGATGCCCTTGTCCACAGAGCAGCATATAGTTACCTGGTCTTCCAAGTTTCTGCTTTGTTTAAAAAAAGGAATTTTAAAATTTCAGTTATTAAACTGACAGCCAGCCTATAGAGAGACCTAAAACAACCAGGAAATAAAAGAGTATTGTCAGCTGCCCTTATTATTACAAAGATGAATGGAAACTGATGCTATAACTGTATCACTATTGACACAGGAAGTGGAATGCCCTACAATCACCAACAGCTTCCCCATCTGTCACATTATGAGATTCTTCAGAGCAGTCACAGTTGTGGTGGGATAAGTTCTGGTGCACAGTCTTCCTGGTGTCTTGAAATTCTTTTTCTCTAGATGAGAAGAAAGCAGCACCTTCATCTAGTCAAGCTCTGGGTTCAGTCTGCATTATACAGCATGTTCCTGGTGTCCTTTTGCTCCTAATTTTGAAACATGGTCATTGGCTCCACAACAATTCCCCCACCAGCTGTTTGAGTCTTTTGTTCTTTACTTACTTGGAATCACTATGCTGTCTGCTGGCTGTCTAATCCCATACTGTCTTCCTAAATTTCCTTTGTCCTGGGAACTTGGTACTTCTCTTTTGTAGTTTTCAATTGTATTGTCACTACTCATGTTCTTGACTGCCCCACTAGAAGTGACAGCTGGCCTTAGAGTTTGTCGTGTTCTATCAGCTCTGCTGGGGTGGTGTCAGGGCCTGGAATCTGAATGAGTGTGCACAAAGCTGGTGCATCTAACTTATATGAACATGATCCCCCTGGAACATCTTGGCATGTGCACACAGACACTACTTTCAACATTTGTGAGTGTGCACATAGCTGGTGTCTGGAACATCTGTGACTATGTACAGAATCCCACCAAAGCTTATATTTCTGTGTCCAGCCTGCTGGGACCAGTTATTTTCTGTCCTCTAGAAAGATTTCACTTCAAGGAAGAGCAAGGCTCTGGGAAGTTATCCATACAAGGTCATTAGGTCCCATATCCTTCATAAAGAGATACTCGCTCTCCCTAAGCAGTGCTGGCTGCCACTTTCACAGTCAAATCCACAAAAGTAAATATTGTATCACTTCAGGTCAGTGAGTCTCAACCTTCTGAACACTATGGCCCTTGAATACAGTTTCTGATGTTGTAGCGGCCCCCAAACATAAATAATTATTTTCACTGCAACTTCATGACTCTAATTTTGTTACTCTTATGAGTAATAATGTAAATATCTGATATATGACCCCTGTGAAAGAGTCCTTCGACCACAGTCTCCCCCCTCACACCCTAATACATAGGATTCATGGCCAACACATTGAAAACCATTGCACTTGGTATTCTTATGTGTGCTGTTTGTGAAAATGTGAACTGACAGAGTCACTTCAGAAGAGAGTTTTACATTGTCCTTAAATGTAAGATGAATTGCTAAATGGTCTTATTAATAATAATAATAAAAAAAAAACCTAGAGCCAGACATTGGGGTAAAAACCCGGGAGATCGGGGAAGTGGAAAAAAGCCAACCATGTTCTTACCACTAGAAATCCTCAGCTAAAAAGAGAACTACTTTCTGCATATCCACGCTTATATGTCTTTTTATCCCTGCCATCTCATTTCTTCTCTCTGCCCAGCTACATCACTTCCTATTTTTACCCAGCTCTGTCACTTCCTGTCTGTCTGTACCTCCAGACCTCCATGGTTAGTGCTGGGATAAAAGATATGTGCCACCATGCCTGGCTCTGTATCCAGTGTGGCCTTGAACTCACAGAGATCCAGATGGATCTCTGCCTCCCAAATGCTAGGATTAAAGACGTGTGCTACCATTGCCTGACTTCTAATTTTAATATAGTGGCTAGCTTTTTCCTCTGATCTTCAGATAAGCTTTATTGGGGTGCACAAATAAAATTTCACCACACTTAAAAATGAATATTTTTTTGTGAGAAATTGGTTCTACAAATTAAATCTATATCAGGACAAAGCCATGTACAAAAAATCCACATCCCATAAATAGTATGTGCCAATGTTTTTATTTTAAAAGAAAAATATTGTAAATATTGAGATAGATTTGAATTAAGGGTTGCAAATTGTTATATTATTTTTAGTTAATCATAATAAGGAATGGTGACTCAAGAGTCAGATAATGGAACTGTAGTCTTATCACTTATGTTAGATCATTTAAAAGAGTCTCAGGATTACAACGGTAGGGTTAAAGATGTTTGAGATCCAATAGAAAGACTAAAATTATGGAAAACAATTTTGGAATAATGTTGTTCATCCATTAAGAACATAAAAATAGGAAGAAAATATTTCAGTATATATTTACATAAAGTAATTTAATGGAACAATAGGTAACTATTTCCAAAATACAGTAAGTTGTATGTGAGTTAAGCCACATACTTTAATTATTAAAACTGATTCATTCAGTTGGTATATATTAAAAACACATGGGAGGCTGAGTGTATAGGCCAGATGGCAGAGTGCTTGCCTAGCATATGAAAGACATGTCTGTAATCCTAGCACTCAGGAAGCAGAAGCAGGAAGGTCAGCAATTTAAGGCCACCATTAGGTATATAGCCAATTCAAGGCCAGCCTAGGCTACATGAAGCCCTGTCTGTTGAAATTTCATATTTTACTAATGCAATGTAAATAGCCTATTAGTAAATATGAGTAGCTAAATATTGTCACCAACACATGTACTGTACACAAACATTAGTTTAAAGATGCATTTTAGTGATCTCTGGCTGCCTGATAAAGAATCTTTGAGAAAGAATAAAGATGTTACAGGTTGCAATAATGATTTTTCTTAAAAATTATATCATTCTATTACAGAAAATAGATGTATTTTTAACATTTATACCTACGATTTCCCTAATTACAATATCAATACTCTACAATTACGTAGTCCTCATTGTTATCCAGATTATAAAATTGTGTTTGGTACTGGTAGTAATCCTCAGGGTTTTTGTGACAACTTTATATTGTGAGCATTCAGTATTGCTACTATATAATTTCATGATTTTCCCTGTTTGCTTCACAAGAGTTCATTGTATTGTGGGGTTTTTTTAATCACATGCATATATCTCAAATGTATCTTTTAGGTCAGTAAAATTATTAAACTTTTTTGACAGAATGTTCTACAGGAAACAAAACTTCAAACTTAAACTTTCTTGATAATAATATGTATAGATTCATACTATGCAAGCCTAGGTCAGATTTTGTTTCCTCTTTTTCCTCTCCACTTCGACATTTGTCCACTCTCTGCAAAGTTAGTAAAGTTCCTAGTATACAGTTACACATGTGCCTATGTTTAGAAATCTATCCATTGCAGGCACAATATTTCAATGTTTATTACATAATCTAATTGCTCATATAGTTTCAAAGTTATGCAGATGTATCTTGTCATTCCATAAATCCAAACCATTACTGAACACTCACTGATCTACCTAGAAACTTTTACTTTCAGTCTTAGAGTGTTTTAATTTTAATCCTGTCCCTCTTTCAACCCCAACTACAAAAAAGGCTTTGATCATCTATATTTTCCTTTTAATCTGATTTTTTTTCATTCTAGTTATTAGAAATGATACTATATTCTTTCTCCCATAAGTGTATATTCATTGTACTGAATTACATAAGGATATTTTCACATAAATACTAATACAGCTAAACTTTGATCATATTCAGACTAAATTTCTCTACATTCCCTTGTTACCCAAAATCCCTCCAATTCATCTCTTTTGTTCCTTTAAGCACTTTCAATTCCACTATTATGTCATCTCTATGTGCTTGACAGAAAGTTTTATATAAAATCTAGGTCCGCAACTGTGTGAATTCAACTGTGTGTCTTTACCATATTATATTTTACAATTATTTTAGTAAAAATAGCTATTATTAATCTAAGTTTAAAATTTGAAAAGTTAGTTGGTGAGGAAAACTATATGATATTTGCATGTTTGCATGGGTCAATGTCAAGAAGTAAATGAAAATCATTGTCCTCTGCATGCTGGTGCCAATCAAGCGCGCTGGTATGTCATGCCCTGTTTTGAAAGGAATTATGAAGTCTTTATTCTGATCTGACTACTATTTAATGTTCAGTAACATCTAATATGGTAGCAATGACACACAAAAAAGTTAGAAAACTATGAACTTCAGCAAATATAGGATAAAGAGGATAATTAATGGAGAAAACATCAAAGCATTTTTATATGAATGTATTTTATGTGATGAATGAATCTGGGAAGAATTGGAAGAAGGGGATATATGTGATGGAAATATATTCTCAGAGAAATAATATATATTTTTAAAAATAAAGTAATTTCTAAAACTTTTGATGCTTAAAGGGGTGAACTCTCTTGACTGATTTCTCTGGGACTTGGAGAAACTAAAGATCCACTTGCTTCCTGCTTGTTTTGAAGTTCATTTTGTAAGGAGCATACTTTCCTTAATATTTATTTTTATTATTTTATGTGTATGTGTGCATGCTCATGGGCACATAAGACCACGTGCCTACAAATGCCAGAGTCACTGTCTATCCCTAGAGCTATGTTTACAAGTGGATGTAGATAGTGAAATTCAACTCAGTTTCTCTAGAAGAGCAGTGTATACTCTGAAACACTGAGCCATCCCTCTAGCCCAAGATTATAAATTCTAAAACCAAAGTGAATAGTTACATAGTAAAGAAGTCTCATTTTGCTTAAATTAATATTTCTGCTAACTTGAGAAAAGCTGATAAAGAATTCCTTTAATTAGATAGACAACTCAAATGACGCTTATATTATCTTTGTAATATTTGTGAGTACATAAAAAGGTAAATAGATGGATAGAGTTTATTGTAATATTTTTTCTAATACTTGTGCTTTGTAATAGCTAAGAAGAGAATGAAAGAAAAATAGAGTAAAATTACTGTGGTCTATAGAACAGTCATAATTTGGGAAGAGTTGCAGAGAATCTAGAATTTTCTAGAATCATCATCATTGTCAAATGTCTTATATTCATTTCTGAACTTGCAGATAGTATGTGTCATGGGATATCAGAGAACTTTCGGAATTGTAGTATTTTGTTTTAATTTACACACATCCAATATTTGTGTTGTAACTTGTATGTCAGATGTTGTGATGGATGGGGAGAATATTCTCCATAGACTTAGGCATTTGAGTACTTGGTCCCAGGTTGGTGGCAATATTGGGGAGGTTTAGGAGGTTGGCCTTGCTGAAGGAGGCTGTCTTTAAGGGTAGATAGAATCACCTTCCATTGAATTCATCCTCTCTGCTTCCTGCTCCTGTTGTCTTGTCTGCGGCTTTCCTCTGCCTCATCATGATGGACACATACTTCTAGAACCAGTAAGTCAAAGTAAACTATCTTTACAAGTTGCCTTTGATAATAGTGTTGTACCACAAAGAAGAAAAATAGCTAATGCAGAGAAGTTGGTATCTGAGACATTTTTTCTGTGAAGATGCTGACAATGTTGTTTTGTAGAAGAAAGTAGAATACTTTGACACTGTAGAGTAAGAAAGGGGTTGGATACTGTATGTAAAAAATAAAGGACCACTCTAGTGGAAGCCTAAAATCAGGGATGCTGAAAGCAGAGCAGATGGTTGGGGGAAGAGAGGGAAGGGTGTTCCAGGTGGGTACAATGTTAGTTAGGAGGATAAAGACTTCGTGTGAATATGGGAAAATGTTATTGCTGCCTTCTGCTCTTGTCCTACAAACTTACCTAAGGCAAAATAAGTAATGGATTTTTTAACTGAGGACATTTCAACCCAACAGAATGCTGAATCTGTGGCATGGTTGTTACTGTTAATTTATGCAATGAAAAGAGAAACTGAGCAGAAAGAAATATAAAATATATACTTTGGAAAACAAACGAGCACTAGGAAGATTAGTATTGCATTCACAGTGTGTGCCAGAATAGAGGCTATATGGTTTTTTTTAGGAGATTAACACCATTGAGATAAAATGAACTGCTGTGCATTTAGGTTCTCAGAGGGCAAGATCCAACCCATGTCACTGGCAACTTGTGAAAAAAAGCCTTATGAGTTTACTGCTCCTAAAAAGCAACTGAATTAAGAATTTGCTGCTAATGTGATTTGAAGTAGGGTATGGTCCATCCCACGACAGCCAAACTTGACAGTGTCAGCCACATGGTACTGGCTTTAGAGGCATGAAGAGTATAAGTATGGAGGGGTAATAGATTCCTGCTCCATGTTTTCAGAAAAGTGCTAAGGCAGTTTGTGGCAGGGTAGTTCCTGCTTGAAGATCTGAAAGTGAACCCTGGGTTGCAGTGAAGACTCCAAGATGGTGGAGATAACAGTCATGTGGTATCTACTGCTGCGTTCAGGGAGTGGAATCAGGCCGAAAAGATATGTATGTGCTGACAGAGAAGCTGGAGGGATGGACCCATCTCAGTGCTTCGACATTGGAAATAGAGCTATGAGATATGATTTTTTCCAGATGAATCCCAGTCTAGTTTTGGGACAGTATTTCCTCACTATGTTCCCATTCTACCCATTACCATTTAGACTGGTAATATATACCCTGTGACATTATATGTTGGAAGTCTGCAATCTGCCTTCTGAGTTTGCATGTGGCTAAAGTTAAAGACTGTCTTGAGTCTTAGAACAGACTTTTGACTTTTGAACAGTATTGAAACTATGAAAGACTTTTGGAGTTGGACTCAATGTATCTTTCTTTATGATTGGGGCTCTGGGCATAATAGAGACAGAGAGTCGAATGTCAGAGTTTGAATGAAAAATATCTCCTATATATCTAGATAGTTGAACACTTGGTCCTCATTTGGCAATATTGTTTTGGAAGGCTTAGGAATCATGGCCTATGCTGGAAGGAGTACGTATGTCACTAGAGGTGGGCTTTGAGAATGGATTTCCTCAACTCTCAGTCTGTTCTCTACTTACTGCTATAGTAAAAGATATGATCTCTCGTTATTGTACAGGGTTCTTTTGGCTATCCTGGGTTTTTTGTTTTTCCATATGAAGTTGAGTATTATTCTTTCCAGGTCTGTGATGAATTGTGTTGGTATTTTGATGGGGATTGCATTGAATCTGTTGGCTTGATCTGTTTGGGAGGCATCCAGGCAGTGGAATAGGGTCCAATGCTCAGTGCATGAGATGGCTGTTTGAAACCTGGGGCTTATGCAGGGTCACTTGGCTCAGCCTGGGTGGAGGGGACTGGACCTGCCTGGACTGAGTCTACCAGGTTGATCTCAATCCTCGGGGGAGTCTTTGCCTGGAGGAGATGGGAATGGAGGGTGCTCTGGGGGAGAGGGGAGGGGGACGGGAGGGGGGAGAACAAGGGAATCCGTGGCTGATGTGTAGAATTCAATTATATTGTAAAATAAAATAAAATTAAATTAAAAAAAAAAGATGTGATCTCTCATATTCTTATGCCTGGTGTCATGCCTGCCACTTTCTGCCATGCCTCCCCCCACCTTGATGGACTCTTACTTCTCTGCAACCATTCAATAAAGTAAACTCTAAATTCTTTAGACTTTTGTGATGGTGTTTGATCACAGAAACGGAAAAAACAACTAATACAAGTGTTAAGCAGCCTGTTCAATACCATGGGTTTAGGAATCCTGCAGCTGCAAATCTGTGAGAGGAGAGGACTTTAATACAAGAATCATAAATATGAAAAGAAGGAAGAAAAAAAGAAGGAGAGGGACAAGAGCATTGTACATGCTATCAAAGGGATGATAACTGATAACCAAGGTGCAGAGAATGCAGTTCTCAGATGTTGTACATCACAAGAAAAGTGGAAGATAGACTATTTTAAACAGATAAGCCCTGAGAAGCAGCTTTCCAACTAGAGTGCAGAGAGCAGTCCTGCTGTTGAACACCTCCTAACCTTGACTTTCAAGGCCTGAGAACATGAAAAATAAAACATACTTTCTCTCCTTTGAATATCTCCAGGAAAGGTCCAAGAGCATGCCTGTTTGTGAAGCAGAAAGTGGTTGTCTTGGTAAAATGCAACTTGGAGTTATTTACTAAACTTCTATTCTAATATCTACAGATTTATCATGAACAAGCACTTTTCTTACTTTTTTTGGATTCAGTTTTATGGTATGAAAACAATCCTCTGCAGTGTATGATATACACACGACAAGCTAGGGCAAGGAGACATAACATACTGTATTCACTGTAGAGGCCACAAACTACACCACAGTATATAGATACCAGTTCCCATTTAGTGTTCAGAGTTCCAAGCCTTTAACCTTTTGAAAATGCTGTGCTTCTTATATTTAGTCCAAAATCATATTGATGGGCTTAAATAATGGATCTAACATCTAAGTGAGTATACTTAGTGTAACATAACAGCAAGAGTAAGCGCACTTAAAACCAACATTCATTAGTATGTAATAAGCTTGTCAATAACTTCACTTTCTGGCTAGTTTAATAAAGGGCTAGACAAGCATGCATACATGAGAATTATCAACAATATTTTAATTTCCTCATTCACCATTATTGTCATATAGCAGGTCACAGTTGGTTAATCATATTTTTGTCTCAGCTAATTTTATTTAACATTATTTAAAAGTTAAATAGCTAAAAGGAAATTACTGCCTCCAAATACAAACCCTGTGGTAAATTTAATTAACTGTTTACATCTTTGTACTACAAATTTAAATATTTTAAATTTGGAAAATTACATTACATTCTAATATGAACACATATAGAGCTGTCTGCTTTTCAAGTTACTGAAGCATAACAGTTCTAATGTTATATTAATAGTTTTTTTAATGTCTTTTGTTGAACTATGAATGTTTAAGATGTACCAAAATACTTGAGGTAAGTATTCCTTTGTCATGAAGAAACCTGCTTGTAATGCTTTAAAAGAAAGATCCTTTGAAAAAGGAGTTTAGATTAGATGGGAATGTTTCACTCTAGAGGGTGGTTTGTTTAGTGATCACATAGAATTGAGTAAGGTGATGTCTCTCTGTCATTTCCCACCCATGAATCATCAGCCAATTTCCTAGTCAGCTTTCCTTTGGTGTTCTATCTGCCCACCAAATAGTCCATTGCTCTAGGGATACAGAGAGATGGGAAGGGTGACAGTAATTGGTTTCTAAGGAAATCTCAAGCATTTCTGCTCATGTCCAACCACACTTGTGCTGCTCATTGTAAAGAAATCTAAGGAAGTCAGAACAAAAAGAGCTAATCAGCTAGCATGGCATCAATATAACACTTACCTTCCTAGCAGGATTAAATAGATCCTAACTTAGAAACAGAGAGGAATCAAAGCATTATCAGAGAATTCTCTTTCGTGTAATATACAAGCTGATTTTTAAAATTATTTTACCTATTGTGGGACCATTTTCATATTAAAAAAATAACGTCATTTATAAGACTGAAAACAATATGTCATAGAATCATTTAAATGTTTCATTGTTCCTTTTCCTAGATGTGTGCCACCACTATTGTGTGAATTCCGAATCATGTACCATTGGAAATGACGGGAGTGTTGAATGTGTCTGTCCAACACGCTATGAAGGATCAAAATGTGAGATTGACAAATGTATACGGTGCCATGGGGGTCACTGTATTATAAATAAAGACAATGAAGATATATTTTGCAAGTAAGTAGGCATCTAGCTTGATTTATCAAGCATCTTTATGCCAAAGATACATGGTTCACAACTAAACTATGAAGTCAATGTAATTTTTTATTCAAAAGTTCTACATCTCCAACACTTCATTTTTTAAAGCTAGAGATGAAGTGCAAGTAAGCTTACTTTTCAACACTTTTTCAAATATCTGAAGAAGGTGAACTTCAATAGCGTTATCAGATTATTCCAGATATAAAATATAGCCAAGAATTAAGCAATAGTGAAAATATATTCAAAAATCTATATGTAGAGCTAAGGATAGGCCCATGTTTGCCTACCAAGGGTTTAATTCATTGCAAAAGCACAATAAGAAGGAAGAGGAAGAGGAGAAGGAGGAGGAGAAGGAGGAGAAGGAGGAGGAGGAGAAGATGGTGGTGGGAGACATGGAAGAGACAAAAACAGAAAGAACCAGCAATAATAGGTCCTTAAGGTATCTGGAAGTGATAGGTCATGAATCCAAGATCATCTTGCTGTGTTAAAGGCCAGTGACCCGGCACAGCAGGCAAAGGTGCTAGGCCTAGAACCACAGATATTTTTACACGTTATTTATTTTAGATTTTATTTTGTTTTAGAGTTTCACTGATTACCTCTACTTTGTCAATACAATGTATGAAGACATAGTAGCTCAAAACCAGTCAGTGCTACTTTCAATAGAGTGAGCTAGGAGAAATCCATGAAATTGTAGGACAAGTTTGATCACGTGAGTTCAGTACCCAAACCCACACTTTAGGAGAGAACCAACTCCAAACATTGTCTTCTGACCTCCATACCTAGAGCCTCTTGTTGCTGGGATAACAGATGCAAGTGTGTAGAATGTTCATTGTAGGCTTTTAGTTATTTCTCATCAATAGTCACAGTGAGTAGATTAGAATTTTTATTGCTGTTTTTCTGATTGTCTTTTCTTTTGAGATTATAATTATATTTTATTGGTTTAGTTGATGCTTCTGGGAAGAAGCAACATGTATCTCCAGTGGACATAGGCACTAAGATTTTTCTTTTCCTAGTCTGACTTTGGAAATTTCTACCTAGAATAAGTACATGGAATTATGGGTTCTTGGGAGCAGAGTGGATATGTCCAAGTTCTACTTTTGTTGTCCTTTGAAATTTGTCTTTATAACTAAGTGAATGGGAGCAGAACCCAAGAGTTAAGGCTCATGCCATTCAGTTTGTATCATGAAACAAGTTCTTGCCATGAGGTAAGAGGTCAGTCCTCATGCCCAAGTACTTTGAACAACCGTCTAACAGAAGTGTTTATAAAGGACTGGATTCTGTCATCTACTTTGCTTAGGATTATAATGAATGAGAGCAAGAGACACAACAGTGTGCCATAAAGTATCCCTGCCACTGAGCGCTCTATGAGTTGTCAGATGAGTAATGTCACTCTGGCAAACAAGATCCAATAAAATTTTATTACAGGCAATGTTGAAGAGTTTTATTTATTTTTTATTTACTCTCACATTAGAACTTACTGTAAATATGTTTTGTGTTATCTTTATGAATGATATTACTAAATCTAGCATGTTAAATAATTTGAAAGTATATTATTTTCAAGTCAAGTAATTAAAAATGACTGATATTTCTTTAATAAATACATAAAATTAAAATAAATGTTTTGTACCAAAATAAATACATGTATCACCCAAGTAATATGCTTTCACAGATCTCAACAATTCTTAATGATGAAAGAACTTTATTTCATTTTGTGTATGTGGAGGGTTTTTTGTCTGTTTTTTTTTTGTTGTTTTAAACAAAATAAGATAAAAATAAAACTATCATAGTGAAGTTGGACAACACAAACTAACAGGAGGGAAAAGAATCCCAAGAGAAATTACAAGAATCAATGTCCCACTTGTTTGCACATTCAGGAGTCCCATGAAAATACTAAACTGAAAGCTATAATGTATCCACAGGGTCACTGGTACAGTCAGCCCTGTGCCTGCTCTGTGAGCTTGATTTAGAGAGCCTTATTTTCCTGGTGTCCTCCTTCCCCTCTGCTTCTTAAAGCACTTCTTTCTGCCTCCTCCTCCACAGGCTTTCCTGAGCTCTGTGGGGAGGGATTTGATGGAGACATCCTACTTTGAGCTGTGTGTTCCAAGGTTTCACTTTTTTCATAATGTCTGGCTGTGGGTTGATGTATCTTTTCCTAAGTGCTGAAGGAGCAAACTTGTCTGATACTGGCTGAGTAAGGCACTGACCCATGAGTAGAGCAGAATATCATTAGGTGCCATTTTTATCACTATGTTCTAATTTTTATTGTATTTACTTATTTGTTTGTTTTTGGATCAGTAATGTTTTGTTTTAACCTCGGGCTCTGGGCTATCTAGTCTCACATTCTTTGTCACCCAATCGGTACCAGGTTTGGGTTCCATCTCATGGAGTGGTTTTTAAGTCAAATCAGATATTGATATGTTACTCCCTCAAGTTTTGTGCCACCATTGCCCTAGCATATTTTGTTGGCAGGACAGATTGTACATCAAAAGTATTGTGGTTGTGTTGGTGTTTATGTTTCTCTTTTGGTATCCTGCAGAGTACCTCCCAATACCAAAGACACTAGAAAATAGAGATAAAAGTTGTATAGAGGTACCAGCTTAACCTATGTTCAATGAGTTGTGTGGGTGTTGTCTTCAACAATGAGACCTTACTGTCATTTTATGGAGAACAACCTATTGTCTTGGCAAGAGTCTGGATTGTTTCGGATTTCCATGGGACCCCTTTGGCTAAAAACTCAATTGGATGTAACCCAGTCCCAGTACTGGAAGCTTTGTTTGGTGATAAGAGATGGCCAGTTTGGACTCCATCCCCCTCATTATTTGGACACTTTATTATAATCACTTCATATACTTTAAGAAGTTTCCACTGCACTGGATTGGCTCCTCTCCTCATGTACTCTGTTCCTCATCAGAACAGATTACATAATGTTTTTGATGAGTCTCTTCTACTTATGCCGATATTTGTAGCTATAAACTGTCTACAGAAACCATTACAGCATTGATCATCATGGCATATTATCCTTTCTCTTGGAGATAGAAGTAAATATTATTGAAGAGAAACTTATACCTCATGTTGAAGAGCTCAGAGGGGGCTCATTTGATATTAACTTTCCTAAAAATTCTTTGTATTTACTAGATAACTTGTAAGTAACATTTGAGAAGTGATTAAACCACAGTCTGTGAATTTGTTTGAATCATACATGACTTTATAGAAGATAACATACAGTAAATTGAGGCATTAAGTGGTATTTGTTGCATACTTAAAAATATTTGCAAACTTCTATCTTCAATTTCAAATTCAAATAAAACATTAATAGGAAAAAGGCAAGAGTTATCATAGTGGTTGAAAACAGGGACTTAAAACAATTAATTTGCATTCTTTCCATTTTTAGATAATATAGTTTGGTATATTATTATCATTTTATGCAATATTCTTCAATGTAGAGTGAGATGATTTTTTTCTCTTTGACATTATTCATTTAATAGAATGAGAACCTATAGCTTTTCTGTCTTTGTTTTCAATAAAGCTTGGAAAGAAGAAAAAGAAGTGCCTTAACACTTAACATTTCAGAAGACATTACTGTTGGCCGTGTATTTTTGCTCACTTTGCATGTGTACTGCAAAGCTAATATTCAGATCATCTGTAAAGGATGTTTTACTCTCTATTAAATCAGAAATTTGAGACCACATCACCTATCCCATGATGGACTCTGGATTTAAACATCCCCATTTTACAACTTTCACATAGTTAATTCACCACTTCTATTGCTATTTAAAAGACATGTTATTTAAAATATAGGCTATTTAGAAGTGTCTTCAAATTCAACCAAAGTTATATGCAGCTAGTATATTTATAACCTCCATATAACCTACAAGAAGATAGGAGAATATGCACATAGCAATGCAATTATGAACAGAGAGTTGCCAACCTATCATTCTTAGACACCTTAATGTCACTAGGTAACACCCTAGAAGGGGTGTACTGTAACAGTTAACTACCTTGAGAAAGATTAAATAACACAACTTTATTATCAAAGTCATGTGTAGAGTCAGGAAGGGGTGTTCTATAAAAGTCATCCACTATGGAAATATCAGAATGATCAGTCAATGGTACTGACGCCTGACTTCAGTATCAAGGTCATGTCTGGACTTATTTAACAACCAACTTTTTTTTACCAGTTGATGACAAAAAACAGCATTAAATTGTAATTCACTTAAGACAGTATGTATACAGCTTTCTTACAGCTCTTCATGAAGGAAATCAGGTTACCTTAATAACCTGGAACATGGATATACATTTTCCCAATTTCCTCAGGGGTATTATTCCATGACCAAAACAATTTTTGTTTAACACATAAGACAGTGTGATATTTTTCATAGCATTGCTAGGTCCGTTTTCCATTGAAGGAAGGTGGTTTTTATTTTCATCCCAGACTTGTGATGTGACTATAATTAGTCTCTGAGGTATGATTTTCAAGAATACCCACCCATTTGTACTCCAGTATTACTCCTCCACTGTTAGTTTTAGATTTTCACCCACTAGCTCTATTTTGAAAAGAAAAAAACTTATTTTGAAAATAAAAACACCTGTAAGTGCTGCATTCTATAGGGTGAGGCAGGAGGACTTACATGAAATTCTAGGCCAGCTTAGGCCACATAGTGAGTTTCACACATACCTGGCATAGAATGCAATACTTTGATTCAAAACAAAGTAAAATGTTTGGCATCAAATTTAATAATATATTTAACATTTGAACTAGTTTTATTTATTTGTTTCCAATAACATTTATTTATATGCATGCATATACATGTGTGGGGTATAATCATATCACAGTGTGCACAGGGAGGCCAGAGAACCACTTGTGATCGATGCAGGTCAACCGCTTGGGTGGCAAATACCTTTATCTGCTGAACCATCTTTCCAAGACTAAGACCACAGGGTCATCAACTATGTAGAGGCAGAGCCAAGATAATCCCTGGGGATTACAGCTTAACCAGTCTGCCTAATTGTTAACATTTAGGCCAATGAGAGTGTCTCTTTTTTTAAAAAAGAGGTAGATAGCATACCCAAGGATGACACACAATGTTTTCATCTGTTCTCTACATGTAAGAACGCAAGTACATGTACACCTGTACAAATATATGTACCTTCACACAGATTTAAAATTATTGCAATTCTAAAGTTTCTCTCCAGAAAATCCTACAGTAAGAACAAAAGTTTGTATTGTAGTGTGGCTTATGACTCACACTGATGTCACCAAGTCCTAGTTAACTGAAAAGTAAATTCATAATGCCCCTAACATATAAGTGACAGACATGAGATTTTCTGAATATGTATCTAGCTGCTTTAAAGTTTTATCAAGCAAATGAGTTGAACATTAGCAAAATGCCAAAATAATCTGTCATCATTCTAATAAATAAAAATCTGCCCCAGAAATCTGACTTCTGGAAAACTTAGATTTAGATAGAAACTAGAGTATTCTCTGATGATGCACATTCTAGCTTTCAGGTATTTTGTGTCAGCCTTCAGTAGCAATAATGCTGGTGGTAACAATGTTATTTTTTTCTCTTTTATTGCTGCAGCTGCACTAATGGAAAGATTGCCTCTAGCTGTCAATTATGCGATGGTTACTGTTACAATGGTGGCACATGTCAGCTGGATCCTGAGACTAGTGTACCTGTGTGTGTGTGAGTATCCACTAATGTGGGTAATTTAAGACAGGACTGCATATAGGCAAAGTCGCTTTCCTAGTGTTTTCCTTTCTTGGGGCAATACTTTTTTTTTAAGTGGATATGACATGCATATCTCTGATCAATTGTCCCTTGTTGGCTCTTGTGCTACATAATTCTATTCTCATTGGCTTCTAAAAGATCTCATGAGGAATAGCTCATTCCGTTCTTAGCATCATATCATTCCAGACATTAACAGTTTCTCAGCTTGGAAATGCTTGGAAAACTGTTTTGGCTTTATTGACTTTAATAAGCTATATGAAACCTACAGATCATTTTCTGTGTGTGTGTGTGTGTGTGTGTGTGTGTGTGTGTGTGTGTGTGTATGTGTGTTTGTGTGTGTGTGTGTTTGTATGTGTGTGTGTGTGTGTGTTTGTGTGTGTGTGAATTCTGCAGTACTTAGGAATATTCTTATCAAAATAATATGGACTGTGCTTTCAAATATATAATGTTATCTGATGTTTGTGTCAGACTTAGAGTATGGAATATATAAACCAATTTACTCCTTGGCTCTTTCAGAGTACATTATATGCAGCTGGGATGCTAACTACGTAGGGAATTTAATATTTTTCTCCTCTCAGTTTGCTGATTTTCTACAACAGACCACCTAAAGCCATTCCACTGATGTAGTCACTGTATTGAGTTTTATTTTAATTGAGTAAAGGAATGATGCCCACAAATGAATCCCATAAGCATCCTGTCCCCCAGCTTCCCAGAGAAAAATTCTGAGTGTATGTGAGGGAGGAAAGCATTCCTGGGAACATTTTTATTTTATGTTAATACAAATGTATAATATAAGTTTAAACATATATGGCAAAAAAGTCAGACGCTTTATTCAGTTGTATTTTACTGGAATTCTGCAGATGCTCTGTGGGGTTTAAAAGTCAGCGCTGTGACCAGAAAGAGAACCCTTGTGATCACTACTGTCAGAATGAGGGGATTTGCACTTTAACTGCGTTTAATGAGCCGAGATGCAAGTAGGTTTAACCTTCCACTTACTGCTGCGCTTCCTGTGACATCATTTCAGGCCACAGTTCATTGGTTTAAATCATGAACATCTACATGCATTTCACAGTGTATACTTAATCTTGGGGCTCATCTCTGTCACATGTACTTAACCTATGCTTCGCTCACAGATAACTGTGTACACCGCAGACTGCTAGAGTGTGTAGAAATATAGCAGGTGATGAAAAAGCCATGCATGCTGGCTCATAAAAACACATATGCTAGAGCAGTAGATTTTAATCCAAGAAGGACAGAAACAAGTGGTTTAAAGTCCATAACTACTATACTTGGAATAGTTTTATTTAGGTTCAACTTTCCTATTTTAAAAACTGATGGGATAATATGCTATTTGTTTCCTAAATTTGCATTGGAAACTGTATGACTTACTAAGAAAGGAAATATGTGCATGCCAAAGCATTTCAAGAAATTTAATTTCATTATAGTTTACATCATTCTTTTTTCCTTCTGTTTGTGGTGGCTTGGGGTTGTCCATGAAAGTAAACACCTATTTGTTGGTTCCAGGGTCACTTCTGGGCTCATCACAGCAGATGTTATTTTTGCCATGTGTACTCAAGTTTTAGGGAGAGCCCATATCTGGTGTCTTTCTTAATATTTAATGTTAAAATCAGCAGCTCTGGTGGGTAACTTGGAGTAGCCTCACTGGAGGCATGGTTAGCCTACCTAGTAAAACTGTAAAGCACAGTCCTGCTAAAGTTCTAGCATTCGATTTCCAAAGCTCAGCTATTTTGTTATAATGAGCTGCTGAAGCTTGAACTGAAAATAGTTGGCTTTGAAGATGGTGGTCCCTCTTAAACCAGAGAGGAATATTCTAGAGATCATGGGTCCTAGAATAATAGTTTTGGTGAAACTTCAGAGGAAAAATGATGTTTGATCCTGGGGATGCACATGGAGGGGAGGATAGACAAAACAGTGAGTCACTGGTATTCAGAGTGACTGAGTTCAAAGTGATTCTTGGCCACAAAGTCATGACGACTTATTTTAGGTTAGTTTTATCATCCCTGTCATCTCTGCCCTAGATCTAAGCCTTGGTTTATCCTGTATTTCACTGCTTCTGTGAAAGCACAGAACAGAAGCTGCACACAACAGAAGCTCTGGTTTGCCTCTTCATCATAAACAGGTACCAGGATCACTTCCTGTGCAAGGATTCTCTATGTCACCAGAATAAAAAAAATCATTCAACTGAACATATTATCCATAATAATGTCTAATATTAAACAGGCAGCACCAAGGAGTGATAATTTGTGAAATTGGGAAACTCAGCAAGAAGAAAACACGGTATTTACAGGAGTCTAAGGACTACTCTATTTTTATGTAACATTACCTCTGAGTCTATTTGTCTTTATGGAAGTTGTGTCTGTACTTGTATTTTTCTACCTCCTTCATTTTTTTTGGTAAACAGAAGGAACAATTAGGATTATGAGGCACACTTGAAACAGTTAAGTCATAAAAGAAGTACAGAGAAATTATATTATCATTTGCTCAGTAATTCATTAACCAAGTATAAACAACCAATGAGTATGACATTTCTCAATTTAGATAGCTTAATAACCACAAAACATGACTCAGAAGTACATTATATATTCTCCATATTTTATTTATACTCTTATGCTCTTGTCTAACTGCTGTACTTTATTCAGGATGACATACTGTGGTCACACAAGTCTGAGCATCTGTGCACGATTATGTTCTGTCCTTTAGTCTTCCAATACATACTCCTGAAGAACTTAAAATTCATTTCAAGTAGATAAATGGCATTGAGGAAAAATAAAAATAATTCATTAATTATTATAATATAAATAGGAACAGAATGAAGTGTGAAAACAATTGAATAAGGAAGTATTTATGATTCCAAGTAGGTGTGTCAAAGGCCTTTTAGGTGTTAAACATATTTTAAAACAAAAATTATAGGAGTAGTAGAAGTAAGGAAAAGCTGAAAGAAATGAGAACAGAGGAGCATTTCAAAGTAAAATGAATGTGGAAGAAACAGTGCAGGTTACTTAGGGTAATGGATCACTAGGATCAGGGATGCTGCAAACACTTTATGAGGGGTATTTGCTGCCATGAAGATTAATTGAGAAGAAAAACAAATTGGAGAAGTTTATCCAGTCGTTTCCTGCAGACTGAAGTAGAGAATCCCCAGTCGTTTCAGTCCCAAAGAGATAAGCATTATGTGTGTCCCATTGTGTATTGGACAAGACAGGTATTGAGAGAAGTGTTTGAAGCCCCTATTCAGACAGAATTCACACACAGCTGGGAACTTTAGGATGAGACAGTAAGGAATAGCAGAGATTTCCTCCTCATTGTTTAGTTAGGAGTTCAATGAAGGAAAAATATATAAGAATAGAGGAAAATAATTTTACAATGAGAAAGACTTAGCCATTAAAAATGTTGTTCTTATTAAAGCCCAGCTTTTAAGAGCTACGAAGTAGACAAGTGAGATCAGGTTTTCTCTCAAGCTCATGGCTCTTAGGAGGGAATTTCGTGATCTACGAAAACAAAAGCAAACAAACCTTAGCTATGTTTAGGATATTTACAGTTCTTACAGTTATGACATATAAATTAATGTAAGTAAAACTTAGTAGCACCTGTGGTCATATGCAACAACAAGCAGTCTAGCTAAAGGACTATCCAGCTCCCACAGCGTCTTTCTAGTAGCCAAATATCCCTATGTGGGGAGGTGTTTAGGAAAGTGGGTTTCAACCTGATCTCTAATGGTAGTGATCAGTATCTTAGTGAAAACTTGATGTGCACTATTTCGTCTACAACCTTTATAGGAAACAAGAGCTGCTAGGAGAGTCTCAACCTGGTGCTTGCTTTAGTTTCAATGGCATATCATTTTTTCTTTCTTTGTGGAGAGAAATGCTGTCGAAATTGTATGGGACTAATACACACGGTTGGAAAGTCAATAAAGTATTCATATCGTATGAAGGTGACAGCTCAGTTTTTCCACCTAGAAATTTTATTGCTATATCCTTCAATTTAGGGAACAGATTTGTTCGTTGAAAGCCTTCACTTTTGTCTCTAGATGGCCATTTTCATTTATTACTTTGTGAGCAACAAAAAGAAAATGGCAGAGAAAAGCAAAGGAATAAAACATAGTACATTTTTACATATACTTGGAGGAAGTTTTGTCAGTTTTAAAATAGATCATTGAAAAATGTTAAAACTATATTTTAAAATTCTTCTTTATGCTATTTTGACAAAATTATTAAATACATTTTATTATATGTTAAAATATTAATAGATAATTACACTTAAAATTTTATTATTTTGTTTCATATATAGAGGTGTTTTGTCTGCATGTATGCCTGTATGCCACATTCATGACTGGTATCTGCAAAGGCCATTAGAGGGTGGTAGACTCCAAGCAATTGAAGTAAAGATGGTTGTGAGCCGCCATGTGGATTCTGGGGATCAAACCCTTGTCCTCTGGAAGAGCAATTAGTGCTCCCAATTCCTGAGCTGTCTCTCTAGTCACATAAATAAAAAAACTTACAGAACTCTCCGGAAGGCAGTGGCTCATGCCTTTAATCCAAATGGGAGGCAGATCCAGGCAGATCTCTGTGAGTCTGAGGCCAGCCTGGTCTACAGTGCAAGATCCAGGACAGGCACAAAAACTACACAGAGAAACCCTGTCTTGAAAAACCAATATATATTGGTTTTTCAATAGCAATAGCAAGTTGTCCGTGCTTCCTGGAGGCTAAGAATTTTCCATAGGATTAGAGCCACACTGATATCAGATCTAAGGTTTGTATGCAACATGGTCCTCCCTCCATGATATTACTTTATAGCAATATTCGCAGTTCTTTCAGTCATCCACAACATCTCTCCTCTGCTTCTTGTACTCTACTGCCACTTGACATGCACATTTCAGTGCACACACAGCCCCTGCAGAAATAGCTGTATGCTACACCTCTGTCTTTCCTCAAGCGGCTCACTGAAACAAGTATCACTCTGCTGTTTTATCTAGTTAACTCTTCATGTCCTACTAGTCCCAATCAACACACCACTTCTTGTATATGACCGGTAAATAGTAAAAATTGGTTAACTTATATTTAATTGAAACTGTCACAAAGAATCAGATCCAATGAGAAAAATATAAATTTTGCTTTTCGTCACTCTGAATAGGAGCATAGTTACATTACAGGTGTTAAAGAGGGCTTCCATTATGCTATTTGTTGTTCCATTTTCAGATGGAAATGTATCAAGTTATCAGAAACTTCTAGAAAGGTGATCCTTGCTATAAGATGGCAAAGAATTAGACTAAGTTGTGGTCTCTAATGATCTAAGTTTTGCAGAAGGGATAACTTTAAACAAAATAGCTAATTAACTTGATATTTAGCTGACATTCTTAACAAAATGTTGGAGGCATGCCCTGGTTGCTATAGTAACGTAAAAAGGAGGCATAAATTGGAGAAATATTTGAGCAAAAATGAACAAGAACTTGATGACTGAGGAAATTTAAAACCAAATCTCTTAGGAGAGGGGAGGGGGAAGGGAGAGGGAAAGGAAGAGGGAGAGAGAGAAGGAAAAGATGAAATGTTGAGGCGAGATGAAAGTTCTGGAATGGTCACTTACCCATTTGGCATGAATATCACCAGCTAGGACTGTGGGGAACAGAGCCAGAAAAAAATGAAGAAAGGCTTCCTGTCTTCTGAGAATTCATGTGATGCAGGAGTAGACCTAAACATGTTGCTGTTGCTGTCCATCAGGCAAAGGGAAGTGTAACTTTTAACATGGTAAGGCATAGAGATCAGTAAGGCTGCCACTGTTAATTTTGTTCTAAAGCAGGTAAAACTGTCACCCTGCTTCCAAAATATTAGTCACGTTTTAGCTTCAGGGATCCCACTTATAGTCTTAGAGAGCAAAAGGCCAGGATGTCAGCAGAGGGCTTGGTGACTTGTCTCCTTCCCAGGGCTATAGAAATGGAGCTCCTGCCTCACCTGGGACATAACAATGAGCCACATGGGATCATCTTCAGCCTTGCAGCCAGACAGATTTTCTCTTACTGAGATCTGCATTAGAATATGCTCCTTCTGCCTTTCCAATTGCTTTCTTTCAAAGTGGGTTAGTAATATGGAAGCTGTCTCTTATTTTTGCCTAAAATAAGTCTTGAAATTGAGGCTATTAGTGGGAGACCAATATTGGTTAGTTGTATACCAACCAAATTTGTGCAATGAAGCCCTAATCCCTAGATTTTCAGAATGTAACTGATTTGGAAATGGGTTCTTCAAAGAGGTGATCAAAGTAAATGGTTAGTTAAGGTTTGTCTTAATTTGTCCTAATCCAAAGGACTAGTTTTCTTAAAGAATAGCAGGACATAAACAATTTTTCAGAGTGAGAGAGTCTAGATACAAGATAATCATCTATAAATAAAAAAAGATTAGCATCAGAAAAAAAATTGCCAGCACTTCAACTTTAAAGTTCCAGCCATCAGAACCATGACAAGTCACATTTCTGTTAAAACTGTTCACTCTGTAACACTGTTGATTGACTGCCCTAGCTGTAGACTCTCCACAGACTGGTCAATATGTTGAGAATGGGATGCTTTCTTTGGAAGGCCCAGATTTGTAGTTTCCTTTTAGTTAAACTTCCTTAGAAGTATATCATCACTTTCCTGATATACTTATCCTGATGAAATCTAGGCAGATTTTTAAAATAAGAAATTAGAAATTCTTAGGTGTTGTGGGGTCATAAAGAGTTAGTTGCCATAAAGACCAAGAAATGGTGGCACACATACCTTTAATCCTAGCATTCTGGAGGCAGAGATCCATCCAGATCTCTGTGAGTTCAAAGCCACACTGGAAACAGCCAGGCATGATGACTCATGCCTCTAATCTCAGGAAATGATGGCAGGAAGCAGAAAGGTATATAAGGTGTGAGGACCAGAAACTAGCCTGTTAAGCTTTTAGACTTTTGAGCAGCAGTTCAGCTGAGATCCATTTGGATGAGAACACAGAAGCTTCCAGTTTGAGGAAACGAGATCAGCTGAGGAACTGTCGAGGGGAGGTGGCTGTGGTTTGTTCCTTTTCTCTGGTCATTCAGCGTTCAGCCTAATACCTGGCTCTGGCTTTGTTTTTATTAATAAGACCCTTTAAGATTCATATAACACACAGGTGTACCTGCACATACATGAAAACACACTCACAAATACACACACACACACACACACACACACACACACACACACACACCTCCAGAGGAAAGAATTGTCTGACAACAAATGAGGTAACACTTAAGTAATGTGTCCGTTCCCACCAGTTCCTTTATGTTTTACTTAGCTTTCATCATGACTTACAGTCACACATACATACAGCCCAGACATACAGCTAACTTTTATTTACTGATTTTGTTGATATTACATTGTGATATACATTTTGTCTTAAAAGATTGACTGAGGACAGGGCTGTCCCAAATGCTCACATATATTTTCAAAATGTATTTCTTGGCTGGCCCTATAGTATTGGAACAAAAAGATTGGCAGAGGCTGAAAACTTTGTTTCTGTATATATTTCAACTATTAGGTGGACCTTTTGCTGTATAACATTAATTCTTTTCAGAAATCTCAGAATTCCCTGGGTACTTACCCAAACACTTTGTTCATTTGGACAGACACAAAGAGAATGATGTAAATTGGTCCTTCTCAAACTAAGATAAAAGGATTCTTCAGAGCCAGTATTACATGTTTTATTCATTTAGTTATTTTACTAGATCTTTGATATTTCAGAAGTAAAACTATCACTAATTTCTAGTATTATTTATAATGTATATTTTCCAATGGCAACTGCTATTACCATGTCTCTGTGCAGTTTTTTTTTCATATAAATATCCTTCTGCAGAGAATTTTATAGACTAGTGACATTGCATGGTATACAATTTTCATGTGTGTTTACAGAGTATTCTAAGACATTCATATTAATATGTATAAGATAATTTTATTTTCAATAGCTGCTCAATCTCATATTGTCTTCATTTCCTTCACTTTGTTTGATCAAGACTCTTTACTGTTTCATTCATTTATAAAATGTACTTCTTAGAATTTGCTTTTTTAAAATTTATTTTTAAAAAAGGTTTTGTTTTCATTTTACATACCAATCCAAGTTCTCCCTCCTTACCCTTCTCCTGCCCACCCACCTTCCCCAATTCCACCCCTCATCCACTCCTCAGATAAGGTAAGGCCTCCCTTGGGGAGTCAACAAAGTCTGGCATACTAAATTGAGGCAGGACCAAGCCCCTCCCTGCTGTGTCAAGGCTGAGACAGGGTCTTCCTCTGTAAACTAGGCTTTTCTGGAACTCAGCATATAACCCAGACTGATCTTGAATTAATGGCATTCCTCTTATCTCTACTTCCCAAGTACTGGTACTAGTACTGTGAGTCACCACCTTCAGCTGCTGATATTACTTTAGTGCCTTGCCCTGGAGTAAAAACATCTATGTAAATATACTGATATGTACTAATTTTCTCAGATTAACACTTAACAGTTGGGACTATGGAATCCAAAGATGTAAGCTGGTAAAAGCAGCTTCCTTTAACTGTGTACAAGTTAATGTGTTGTGTTGTTAAATATGCAGTTTGGACTAATAATTCACTAGCAGAATTCAAATATGTGTGGCTTGAAGTATTTAGATCTATTTCTGGTAGGGTTTTTGTTTGTATCTTACCTTCAAATTGGGTCAGAGTTAGTTCCATATAGGTATCTTCCAAAATTTGTCTAACATATCTATGAAGGAACTTCAAAAACAGGCTTCCTATTAGCAAAAATAAAAAAGAATAACAGAAAACATATTTTAATGTTATAGAGTAACTGAGAAGCTAAGTATTAATTTTATGGGGACAAATAATTTCGCTAATATAGATTCATACCTTTGAGCTTAGGCTAGTCCCAGAACTGTTATCTTCCTGCCTTGGTGCATTGAGTACTTAGATTTAAGTGCACATCACCATCTCAAACCAAAAATTGTATTTAACTTTTCCAGACATCTTTTATTATATATTTTCTTGATTGCTCAATATAGTGTATCCGATTATATGTAGATATATTAGTAGCCTACATGTACCCAAGAATAGGAGATGGAAACATACCTTTTGAATTGCTAATACCATTTGAAATGACAACATGCTGCAATCTCTTTTGTTCATGCATTTATTTAAGAAAGCTTTTGAGGATGAGTGCTAGGCCATCCTGGGTTATACAACAGCTCAAGCCAGCCCAGACAGCACAGTGATGTCTTCTAAGGTCCAAGGGCTTGAACATACTCAGTAGTGGAGTGTTTGCCTAATGTATGTAAAAGCCCAGAATTTGATACCCAGGGCTGCAAAAATAAAATAAAATATATGCCACATACAAATACGTTAATACATACATATACACATAAAAATACATGTACATGAACAGAGAAAACTCTTAAAGAAAATAAAGTATTAGTGATGGGTACTTATTACTGAAATTTAGATTTTTTTATATGATTCTTTGTGTAATTTATATTCTCTTTTAAAAAGCTGAGGAAAAAATAAGTTCTTAAAGTATTATTTGTATTTTCTGTAAATGGAGAACCAAAAATACCTACCTCGAGTATTTTATTGCTTTTTAAACCATATCTATTTAGATGTTCACTGTTTTTAAAATGGTAATATGACAAAATGCCAGGACACTTCCCACATTGTGTGTTATTGTTTCCTGCCCAGGGCAAGAATAGTTTTCCATATAGTCAAAACAATACAGCACTGAGAACTTTTATGCTTTAGTTTTACATTTCAAACCAAAGCTAAAACTCTGCCTCCCACCTCTCAGTTTTTTAACTAGGTTAAGTTTGTATAGGCATTTGTGT
Source organism: Peromyscus eremicus (assembly GCF_949786415.1). Lineage (NCBI taxonomy): Eukaryota > Metazoa > Chordata > Mammalia > Rodentia > Cricetidae > Peromyscus > Peromyscus eremicus. The sequence continues at coordinate 20,327,255 of NC_081419.1, read as the reverse complement.
TTTGGGAATCATGGATTTCCACAAAGTTCTACGCATGTCTCTTGCCATTTCAGTTGTGTTTTCAACTTCCACATCTTTCTGTTTTGGTCTGTATTTTATGGAAAGTGAACACCTCTTCTAAGTGTGGCCTTTGGACATGGAGCATACGTCTGCAAAACTGACCTTTGAATCCTCCCTCTAATCCATGACACCTTTAAACTTGTGTGTCTTATTCCTCACCACGAAATAATAAATTCCTTTTTCTAAGATATTTATGATTGTGATTTATCATTAATTCCTAACCATTAACATGCATTCTTCATGTACCATTAAATTCCTTTGCATTGCTGCAGAGTTTAAGACTGAGTGCCTGTGTTGTATTATTCCTGTGGTTTAATAATCATTCCATCATTGTGACAGCATATGTTACTTGTTAATACATGTTCACAGTTAAGAGTCAGAACAAATAGAATAATTTACTTTATCATGCCCTTGATCCACTTCATCATCTTTATTATTTCCAAGACCATGGTAGGGTATTTTATGAATATTCTGGAGCTTTTATTATATTCTCTAAAGGAAGGAATAGGCAGATTTTATATATTATCTGATGAAGAGAAGTTAATTTCATTTATTTTGTTTTGTCTTCTCCAAATGCTATAGTTGGTCATCAATTGTCTTACTTTGGACCTCCTTCTTTCTCTCTCTCTGAAAAGATGTGGAGAGAAAAAAGGAATGTTATGAGGCCTTCTGAGTCTACCTATACAAAGAGATGAGGGAGGGAGGGATATTGTCTTAGTCACTCCTCTCTTGCTGTGAAGAGATACCATGATGAAGGAAACTCTTATAAAAGAAAACATTTAATTGGAGACTTGCTTACAGTTTTCTAAGGGTAGTCTATGATCATTATGGTGGGGATCATGGTGGTAAGCATGGTGCTGAAGCAATAGCTAAGAGCTACATTCAGATCCATAGGCAGAAAGAGGGAGAACTCAGCCTGATGTGGGCTTTTGAACCCTCAAGGCCCACCTAAGTGACACACTTCTTCCATCAAGGCCACACCAACTCCCATGAGGTCACACCTCCTCATCTTTGTAATCCTTCTCAAATAGTGCCACTTCCTGACAAGATTATGGGGGTCATTTTTATGCAAACTACCACAGATATTTTGGATTTAGAGGATTATCAAATAAATGATAATTGTGGTGAATAATATTAAACTATTAAGTAATTTTCATCAACTTACATGCTTAGCTAGGTGTTTGAAATGGGTTCCATTGACAGTAGCAGTAACATTGAAGATATAAATTGTCACACTGGTTTGGAAATATCCTTGCTGACAGGAGGACCTACAAGAACATCAGTTTTCAACCTGTGGGTTATGACTCCTTTGAAGTCTAAGGCTTCTTTCCCAGGGATCACCTATGACAATCAGAAAACACAAATACTTATATATGATTCATAACAACAGCAAAATTAGAGTTATGAAGTAACAATGAAAATAATTTTATGATTCTACAAGATGAGGAACTGTATAAAAGGATCATATCATTAGAAAGATTGAGAATCACTGTACTAGAAAAAGCCATGGATTTTTAAAATGCATTTAATAATGGATCTTAATTTTCAATATGAAAGAAGACAAAGACTTTATTCAAGTTAAAAAATGACTAATGGATTTCCTAGTAAATAGAACAAAAAGAGAATGGCAGACCTTACTTGTTGAGGTTTCAGTTTGTTCAATTTTATCTTCCTATATCTCTTAGTGTCTTAATGTAAATATACTGCTTTGGTCAATTTCCTGAGACTGTTGTGAGGACTTAAAAAAACATAACCTGTATAAATCACATAGAATATTGTTTCCCAAATAGTGGACAATTCTAAAAGCTAGAAGTGTAAAAATGTTTTTTGGCTAGCTTGAAAATGATCAGAAACTGATAAAATCTTACTCTCAGAAGTCTGAAAACAAAAGGGAAACTAAGTGGGAATTTCACAGCAAAAAGGATGTACTTGCCAGTGAAAGAAAGATATAGTCACATCAGCAGCCAATCAATCTGCGGTATGGTGGCCTTGACAGTAATGACCACAGAGAGGCTAGTGAAAGAAGTGGCAAGTTGGAAGCCTCTTGTGACCCTGAAAAGCAAGGCAGAAATTGGCTTTAGGGAAACAGCCGAAGTACTTAGTGAAAGTTGATGCCTCTCCAGCGTGAGCGAGCGTGTGGGAAACTGAGGGCCAGGCACCACAGCAGTAGGTGATGTGCATCCTCGTTTTTTTGGATTTGCAATTGTTCTAGTATAATGATCTTATTAGAAACACAAGATTATTTTCCCACTCCTTAGAGGGAATAAAACAGATGGAATTTATAGTTGGTGTTTGAGAAACTGTGGCTAAGGTTTTGGAAGGAAGGTAAGGGGCTCTGTTTCTGTCATGCTTTTACAAAAGTAGACACTATTCCTCTGCATTTCCAGGCCTGGTTAAGGCCTGACTGCTAACATTCATAGCCTTACAGAAGGCAATCTGCAGCCTGGGCTCCGGAGGTCTGGCTATCAGGGGGAAACCTTCTTCATGCAGACCAGGATTCTCTAGAGAGCCAAGAAGAGTCCAAGGGAGTTTCAGAGTGACTCCAAACAAACCTCACATTTCCAGAATGATATTAAGCAGGTGAACTTTAGCAGTCTGGTGTGTCCACACTTCAATCAAATCACTGCATGTTACTGATTTGTTTCTGCCCCTTGGAGCATTTTCAAAGCAGAAAATGTGAAGTGTGCATGTTGTTTGGAACTGCAAAACCCAAGATATCCTCCCACATCAATATCTGTCCTTTACCATCCCAGGAAACAGTCTATAATTTGTTCTCGCTTTTGGTCATGTTCTTCAAGCTACCTGGAATAGATACCACACACATCATATTTTCCTGCCCAAGCTTAAACTCCAGATTGCACCCTGAGAAAATAGTCACCCTGTTTACTAAGGAGATATAAGTGTATATATAATAGATAACATTAATATGCTGCTTATTTTCAAAGGATAAAAGAGAATTTTGAAAGTTTTCACATTCTTCATCTGTCCCCCTCTCCTCCAAATTCAATCATCCTGAGCTCTGTAGCAAATCACATGCTGTGGCTGGAAAATCCAGAAGATCACATAGACCTCCTCCCCACTTCCTTACCCCAAGTCATCCTATTATCTCACACCACTACATCATCAGGCACCCTCTGTGATCCAACTAGCTATGCTGGCCAGAGAATCAGGTAGGCTGATCACAGATATTCAAGTCTCTCTTCTCTCCTCCAAATCCAATGCCCCAGTCTCACTCCCTACTCCAAGCTCTCTATCAGACCACCTGCGGAGGCCTCCTCTTCTTCCCCAACCCCATCTCCCCACGGATCTTCCTCTCATTTTCTTTTAAGACAGACTGATAAACATTTGAAAAGATATGTGTTTGAACTGCTATAAAATTATAATCTTTACAAGTATGGAAATATCAAATTAACCCAATAATACATAAAAATTGTCTTCATGTGTTAGTCAGATTTTTTTTTAAGATTTTTAAAATATTTTTGTTTTAAATATGTGAGTGTTTTGCCTGTCTGCATATATGGATGGGCATCATGTACCGTGGTATCTGCACATATCAGAAGAGAGCATCAGAACTTCAGTAACAGATGGTTGTGTGTCTGCCATGAGAGTGCTTGGAACTGAGCCCTGGTATTAAGAAAAAACAGATTTTTTTTTTCTTACTGTTTTCAACCTTACTGTTGAACTATATCTCCAGTCATATAAAATAATTAAAATGTAAAGATTCATATCATGTATGTATTCATTTGCAGGTTGGATGTGATCCCATTATTTCTTTTGATTTCATAACATTTTCTTGTTTTTTAATATAATAAGTGTGTCAGAATAAAGAAACAAAACCAATACAGCTATTTGTGTAACTATTACTTACCTATTCAACTTTTTAACTGTCTACTTGTGTGCTTTTCTTAGACGTCTACTAGTTTAACAGCTCCAAGTTTCATATGTTTATAACAATAAAGTTTTATTTCCTGCCTATATTTCATAATTGAACAAAAGGACAAAATTGTGTCAATCTACCTTTATTGTAGTGCTTGATTACACAGTAACTTTGTGCGGTTTTCATGAAAGATTGGTTCTTGTACTTTACCAACCACATTAGTTTAAAGGGAAAATCTCTTCATGTTATAATCACGCAGAAAAAATTTACTTCTTTTTTTTATATCAAGATAGTAGTAAACCAGTCATCCCATTAAATCACTAGAGAAACATATACCTAAGATTTTCTCTACTGAGAATACAAATCAAGAATTATAATCATAGTAATATTTTCATAAGATTATATCAACACAGTAAATATTAATGTGATTATATTAATACTAATAGGCTGATGTAATCTGTACATTTAATGTTTGCAACAGTCAGAACATTATTCATATTAAATATAAATAATGTTCACATTTGTTAGTCTTAACTTTTCAAGAAACCTAAAGTCATTATGTTTTATAATGTTTAATTTGCTTTGAAAAACAGCAAAAGAAAAAGAAAAAAATGGAAAGGAGGAAAGAAGGATGTGAATGAGAGAGGGTAAACATAAGTGGACCTAAAGGATAGTGATCCAAGCTAAGGCTGGCTGGATCTATGGGATCATTTGACCTAGAAGGGAGGATGCTTGATCCCTCATGAGAGATGAGAAACCTGTAATGGGATGAAATAGGGACCTGGATTTCAGCCTTGGCCAGATGAATTTCAAATTTCATGCATGTCATATACGTCATTTATACTAGCACTTTTTAATTTCATGGAGCTAATCGATTGAATTAAACTACACTTCTTAGTAAATTCCAGACCCTCCTTGTGGGATTCATGATACCCTATCTCAAAAAAAAGCCTAAAAAATATATTAGACACATTTATGGTATACTGGAATCCCAACTGAAAGTTCAGGTTGATATGAGAGAAAATATTGATACCCCCACTGTACTGTAGGACAGAAAATGAAGCATTAAGAACTGGCACAGGAATTCTTGCAAATTTACTTCAAAAAATGTGTTTTTTTAGTGTTCTGAATTTTTATGAAAAATCTTGTACTGTCTTAAGCAAAAAAAAAAGGAAACAATTTTTCTAATACATTGAGCTATAATTAGGTGTCATTTTTTTTAATTGTTTAAATAAATAGATTTTTTATTATCAATGTGCTGTTATCATAGTATCACAATTAGTAATGCCATATTGCCCTAGGACTGTTGCTGGGTAGGTCATGGATTTTATCCTATGAAAAATGTAGGTTTTTTTTTATTTAAGAAATGTTTTTATTCATTTTACATACTAACTACAGATCCTCCTCTCATCCCTCCTCCTGCTCCCTGCCAGCTTTCCCACTCCAGCCCCTCCTCCAAAAGGGTAAGGGCTCCCATGGGGAGTCAGCAAAGCCTGATACATTCAGTCGAGGAAGGACCAAGCTCCTCCAGGGTTATTGTTTTTAAAGTATCATTAAATAACCTCATGATGTTCCTGCCACTTACTCCTTGTGCTTGGTTGGAAAATTTATTTGACTATGCACTGTCTCATTTCAAATGGTGGGTAGGTTCCTACTCCTAGAGATAATATGGAAGCTGGACACAAGCACATTGCTATAGGGTCCGCCTATGATGCGTGTGATGCTTTGAAACACCTGGTCTCAAACAATCCTTCTGGCTTACACTAACTTAAATGGCTGTAACCACAAATATACTAATGTGTCCGACTATAGAGTAGCACTCGAGGACAGGGTATGAAGTTCAGAAAATGATAATCACAACTGAGGCAAAATTTCAAATTAAAGAGAAGGGAACTTTTATAATATAACATTAAAGAATTCTTATGAATACATGAGATAATTTTACCTGTAAAGGCCATGAAATATTGACAGATGGAAAGGGCTTTGACAGAAATTAAATTGAATAAACATCTATCTAAAACTGCAGGAAATGATTTTGCATTATGAAGTACTACAATCTTCAACATAAAGTTAGAAAAAATGTTAGGAATTCCACAGAAAATTGATAGAAAGTGGAGCATTATTTGCTAATGTTGGGTTCCTAAGGTTCAGAGCCAGATTTATTTAGAGAATTAATAAGTATTTTTCAAATTACATAATTTGTATAAATTTTACTATATGAAAATATTGTTGCACAAATCTGATGATGTGTGGTAGGTAGTCATGTTTCTAATTTTATTGAATGAGATTTAGAAGCACTGAGACCCACATGACACATGTAGAATTTCTTGATTGCTTCATTAATTCCTAAATAGAGAAACATAGGTTATATTAAGATATTTTTTTTTCCTTTCTGAGTATGTCTATCATCATACTTAAAGGAAAATTTCACACATTCAATGATGAGAAATATAGTTTCAATTGCTTTAAGGTTCACCTTTGAATTTCACTGTGGCCAGAATAATCCCATGACCTTTAAATTTGATGAAAATAAAAAAAGCATTTCTTAATCTAGTTATTTTGTTTTGAAGTTCTCCCAAAGTAGATGACTCTAGACTATATTTCTGCAAAATGACAGGAACAGATCATATGAATTTATTACTGTTATTATGAAGATCATACCTGAAAACTTGAATATATACTCAGTAGTACAGTACTAACCTTAATTCTCTTTACAAAGAATCTCTCTACTAGTTTGTAATTATGACTATTTTAACAATTTAAGTGTAGGTGATTTTTTTATTAAATATTAACTTCTATTTTGAAGACATCTCATTCCATATATACAAGTTCGCTTTGACAGTCTAGCAGTGTTGGCTATGTATGACATCTGAGCAACATTGCCTTTACTAAGGATGACACCCTCTACTGCAGGGATATAATTGAAAAAAAAATAACTATACAATATTTATATAAATTATGATGTCATGTTAAGCTAAATAAATATATTTTATATGGTAAAATCTAGATGAGAATTAATTTTTAAAACTGATTGAATAAACTCATTTTGTTTTTTTGTAGATACTATGTAAAGGACAGATATTCACCTAGATAACTTTTGATCAGTCATGTTGGGCTTGTATATTATTGTTCTGAGCCTAACAATAAAAAATGATTAAGTTTCAGGAAAAGTTTAGTTTGATAATTATTCTAATTTAGGAGATTTTAGAAATTTCACAAAGAGCACTCTGTGCTTATGGTTTATAAAAGTGGAAGAGTAAGGTTAAGAAATCAATGCACCACTAAATAAATCTTGTAACTCTCAAAAGTTGAAGTTCTGTGTAAGAAGTGATGTCAAAGGAAGTTAAGCACACAGCTACACAAATGATGAGAATGAGGATGCTGATGGAAAGATAGATGTGTGTACATTATTATTTGGCTACATAATGAAGAATCCACCTATCTCTCCTGTCTCCAACCCAACTGTATTTAATTAAAATTTGTGTGGTTTTCATCAATAATTCAGAGTGGTATAATGTTAATATGAAATCTATCCTCTATGCTTCATGCTTATGTGCTCTGGGAAATAGCCGTAGGTAGTTCTTCAATGAATGATATGCAGGTGTGTGTGGTGGTGAGTCTCACTTGCAGATATTTATTCTCAGATGAACAGAGGTAGCAGTGAAATGCAGTAGTATAGATTCAAAGATGGCTGAAGCTTAGATGAGGAAATTTGCTTGATGAATAAAGAAAGTGGGAAAGAGATGCCAGAGAAATTATAGTCAGTATGATTATGCAAATAATTCAGTGAGGAATTGGACAGGAAATTTTGATGATCTGCACATTTCTTTTCTTCAGTGCTGAGCCATTAATGGCCTTGATCATTGCATTCTACTTAGATATGAAGATTTATTAAATTCTATAAAGATGGTTTTAAAATGCTTGGTTTTAAATCACCCAGTGGAAGAGAAACTTCTGGAGCAGCAAATGTCTTAGGTTGTAATTTTATAAGGTAGGCAACAAGAATAATGATTTCTATTTGATTTAATATCTCAAAGAGATTATTTTCAAGTCTGGAACAAAGGAGACAGTGAAACATATCCTATTTTATCTTTGGCTGTAAAACATTACTTTATAAGAAATATAGGGGGAAATTGCAAGGTTGGCATCACTGGTTAAGATGTATTACTGTTAAAAAATAATTATTTTTAATATAATCTCTGAGAGTCATCCCTACATAAAATAAGTAAAATATCCTCTGTAGATTTGGAACTTAAATGTATTCCAGCATTTAAAAGTAAGAAATTTAAAGAACATGAGCATGTGACTTCCTTACCTGAAGTAAGTACTAGGCTTCAAGTCATAGATAAATTGGAAAATTAGACCGTACTGTAAACAAATGTCACCTGTCCTACTTAAAGAGCTGAAAGACTTTCATAAGTGCCCTCTGTTCTTATTTCCATCTTCTGTTTCACAGTCTCTGCTAGCTTTAGGCTATAAAACATGTTTTCCTAACACCATAAAATATATAAGATACATTGTGTTCTTGTCAGAACACGATCTGCTCAATTAGCATTTGATCCACCATTTTCCAGGTAATTTCACTTTGTCATTTCAGTCATTTCAGTATAATGATGACCTCAGAGATCTTTATCTCTAGAGCAGTGGTTCTCAACCATCCTAATGATTCGACCCTTTAATACAGTTCTAATGTTGTGGTGACCCCCAACCATAAAATAATTTTTGTTTCTATTGCATAACTGTAATCTTGCTATTGTTATAAATTATAGTGTAAATGTTTGATATGTGACCCCTGTGAAAGGGTTGCTCAACCTCTAAAGGGGTCATGACCCATAGGTTGAGAACTGCTCCTCTAGAAGAACCATAAAATATGGCAAATATTATTTTCATATTTTAAGGTAAACCCCACTCTACTTTTTAAAATAAGGTGATGTAAAGAGTAAATCTCAGTAGTTTGAAAAACAACTCAATATAGCTGCACACATTTATGTGTGTATGTCAGCTTTATAACAAAGTGTGTAACTAGTACAAATTTGGCACTGAGGCATATAAAACATTCTCCGTGGTCAATTAGGACAATTTGAAAGATGTAAAGTTACATAAAATGAAAAGTTTTGCAACAATTATACTTTGCTTCAAGAATATATTCGCAAAATGTCACCAAGCATCTTTTTTTTTGAGTTATCTGTGGACTGTGTTGATAATTAGAACCTGGGAATAGTTGTAAGAGTTTTTCTAGCTCAAACATCTGTAAAAGCATAAATGAGAAACAACCAAATGTTCTACAAACCTGAGCATTTCATTCATTGTCCATTTTATCTTAATTTTGTATGCCTTTTGCATTACACTGATTCAATCTCACAGTAAGATCTGTAGACCTGGATTTTAATTTATCTGCTTCAATTATTTACGTATAATATAGTCCTATCATAAATGCTATGTGTAGAAAAATTAACTTCATATAAGCCTTCTATGAGGTAACAACACAAAGCCTAGTAATTGCTTGAATCATAACATAAATAATGATATTAATTTTCATTTGAACCATGTTTCATGCTCATAATTTAATGTTATCATTATTAATCAAATAACTATATACTTCAAAGAAAGCCATTATACTGGTGATCCTGTGCTTTGTTTGAAACCACTTTTAGTTCATGGTTTGAATTCATTGGTATGATGATTTTATGGAATGTAACCAAGTTTTATGAGAGCCAATACTTTTTTTATAGATATCAAAAGTAATGCACAGGATGTGATAGAAGGCTAATTTGGAAAATAACATTATTCATATGAGTTAATTGTGACAAAAATTGTGTATTGCAGATATGTAGTGCACATTCCATTGAGAGAGATCTAATTCACTTGGAATGGTTATGAAAGCTGTTCTCTCATATTGTGAAACTATTCTGATATGGTGATATTTGAAAGTCATATTATGTAAGAAGTGAGGCCAAAGATATTGTTTCTGTTTGGCTTGATGCTGACAGATTAACAGAGGCATTTCTGTTAGCCAGTTAGCACACTCAGGGAAAATAACTCCCGTTCATTTTTTTGTATCACCCAATTAGATACTTCTGCTTTGTGTTAAGAATATATTTTCATCAAATCTACCCCTTTTGTTCTCCTGTAGACTTATGTCAACAGTGTTGTGCTACCAATATAGGGGAAACACCTTCTTGCTGTGAAACCTTGAGCACATTAATTTGAGCTCCTATTAATAAACATGTTATTTAACAAAGGAAAGCATTGTTTTTTCCTTTCTCTGATTACTGTAATATTTCTATATCTATAGTTATTCAAAGTCCGACACCTTGATGTCTAGTAGTTACTTACACCTTCGACTTTAAAAAAAACAGGTGAACAAACTGCAGAAACTTAATAAAAAGGTTTTGTTTAATATGCACACTCAATATTGATGGAGTAGCTGCTTGATTTATTTTCCATATTCCAACAAATGCTATTCAGTTGAAGTTACCTGTAGCGTACTGAAAATGTGAAATTAATTAGTCAGAAAGTCCTTGATCATGATGAATCTGTAATGATTGGCTCTTGTTTCAAAGAAGAAGTTTTGTTTTAAGTTTCTGCACTAGTTAACTTGTTTTATGCTATTTACTGATTCCTTGCTGTTTTTGTTGTTGTTTGGATCTTTCTAGATGCTCCACTAATTGGTCAGGCACACAATGTGAGAGGCCAGCTCCAAAGAGCAGCAAGTCTGAGCACATCAGCACAAGTAAGTGCCACAGAATAAACTTTTTGTCTAGAAACTATAGAAGCCATTTCATCTTTTAGGTAGTCATTGAGAGATATGAGACTTCAAGGGATAATAATAATAATCTCATGTAATTAGAGAATAATATTATCTTGACACCTTTGAGGTACTGTTGAAAATGAAACCTGATTGGTCCGATTATGAAGAATAAATTTTCAAACAAACTTCGTAAGGGGTTCTATCTCTTTAAATGTTAATATATATAGTAATATATGCATGTATCATCTGTTGTTTATAACACTGCCATCTCAGAGCAGACCTTCCTCAATCAACATTGTGTGTTCTTCTTTATTCTGTGATAACAAGGTGTAATTTTTTTCAAAATAAGACGTTAAAAGTGTCATTCTTCATATATATTGTCACATAATTTGACCTTGAATTAAGAGACTGGAAAGTCCATAACAGGAAACAAGTGAGAATATGCATAGAGGAGGAAAATTATATCACTGATGACAAATCTTAAATTTGGTGATTCACTTCAGGAGACATGAACAATAATCAAACTAGTTCAATACACATAAATGGCAAAGATAGCATGAAGATAGAGATTAGATGATTTTTGTATATTAGTAATTGGCTGTGATGCTTTTCATCTACTTATTTCTTACTCCTGTTCCCAAATAGTGTCTCTATTCTCCAAGCAAGAGTTTCCAAATTTCTAATACTTGTAAGTTGTAATAACTATGAGCATTTTGTAAAAATGGCATATACATCTAAAATAGTGGTTCTCTACCTTCCTAGTGCTACAACCTTTTAACATAGTTCCTCATGTTGTGATGACACATTATCCCAAAATTATTTTTGTTGTGACTTCATAACTGTAATTTTACTACTGTTATGAATTGTAATATGAAGAGTTTTAGAGATAGAGGTTTGACAGAGGGGTTGGGACCCACAGGTTGAAAACCACTGTTCACAAAGACTATCTTGATCATAAATACTGTAACCTGAATAGGTGAGGTGTGTGTTCTTTGGTCACAGAGCACTTGGATTTTCATTGTAGTGTTTTAGCTGTGAATACATAAACATAATGATAGGGAGGACTAGAGTACTAGAACTTGGGAAATGGTTTATAATAGGTTATGTGTGACAGATTTATTTAGGCTAATTTTATACACTAAAGAGAGACAGATCAAAATGAATATTTGTTATTTTTTATCAAGTTTAGAACTCAAAATAATATTATTGTAAATTTTTGAAGGTGCATTGATGTAAAAGTGATGTTGTAAACTATTAAAACACCTTACTAATCGTTAAGAACATTTAAAAATAGTAACATGCAGTTGAAATTGCCAGCTTGTAGACAACAGAACCATAAAGGCAACATTGCTATGGTGAGGTGCGTTTATCCTTCCTTCAGGAAAGTTTCTCACTGGTTTCATTTAGAGAAAGTACCGATTCTTTGACAGGAAAAGGAATTTCAAACATTAGTAAAATTATCTAAAAGAAATAATGAACCAGAGTACAATATCCATCGAATTTTCTAATTTTTTTCATAAAAGCTATACTCAGAGAAAATTTGGATCATAGAAAGTGTTTTGGAGAACGAAGTTCCAGGTATTTTCACTGTGAGTGAGACATTCAAACATTTGCATGGGCAACAGCCTCCTCTGGAAGAAAATACGTCAGATTACAGAAAACAGACCTGAAACAGGACGTGAGGTGTGAGGAGATGTTCCGAGTAGTGCTGGCCTGACTTCTGAGACATTCCCTTCTTTCTTTCACTGAAAGTCTCTATAATTAACAGAAACATCAGTGGATATTGAAAGGGCCTTTGCTATTCAATCTTTACATTATCACAAAGGGAGCTACCTTCCCCAAGCAATGATTTTATTAGAAGATGACTGAACTTGCTTCTGAGTGCTGGAGAGTACTTCTGAGAGCCTCACATTAGATACCCAGAGCAGCAGGGCAGGAAGAAACCTCAACGTGGTCTTCTTTTTGTTGTTGTTGTTGTTGTTGTTTTAATTAAAAATTTACTACACTTATCCTTGCAAGAGGAATAGAAAAAAAAAAAAAACGTAAGAAGAAATGGCTAGTTTACAGTTCAAATTCTTACTTCATGGATGTAAATGCCCAGGTTGCTGCAAGATTACCATGGTTTTTCAGCCATACTCATACAGTGATTTTGTAGGTTGTTCAACAATGTTGTTCCAGCCCACAGGATGAAAGCCATGCTCAGAGAACAGTGTTCATTTAGAAGAAAGTAACATTAAAGATCTATGTAACTTCCTAAATTTGTGTTTTCTCACAGAAAGCCATATCAAGTTCAATTATTCTACCAAGGCAATGTAATTATATTTGATATGATAAAATATACAACAATGATTTCTTATTTTGGGTGTCAATTATTCAACACTTTTTTCTTTTTCTTTTTTTGTTTTTGTTTTTGTTTTTCAAGACAGGGTTTCTCTGTGTAGCTTTGAAGCCTGTCCTGGAACTCACTCTCTAGCCCAGGCTGGCCTTGAACTCACAGAAATCGGCCTGCCTCTGACTCCTGAGTGCTGGGATTAAAGGCATGTGCTACCACTACTTGGCTAATCATTCAATACTTTTAACTATAGGCGGCTTCTAACTAAAGACTGCTTATTGTTAGATGTTTCCAAGTAAAAAAACAACAACCCAAAATGTAAAAAATAATCAAAACAAACAACAAAACAAAAAGTTTGTGTCAGTTGTTCTGAAGAGGGAAACTACAGCTTGCTGAAGTAGGGGTGTTGTTCTTATTATCTCAGAGAAAATCCCATGATTTTCAATGTTTGTTGAGTACTCCTCAAACATAAGCAGGAGTCATTTGTCCATGAAAAATATTGTGATTGTATGTTATACTTCCAAATAAAATAGTGAATAAGCAAAGTGTATTAGCTGCTTACCTGTTGCTGTGATAAAACACAATGACCAAAGTCACGGAAGAAACTATTTATTTGAACTGTGGATACAGAGGGTTGAAGTCCATGATGATAGAGTGGAAGAAGCCAGTGGTAGGCATGGTGGCTGGAGCAGGAAGCTGAGGCCTCACATCTTGAACTGAAAACATGGAACATAGAGGGAACGTGGAATTATGTGTGGCTTTGAAACCTCAAAGCCATTCTTGTGACATACTTCCTCTAGCAAGAGCACACATACTAAACCTACCCAAAGTGCCACCAAATGGAGATCAAGTGTTCAAACATCTGAGCCACATTGGGGCCTTTCTCATTCAAATCACTACATGTAGCTGCGTAAACATTGCCCTGGTTAGGAGAGTGCTGCCTTCCTTTGACATCTCTTGCCTCTCTGCATGAAGATTTGCTCCCTAATTCATGCATAACCTTCATATTCTTCTCCAAGTAACACTACAGGTATCTTCTGGGTCTTGGTGCTTCAAATGCTGAAAAAACAGCTTGAGTAACTGTGCAGAACTGTTATTCTAGTACTTTGTGCTCAGATTCTACTTGAAAAGCTACTCTGTCTTGTCTGAATAGAGATGTCATTTCATATTCCTATGTTAAATTCACATAAAATTTTCAAGAGTGATGCTCAAATTTTGAATTGTGCTATTTGTAGTGTGTGCTAAAATTAAGATAAAATATACTCAGCATTTTTGTGAGGGCAATATTGGAAAGGTCTTGCCTTTACTGTAGCAAGAGGTATATCACTTCAACTCTTTCCTGAATCATCCTTACTTATTTTATGTCATCTGTTATATTTTTACACAAAAAAACTGATTACATGATACCAAGACTGTGAAATATGCAAATATGGAAATATTACTGATATGATGACATCTCCCTTCCAATTCTCCCAAAGCCACAATTAAAAAAAAAAACTGAACTAAGTCTCCAACACTGTAGTACACCCTGGAACTAGGGCAAAGAGTAAGATGGGTGGTTCTGTGTGAATAAAGAAGCCCAAGCTCTATTAGGATACAGAAGACTTAAAACAACGTGTGAGCACATGAGTGTATAAACAATTAAGAAATCTGGTTATTTATCTGTGAAAAGGGGGCCAAACTAGAACCTGTCAGAGTTTGACTGAGGTTACAGAGGGTTTTGATTTGGAAATATTAAAAGGAGCAGAGGTTCAGAAGCATGAGGTACAACAGCTCTGGGAGTAGAAAGATGTCCAAAGGAAGGAAAGTCACTGATTCCAGGAGCTAGAGAACAAGGAGAGGGGACAGAGTGGAACTGGCCCGTGATGAATGGCACCTTCTTGCAGCCAATTCGTAGTTAGCTTGGCTCAGCTGGAATGTAGTATTTAATACTTTCTTTATAGTTTTCACAGCAATTCACAATATCTTTTGAGAATGCATTCTAATCCTTTTATATAAAGACATTTTCTCTCTATGACCATGTACTAAAATGTAGACTATCCTCTAACATGCCAAAACTTGCCTAATTTATGCTCACATTTTATTTATTACTATAACTTCAGCAATAAGAAATATGCTATTTTCTTAGGCATGGCAATGTGCATCTGTAATTCCAGAAGCTGGATGCAGAGGAAGGAGAATTGCTAGAGGATTGAAAACCACCTGGGCTAGATAGTATATTTGAGGCCAGCTAAAAGTGCATAGTGAGATAATTTTGCAATTATAAGCAGATAAATAATCCCTTCCCTTTATCGTCATGATTCTAAGGAGTTTCACATCAGTTCTCCTCTCTTGAGGCAACTCAGACTTCCTTTTGTGACACTTCTGCTTTCATTCACTGTGGATAACTCACCATCTGCTCCTTTTCACTGGGTGTGTTCTTTCCTATGGCTATGGCTATATGTACTGCCCTTTTCTCTCAATTTAGCATCCTTGGCAAGCCCTGTTTTGCTGACCTCAGTTGTCAATCCTGTGCTAGTTATATGAAACTCCTAGCATCTTCCTACCTTCTCGTGAGTGTGAGACTTACAGCCTATACTCCTCGAGAATCTCAAGCTCAGTATATACCCAGATTTTCCTTGCATTTCGCCACCAAAACAACTGACATTTTAGAAGGCTGCAAAATTGACCTAGGCACCTGAACAGCACAAGTTATATATGAACTTTGCTTTCTACCTCTTAAATTAAACCAAACAATGCAATCATAATGTATTTCTTTCTAGTTTTTCAGCATTGTTTCTTTTTCTTCAGTAGTATAAATTACCAGCTCATTTATATGTCTTACACATACCTTCCTAATATCCCCTCTATTTTCTTGTATGTCACACGTCCTCCTAACTATCCATTCATCACCCCAACCCGGTGGTTAGTTAGTGCTTCATTTTAATCCCCTGGGTTTTTATACTCTCTTAGGGCCTGAAGAGTACACATTCTTCAGTTGTCAGTGGATAATTCTTATAAGGCTCAGACTAGCTGGATATTCATCCTTTATATCCCCAGGACATTATCTACCTTTTTATAAGGTAGTATTTAAGATGCCATGCTTTTTGTTGTTACAGTAGTAGCTGTTGTTGTTTTGAGACAGGATCTCTATGTATCCCTGGCTGTTCTGGAACTTGCCATGTAAAGCAGGCTGGCCTCAAAATCATAGAGGTCTACCTGTCTTTTCCTCCCAAATGCTGTGCTTGGATTGAAAGCATTCACCACTATGCCCACAAGATGCCATGTTTAATGAAGCTGTTTGTTTCATTATCTAATATATGTCAAGTGTCATGAGAGGAAGTGTATACATATTCATAGAGCAAAGTTAAAGTTCATGTTAAGATGTATTTGTTAAATGAGAACTCAACATATGGGCCTCAGGTCATCTTAACAACTGTACTATTCGCAGAGAAAAGAGAAGTAAAAATTTTGCCCTCAAAGGGCAAATATATTGTAAAATATAGGCACACAGGGTGTTGTAATGCAATCATTTCTTAAGCATGTATAAAACTCTCTCTACCTTATCAGGATAGTGATAGCTACACCAATATGAGATGACCAAAGATAACATGTACGTTATAACTGAATAACCTGAAACAATTTGTCCAAGTCAACATTGCTAGTATGATTGGAAAAGAAGCAGCTTGTCACAGTGTGGCTTCGGGAGAGATTCAGGGCTGCCTCTTCCAGGGAAGACTAAGTATCCAGAGCTACATTACAAAGAAAATCTTGTTTTGTTCCTTATGACATTACTGAGCTAGTGCCCTATGCTCGCTCACCCTTCCCATTACTTTACAACTCGCTTTTCGTGTTCTTTTCATAGGTTGGATTCTTACATGCTAGAAATATGTTTACTGATTAGCACACTATATTGAAACTTATTTTTTATTGTAAATAGATCTTTTATTACAATATATTCTGATGTTCTCCTTCACCAAATCTACCCAGTTCCTCCCCATTTTTCTACCCACCCAAATCCACAGCACTTCTTTCTCATTAGGATGAAAACAGGAATCTAAAAATAAAAACAATAAGTAATAAATAATAATAAAAATAAACTTAGGTAAGATAACAAACAAGCCAAAGAAAGAGCTCTTGATTAACTATATATTTTAAAATTCTAAAACATTTATAATATTGGTTGTTTCTAATAATGTTTTATGAAAATAAAAACAAAATGCTGTCTATATTATTTATTATTCACATTAAACATTATTGCAGTTACCTTGATTGGTTGCATAAACATTCCAGATGTCTGGGCTCTTAAACAGAGCTCTGTAATGTATAGGGATTGCAGTTACCATCTGTGGTGCGGAAATTAAAAGAAAAAGAGATGCTTAGTTTTCTTGCATGCATAATTAATATTTTAACTTATGGAATGGCAGAAACTAGGTAGAACAGGTAAATGTTTAAATTTATAAATAATTTACATTTTCAATGAGAAGGAAGAAATGCTGCTTACTTTGAATCTAGTGTTGGTTGGCTTTACACCTTTACTGATGTTCTAAGCATTTATAGAAAAAGAATGTATAATGAAGTGAAGATATCTGTCAAGTTAATATCAACCAGTTGAGACCATATATTAATAGGAATCAAGCTTGTTTCTTCATACTTAAAGTTTATAAACTGTTAATTACATCAAAGCTGCCTGGTATTCTGTCTTCATTAATGGCTGAGAAATTATATATAATATATCCATAATGTCCACCTCCTCTGAAACAAAGGTAAAATGTAATATTGAACTCACCAAGTTGTATAGCCAAGATTCATGAAAGAACAAAATGCGTTTTATGTTTTAAGTGAATAACAATGAAAGTCATGTGTAGAGATATATCTGTCAATACATATTTCTCCAGGTTATAAGCTGGGTGGGACGCTGACATGCATGATTTTTTTTAATGAACATCTTAAGATATTTTGGTAATTGATCTCCAACAATCTTTCTTTTGTATCCTCAATAAGTAACTATGAAACCTCAGTCACTTTGATACGTGCTTGCACATTGTGCATAATGTGATGATTAACTTCAACTTCATCAGTATTTTATATGCACATGCATATACACAGGAAATTTTCTATATTTTAATAAGCTTTGATATTCTATGCATAAATTTTTGTGATATTTAAATTTTAGTTAAAAGTTGAATTGTATCTGGGTCACTTGTCAGGTAAGCTATTTTGTTGAATGTCTACAGAAAGCCTAGTTTCATGTGTGTTGGCTGTTAGCCTTGGAAAAAAATTAGTATTGGCTGCCTAGGAATGCTACATAACATCCCTGCTGTAAAATGGCATTTGCATCCAGCTTCTTCCTGCCATTCATGGTGTATAATCTTAGCATACCATCCTAGAGTTACAGTACCAGCACAGTGTAGTGATTCTAGAAGTATCTGTGTCTAATAGAAATCACTGCTGCACCACACTTCCTATGAAAGAAAAACAATGTTTCTCGGATTTCTCTTTCCTGTGATCAGATGTAGAAAAATTAGAAATAACATTTACAGAAGAATGTTAAAATTATAAACCCTAAGGTCATTTTCATGAACATAAAAACAGAAAGTAAACATTTTTCAACATAAATTGAAGCTCCAAAAATATTTTCCTGACATTATTCTGCATTTGAGATTGGAGAAAGACATTTGCTTATTTATTTATTTGATAAACAAACTAACAGCTGTCTGATTCTTCTTAAATTTTTTAGAATGTATTCATCTTGTTTTATGTGTATAACTGTTTGTCTACATGTATGTACCGTTGGGTGTACCTGAATGTTGAGTTCAGGAAAGGGTGTCAGAATAATCCCTAAATTATTTTTGTTACTCATTTAACAGTAAGAGCATAAGTCAGAGTTCAGGTAACCTACTCAACGTCTCTTTCCAAAGTAGTTCATGAAACTGATGCTTATGTCTATGCCTAATCAAATCAAACTATTATATCTGTTGCAGTTTCCCATGTTGCCATTTGACTGGCCACAGACACTATGGCTAATTTTAATTGTACTTTACAGAACAATAACTTAGTTTGCGGGAATGTAGTCCATGAAATTTAAAGCAAATATATTCAGACATCATTGACTTACAATGTGTACTTTCATCATTTCCTGCTCATAAATATGATGCTTATCAGTAATTCAGAATCAAAGTTATTAACTCTAAATATATGGTCTTTAAATGCAATATGTAAACAAAAGATATCTAACCAAGCATCTCAACAGGCTCTTTGGTAGGGAGTTTTTGTTAAAATAGTTATGACCTCAGAATACAAACATCTGTTCCATGCTTTATTTTTATTCATATTTACGGTGAAATTATTTAGTGTGACAGTTTAGTTATACCAGACTTTATATCATTTTGTTTATTTGTTCTTCTATGAATCAATTTATTTTCCAGGGAGCATTGCTATCATTGTGCCTCTTGTCCTCTTGGTGACCTTAGTAACCACCTTAGTGATTGGTTTAGTGCTTTGTAAGAGAAAAAGAAGGTAAGATGCCATGCTCTGGATTCATGTGCAGTGACTGAGCCATATGAAATGTTTTATTTTCCTTAGAAACAGAATTAATTATTTCAATTAAAAAACTATTTCTTAATTTGTTTACCCCTATTTCACTTAAAATTACACGAGTGTTCCTTCATATTATATGACAGAATCACTCCATGTATGTGTTATAATGAAACCAACATAGACATATCATTGACAATTTTGGTAGAACTTTACACTTCTAATGCTCTTTCCTTGAATAAACAATGACATCTGAAGATTTCCTTATCACTTTATTTTATATAATTATTGGTATCAATTATTTTCTATGCAAGTATACCATAAATTATATTTGTAATGGGTAATGTGTATTTTTTTATTTTATTTTCTCCCAAATGAAAGTGTTTCAATTTATATAACTGCATAGATGTTTAGATGTGGATTAATCTGGAACATTAGAGTTTGTGAATTAAGATTCTAGCCATTGAGTTCAAGATTATAAACCAGACATTTCACAGTTTCTTTATCATATTTTGCTAGGCTTAATTTTCATACCAAAGAAAACATTTGAAATTTAACTTACTATTGAATTGTGAATTTTCCATTAATGTAGTATGGTATTCAGAGAATTTTACTTCTAATATGTTTTCACATATTGTTCAATCATATTCATAGAAAATAAATAGTCTAGTTAAGAGTTTTCTACTCCTTTTTGATTTGATAAATCTCAACTATTAAATTTCCTCAATTGTATTTCATTCAGAATTTATCAGTTGTACCATGTCAGCAAATCAGTAAATGTTTTAATAGTACATAACTGAATTTGTGATCTCTGTACAATTGATATTTAAATTTATGTCCACATACTATAGAACAAAGACAATTAGAAGACAGCCTATCATCAATGGAGGAATAAATGTAGAAATCGGCAATCCGTCATACAATATGTACGAAGTGGATCACGACCACAGTGACGGGAGTCTTTTAGAACCAAGTTTCATGATAGATCCAGTAAAGGTAATATGTCTTGAGATCATGAACAGAGAATACTAACATTCTTGAAAAAACACTGCAGAGTTCTGAATTTAACCATGCATTTTTAATATCTAAAATTATAGTACAAGATTTTAAGGTATATTATGCTATCTAGGCTCTTCTAAGAGAAAATACTTGTTGGATGATATTCACTGGAACATAATAGTTAATACTGTGTGATTTACAAAAAAATGTGTTCACTTAGTTTATAAAGATAGAATTTTATTTAGTATAATAACTTAAATTGTGTGGGGTGCTAGCATCTGTAATATACAGCATAATGCAAAAACACTATATACTTTATTTTTCAATGTGAAAAGAGGTCATTGGTTCAATTTCAAAATGATTATTTTTTATCACAATAGAGTTTTGTTGAAAAATCATAAAAGCTGTGTAGTTACTCTTCGATCCATTATTTCTCAACTGTTCTCCAGCTACTGAGTTAATAAAGACACTTGTCCACACTGTAATTTACAGTATAATCACAATAATAATTCACTTAAGTGGTTTTCTCTTGTTTCTGTAGTCCCCTTCCAGGCAATCTACTTGTAAACCTGGGCCTGGACTTCATAAGCTGGAAATTAGTAGTCATATTCTCTATCACAAAAATCAGCAAGTACTACATGAACAAAATGTACAGATATTATAATTATTTTCATTAGGACTATTTTACTTGCTATTAATTAGCAAACTCTTACGTTAAAACTTCTCATGAAAGAAGTACTGCTAACTTTAGTGTAATGTATTGTACTTGATACTAAAAGATCATACATACTTAGCACACCTAGGAATTTATCTGTGTAAAAGAAAGCCATCTTAACACAAAGACTTCTGGCATCCTTCTAGCTGTTCTAAGGAAGAACCATGTCCATTATTAAGCACCATGAACTGATGAGAATGCACTCCTCAATTTTTCATGAAAATTTCAAAAATCTCTTTGTTATTTTGATTCCTAGCCACTCAATTAATACAATTACTTAAACTTAAAGAGAATACAGCTTGTCATACACTTACTGCATGAAAACAAAACCATATTTCAGGCCTTTTACATGTAATTTTAATGTACTCATATAATTTCACTTAGTATTCAATAAATGTGTATTTAACAATTAGCTGACTGAGTAGCTAAAATTGTATAGGACACAACTTAACAGTTTATTTCTACCTGGTTCATAAGGTTTAGAATATAACTATGAATTGTTACATGAAAAGTAACTACAGAACAACTGATTAACAGTTTCAGAAAGTCAGACCATAGCACATGATCAAGCAGACTGTTTCCCCATCATTTGATGTAAACAAATGCAAATTATATTGTACATATATTTTTGTGAAATGGTCAGTTCCATTATGTTGAATGTGAATAAGCCTCCTGTTTCTTTGATATCTTATGATCAAAAGGACTATTATCATTAGTAAAATTAATAAAACAGAACTGAGGCTGAAATAATTAGAAATATACAGAAAGGTATATTTGTAGATTTTCGCCACAATTCATTTCAACATTACTTGGATTTTCTTATTCAAAAGTGTGAATAATTAAAAAATGATTGGTTCTTCATTAAAACTCCAAGTTCTATAATTACTTTTTTTTTTAAATTTCTGATATGAGACTTTTGTGGAAAAGTATTAAAGGACCAAATTGACTTCATTCATGTTAGAGTCTTTTCCAAAGACTCTTCTCTTTGTAATACATCTTAGGTTGTTCAACATTAAAAGTTGATGCTGAAGATTTTTTTTTAAACACATACATGCTCCTTTATATTTCTATGCTTTCAAATGTTCACAAGTAATATAACTATCAAACACTATACTATGAATATGAGGATAATAATTGGATAATTCTTCCTTTAGACCCAATGAAGTATAAAGCAATTAACAGAAATGGACTCCTTTAGTCTTAAGAATAGATTTCTAAAAAGAAAATTTAAATTTATATATCAGTTGAAATTTTATTTTTTATCCTAAAAGTATAAAGTGATGGTGAATTGCTAGAGAAGATAGCTAAGTCTTCAGGAAAGACAACTTTCTGAATTTTAAATTTTCAATGTCAAAAACTTCATTGGTATTTCCAGGGATAAACAGAAGTGGACATGATTCATATAGAATGCATGTCAGGAAGCTTGACCTTACTGAGGGTCTCACCTTTGAGACAAATATCTCAAGTTCTACATGCTGACATACGCCTCCAGATTTGGCCTAGGGTTCAAGAGTGTTTTATATTAATTGTATCATTTAGTTATGTTTTGTATCAGGGAATAAATGTTCCCATGACATTAGATGAGATAAAATTTTCTGTTTGTGTACAGTCTAGGTACATAGGGGGAGGTCCCAGTGCTTTCAAGCTCCCACACACAGCACCGCCCATCTACCTAAACTCTGATTTGAAAGGACCACTAACTTCTGGGGTGAGAGAAACAGCCCTTCCTTTCCTCCTCATCCCACTACAAACCCTCTCCATTCACAGAGCCGTGCTTGACTTGGACAGAACTTGACTTTATGGTTTTCATTAACAAGAGGCTGCAAAACAGCATTAGAATCTCAGACTTTTGCAGTGTGTTCTTTGCATACAAGAACGCTTATGAAACGTGTTACCAAGTTAGGCCAGTCATTAAGTGGATAGTACTTCCTCTATGGGATTTGGAAGAACTTTAAATTGTATGGCCAGCAGATTTATGAAGAGAAATTTAAAGTGAATGAATTTAAATGAATTTGTTTTAATTATAGATAGATAGGTAGAAAGATAATAAATATGAAGCTAAGTTAAAATATACTTAAAAATGTGTCATCATATTCACAAATTAGGGGTCATCTAATTAAATCTTATTTTTTAACATTTAGTTACTGGGTTTAGAAAAAGCTTTTCTGTCCACAGTCACAAAGCTCATTTTAGGCAGAACAATAGATTGTGGAGTTCCATGTTCCCTCCACCTCTTCCTCCTGACCATCAAATCCTTTTCATTCTCATTGTCTGTCTTACAGTGTCTCCTTTGCATGTTATGAAGAGTACATATTTCTTTGCTGGAACTAAAGTTAAGATACTGCATTGAAAAAAAAAAAGAAAAACTCAAACTAAACAAAAAGACCCATAAAAATAAAAATGAAATGGCACTTTTTGTGTTAAGTTGCAATTTCTTTAATAATGAATATTGCATGTCATTTTGAACTAAAAGAGCCTGCTTATGTTAACCTTGATCTTGCTTCAAAATCAACCAGGCCTATGAAACCTCAGATGAATGTTAAGTAAAGATTATTTGGAAGACTCCAGAGTGTTTCACATAGCAAGTACATGAAGGTTGTTGGAAACAAAAATGCTATCTATATTTTAAAGACGCCTTCCTGGTGTATTTTGGGACTTTGACTTTTCTTCATTTACTTATGTTCAATTCACATCGGAAAATTAGAAGAGGAAACCAGTTAGGTGATTTTTGTATTGGCAATTTCTGTGCCATCTGTGGATTACACCAGCAGTCAGAGGCGGTGACAATGGGAGTATAAGGCCAAATGCCCTTCAAATGTGACAATTAGGTCTAACGTTTTACAGTAGAGCCATGTAGGTATAACTTTCACAAGGACATACTGGCTTTTAGTCTTATAGCAAAGCTTCTGCTTGGCTCCCAAGCTACCTTTAAAATCCAGTTATGTTTCTATATTAAAATAGACTAAAATCTATGAACATGGATTTTAAATTACATGTTATCATTAAAAATAGACATTTTACAAAATATTTGATGTGGTCCAAGAGATAGTAAAATTAGACTTATTTTCTTTCTCCTTCAGCCAACAAATTACTCCAACCCAGTGTATGCAAAATTGTATATGGATGGACAGAATTGTCGAAACTCCTTAGGAAGTGTTGATGAACGGAAAGAACTGCTCCCAAAGAAAATTGAAATTGGCATCAGAGAAACAGTGGCATAATGAAGGACACTTTTCTATGCTGTATAAATGTATAAAATATAAGGATTACTTTTGTATGTTCCAACAGTACTATACTTGTTTTAGCATCAGCATTATCCCTATATCTTTTTCCTGGTTAATTGTTTTCTGAGTTTTTTGGGTTTTTTTTTTTTTTTTGCTAATGAATATTGATTCATCATTTTTATGGTATTTTTATGAAAAATAACTGCACTACACTACAACTTACAATAATGCTGCTGATATGACACACCTTTAAATTTGTTAAAATTAAAAAAAACCAAAATATTCCTTTGTAGAGTTAATATGAACAATCTATTTTATAAGAATTTTTAGTTCTACATAATCAGCAATGTACTCTCCATTTTCTCATTCTATTGTCTGGATACTGTAATGCAATGCCATTGTATTTTCTCTTGAAAGAACAAACTCTCTTCTTTATGCCCATAAACATGGATTGAGACTTGGCTGAGGATACATAGCCCTTACAAGTTTAGCATCTCCTGTTTTAAAATTAGTCTCAGATGACAAAGGAATAGCTGGAATTTTTGAGGAAAAAAATTAAAACTTTAAAAAATACATAATATTAATAATTTGCATGAATACAAATGACTTATTTTTCAAAAATTTAGTAGACTCTATGATATACAAAACATATATCCCCTGTAACAATAGTGATATTTAGGTTGATAGAACATAGCAAACATATAACGAGAACAAGACTAATAGCACTTGCTGTGGGATAGGACCTTCTACTCCTAGGTCCTGAGGCACACAACCAGCCAAGAGCATGGACATGGGGACATGGGCACTCATGTCTTACATATTTCTTTCCCGATATGTTCATGCTGTGGATGGATATAACCCTTTAACCACGCTGAACACAAGGAAACCACATATAACCACACAAAGTGATGCCAAAATTTCAGTTTTGTGAATGCATTCTCTTTGCTAGGCCAAAGAGAATTTCCTTTGTATAAAGTAATTAGTAAATATTTTCAAGATATGATATGACTAATTAATTGTTCTCCAAATTCAACTACAATTCAAGGACTGTTTGAGGACTAAGAATGACTTGCCATGATGCCAGGTGGAGAGTTTTTCTGTGCCATTAGCATTGATAATTTGGTTTCTCTTTGGTTACATAAAACACAAACCCATTCACTTTGTTTTTTTTTTTTTTCAAATTTTGATTGTAACAAATATGGTTTATTTAAGTTGTATAAAAAGATAACATTTTTATACAAATATCTTTAAAGGCACAAAAAGTTTATTCATAAGCTGTGGGGTTTTTTGTCCCTCTGATAGACATGACTGACTTTTAGCTGTCAAAATGTATTAATCTAACAGATGAAATATGTTTGTGGTTGCTCTCTATCCCTTTGTACAAGCATTAAAAACTGCTGTTTTATAAGGAAATTTTTGTTGTACTATGTGCATGCATACTACCTATTTCTAAACTTTGCCATTCTGAGGCCTTTATAGAATATTGGTTTATGTAATACTCGTGTGATTTGCTTGAACAATGTTATGCATACCATAAACTTTTTCAGGTTCTTGTTTAAGTACATTTTTTAAATTGAACAGTATTTTTCATTTTGGTTATAATAGTCATTTTGCCTATGTTTCTACAATGAAGTGTTAAATACTTTATAAAAAAATTGTTGACTGACTTATTTAAATGAAATTCTACATATTTAAATGCTTGTGTTTGGTAGTTTTTAAATTTATAAAAGTCCTTTCGTTATACAGTTTAGATAGTCCAACATTATCTTAAAGAACATAGTCTTCAGGGAAGGAGAAGTGTCACTGAATAATTTTCCACAGGATGCCCGAAGAAGCATTTTCTACCTCTTCTTTTAAAGTGGAAAGGTTTCTTCACAATTACATCTCACTGACTTCTTGTTTTTATCAAAGACTACAAATTGTGGCCAAAAGAAATATGTTACACATGTAGTAATGTAACTATAATTAATAAGCCAGCATTATCACTCTCTTTCCCTTTCTCAATGCATCACCGGAAACTGAGAATCCATAAGATGATGTTTTGACACCTCCGTTTAAGTGGTATGCTCATTGGTATTAGTTGATACACAGAGTGTCAGACTGAGATTTCTACTGTTACTATTAAAATAAATCATAGCAAACCATATAGGAAGTGTGGCAAACAAGACCTACCATTAAGGAGTTGTTTCTTTCCATTAGACATTTTAGAAGTACATTCAAGAGAGGTTTTTGAAAAGAGCCCTGATCACTGCTTACATCTCTGTTCACTAACGTTTCATTCTACCATGACATGTGTAAAAGTGTACATCAAAATCAGTATTCATTATTTGCTGCAACTTTATAGTCAAACATAACAAAACATTTTCACTACTGGAACTCAGTCTCACCTATTTCTGTCATTTGCTCTCCATTCCAATTACATAATTTTTATATAATTATATTTTGTATTTTCTATTACAAAAAGCTAAGTAAATGCTTTAAAAATCAAGTATGTAAATCCATATTGGTAACTCTTTATCACTCACACTAACACAATGCTTTCTGTGTAATTATTTCAATATTTGATGTGAGATGTTTTATTTTTAAAAAATTAATGGCTCTAAATAAACCTGACCCCTCTACAAATTTCTTTCCATAGAACAAAGATTTTCAACCTCTCAAAATCTTAGGCTAGACCATTCTTAATTTGTCCTTTCTGGGGTAGAATATCCATCTAGATTTCTGTATTCTATCCTCCAAGGGGATGATAGCAACACACTCTACAATTTTGCAACAATGAATAATATCTAGAGATATTGTCAGCTTTTTTGTAGGAAACAAAATCACCCATGTTAAGAAATGCTGTTGTAGAACTGCATGCTGTTTCTCATTATTAAATAACTCCATGATGGATCAGAAAGAAAAGAAGGAACTAAAAAAAAAATCATGATATTCCAAAATTTAATATCGAAGATGGGGCAGGAAAAATGGCTCAGTAGGAAAAGTCATATGTAATTAATCCTGACAACTTGTATTCAAACCCCTGACCTACAGGGTATAAGAGTACTAATGTCTGCAAGTTGTTTTCTGACCTCTACATGTGCTGTGTCATGCGCGCGCGCGCACACACACACACACACACACACACACACACTGCTGTGGGATATTTTTCTGTATGCTGTGAATATGTGTTGCAATGATTGGTTAATAAAGAAGCTACTCTGGCCTATGGCGAGTCAGGTTATAGCCAAGCAGGAAATCCAAGACAGAGACAGGAAGGAGAAATAAGAATCAAGAGAGATGCCATCCTGCAGCCCAAGAAACAACATGCTAGCAGACCGGTAAAGCCATAGAACATGTGGCAAAACATAGATTAATAGAAATGGGTTAAATTTAAAATATAAGAGCTACCTAGCAAGAAGTTTGAGCTATAGACCATTCAGTTCATAATTAATATAAGCCTCTGTGTGTTCATGTGGGTCTGAGTGGCTGTGGGACTGGGTGGGTCACAGGAAAACTTACAGCTACAACACACACACACACAAATAAATATAATTTATAAACAAATTAAACAATTCTTTAAAATTTGCTGACAAAGGCCACTAGAAGTTAAGAATACTTGATACTCTTGCAGAGGACCTAGGTATGGATCCCAAACCACAAACAGTAAGTAGCTAACAAGTGTATGTAACTTTTGCTCCAGATACTCCAATACCCTCCTCTGATCTCTGCAGGCAATTGAATGCACTTGGTACAAAAAAAATACATCACAACAGAACCCTCATTCACATGCAATAAAAATAAAGTAGTAAAAATATTGATGATGCCCATGTTACATTGACAAAATTGCTGGCACACTCTATGTATTAAACAGAAAAAAAAGGAAAATGTTTATTAGGACCTTATGAGTTTCAAAAAAAAAATCAAACCATTTTATTTACGTATGTGTATTTTATTTGCAAATTAAGTCTTGTTTTGGTTTTCATTTTATCATGTGCTTGTTTTAATGACTCTAAAGGTTGAAACTTAATCTCATGCTTTTCTTGAAGAGTATAAGATTCCATTTTTATGAAAACTCAAATATGAATACAACAGCAGAATATTATGGGTAGTATTAATGAACTATGACATGCAAACTCCCATAGTTTCCAAATATCTAACAGGAAAAAAAACATCCCAAAAAGAGTAGAAGACAATTAATCAGTTCCCTTTATCTGTCCTTACCTACCATTTACAAAATATGTATTATTTATTTGGTGGGAGGTCATAATACAGCATACATGTGGAGGTCGAAGAACAACTTAGTGGAATTTATTCCTTGTTTCCACCATGTGAGTTCTAGAGATCAAACTAGATCTAGATTGGGTAATCAGGTTTGGTGCCAAGCTGCCTTACTCACAGAAGCATATGTCCAACTTTTTTTTTAAGAACTATTTATTTGTTTGTATTAGGTTCACCTATAGCTCAGTCCATGAACTCCTGCCTCTGCCTCCCAAATGCTATAATTCAAACCGTGTGTCACCACATCAGGTTTCTGAAGATGCTGCTGCATTCCAGGATTTATTTCATAATCCACATTTTAAAATATAATCCCCAGATGTAAAATCTTATTATCTAGTATGATAATTACCACTACTTTGGCTTACCTCTACCAAGAAGTTTTAGCTAAAAGATTAAATTTATGAAAAGAGCCTACATAGATGGTCAGTGACCAGTTTTGAAAGTGTCTTACTCTTTATCTTCTGCAAGATACACTATATTCAATTTATTTAATTAAACATTTGCTTCTTCAATAGTAGATGATATGAATGAATTTAATGTTTAAGACTCATTTAGACTTCTCCCAGGGAAGCAAGTAGGCTGACTACAGTTATTCACCAGCAGAATACAAGAGATGGAAAGAAGAATCTTAGGCATTGAAGACACAAGAGGAGAAATGGACAGCTTGGTCAATGAAACTGTTACATGTAAAATCTCCTGGAACAAAACATTCAGGAAATCTGAGACATTATGAAAAGATGAAATCTAAGAATTATGGAAACAGAGGAAGAAGAAGAAATGTAGGACAAAGGCATGGAAAATATTTTCAATAAAATCATAGAAGAAAAATTTCCTAACCTAAAGAAGACTGCAAAAAGCTATAAGAAGCATATAGAACACAAAATAAACTGGGCCAGAAAAGAGAGCTTCCCCAGTACGTAGTGATCAAAACACTAAACATGCAGAAAACAAAATAATAGTGAAAGCTGCAAGAGGAAAAGACCAAGTAACACATACAGAAAATTACTGGAATAACACCTGACTTTTCAAAGGAGACTCTACAAGCCACAAAATCTTGGATAGATGTTCTTCAAATTTTAAGAGACCACACATGGCATCCCAGTCTATTATACCCTAGAAAAAAATCCAGTACATATAAATGGAGAAAATAAGACAGTCTGAGATAAAATCAAATTTAAGTAATGTCTATGTACAAATCCAGCTCTACAGACGGCACTTCGAAGGAAAACACTAACTTAAATGGGTTAACTAGACCCCAGAAATCAGAGAATAAAAATCCCAGACCATGAAATCAAAAGAGTGTAATTACATATACACAATCATCCTCCACCCCCACACACACACCATTGCTAGTACTCACCATCAATAATCTAAACTTCCTAATAAAGAAACAGAGACTAACAGAACGGATGACAATATAGGATCCATCCTTCTGCTGTTTCCAAGAAACAGAGTTTATCATCAAGACATCACCTCAGCCTATAAGAATGAAATATTGTATTCCAAACACATGGACCTAAGAATCAAGTTGGTGTAGCCATTTCAATATCTGATGAAATAGACTTCAAACTAAAACTTATCAGAAGAGATAAGGAAGGAAACTACATACTCACCGTGGGAAAAAAATCTACCAATAGGGTATTTCAGCTTCTAATATCTTTGTACCAAACATTAGGATACAAAAGATTCATAAAAGAAACACTAAAAAATCATAAATCACATATTAACCCTCACACACCAGTAGTGTGAGACTTCAAAACACCACTTTCACCAGTAGACTGGTAATCAAGACCAGTCCACCCCACCTCCAAATGAGAAATGCTGGCACTAACTGACATTATAAAGCAAGTGGATCTACCAGATACTTACAGAACATTTCACCCCTAACACGGAAAAATGTAATTTCTTCCCAGCACCTCACAGAACTTTCTCTAGAACCGACCACATGCTTGGATATAAAACAAGTCTCAACGTGTACAACAAAGACATCTTGGCTAATCCAATAATATTCTACTTTTATGCCATATTTACCCTCACATAATTCCTCCCAGATCCCTCACCAATCTATCCACCCAATTTTATTGTTTCTCTTGTTTTCAAAACAAAAACAATTAAAAAGAAAACAAAAACAAAAACCCAACAAGCAAAAGTGAAAGAAAAAGCACACAAGAAAAAAATGGAGTTCATTCTGTGTTGTCTAACTATTTCTGGACAAGGGGCATGCCCTGGGGTGTGGAGGATATGCCTAGTGGCAATCCATTAAACCCACAAAGGTCAAGGATTTATTCAGAAGGTGCAGAAATATTGTAACAGCCAGAAGTGGTGAATGACTCCCAGGAAACACTGTTTTCTAGACACAAGAGGACTATTGCACACATGTACTTACAGAAACTATAGTAACATGCACAGAGTCTTCAGAAGTTCAAGCTATGAGGGAGAGAACAAAGTGGACAGAGGGACCCAACCATAACCAAGAAGATATTGGTTTATTACTGTATTTAACAAGGCAATGCCACATAATTTATATGGTAACCAAGAGAGGTTTATTTCTGGGATAACTTACATACATCCAATAGGGGTTGATTATAGGATCAGGGAAAGATGAGGTACCATCCAGTGGAGAACTCTGGCTTGGTGTCCCATCCAGCTTCCAGGACCACGAGGTATCCAGAAGGGGCCAGACACATATGCACCTCAAGTCTTAAGGGGCTCCCTCTCAGCCACGCCCCAGGGGCAGGTCATAGGCAGGTATGGCAGTTACCTGCTGTCACTCTAGGGGCAGTGTTTCAATGTCAAAACTGGAACAGCTACCCACTACATTTGTTCATTGTTAAGCAAGATATCTCTTACTGTTGTACCTTCTACTCCTTCAGCTTCATGATCTATTTTTGACGGCAATAATCCATACAATGAGCAGGTCTTCATCACTGTCTGGAAAACAAAACAAAACAAACAAAAACAAAAAATAAACAACAGAAACACATACACATATACACATATACCCACAATATAAACAGTCTGCTTACATGCTTTGGTTTCTGTCTTGATTTGGGGGAGTAACAAGTACCTTTTAAAAGTAAAAGATTGGAAATTAATTCTAACATAATTATCATAATAAAGCTACTGTCAACATTAAGTGAGATAATGATTATTCTTCATGTACTGTTCCATCACAAATACTTAAAATGCATGCAGGTGGTAAGTTGAGCTATAGATTGAGGAAGTTGCTTTGGATGAATTTAAGTTTTTTGCTCCTGAATAACATAGGTATTAGAGTAATAATAAAGGAAATATTGTTTGGTGATCTACTGAAGTCTCAAAAAGAAAATAATAAACAATATAAATGGTAAACAAAAAAATTAATAAACAATATATACCTCATGATATTCTGTATATGTGAAACAGTCAAAGACTCCCTATATGAAAATTTCATGTTCAATGAAGTAAAATAGAATTACAAAGTCATGAGGCTCAGACAGAGCCTTGGCTTACTTATAACTCATTTTTTTAAGACAGAAAATTTGAAGATATTTGGTATACAAGTATAAATGCTTCAAAGATATTAGAATTTAATTCACCTTCTATATTGACAGAGAACCTTTCCCCGATACAAATGAAAAAGCATGCCAACTTCATTTGGAAACTCTGTAAGGTCTTCACCTAAGGCAAAGCCTTGTTCTTTCTAGAGTATGTTCTTACTATAACCAAATTGACTAAAAGTTCAGAAGATAAAAGGACATATGGTTTCTACTGAAGGAAGAATTGGAAGACCTTGTCAATATGACTATGAATGCATTCAGAGTAGAATATGCAGGTATTGGCCGATAATGGAAGACTACAGGAGAAAAATTCGTCTAAACACATGGCCAGTGTATTTGAAAACAATCCTCTTCTTTAAAAGAAATAGAGACTCTGGTCCTTAGTGTAGTGTTGGGAGTAAGAATCCTTGAGAGGTAGGTGGAAATGATAAGAATTGTTGAGTATTTGAAAAAATGATTGCACCAACCATGTCTTCTGTGTACACAAATGTAGCAATGGATTTACTAGTAGACACATTTTCAAACATCCCCCATAGGCTGGATTTGAGAACTGGGGTATTTTTAGG
This sequence comes from Peromyscus eremicus, assembly GCF_949786415.1. Classification (NCBI taxonomy): domain Eukaryota; kingdom Metazoa; phylum Chordata; class Mammalia; order Rodentia; family Cricetidae; genus Peromyscus; species Peromyscus eremicus. The sequence goes on along the minus strand of NC_081419.1, from coordinate 20,294,416 downwards.
GGGGTGGGCAGTGGACATGATACAATCTTGAACATCATATTTTAAATTGCTGTGCTTATCCAACAGAGAAAAAACAGCCATATTTACTGTAATGTACACCATGGTTGAGGTATTAAGCAAGCCCATTTATATATGTGTCAGTGGTTGATTGACCATGGGTTTTCAGATAACAAGGCAAATAAGCAAACAATTCAAGTATAATTTAATAATTCAAAAATCTATATAAAATTCAGGTTAATATTATTTACAACAGTGGGAAAAATCATGATCCCTTATCTAGTTGCAAAATATAAGCCTCCAAGGATGTAAAACCCAGTACTTAAAAGTAAAATTAAATGCTTTAAGAAAAGAAAAGTATCTATCCAGTATTTTCCTTCTAAACCTTGTGCTAATTATTAAAGTTGCAACAGAAAATGAAAATAGTCATAACTTTTGAGGATCAAATTGGATATTTTATCTAAATTCCAGGAGACACTAAAGCAACAAATAGTCATCATGCTCTCTGTCTAATGAGATTTTATGGAGACCAAGTAATAGATCATATTATGTCAGAATAGACTTAATACATTCAATGATTGATAGAGAAGTTATGCCTTGGCCCACAAATATAGACTTGGGGTGCATATAAATAGAATTTGGGGGAACTATTATGCATATTATTTCTTTTGTGTGAGATAAAGTTGTTATAAGAAGGATTAAATAGGACATCCAGAAACTGCCTCATACTTTTGCCAAAATCATAAAACAGAAGCAATAAGTCATCAGTACAAGAATTGTAGAGATTAGTGCCCAAAGTAAATGTTCAAATGATGTAGTGGTAGTTCATATCTTAAATCATCTGTCAATAAATAAATGTACTGTGGCAGATGGCATCAGGCTCACATAAATCTAGTGAAGTTATGGCCCTAGATGAATATCTTACAGATGCGTACAGGGAGGGATGAATCGTTATGTAATATCGCCCTTAGTCTGTAGACACAGTCCTGGAAAATCTCTTTTAAAAAATTTATTATAAAAACATTAAATAGATTGTTTTTATCCTTAATGCATAGCAATTTATCTTCGCACTCTCTTGCAGATACCTTGATCATTACACATTTTTCAGAACCATACATATAATGATATAAGATGATCATAAACAATGAAATTTAGTAAACTAATAGTGTTTTATGAATTTTAAAATTATTTTTCTGAAGCTGTGGTTAACTATGAAAATACCTAAGCAAATTAGTTGATAAAAGACTCATTGTGGCTCATAGTTTTGGAGTTTCCAAGGTATCATCAGGTTGGTCTGTTACTCTAAGGCCATTGGTGGTGTGCAAAATGTCAGTGGTGGAAAGTGTACAGCAAACAAATAATGCTCATTTTATATCAAGAAAAGAAAAAGGAGAGCGAGAAAGGGGTTGACTGGTAGCTACCATCTTCAAAGGCATGTCATTTTGACTTAATCCACCTACCTATGATTTCACAACCTCTTCAAAACACCTTCAGTATCAACAAAGCATGGCATACCAAGTTACAGTAGGACTAAGCATCTCCCTTTATACTAAGGCAGAACAAAGCAACCCAGTATGAGTAATAGGTTCCCCAAATCCAGCCAAACAATTAGGGACAGCCCCTGCTCCAAATGTTAGGAGTCCCACATGTATACCAAACTTCACAACTGTCACATATATGTAGAGGGCCTGCATCAGTCCCACACAGGCTCCCTGGTTGTCATTTCAGACTGTGAGCTGACTAACCGTTGTTTCTGTGGGTTTTCTTGTGAAGACCTTGGACCCTCTGGCTTGTACAGTCCTTCCTCCATCTCTTCAGCAGGATTTTCCCAGATCAGCCTAATTCGTGGCTGTGGGTACCTGAATCTATTTCCATCAGTTACTAAATGAAGGTTTTCTGATGACAATTTGGTTAGTCACCGTTCTGATTATAGTAAAATATCATTAGGCATTATTACATTGACAGATTTTTTTTTTATCCATTTCTGCTTGATTCTATCCTAGGTCTCTGGGCCATCCAGCCTCTAGACCCTGGCACTCTAGGCAGTGCCAGAGGTGGGCTTATTTTTGTGGCATGTGCCTCAGGCTGAACCAGTCATTGGTTGGCTACTCCCACAATCTCTGTCCCAGCACATTTGGTAGGCAGGCTATAGATCAAAGGTTGTATGAATGGGTTGGTGTCCCAATCTCTCCATTGGAAGCCTTGCCTGGTCACAGGAGATGGACATTTCAGGATACATGTCCAGTATTGCTATGGGTCTTCTCTGAGATCACCCTTGTAAATTCCTGGGAATTTCCTTGCACCAGGTTTCTACCTGACCTGAAATGTCCCCAGTTTTCAATCATCTCTTTCAGTATACTCCCCCTTCCTTCACACTAACCCAACCCCTCATGAAACCATGCCCCTGGTCCACCCACAAGATCTCTTCTATTTCCTCTTCCACTTGAGCCCTTGTTACCTAGCTTCTGTGGGTCTGTGGGGAGTAGAATGGTTATCTACAATGGTTATGATAATTGTGGTAGCTGAGTATAGTAGACTATTATTAGGCATCATTATGTTGACAGATTTTTTTTTATCCATTTCTGCTTGATTCTCGTTACCTAGCCTCTATGAGTATATGAGTTGTAGAATGGTTTTATCCACTTATAAATGAGTACGTACTGTGTTTCTCTTTCTAGGTCTGGGTTAACTCACTCAGGATGATCATTTTCAGTTCCATCCATTTGCCTGCAAATTTCCTGGTGTCATTGTTTTAACAGCTGAGTAGTACTCCATTGTGTAAATCTACCACATTTTCTTCATCCATTTTTAGTTGAGGGGCATCTAGGTTGTTTCAAGTTTCTAGCTATTAAAAATAAAACTGCATACCAACCACAGATCCTCCTTGTCATCCCTCCTCCTGCTTCCCTCAAACCTTTTCCCCCAACCCACCCTCTGTCTCTTCCTCCAAAAAGATAAGGCCTGCCTTGGGGAGTCAACAAAGACTGGTACATTTGGTTGAGGCAGGTCCAAGCTCCTTGCCCTGCATCAAGGCTTTGCACGGTGTCCCACCATAGGTAATGGGCTCCAAAAATCCAGCTCATTCACCAGAGATTGATCTTGATCTCACTGCCAGGGATCCCTTAAACAGACCAAGCTGTCTCCCATATGCAGAGGGCTTAGTCCAGTCCCATGCAGGCTCCACAGCAGTTGGTCTAAAGTTCATGAGTTCCCACTAGTTTGATTTGGCTCTCTCTGTAGGTTTCCCCATCATGATGTTGATGACTCTTGCTCATAGAATCCATCTTCTCTCTCTTCGACTAGACTCCTGGAGCTTGCCCTGGTGCTTGGCTGTGGATCTGTGGTTGGTATGTAAAATGAATTTAAAAAAAAAATTCTTAATATAGAGAAAAAAAAAAGAAAATCTAGTAAGTAGGGTAAAGGTTAACAACTGAACTGTCATATGTTACTGCTAGGAGAAGGAAAATCAGTTTCTCCTATAGAGTGACATGGCATATACCAACCCCGCCAGAAGAGACCACATGTTCAAGAGTAGTAGACCAACAGATGTTGGACTCCAGAGATTTTTTTTAATGTGTGTTCATTTATTTGGTTATAGATTGGTGGTTTTATTGAGGAGGTACATGGCTTTATTTTGTTTTCTTGGTTTCAGGAGGTTTGTCACTATATTGGTTTGTTATTGGTGTTGTTTATTGAGAAAATTTTAAATTTGTGTGGGTAGGGAGTGAGAAAGGATCTGGAAGGACTTGGGTGGAGTAGAAGAATATGAACGAATATATTTAAATTTTAAAATTCTTTTAGATAATAAAAATACATTTGTTTGAATTTTAATGTTTTACTCATTTGCAAGTCTAATATTGCTTTAATGTATTTATTTTTATTTTTTATTGTTAAAAAAGCTATTGAATAAAATGAAAATCTTACCTTTAAAAAAATAAAGCTGCTATGAGCATAGTTGAGCAAGTGCCTTTGGAGTATGATTGAACAACCTTTCAGTTTATGACCAAGAGTATTATAGCTGGATCCTGAGGTAGATCAAATCCCCATCTGAGAAACTGCCATATTGATTTCCAAAGTGGTTGTACAATTTTTGACTCCCAGAATCAATGAAGGAGTGTTCCCCCTTGCTCCACATTCTCTCCAATATAAGGTGTCAATTGTGTTTATGATCTTAGCCATTATAACAGGTATAAGAAAGAATCTGAGTTATTTTGATTTGCATTTTCCTGATGGCTAAAGATGCTGAACATTTCTTTAAGTGTTTCTCAGTCCTTTGAGACTCTTTCACTGAGAATTCTGTTTATATCTGTACTCCATTTTTAAATTGGGTTATTTGGTCTTTTGATGTCTAGTTTCTTGGGTTCTTTACATAATTTGGAAATCAGCCCTCTGTGGGATGTGGAGTTTGTGAAGATCTTTTCTTTTTCTGTAGGCTGTCCTTTTGCCTATTGAAAGTGTCCTTTGTTTTACAGAAGCTTTTCCATCTCATGATGTCCTATTTTTTTTTATTAAGAGATTTTCTATTCATTTTACATACCAAACACAGATTCCCCTGTACTCCCTTCTCCCAACCCCCAGACTTCCTCCCCAACCCACTCCCCATTCCCACCACCTCCAAGGCAAGGTTTCCCATGGGGAGTCAGCAGAGTCTGGTATATTCAGTTGAGGCAGGTCCAAGTCCCTCCTCCTTGCACCAAGGCTGCACAAAGTGTCTCACTATAGGCACTAGGCTCCAAAAAAGCTGGCTATAAACTAGGGACAGGTCCTGATCCCACTGCCTGGGGACCCCCTATACAGTTCAAGCTAAACAACTGTCTCACTTATGCAGAGGGCCTAGTCCAGTACCATGGGGGATCCTCAGCTATTGGTGCACAGTTCATGCATTTCCACTAGTTTGGCTAGTTGTCACTGTGCTTTTTCCAGTCATGGTCTCAATATCCCTTGCTCCTAGAATCTCTCCTCTCTCTCATTGATTGAACTTGGGGAGCTCCGCCTGGGACCCAGCAGTGGATTTCTGCATCTGCTTCCATCAGTGACGGGATGAGGGTTTTACGATGATAGTTAGGGTATTCAGACATCCAATCACCAGAGTAGGCCAGCTCAGGCACCCTCTTGACTATTGCCAGTAGTCTATGGTGGGGTCATCCTTGTGGATTCCTGGGAACCTCCCTAGCACCCTGTTTCTCCCTATTCCTATGATGTCTCCCTCTATCAGGGTATCTCTTTCCTTACTCTCCCACTCTGTGGAACAGAGTGAGATGTCCCATTTATTAATTATCATTTTAGTGTCTATGTTACTAGTATTCTATTCAGAAAATTGTCTCCTTTGCCAATGCATCCAATGCTATTTCTTACTTTCTCTTCTATCAGGTTCAGGGTAACTGGATTTAAGTTGAGGTCTTTGATCCAGTTGGACTTGAGTTTTGAGCAGGATAATAGATATGGATTTATTTACATTTTTCTACATGCCTATCTCTAAATAGATCAGCACCATTTGTTGAAGATGCTTTCTTTTTTCCATTATATAATTTTGGCTTCTTTGTCAAAAATCAGATGTCTATGGGTATGCAGATTTACATCTGGGCCTTTGATTCAATTCCATTGATCCACCTGTTTTTATGCCAATATCATGCTTTATTTTATTACTAAAGTTCTGTAGTAGAGCTTGAAATCAGGAATGGTGATGCCTCTGAAAATTCTTTTATTGTACAGGATTGTTTTAGCTATCCTGGGTTTTTTATTTTTCCATATGAAATTGAGTATACTTCTTTTGAGGTCTGATAAGAATTGTGCTGTGACTTTTATGGGGATTGCATTGAATCTGTACATTGCTTTTGATAAGATGGCCATTTTCTTTGTGTTAATCATACCAGTTCAAGAGGGTGGTAGATCATTTCATGCTCCAAAATCTCCAATTTCTTTCTTCAAAGATTTGAGGTTCTTGTCATACAGGTCTTTCACTTGCTTGGTACAAGTTACTCCAAGATATTTTATATTACTTGTGACTATTGTGAAGGATTTTTTTCCCCTGATTTCTTTTCAACCTTTTTTTTTCATTTGTATATAAAAAGACTACTGAGTGGTTTTTTTTGTTTTGTTTTGTTTTGTTTTGTTTTGTTTTGTTTTGTTTTGTTTTAATTAATCTTGTACCCAACGACTTCACTAAAGCTGTTTATTAGGTCTAGGAATTTCCTTATAGAATATTTGGGGGGTATTGTATCATCTATAAATAGGCTTCTTTCTTTCAATTTGTATCCCCTTGTTCTTCACTTGTCTTACTGCTCTAGCTAGAACTTTGAGTACTATTGAATAGATATGGGGAGTGTAGACAGCTTTGTCTTGTTCCTGATTTTAGTGCAATTGCTTTGAGTTTCTCTCGATTTAATTTGATGTTGGCTGTCAGCTTGCTCTATTTATTACTTTTTGGTATATTCCTTGTATCCCTGATCTCTCCAAGATTTTTATAATGAAGTGATGTTGAATTTTGTCAAAGGCTTTTTCAGCATCTAATAAGATGACCATGTTTTTTTTTCCCCCTTCAGTTTGTTTATATGGTAGATTACATTGAAAGATTTTCACATGTTGAACCATTCCTGCACCTCTGGGAGGTAGCCTACTTGATCATGGTGGATGACCTTTTTGATGTGTTCTTGGATTCAGTTTGCAAGTATTTTGTTGAATATTTTTCATTCAGGTTCATGACGGAAATTCATTTGTAATTCTCTTTGCTTCTTGCTTCTTTGTGTCGTTTTGGGTAAATGCGTGACTATAGCCTCAGAAAAAGAATTTGGCAATGCTCCTTCTACTTCTATTTTGTGGAATAATTTGAAGAATATTTTTGTATTAGCTCTTCTTTGAAAGTCTGGTAGAATTTTGCTTTAAAACTATCTGGCTCTGGGATTTTATTTTCTTTTTGTTGGGAGACTTTTAATGATCACTTCTATTTCTTTGGAGCTTACAGGTCTACTTAAATTGTTTGTCTGATTTTGATTTCATTTTGGTATGTGGTATCCATCAAGAAATTTGTCCATTTCTGTTAGGTTTTCCAATTTGGTGAGGTACAGATTTTATAATGTGACCTAATCACTCTCTGGATTTCCTCAGTGTTTGTTGTTATGTCCCCCTTTTTGTTTTAAATTTGTTAATTTGGATATTGTCTCCCTGCCCTTTAGTCAGTTTTGATAAGGGTTTGTATATCTTGTTAATTTTTCAAAGAACCAACTCTTTATTTCATTGATTCTTTATATTGTTCTCTTTGTTTATATTTTGTTGATTTCAATCCTCAATTTGATTATTTCCTGCCATCTATTCCTCTTGGGTAAGTTTGCTTATTTTTGTTCTAGAGATTTCAGATGTACTGTTAAGTCTCTTATGAGATTTCCCCAAATTCTTTATGCAAGCATTTAGTGCTGTGAACATTTCTCTTAGCCCTGCTTTCATTATGTCCCTCAAGTTTGGGTACGTTGTGCATTCATTTTCGTTTAATTCTAGGAAGTCTTTATTTCTTTATTTCTTTCTTGACTCAGTGGTAATTCATTTGCAAGTTTTTCAGTTTCCATGAGTTTGTAGGCTTTCGGCAGTTTGTGTTGTTGTTGAACTCTAGATTTAATCCATGGTGGTCTAATAAAATACAAAAATTCCAACATTTTTGTTAAGACCAGCTTTGTGACTGACTATGTGGTCAGTTTTGGAGAAGGTTCCATGAGGTGCTCAGAAGAATATATATTCTTTTGTTTAGAGTAAATGTTCTGTAAATAGCTGTTAGCTCCATTTGGATCATAATGTCTATCAGTTATTTCTTTGTTTAGTTTCTGTATGGATGACCTGTCCTTTGGTAAGAGTGGAGTATTATAGTCTCACACTATTGATGTGTGGAGATCAATGTGTGACTGAAGCGTTAGTAATGTTTGTTTTACAAATGTAGATAGATGTATTTGGGGCCTAGATGTTCAGAGTTGAGATATCATCTTTGAGGATTTTTCCTTTAATGAGATGAAATGTCCTTTTTCCAGCTCCTTTGATTAATTTTGGTTAGAAGTCTATTTTGTTAGATATTAGGATTCCAATCAGCTTCTTTCTTAGGCCCATCTGATTGGAAAATCTTTTCCAACTTTTACTCTGAGGTAATGTCTATATTTGATATTGAGGACTTCCCCTTTCTGAAAAGAAACAGAAGATGTGTGAATGGGGTGGGACAGTGCAGACGTGAGGAGAGGGGATGGGAGGAAAGGATGGTGGGTAAATTGTGATCAGGTTGCAAAATAAGTAAATTTCCCCTTTCCAGCAAGATCTATGTGTCCTCCTTTTCACCTAGTCTCTCTTGGTTGGTGGATTGTAGCATAGTTATCTTTTATTACACAGCTACTATCCACTTATGAGTGAATATAGAGCATGTTTTTCTTGTTCAGTCTGAGTTACCTCACTTAAGATAATTTTTCTAGTTCCATCCATTTTCCTGCAAATTTCATTGTGTTGTCTTTTTAATAGCTGAACAATACTCCATTGTGTAAGTATACCATGTTTTCTTCATTCATTCCTTGGTTGACAGTCATCTACGTTGTTTCCACATTCTGGCTATTAAAAATAAATGAACATATTTGAGCAAATGTTCTTGTGGTATAATTGAGCATCCTTTGGATATATGCCCAAGAGTGCTATAGCTGCATCGTGTGGTAGATTGATTCCCAATTCTCTGAGAAACTGCCACACTGATTTCCAAAGTGGCTGTAAAAGTTTGCACTCCCAGCAGCAATGGAGTTGTATTCCCCTTGCTCCACATCCTCTCTAGTGTGAGCTGTCACTTGTGTTTTTTTAATCTTAGCCATTCAGACAGGTGTAAAATGGAATATCAGAATCATTTTGATTTGTATTATCATGATGGCTTAGGATGATGAACATCTCCTTACATCTTTCTGAGCCATTTGAGATTCTTCTGTTGAGAATTCTCTGTTTAGATCTGCACCCCATTTTTTAAATGGATTATTTGGTTTGTTGGAAATAGAGGAGATTTCATGAGTAGATTGAAGGCAGGTGGGAATGGTAATATGAGAGATCAGGTTGTAGGAGGACAGAGGGGAAGATTACTGAAAGAGACTACTGGAAGTGGGGAGGCATTTCAGGATCAGGTAAAAACTTGGTGCAAGAGAATCTCCAGAAATCTACAAAGAAGACCGCACCTTAGACTCCTACCAGTAGCAGACAATGTAGCCCAAACTGGCCACCTCTTGTGACCAGATTGGTGCCTAATCCAATTGTCATCAAAGAGGCTTCATCTGGTGACTGATGAAAGCAGATGTGGAGACCCATAGCCAAATATTAGGTGGAGTTTGGGGAATCGTGCAGAAGAGAAGAAGGAGTATAGGAGCCAGAGGGGTCAAGGACACCACAAGAATATTCAGAATCAACTAATCTGGGCTCACAGGAACTCACAGAGACTGAACCAATACCGAGGGAGCCTACATGGGACTGATTCAGTCACTCTGCATATATGTTAAAATTGTGTAGCTGGTCCTTTTGTGGGACTCCTAACAGTGGGAACAGGGGCTGTCTCTGACTCTTTTATAGGCTTTTGGAACCCTACTCCTCACACTGGGTTGCCTTGTCCAGCCTTAATACATGAGGAGGTGTTTAGTCTTACTGCACTTATTAGGCCATGTTTTGTTGATACTCGTGGGAGATCTGCCCTTTCCTAAACAGAAATGGAGGAGGAGTGGATTGGGGGGTTGGAAGAGAGGAGCAATTGGAGAAACTAGGAGGAGAGAAAGGAGGGAAAACTGATGCTGGGAAGTAAAATAAACAAATACATACATAAATGTATTAAAATGAATAAATAGATAAATTTATTTTTAAAAAGCCAAATATTGATTTCTGTCAGACAGGTTTATGAAAGAATGTTGCAAGGAACCATGGGAATGACAAGTATAATAAATAATAAACTTGTGGCTTTAAAAATAAAAATAAAATAAAATAAAAATGAAAAGAATTGGCATTGAGAAGCTATTGATATTTCCAACAGAAGAGCGGGTGTGAGTCTTAGCTCATGGTGCCTGCTTCCTAATTGTGGTAAACAGCTCTTCTGATGTGTTTCATGTGCTGTGTGCTCTGTGGATTTTTTTTTTTTTTTTGCAATACAATTCAGTTCTACATATCAGCCACGGATTCCCTTGTTCTCCCCCCTCCCGCCCCCCTCACCTTCCCCCCAGGCAGGGGACTGGACCTGCCTGGACTGAGTCTACCAGGTTGATCTCAGTCCTCGGGGGAGGCTTTGCCCCGGAGGAGGTGGGAATGGGGAGTGGGATTTTTTTTTTGAAGTGATTCCTAATGATATCCCTGTTGTACTCTTAGACCAGAGCCTAGCATAATCATTAGCAGATATGCTTCATCCAGCAACTGATAGGAGCAGATATAGACACCCATAGTCAAACATTAGGCACAGCTTGGGGGACCCTGAAGAAGAGGGCAAGGAAGGGTTATAGGAGCCAGAGGGGTCAAGATACCACAACAAAACAGCTTACAGAATCAAGTAACCAGGGCTCATGGGAGGCTCACAGAGATTCAACGGACAATCAGGGAGCCTGTATGAATCTGACCTATATCCACTGCATATATGCTATGGTTGTGTTGCCAATATATGCAGAAAATATGTACCATAGCATACTCTCTCTAGATATTTATGGCTTGCAGTCTACTTCCCTACAGAGACTGCTCCTACTGACTTTAGGTAAATTGATCTACTTGATCCAATTGTATACTATAAACTCTGCCTTCCTGTTAATCTGTACATAATAACCCTGCCTCCTTGTTAACCTATATACCATAACACTTCCACTTTGTTGCACTGTGTATAATAAACTTGATGCACTTCTTGGGAGCTACGGTTCTCCAGCTGTTAGGCCAGATTACCTGACCACAGCTTTCTATCCACGTGTCCATCATCATTTTGTATTTCTTCCTTCTCTTGGCACCCTAGTCAGGGCTGTCCCTGATATTGGATATTGCAGATACCCAGATCTCAATAAACCTTCTTCACAAAGTCTGCTCATCCTTTACTACTCCATTGAATGAATTAAGTGGAGACAGACAATGAAGTATAAAAGTAGGTTTATTACAAAATACAACAGTACCTCTCATGGATGACAAAATGGGCCATTGTAGAAAATAACACACAGGTAATAGGATCTAATCTTCAATATCTGGCATTAAACAAAGCCAATGGCAATAGGCCGTATTTCGGAGAACTCTTTTGCACTCTACTGACTAGTAACTAGAAAGGCAGTTTCCCATGACTGACATTGGAGTTTTGTTAGACATTCTATGATTCTCCAGGGAGCATCATCACCATAAGTGTACATATAACTTTCTATATTAAATATACTGTTTATGAAACATAAATATGAAACACCAGTATCGCAGACTGTGGGAGGTCAGCTCCCAGATCTGCTCCAGGGCAATGAAAAAGAAGACCTCAGAGCAGTGAGAGTCGAGGAAACACTCTCATCTAATGGCTAGACCTATTCTGAAACTTTTTCTCTCATTTCTTCCTATTTTCCCACTGGCTGATGTTTTTAGCTGTGAGGAAAAAAAAAAACCCACCTCCTTAGGACCAAGCCTACACCACAATGGCTTTGAAGGCAACTACAGTAACTAAAAATACTGTATCATATTATTTTGTTAGCGTTATAATTCCAGACTCTGACCACCGTATGTGCAATCGTGGATCATTGTCCCAACCCTGCCCCTCTGCCTCCACAAGAGAAGAGTGAACCAATAAAAAATTTAAAAAATATTATGTCTGGATGCACTTGTATGTGATACATAAAATGTAAATTTGAAATAAGAAATTATTAAGGGAGGTAACACTTCAGTTTTGTTTGTTTGTTTTGTTTTGTTTTTGCTTGGCTGTCCTGAAACTCACCATGTAGACCATGTTGGCTTCAATTCACAGAAATCAACCTGGCCCTATCTTCCAGTTGCTGGGATTAAAGGTGTATACCACCCATCATGCCAGGCTTAAGAATATAATACTTAGTTCTGTTCAGTATGGGATGTAATGACTTTACAGGTCTGCACAGAAAGTCAGATCATGACAGGAACAAAGGAATTTAACTCAGAAGATAAGCTCAGTCCTGAGAGTAATGATTTATCATTCTAAACAGACAAATTGCTTGAAAATGTATTATGGTATTGTTGTATATGATGTCATATACATATAATCCAGAATTTGGGAGGTTGCAACATGAGGATCAAGAGTTCAAAGTCACCTGCAGGCAACTAGTGAGTTCTAGTCCACTTTGGTGACAGAGAGCACATCTTTAGAAAAAAAAGTGGGGGGGGGAATAAGAGAACTTTTATCAGTTGGAAAGCAGAAGTTTGGTAAAGTTAAAAATAAGGAATGTCTTTGTTTAGTCTGGGTTGTAACTATGAATTTTAATTTGTTTGTTGTCAATTATAAATATTATCAGTTTGATCATTTTTGTTTCATCATTAAAAAGTTGTTTAATATGAGTACTAAGATAAAATTTTAGAAAAACTTTCTAAAACAGATCATAGAGCTATTCAGACCCAGACAGAGGAATTTAAAGAGAACCAATCTCAGCATTGAATTATAAGATTAAGAGAGGAACAGCCTAATGTTTCAAACATCCAACCTTCATTTACTCAGTAACCTTACAGGAACTGCCAAGTGACAGATATCACCAAGGCTGTGTAAGATCTCTATTCACTCCTGTGCAAATGTGAGATTTGAGGCCATTCAAGGAAGTAATATACGAGGGGCCATCCCACCCCCACTTTTCTTCAGGGTACTCTTGAGCAGGAGTAGCAGGAAATATTAGATAGAAATACAGCTGGAGAGAGAGACAGACAGAAACATAGGATAGCCTTGGGAAGGCCTAAATCCTTATCCATAAGGCCCTGACTGTATCTGCAAAAAAGCTTTTAGAGGAATACCAATGGGGAGGAGCAAAAATCCTCCTCACAGGCACAGCCAAGTGTAGACCCTTCTAACTACCTGGAAACTTTGTCCATGGTCAAATCATCTTCTTATGCAGCTCTGTTGTGTCAGTCAAACTCAGATCTCACAAGGAAACTTCTGTGGTCTCACATAGCTATCACATAGTGTGATATGGCACACATTCACCTTTTGTGAAGCAGATGTTAAACTTGTGATCTACTTGCAATAGAATTATCCTTCAAGACTGGAAATACTTGGTTACTGTAATCTTGGAGCCTGCTCCTCAGTTACAGTAGAAGACCTGGTGGAAATATAAGGCTAAGACCATTGAACAATGAAGTAGGGCTAGAGGTATGTAAATCTCCCAAGACCAACTTCTTGGAGAGGGAGATTATGCTAATGTACAAAGGCAATCTCTATATGATAACCACACCCTAGCTTTATGCCACACAGCAGGCTTGAATGTTTGGGACAGAACTGAAGAAGTAAGAAAGAAATCTGAGTCATTCTCTAAAGTTATACAGGGCCCAAAAGAAACGTTCAGTGATTTGTTACAAAGATTGACTTCAGCAGTAAATAGAATGATACCAAATTGAGAAGCTAGAGAAATGATAATCGAATCTCTGAATTTTGAAAATGCTAATGCATGATACAAAAGGGTAATTAGGCCATTGAAGGCAAGATCAACACCCTTAGAGGAATGGATCTAAGATATAATCAATACTGAATCTCATAACCATGATGATGCTTGCATAGGAGAGGTGACTTCCAAAATTTATGAAGAAAAATCAAAATGTCAGGTGTTTCAATTGCAGTAAACAAGGTCACCTAAGAAGGGATTGTAAACAGGACATTCCTAGAAACAATTTTTTTTTAAATAACCCAAACAGAATGCTCCTCCATCCTGGAGTATGGAGAAGGTGTGGCAAAGGCAGACAGTGAACTAATGAATATAGATCAACCAGGGACAGTCAAACTAACCCTTTGCCATTGGTTGCTGCAAGTCACAGGAAAATGTAATGGAATTCAGCTACTATCACAAAAGCTACTACTTGGAAAAGTCAGGGACTTTTCCAAAGGTGAAGCCATGGCTTAAGAAGTCTTGGTGATATTTTAGCTTTTGTATGTATTTTAGCTGATTCCTAAAATGGTTTTCTTGTATGCTATGTACTTCCAAAAACTCCTAACGGTGTATTTATCTAAAATACCTATTGTAGCAGGATCTTAAAAGTTCTTATTAATAAAATCAAACCTGAGGCCAGTTATTGGGGTGAATGCTGGAAGATCAGAGAAGCAGAACAAGCCACAGCTACCTCACTTTGCCAATTCCTTAGCTGATCCTGTTTCCTCAGACTGGAAGCCTCTGAGTCCTCATGCAGAATGAATCTGAGCTGAACTGCTGCTAGAAGCCTGAAAGCTTAACCAGCCAAATGCTTCTAGTTCCTGGTTTTCATGCCTGTATACCTTTCTGCTTTCTGCCATCACTCCCTGGGATCAAAGGCTCACTTCTTGGGATTAAAGGTGTGTGTCACCATGTCTGGCTGTTTCCAATGTGGCCTTGAACTCACATAGATCCATAGGGATTTCTGCCTCTGGAATGCTAGGATTAAAGGTGTGAGTGCCACCATTTTCTAGCCTCTGTATCTAGTGGCTGTCCTGTTCTCTGACCCCAGATAAGTTTATTAGGGTGCACAATATTTGGGGGAACACAATACCACCACATTTCCCCTTTTCTGTCTAAAATTTAAAAAAGCTTATAACTAATACAAGAAAAACTATCCAATAAGTATATAGAATATATAGTCAAGAATTACATTAACAATGTCTAGTCCATTAACATTTGATAAACTCAGACAAAAATTTTCATTACTTATCCTATTTAAAACAAGTAGTTTCTTTTAAAAGTAGATTTAATAATTGACCTTTTTATCTGATCATATCCATATTCTCTCTTTTTTCTTTTCATAATAGATTCAATAATCTACCTTTTGTCATTTTTATATCTTCCTTTTTTCTTTTTAGAGTAGATTTAGTTATCTAACCATTTATCTTATTATTTCTTTATCTTTTTTCTCAGAGTAGACTCAATGATCTACCTCATATCTATCTATCTATCTATCTATCTATCTATCTATCTATCTATCTCTATCTATCTATCTATCTATCTATCTATCTATCTATCTATCTATATCTATCTATCTATCTATCTATCTATCTATATCTATATCTATATCTATATCTATATCTATATCTATATCTATATCTATCTATCTATCTATCTATCTATCTATCTATATATATATATATGTATCTGAACCCAGGTAAGTTTATTAGGGTGCACAATATTTTGGGGAACACAATACCACCACAACCTATCAAGTGTTCAAGGCCCAATGATCTCCTGAACTAAGGTAACACCCTTATGGAAACAATGCCTGCCTCCTAGGTCAGGTGGATAGCTTTATTTCTTGTGCAATTTAAGCTGAGACTCTCCTTTCTTATACAGTCATACTAACATTATAGACTCCTAACATTTTTACCTAACCACTTCTAGGACTGTAGTTTGAGCACATAAATTCCCTTTTTCTGATGTACTAACTGATCACTAGCTCTCAGTTAACCTTCTAAACCTGACAGTCACTGCCTGAGGAAAATTCTTATCTGACTTTATGGCCCTGTAGGAATTCAAGCCTGGTGACATGGCTGGACCTATTGCTTGGGTTTATAAATGAATACCTTAGAGAACTTGAGGATGAAGAACTGAGAGGGATAAGGAAGGTTTTGACTAGAGAACTTGAGAATGATATATAAGATGAGGAAGAGCCAGGTGGGGAAGTACTAGATGGGTAAGAATGAGATGAGAAGAACCTAGATGAGGCAGAATCAAGATGAGAGAATTAAGATAAAGCTTAGAGGGGACAGTAGATAAATATAAAGAGAAATCAGACAAAAAATAGCTAGGTACAAGAACAGAACTGAAGCTGCGTAGATAGGACTTTGCCACAGAGGAATAAAGTAGATGGACAAAAAAAGAGCTTGATATACTTAGATTCATTTCCCAAAAATAATTCTCACCATTCGTAGTTTCTCTTCTGGGCCCCTGAGAAGGATATTATTAAGGCTAGTCTTTTAATAATATTTGAGATCTGATGCCCAATGTGGGGCTTCTTGTACATGATTTTAGTTTTGAGTCACTATCAGATAATTAAGAATTAAGTTTTTGTACTCTGGATATACATAACAAATATTGATCCTTTAACCACATTGAGATCTACTTCATATGAAATTTAAAATGTATATGTTTTCTACAGTGAACCAACACTATGCCTAACAGCCATCTTTGAAGTTTCCAAAGGGATGATGGGGCCCCAAAATGACGATTCCACCAGTTCTACAATAACACCACTAAGCTGACAAACACCACCTCAAGATTGGTGTTGGACTACAAACTTTGGGACAATTTCGAGGTGGCTAGCTAAGAAGATCCAGCCTCAGAGACTACTCTAGCCAGGACTGAAGACAAGCAGTGCACTTTCCCATTATGCAGAGACTAGACAACAAAGGATATTTCTACCTCTCCTAGGACTTGACAATTATCCCAAATTTTTTTTCAGGGTCCCCTAAATATGCTGTAGCCACAAGACATCAGGTAGTAAATTTAAGAGCATGACACTCACATCCCCATTAAGTGGGGTGGGTCTTTCAATGTGTTATGGATATGTATCTTGGTTAGGGGGGGTTGGATAGAAGTTGTTATTGGTAATGGTCAGGAAAAATGTTGAACAAGGTAGATTCAATTCTAAGTTCTTGTTTTGAAAATAAAAGGAGGGATATAGATGTGATAGGATAAAAGAGTAGATAATTGAATCTCCTTTTAATAAGCAACTACTTGTTTCAAATACTTTACATTGATATAGATCTTTGTATATTGATATAAATTTGATATTATTTTTGTTAGAGCATACTATGCATTTCTAATCTTGTTAAGTTGTTGTACCTATCCAACTCATTTAACAATGTTATACATATTTCTAGTCCTTGAAAGTTATTATTACCAACTATTTAGGATAATAAGAAAATTCAGGTTAGTAATTAGTCACCTATTATGATCAAAGTTGTAGTCATACTGCGCATGTTATCAAGTTCAAACAGATATATATTTTACATAGTTGGTCATCTTCAAACACTTCAGAGACCTACAGAATATGGCATTTAAGATGTTTTAATAACATAGGTTCTTTTTTTTATGGCAATGAGATATGTCTGCTTATGGCAGCACCAATCTACTGTGAAGAAGATAATAGCCATCAAAGAAACTCCATATGGAGTTTACTTTCTTTGTGGCAAAATTTGAATTTCCTGAAACCAGCTCTTTGTTTCATTGGATATGCTGATGTCTCTTGTTCATTTTCTGTCTTTTATTCATATAAAAGGTTGGTGCAGAAAAGAGAATGTGTAGATAGTAAAGGTCTAGAGGTTGGAATTGGGCTAAATGGAATGATGTCAGGTCAACAGAATTGAGTGGGCTGGTGTGCAGGATGTGCATCCTTGTCCATTGCTGGAATGTTGGCGTATCTCTGGTTGTGTGTACAGTTTGGATGTGATGTGGAAAGGGTCTGTGAACAAGTGGCATGCAGGGCCAGACAGAAGCCTAGAGAGTTGTTGGAGTGTAGGTATGGATGGGCATCCTAGGATTGGACAGTGAATATTGGACCCCGGGCTAGATCAAATGCATAGGGAAAGTCAGACAAAGTCACCAGTGAACTCCCTAGAGAAGGATGTGTAGGAATACAGATATTTTAATTATGACCCTATGATTCTCTGAGTTCTTTACTGTCTTTTTGTATCTCTGTACTTTCAACTCTAATTTTATTCATCTGAATCCTATCTCTCTCTCCATTTTTACTTGAATTAGTCAAAACTCTATCTTTTTAATTTTTCAAAGAATCAACTATTTCATTTATTATTTGCTTTTTTTAAAGTTCTATTTAATTAGCTTCAGCTCTGCATTTGGCTATTTCTTATCTTCTACTTTTTTGAGGTCTTATTTGTTTTTATTTTTCTAAAGCTTTTGAATGTGTCATTAAGTTATTAGCAGAAATCTCTTCAGCTTTTGATATAAGCACTTAGTGTTATCAATTTTCCTCTTAGGACTAGCCTCACTGTGTTTTTTTGTTTAAGCTTTCTTTTAATTTTAGATACTTTTAAATACTTGTCTAATTTTTCCCTTGGGTTAATTCTCATTCAGCAGGGTATTGTTTAATTTCTATGAGTTTGTATACTTTTTGAAGTTTCTATTGTTATTGCTACCCAGAATTATCCCTTTGTGGTTCAATAGGATTCAGGGTATTGCTCTAAATAACTAACATTTTAGGTCAGGCTCTAAATAGTCTAGGGCCCGATGGTATGTGGAGTGCTTGATAGGTAAACAGATAAGGGAAAGAGATATTGCTTCTTTTCTAAATGACTGATATTAAGAACCAGGTAAAATGGAATGTCAATCCAATATCACTAACAATCAGATAAAATCAAATTATAGATACATTAAGAATTTTTTAAATTTAATCTATATCCTCTGGTGAGCATATCACCTTTTTGTCTTCCACTTCTTCATCATCCTGCTAAGAGACTTAGAAGTTTACACACTAAATTGACAACTGACTTTAAAGTATGATTCAAATTATTAATGAATAACCATATGCCAAGTGCTGTGATCAGGTTGAGTTACATTGCATATTGCCATAGTTTGTTTTCTGAGCCACACCACTGTGAAAACTGCAAAAGTAAGTCAGACACCTTAATAATTTGGAGTAGAAAGGAGACTCATATTAGAAACATTATACATTAGAGTCCTTACATTTTTAATTTCTGAGTTGCATAGATCAGAGTAAGTGATGTTATTATATTTTGTAGTTTTCTTGGCTTGCTAACATACCTGTATGCTATATTCAATGAGTTCTTCAAAGCATATCAGAGATTTAACAATTCTGATTCTTTCGGAAGACATTTGAGATGATCAGGAAAAAATTCTAGGCTATGCTATAAATAAATGTAAATATGGTACTCATAAAATTTACTAACAGGAAAAGTATGTTTGAATTACAGCTTTATTGAAAGGATTAGGACACAAAAGCAATTTTAAAAACTCAGTATCCACACAACCCAGCATTTTACTTAGCTGTGTTTTTCTGTAATGTTCTCTGTCTGTTGCAAAGAGACATTTCAAAGAATGATGACTAAGCCGGGCGGTGGTGGCGCACGCCTTTAATCCCAGCACTCGGGAGGCAGAGCCAGGCGGATCTCTGTGAGTTCGAGGCCAGCCTGGGCTACCAAGTGAGTTCCAGGAAAAGGCACAAAGCTACACAGAGAAACCCTGTCTCGAAAAACCAAAAAAAAAAAAAAAAAAAAAAAAAAAAAGAATGATGACTATAATTACCTGTGAGTAAAAGGACAAATATTTAAACTATAGTTAGGAATTATACTAGTTAAATAAAGTGGTAGTTTTAGGTTATCCTTTAAGATCCGTCCATAATAAAACTCTTGCACCCAATGCACAGGGATCACTGTGGTGGATGAGGAAGAAAGATTGTAAGGGAAGAAGTGACAGGAAATTTGATATGAGATTGTGTCTCCTAGGAATGTCAGAAGCCATATTCAGAAAGTCTCACCAATATGATTGCCTTAACATGTGCTGAATATGCATAACAACAATAGGCATGCTAACATGAATGGTGAAATAACATGAGGCCTGAAACCTACACAAAGAACTACAGGCAACTAAAGTGTGTGTATATGAAATCCCAGGTTGATGGCATAGACTATGGGTTAAATTGAATGAAAACGACCCCATGAGTTCATGTATTCTAAAGCTAAGTCCCGAGTTAGTAGAACTCTGGGAGAAGATAAGAAGGTCCCACTAGGGGGGTAGGCTTTGTTTGAGGTTCTCAAAGCCCATTTCAGTCTCTCTCTCTTTCTTTCTCTCTCTCTCTCTCTCTCTCTCTCTCTCTCTCTCTCTCTCTCTCTGCCACTGACTTGTTGATCAGATACAAGCTCTCAGCCACTGTTCTATCACCATGCCTACCTGCCTTCTGCCTTTTTCCTCAACATGATGACCATGGATTCCCCTTCTAAAACTGTAAGGAAGTCCCTAATTGTATGCTTGCTTTTATAATTTGCCTTCATCACAATGTCTCTTCATAGTAACACAAAAGTAACTAAAGCAGAACAAATCTTCAACAAGATCATAGAACGAAAAATTGTCTAAGAGAAAAATGCAAAAGCACACAGAACACCAAATATACAAGTCCTGAAATAGAACGCAACAACCCCATATCATAGGTAAGACACTCAATATACAGAACAAAGGAAGAGTATTGAAAGCTGCAGAAGAAAAACTACAAGTGACATATAATAGAAAACCTAGCAGTATAATAGCTGCTTCCTCAATGGAAAATTTGAAAGCCAAAGGAGACTAAAATAATGTGCTATAAACTGTAAAACACTATGACTCTAGATTACTATACTCAGTACACTCTCTGCAATAGTTGAAAGAAAAAGAAAAACTTCCCATGATCCACAGAGTAAAATAATTCAGACCACATCTAAACAGTATGTGGAAGCAATATGTCTGTTTGAAGAGATGAATTAAGCATAGTCAATGCACTGTACAAAGAAAAAAGTCTGTAATTACTGAAAGTACAGTTCAGAGCACAAAGAGAAAAATGAAATAAAAAGGCAGTTAACCAAGAAGACATTACAACCACTAACATATATGCATCAAACTTTGATGCATACAACTTTATACCTAGTATACTACTGGAATTAAAAACACATATTAACAACAACCTGTTAATATTATGTGATTTTAGTACCCCACTTTTCTCCAATGGACAATTCATGTGGAAGAAAATAAACATGAAGCATCAAAAATAAAAAGCACCATACACCAAATGGACTCAACAGATATCTATCTACTGAATATTCTACCTAACACCAAAGACTATACATTAACCAGCGCATTGAAATTCCTCTAACATAGACCACAACCTGGAACACAAAATAGATCTTAAAAATTCAGAAAATTTGAAATAACTATAAATATCCCATCTGACTATAATGCCAAAAAACCCTAAAATTGTTAGCAAACAAATCTCTAGTAAGTACAAAATCTCGTTGATATTAAAAGAAATCATTACTGTGAGATGACTATGTCAAAGAAGAAATCAAGAAAAAAATGAAATGAACAAGAAACATTACAACGTATTTATACAGGCCTCAAAATTCATTTAGATCCACAAAAGATCCCATATCCAAAAATAATCCAAACCATTAAAAAATGCTGGAAAGATTATCATTAAAGTCCTCAAGATATTTATAGAGACATAATAATAATAAAAACAATATGTTTTTAGCAAAAAAAATAGACATATAGACTGATGCAACAAGTAAAAGACTGAAATCTGAGTGTGTATAACTAAAGCTACCTGAAAATCCACAAAGAAGCAGGAAACATATGCTGGAGAAAAGTATCTTTACAAATTGGTGCAGGGAAAAATGGGTGTTCAGAAGTAGTAGAATTAAATTAGACCAGTGTGTATCACTTTTCACAAAACCTAACTTCAAATGGATCAAAGTCCTAAATGTGAAACCTGAAATAATGAAACTGCAAGAACAAAATATTGCTAGTAGCCTGTTCTTGCATAGGTATAAAAAAGGAGTTTCTGAGTAGGACTCCATTTGCCTAAAAACTAAGGCCAGCTATTGGTAAGCATAACCTCTTAAAAGTTAAAAGCCTCTGCACAGCTAAGGAAAACATCAGTTGAGTAAAGAAGGTTTTCATGAGAGAGAATCTTTGCCAGCTGTACCTGTAACAGATGATTCATAGCCATACTATATAAAGAATTAACAAAACAAGAGGAATCAAAAGGGGAATATGTTCTAAGTAATGGGCTATGTGTTTGAAGAGAATTCTTAAAAGAAGAAATAAAAATGGCAAGAAGCATTTTAAAATGCTCAGTATTTTTAGCAATTAGGGAAATGAAAATCAAAACAACTTTGAGATTTTGTCTCATCCTAATCAGAATTGCAAAAAATCAGTAAAACAACTGATAAAAAATGTTGTCTAGGATATGAGGAAATGGGAACACACATTAGCTATTGGTATGGTTGTAAACTATGCCAGACACTTTGAAAATCAGTGTGTAAAAATATCAAAGAGCTAAAAATAAATTTGACTCAGCTATACCATTCCATTGCGTATGTCCAAAGGACTTGATATATTACTTCCCAGATACTTGCTCAGTCATGCTCATTGGTGTACTATTCACAATATCTAGGAAATGGACACTTGCTCTATTTTCTTCAATAGATGATGAAAATGAGATAGATATACACCATGCAACACTATTCAACCTTAAAAAATGAAATGATGAAATCTGTGAGTAAACTGATGGCATTATAAAAGATTTTACTGAGTGAGGTAACCCTGACCCTGAAAGAAAGCACCACATGTTTTCCATCATCCGTAGTTGCTAACACCAAAATTTCAAATATAATCTTGAGTAGTCATAGAAATCAGGAAAGTAAAATGGACTGTGGGTGCAGGCATTCTTAGGGTGGATAATAGTAGGATACAAGTGATCTGACATGGGGATAGAGAATCTGTGGAGGGGGCTGTATTTCTGTTTTGTGGAGGGGGTAAACAAAAAAAGTGGGGTGAATATTACTAAGCATGTTTTGTAAAGCTGTTAGGAAACATTATTTTATATTTACCCAAAGCTACATATATGTGTATATGCAATTTATATGTTATATGGAATATATATGTTGAAGTTATATCACTTGGACTGACAATGCTCCCTCAAAGAGCTATAAAGCATGTGAAAGAAACCCAACACTGAGTATGAGAAACTTCTTTTCCAGTTGTTTGCCAGGAAAGCCATAGAGACTCCAAAAATAATAAAGCATATTGGTGTTTCCCTTGACTGCCTTTTAGAGGTTAAGGGTAAATGTCTATTGTTAAAGACACCACGCACTTTTAGACACAGGACTCAGAAGATTAGAGCTGGGTCTGACTGAATTCCCCTCTCTGATAACTAGCTTTCATAGTATGGGAAAGTTCTACACAAGCCAGCAAAAAAGAAAAGCAGTCTATAGTCCCACCTAGAAGTGAAGACTGTCAGGCACAATAGTGACCAGCATGTCAAGAAATCACTAAGTGCAACAGAGACAACTCGTATGTTGGAGGTAGCCATTAACTTTCTGATTGCTCTCAACGCCTTCTGGAAACGAGTAAAACACTGTCTGACACTACAAATCTAGCGTACTACTCAGTTCTAATATGGTCATGGATCTTACAAGAGAATCTACTGCTTCCAATTTAGACAAGCATAATTGATAACTACATTCTAAATACCTATCTTTATACCCACAGATAAATATAGTGTCCACTCCTCATCAAAGAATATGGAGACCATCAAAGAAAAAGAAAACATGAGAACAAATGAGGGTGGGATGCCCAGGCCTAACAGATATATTTCCAACAATCATCTCTGGGTATATGATACAGTCTCTAGACCAGAGTCTGCCACACTACTTGACAGGGGTATTGCCTTTTAGTTTTATTAGTGAGGTGTTTCATTCTCTGATGGATTTTTGAATATATTAATTCACAATAAATTTATTTTTGAATATGTTCATTCACACAAATTTCTGTTTTTTTTATAACTACTTATGTATGTGATATTTTCCAACTTGAAGCTTCTGTATTTGATAAAAAGCTTTAATGAACTTATCCTCTGGAGTATGAAGGAAATTTTATTGAGTACATGGGGTGCATGAATTGAAGACTTGGCACTACATCATCAAAGTAAAAGCACAGGTATTGGCATGGTGGAACTCACTTTTAAGGCTAGAACAAGAGGCCAAAGCATGCAGATCTCTGTGAGTTTGAGGCCAACCTTGTCCTCTTATGAAGTTCTGAGACAGTTAGGGCTACATATTAAGACTGTGTCTCAACAGGAAAAAAAGTACAAGCACAGCTCTCATGAAGAGGGAGAGTGTCCACTGTGGGACTTTCAGTGTCCCTCAGCTGCTGATGCATTTGGAAAGTATGTCAGCAAAGAACTTTATTTGCAAGAGTACTATGATACAATTGGTGGACATTTTTCTAATTCTTTTTCTAATGAATTGTTGAAAACAATTGTAGAGGGTTTAAAATGGACAGTAGATTATCAGAATGGAAAGACCAACCCCGTCATGAATAGGGTTTTAGATAGTTTCTCACCTTGTATTTAAGGGCTGATAACTCTTCAAATTCCTTGATGATGTGTAATACCTTCTAATACTATGTTGTAGTTCTTTATGTTATAAAGTATTTACTCTCCATTTTTCTTCACTAGATGCATGAGCTATACATTAAAGTTATATTTGTGTGCTGGGACTTAATAAAGACTTAAGAAATATTCTAGAAGCCAAGGGTTGGCACTTATCTGAATCATCTGGAAGCATTTCTGTGCTCTTCAGTAGGAATTCTATACTCTAGTATTGAGTAAGGCAATTTATACCTTTTGTGTACAGACTGGTGAGTTGAAACATTCTGAGTTGTCTCTTTCTATCCCTACACTATTGGTGGTTGACCTCATGAAGTCAGTTGTCCTCCATTCATCCTTATTTAATCTATAACTCAGAGAATATTTCTATCCAAAAATGTAGTAACTAGGGCCTATACATTTACATGGATCCAACAGACACCCGCTCCAATGCATTCACTTTGTATAGAAAATAATGAACCGCTAAGGACATTGAGAGCCTTCAGTAAGTGTGTGTGTGTGTGTGTGTGTGTGTGTGTGTGTGTGTGTGTGTGTATGTGTGTGTGTGTGTGTGTGTGTGTGTACTCTAACCCTATGTGAATATTTTCCTGTATCTACAAGAATAGAAAAGAGCAAATGTATTTCTCTCCTGTCTGTTCTAACATTCCAGTGAACTGGGGAGCCATCTTAAACAAGGTGGCCAGAGAAGACCTCTGTGGAAAAATGAGTTTTAAAAAGAAGTCTGAACTTCTGATTCATGAGACAGTTGATGTATGTTGGAGGAACAGGATGACTGATTGATCAGTTAGAATAGAAAATGACAGGAAATACAGGAGCAAGTTGGGTGTCATGTTTATTTGCTTGCGAAGCTTTGGGTGCCAATGTACTTGGGGAGTAATAAGCACCATAAACAGTGTGAGAACTGAGAAGATAGGTGGCCCAAGGTAGATCAGGTAAGCCCTATGAACCCTACAGAAGTGTCTGTTTCATTTAAAGTCTAACAAGTAATGACTCATAAATATGAAAAGTTAGAAAAATCTCCAAGTGAAATTGCAATGGTTCAGGTCAGACATTGAAATTGCCTTCTTAGACAAATAGACAGTGCTAAGCAGTGACTTTGTATATTTATCTAAAAATATGTATGTGGACAGCAAAAGCATTCTCCTATACTTTCTTATTGGGTTCATTTAAAGCAGGAAAACCAGCACCACATTGAGCAATAAACAGAAATGAATAAACACAAAGAAAACCACTGAACTGAGGAATTTCTTAAGGTCACACTCAATATTATTTCTGAATATGAAATGCCCTTTAGAAATTGTCATTTTAATCCAAGGAAAACAAAAGTAAATATTTGTATTTGTATTTTTAGTGAGCATTAACCTTCAAGGAACTGAACTAGGGCAGGCAGCAGGGAGGCAGTTCATATGAAATTAAACTGGTTTAGCCCAGTAGATGCAAGACTCTTCTACATTCTTCTCTTCTCTAGAATACAATCCAGTATACCTTAAAAATTATCTAGCAGGGAACCTTAGTGAATGTAGTGAGTGTATGATTCCCACAGAATCATAAAATGAGTATGAATTTGCTTCCAAAATATATGCTACCTCCAAAAGTTGGATTAATGAAAATATATCAGGCTCTGGGACTACTCAAAACTGCATAAATCCCCTAAAATCAATATAACCTTGGCCTTGCCTAGTATCATCTAAAGTGATGCCAAACTTAGAACTATAAGAGAAATGTCCTCTCTAATTAAATGTCTCACAGAAAAATGACTGTTTGTATCAGATATACGATGCCTTTTCCAAGTTAGGGATGTGCTAAATATCAACCCTATATAAAGTAGCATTTCTTTATATTTTAACCTGTAGTTTTCATGGACAGAAATTCTCTCAAGAATGTACACTTTTCAAATGTTATAAATGTCTTTAGTGAGGGTAGTAGCCCATGTGATATTGTTGCTTATCAACTGTCACACTGTGTGCCTCTCTGCAGCTAGATGTTAGGCAGTGGAGTCCCTTCCGAAGTCTTCTCATTCCAAAGTTCCCTATGTACAGCAACTGAAGCATAGCAGCAGGTACAGCACAGTTCTCTTCCACCTGGAAACAACTTTTTAGAGTGTTTGAAATGAAAAAGGAGCAGCCAGAGTGGACACTAACCGCGACTCTGGGACTAAGAGGTCCTATCCAACCATTCTACAATGTTATGTAGCAATATCTAAGCACGTCTTAAAAACCCCCGTTACTATAAAGGGACCCTGTTTTATGGGTGAAAACACTTGTATTCTCCCCTCTATAGATTTATGTAGGCAAAAGTTATTCTACGTCCTTCAGTAAGAAGAATGCTGCTCTTGGATTAAAAAGAAAATAACTTCGAAGAGGATATTAGAAATGGAATTCTTTAGGGTAGTGATCAGCCTTTTATCTTGAAAGATTATCAGTTATTTGAGAACAGGATCTCTTGGTTTAGCATGAGAACCTAAGCAAATAATTTAAAAATTCTTCTATAAAATTTATGTGGCCAAAGAAACTCTAAATTTACAAATTATGTACAAAATTTCCCTTGATTTTCAACACATTTGTTTTTGCAACTACATATATTCATTGCGTTTGCACATGAGACTTTATATGTGTGTGAAGCTGAATGCAATGGAGCGTGTATGGAACTCAGAGGACTACTTGTGGGAGTTGACTCTTTCCTTCCAGCATGTTTGTTCCGGGTGTTGAATTCAGATTGTGAGTCATGGCCACAATCACCTTTGCTCACTGAGCCATCTTACTGGACCTAAAATTTTCTTCAGTGGGAATTATATGAGAAATGTTACTTCAATTATGTCATATAGAAATGTCAATGTATATGCTATGAAATAACTTTTTAGTATTTTTCTAAATAACAGACTTCACAGATCTCCCAGCAACTGAGGCCTGAATGCTGTCTCTTCCCTCTTAAACACTATTGTCTCTGAGAAGATTCCACATACAAACACATCCTTATTCTTATGCTTAACTGATTCTGATTATGTTTTCAAAGAAATGATCATTAAATTGGCAGCCATGTGGCAGCACAGATAGATTTAAATTCAACCACATAGAAATGTGATTTATAATTTTTTTTTAAATCAGAAGTGCAATTTTCAACTGCATAAAAATGTTAAATATTACTTCAAATTATAGCTTTATTTTATTATCACACTGCCTGAATGCAGTTCCACACATAAAAGAAAGTCTGCAATTATTATAATTGCTTGTCATTGTCAGATGCTTTATAATCATTAGTTGCTATGTGAATTATAAACTTGTTGATGGACAGAATAGTCAGCACTAATATTGTGGTCATTGGTAAGTTTCTCAGAGCAAACGGCGTCTTAAGAAAAGAAATTAAAGAATTCTTTTAGGAACTTGCTTTTTATTGGCCTCTTAAATGTCTTATAAATTATATTATTAGAGGCTAATGATAGCATTAGGTTAAAATGGGCTGTCTGAGCTCTGTACACCTGGATCAGTAACCTGAGTAGTACTGCCTAATGACAGCTTGTAAAATGGTCTCTGCAGAGAATATTTTCTATGATTACATTGTTTTTCTTCAGTTCAGTAGTACAGAAAAAAAAGAAAATCAGTCTGGTGTGACATGAGCAGAATTTTTAATAATCCTTCACACAGAGACCTTTTACTACCATGAGTAATTTCTGATATGCACAAAGCAAGTGCAAATTGCCAGAGAAACACTTACTGGGAAGACTGTGTTACTTTAAGATAAAGCCTCCAGTAGAAAATAGTCCTACTATGTACACGCTAGGAGCAAGGGTAGACTGCTAGGGATGTGAACATACTCATTTCCAGCTTGTAGAAAGAAGAGGGCAGTAGGAAAGCAAATGCAACAGATTAAAGGTAAGCACTGCAATCTGAAGCCAGGTGCCTGACTAGAACTCTGGGTGCTGTCTTCCTCACAGTTTAATGATTTGTTGGCAACACTCACTCAAACATATCTCTTGCTAAATATTTCTGTTTCTTAATCTGTGAAAAAATATAATGGACATCTATGCATCATAGTTTATTAAGTTTTGCATTTCTTGAAAGAAAGGAGTCTAAGGTAGGCATTTGTGATTCCCACAATACCTTGTGATGACCCCCAGATAATCAGTAAATACATATGAAACATATAAAGACTCTGAATTGGACTTGGATTTCTACTGTTGCCTATTAACTCATAAGGTCTGTCTATAAACGTTTTTTTTCACTCTTCCATCACAGTCATCAACAACACATTCTCCTCTTTAGACAACATATTTAAATAGTTTATATTATCAGCAAAGAACAAGAACTCTTCTCCCAATCATCTAGAATAGATTTATAAAATCATCTAATTTCCTCCCATTGCTGACTGCAAGTGGACAAAAGTGCTAAAGAGGTAAGATCCTGTCCATTTCGTCACTTGAATCATTTTATCTTTGTTTTTTTTTTCTTTTTTTTTCTACCCCAACCACAGTTTCTCCTCACTCCTCTCCTCCCAGTCCCTCCCCCCAAATGCCCACCATCCACTGCTCCTCGTCCTCTGTTTCTCTTCAGAAAATGACTGGCCTCCCACAGATGTAAGTCAGCCATGGTATATCAAACTTCAGTGAGACTAGGCACCTCCTCTCTTATTAAGGCTGGATGAGGCAGTTGGTGGGAGGAAAGAGTACCAAAAGCAGGCAACCAAGTCAGAGACAGCCCCTAATGCCACCGTTAGGAGTCACACAAGAAGACCAAGCTACACAACTGTATCATATATGCAGAGGACCTAGGGTCAGTCCCACACAGGCTCTTTGGTTGTCACTTCAGTTTCTGTAAGCCCCTATGAGCTCAGGTTAGTTAATTCTGTGGGTTTGTTGCGGTGTCCTTTACCCCCACTGATTCCTAAAATCCTTCTCCTCCCTCTTCCACAAGATTCCCCAAGGTCCACCTAAAGTTGGCAGTAGGCATCTGCATCTGTTTCTATCAGTTGCTAGTTGAGGCTTCTAAGATGACGTTGGGCTGGGCACCACTCTATGAGCATAGCAGAATATCATTAGGAATCATTTCATTGACTTTTTTTTTCTTTTTTCTTTTGCCAGTCATGTTTAGTTCTATCCTAGGTCTCTGGACTACCCTGCATCTATGTCCTGACCCTTGAGGATGACCTCCCTCTCATAGTATGGGCCTCAAGCTGAGAAAGTTATTTGTAGCTGGAGAGCTTCTCTTCAGCTCCCACCAAGCCCTGGCAGTCCCACAGTCCACTTATAAATTAAACACACAGATGCTTATGTTATTTAAACTGTTTGGCCTAATGGATCAGGCTTCTAGCTATCTAGTTCTTACATCTTAAATTAACCCATTTCTATAAATCTATACCTTGCCACATGACTCGTGGCTTACCAGTATCTTACATGTTGGTACTCATGGAGGCGGCTGGCAGCATCTCCTCACTCAGCCTTCCTGTTCTCAGAATTCTCTGCTTGTCTTGTCTATACTTCCTGCCTGGCTACTGGCCAGTCGGCATTTTATTTATACAGAGCAATATCCACAGCAGTTATTGGTCACTTCCACAATTTCTGCACCACCTTTATTTATCCCAGCATATCTTGTAGGCAGGATAAACTGTAGGTTGAAGGTTTTGTTTCTCAAATCCCTCCACAAGAAATCTTACCTGGTTATAGGAGGTGGCCAGTTCAGGTTCCATATCCCTCACTGCTAGGAGTCTTAACTTGGGTCACCTTCATAGATTGCTTTCAGTTTCCATTGCATTACGTTTCTAGCTCATCCAGTTATCTCTCTCACTACACTCTCAGTCTGTACTCCCCCTACCTGGTCCCACTTGTTCCCATTCACACAACCACATCCACACCCCTCCGCCCATTTATTGGCAGTCTATTCTATTTCTCCTTCACAGTGAGATTCATACATTCTTTCCTCGAGCACTCTTTGTTACTTAGCTTTTCTGGGTCTATGGTTTATAGCATAATTATTCTGTACTTTATGGCTAATATCCACTTATTAGTGAGTACATACCATGTTTTTCCTTCTGGGTCTGTGTTACCTCACTCAGGATGATTGTTTCTAGTCCCATGCATTTGCTTTCAAATTTCCTGATGTCGTTGCTTTTAACAGCTGAGTAACACTCCGTTGTGTCAATGGACCACATTTTCTTCATCCATTCTTCAGCTGAGAGGCATCTAGGCTCTTTCCAGGTTCTGACTACTACAATTACAGCTCCTACAAACATTGTTGAGCAAGTGTCCTTGTGCTATGATTGAGTGTCATTTAGGTATATGCCCAAGAGCAGTATAGCTGGATCTTGAGGTAGATTGATTCCCAATTTTCTGAGAAACTGCCATACTGATTTCCAAAGTGAATGTTTAAGTTTGCACTCACAGAGCAATGGAGTAATGCTCCCCTTGCTCTACATATTCTCCAGCATAAGCTGTAATTTGTGTTTTGGGTTTTTGTTTTGTTGTTGTTGTTGTTTTTATCTTAGCCATTCTGACAGGTTTAAGATGGGATCTCAGAGTCATTTTGATTTGCAATTCCCTGATGGTTAAGGATGATAAATATTTCTTCAAAGGTTTCTAGGCCATTCCTCTGCTGAGAATTCTCTGTTTAGATCTGTACCTCATTTTTTTAATTGAATGATTATTTTTGCTCCATTTACTAATTATCAGTCTTAGTGTCTGTGCTACTGGTGTTCTCTTCAGGAAGTTATGTTTGCTTCTTCTTGTTCTAGAGCTTTCAGGTATGAGCTAAATCACTAGTCTGAGACTGCTCCCATTTCTTTATGAAGCACTGAGTACCATACACTTTTCTCTTAGCACTGCTTTCATTGTGTCCCATAAGTTTGGGTATGTTGTGTATTCATTTTCATTGAATTCTACAAGTCTTTAATTTCTATCTTTATTTCTTCCTTGACCCAGTGGTAATTCATCTGAGAGTTATTCAGTTTCCATGATTTTATAGGCTTTCTGCAGTTTGTGTCCTTGTTGAACTCCAGCCTTAAATCTTGGTGATCTGCAGGGGGTTATTCTAATTTTTCTTCCATCTGTTAAGCCTTTCTTTGTGACAAAATATAGGATCAATTTTGGAGAAGGTTACATGAGGTGCTGAGAAGAAAATATATTACCTTGTGTTTGGTGGAATATTCTGTAGATTTCTGGTAGATCCTTTGAGTCATAACATATAGCTGGAAG
This sequence comes from Peromyscus eremicus, assembly GCF_949786415.1. Lineage (NCBI taxonomy): Eukaryota > Metazoa > Chordata > Mammalia > Rodentia > Cricetidae > Peromyscus > Peromyscus eremicus. The sequence goes on along the minus strand of NC_081419.1, from coordinate 20,262,957 downwards.
TTTTCCTGTGTCCCTCCTGGTCCTGCAGCCACTCTGACCCAACTAAACACACAGAGGCTTATATTATTTCTAAACTACGGCCGGCAGGCTTCTTGCTAGCTAGCTCTTATATCTTAAATTAACCCATTTCTATAAATATATGCCTTGCCATGTGGCCTGTGGCTTATCAGTACTTTACATCTTGCTTCTCCTGGTGGCAGCTAGCAGTGTCTGCTTCATTCTCCTTTCTCCTCCCACTATCTCTCTTAGATTTTCCTGCTGGTTCCATCCTGCCTTGCCATAGGCCAATGCAGCTTTATTTATTAACCAATCAGAGCAACACATATTCACAGCATACAGAAAGAAATCCCACAGCAATAATGTCTGTTAGTTCCATTATTTCTCTTTAGTTTCTGTTTGGACAACTTGTCCATTAATAAATAAGAGTGGGGTGTTGAAGTCTCCCACTACTAATTGTGAGGTTTGATGTGTGATTTTAGCTTCAGTAATTTGTCTTTTATAAATGAGGGTTCTTTTGCATTTGGGAAATGGATATTAAGAATTGACACAGCATCCTAGTGGATTTTTTCTCTAATGAGTATCAAATGTCCTTCTCCTTCTCTTTTGGTTAATTTTGGTTTGAAGTCTATTTTGTTAGATATTAGGATAGCTATACCAGCTTAATCCTCAGGTCCATTTGACTAGAAAATTTTTTCCAGCTCTTTACTCTGAGCTAATGTCTATCTTTCATGTTGAGGTGTGTTTCTTCTTTGCAGCAGAAATGTGGAACCTGTTTTTGAATTGATTCTTCTTCTTCTATTGCTGTTATTCTTAGGTTTGGTGTTTTCATGGTGTCCCCAATTTTCTAGATGTTTTGTTTTAGGAGATTTTACATTTAACATTTTCTTTGACCTATAAATCTATTTTTTCTGTTGTATCTTCCATGCCTGAGATTCTCTCTTCCATCTCTTGTATTCTGTTGGTGATGCTTGCATCTGTAGTTCCCATTTGTTTGCTCAGATTTTCCATTTTCTGAATTCCCTCAGTCTGTTTTCTTTATTGTGCCTATTTTGGTTTTCTGGTCTTGAATAGTTACCTACACCTGTATTTTGTTTGATTGTATGTTTGTTTATTTTTCTCAGCTTTCTTGGCATTCTTTAAGCAATTTATTGATTTCCTCCAATTGTTTGGTTGTCTTTTCCTCATTTTTCTAAAGGAATCTTTTCATTTCCTCTTTGAGGACTTCTATCATCTTTATAAAATTGTATTTAAGGTCACTCTCCTGTGCTTCAGCTGTGTTGGAATAATCAGATATTGCTGTCATAGGATAGCTGGGTTCTGGTGGTTCCATATTGTCCTGGATGTTGTCCATTAATTCTTACATTAGTGTTTAGGCCTCTCAGTTTCAGATGATTAGCTCTAGGTACTGATTTCTAAGTTTGTTGTTGTTGGATGGGTGTTTTCTTTCTTGGTTTCTGTTTCCTCTTTTGTTTTCTAGTCTTTGTGGCCTGGATTTCTGGTGGCCAACATGACCTCTGGTCTAGTATGGAGTCTCTGTCCAAGTTGGGAACTGGCCCTCTGGCCTTCAGTGCAGCAAGTGGTCATGTTCTTCTCTTTGTTGTGGTCTGCACCTGAGCAGCTGAAGTTTGCCAGAGTTGGGGGAAAGGACATTGTTCTGACTGGTATAACCTTCACCTAAGTAGTGGAAGTTTGCTGGCTTGGGGCCAGGGCCTGTGGGACAGGCTATGAGCTGGGATGGCATGTGTTGTGGGACGGATTTTTGGTAACCTACTTGAGTCATTTAAGAGAGGTCATCAGAATAACAAAAAGAGAATAATTGTTGTCTTTATATTTGTGATAAAAATATTTGTACTTAATGTGGACAAAATATGCTTACAAACTGTTTCTCTCATGTTTTAACATATGTTGTGAAATGAACATCTTACACCATTAACATGATTTCTGAAACTCTTGGATGTTCATCATTAATGTATTTACTACACATAGTTATATAGTTTCCTGAACATGTAAAACTTTAGCTGAAATTTAGTAAATTCACTTCTGACAATTTTTATTTTCAAAAGATTTTATTCTCTGTCTTTCCTAATCATATTTCTTATTCATTTTACTTTCCAAAAGACAAGTTTTTCTTTTTCTTGACATTCATGAAGTACTTAATGTTGCAAAAGGGGCCAGTTTCAGAATCACACTGTCTGGATAAAACATCAGGTCAGATAAAGAAGGAAGAAGGGAAGAAACAGTAAGAAGAGAAGTTGATAAATGAATGTTCCTTCATCCAAAAGGATAAGCAAGAATTCTTTATTCCATACAATTTCAACATGGCTGTAAATACAATCACTTCCCAGTTATCTAATATATAACTAATATGTACTATGAGTCAGCTAGTTCCATGAATTATGTATATTTTCCATATGGGAAAGACATGTTGAATCTGGCAAAATTTCCTAATGAAGAAATTTCATAAGCATAACATAGCTGCAAACACACTCATTTCCCTATGTGTATGGGTTTCCCAGTACATCCATTCCTATATCCTTGGGAAACTGCCCTGCATGAGAAGAGCCAGAATCCCACAAATACAAGGGGATGGAAATTTCCTACATATACTTTGCCTATTTTTGTGATTATAATTTTGTTAAACATACTATAATGTTGCAAGGCATGGGTTTATAAGATATTTGATATTAAAATTTCAAGTATCAAAGACTCACCTATTTACACCCAAAGAACATTGTTGTACATGTCTACTTTCCCCAAGTCTGCATCTTTTCCCTTTATCTTTAACTTTTCCTAGATAACTGTTTTAGGTATTTTATTAGAAGGGAGATCATAAAAGAGGAGAAAAAGGATAAAGAGACATGGTGTGCCCATGAAATTGCCTTCTAACAAACTAAGTTTGGACCTGTACACTGGTGCTGCTGTCAGCTTTTTTTCAGAGAAGCTCCCATAATGGTGCACAGTCATGACTGCAGAGACTCATAACTGATCAGTTTTTACCAGAAAAAAAAGGAAGAAGTGGGGATCAATGAGAGTGGAAGAAGACAAGAGATGGAAAGAGGAAAATATGAATTTTACATTATGTATGTATGTGAAAATGTCCTAGTGAAACTCATTATTACTACAACTAATATATGTGGGCAAAGAATAAATGTGAGTTTAAAAAGAGCTCATCAGAATCATCTTCTTCTCTGACTCTAAAAGACTCTGATCTCCAAGAAAAAAAAAAAAAAAAAAACCACAGTAAAATCATCAGAATGGCTTGTCAACAAAGACTAGGGAGGATGTACTGAACTGAATAGGCAAGAAAAACACACTCATATGCAAACACACACACACACACACACACACACACACACACACTTCCCTCCTTCAATCTCACCAACATGTTCAAGTTGCGTAGAAAGATCTCCTTTCTGACATGAAAACTAACAATATATGTTTTTTTTTTTACAAACATTGTAATCCCAATTTGAAGTCAAAATTGAATGCATCCTAATTCTTACATAATTTTCCAATTTCTTTTTCTTGAAAATCTAAATAAAGTGTACAGCTATGAGTAGCCAAGAGCTATAGAAGATGAATATCTAGGAAGCAGCTCTGACTTTGGAGCTCAGAAATTCTAGTAGACAGTACATGTGTTCAACAATTGGGATCACAAGGCAGATTATTGTAGTTGGGCAGGCATGGAGAAATAGTCATCCCTAGGCTGTCAGGAAGCAGGCAAGCATTCGGTCCAACATGAGCTCTCTCATGAAGGAGAAGAAATATGTTTATTAGAAAAATGTGTTTTAAAGGCTGGCCTGTGGTGGTGCACACCTTAATCCCAGTACTCAGGAGACAGAGCCAGGAGGATCTCTGTGAGTTCAAGGCCAGCCTGGTCTCAGAGCAAAATCCAGAACAGGCATCAAAGCTACACAGGGAAACCTTGTCTCAAAAAAGAAAAAAAAAATGTGTTTTAAACCTTAGGGTGTTTTATCAACTTCTTTGTTGGTTGAGGTCTTTCAAGTCTTTTGCATGTCATCATTGCACAGGGGTCATGCTAATCTTCTCTGTATTGTTCCAATATTACTTTATAATTTGCATTTTTAAACATTTTAAGTGAGTTTCACAGGGATAGTTGGTTTGTTATATCATTGGTTTTTATTTCATTTGTATATGTGGCTTTGTATTTTAAAGAATATTTTACCTCATATAGTTTTTTGTTTTAAAAGGGTGGCTTTTAAAATGCCTTTACAATTAATAAAATTTTAATAGACAGAAATCTTGTATTTATTAAAATGATTAAGTTTTATTATATTTTATAGAGAATCAAGTTTTGTTAACATAAAATACAGAAAGTGTTAAATAAGACCATCATTTTTTATTATGGTTAGAATTCTTTAAAAAATCATATATATATATTTGATATATATATATATTTGATATATATATGGAATTTTAATAAAAAGAATTCTTGAATTTTACTAGACATGTGTAAACTATCCATGAATGAATCACGAATGTGTTTGTGGGTGTGTCTATAAGTTATATTTTTATTTTGAACGTGTGTGGACTTGTGTAGTATAAACACCTTTCCTTGTATGTCCATTTATAATTTATGAAAGCTGAAGTTCTTGCTGATTTTACTAACTAGATAACTGAATTCTCCACTTTGAAATAACATTCTTACTAAACACAAAAGAGTCAAAAAATAAAACTAAAAAAAAAGTCTTTTGATTTTTTTTAGATTCCAAAATAGTTACAAGTACATAGTTTTATACAACATTGCATGACATTGTTATTTTAAATATTTAAAATATGGCTTATTTTATCAAAAATATTCAACATATTAAACTAGTATCATAAATGTTTAATAATACAGAAAATGGTACAATTATATGAGAATCACTCATGTGCCTATCATTGAGGTATTCAGAATCTTAACATTTTGCTATAGAGTTTCTCTTTTCCTGGAACTCACTCTGTAGCCCAGGATGGCCTCAGACTCACAGAGATCTGCCTGCCTCTCTCTCCTGAGTGCTGGGATTAAAGGCATGTGCCACCACCACCCAGCCATACTTTTTAGATGCACACATGTCTGGCTTCCTTCACTTGATTGTTTGGAAGTCTATCCATCTTAGTAAACATTAATGTTTCATTAAATTTTCTGGCTCCACAGTATCCCATTGTTAGTGAATACCATAATTGGTCCATACATTCATTTGCTAAAAGACAGTTTTATATAAAAGCAATAATAAAAGGGAAAACACATCTATGTCTAAAGGTGACTATGTAGCCACTGTCAATTTTATTAACAAGGGATTTCCCACAAAGTTTTCTTCTTTCCGTCAACTGTTCTGTGGCACAGGACCTTAGCTTTTTCATAAGATCTTCTCAGCATGATCTTTGGCAAAAATCCAATCACTTTGTCATAGTGGACGACTAAACTGTGCAAAAAATGCAAATTGCTCCTCCTACATTTCCATTTATTATTTTCTCAGTTCCATTATTTTTATATTGAAGAACAGGTTGACACTAAAAGACCAAAGAATAAAATATTAGTAATAACTAGAATTATTTTTATGGTTCACACTTTGAACCTCTTAAATATTTACTTTCCCTTTCCTCTTGTGACTTTGAATTTTCAGTCTTGGCACATGATAAGTGGAGAGGTATTGATTTTTCTTTAACTTTATTCATCTGCAGGGCATTTCATGCTTAATTCATATCCCAAAGTTAGAAATGATTCAGGAATCATTACTTGCAAAAAAATTCAAACTTCGCTGTACTGCAAAATGTAGTTGAATCAGGGGTAAGTGACAGTGCTGTTACATGTTCCAAATATGCTCGTCATTGCTGCCCCCTCAGCAGACATAGAATTTTGGGTTGGTTTTTTTTAAAGTATTTTAAAGATTCCCTAATTGTTGTCAGCTGCTTTGTTGATCTTTGCTATTCTGACGGGGGGTAAAATGAAATCTTAAAGTTGTTTTAAGTTGCATTTCCCTAATTGCTAAGAACAGTGAAATTTTCTTGAGATTATACCGTAACCACTTTTTTGTCCTTTGGATAATTCTCCATTCAGGTCTCAGACCCATTTTGAGTGGGTCCTTTGTGTGTTTTTCACTTTGTGTTTTTTGTGTGTTTACTTCTTTTAGTTGGTCATAGATTCTGGATGTTCCTTCTCTGTCAGATGCATGACCGGAACAGGTTTTCTCCCACTCAATTGGCTTCCTATTCATCCAGTTGCTTGTTTCTTTTCTTTTTTCCCAGAGCTGAGGACCGAACCTAGGGCCTTGTGCTTGCTAGGCAAGCACTCTTCCACTGAGCTAAATCCCCCAAACCCCAGTTGCTTGTTTCTTTAGCTGTGCACAAACCACTTGTAATATCTTGGCCTTAATTCTTGAGTAAACAAAGTCCTCTACCAAAAGCCTTTTCTAATATCATTTAAGGTACTGCCTATGTATTTTTCCAACAGTTTTGGTGTTTTGGGTTTCATATTTAGGTTTTTGATCCATCTAGTTTGTTTTTGTGCAAGGTGCAAAATATGGGTCTAATTTCATTCTGCATGTGGACATCCCATTATCGTTTAACGAAAATGCTATATTGTCTCCAGGGTGCAATTTTGGCATCTTATCAAATATTAAATGGCTGACGTTTTGTGAACTCATGTTTTGGGTCTTTGATTTTATTCCATTAATCTGGTTTTTTGCCACTATTTTATGGATTTTATTACTATAGCTCTGTAATATATCTTGAGATTTGTAATAGTAATCCCTCAAGCATTATTCTTTTGTTCAGGAGTGTTTTAGCTACACAGGGTACTTTAGGATAGTTTTTTTTTCTATTTCTGTGAAGAATGAAATGGAGATTTTGATTGAGATCACATTAAATCCACAAATAATTTTTGGTAAAATGGTCATTTTTTCAGAATATTAATTTGGCAAGTAATTATAGAGGAGATGTGGGGAAAAGAAAACCATTATTCACTCTTGGTGGGATTGCAGTCTAGTCCAGCCACTCCAGAAACCAGTGTGGAAAATTCTGAGAGATCAAAAATTAAATCTACTATTTTACCACATACCAGATATGCCTAAAGAACTCAACATCATACTATACAGATATTTACCCAGGCATGTTCATTTCTGCTCCAGTCATAATAGCTAGAAAATAGAAATAACCTAAATTAGCTGAGGAATGGATAATGAAATTGTGATGAATATAACTACAGCACACTCTTCAAACTGCAAAGAAATTGAAATGATGAATTTACAGATAAATAGATCTAACTATACAAGATCATATTGAGTGAGTTAGACCTGACCCAGAAATCAAACATTGCATCTTTGCTATCATATGTGGCTTCTGGTTCCTAATCCTAGATGTGAGTTCATATCATGTAGTAACTGCCAAAACCAAGGCAGTCAAAAGGGAACATTTTCTAGGTAGGAGTATGAAATCAATAGGAAGAGAAAAAGCAGTGATCTAAATAAGGAAACAAAAAAGGGAGCTCTAATAAGTGAGGGGAGATAAGTGCACAAGGTATCATGAGGTTAAAATAATAGTAGCTGTGTCTGAAAAAGTCTTAAGGAATTATAATGTTAACTATCCATCTGAAAGTACCTAAATAATGCATGTACATTGGTGTACAAAAATACATACATAGTCTAAGTGAAAATTTCTCCTCTGGGCTGACAGTGTTTCCTCTGGTAGCTAAAGGCCATCTTACAATACCAGGCATGAAAAGCCCTCTTTTGAGTTGTTGATCAGGGCTGTATAAGAGAATCCCAAATTGTTACAGGCAATTACTATCATCCTTGATTGACCACCCCCTTTGCCAGAGGTGTAAGGTAAGTCTCTATTGCTGAAGACATCATGCATTTTAGGCACAGGGCCTTGGGCGCTGAGCTGAAACTAACCTGAGTGTCTCTTTCTTGATTTCTAGCTTTCATGATACCAGAAGCCATGCACCAGGCAATCTTCTAGAGGGGGAAAGAAATAAAACAGTCTTACCAAACTATGATGTCTGTGAAACATCAAACAACTATTAGCATGGCAAGATAAAACTATGAATGTATTAATGGCACACATACCGTGGCAGTCACCAAAAGTTCATGAATTGGACTGAAAACCTGTTCAACAACAGGGAAAACACGCCCATTCCAGGACATCTAGCCAACTACCCATGGAGAGAGTTTGATGTGCTTTGTACTAATGACAGAAGCTACACCCACACAGGCTCACCAATATGACTGCATAATCATGTGCTGAACAAAAGACAATAGATATGCTAAAATGGACATGAAGAAAGTTTATGAGGCCTGAACCATATACAAAGAACCAAAGACAATTAAGAATACTGAGAGTGGGAGAAATGGTCTTCCTCAGGGAAGATCATACCAAGTGGGTATTCAATATTAAACTGCCAGCCTTGAAAACACACACAAGTAACACTATACAGACTGAGTATATTGTACTTATATATTTAGGAATATGTATACACACATAATATGTGCGCACACATATTTATATAACATATGTATCTTACCTAACAACAGTTAAGAAAAAGAGGTTGACGGTTTGGAGAGAGGAACTGGAAAGGGGAAATTATATTATTGTACTATAATGTCAAAAAATAAAATAAATAACTTTGAGAAAACCTTCCCCCAAAGGGTTCTTCTACATTTTGAATGTTCAAAAGCAATTTTATGTCTACTAATGCGAGAAAACACTGGTTAACAATTAGAAAAGGCTTTTAGGTACAATACTTTCCAGTTTTATAATGAACCATTGTAAATCTCTTATTTTGTTACTTTGAATTTTTTCTTCTTGTTTGGTTGTTTGCTAGCTTGTATTTTGAGAAAGGGGTTCCATGTTGTTTTGGCAATCCTGGAACCCAAGATCTTACTGTCTCGTCTTCCCAGGTAGAGGCATGTGTCACCATACCTGGGTTCCGTTGTGAACCTCAATAGTGAGTAAAATCGGTGGCTTCCTTGAACAGATTTAGTAATCAGAGCGTATATTTAAGGAAATCTATAACAGGAATTGTATAAAGCAGTATTTATATACATCCTAAAATCTCTGAGTCTCTGAATGAAGAATATATGTATCAAACAATGGCGACACAGTGATAGTCAGAAGCTATAAAATGTGAATAATTGCTGAAAAGCCAGAAATTTAGGGCTTCCATTCCTTTTAAAATGTGCATGTGCATTAGTATTTTGGGAGGGATTCGTTCGATATCTTGTGAGATCCTGACTAAAAAGCAACAGTGTTGTTGTTTCTGATCAGCAAGGTTTATGGCAGCAGTAGAATGGGAAGGGCTGGGCGCAGAATGAGTAGATCTTTTGTCTTCAGCAAACATGGTCTTCCAAAAGCCAAGCAAAAGTTTCACATCTCTTAATTTTGAACACACACACACAAAAAAAAAAAACAAAAAAAAACAAACAAAGAACATGTGTGTGCACATGTGTATGTGCACATACATACAGACCCATCACCTCCAAGGAATCCCTATGCAGGACAATAGCCTTCCTAGTGTTCTGTGACCCTGGCAGAAGCCTCCTCCAAAATATTTCAAGTTTGTTTAATTTTTCAAATATTTTGTGAAATTGTGTATTTCTTAAACGACAGCAACTACCATCAAAAATTATTGCTATTATGGTAAATATTTTTTCAGTAATCAAAGGTATAGCAATAGGCAGGACAGATGGGGTTTGTATTCTAGTGGAGTTTAAATACAGTGTAAATACAATGAATGAAGTCAATTATTAAGTAATTATGCATATCATATGCTAATTAATTTGGGAGAAATGGAGTGAATAGGAGAAAGCAATCACCAGACTGTGGAAAACAATACTTTGATCTGGTGGTTGGGAAATTTTTTCTGAATGTAAAGAAGAATGACTACTGAAAGAGAAGAAAATGGCCCAATTCAGGGGGAAACGAAGCCAAATCACTTAGTCCTGGAAGTCTGCCCTGGGAGTGGTGAATGGGGGCATTCCTGCCAAGAACAGAGAGCTGCTGTTTCCCGAGAAGCTAGAAACTACAGAAGCCTAGCTTGCTAGCCGCTATGGTCCACCTGAACCACCTAGACTAGTGGCATGGTACTGAGAACACACCTGTAAAATCACAACGGCTTTCTGTCCCAGGCTTTCCTCATAGTTCCAGCTCAGAAATGAGTTTGTTGACCTCGTTCTTCACCTCATACCTATTCCCTCTTGTATACCCTACTTTTCTATGATACTCAGCACTGTAGTTGTCAATGATGATTTACAGAGTCCTGGACCCATATTCTTCAGTGCTCTAACAGAAAAGTCAGTGTGACAGTGTGCCACACACGAGGGGTCTACACGTTGTTTCTTGTCTAACATGAAGCGTGAAGCCAAACTGAAAGACTCTGGCTGGAGGGGTTGTGGATCAAAATGGACTCTGAGTGCACCCTGAAGGACATTTGCAGTCTGATGTGTAGGAGCGCAGGGATGAATGGAGATAGGAGAGGTTTTAAAATCGAGATAAAATGCAAATGGTTGATAAATACTTGTAAAAGTTCAATATTCTTTGAGATCTCTGGTTTTTCAAAAGGAACTGTTTCCGTTAAACACAGTGATAAGCAAATGCAAATTCTTTCAACATTCTAACTTCTCAATTAATAGCTTCAATAGTTCTTGAGAGATAAACAAAGACACTCCAGCATCAACCTGACTGGGAACAGTGTGATCTCTCTTGGTACTTTTAATATCCTCTTTGTTCTGTATATTTGGTGCTTTGATTATTATGTGATGTGAGAATTTCTTTTTTGCTCCCATTTGGTGTTCTGTATGTCTCTTGTGCCTTGATAGACATTTCTTTCTTATATTAGGGAAATTTTTTTCTATAAATTTGGTGAAAATATTGTCTGTGCACTTGACCTTACCCTTTCTTACCCTTTCTCTAAACCTATTATTCATTGGTTTGGTCTTTTTATAGTGTCACATATTACCTGCATGTTCTGTTTCTGAGTGTTCTTTTGTTTGGTTGTTTTTGTTTGGTTTAGTTTAGTTATCATTTGCTTAACAGAGTGTTTTATTTTCTTTGATTGAGTAGTTTCTTTGTTAATTTTAATGATCAAGTTCACAATTAATAATTTAAAAAGTATAAATTCAAGTAAGTGATTGATTAAAATAAGATAATATATAATAAAACATCAAAGCTCTGTTCGTAATGTAACTAGAACCATACAAGTTGGAAATGAAGTTACTAAACATAAGATATGAATTGTAAGTGCTAGTTAAAACATAACTTATTTTATAGTATTCCACCCTCTAGGATTTATGATAAAAATGTTAATATAAATGATGTGTGATAAAATATAAAAATATAAGTAGTGATCAACTAAGAAGACATAATATTCATAAGTGTTTATGTATCAAATAATATTGTTCCCACTATATAAGTGATATTCTGTCTAACACACAGTTTTTCCTTCAAAGTAAACCTAAACTAAACCAGATATAGAAAGATAAGGGATAACAAATATTTGGACTATACATTGTACAGCTTGATCTATATCATTTTTATTCATTTTCCTCTTTTGTTAGTATGTGTTCATTATACAAAATAAGGAATTTCATTGTAACATTTCCACATGTGTACATAAAGTACTTGGAAAATATACTGTTTTTATTTCTTCCTTTATAGAGATTATCCTTTTCCTTTGCTTAGAATATAAAATGCATACAAATGAACCATTCAGCATAGAAACAAGTAAAAAAAGATATTTTCAGTAGCTCATGTCTATAAAAATTTAAAATGCTCTTAAACAACTAATGAGTTAATGGAAAAGGCATAAGTATAATAAAAGACTAAGTTATATAATTCATTCAATTATAGCTAATGTCTTAGGGTTTCTACTGCTGTGAAGAGACACCATGACCATGGCAACTCTTATAAAGGAAAGCATTTAATTACGTCTGACTTAGAGTTTCAGAGGTTTAGTCCATTATCATCACGGTGGGACATGCTGGCATGAAGACAGACATGGAGCTGGAGAAGGATCTGAAACTTCTACATCTTGATTTGTAGGCAGCTGAGGGAGAGACTGCTCCACACTGAGATGGCTTGAGTATATAAAACTTCAAAGCCCACCCCCACAGTGGCACACTTCCTCAAGCATGGCCACACCTCCTAATAGTGCCACTCCTTTTGGGTCAAGGAGTCAAACACCAAGAGTCTATAAGGGCCATACATATTTAAAACACCACAGATAATACGATTTGATGGAAAAAGGTAAAAGAAAAATCAATACTTGAGGAAAGAGAAGTATATAATATTAGAATACAACAAAACTATAGAAAGTATTAGAAAAGAGGATAAATCGAATTGATAAATTTTATAAGATATATTATAACTAAATAAAATATTATATATTTATATTTGCTTCAAGAAGAGAGAAGGAAACAGAATTGCTAGCCTTGGCATGTTATGTTTTAGAAATATACTCATTTCAAAATAAGTATTTGAAGATCTATTAGTTACCTCTTTATAAAAGTGGTTTTCAAATTTTATGGAAATAAATACACGAATTGCCTTTCTGCATCTTAAATTTCAATAGTCCTCTAATCCTCCTACATTCTTAGAGCTGTTACTAATATTGTATTACTTTTACTTGTTTATGGATTATTTATTTTGCTCTTCATCAGAGATTCTTTTTATTAAGTTCTAGTCTCATACCTTGAATTGTTCTCCTTATTTCATTCAACTATGAATTCACAGACTTTTCTCAAGCAATTGCTCTTAGAATTCCTTAAACACATCTACAATTGCTACTTTCCAATCATCACCGTGTTCATCAGCTAAGCTTTTCTTTTTTTCAGAGGACAAACGGTGCAGGTGCTAATTTCTGGAGGAAATATATTGCCTTGTTTTGTTTTGTTTTGTTTGTTTTTGTTTTTGTTTTTTCGAGACAGGGTTTCTCTGTGTAGCTTTGCGCCTTTCCTGGAACTCACTTGGTAGCCCAGGCTGGCCTCGAACTCACAGAGATCCGCCTGGCTCTGCCTCCCGAGTGCTGGGATTAAAGGCGTGCGCCACCACCACCCGGCTGGTTTTTTTTTTTTTTTTTTTTTTTTTTTTTTTTTTTCATGATTTTTATGACTTGGCTAAGACACCTAGGCAGATGGAGTAAGGTCATTTCTGTTGTTTATTGGTAAGGGTATCTGTTCTTGTGGTATAGCTGTTAGAATCTATATTTTCTATTCCCTCATTTTGTCAGAGTGTAGACCAGTTGAAAAAATTTGGTGTTCAGTCTTGCGAGTTACTCTGTTGGTTGGGTGTTAATATTCACCTGAGCTCACCTAGAGATAGATGTAATTTCTGAGTCCAGGAAAAAGCTTTCTGTAGACTTCAAAGATTATTGCTGCTGATCTTCTAAAGGGTAAAGAGAACTCAGCTGTTTCTAATAGTGGCATTTGGCTGAAAGGGGCTGATGTCACAGTAGGAGTGGGTGGTGCTCCATGGGGGCATATCATAGGATCCTGTATTGCCCTCAGGGAGCATCAATGAGTTGGAAGAGAGGTTGTGTGTCTTTCTCTGTGTTCAAAGGCTCAGGACACTCTGTGGCACAGAGTCACTTTGTAGGTGGGGGAGTAGAATGGTTCTGGTTTCCCCTATGTGGGGTTCCAGATTGTAGGATTCCAAGCAATCACATTCCTGGAACCGTGTGTGGGGTGGCTGATAAGAAAGTATGTGGATTGACTCTGGGAATCTCTACCTAGGTTTCCAGAATGTGAGACTCTACACTGTCCATGAGTGATGTAGTAAGTGATATGGCTGGCTAGTGGGCATTTGACCTGCATGTTCCAAGCCTGGAGTTCTATTTGGCAGGACTTCAGGTGGTCCTGGCATGGTCCTGGAAGGCACAGTGGTACTATGGATTCCTACATTAGTTTTCACATCACAGTAATAAAGTATTCTTGGGTGGCACCTGTGATCATGAGCTGCATGGTAGGAAGGACGGCTAGAAGGTAGTTGAAAAGTTTGGATCTTGGCATCCCTACCTAGAGTTCCAAGTCACAGGACACCACGTGGTCCTAGAGATGCGTGGAGAGTGGAGTGGCTGGAAAGTGTTTCAAGTACTCGAGATGCATCATTAATCCACTTATTTGTGCTTTTACTGATTCTTTAACATAGGCACTTAGAACTATAAATTTTCCTCTTAAGACTGCTTTTAATGTGTCACTGCAGTTCTGTTGTGCTTTCATTTTGATTTAATTCCAAAATGTGATTTTTTATTTTTTCTTTCAGCTGTTCATCATTTAGTAGTTTGTGGTGTAATCTCTATTATTTCATACAGTTAGTAGAGATTCATTTACTGTTGAGTTAAAGCTTCATTTCATTGTGGTCAGATACACAGAATTATTTTCTATTTTTCTGCATTTGTTTAGATTTTGTGTCCTCATAATGGTCAATTTTAGGAAAAATTCCATGGACTGCTGAGTAGAATATATATTCCTTGATATTTGAGTAAAACGTTCTGTAGATATTTATCAGGCATACTTGATGTACATATATTTAATTATAATGTTTCTCTTAATTTTTTTTATTCAGATGGCATATCTACTAGTGATTATGGACTACTGAAATCATCTACTACCATCCATTACTTGGTTGTAGTTAATCTGTGTCATCAATTCCAGTGAAATGTCTTTTTTTGAAACTGGATGAACTAGAATTTGGTCTTTATATCCTTTAGATTGTAATGCCTTCTTGTTTCTTTGATAGTAATTTATTTTCCTTCTTTATAGCTTCCTATTAATTTAATCTGAAGTTTATTTTGTCAGATATTAGGATTGCAATGTTCTCTTGCTTCCTGATCACATTTACTTCAAATATATTTTTCCATGTTTTCACTCTGCAGTGTTTATTTGAAGGTGAAGTGAGTTTCTTGTAGAGCACAAAAGATGTATTTTCTTTTTTAATCCATTGAAATGACTGTGTTTTCTGACTAGAAATTTGAGGCCATTAATATTCAGACTTACTTGCTGGGCGGTGGTGGCACATGCCTTTAATCCCAGCACTCGGGAGGCAGAGCCAGGCGGATCTTCGTGAGTTCAAGGCCAGCCTGGGCTACCAAGTGAGTTCCAGGAAAGGTGCAAAGCTACACAGGGAAACCCTGTCTCAAAAAAAAAAAAAAAAAAAAAAAACCAAAAAAAAAAAAAAAAAAAAGAACACCACTAACATTCAAAATGCAGAATTGTGGATCCCAATCGCAATAAATGCATCTAACAAGCATTCCTGCACCTAAGATTCAAAGAACATTGTAGAAGAGATAGAGACAGATTGTAAGATCCAGAGGAATAGGGAGTTTGCTGTGAGATTATATCAGACATTATTCATGTAAAGTCTCAGTATTAATCTTTAATTGGAGAACTACAGGTGCTTCTAATTCATCACTAACCAAAAAAGTATGCAAAAGTAAATTCTATCTAGGTCTGCTTGTGTTAGTACAGAAGCTGTGCTACCTGAACTATGCCCGAGAGTGTGGATAATGTGGCTGGACCAGATCTGGGTCACTCACCATATTAGGCTGTTGTCTAGGCTGTAAGTCCCTTTAGGCTTGGGAGTGCAGATTGAGTCAAAAGGGCATGGACCTGGGTCACTCACTAGGTTGTACTGGTAGACAAACTGCAATTCCTAAGGTATTGCTGAGAACATGGGAACAGTATAGAAGGGAGAATTTCTGAGGAACAATAGCAACTGAAGCTAGACCTGATATTATGAGGATGGAAGAGGAAGGTAAGGTGCTGGGGTTCTTCCTAGTATTAATAACAATTTAATAAACATGATTAATCAAATAAGGTGTTTCATAAAAATGTTTATTTCATTTATTTTGTGACACTATTATATGGAGCCATTCCTGGACTATGTGGTCATTCTTTTTTAAACTTTCCATAATACCTATATTAATTTTTATTCTCAACAGACATAGCCAAGATTTTTTTCTTCATCTCCTTCTTACAGTGTTAATCTTTCATCCCTTTGAAAATGACTATGCTGATGAGGAAATGATATTTAATTGTTATCCCAATGCATTTTAATCAAAAGCATAAAGAAATCAGTGATAATACTTTCCACTGGGCAAGTATACAGTGTTGTGGATAACAGATGATATTAAAAGAATAAGAATTGATCCTTGAGTTGAACACTGATATCCACAACACAGAGTTCAAACCACCATGAGATCACGCCAAGCCAATGGGTAGGCATCTATAAATACTTATATACAGAAAGAAGGTGACATATTATTCTAAAATATTGCTAGAAATAGTATGGATGATGCAACCAAAATAGTGCAAGAGATATTCATGTTTATATTTGGAAATTCTGTTTTAATCATCTGTACGTATGCGTGTGTATATGAGTTTGAACATGAGTTCAGTGTTCACAGATACGAGACGATGGTGTGAGATTCCCTGGAGTTAGATTTATAAGCAGTTGTGAGCCACCAGACATTGGCATTAGGAAATGAACTCAAATCTTCTATTAGAACAACACACACTTCATTTCTGAGCCAACAATTTAGCCTGCTCTAAATAAAGTTTTTTGACACTAGAGGAAACAATTATCACATCTCAGAAACAAATAACAAAGGAAACTCATTTTATTCAAGGAACAAAGAAAGAATTGCTCGGAGCAAGTAATTGAGCCATGAGCTCAGTTAGGAATTAACTGAGTGAGATCAGAGGGGGGAAAGTGAGATAAAATGAAAAGGAGGAGCCTAAGAGTACCTGAAAACAAGAGAAGCAGAACACAGCTATGTCAGGAGAAGACAAAACATTGAAGTCAAAAGTTAATCTTTACTGATTAATGTAGTATTTTTCTTATTGCTAAGACAAAAATTCATTATGAAAAAACATGAGGAGGAGTTTATTTGGCTCATCATTTGGGGGAACAGACAACCCTGGCAGGGAAGTCAGAGGGAACATGAGACACTTACCTGTTCATATTGAGTTACTGTCAGAAAACAGACAGAAAAATGATGATGCTCAATTTTCTTTCTTGTTTATTTTTCTTTTTCTTCAGCTGATAACTCAAGCCCATGGGCTTGTACCATCTACCTTTACAGTGTATGCTTCTCAGTTAAAACTAACTAAAAACACCATCTCAGATACAAACAGATGCGAGTCCTTTACTATGTAATTCTGAATCTAGCTACAATAAAAACAAAAATGAACCATGTAGCTGTAGTTTTCTCCAGTACCACTCAGGCCCACAGCTGCTAAGACCCAGAGACTTATATTACTTATAAACTGTATAGCCGTGCCAGGCTTCTTGCTATCTAGTTCTTATATCTTAAATTAACCCATTTCTATCAATCTAAAAGTTGCCACATGGCTTGTGGCTTACTGGTACTTTAGATCTTGCTTCTCATGGTAGCAGCTGGCAGTGTCTCCTCACACAGCTTTCCACTTCCCAGCATTCTCCTCCCTGTTTATCCCACCTATATGATACTTCCTACCTGGCTACTGGCCAATCAGCATTTTATTTATCAATCAATCAGAGCAACACATTCACAACATACAGAAAGAAATCTCCAGCAGAACTAGAACATTTAGCTAAATATTTGCATCAGATATTATGCTAAATAGTTTTATTTCTTTTCTTTGATGGCAGAAAACTAAACACTATTATAATTTCTCATGTACATACAGTAGAAATACCTAAATCTATCAAAAATTGGGAGGTTTGTCTACAGTTTTGAGTGGAAAATTCAAAATTAGAAACTATAGATTATGTTTAAGAACCAAAACTCCATTAGATGTAACCAATTCCTGCTACTGGAAGCTTCATTTAGTGACAAGAGATGTCCAGGTGAGGATATGTTTCCCCCATTATTTGGTAATTTCATTTAGATCACCTTTGTAAATATATGTCTTTTAGAAAGATTCTACTGCATTAGGTTTTTATAATTCTACTCAAATGGTGTTTAATTTTAGCTTTCTTTTCCCATATTTCCTCCCTTATCCCATTCTTCTCTCCCCATCTCCATTTAATTCTTCCATTCCTATATATTATATTTCCCTTTTCTAGGGACATCTATCTATTCACCAACTCCACCCCCAGTCCCTTAATTTATACCTAAACTCTGATACTGGACAGATTATAGCTTAGTTATCAATGACTTAGTAGTTAATTTTCACATATAAGTTAATACATAAAATATTTATCTTTCAAGGTCTGGGTTACCTCACTCAGGATGATGTTATTCTAGTTCCAACCATTTAACTGTGAATTCAGTGATTTTTTTTAATGGATGAATAATACACTATTGTATAAATGTTCCATATGTTCTTTATCCATTTATCTGTTGAGGGACATCTAGATTCTTTCCACTTTTTGTCTATTATGAATACAGCAGTAAGGACATTGCCATTGGGAAATCATAGAGCAGAAAGGCACACATTCAAGGTTTTCAGCATGTGTAATAGTGAACTCTGGTTCCTGGTGACTCATGGGAGATTTGTGTGTTCAGTTTACAAAATGAGATAAGGCAGTCACTATTTAATGTTTGTTAATAAATAAAAATTTTAATTAAATATACTTTTCTATATGAAGAAAAGAAAAAATCTTGACCTGTACCTGAAAAATGATTCAAACAGAACATTGATATTGGAAAAAAAAAAACAGTATAATGGAATATTCATTTACAATGAAGTGTTTGTTTCTTGTGTAAAAAAAAAAAAAAAAAAAAAAGATTCAAAACTCCAAAGTTGGTAAGAAATTACGAGAGGTTACAAAATCACGGTCTATTGCATTTTTATACATTTATATTGGAAAGTATAAAAAGCCTAATCCTGTTTCTGCTTCTCATAAATTGTAGAATTTGAATGGTGAAATATAAAGTAATTGCAACACATAAACTGAATGTAGGCAGATTTTCCCCGTCTTGCCAAAAAGAAATGGGTGATGTTGTCAGAAACATGTCAGATCCAGTTTTAAATGATTATGTAAAAATTCCAGTTTGTGAGGCTTTGGTGATATTTTGCACTCTAAATTGAACTCACTGATGCTGTTCCTCCTTTCTTGAAACACCTGCTTCCTTGAAGCTGACTAGTTCTTAAGGCAAAAGCAAGGGAAACCATGAGAAGACAGCAGTCACAGGTAGTTACTCCAGATTCTCTTCTTCACACCAGAGTCAACTGTGAGCCCTTGCACAGACATGCCTATACTTACTGGGAGAAAATGAGTCTTGAAACATTTAATTTGTCTTAACAAAACTAAGATATTTCTTTTAATCTGTGTTTCATAAATCAACATGCCAAAGAATTCAGACACATTAAACTTCGCAGATTAGTATCATGTTTCATTATAGGAATGAGTGACAATGGTTCTTCAAGGAAGGGAAAGAAAGGGATATGTGTGACTTCTCAAATTTTAACAGATAACATGCATTGAAAACTGCTGCAACAATATAGTCAACTTTGACAGTTGCTATGACAAGACCCTGCCTCAGCTCTTTAATTTCCTTTTACATTTGTTTATTGTGTGTATGTGTAGGGTTTACACATGCCAGGGCACAAGTGTGGAGGTCACAGAACAACTTGCAGGAGTCAGTTCTTTTCTTCCACCATTTGCGTTCTGGTGATTGAATTCAGGTTGTCAGTCTTGGAAGTAGCCACCATTGCTCAGTGAGCATTCTCACTGGCCTTTTGACCTGAGTGCTTACAGGCTTCTGCCATATAGGGAAATCTTGACTCCCAACTGTAATGTGTTAATAACAGAAAAATACTGGTAGGACTTCCTGGTGCACAGTTCTCAATGTGCATAATCCTTCCTTCTCATGGATGCTCAACATCAACTGAAACGGCAAGCATTCCTCTTGCATCTTGCTGTGCTATTGTAGAATATTATTTTAAGGTGAGTTACTTTTGTTTATGTTGTATTTGTTTAACTCTGTGAAGCTGTGTTACTATGCCTACCTAAAACATCTGACGGTCTAATAAAGATCTGAATGGCCAATAGTGATGCAGGACAAAGGCTAGGCAGGGCTGGCAGGCAGAGAGAATATATAGAAAAAAATATCTGGGAGGAGAGAAGAAGTAGCCAGAGATGGAGAAGGACTCCAGGGGCCAGCCACACAGCTGCACAGCAAGCCACAAGTAAGAGTAAGATCTACAGAAGTTAGAGAAAGGGAAAAGCACAGAGACAAAAGGTAGATGAGATAATTTAATGTTAAGGAAAGCTGGCAAGAAACAAGCCAAGCTAAAGCTGGACATTTATAGTTAAGAATAAGCCTCCATGTGTGACTTATTTGGGAGCTGTGTGGCAGTCCTCCAAAAGAGTAAAAACTCCCAACAACACTGAGCCTTGTCATCATGCATTTTCATTACTGAAATGGTGATTACATTGAACATATTTTTCACATTAGAATTTCTTATTTTAATAGATGCATGATGAAATAGTATACAATTATTCTACAATTAGATTAAGAAAATATTGTTTGTGGCTCAAGTACTGAAATGTCCAGTCTCTCATCTTGGAAAAAACTAGATTGTTCCAGGTAAACAGCAAGTCAAAGACTGAGATAAGAAATAATGTTATGCAACTCAATTGCTTCAGGAACGAGGATATGTTATCTCTCTTCAGCTTCTAAAAAAAAAAGAAAAACACCTATTAAATTTACATGGCATTTAAAATTCTGTAGCATTTAGGGATGACCCCATGTTTAGAAAACAATTCTTCGCTGAGTACTCTCTCAACAGGAGTACATTTAATCCCCAAGATTCAATCATTTGAAGTGCATTTCTCTGTATAAAGAATAGATTCTGGAGCTCCTATCTTGCCCAGGACTTCCCTTCTGAAGCACAGGTGAGTGCCCTAGCTTGCCCCAGACCCCATCCCTGGGCACCAGCCACTCCGGGGAAGACCTGCCCAACTTGGGCCCAGGTTCTGGTCCCTGGGCAGGTGCCCTTCTACCCCAACCGGGAAAGATCCCCTTCTCCAAGACCCCTGGCAGACCCTGCAGTCTCCACGCCCTGCCCCCACGCCCATCTGCCTGAGCCCCAAGTCTCTTCCTGAGACTTAGAGGCCGGCCCCCAGCTCCCATCTTCCCCCGGACTTCCCTTCTGAAGCACAGGTGAGTGCCCTAGCTTGCCCCCGACCCCATCCCTGGGCACCAGCCACTCCGGGGAAGACCTGCCCAACTTGGGCCCAGGTTCTGGTCCCCGGGCAGGTGCCCTTCTACCACAACCGGGAAGGATCCCCTTCTCCAAGACCCTTGGCAGACCCTGCAGTCTCCACGCCCTGCCCCCACGCCCATCTGCCTGAGCCCCAAGCCTCTTCCTGAGACTTAGAGGCCGGCCCCCAGCTCCCATCTTGCCCAGGACTTCCCTTCTGAAGCACAGGTGAATGCCCTAGCTTGCCCCAGACCCCATCCCTGGGCACCAGCCACTCCGGGGAAGACCTGCCCAACTTGGGCCCAGGTTCTGGTCCCTGGGCAGGTGCCCTTCTACCCCAACCGGGAAAGATCCCCTTCTCCAAGACCCCTGGCAGACCCTGCAGTCTCCACGCCCTGCCCCCACGCCCATCTGCCTGAGCCCCAAGCCTCTTCCTGAGACTTAGAGGCCGGCCCCCAGCTCCCATCTTCCCCCGGACTTCCCTTCTGAAGCACAGGTGAGTGCCCTAGCTTGCCCCCGACCCCATCCCTGGGCACCAGCCACTCCGGGGAAGACCTGCCCAACTTGGGCCCAGGTTCTGGTCCCTGGGCAGGTGCCCTTCTACCCCAACCGGGAAGGATCCCCTTCTCCAAGACCCCTGGCAGACCCTGCAGTCTCCACGCCCTGCCCCCACGCCCATCTGCCTGAGCCCCAAGCCTCTTCCTGAGACTTAGAGGCCGGCCCCCAGCTCCTATCTTGCCCAGGACTTCCCTTCTGAAGCACAGGTGAGTGCCCTAGCTTGCCCCCGACCCCATCCCTGGGCACCAGCCACTCCGGGGAAGACCTGCCCAACTTGGGCCCAGGTTCTGGTCCCTGGGCAGGTGCCCTTCTACCCCAACCGGGAAAGATCCCCTTCTCCAAGACCCCTGGCAGACCCTGCAGTCTCCACGCCCTGCCCCCACGCCCATCTGCCTGAGCCCCAAGTCTCTTCCTGAGACTTAGAGGCCGGCCCCCAGCTCCCATCTTCCCCCGGACTTCCCTTCTGAAGCACAGGTGAGTGCCCTAGCTTGCCCCCGACCCCATCCCTGGGCACCAGCCACTCCGGGGAAGACCTGCCCAACTTGGGCCCAGGTTCTGGTCCCCGGGCAGGTGCCCTTCTACCCCAACCGGGAAAGATCCCCTTCTCCAAGACCCCTGGCAGACCCTGCAGTCTCCACGCCCTGCCCCCACGCCCATCTGCCTGAGCCCCAAGTCTCTTCCTGAGACTTAGAGGCCGGCCCCCAGCTCCCATCTTCCCCCGGACTTCCCTTCTGAAGCACAGGTGAGTGCCCTAGCTTGCCCCCGACCCCATCCCTGGGCACCAGCCACTCCGGGGAAGACCTGCCCAACTTGGGCCCAGGTTCTGGTCCCCGGGCAGGTGCCCTTCTACCACAACCGGGAAGGATCCCCTTCTCCAAGACCCCTGGCAGACCCTGCAGTCTCCACGCCCTGCCCCCACGCCCATCCGCCTGAGCCCCAAGCCTCTTCTTGAGACTTAGAGGCTGGCCCCCAGCTCCCATCTTGCCGTGGATTTCCCATCTGGAGGAGAGAGAGAGAGAGAGAGAGAGAGAGAGAGAGAGAGAGAGAGAGGAGAGCACCCATCCTCCCCCGGACTTCCCTTCTGAACAAGAGCTTCCATCCTGTCCCGGACTTCCAATTTGGACAAGAGAGCTCCCATCTGGACAAGAGAGAGAGACTTCCTGAATCTGTCAGCTCTGAACCAAGTGTGCGAATAAGGCCAGGAACGAACCACAAGGAGATGGGCAGACGTCAAGGCAGAAACACATACAACAAAATGAATAGTAATACACCATCACCAGGCCCTAGCCCTCCTCCAACACCTAGACCTGAACATCAGAAATTGGAAGAAGCAGAAGAAAATAGCCTTATGAATGTCATCATGAAGAAGCTAGAGGCTCGTGTAGAGGAAAAGACAAAAAAATGTGAAGAACGCTGTAAACAACTAGAGGAAAGGGCAAACAAATTAGAAGAAATCAATAAAGTCCTGGAAGAGAACAATAAAATACTGAAAGAAAATCAAGAAAAATCAATGAAACAAATGAAGGAAACAGTCCAAGACCTGAAAAGGGAAATAGAAAAAATGAAGAAGACACAAACAGAGGGAATGCTGGAAATAGAAAATCTGAGAAAACGATTGGGAACTTCAGATGCAAGTATAATCAACAGAATGCAAGAGATGGAAGAGAGGATCTCTAGCGTTGAAGATACAATAGAAGAAATGGATTCATCAGTCAAAGAAAACACTAAAGTCAACAAAGTCATGAACCAAAATGTCCAAGAAATTTGGGACACCATGAAAAGACCAAACCTACGAATAATAGGGGTAGAAGAAGGAGAAGAATACCAACTCAAGGGCACAGAAAATATATTCAACAAGATCATAGAAGAAAACTTTCCCAACTTAAAGAAGGAAATGCCTATGAAGATACAGGAAGCCTATAGAACACCAAACAGACTAGACCCCCAAAAAAAGTCCCCTCGCCACATAATAATTAAACAATTAAACGTACAGAATAAAGAAAGAATATTAAGAGCAGCAAAGGAAAAAGGCCAAGTGACATATAAAGGCAAACCTATCAGAATAACACCCGATTTCTCAATGGAGACTTTGAAAGCCAGAAGGTCCTGGACAGATGTAATGCAGACATTAAGAGACCATGGATGTCAGCCTAGACTAATATACCCAGCAAAACTTTCAATCGTCATAGATGGAGTGAACAAGACATTCCATGACAAAGCCAGATTTAAACAATATTTATCCACAAACCCAGCCCTACAGAAAGCACTAGAAGGAAAATTCCAACCTAAGGAAGTCAGATACAACCTCGAAAACACAGGCAATAGATAAAGCCACAGCAGTAGACCCCAACGAAGAAAAGTACACACACATCACCACCAAAAAATAACAGGAATGAACAATCACTGGACATTAATATCCCTCAATATCAATGGACTTAATTCACCTATAAAAAGACATAGGCTTACAGAATGGATACGAAAGCAGGACCCATCTTTCTGCTGCATACAAGAAACACATCTCAAACTCAAAGATAGACACTACCTAAAAATAAAAGGCTGGGAAAAGACTTTCCAATCAAACGGTCTTAAGAAACAAGCGGGTGTAGCCATCCTGATATCCAGCAAAATAGACTTCAAACTAAAATCAATCAAAAGAGATCAAGAAGGGCATTACATACTCATCACAGGAAAGATCCACCAAGATGAAGTCTCAATTCTGAACATTTATGCCCCAAACACAAGGGCACCCACATATGTAAAAGAAACATTATTAAAGCTTAAATCACATATAAAACCCCACACATTAATAGTGGGAGACCTCAACACCCCACTTTCACCACTGGACAGATCCCCCAAATCGAAACTTAACAGAGAAATAAAGGACTTAATTGATGTCATGACTCAAATGGACTTAATCGACATCTACAGAACATTCCATCCTAACAAAAAAGAATATACCTTCTTCTCAGCACCCCATGGAACCTTCTCTAAAATCGACCACATACTTGGTCACAAAGCAAATCTAAACAGATACAAAACAATTAGAATAACCTCCTGTGTTCTATCAGACCACCATGGTCTAAAGTTGGATTTCAACAACAACAAAAACTACAGAAAACCTACAATCTCATGGAAACTGAACAATACCCACCTGAATCACCAATGGGTTAAGGAAGAAATAAAGAAAGAAATTAAAGACTTCCTAGAGATCAACGAAAATGAAGACACCACATATCCAAACCTATGGGACACTATGAAAGCAGTACTAAGAGGGAAATTCATAGCACTAAACGCCCACATAAATAAGCTGGAGAAATCTCACACTAGTGACTTAACAGCACACCTGAAAGTTCTAGAACAGGAAGAAGCAAAGTCTCCCAGGAAAAATAGATGCCAGGAAATTATCAAAGTGAGAGCTGAAATCAATAAAATAGAAACAAAGAGAACAATACAAAAAATTAATGAAACAAAGAGTTGGTTCTTTGAGAAAATCAACAAGATAGACAAGCCCTTATCCAAACTAACCAAAAGACAGAGAGAGAGCATCCAAATCAACAAAATCAGAAATGAAAAGGGGGACATAACAACAGACATTGAGGAAATCCAGAGAATCATCAGGTCATACTTCAAAAACCTCTATTCCACAAAACTGGAAAACCTAAAAGAAATGGATAATTTTCTGGATAGGTACCACATACCTAAATTAAATCAAGACCAGATAAACTATTTAAATAGTCCAATAACCCCTAACGAAATAGAAACAGTCATTAAAAGTCTCCCAACCAAAAAAAGCCCAGGACCAGATGGTTTCAGTGCAGAATTCTACCAGATCTTCAAAGAAGAGTTAATACCAATACTCTCTAAATTGTTCCATACAATAGAAACAGAAGGAACATTACCAAACTCCTTCTATGAGGCTACAATTACCCTGATTCCCAAACCAAACAAGGATACAACAAAGAAAGAGAACTACAGACCGATCTCCCTCATGAACATTGATGCAAAAATACTCAATAAAATACTGGCAAACAGACTCCAAGACCACATCAAAACAATTATCCACCATGATCAAGTAGGATTCATTCCAGGGATGCAAGGATGGTTCAACATACGAAAGTCTGTCAATGTGATACACCATATAAACAAACTCAAAGAAAAAAACCACATGATCATCTCACTAGATGCTGAAAAGGCATTTGACAAAATCCAACACCCCTTCATGATAAAGGTCTTGGAGCGATCAGGAATACAGGGAACATACCTAAACATAATAAAGGCAATTTACAGCAAGCCAACAGCCAACATCAAATTAAATGGAGAGAAACTCAAAGCAATTCCACTAAAATCAGGAACGAGGCAAGGCTGTCCGCTCTCCCCATACTTATTCAATATAGTACTTGAAGTTCTAGCCAGAGCAATAAGACAACATAAGGAGATTAAGGGGATACAAATTGGAAAGGAAGAAGTCAAGCTTTCCCTATTTGCAGATGACATGATAGTATACTTGAGCAACCCCAAAGATTCCACCAAGGAACTGATACAGCTTATAAACACCTTCAGCAACATAGCAGGATACAAGATCAACTCCAAAAAATCAGTAGCCCTCCTATATACAATGGACAAAAAAGCGGAGAAGGAAATCAGAGATACATCACCCTTTACTATAGCCACAAATGACATAAAATACCTTGGGGTAATACTAACCAAGCAAGTGAAGGACCTATATGACAAGAACTTTAAGTCCCTGAAAAAAGAAATTGAAGAAGATGTCAGAAAATGGAAAGATCTCCCATGCTCATGGATAGGCAGAACTAACATAGTAAAAATGGCAATCTTACCAAAAGCAATCTACAGATTCAATGCAATCCCCATCAAAATACCAACACAATTCTTCACAGACCTGGAAAGAATAATACTCAACTTCATATGGAAAAACAAAAAACCCAGGATAGCCAAAAGAATCCTGTACAATAAAACAACCTCTGGAGGCATCATGATCCCTGACTTCAAGCTGTACTATAGAGCTACAGTAATAAAAACAGCTTGGTACTGGCATAAAAACCGACATGTGGACCAATGGAATCGAATTGAAGACCCTGATATTAATCCGCACACCTATGAACAAATAATTTTTGACAAAGAAGCCAAAAGTGCACAATGGAAAAAAGAAAGCATCTTCAACAAATGGTGCTGGCAAAACTGGATATCAACATGTAGAAGGCTGCAAATAGATCCATATCTATCACCGTGCACAAAACTTAAGTCCAAGTGGATCAAGGACCTCAACATAAATCCAGCTACTCTGAACCTGCTAGAAGAGAAAGTAGGAAGTAGTCTTGAACACATTGGCATAGGAGACCACTTCCTAAATAGAACACCAGTAGCACAGACACTGAGAGAAACAATCAATCAATGGGACCTCTTGAAACTGAGAAGCTTTTGTAGGGCAAAGGATACGGTCAACAAAGCAAAGCGACAGCCTACAGAATGGGAAAAGATCTTCACCAATCCCACATCTGACAGAGGACTGATATCCAGAATATATAAGGAACTCAAGAAATTAGACATCAAAATGCCCAACAGTCCAATTAAGAAATGGGCTCTAGAACTAAACAGAGAATTCTCAACAGAGGAAACTCAAATGGCTGAAAGACATTTAAGGAATTGCTCAACATCCCTAATCATCAGGGAAATGCAAATCAAAACAACTCTGAGATACCACCTTACGCCTGTCAGAATGGCTAAGATCAAAAACACTGAAGACACCTTATGCTGGAGAGGATGTGGAGCTAGGGGAACTCTCCTCCACTGCTGGTGGGAATGCAAGCTTGTACAACCACTTTGGAAATCAATATGGCGATTTCTTAGAAAATTGGGAATCCATCTCCCCCAAGATCCAGCTATACCACTCTTGGGCATATACCCAAGGAATGCTCAACCACACCACAAGAGCACTTGTTCAGCTATGTTCATATCAGCGTTGTTTGTAATAGCCAGAACATGGAAACAACCTAGATGCCCTTCAACTGAAGAATGGATAAACAAAATGTGGTACATATACACAATGGAATACTACTCAGCAGAGAAAAACAATGACATCATGAGGTTTGCAGACAAATGGATGGATCTAGAAAAAATCATCCTGAGTGAGGTATCCCAGACTCAGAAAGACAAACATGGTATGTACTCACTCATAACAGGATACTAGATGTGGAACAAGGATGACTGGACTGCTACTCACATCACCAGGCAGGCTACCTGGAAAACAGGACCCCAAGAAAGACACAGGGATCGCCCAACGACAGAGAAATGGAATGAGATCTACATGAACAGCCTGGACAGGAGTGGGGGTAGTGAAGGGCGAGGGTCGAGGGAAAGAGAGCTTGGGTGAGTGGGAGATCCCAGCTGGATCAAAAACAGAGAGGGAGAACAAGGAATAGGAGACCATGGTAAATGAAGACCACATGAGAATAGGAAGAAACAAAGTGCTAGAGAGGCCCACAGAAATCCACAAAGATACCCCCACAACAGACTGCTGGCAATGGTCGAGAGACAATCCGAACTGACCTACTCTGGTGATGGGATGGCCAAACACCCTAATTGTCGTGCTAGAAACCTCATCCAACTACTGATGGATCTGGAGGCAGAGATCCATGACTAGGCCCCAGGTGGATCTCTGGGAGTCCAATTAGCGAGAATGAGGAGGGTTTATATGAGAGAGAATTGTTGAGACCAAGGTCGGATAAAGCACAGAGACAAATAGCCAAACAAACGGAAACACATGAAATATGAACCAATGGCTGAGGGGTCACCAACTGGATCAGGCCCTCTGAGTGGGTGAGACAGTTGATTGGCCTGATCTGTTTGGGAGGCATCCAGGCAGTGGGACCGGGTCCTGTGCTCATTGCATGAGTTGGCTGTTTGAAACCTGGGGCCTATGCAGGGTCCCTTGGCTCAGCATGGGAGGAGGGGACTGGACCTACCTGGACTGAGTCCACCAGGTTGATCTCAGTCTGTGGGGAAGGCTTTGCCCTGGAGGAGATTGGAATGGGGGGCGGGCTGGGGGGAAGGTGAGGGGGGCGGGAGGGGGGAGAACAAGGGAATCTGTGGCTGATATGTAGAACTGAATTGTATTGCAAAATAAAAATTAAAAAAAAAAAAAAAAAAAAAAAGAATAGATTCTGTATAGTGTCCACCATGAACACTATTCAAACCTGTGGCAGTGCCAGATTGTTAAGTCTACAATGACTCCTTTGTCTTCCCTTTCAATGACAATCAGGTGGTATCCAGGGAAGGCTAAGTGCTGTTCAACCAACTAATTCAGCAGGCATGTTGGTTCCTGTGACACCATCTTGAAGCTCTGGCACCTGTGAAAATCCATTCAACATACTTAAGTCACCAGATTCCCTATTTACCTCAGAGAATTCTATTTTTGTAGACTATTATGGTTGTAGTTCCCATTATATTTTTTTTTAATTAAACAAGTTCCTCCCACTTTGTTTCCCTATTCCATGTACAGACCTCAACCCTGTATAGTCTCCAGAATCCCCCAAAATCTCATCTTTTGTGAATAAATTCATTTTTTTTTAAATCCAGGCAATGCTGGCTCATGTCTTTAATTTAGCACTTGGGAGGCAGAGGTAACAGCTCTCTGTGAGTATGAGGCCAGCCTGGTGAACAGAGTAAGTTGCTGGACAGCCAGGGCTGTACAGAGAAACCCTGTCTGGGAAGAAAAAAAAGAATAGATTCAATTGGTGGCAGAGGGGTTTCTTGAAGAAAATGCAATAGTTCAATATCCTAACGCAACAGCAAGGGAACAGAGTAACCATCATGCATCTCACTTACAACCATTGTTAAAAGGTGTGGTGCGCCGGTTGTGGTGGCGCGCACCGGTAGGATTTGCTGAAGGAGGCAGAGGCAGCGGGGAATCACGAGTTTGAGGCCAGCCTGGACTACACATTTGGAGGGGCGGTGGTGGCGCACGCCTTTAATCCCAGCACTCGGGAGGCAGAGCCAGGCGGATCTCTGTGAGTTCGAGGCCATCCTGGGCTACCAAGTGAGTTCCACGAAAGGCGCAAAGCTACACAGAGAAACCCTATCTCGAAAAACCAAAAAAAAAAAAAAAAAAAAAAAAAAAAGATGTGGTCCATGACAGTATTTTTCTAATGATTGCTTTAGTAATTTTCTTCATTTATGAGTACAACATCCCAATTTAAAGTTAAAACACTTTCTTGTGTGTGTGTGTGTGTGTGTGTGTGTGTGTGTATGTGTTTCAGTTAGTAAATTAAAGGATTTACACACCGGGGGTCACCTTCTCAAAGCAGAGAGCAAGTTAGAGAACATTTGTTTGTGATGAACTAGACATTTCAGTGGAGTCTGGGATGGGTTCTATCACATCAGTTTCCAACTAACTAAGGAAATATGAACACTCTACTGTGTACTGAAGGACCACAAAAAAGTGGCTCAAAATTTCAGTGAGCAGTGCAACTTAAAAGGTGTCTATGGCATTGGGCCAAATAGGCAAAGCAGAGCCATCTCTGAAAACAGACTTCATTGCTGTTTCACCACGTTATAGCTACAGCTTAGTCTCACCCTAGTGCTAAGAGAGAGAAACAGAGAGAAGGAAAAAAGAACTGAAGAAGAGATGGAGTGAGAGAAAGAGATTACTTTAGTATTGCTGCTGCTGGTTTCTTCCTATTCTTTGATGGTCACAGTGGCCTAAGTATTTGTGGTTGACACATTTTTTTTTTTTTTTTTGGTTTTTCGAGACAGGGTTTCTCTGTGTAGTTTTGCGCCTTTCCTGGAATTCGCTTTGGAGACCAGGCTGGCCTCGAACTCACAGAGATCCGCCTGGCTCTGCCTCCCGAGTGCTGGGACTAAAGGCATGCGCCACCACTGCCCGGCAGTTGACACATTTTATGAGACAGTGTGGCAAGATTCTGGCAATGCATCAAAATGTCATAAAATTCAAACAGTGACCTGAGTAAGTTGCTCAGTTGGTAAAGTGCTTTGTATATAAGCATAAAAACCCTAGTAGCAGAGTTTAGATCCATAGTACCCATATAAGAGCTAGATGTGTTGATAAATACCTAAGTCCAGCAGTGGTATGACAAAGATAGACAGATCTCCAGAAATTACCAACCAGCCCATTTAACTGATATGGTGAGTTCTAGGTTTTGTGATAGACCTTGTCTCAAAATATTAATGCAAAGAAAGATAGAGGAAGATATTGGAATTTAATCTTTAGTCTCTACTCATAGTGAGGCAAATGCACACATACGCACATGTACACATGAGCGCGCTCACACACACAAACAGTTGCAGAATTGATCTTACTCATGTCACATTGGGTATAGAGGAACTTTGTCTGTGAATGTTTGAGGATGATAGACAGCATCATGCCATCAGCATTAATAACATATTGGAAACAAGTATTGGCCCCTGCCTTAGTCACTGTTCTGTTGCTGTGAAGAGACTCCATGATCAAAAGAACTCTTCTTAAAAAAGAAATCATTTAATTAGGAACTTACTTACACTTTTAGAGGTATAGGGATCATGATGGCATGCATGGCTTTGGATCAGTAGCTTAGAGCTGCATCCTGATTCACAGGCTGAGAGAGAATACTGGGCTTGTCATGGGATTTGAAACATCAAAGTCCACCCCAGTGACACTTTTCCTCCAACAAAGACACACCTCTTAATCCTTCTAATCCTTTCTGGTGGCTAAGCATTCAAATATATGAGTCTGTGCAGGCTCTTATACAAACCACCATAGCTCCTGAAAAAAAAATCTCTCTGGCCTACTTTGGCCCACTCAAAACTCAATATCACATTATCTAGATTCATTGAAAGAAATGATCAAAAATATATAAATAAATAATATTAAGAATGGATTTACTTTATTGTCTTAGTCATATTTTATTTTATGGATGACTACGCTCTACTGAACTATTTATCCATAACCAGAGGAGTGAATTCAGGAGTGAATTCTGACACAATGTCTTCTCCTGACCTTTTTAACTTCAAGATTGATTCTGAAAAATGAGTATTGACTTTACTTATTTTTCTTGGTACTATTAACCAGGTGTTTGATTTCCAGGACAGCTTTCCTAGCAACTGTTTGTTATGCATTTATTAGTCAGTAGTTAGCATTATTCAGTAGTGCACACTAAATGTATTCATGAGTGTTCAGTGTATAAAATGTTTCACAAAGAGTGAACTCTGGATGAATTTGGGATTATATCATTAGCACCAATCACCTTTGTTGTAGATTCTTCATTCATTCATTTGCATTGTCTTTCATGCATGTCTAAACCCATTGTGTTGGGAGTTAAATACGTATTAATAGGCCAAAGTAACAGAGGTGTCATTCTCTTTGGTAATATTTGTGTGGGAAGGTATTCCATGCTAGCCCTCTTCAGTCATAACATTATAGACCTATCTGCTTCATGTATTCTGAAAGTTGATTTTGCTGAACACATAAAATGATTTGACTCCCTGGGCCAGTAAATTCAGTTACAGTATATTCATAACCTTTGAAAGTTTTCTCAGTGGGATTTATAAGTTGTTTTACTCCATTGAGCAGTCGTAATTTTAAAAGACTCAAGATCACAATGCTCAAGTTTGAATAATCACTGGTGGTTTCCTGATGAGCCATAATGTCAACACAAGGCTAAACATCACACACTTTTGACCCAGCTGCCAGGTGTTATTAATAGACTGACTTAAAACATAAAAGCCATAGGGAGGGCTACAGCATTTTGAGACCCAGATCGTTCATGCAATAAAATACCTTGCAGAGCTACTTCCTAGTTCCAAATGAAGTAAATAAGCCCAATATCCACCATGGCTAAAAATGCATCAGTATCTACTTAAGTCATCACCAAGTGCCTTAATCCCCAATCCAGCAGCTCTTCGTTTCTGAATTGCTTGTGAGTCAAGTTATGAAAACTATCTTGTTCTCAGCTTTGCAATAAACTTTCTTACAGATTCACTTGCTAAATATTCATTAACAATGTCATCAACTTTATTATCTCCATGGCTTGTGAGGGTGAAGCACAAACAACTTAGAGAGAAAAGTTTGGTTCCCAGTACTGGTATCAGAGAGCTCACATTGCCTGTCGCTCCAACTCTGAAATGCTAGCTAACAGATGAAGAGAACTATTTATTATTGTTGAATCTTGTTTTTTCTTATTTTCCAACTGGAGAAACAATATTTCATTTACAATTTCTATAAATTTATATATTCATTTTGTATACATGAATTGGTACAATGTAAATTGTAATCATCACTCTGTTGCTTTAACTAGCTCAATTTACAGGAATGCCAATGTACTGATGTGAGCCTTCATCAGACTACTACAGTATTTTCAATGTTAGAAATGTACAAGGCTTCCTCCAACCATGGTCTCAACATCTCTTGCTCATACAATCCCTCCTCTCTCTCGCTGATTGGAGTCCACATGGGACTTGGCAGTGGATCTCTGCATCTGCTTCCATCAGACACTGGATGAGAGTTCTATCATGACAGCCAGGGTGTTCGGCCATGTGATCACCAGAGCAGGTCAGCTCAGGCACTCTCTCGACCATTGCCAGTAGTCTATAGTAGAGGTATATTTGTGGATTTCTGAAGACCTCGCTAGCATTCTGCTTCTTTCTGTTCCCCTGGGGTCTTCATTCATCATGGTATCTCCCTCTCCATTCTCCCATACTGCTCCTGATCCAGCTGGGACCTCCCTCTCCCCTAAGCTCTCTTTCCTCAGACCCTTGCCCTCCATTACCCCCCATCCCACCCCCAGTTTGTTCATGTAGATCTCATCATCTATTTCTCTGTCGTTGCGGAGGAACCCCCATGGAACTGGACCAGGCCCTCTGGATAAGTGAGACAGTTGATTAGCTTGAACTGTTTGGGAAGCCCCCAGGCAGTGGAGCCAGGACCTGTCCTTGGTGCATGGGCTGACGTTTTAGAGCCTGGGGCCTATGTAGGGAGGAGGGGACTGGACCTGCCTTGGCTGAGTCTGCCAGGCTGGGCTGACTCCCCAAGGGATACCTTGTCTTGGAGGAGGTGGGAGTGGGGGCTGGATGCGGGGGGAGGCCTGGGGTGTGGGAGGAGGGAGGACGGGGGAATCCGTGCCTGATATGTGAAATTAAGTTAATTATAAAATAAAAATACTATAAAAAAAAAGAAATGAGCAAGGCTTGTTTTCTGTGTACCATATAGAAAGTAAAACAATAATAGCATACCCCACACAGATGGTTGGAAGATAATTTTGTGTGTAAATGTGGAATCAGTGGTGGTGTGTCCTGCTGACCTTACTTCTGGTGTAATGGCTCAGACTCAGACAGACTCCAATGAGACTCTCCTAATAACCTAAGTAGGGAGACATTTCCACTGGCTGGTGTCTATGTGAGTTCTTTTTCAGGTGTTCACCACTCAGAAAAATGGTTCCTTCCTCTGCTTCTGTTATCTTAGTGACATTTTCTTACCACCAAAGACTGTGCTTTTCCTAATTCATGTTAGGTTGCTTTGTTATATCATTTTACAGTCACTCAAAGACATTTACCGCTCAAAAATTGGTAGTGTCTCTTACATCACTGTTTAACAGCTTCAGTGAAAAATGTAATGTTCAGTGCATGAAAAGTGCACAAAGAGATAAACATGACATCCTGCTTTCAAGTGTCTTGCATGTAGCGGCTTTGAAGAACTGTATCAGAGTCAATGCAATTGCTTCCTGCCTCTTGAGGACTTTTTGGTGCTACATTAAAAATGGGGTCAATCCATTCTGATTGCACATTCCCTGAGACAGGATCCATTTTCAATTGGAGCAATTTGCTCTTGTATTAAGTAAATTAATATTTAAATATTTCATCGCAGCATATTTTGTAACTTCTTTTTAAAGGTTTGTTTTTCACTACTTTTAATTGTGTCTATGTGTGTCTTTTCGTGTGTGGATATGTGCATGTATTTGCAACTGATCTGGGAAGAAAGACAGTCCCATGGAGTTAGAGTTGCAGCCAGTTGTGAGGCACACAACATGGAAACAAAACCCAGATCCTCTGCAAGAGCAGTCCACACACTTAAGTGCTGAGCTATTTCTCCAGCCCTAGAAATTTCTTTAAAATATCAATGCTGGCAATGATCAAAAAAACACTAATGACAGTCAATGTTGGAGAGGATGAGGAGTAAAGGGAACACTCCTCCACTGTTGGTGGGAATGCAAACTTGTACAACCACTGTGGAAATCAGTATGATGGTTTCTCAGAAAATTGGGAATCGATCTACCTCAAGACCCAGCCATACCACTCTTGGGCATATACCCAAGGAATGCTCAATCATACCACAAAGATACATGGTCAACTATGTTCATAGCAGCACTATTTGTAATAGCCAGAACCTGGAAACAACCTAGATGCCCGTCAACTGAAGAATGGATTAAGAAAATGTGGTACATATACACAATGGAGTACTACTCAGCAGAGAAAAACAATGACAGCATGAAATATGCAGGCAAATGGATGGAACTAGAAAATATCATCCTGAGTGAGGTAACCCAAACCCAGAAGGACAAACATGGTATATACTCACTCATAAGTGGATTCTAGATATAAAGCAAAGAACAATCAATCAGTCTGCAACCCACAGAACCAGGGAGGCTATATAGCAGGGGAGACCCTAGGATGACTGTGGCTTATAATAAGTTTTGGGTTTACCCAATTACTGGGCAAGCCTCAATGAAACATTTCACTATCAGGATAAGAATTTATACTATATCAAGCTAATAATAGAAAAGTAAATAAATTAATAATTTAAAAAATCAATGCTGACTATTTAAATAATTAAGCTTAATATAGCTTTCTTTTCAAATAATGTAGTAATATCAAAATCATTTTACTCTGAATAAATAGTGATAAACACAATAAATAACTTCACTGCTATTTGCTGGATTTTGATTAACTTCATCAAAAATAATGGTTTGGAAACTGATTTAGTTTCTATTTCATTATTGCTTTCCCACTTGGATCTGATCCACATCAACTCCTTTCTGCTTCCTTATTGCCTAAAACTGACATGATGAGGAAAAGGAATTAGGAAACCATGAATAAATGGCTTACTTTTCCTTTTCACACCAGGATCTCAGATTTTATTTTAATGAAAATGGTGTTGTCCTGAGGTTACGAGTGTGGCATAGTCTGTGGTTTAGAATGAATGGCATCACGTATATAAATGAAGAAGTCAGTGAGAAGCAGCAAATATCACTCTTTGGATTATGGAAGGTAGGGTTTGAATGAAGCTATACTATTTCCAAAAATCCCATTCTCCTATCTTCACTACTGTATTAGTTCAGACTCCCTGACTGTCCAGTTCTACTGGTACCTCCCATTTATAAGTTCTGTGGTTTTGGAGGACTCCAGGGGGCATGTTTCAACTTATAGGAAAGTGCTCCACACCACTATTTTTACTCAGATTCTTGTCCCTGACCTCAGCCCCCACTTACATCTTCTAGTGCCCTTCATTCCTGCCACATGGGCTCCCTGGGTGTGCAGGAGAAAGGTACCATGTGATATCTTTTGGTGAACCCAACTTCAGCATTACTACAGGAAATCAGGATTTACCTCCATTTCAAACACTTGGTCCTCTCACTTATCTTCTGTAATGTGTTCCCATTAACAGACCACCATTCTCCCGAGCCCTATCTCACCAACAGAGGCATACTATGAATTTATTATCTCACTCTTTTTTTATCTGAATGTGAACTTCATGAGGTCAGAGATTTACTTTTTAATTACTTTTATTTATTGCTGTGCTTCCAGTTGCTAGAATATTGTCTAGTAACAGTTAGGACTTAATAAATGCTTATTTTAATGAATATTAATGAAGAAATATGTATGTGGTAGATGTGTTGGGCATAATAATAGCACCATAAATGGTGACTATGATTATGAAAATAATTTTTTCTACAAAAGTCTGATTGTAAGTAAAACCCAGGGATTCGTTCAAATATAAAAGCTATGCTCTATATTGTAGAGTCAAAATTACAAGTGAATTACTCTAATAATACTTAGACAAGTTATTTCATTTCATTGAACATTAGTACTATAAAGTAGAACTGTCAACAGCGTGTAAGTGATTTTTTTTTCTTCACAAACTGAATGAAATGACAAGTTAGAAATGTCTATTACAGTGTTTGGTCTGAATCAATACAAATTTATTTTATTCCTGTTTCCTATCCATCATCTCTTAGTGTCCATTGGGAAGTATTTTGGATGCCTTCCATGTGCCAATCATCATGATTGTCATTAAGTATCAAATATAAGACTTAGTTCTTTCCATTCCTGAACTGGCAGTAATTCTCTGGGGAGAATTATCACATGCACATTAGTGAAACAAAAGTCTAGAAAGTAATACTAGAGAAAGCAAAATAATGGAACCACAGAGAAAAAGTAGCTACTGGATGAATTTATATAAAATGTCAAGATACTTCCTAAATTAGATCATGAAGGGCAGACATTACATGATCTCAGACATAAAGTAATCTTATTCTGTTAAAGTGGGTACCACAAGCAAACTACAGAAGCCAGAAAAGTAAGGGCAAATATGAAAATTTGTGAGAAACAGGGTATCTAGTATGTTAGGTAAATCTAGGCACTGTAAGAGATGAGCAAAGGGCATTTGGAAACCATGAGTAAATGATAAACTTATCATACCTTGGATCTCAAATTATCCCCATAGACAATGGTAGTGTAACCAAAGAAAAGAGTGCAGCATAGTCTCATCTGTGACTTAGAATGAATGCCATCATGTATGTAAATGATGTCAGTAAGAGGTAGCAAAACAAAACAAAACAAAAAAAATATCCTTTGGATTATGGAAGGTAGGATTTGGATGAAGTACACTGTTTCCAACATTACCATTCATTTAGTGCCACTATTGCATTCATTCAGGTTCACTGATTGTCCAGTTCTGCTGGAAACTCCCACTTATAAACTGTATGGCTCTGAGGGACTCATTCACGTACCTCAGCTTTCTTATCATCGGTAAGAATATAACTAAAACCTGTATTTTTTCACCAAAATGCAATTCTATTAAAGTAATAAAATTGTAAATTTAAGTTCACGTAACTTAGTGCTTTTGGTAAAAACATTTTCTGTATTAAAAAGACATATTATTAACGGAGGAGGCCAATTATCTAATAATTTTGTATTCTTTTAAACCTAATTAATACAAAGATTTAGTAAGACGTCCCTGCTTTTCATCAGTGTCAGTGGCAGCATTGATGGGGGAAACAAGTTAAAAAAGAGTCAGAAGCTTGATTGAGATAGAGCAGTAGCTATTGTGAAAGATGAAAGAGAGGCAGACTTTTGCTGTATTCTGCTTGTTACCGGAGGCAGATATTTTTTTAAGAAAATGTTTATATTCGGTTGCAAACTGAAAGCTTTCACCAATTAACCACTTCAGGCTCCATCTTGGCTTTTGATGCAAAGCAGACATATGCATAGCAGAACTGTAAGCATCTAGAATACTCCACTCTGACTATGCCCCTGGTAGAAAAACAAAATGGCATCTCTTTCTGCGGCTCTTATTATTATTTCTGGTAATTCTATTTCCTTCCATAAGTGTTATCTTTCAACAAAATTTATCCTTTTCTAATTCTAATTGAGAGTCTACTGCATGTATGAGCTAAAATGTAGATAAATTTTTTTATCACTCACCATGCAAACATATTCCATAGCGTCCATTTATGCTTTTTCATAGGTGGAAGTGTGTGTGTGTGTGTGTGTGTGTGTGTGTGTGTGTGTGTGTGTGTGTGTTTGTTCTCTTAATAACTACAATATTATTAAGAGAAAAGAGCAAAGTGTGTATATCTTTTTGTAACTAAGGTACATCACATAACGAATGGTACACTTCAAGTACTCAGCAGTGGCTCAAACAAATAAAATCATATAAGAACCAACAACTTAAATGGCCTTTAATCCTAAATGGCTTTTAGAAGCCACTACTTTATACCCTTTCCATTGGTTATTATTACCCACATTCCTTCTTCTCTTTCTGCAGTGCTAGCTTTGTTGAGTGTTGCTCTAAATCTTTACATGAGTTTAAATAATAGACACAGTTCAGTGATCATGATGTTAATTTCTGTTTAAAATGGATAACCTCAGGATCATGTGAGTTATGTGAGTTGCTGATGTCAAAATTGAAATAATCTTATAGATAAAAGCAGGAATTGTCTTCCATGATTCCTCCTTAAACTACATTGCTTCTTCAAAGGTTAACCCAAATGTTAATGGCTTAAAACACCACTTATCACAGTTCGGATGGCTCAGGAATCATCGGACAACTTTCCTGGTTCCTTGACCCCAGAGTGCATTCAGGCAGTCTTTGAGGTACTGTCTGAAATTATAATCACTCAAGTCTATTGTGTGGGAGACAACACTTCCAAAATCAGGCACTATTTGGATACTAGGATTCAGTACTGTGTGTATTGGGGGACTAAGAACACCTAAGCTCATTGGCTGGGTCAAAAACCACCTGGAGAGAATGAAATACTTTCCAAGGCAGGAAGAAGAGCCAGAGAGAGAGAACGTGAGCACAATGAAAGTCATGGTCTTTTCTACCCCATATCAGACTTGATAGCCTTTGTGCTATAGTCAATTCAATTTTTACTTAAGGGGAATGTGTAGATGTAACCAACCTTCTTATTAAATAAGAAACACAGAACCAATGCAAAGAAGAAAGCCAAGAGGTCAGAGCTAAGAGCTAAAACCTTACCCTTCCTCCTGCAGTGGTCCTACCTCTCCGAACTAGCTACCCCTGTGTTAAAGTCTTTATATAATGTTCCTGTTCTGCCTTCTCATTGGTTGTAAACCCAACCACATGACCGCCTCGTCACGGCCTGTCTGTATAGACCTCAGGTTTTCCATGATTGGTATTGAGATTAAAGGCATGTGTATCCAATAATGGCTGTATCCCTGAACACACAGAGACTTACCCAGCTCTGCCTACCAAGTGCTGGGATTACAAGTGTACGCCACCACTGCCCTGCTTTCCTATGGCTTGCTAATAGCTCTGACCCCCGGGCAACTTTATTTATTAACATACAAATAACATTTTAATACAAATAAAATATCACCATAGGAATGGGCTGCACAGGATGTAGATTCTAGCACCTGGAGCTCACATGGCATCTACTACATCTAACAAACACCCTGATTTTGCTCTTTTAATATTTTCATGACAATCTTTTTTTTATTAAACCCCAATCATTTTTTCCAATATCCAGCTTTGTGCAGGCACACATCAAGTCTGTAACAAATGACTTCTTTTCCTGTTCTTTTCAGTATATATTTATGTTATTATACTTCTCACCTTTATTCTCTTCTACATGCATCCTACCCTGTAATGCTGCTAATAATTCCTTTACCAATCTAATGTATATTTAAGTACCTACCATGTACCCAAAATTGTACTGGTGTTTTCAATTTACAAAATAATAAGGCCACAAAGGCAACTTTTAATCTCTAGCAATTTCAGTATAAATTCAATTATGCTGATTTTATAGTAGAAGCAATATTTTAAAACTTAATCCTATAATAATATTCTTATAAAATTAATCTTTGGTATAACATATATTTTAAGAATCATGGTATTCATTAGGCATATATTGGAGTTTTTAGAATGTGTCAGAATAAAATAGCTTTCTTGAAATACATTATTGCTCCTAATTTTGTTGTTCCTATTAATTTTTTGTTTGTATCATAAAACTGGCTGCAATGATTCAGATCCCCATTTATAATAATGGGTGAAACCAGACATTTATTGTAGCAACATTAACATCAACTAGATTAGTATATAACCACAACTAATGCATCCCCTCTCTTTCAATATTCCTGATAGATTATATTAAATAGAAATGTGTATAACTATAGTTCACATTAAATATAATGGCATATTCCCTTTGAAAATTGGGGGGGGGGGGTTTGCCTTTACTGTCAAATACATAACAAATTAACTTTAAGACCACTAAGCACAGAGCAATAGATGAAAAACAACTGCTTTAACACAGACCAAAATAGTGCATGAGGGTCCTACATATCATTCAACTTGAGCTCTGCTTCCCAGCCTAGGAAACATGGTACAGTTACTCCTAGTTAGCTGAACAAGCAGAGGATTTCTAATCAAGAGGCTAACCTTATAATTTTTATATTAGAGATTGAAAATAAAATCTGGATTTCAGTTATTAGATTAAAATAATTTAAAATAGACTAATTTAGAATGTATCTCCTTTTATCTAGAGTGGGCAAAATTGCTACTTGGTTTTAAGGTGGGTCAGAGATTGTCACAAGACATTTGAATATGCCTAAAGATATTATTGACTGCTGAGGCTTGAATGCTATTACTGTCATCTAGATTCAATTGTTTTTTACATTATGAGATGGCTATGAGTGTATGGGCTTAGAGGCAAAGTGATAAAATTTGAATGTGAAATGTCACCCACAGGCTCATGTGTTTGAACATTTGGTCTTCCAGTTGTGGAACTATTTGAGAAGGTTGTGGAAGCTTTAAGAGGCAAGGCCCAGTTAGTAGAAATAAATAGTTAGGGACCCATGAGTTATGGCTTTGCTGATAGTTCAGACCAGAGTCTTTCTGTGTTTCCACACACATTTAACAATACACATCTTGAGCTCTCTTTGCCATGCCAGGAGCACATGTTGACATGTGTCCACCACCATGAAAGTGCAAAGGGAAATAAACTCTTTGCTCCCTAAGTTTCTTCTTCTTAGGTGTTTGTATTCCAGAGATGAGAGACATGATTAATATATTAGTAAAGAACAGGGATGCTGTTAAATCTTCTGCAGTCCAGTCCATAGAACAGGCCAGTCAACCAGAAGTGTCAAGAGTACCAGGGCAGAAAACAGTGAAGAACAAAGTAGACACGAGAAGATGAGAAGAGAAATTAGATGCTGGTGTTCTCTCCCTAGGCAATGTAGAAAAACATCCAGGCATGAATAAAATATCCTGGCAAAATAAGGCCAAATCCCATTAGACCTGTGGGATATTTTCCAGCTGTAGTTCAAAGAAGAGAGCCTTACAAATATGTGTGCCTGGGCTAAAGAAAGGAACCTGCAGACATAAGGAGTGCTTAATTTCCTACAATACTACAGATGACATAAAGAGGTGCATGCTTCATAGACATTGAAGGAATTGTAGAGGCTAGATTGGAGCATGAGCTGAAAGGCAAACTACAAATCAACATGAAAAGAGTCCTCATCTCTCAGATGAGCGCACAAGTTCTGACCCCATGCGGAGAGCTTAGAAAGGCCAGAGCATGCATCAAGTTTGGCAGCAAGGCCAATGCAAAGGTACAGGAAGCCAGAAAGAGATTTAGGATGATTAAGTTCTCAGGATTCCACCCTCATGGACAAGATTGCCACCTTTATATTAAGTCTGTGATGTAAAAGGAGCCCTTTATTGTCATTCCACCTGCTCAGCGGGAATCTGTGGCTTAGTCCCATTTCTCTCTCTCTAAACCCTGCCCTCTCAGAAAAATCACCAAAAAGTTCAGTTCCACATTCTTGCCAGTTGTGGTGGCTCCTCCTCTGAAGCTGCTAACTGCCCAATCCCCACCTAAATTATATAGTTATAAGTGGGCACAAACCCAGCTTGTGGTGGACACACCAGCCCCTACCCTGCCTCTGAGGTATTTAAGCACCCTGCCTTAGATTGACCATGTGATTTTTTTCCTGCCCCTTCCCTGCTTTGATCTCTGGGGACTAGAGGAGTCCTACCTGGGAGTTGCTTCACACAGAATATACCTGGTCTTTTACTTTTTTAATTCATATTAATCTAGCTTACCGAGTTGGCTGAGAAACCTATTATTGGGGTACAGAAAACCTATTATCAACTCTTTTAGAAGTGAAGATATTTTGTCTCTACACAGATCCAAAAACAGGCGACATTTTGCAATCAGAGATTTCCAGCTATCAATTCTGACTGTACTTCAATGTTGCAATCTCACCAACAGTGATTAAGAATTCCCCTTTTTCCATGTCCTCTCCAGCATTTGTTGTCATGTTTTTTGTTTGTTGGTTTGTTAGTTGGTTAGTTGGTTGGTTTGCCATTCTGGTTTGGGTAAGATGAAATCTCAAAGTTATTTTGGTTTTCATATCTCTGATTACAAGGGACAATGAATATCTGTAAGAATTTTACTTAGTCATTTGTATTTCTTCTGTTGAGAACTCATTGTTCAGATCCATAGCTATTTTTTTTTTAATTTTTATTTTGCAATACAATTCAGTTCTACATATCAGCCAAGGATTCCCTTGTTCTCCCCGCTCCCGCCCCCTTCACCTTCTCCCCAGCCCGCTCCCCATTCCCATCTCCTCCAGGGCAAAGCCTTCCCCACAGACTGAGATCAACCTGGTAGACTCAGTCCAGGTAGGTCCAGTCCCCTCCTCCCAGGCCGAGCCAAGCGACCCTGCATAGGCCCCAGGTTTCAAACAGCCAACTCATGTAATGAGCACAGGACTCAGTCCCACTGCCTGCATGCCTCCCAAACAGATCAGGCCAATCAACTGTCTCACCCACTCAGAGGGCCTGATCCAGTTGGTGACCCCTCAGCCATTGGTTCATATTTCATGTGTTTCCGTTTGTTTGGCTATTTGTCCCTGTGCTTTATCCAACCTTGGTCTCAACAATTCTCGCTCATATAAACCCTCCTCATTCTCGCTAATTAGACTCCCAGAGATCCACTCGGGGC
Source organism: Peromyscus eremicus (assembly GCF_949786415.1). Lineage (NCBI taxonomy): Eukaryota > Metazoa > Chordata > Mammalia > Rodentia > Cricetidae > Peromyscus > Peromyscus eremicus. The sequence goes on along the minus strand of NC_081419.1, from coordinate 20,219,516 downwards.
CTAGTCATGGATCTCTGCATCCAGATCCCTCAGTAGTTGGATGAGGTTTCTAGCATGACAATTAGGGTGTTTGGCCATCCCATCACCAGAGTAGGTCAGTTCAGGCTGTCTCTCGACCATTGTCAGCAGTCTGTTGTGGGGGTATCTTTGTGGATTTCTGTGGGCCTCTCTAGCACTTTGCTTCTTTCTATTCTCATGTGGTCTTCATTTACCATGGTCTCCTATTCCTTGTTCTCCCTCTCTGTTGTTGATCCAGCTGGGATCTCCTGCTCCCCCAAGCTCTCTTTCCCTCGACCCTCGCCCTTCACTCCCCCCACTTATGTCCAGACTATTCATGTAGATCTCATTCCATTTCTCTGTCATTGGGCAATCCCCGTGTCTTTCTTGGGGTCCTGTTTTCCAGGTGTGAGTAGCAGTATTTTCTCATTTTTACTATTGTTTTGCTATTTGCTTTTTGAGTTTGTGGCATATTCTGAATAATTAATCTCTGTCAGATATATAGCTGGCAAACATTATCTCACATTATGTGGACTTCCTCTTTACTAGATTGTTTCTTTAGCTTGCAGATTTTTATTTAAATGAAGACTGACTTCTCAATTCTTGGGCAAATGGAATCCTACTCAGAACATCCTTTCCTATACAAATATCATGTAGGGTACTGCCTATGTTTTCTTCTACGTTTGATCCTTTGGAGTGAGTTTTTGTTCAAGGTAATAGACACCATTCTAATTTCATTTCATAAGTGTAGACTTCCAGTTTTTCCAGCACGATTTGTTGATTATTTCTCTTTTCCAAAACGTGATTTGGCATCTGCACAGCAGTATCTATGTGTAATAATATTTGAGTATTCATTTTGGTTGCATCCGTCTACATGTCTCATTTTTCTGCCAGTGTCATATGGTTTTTGTTACCATGAGTGTGATACATACTGGAAATCTGAAATCATAATCCCTCCAGCATTGTTCTTTTGCTTAGGTGTGCCTATCCTGGGCCATTTGTGAATGCATATGAATTTTAGGATACTTTTCATTGCTTTTATTTTTTTGTTTCTCTGAAGAATTATATAGGGATTTTAATTAGGATTGCTTTAAATTTGTAAATGTCTTTGGGTAGAATTTTAATTTTTATAAGGCTAATTCTACATATCAATGAATATGAGATGCCTTTCCATATTTTAGTGTCTTTCTTTATTTCTTTTTTTCAAAGGATTCCTTAAATTTTTTTGAAGTTTTTATTATAGAGAGCTTTCACCTCATTGGTGATATTTATTCCTATGTATTTAATTTTGTTTAAGGCTTTTGTGAATGGAAGGCATTTTTATAATGTCTTTCTGTATATTTTTGTTGATTTTTATAGAAAAACACTTGACTATTTCAAGCTGATTTGGTATCCTGCTGCATTGTTGAAATTATCATTTCTAGAAATTTTCTGGCTGAATTTGGGGTATCTCTAATGTATAATATCATGTCACCTAAAAATACAAATAGTTATATTTTTTTCTTTTATTATTTGGATTACTTTCATTTACTTCTCTTGCCTTGTTGAACCAACCTAGTGCTTTGTGCATAATATTACAAAGTAGTGTGTATAATAAGCAGCCTTGTCTCACTCCTGATTTCAGTGTGATTGCTTGTAGTTTTTTCTCCACTTAGGATGGGTTTCTCATTATAGCTTTTATTATGTTTAGGTAGGTCTCCTCTAGTCCTGCATTCCCTAGGATTTTTATCCTGAAAATATGTTGAATTTTGTCAAAAGCTTTTTCTGCGTATGTTGAAATGATCATTTGATTTTCTTCTTCATTACACCCACTTATGTACTTTCTTACATTTATTGCCTTATGTATGTTGAACATACCTAAATCTCTGGGACAACGCCCATGTGGTCACGGTGGGTACTATTTTTTATGTATGTCTGTATTTGCTTTATGTGTATCAAGGAATTGACTTCCCTCCTCTCTTTTTATGCCTGTGGATCCGGATGTAGCACTCAGCAACTGTTCCAGCTCCAGGATGTAGCACTCAGCAACTGTTCCAGCTCCAGGATGTAGCACTCAGCAACTGTTCCAGCTCCAGGATGTAGCACTCAGCAACTGTTCCAGCTCCAGGATGTAGCACTCAGCAGCTGTTCCAGCTCCAGGATGTAACACTCAGCAGCTATTCCAGCTCCATGAATGCCATCATGCTCATGTCACACTCCAACCATGATGATCATGGACCCACTCTTTGAGACTGGAAGCTAGTCCCAAAATAATGCTTTCTTTTAAAAGAGTTTCCTTGCTCATAGTGTCTCTTCACAGCAATAGTACAGTGACTAGGACAACATTTGGTAGATGAAGCATCCTGGGTAGGCACATAGGATATGCTTTCTGGTCTAAACCTGAAAGTTGTGAGATTGCCTGCAAGGCTTCTCAGACTGCATAGCAATGCTGAGTGTGGGAACCAGTCTCTGTGTGAGAATTGAAGTGGATTCAAGAGTCTTATGGATAAGAGGGCAGTAAACACCAAAGTGGTCCAGAGTATAGCCTGGCTGGACCTGGCGTGTAACTATGGTGTGCGTTGGTGGGATAACGTATAGCAGGGAGGGGAGCTGGGCAGGTAATTCTTGCCGACATTCAATGTGTGTCTTGACTTTGTTTATCAAACCATGAGAGATAGGGCCTTCTTGTAACTGATCTCTACTTTTGCTTCCCTTTATTTCTTCATTCCTAGAAGTTGTGTGGTTTATGATGTAAGGCAAGCTGTCAGTGATGTACACCTTTGGCATTATCCTCACCATCTGTTTCATCAACACTTAGCCTTTCTTTTCATATGGAGTTAAATATCTCTTGACCTGGAAATGTCCCATGACTGTTCTAGAGTAGGCTAAAAGCTACTGGAATACATTCCCTTAACACTCAACAAGATACTACAACTCTTTTTTTTCAAATTATTTATGCTTTTTTGAGAGCATGGTCTTTTTTTATGGATTGCTACCACCTCCCCAGTACTTAATACAATATTTGACATATTACAGGCATTGATAGATATTGATTTCTTTTACTGCTGGTTTAAACATGTTAAGATATGTAATAATATTCAAGTTCTAGCAGCTACTTACAGTCCTTTGCAAATATCTTCCGTTTTTTAATATTTGAAATGCTTTACTTTTGCTACACATTCACATATTATTTATAATTTTTAAGTCACATGGAAACAAATTAGCTTCTCATTTCTGGAAGAGCATAAAGTACAACTAATGGCATAACAGTATCAGATGGTTGGTCTTGAATATAAACTTGACTGTAATGAGAGATCAGCTAAATAGTGAACTTACACATTTCTGAATGTATTTTAGGGTTTTTTTTTTTCCCCAAAGAGGACTGATATGTTGTATAGCAACTGAGACGCAAAGAACTGCCCTGGATATCAATAACACTCAATAAAATAAGGTCCCAAATGGAATAAAGGCAGTATATCAATAACACTCAATAGAATAAGGTCCCAAATGGAATAAAAGCAGTAAAAAGGAAGCCATCCCATATGTATTGGTTCCATTCTTGTCTATTGCTACTGAAATCTTCAGTAAATATCAGACTCCAGTTTCCCCGGGCTCTTAATGTGGATTCTGTATTAACTTCAGGGAGATTCCAGACCTTCAACATTGAATTGAAATTTCAAATTGGTATCCCTGTTCTGAGGCTCACAAATTCTTAGTCTAAATACCTACTATGATTTCTGGCTGTCCAGTCTATATATGATCATTTTTGTATTGTCCAGTGTATATTCTCTGCCTTTAAAGAATTATAACTAATGAAAGTTGGAATGGTAAATTTGGTATGTCTGAACATCAGAAGTGCAGGGCCAAACTTTGGGTTGTTACATAGGAACAGCTACATTAATTGCACATTGCAAAATATTCTCTTGGTTCTCCTTGAATGAGGAAAAATGTTTACTTCAAACAAACCAAAAAAAAAAAATAGAGAGAGAGAAGGAAGATCATACGTTTTTGAAGCTGGGACAAACAAATCAATGTGTTGCTGTTGCTAAATTTATGATCTTAGAAATAACATCTAGGTGACTGCATCTTACCAAAAAAACAAAGCCCCTCCCCCCAAAAAAAAGATAATACATAGCTACTTGTACTTTTCCAAAGATGTTTTAGCCTAGACTTTTAGTTTTGTGAATAGAAGATAACTGGTTCCTTTTTTTGTGTGTGTTTGTTTGATTTTTGCTGGGCTTTTTTGTGTGTTTGTTTGTTGTTGTTGTTGTTTTAATACAGGATTTCTCTGTGTAGCACTGGCCATCCTGGAACTCTTTCTGTAGACAAGTTTGACCTTGGACTCAGCCATTCAGCTGCTTTAGCCTCTGGTGTTCTGGGATTAAAGGCATGCACCACCACCTCCCAACAATAACTGGTTTCTTAAAGGCACCTCATACTGTCCTATCAGATCCTCACATGGTTTTCTGGTATTGTTTTTTATCTGTTTGTTTGGTTGTTTTGTTTTGGCCTGTTTTGAGGCTTCAGAGATTTAGTATATCCTTAGTCATTATTATATCCCTAATATCCTACTAAGAGAATGTTATGTGACGTTTGCTTCAGTCCTAATAGTTAATTTGTAACCATCTCAATACCAAAATACTAAAAAATGAAAGTGTTTCTTCAAAGCAAAGAATCTTATTAAAAAGAATTTGTGAATACAGATAAAAAAGGACATATCCTTTCTCTTTCTTAAGAAGAATCAAGGGAAATAAGCTCTATTGGATGCCAGCATCAAAATATTTATTCTGACTTATACAGTTGTTGAAGCACCAAGTTAAATAGAATAAAAGTGTTAAGACTAAATTTTTCACCATGGAACTGATGACTTAAGGTGATATGAGTCAGTTTTTTTTCATTCCACTATATCACTTCATGATGTTGAAATCATTATTAATCACCAGTTGATATGCCAATTCGGATGGTGGAAATTTCACAAGACTCACAGAGATTAACCACATACGAGTGTGATCATTATCACAAACTGAGTGATCTGCCTTAAAACCATACACATACAAGAACATTAAATATGTTAAGCATGTTGTATTTGTTTATTTATATTTAAATATTCATTTAATAATATTAAAGAAAATGCAATAGAAATACTATAAGAAAGAACAAGGAGAACTTTTATGTAGAGGAGAGAACAATGGAAGGTCAGTTCAGATACAACTGTGGATTGGAAATGATCAATGTATCTTATACACATGTTTGAAATGTCATAATGAAACCTATTATTTTCTATAGTTAATGAAAATGAATATAATTGGAACATAAAAGAATTATATATCTTACCATTAAAAATCTGATATTCTTAAAGCCCTATCCTTTGAAACTGATTCCTGTAATTTGCTTCTGATCATCCCTTCACCTGACTTCCTGACATTCATCTCAATTTTACATTGTGCATAAGATATACCGAAATAGCTGTGATTCTCAAATAGCCAGGATTTCATGACCTAGTACTTCTAAGTAAAGTTTATCATCCCATCTATGCACATTAAACTTCTGTCTATTCACTTAAAAACATTTATTAAATATTTTCTATATGTTGTATCAAAAGAAACTTCTTGGTACATAGAGCCTTAAAGCTATACTCTCTTTCCTTAGAAAGTATAAAACCTTATAAAAAATAGCTTTTTTTTTAAATGCTCCAAGATGATGTGATGGGTATAATACAAATGGAGATAGTTGAAAGTGAGTTGGAAGATGCTGAAAAGATGATCAGATGTGAAAAATTATTCAGAAAAGAAATACTTCAACTGAGTCTCACATGAGGTTTTTAGGCTGAGAGAGTATGGAGGTAACGATTATGAAACATTATGGAATGTCAGATAAAATAATTTGAGGAATTAGAAAATAATGAGTTCTGGAAATGTAGACATTAATCTGATTGCAGGCTTGTCTGATTTGTCATTTATGAAGATGTTTTAACCTTCAGAAACTCAATTTTCTCATCTACAGAAGGCATGTAAGACATACTTCTCAAACATCTAGCTTAGTGAGGCACCCTGACCCACCTTATCTATGCACCCTAACAACATGCCTGATCTTGCTTAGGTCGTATATCCAATGCCCTGAACTAGCATGGCCACTCAGACCTATGCCAAATCCAATCTCCAGACTTCTGTATAAACTCACTCTGCCTACATCTGACAGTAAGGTAAGGATCTCTTACAACATATCCAGTCTCTTCACTCAACCAGATCTACTGCTACCCTCCAAGTTTGAACCAAGATGTGCATTCTGCACCCTGTCTGCCTGATTTAATTCTGCATAAGCCCTTTACAATCTCTGGGCCTAATCTCCTCACACATTGTCTTTTCTCCAACAAATTCTTCTATCTATATCAGATGTATGAAAAGCAAAAGAAACCCACATACCTACATATCATTGCAAAATATATGAGCAACATGAAATATCAAGCCTGTATCCCCCATTCAAAGCTTATCAGTAGAAATGCTTACCACTGGGAATAACATAGATGAACCTCAAGACACATAATTAAAAGAACAACCATTAACTTTATCATAAAAGTCAAGTGTAGATGTAACCAACTGTCTTATTAAATAAGAAACACAGAACCAATGCAAAGAAGAAAGCCAAGAGGTCAGAGCTAAGAGCTAAAACCTTACCCTTCCTCCTGCGGTGGTCCTACCTCTCTGAAAGAGAGCTACCCCTGTGTTAAAGTCTTTATATAGACTTTCTGTTCTGCCTTCTCATTGGTTGTAAACCCAACCACATGACCGTCTCGTCACTGCCTATCTGTATAGACCTCCAGGTCTTCTATGGTTGGTATTGAGATTAAAGGCATGTATATCCAATGCTGGCTGTATCCCTGAACACACAGAGATCTACCTAGCTCTGCCTACCAAGTGCTGGGATTACAAGCATACGCCACCACCGCCTGGCTTTCCTATGGCTTGCTAATAGCTCTGACCCCTGGGCAACTTTATTTATTAACATACAAATAACATTTTAATACAAATAAAATATCACCATAGTCAAGGACTTTAAACATGACATAAGAAACAGCTCAATGAATTTAAGGAGAAAGAACTTAAGAAAAAATGCCTGAGTGATTCCCAAGAAAATACAAACATAAACCTGAAAGAAATGAGGAAGATAATCCAGGAATTCAGAACTTAAATAAATAGTGAGAAACATCAGAGAAGACTCAAACTGACCTGAAGTTAGAGTTGAAAAATGCAATAAACTAACTAGAAAACACAAACAAAATCTTACAAATAAAATGGATCAAGCCAAAGATAGAATGTCAGAACTGAAAGCCAAAGTAGAAGACCTAGAACAAATAAAGAATGTGAAAAAAATTAATATGCCAGAAAGGAACATACAGGCATGAGACACCATGAGAAACCAAACCTTTGAAGTATAGTTATAAATAAGGGAGAAGAATCACAAGACAATTGCATAGAGCAGAACTACAATAATGTCACTGCACATGTTTAAACCCTGTTGATTTTGAAATTAACCATGAAATAAGCTCATTGGTCTGTATAGTGCAACCCATCAAATGCTGGTGTTGTGGGCTTAACATACATTTTAGTATCTATATTGTTTGTGGCATTCGTATAGATGATTATATTATATTTAAAGTTTATTAAAACTGGACCATCAAAGGCTTGGAGAGAAAATACGTGTAAGCACATAATGTACGGAAGTACTGCCAATCAGATTCCCAGCTGAAGATGTTTACTGATGTTTCCAGTGCACTGCACAGAAAAGCTGCAGCACAGTTGTAATTTGCCCAGAGCATTGGAACTGCTAGTTCTTTTAAATGAATGAGCCTCAAAAACAAATTAAGTGAAATTATTATCTTCCTTCCTAGCTGTCAAGAGCTCCAAAGTGTTCATTTCCAGTGACGCTTAGTGCAATCTTACTCCACCCTCTTCAGAATAAGGTCCAAATCCTATTGAAATGCTAATGAAAGTAATTAGGGTGTATCTTTTTTGAACTTCTTTTGTCTTTGACTTTAAATTCCTCCTATTTGAGGTGCTGATTTCATTTTATTTACTTATTCCCAACTTTATAGATCCTTTGTACCGAGGGGTGGAAGCAATGATGAGGAAGGAGGGGGAAGACAAAGAGATATTATTTCAGTCTCTATCTTTTTAAAAGTAATAAATCTTCTTTAGATGTTCATTCCACATGGATGGCACAATTTTGTGTGCAGTACAATGTGAAGAACTGAATAACAAAAGGAGTCTAAGAGGATTATCAATTCTAAGCTAGACAAGTAGACCCCAGTTCCTACAGATTCTGGGAAAGCAATGAGGTCTTGGCTACATTTAGGCAAGAAAACTCACTAATAACCAGAAAGGAGCTTTGGATGAAGGTTAATTTTCCTGTTTCAAGTGGTCTTTTCTGCTTCATTCCTCAATTATTTGCTTTAATATGTTTTTAATGTGGAAATGAAATCTACAAATGAGAGTAAGCAACTTTAATAAAAAAACATTTTGGTATATACATATTCAGAGTGTACTCAGTAATTTCAGGATTCAGAAATCTTTCAGACCTCAGACCTGGAAGGAATTCAGAATGAGCCCCCAACCAAAAGTCTGAGAAGTGATTCTTGGAGGCAGAAATCAGAAGTCAAGCACCAGAACTGAAGTTAGCTAAGAAATGGTCGCAACCTGGCACACATTTCTTAAATAGCAAAGCTCTTTATGTCTCTTTGCAAAAAGGTACTGAGAGTCCAAACAAGGAAGAATTGGAACCAACCATTCAAAAATGGATGTCTAGTAAAAGCTAGCTCCATTGATCAATGAATTTTTTTAAACCAAAAGTGAAAATCCTATACAGAGTACATTCGACCAAAAGACAACTGACTTATGAAGAGAGACAAGTTGAGCATTTTGCCTTTCCAAAAGGTAAAACCCCAACCCCCAACAAATCAACAATCAGCAGGTTCTTTTTCTATTGTCACTAGATAAATTGGAGGCCCGTCTTTGGGTTCTAAGTCTGATTAATAAAGCAATTTAACAACAGACTCAGAAAGTTCAAGGACAATTTAACAGAGTTTAGGAGAAAAACCTCAGGGCAGGCAAGTTGTAAGGATAGTTGACTGCCAAAAGGGGAGAGAGAAGAAGAGAATGCCTTGTCTTTTGAATTAGGCATTAAGTTAGCAATGAAAGTCAGACAAGCAGCCACAGATTCAGAGGAAGAGTGAGAAAGCCAGATCATGAGGGAAAAGATGTGCATGCTTGGGAAGTATCCAGAGACAGAAAAGTAAGGAAAAGGGAGAAAGGTGTGCTTTTCTGAGGCAAGACTCAGAAAATATTGCAGACCACAGAGCAGAGGTTGCACAGATGATTCATGTGAAAGGCAAGAGCTTCAGAGAAGAAAAAGTCCACTATCACATTTAAGGGGTATTGATTCCTCCCTTCTCTTTAGCTTGGCTTTCAGTGAATCAGTCTTCTTGGATTGTGGTCTCTTGGCCAGGTGATTGACAGGCCTAGCTATATTAACTCTTTTGTTTTGCATAACTTGGAACATTAGTTCTTCACCCAGAGCTGGAGATAGAATTTGCCTTTAAGGGTCTCAACACAGTCCAGGTAAGGTACAACTATTCATACTATAATATAAACTTAAGGAGTGGCTGATTTTTAAATTGCAAGTGTTACTTGGGAAACAAAAGTTGTGGACCAATGTCAAAATAGCCTTAGGCTACTGCAACACTGCCCTATAAATTCCACCATTAGTGTCAATCAGGGGGCCGATTTGAGTTCCATTTTATCTCTGGGTTTCCTTGCTGATTGAACACAATAAAACTTATATCCTTTGTGAAAACCTAGGCCATAAGTTTTGGCTTCCAGAATGATTGTAGGGCAGTAAAAAATTTCCCAGTACTGTGATTTATTAGTCACTTTTCTCAATCTTGACACATAATATTGTCTAGGAACAGCAACTTAAGGGAATAAGGAATTATTCAGGATTAAGAAGGAATGAAGTCCATCATGGTAGGAAGGAATGGTAATGGAAACATAAGGCATGTAGTCATATTATGTCCACAGTCTGAAAGCAAGAAGAGATGAACACTGGTGGTCAGTTGGCTTTCTCCTTTCTTTTTATTAGGTCCTGGACTTCCCCATCTGGGAAGATTCCACTAACACTAGAGGAATATCTTTCTTACTCAGTTGAACCTCTCCGGAAACCATCTCTATCAGAAATACCTGTGTCTCAAAGATGATTTCGATGCATTCAAAATGCTAGCAAAGTTTAAATGCTACATATAACTATCTGAACACTCAAATCTGGGCCTTTGATATATTTGGATATTTACTAGCAAAATAATTAGTAGTTAAAAGTTATGTCCATGTTTACTTTGGACATTAGTTTATTTGTGGCAACCCCATACATAAGAATATTCTCAATGTCCTGAACATTCAATCATTCATATATATCTGAATATATAGTTGCTTATACACATATATAAATATATAATTATGCATTTATATATAATAATTAAATATGTACATATATATCACTAAATTTAAGACCATATGTCAGAAATCAATTAAAATCTACCTAAATAAACAAAGCATATTTTTAAAGGAATTACAACAAATGGAGGGCAAATTAGCATGAAAATACATGGTCATCAGCATTGTAGAATTCTATCCTGGTGCAGTATAGATATTTTCTATAGACATGGCAGCAGCAGCAGCATTCTGAACCAGAACAGTAGAGATTACCCACATTTAAGACTTTCATAAAATCAAACAAATTAACATGCCCTGTGGAAGATAAGAATACTCACAAAGCTTATATGAAATCCTCATTGGTCCCTTCCTATTTCTCATGTTCTGATTCCTCCTATATATGATGCTTTAAAAAAAGAAAATTGAATAGAGTGGGAATTATTGGAACTTTAGCTGCTTATCAGTCACCAGAACATATCTCGTCAGCAAAGTAGGCATCTAATTACTCATGTTTTTGTAAGTAGCAATAGGAAACTTACCAATTCACCAAGCTGGATGTGAATGGAGTCATTTCTTTGGTTTGTTGCTGCACACTTCTTTAATTTTTATTTCATCTTATTTTGATTTATAAGTTTTCATACAATATATTTTGGTCATATTCTTTCCCCTCCCACAGCTTCCCACAGGTCCTTCCCTACTTCTCTACCAAAACAGCTTCATATTCTTCCTCAGAAAAATTAAAAAGTAAACAGTCAAAGCCTCCGAATAAAAAACACAACTAAACAAAAGCCAAAAATCCAAAAGACAAAACAAAGAACAAAAACACATACATAAAAAGAAACATGGATTCTTCATACAAAGAAACATTCCTGAGTGTGCTTGGTATAACTAGTGTCACTCCTTCAGAGAAACTGATTTTAACTCTCCACCAGGTATCAATTGCAAATACCTCCTTGTTAAGAAGTAGGACTTTGTACCCACTTCCGATTCTCCACACTGGGATTTTGTCTGACTCGAACTCTGTGAGTTCATATGAGTATCAGCCCTATTGGTTCTGGAAAATACTGTTTCCTTGAGGTTATGCATGACATCTGGCTCTTAACAATCTTTCTGCCATCTCTTCAACATATGTCCCTGAACCTTGAGGAGAGGGCTTTGATAAAGACATTCCATTTAGGGATGAGTGTTTCAAAATCTCCAACACTCTGCCCATTGCTCTATTGTGCATCTCTGTGTTATCTGTAATCTACTGCAAGAAGAAGCTTCTTTAATATGGACTGAGCTAAGCCCTGACCTATAGGTACAGTAATATGCCATTGAGACTAGTTTTTTTGCTATGTTCATTTAGCAGAATAGAGGTAGTAGGTTTTCCCGTAGGGCCCATGACCTCAATAGTCTCAGGTTCATGGCCTTGCTAAGAGTCTCAGGTATGGGTTTCAGTGAACACGTTCCAGCAGTGAACAAATGTTCCTCTATTCATTCCAGCATTTGTCATCATTTGCTTTTTGGATCATAGCCATTCTGACTGGGGTAATATGAAATCACAAAGTAATTTACTTTCCATTTCCCTGATATCTAAGGATGTTAAACAGTTCTCACAAATGAAAGTATAATAAACTTCACTTTAAAAATCATGCTCTGTGATCTGTGAATTTTATTCTTCCAATTCTCTGGGAGAACCATAAACTCAAGCTCAGGGCAGCTTGGATGTCTGCATAAATTTTCAAACCAAGCTCATCAAAAGCTAAGAAAGGCTCTATCATTCCAGAGACACCCCAATATTCTGGTATAATTTCAATAAGGAGGGATGAAGATGAACCTTTAATTTTCTGTTTTCATTTATCCGTTTAAATATTTTAATTTTTTGAATCATGTTTTACATGATATTTGTATGAAGGAAAGAAGAGAATAAATAACAACTAATTACCACAAGATACCTACTTTAGAAAGAGAGTCTTTAAAGGTTATTTTTGCTCTCAAGATCTAGTGAATTAAACACCATAAACACTGTATTATTAAGTGATAATGAAAGCAGGAAAGAAAATACACTAATGTTTATCACTCATATAAAGCAAAAATAGACTTTGCTAACCCTTCCCCCTCCCTGATTGCTCAAGAAAAAGCTCTGTCATTTCCTGTGTTTGAGTCTCACCAAAACAAAGATATAACAAATATTAAAGGCAGTGAATCACTATTGGTATTGGCTAAATATCCTTATCTTTGCCATACTTATGTAGTTCACTTTTTTTTTTAAAGATTTTCAAGATAGGGTTTCTCTGTGTAGCTTTGGTGCCTTTCCTGGAACTCACTCTGTAGCCCAGGCTGGCCTCAAACTCACAGAGATCCGCTGCCTTGACCTCCCAAGTACTGGTATTAAAGGTGTGTGCCACTACCGCCTGGCTTCACTGATTGATGTCTTATAATGCTCAATGGCAAAATCAATGCTTGCTGCTGTTGTTTGCTTTGTTTTGTGTTGATACCCTGAACTTACAGACTTCTTTGGAAACTTGGAGTTGTATACTAGGGTTTGAATAAGAAATACCACACTCAGCTCATGTATTTGTCTACTTGATCCTCAGTTGGTGGTACTGTTTGGGGGGAAGGGGTTTGGAGGTGAGAGTCTTGCTGAAGGAATTATGTAAGAGAGTGCAGATCTTGAGATATTAAAACCTCACTTTTCTTGTAGTTTGTTCTTTCTGCTTTATGCTATCTTTTGAAATGTGAGTTCTCAGCTCTCAGCTGCCTGGCCTTGTTACCACATTTGTTGCATGCTGTTGTTATGCCCAGATTACGGGGACCCTCAAAAGACTACCATGGAGATGGGATCCCATGCAAAAGCAAAGGGCCTTTATTTCAAGCTCCAGGGCTTGGACCCTCTGTCTGTCCAACACAGCAGTGAGCAGAGAGCCCCGAGCTCGGGTGGGGTGGGGTTTCTATCATAGCAGAAGTTGGGATGAGGGGATTTCCAGGGTTCAGGACCCTAATTGGCTGACAATTGTCTCGGGATATCTGGTAAGAAGGGGAAGTAGGTGTGTACTAGGTTCAAGGACATCTTGGCCACCTTATCTAGTGGTTGGAATGTTTAGGATGTTAGGTATTTCCCCATCCCTGTGGATCTTTGGGTGGTGTCCTAGATCTGGGTGTTGCCTGCCAGTAGCCTGTCACAGATGCTGTGTTTAGGCCCCTAAGCCTGTCATGGCAGCTGTGTGGTCAAGCTGTATTGAGGTCCATCCACAGTGTCTTTGCTGTGACATTATGAATGTTAGCCCTCTAGTACTGTAAGCCAAAATAAATGCTGTTGTGTTTAAGTTGCCTTGGACATAGTGTTCTGTCACAGTGACAGAAAAGTGACAAAAACAATACTCAAATCTACAGATTCAGAACTAGCATTCAGAAATAAAAAGATAAACAGCGTCTGTCTTTCTGGGTCAGGGTTCCCTGACATAGTATAAATTTTTTCACATTCATCCATTTATCTGCAAATTTCATACCCTTCCCTTTTTTACAGGTATACAAAATTGTATTATTTATATATGGGAGTGGTTTGGGGGTGGGTGGGTGTGCTCGTGTGTGTACGTGTACCATATTTCATTTTTCCATTCATCAGTTGGAAGGTGTTTAGATTGTTTTCAAATACTTTTCATAGCTATTGTGAATAGGTGCAAAGAAAGAGGCAAAAATAAATAAATAAAATAAAATAAAAAAACAAAAAACAATCCCTGCACTGAATATCTAGTACTTTGGGTAACTCCTATGGAAAGTTATAACTGAATCTTTTCTGGTGGAGTTTCTATAGCCTTTTCTGTATATAAACTTCTATTATTCGCAAATAAGGATAATTTGACTTCTTTCTTTTATATTTCTATCCCCTCCATGTCCTTCAGATTGAAAAAAAAATGGCCATTTCTTTTAGCTTTTCTAATTTGGTGGAGTACAAATTTTGAAAGTATGTCTTTGATTCTCTGGATGTTTTCAGTGTCATTCCTATGGTTGTTAATTGGATATTCTCTCTCCATATTTTAGTTAATTTGTATAAGAGTTTGTCAATCTTATTGATTTTTGTCAACTCCTTGTTTCATTGATTCTTTGTAATTTTTCTTGTTTCTATTTGATTGATTTCGGGCATGATTTGACTATTTCTTGCCAAGGACTGAGGTGTATACAACAGGTCACAACTAGTGTTTGACAAGTCGACCCACCAGAAGTATAACTTCCTGATGGGGAGCCCCACCTGGCTAAGCTGTGAAGTCACTGGCTGTGGAAAACGGTTGTTTTCTGTTTCTAAATTTCTTATTTGCCACCATTATAACTCCCTAAAAGAACAGCTGTGGGGGTGATTTTCACAGCCCTTTGGTAGTATGTTTTATATCTTTGGATATACTAATAGTTGTGGGTGGTCAGGTTATGATTTCTGTTTAAGCTGTATAATTTTGATCTATAGAAACAATACTAGGATATTTCACATTACTCAGACTGACACAAGATTCTCAGTCACAAAGACAGCCTTTTACACAGACAGCTAATTTTGGACTTCAGAACAATTGAAAACAGATTAAACTGCCCTGCAGAAAATATACAAAGATTATTTCCCAGGTGTTGTTTATTGCTAAATCAAGGCCAGGCTGTTTACACTGAGATATTGCTCCTTACAGTAGCTCACTTTCTGCATGTACTCTGACTGCTCAAGGTTCAGCCAATTGTTTACTGTCTGGGATCCCTCACCAGTTTAGAGCTACATGCATGGGTCAATGTGACTAGCTTAAGAGAAACTGCGAGACTTATCTTGTGTTGTGAGAATGAGTAGGGCCCTGAAAAAGTAACATAATTGTCCAGAGTTAGGCTGTGAGGGAGCAGCAGTGGCAGTATGAAGAGAGATGGCTGTGTAGAGCTATGTGAGAGCTGCTGCAGAATGTGAGTAAAGTGTGTGTGTGTGTGTGTGTGTGTGTGTGTGTGTGTGTGTGTGTGTAGTGAAGGATGAAGAAAAATCATGAGAAGTGTGAGGGAGTAAGTCGGTGAAAGAGTGTGTGAGTTAAGAGTGAGTGAATAATGAAGTATGTGTGTGAGTGAGCATGAGAGAGAGACAGAGAGAGAGAGAGAGAGAGAGAGAGAGAGAGAGAGAGAGAGAGAGAGCACTGTGTGTGAGAGCTGATGCTGTGTAGAGCAGTTATGCCTAGGAACTGTGTAAAGTGCTGATGGTGAGAGAGCTATGGAAATGAGATGTTTAGCTGTGGCTGTGAGGAGATTTGCAATGGTGTGGAGTCAAGGAAGATGGAGCTGCATAGAAAAGAGCTATAGAAGGAGTGTATATAAAAAAGATGGGTAGCCATGTGAGAAATGTATGTGTGCAATGATAGGTAGCTGTATGCAGCAGTGTGGAGATATGAAGCTGTGTGGAAACAGAAAGAGTCAGAGACCATTTTTAAGATGAAGTAAAAGAGAAAGTTATCAGCAGAAAGCATGTGTGTTTCAGTATTCCTACGTATGCTCAGATAAAGACATTTCCCATCCCTGACTACTCCGAGGCATTTCTCTTACTACCCTGAGCTGATTGTGAGAGCTGGTCTGTCATGGTCCTCAATATCTCATTGTCTGCTCCTTTTAAGTGATTTCTTTTTTGTTCTAGAGCTTTCAGGTATGCTATTAAGTTGTAAGTTGAGTCTCTCTCTCTCTCTTTTTTTTAATGTAGGCACTTAGTACTACGAACTTGCCTCTTTGAATTGCCTTCATTGTGCCTCATTAGTTGAGTATGTTGCATATTCATTTTCCCTCAGTTGTGCAGGTATAGTCTTCAGCAATGGGAACTTGCTTTTAGTTTGTGGAAAGGAACCTATTGTCTTGGCAATAACTTGGGTTGTTTGGGGACTTACATGGTACCTCTTTGGACAAAAGCTCAATTAGAATAATCTAGTCCCACTCCTGGAAGTACTATTTGGTGACAAGAGGTGGCCAGGTGGGGCTATGTCTCCCTCATGATTTTAAGAACTCATTAGAATCATCCTCATATATTTTAGGAAGTTTCCACTATACTAGGTTCAAATACCCTTTAATTCTACCTGTCCTTCGTGCATTCCCTCCCTCAATCCCATCTCCCCTCCCCCTCACCACCTGATCCTCCATTTCCCATCTTGTTCTCCCCTGGCTTCAGTTCACCCATAAAATATATTCTATTTCTGTCCCCCAGGGTGTAGTTGGAAGATTTCCTGTGTTCCACCTGGTCTGCAGCCACTCAGACCCAAGTAAACACACCCAGGTTTACATTAATTAAAACTGCTCAGCCATTAGCTCAGACTTACTACTGACTAGCTCTTACACTTAAACTCAGGCCACTTCTGTTAATCTATATTTTGCCACATGTTCCTTGGCTTTACATGCTGCTCCCTGGACAGAGGGGACTGTGCCCTGACTTAGCCTTCCTCTTCCCAGAATTTCCCTTGTCTGCTTATCCTGCCTATATATTGGCCACTACTGGCCAATCAGCATTTTATTTATCAACCAATTGGAGCAACACATATTCACAGCATACAAAACGGCATTCCACAGTACTTCCCCTTTTCTGTCTAATCAAAAAGGAAGGTTTTAACTTTAATGTAGTAAAATTACATATAATAGAACAGTTATCAAACAAGAATTACAGTTACAGGGGCTAGAGAGATGGCCTAGTGGTTAAGAGCACTGACTGCTCCTGCAGAGGACCCAGGTTCAATTCTTAGCACACACATGGCAGCTCACAACTGTTTGTAACTTCAGTTCCAAGGGATCCAACACCTGAACACAGACACACATGCTGGCAAAACACCAATGCACATAAAATAAAGATAAATAATTTATTGTTGTTAAAAAGAAAAAGAATTACAGTTACAATATCTAGTCTATTTGTATTTGGCAAAATTAAAGAAAATATTTTATCTATCCTATATTTGTGAGTCTAAAGTTTCATATCTAATTTATCTTTTATTATAACCAAGGAAAAGTATAAATATCTAGTCTTTAACTACATCAAAGACCTGCCATGGACTGGCCCATCGGAGGTACCACGACCATAGGGGGACCAGAGCTTGGGTAGTCAGGAAGGCAAGGATTCGGCAAATAACAGACAGACAACACACTCAGAAGTGGTTTGAATCTGCTGCAGTTTTACTTCTGCAAATCAGTAGTTTATATACAGAAAAGAAAACTATCAAGTCATACAAGGAACAACAAGAGCTTGGCAATAATTCAATTACATCATCTTTAAAAAACAGCAAGCATACAATTATTAATCGGTGCTAGACATATCCCTTCACCCACAAGAACTTTATGACCCAAAGAGCAGTCTGTGTTTTTTAAACTTAGTACAGTCCCTAGACTTGTGTAGGCTTCTTGCAGCTGTGTCCTTCATCTTTATCTCAGCTGCTTGCTAGTTTATTATGCACTTCTACTTTTCTGGTTCTCATGACCCACTTAGCTAATTTGGATGCTGTAGATCCTCCCTAAGTCTTTCTTCAGTTCTTTTTATCACATATCTGTTTTAATATAAAACCTTTTTACTTGCTGGAATATGGACTCTTGTACTTTTACTCCTGTAAGGGGAAGGGGTTCTGCTGTAGTCCTTAAGTTTCCCATGCTGAACTTCCTCAATGGAGGGGCCCACCATCTGCCTCCTATGAGATGAAGTTTTCTGCCATAAATCACTTTAGTTGGGATTCCTAAAGGATTCCTAGTGGGTGAGTGTTCATTCCCTAGAAGTGCCTGAACTATTATACTTTCTATTATCTAGCGGCTTGAGGTCTTTAAGGAAAAGCTCATTCTGCTATATCTAAATAAGGTCCATGTCCAGCTACCCCTTTCCTCCATAGTTCATAACCCAAGCATTCATTAGTTTTGGCTGTGTTTTATAGATTAATTAGAACATTATCAGAAAAGCAGTTATACTGAACCCATAGCCCAGAGAACTCATGATCTGTGAAGCACGTCTCCTTCAAGAAGGAGGCATAACATGGGCACTCTGTGAGGGACCTCCAGGGAGCTTAGTCCTGTGGGACACATATCTCCTGTCTGCTATTATTGACATTGTTTATGTCACACAGATGACACTGGAGTTGGTGTGGCAAAGACCTCAGAAGGATATAATTTTACCAAAGTAAACAAGAAGAATATTGTAAGCAACTTCCAAAAATCTAGAATGACAGAGACAGCTGGCTGCCTGGACAGTCATCTAAATTTCCTCTGTAATGTTGGGCCATCCATTCTTCAGCCTATAGGTCTAGAGTCTCTCAGTCACTTCTCTCTGTGTCCTGTAGAATATCTGGCATTTTCCTCTGTGAAGCAGGAATCTGAAGGACCATTTTGCCTTGCAAAGTTCAGTGGTCACCTTCCCATGGGTCCTGCGTGTCCTGTCAACACAACATTTTGTCAATCAGTACAAGCAAGAACAGTTCTTGCCCAAATGGCTATTTTTGCCAAGAAGAAGATAAACTCAATATGGAGTATTTTCGATGCCCATCTTTCTCTTTGAAGTAAATTGGTGCTGCCAGGAGCAGACATGTCTCACTATCCAGAAAGTCTAAATTTTTAAAACATTTTAAATGCCATATTCTGTAGGTCTTTGAAGTGTTTGAAGATTACCTACCTAATTGAAATATATCTATGTATACCTAGAAAACTTAACTAACATTACTATAAGTTTGATTATCACAGAAGGCTAATTATTAATCTGTATTTCTCAATTATACACTACAATTTCAAATGAGTTGCACAAACAAAATACTTTAAACAAGAGTGGAAATATACATATGGTATAACAAAATTAACTTTAAATTTGTATCAATAAATTGAAATCCACAGCATTGTAAAACATTTCAAACAAGTTGTTGCTCTTTAAAAGTAGATTCAATAATCTACCCTTTCATCCTATCATATCTATACCATCCCCTTTTCTTCTTTAGAATGAGATTGCCTTTATAATCAACCCCCTTGAAATAAAAATAAACAATATTTTGGAAATTTGGGCATAGCTTCTCATACTACTTTCTGCTGTTTGTTGGTACTGGTAATCTTATGGGGATCCTGAGAAAATTAAGAATTATAGTCAAGTCCTGACTGGAGTAGTCTGTGATACTGCATTTTCTGAGCCAGTTCCCTTGAAGCTGATTTTGGATGTTGGATCATCTGGAGAACTTTTGGGGGGTGAGGGAGGGTCTTCCTTGATCAAACCATATGAGCCTAGAAGCAATCCACAGGTTCTCATCTTCTGTGGAAACAAAAGAAGAACCTCTTTTCCAAAGTAATGCATCCTTAGGTATAAATTTTGAAATCAAGATATTTTTAAAATATACATATCAATTCAACTCACCAGCTTTTACAATCAAATGTCTCTCTGTAGTTAAAAATCCCAAAAACAATATAATCCAAATTCTTTGTATAATATCCATCTTTACGTGTCTTATTATTTAATATTATCTTTACTGTCTCTTTAAAGACTTTATTTTTTTAAAACTATTTCTTTATATAACTGTCTATATTTCTTTTTCTCTCGCTTTTCAAGCCTATATACATTTTACACATACTGTAAACCATTTAAAGTCTTATTCCATCTGAATCTGCCTTATTGTGAATCTATTGCTTTAAACTGCAGTGGTTAGTACTGAAGTAGCAGCTCCACCCATCTCAGCTTTTCAACATGGTAGAGATCATTCACTGCAAGCTCTGGGAGGCAGTGGATCTACACTTCTATCAAAAACAGCGTGTAGCCAGAAACCTCTTTTTTTTTTTTTTTTTTTTTTTTTTGGCTGTGGCTGGCTTGAGAGAGATGACGAGGAAGCTGATTTTAGCTCCGTTTTATAATCTTTTTTTAAAGGTTTCTCAGGTTTTAGGTGGAACTCCTGCTCCACTTTTTGGTGCCATTTGTAGACCGAATTTCTAAATGGTCTTATTAAATTAAAAACATGGCTCCAAATATAGGAGTGAAAGCCTTAGAGATCAGGGAAATAGGGAAAGCCACCAGCCAACCTTACCTCACCAACTCTGCAGCTTCCAAATGTGAGCTACTTCCTGTCTTACCCAAGCCTTTATTGCCTTTGCTGTTCTGCCCTCTCATTGGCTATCTTAATCTGATCACTTATCAGGAAGGGTCTCTGTGTGTTCAAGGCCATACTAGGGAACAGAGCAAAGTGTGGTGATGTATGCCTTTAATCCCAGTACTCACCATAGAGACCTGGAGGTCTGTACAGGCAGACAGTGACAAGGAAGTGAGGTAGCTAGGCTAATACAGCCAGTATGTTTCATATTACTACAGGATGCTTTGCATGTCAGCTAAAGAAAAACGTGATTATCTTACCTAAAGGTGACCTCTGTGAGCTAAAGTAATGACTGGCCTGGAAATACATGCCTACCAGTGCAATAATGGCAGGAATTCAATGGGAGTAAGTAACCACTTTCTGATAGGATTTAAGAACCTATACCAGACACACTAATAGAGCCATGCATAAGTGTATAGATAGGTCTTGAACCCTAGGAGATAATCTACTATTTTTATTCTGATAATAGCACATGGTGTTAAAAGTGACTCCTGATGACTTCTTATACTTGTAGATCACTACATCTCAATTATCATCAGAGAAGAGTCTTTATTCAGTAGGTAGTGATTAACAGAGAGATCTACAGTTGGTCAAAGTCCAGAGAATGTAAAATGTTCAGCTCTAAATGAGATATCTATATAATATTTCATTCTTTCAAGACTCAGGAATTATTGTGGAAGAGGGGGCAGAAATATTATAAGAGCAAAAGGTGATAGATAACTACAAGCAAACTGTTTTCTGACCACTGCAAGACAGTTTCACATTCAAACTTACTGTTTGTGACAGCACACATAATATCTTAGGAAACTCAAGCCTGACAAAATGCTAACATTGAGTAGGGAAAGGGCATGAAGTCCTACCCCTAGCTGGGAGACTACTGAGAGAAACTAGGAAAACAAGGGTCACACTTTGTGAGTATGGCCCCTGGTAGGTCAACCACATTCTATTGGAAAACCACACATTACAGAATATACCGGCGGCACAAATTGAAATTGTTTTTCTTTAAAAATAAACAAATAAATAAGGGAGCAAAGTTCAGTTTGTAGGGGATTTGAGTGAATCTGGGAAACTTTGTGGTAGAGTAGTGAATATAATCAAATTACATTATTGGAAATTCTCGTAGAACTGATTTTGAAAGGGAACAATAACATTTTAAGTATCTGATGATCTATGAAGAGATTTGAAACCTCCCTGTGAGGCTTTCAGACATTATTTGGTACGAAGCGTAGAATCTGTTTTCCTAATACAAGTAAAACTCACTGAAAAGAGAAAATAGCTAACGTTCCCTGGGAATACTATTCTGCTGTGTGTTCTGTTGTGTGTTTACTGGATTTTCCACCCATCAACATTCATGAAACATACAGACCTGGGGAAGTTCTCAGCTTGTCAAATGGTGTCCGTCTTTCTGAGAGGATTGTAGATTAAACAAAAGATCTGCTTAACTGATTCCCTGGCTTAGTTCCAGCATGTGCAGTGATGCAGTTCTAAAGTGTAAAGTACTTAATCATTAAATTTGCTCCAGAGAGAAACATTTCACAGGTTTCACCGTATCAACATGGCATCTAATTAACCCTTGGAATGCAAGTTTCTCAGGCCAGATGCAAGCTCCCCTTATATTCTTCTTACAGGAAACTGCCTATGTAATAAATTGGGCTGTTGCATTATGAAAGCTCCTTTAGATAGTTTAAAGGCAGCACTGAGTACTTATCATATCTACAGCAGCATACCAGATGAAAAAGAGATTTCTAAGCATAAAGGAGAAATGAGTGTAGGACCTGAAAAACATCAGCCAGAGTATACAAAGAAAATATGAAACGAGAAATTGGAACATTTAAGTAATCCTAACAATTCTTTCCACAGATATATAAAATGTAATATAATAGGGGATGGGCAGACTAAAAAGAGCAAATAATAGGTAGAATATGTTTCTTTGCCAAAATCCGACTGAGGAAAATCAGGCAAGTAGAACGTGATAATGATAGTGAAGTCTGGACCAGTTATTTCTAGATTCTTGGCTGCTTACTGAAGAATGAAATATAAATCCACATAGATTGAAAAGGAGAGAGGCAATATTGCTTAAAGCAAAGCAATAGAAATAATCAGAAAAAGCCAGACGTGGAGGTACATGCATTTAATGCCAGCACTTAAAAGGCAGAGGCAGTCAGACCTCTGTGAGTTCAAGGCCAGCCTGGTCTACAAAGCTAGTTCCAGGATACCCAGGGCTGTAACACAGAGAGACCCTATCTCAAAAAACAAAGCAAAAGAAAACAAAAAAGAAAAAGAATTTAGCTGATGAACTTGTTATTGATACATGAAAGTTATTTTACATTTAGTTTTTCAAATTCTATCATACATATTATTTTTTATAATTTTTCTTTATTTTCTTCTCTTTTAAGGTTTGTTTTTGCCATAAAGGATTTTTTTTATTATTTGTGATTTTTTAAAATTTTATTATAAAAGCTTTTGTACAATTTATTTTGATCATATTTCCCCTCCATCAACTCGTCCAAAATCCTACCTAGCCAAATTCATGTTTGCTGTCTTTCTCTCTCTCTTCCTCTCTCTTTTTTAATTAATTAATTAATTAATTAATTCCTAGCCAATCACAGTTTCCCCTCCCTCGCTCCTCTCCTCCCAATTCCTCCCCTAACCTCTCTGTCCTGCCAACAACCACTCCTCCTCCTTTCTACTCAGAAAAAAGCAAGCCTCCTGTATATATCCACTAGCATGGCATTGCAAGTTGTAATAAGAAGGGACACCTTCTCTCCTATAAAAGCTGAACTAGGCAACCCAGTAGGAGAAAAGGGTTCCAAAAGCAGGCAACAGAGTCAGAGACAGCCCATGCTCCCAATGTTAGGAATCCCAAAGAAGACCAAGCTACACAACTGTAACATATCTGCAGAGCACTCAGGTCAATCTCAAGCAAGCTATCCGGTTTGCAGTTCAGTCTCTGTGAGCCCCTATGAGCCCAGGTTAGTTGATTCTGTGTGTTTTCTTGCACTGTCCTTGCCCCCTTTGGTTCCCATAATCTTTCCTCTTCCTCTTCCACAGGACACCCTGTGGTCTGCCTAATATTTGGCTGTGGGTATTTGTATCTATTTCCATCAGTTGCTGGGTAAAGCCTTTCTGATGATGACTGGGCTAGACAACAATCTATGAGAATAGCAGAATATATTAGAAATCATTTCATTGCCTTTTTAAAAAAATGCCCATCATGCTTGATTTTATTCTATGTCTCTGAACTGTACAGCCTCTGGATCCTAGCCCTCTAGGCAGTGTCAGGGATGGACTTTCTCTCATGGTATGGGTCTCAAGTTGGACCAGTCATTAGTTGGCAACTGCCATACCTTCAGCACAATTTTTGTCCCAGTTTGTCTTGTGGGGAGAGCAAATTGTAGGTCAATGGTCATGTGGCTGGGTTAGAGTCCCAACCCTTCCATTGGAAGTCTTGTCCATATAGAAGATGGCTGATTAAGGGTCCTGATCTCCCATTTCTAGGAGTCTTAGCTAGGGTCACCCTCAGAGTTTCCATTGCATTAGATTTCTAGCTCATCCCAGACATGCCCCTGATTCTAATTGTCTTTCCCAGTACATTCTCCCTCCATTCTTTCCTCACGTGATCCCTCCTGTTTCCATGTGCATTCCCCAGCCAAGATCCTTCCCCATGTCCACCTGTGATGTCTATTCCATTTCCCCTTCACAGTGGGATTTATGTGTTCCTTTTTCATGTGCATTGCTTGTTAGTTACCTTCTTTGGGTCTTTGGATTATAGTATAGTAATACTTTACTGCCCGGCTAATATCCACCAAGAAGTGAATAAATACCATGTTTGTCATTCCCAGTCAGGGTTACCTCATTCAGAATGAACTCTTGTAGTTCTATTCATCTGCCTGCAAATTCCATGATGTTATAATTTTTAACATATGAGTAATACTCCATTTTTACATGTACCACATTTCCTTTATCTATTCTTAGGTTGATAGGCATCTAGTTTTTTTCCAATTTCTGGCTATTATGAATAAAGCAGCAATGAACATAGTTTATCAAGTGTCCTTGAGGTATGGTAGAGTGTTATTTGGGTATATGCCAGGAGTGGTATAGCTGGGTCTTGAAGTAGGTTGCATCCCAATTTTCCAAGAAACAGCCATATTGATTTCCAAAGTGGCTGTACAAGTTGGCATTCCCATCAGCAATGGAAGAGTATTCCTTTGCTCCACATCTTTGCCAGCATGTGCTGTCACTTGTGTTTTTGACCTTACTCATTCTGACTGGTATAAGATGGAATATCAGAGTCATTTTGATTTCATTTCCCTGATGGTTAAGGATATTGAACATTTCTTTAAGTGCTTCTTGGCTATTTGAGATTCCTCTGTCAAGAACTCTCTGTTTAGATAATATTCCCTTATTTAATTGGATTATTTGTTTTTTGATGTCTAGTTTCTTGAGTTCTTTATTCATTTGGGATGTCAGCCCACTGTCAGATGGGGGGTTATTAAAGATCTTTTCCTATCCACTAGGCTGCTGTTTTGTCCTTTTGACAGTGTCCCATGCCTTACAAAAGCATTTCAGTTTCATGCAGTCCCATTTATTAATTCTTGATCTTAGTATCTGTGCTATAGGTGTTCTGTTCAAGAAATTGCCTTCTGTGACAATATGTTCAAGGGTATTCCCCACTTTCTCTTTTATCAGGTACAGTGTATCATCTGCAAATAGCAATGCTTTGACACCTTCTTTTCTAATTTGTGTTCACTTGATCTACTTTAGTTGTCTTATTGCTCTAGCTAAAACTTCAAGTACTATATTGAATAGATATGGAGAGAGTGCACAGCCTTGTCTTGTCAATGATTTAGTGGAATCCCTTTAAGTTTCTCTCCACTTAATTTGATGTTGTCTTTTGGCTTGGTGTATATTGCCTTTATTATGTTTGTGTTTGTCCCTTGTATCTTTGATCTCTCCAAGATTTCTATCATGAAAGGGTGTTGAATTTTTGTCAAGATGATCATGTGGTTTCTTTCTTTCATTTTGTATAATTGTGAATTACATTGACAGATTTTCATATTAGCATAATCCCTGCATCTCTGGGGTTAAGTCTATTTGGTCATGGTGTGGATGATCTTTTTAATGTGTTTTTGCATTTCGTTTGTCAGTATGTTTGCTGTGAATATCGCTCTATGTAAATAAACACTGATTGGCCAATAGCCAGATGGGAATTATAGGCAGGACTAACAGAGAGGAGAATTGAGGAAGGAGGAAGGATAGGAAGGACTGCCTGGAGCCGCCACCAGGACAAGGAAGATGTAAAGTACTGGTAAGCCATGAGCCACATGGCAAAGTAAAGATTATTAGAAATGGGCTAAATATAAGAGTAAGAGCTAGACAATGATAAGCTTGAGCTAATGGCCAAGCAGTTTAAATAATGTAAGAGTCTGTGTGTTTATTTTATAAGTGGGCTCCGGGCCTGGCAGGACTTAGAGGGAGCTGGAAAGAAATTCTCCAGCTACAAATGGCACCCAATGGCTCCAGTTTCCACCATAAACCTGAAAATATTTAATAACCAATTCTAAACAGAGCCAAAACCAGGTTCCTGCTTCATGTCTCATACAGGCAGCTAGACACCTCAAAATGCGGGTTTCAACTACTGGCAGGTTCCTGGCTTGCACGTTTGACCAATAGTATGGTGGGAATGAGGCGTCTGCCAGTGGCACATTACGCTGTGTGGTAGATTTAGTCTTTACTAATAAAAAAAGAGAGAGAGAGAGAGAGAGAGAGAGAGAGAGAGAGAGAGAGAGAGAGAGAGAGAGGTTTCTGGGCTACACACTACTTTGATAGAAACATAGACCCACTATTTCTGAGAGTTGATGGCTCCCAGAGCTGGCAGAAAATGGACCACTGCCATGTTGGGAAGCTAAAGTGGGTGGAGCCAGCAGCCACAGTGCTGTTTCAGGCTTAGAAGGCTGCAGTTTAAAGCAATAGGTTCACAATAAGACTGATTCAGATGAAATAGTTTACAATGTATGTAAAAATGTATGTAGGCTTAAAAGAGAGAAAAAAGGAATATATACAGTTACATAAACAAATAGATAATTTTTAAAAATAAAGTCTTCAAACAAACAATAAAGGTAATAAGCCACGTAAAGATGGCTATCACACAGAGAATCTGGATTATGTTGTCTTTGATATTTGTAACCAAAGAAAAACATTTGATTGTAAACGCTGTTGCGTTATGTCGAAATGTATATTTTAAAGGTACCTTGACTTTAAAATTTGGATGTAAGGATATGTTACTTTGGAAAAGAGGCTCTGCTTTTGTTTCCACAGAAAGCCAGAGGCTATGGATTTGTTCCAGATTAAGATACATCAGGTTTGACCAGCCAAGACCCCCTGAAAGGTCTCCAATGACACCATGTCCCAGATGATCCAACATCCAGAATGGATTCAGGCAACTGGCTCAGATGATACACCCTCATGGACTACTCCATAATCCTAAAATTTTCTTTGTGTCCCCATAAGATACAGCGTCCCCCTTCCAGCAGGAAGTAGTAAGAAAAGCTATGCCCAAATTCCCAAATATACCAAGCTGGCTTTGGAGATGGAACTGGTTCACTCTCTCTTTAAACCCAGACATATTGCTAAAAAAAAAGGTTAAGAGATTCTTGTGTCCCAAATCAGAAGAGCCCTCTGGTATGGGGCAGAAAAAAGAAAACAATATTTTTATTTAAAACAGGTTGATTATAAATACGATCTCTTTCTAAAAGAGAAAAGGGGATAGGACATAGATATATAGGATATAGAGATGATAGGATAAAAGGGTAGATTAATGAACCTACTTTTAAAGAGCAACAACTTGTTTAAAATCTTTTACATTGGTATAGATTTTAGTTTATGTTTAAAATGTTTTACATTGGTATAAATTTTAGTTGATTGATACAAACGTAAAGTTGATTTTGTTATACTGTTTATTTTCTGCCCTTGTTTGAGGTATTATACTTATGTAACTCATTTAAAATTGTAATGGATAATTAAGAAATAGATTAATAATTAGTCATCTATGATAATCATACTTATGGCCATGTTAGTTAAGTCTTCTAGGTATACATAGATATATTTCAGATAGTTAAGTAATCTTCAAACACTTCAAAGACCTACAGAATATGGCATTTAAAATGTTTTAAAAATTTAGACTTTCTGGACAGTGAGACATGTCTGCTCCTGGCAGCACCAATTTACTTCAGAGGAGGATGGGCATTGAAGACACTCCATATGGAGTTTATCTTCACCTTGACAAAAATAGCCATTTGGGCAAGAAACTGTTCTTGCTTGGACTGCTTGATCAACTGGACATGCATGGCCCATAGTTAGGTGACCACTGAACTTTGCAAGGCAAAATGGTCCTTCAGGCTCCTGCTTTGCAGAGGAAACTACCAGACATTCTATAGGACACAGAGAAAAATGACTAAGAGACTCTAGGCCTGTGGGCTGAAGACAGATGCCCCAACTTTACAAGAGAACTTTGGATGACTGTTCAGGCTGCCAGCTGTCTCTGTCTACCCTGCAAGACTCCCGAAAGTTGCTTGCATCCTTCTCCCATTTCTCAGGTAGTATTATATCCTTCTGAGATCTTTGATGTGGTTGAAGACTAGATACTTACAATCTTCCTTAGTTATGATAAAGATAAGTTAGATATAAAACCTTAAACTCACAAATATAAAATAGATAGGATATCTTCTTTAATATTGTAACTGTAATTCTTGCTTGATAATTGTTTTGTTATATGTAATTTTACTATGTTAAAGTTAAAACCTTCCTTTTTAAAAAAGAAGAAAAGGGGAAGTGCTATGGATATCGCTCTATGTAAATAAACACTGATTTGCCAATAGCCAGACAGGAAGTATAGGCAGGACTAACGGAGAGGAGAACTGAGGAAGGAGGAAGGATAGGAGGGACTGCCTGGAACCACTGCCAGGACAAGGAAGATGTAAAGTACCAGTAAGCCACGAGCCACGTGGCAAAGTAAAGATTATAAGAACGGGGCTAAATATAAGAGTAAGAGCTAGACAATGATAAGCCTGAGCTAATGGCCAAGCAGTTTAAATAATGTAAGAATCTGTGTGTTTATTTTATAAGTGGGCTCTGGGCCTGGCGGGACTTAGAGGGAGCTGGAAAGAAATTCTCCAGCTACATATGTTTTTGAGTATTCTTGCATCAATGTTCATGAGGGAAATTGGTCTATAACTCTCTTTCTTTGTTGAGTTTTTGTGTGGCTTGAGTATCAAGGTAACTGTGGCCTCATAAAATGAATTATCCATTTTTCCTCTGTATCAATTTTGCATAATAACTTGAAGAGTATTGGTATTAGTTTTTTTTTCCTTGAAATTAGAATTTCTAGTAGAAATTTCCTCTAAAACCATTTGGCCTTGGGTTTTTTTCTTTTTTGTTGTTGTTATTCTTTGCTTGGGAGACCTTCAAGGAGTACTTCTATTTCCATAGGGGTTAGAGTTCTATTTATATTGTTTATCTGATCTTGATTTAACTTTTTAAGTGGTATCTATAGAGAAAATTATCCATTTCTTTTAGATTTTCCAATTTTGTGGAGTATGGGTTTTTGAAGTATGGCCTAATGATTCTTTCAATTTCCTTGTTGTCTGTTGTTATAATGCCCCCTTTTTTCTTATTTTGTTAATTTGGATATTGCCTCTCTGCCCTTTAGTTTATTTTGCTAAGGGTTTATTCATCTTGCTGTTTTTCTCAAAGAACCAACTCTTTGTTTCATTGATTCTTTGTATTGTACTCTTTGGTTCTATTTTATTGATTTGGCTCTCAGTTGATTATTTCTTGCCATCTACTCCAAACTACTAGATGTATTTGCTTCTTTTTGTTCTGGAAGTTTCAGGTGTGCTGTTAGGTTGCTAGTGAGAGATCTCTCCAATTTCTTTATGTAGGCACTTAGTGCTATGAACTTTCTTCTTAACACCATTTTCATTGTGACTCATAATTTTGGGTATGTTGTGCATTCATTTTCATCGAATTCTAGAAGTCTCTAATTTCTTTATTTCTCCCTTGACATGTAGTCATTCAATAGAAAGTTATTTAGTTTTCATGAGTCTGTAGGCTTTCTGGTGTTCCTGTGGTGATTGAAAGCCAGCTTTAATCCATGGTGGTCTATTAAGGCACAGGGAGTTATTTCAATTTTTTCATATCTGTGAGACTTACTTTAGGAGGGAGTGTATTTTGAAGTGAATTTTAGAGAAAGATCTGTGTAGTGCTGAGAAGAAGGTGTATTTCTTTATGCTTGAGGTAAATGTTCTGTAGATATCTGTTCAGTCTATTTGAGTCATAATGTCTATTAACTCTATTATTCTATGTTTAGTTTTTGTCTAGATGACTTGTCCATTGGTGAGAGTAGGGTCCTGAAGACCTATTTTGTTCACAATCCATGGTGGTTGAAAGTTTTGCTAAATCTTTCTAAATAAACTCTGGTGTATGTTAGTGTGAGGTTCCAGGTGGAATTATATGGACACTAACTTACTTTTATAATTATGATAGCTGATATTTATTTTTTTTACTGTCAATTTGATTGAGTTTAGAATCATCTCAGAATTAGAGATTATTAGTCTCACTACTACATATGACTGTGAGACATATTTACAGAGGACTCTAACAGTGTGTGAAAAATGTACCTCAAACATTGTACAGACCCTAGAAAACACTGAAGAAAACCCCAAGTAGTATGTAAAAGCAAGGAGCATTTATTTACTAGCATGCAGGGTCCCCCAGTTGTACAAAGTGGCAACCCAGGACAAAGGCCCACAGGTCCTTTTAAGCATAGCTAGGGAAATTCCAGGAACAGCTAGGTTGTTTCTAACATGATTAGTCAAACAAGCAGCACTTACATTAACATATTTTTTTTTTTTTTTTTTTTATATTTGGGCATACTTGGGCAAGTCTGGAATTGCTTCAGGGGCTTACCGGAACTGTTCTTTTTTGGTGATTGCTTTGAAGTACTGTGGGGCTAACTTAGGCTTTGTACATGTTCTCTCCCTCCTCCTTGTTCTCAGGGATGTTGTTGAATAATAGCCCTTTGTTTAAGAAACTGAATCCTAGACTCAGTTTGTAAAATGAATAAAGTTTAGACCTCTGAATGTAAGCGGCACTATCCTTTGAGCTGGCTGCTTAGAGCTATATCATCAGACTATGCTGTGTAACAATTTTCTTGGATATTGAAACATTCCGTCCTGCAGGGAATCTCTTTAGGAGGAAGGTAAACAACTCAAAATAGCTTCAGAAAGTATCTAAAACTGACCAGATTCACTAGGTTTCTCCCTGCCAACGTGAGCAATAAAAGATACCAATCCCCCTCAGACAAGGAAGCCAAGATGCAAAGAAGACTGTCAGACAAGGTGAGCTGCAAAGAAGATTCTGAGACCAAACCAGCTGCATGAAAGAAGCAGAAACCAACTGAGCTGCCTGGAAGAGGTTTAGACCAATTGAGGAACATGGAACAGACACTCTCCAACATGTTGAGGTGCCAAAAGAGTATGAAGGGCGGTTCAAGTTTCCCAACTTTTTTGAGCTGTCACCCATGCTTAGGTGGCTTTCATTATGAAGCTGTCTTTGAGTGATTTCTGCTCCTGTAAGTAACCACTCACCCATATGCTGTGGGATATCGTTCTGTATGTTGTGAACGTGTGCTGCTCTGATTGGTTGATAAATAAAATGCTGATTGGACAGTAGCCAAGCATGAAGTATAGGTGGGATAAGCAGATAAGGAGAATTCTGGGAAGAAGAAAGCTGAGTAGGGAGTCACCAGCCAAACAAAGTGGAAGCAAGATGGCAAGGC